>NC_090926.1:376098988-377361343 GCF_040938575.1 Ambystoma mexicanum | reverse complement strand
GTGCAGCTGGCAACATTAATATGGAAAGAAAAAGAAAAATCACATGTATGCTGAAATTGGAGAACCCTGGCTGGAAGGAGTTTGAGATGTATGTCTTATGAAGCACCAAGCCATTGTGGCCTAGTGGTTAAATGCGCAACCTTAAACTGTGGCAGACCAGGATTCAAGGCTGTATGTTTTTTTAAAAACAAATTTAATGTAATTAAAAGAAAAGCAACGCAACTCGGAGGTGTTGAGGTTTGTTGCAGTGCAGACCTGTAACCTTATTTGGCATGAGGGGGCGTTTAGACATGGCTGCAATGTCAGCCACATCCAAACCCCATGCACCAAAAGAACAGCGCCGGAATGGCTTTCGCATAGAAAAGGTTGCACCGAAATGGGTGATGCAGCAGAATGGCCACGTCAAATCGGCCCACGCCAAAATGATGGCGCCAAAAAGGGGTGTACCGCTTGGAGCACGCTGCTTAACCAAAGTGTATGCTCCATGGCAAACAATGTAATCTCACTGCTCATTGCCTAAAAACATTGTAAATTCTCAAAGCCTGAAATTCGAAGGCCATGGCTAGTGGTCTGGTAGCGTTTTAAAATGCACATTGGGCATCATTTATAAGTTAGCTCATGAAAACGTTGATTACCTTGATAACAATTTCGGCCGTGGACTTGGCCATGACAAAGGCTGGGGTCACTGGCCAGCACCAAAGGCCATAGCTAGTGGTGGTTAAGTATTCAAAAATACCAATGTGCATGGTTAAAAGCCATGGCAAGTAGCCAACCACTGTTTTAAAATATACAGTGGGCAACATTGAAAGCTGTAGTCAGTGGCCATGGCTAAAGCCCATTGCTAGTGCCCATTAATATGTCAGAATATACAGTCGGCACAGCCAAAGGCTGTGGTCACTGGCTAGCATTGTGTTGAAAACCATGGCTAGAGGCTGGTTAGTGTGTATAATATACATTGGGCACGGTCGAAGGCCATAGCTAATGGCTGGTTAGTGTATATAATATACAGTGGGCACGTTTGAAGGCCATAGCTAGTGGCGGGTTAGTGTTGTGTAATACACAGTAGGCACGCGCGAAGGCCATTGCTTATTGCATTTTGTTATTTTAAAATGTACTCTAGACATAGCCAAAATATATACAGACTGCTGAAGGTCAAAGGCAATGGCTAGTGGCCCATTTATATGTTAGAACATATAGTGGGAACAGTCAAAGATTGTGTACAGTAATGTGCTAAAGTCCATGACTAGTGCTTGTTCAGTGTAAATAATATACAGTAGACACTGTTGAAAGCTGCATGTGTTAAAATATGTTTGGCCATGCACACTGACCATGGCTAAAGCCTATGCTTAATGCCACTTACTGTTGTAATGTAATTAGTGATAACCTTGTGGTCATAGTCTGTGCAACAGGGGGCGCGAAGGTAAGGTGGCTTTAGCTGAGGGGTTCATTGCATTAAGTTCTCACCTTAACATCCCTGCAACTAAAGTTCTTTCCTTGAATTTCAAGGGTATTGTTACAATGTATTGCTCACCTTAACATCCCTGCAACTAAAGTTCTTTTCATTGCTTGTGTAGTATATTAAATTAAATGTTAAAAATACAAACAATTACACTAAGCAAAACACTTTATAACACTGTATTATGTTCACAAAGATAAATAAAAGACAATTTGCCAAGGGCTTTTAAAATACTTACATGTATGTGTACTGCTCATGCATAGTTATTAAAATGTTACACTGTCACTATATATAAATATACATATTTACAATACAAGTGTCCATACAAATGCATATATATATATATATTTTAAAATGTTGCAGCCGCGTCTACCAAGTATATATATGCGCTGCACACAGCAAAGACTGGATAAAGGGGGAAAACCTGCGTGTACAAAATGAGCCAATAGAACATAGACATCCATCTTCACGCATAATATATCAACCAATCAAACCGCAAGATGCGGTTCCACGCTTACATGTCACTTCTAAACACGTCAACAAACTATCCTATCAGACGCCAATACATATCGACACGAGTACCCTTGTGCCATTCGATGCAACCCGCGTGTAATGCATCAGCCAATCACAACACGCGCTGAGACTCTGCGTCCGCACGTGGGCTTTATACGTATCAATGAACCAACTAATTACACCTTGAGCTCTATCGAAGCGGCTACGCCCATGCCGTATGACAACACCCGCGCATACATGTCTGTCCAATAAGATGGTGCAGCAGTCTGTAGCTGCGAATAATCACCACACCAACAAAAAAATAACTACATTAATCATTGCTTTTTGTAATTGCCAGATTAGTGTAAAGGTTTCTGAGTAATTGCAAGCACTTTTGGCACTGTACTCTTAACTCTTCATACTTTTCACACAATTTTCCTATACTCCTATTTTCCTTTGTCTTGTGATTTGTTTGGCTTGCCTATTTTTTCCTTTAGTTTATTGTTTTCATTTTATTTTTTTATTTTTTATTTTTTTGCAGCATTGTCTTTCTCGTGTTGTCATCTTTATTCTTTTATATTTTCCTCCCAGGTTGGACATACCAACATGTCTGTCCACGAGAATAGGAACAGTGAGCACATGTCTGACTAGGAGAATAGGAGCAGTGATGATGATATCATCAATTGGGTTCCGAATCCTTCAACACCAAGGAAGAGGCAAACTGGTATGAAAATAACTGCAGACAGTTGGCGCTTCTTCAAAGTAAATGAACACTGTTCGCGAAAAGACACAGAGGGTGCACTGTGCACCTTTTCTAACAAAACTCAACGCCATAGACCTTCCGATACCCCATCTCAAAGTCTAGGGACATCGGTAATGATAAACCATCTGATGCGAGTCCACTCGGATTACGTCGACGATGATTACCGGAAAGCCCATCAAGACCACAAAAGAAAGATGCACGAGGCCCGTTACTTGCACAGACGAACATCAGCAGCACCTGCAGAACCTGCCTCAACCAGTGCATCACCAATGCCAACTGGAAATGCACCGTTTACATCAGCAGTGGTATTCACAACACTGACTCCTATTTTACAGATACCCGATCTAAGTATGATGAAAGTCATGTGTAAAAGATGCTGCGAATGGGTAGTCCAGGCAGATGCCACAATCGAGCAATGGCTGAAGATAATAGCCCAACATCAGTCTACCTGTCGTGCTTAGTTTTTTTTAAGTGGCAATTTGTTTCCCCCATTTTTTCTTTAAAAAACACAAAAAATATATGTTGGATTCTATTTTAATTCCCTTTGTTATATGTTTCATCCTTATGTATTTTCCTCCCCTATTCGACCCCCCCTTTTTCTATTCCCCAAAACTGTCCTTTCAAGGGCTACCTTTTATATTACAAAAATAGATAAAATTGAACACAGACTGCAAAAATATATTGCAATATCTATTGCAACGTAATTTTTGCAGTTCCAGAACTCAAAATGGCAATTTCTTGCCTGTAGCTGCGGTTAATAGAGGCGTTTATGCACAGGAAAAAGCACTTCAGCCGTTGTTCACCTTGGCCGCCTAAAAGCACTCCCGCTATTCATTGGCTAATTCCGTAGCTGCGGCTAGACATTTTGTTTAAAATAAAAATTGTTTGTTCCCATATGTACATTAAAAATATATATTTATCAAATTCGTACCAAATACCTTAATAGATGCTGGACTCTTTCTTTCATATTTGATCTGTAAAAGAAAATGAAATATACTTCATATTAATATTAAATGCCATTTACAACGGACACGATCACCACCAGAGTTTTCATGTAGTGACGCAAAATAAATGCAAAATTATTTATATTTTTTTCTCATAATGATACTAAAAGAATACAGATTGCATTTCAAGTACACAACCATTACCGAATTGCATTAATTAATCATTCTGTAGATGATTAAAAAACTTCGCATTGGAGAAAAAACACTCCGTTCTGCTATTTTAAATATTCAACATTTGAGTTATTATGAACTAGTTTTTGCTTCAGAAAATTCGAAAAAGAATTGCCTACAACATTCATAGTTAGTACACTAATAAATGTATTTAAGTACAATGCACAAATGTTACAAAACTATATAAACATTACTTTATGCTACATTTTGCAGATTAGTTTATGCCACCTTCACCAGGAAACCAAGACATATAGCATAACCATGTCTTCAGTTTTACAAAGAAATGAAGACATGCCAACACTGTAACATTCTTTCGAGTGTTCATCTTTTTAAATTATAGTCATACCTATATTATAAAGTAGACAATACAAACTGTTATGAATAAAGATATTAATACTTAGCAAAAACAACACTAATAACTTAACAAATGTAATTTCCATACTTCTTAAATAATCTGTGCGTGTCCTTTGTTTGGCCATCTACCTACCTAAGAAGTTCATGATGACATTTCATATTATACACGCTTTATTTTCAAAAACTGTAAAACTACAAATTGTTATATAAACTTGTTTTAGTGCTAATACTGCTACACAGTGTTAAAAACCTTTTTTTACTACACCATAATGTATTCTAACTTATAAAAATTATATCAACATTAGTATTTCTTAACTTCTTTTATAATTTGGTGTGTGTCCTTTTTCTGGCCACCTACACACCTTAGAAACTAATCACAATAATCGTAAACCTACTGTAGAAAATTAAGAACATACTTGATTTAATGACTGAATAGATAATCCGACTTTTCTAAAAACTCCACACTGCACATAGAACATATTTCTACATTTAACAAACTAACCTGTTTAGTAAGTTATTTTGATTATGTATTTTAATAGCACTTTACATTGTTGTATCTACAACCTACTGTTTACTTGTTTCATATGTAAACAGTCATCAGCCTCTACACTCCTTCACACTCAAAATAATGTACATGGAACCATTTTTGTAACATATCACTCATAGGAAACACTTGTGCATATTAAAATACACAGTGTTTTACACAATAAATCAAAACTGGAAGCCAGCCAGATGCTATTATCTCTTCCAAGTTATATAATCTTCACAATATTACCTCTACATTTATTTAGAACTGTTTAAAAAAAACATCCTAGTAACAATCCATATCCTACTTTTCATAAAACACTTATTAGCCTATTTTTGTATTTCAAATTTTTATTTTGCATGTTTATATTTACAAAGAACATTGCACATATATTTTAAACTTTGCTTCTAACAACATAAAGTAAGCAGTCTTTAAACCCTTTGGCAATCTAGCTTGATGTGCGACTAGAGAGTCATAACAAACAAGCCAATCTACTTCTGTACGCACCCATGTCATGAAATGTCCAGATTCAATGGATGCCCCCTCATAATTGCACATATTTTAAAAGGTTTCTTACTAACAGTAACTTGACTATTTACAAAGTTCATTATTGATGTATTAATTTTCCTACCATCTTCATTGTATCTTTGAAACATAATCAATACATACTTATTAAAAACTAGATTTTTCATTGTTGATTGTAACTTACAACCACAGTCACTGCATTGCATGTCATGGAATGCTTTAGTTAAAAGATAAGAAAATGTTACACTTTTCCGATCAGGCACATGCAGATACACATATCCTTCACAGAGATCTGGAGTAGAATAACCTTTCTTACATTTTGAACACATGATTCCACTTGTAACTAATTCCTACATACCTATCTACATTAACAGTTTCCTTCACTAGCAACTCAAAGACAGTATTTAAAAATTCTTAACTATCTTCCTGTGTATGTTGAGAAAATTGTTGATTTCCACTTGCAACAGCTACTACATTTCGGATTGACATTGCTGAATATAAACTGTGTGGATTTTCATCTATAGATGTTTTAAGAGTTGAATGTTCCACACACACACTGGTCTGCTGTGGTGAAAGCTATTTTTTGCATCAGTGGAGTCATTTGAAACAACATACACAAACTGCATTTCAATAGCATTCAACTCCTTTTCGATTACTAAACCTGCAATGAAAGTATGTTAGAGTTGAACAACTCTCCAACGCTGCTAAATTTGGTTATTTTACAGTCTTACAAGAACTGATTTCATTTGAACGTGCTTTCACTGACTCCTTAAATTTCCTGGATGAGTGATTCGCAGGTACAGGTATAAGGTTCAGGTGAGGAGCATACATTGCACACAACCTATTTTATTCTTCAATTCAAGAAATGTCAGCTGTCACTTTCCTTTCATCAAAGTTTATTAAAAACAAACCTATATTTTTCACACGTGACAAAGCTACATATGACATTCCTTCTTTAAACACTGTCTGACCAATGTCAATAAGTGCTGCTTCTAAAGTCAAACCTTGTGATTTATGAACAGTTATTGCATATGCAGTACACAATGAAAATTGTGATTTTTTCACAAAGGTATCCTTAAAAAGCATGAAACGTGCAGAGCTCCGACAAATCAAGCTTGTTCCTTCTACACGATCAAACTTAACTTCAACATGCTCAATATTTGTACTGTGAGGAAAACTGTGAAATGCACTCAGTCTTCCCATTGCTCCATTCACTAGACCAATTTCTGCATTCAAGTTCCTCTTTAACATAACTCGTGCATTGATGCATAGTTTTAAAACTCCTTCCAGGGCTTCTGTTTAAGAAATTGAATTCTCTAATTGAACTAATCAAGCTTCTGCTCTTTTATCCAAATCTAAAGGCATAACATGACCATCTAAAACATCACATGATTTTATGTACACAATATTTTGATTCTCTAGCAATAGTATTGTAGAGTTAAACTTGTTACACTCTGCGAGTGTGTACATCAAAGCAACACAAGAAATGTTTTTTTCCTTAAGAGTCAACATGACCTCAGATAACCTGCAATCTGCATGAAACATATTAGAAATCAGTCTTCCTTTCAAAACTGCTTTTAAATCTTCCTCAAGAATTCCTATATGGATCTTATTAAGCATTTCTGCATACTCTAAGTCTACCGATTGCCTCATATTAATGGTAAGTACTTGGAATTCAAAACAACTCCAAAGATTAAAATGAGCAATACTTCCTATGCCTTTTGAGCATCGTTAGATTGCAGCATTCTGAAAACTGTTTGACCTTTCACAGGATTTCAATTGTAACAAGTCTCCAAAAACAAGTGCATGTTTACCTCCAAACAAAATGTTGTAGTCAGTTTTCAAAACCTCTTGCATGTGTAAGTGAATGAAAGCTAGCATCAAATTATATACCATACTTACTTCATCTACAATCAAGGTATTTCATTTTCTATGAATGTTTCCTACTTCTTGTGCTGTGCTTGATATAAGTTTCTGATACTCTAGTTTGTTGTCATGCTCCACTGGTAACATCAACAGTCGATGTAAAGTAACACTTCTTACATTGAATGCTGCTAAACATGTTGGAGCAGTTACAATTCATGTAAAGAGCAATTCATTTAATTTTGGATCATAGCTCTTATTGCATTAATTAAAAAAGATTGGCCTGTTCCTGCTTGTCCAATAACATACAACAATAAAGGTTTGTATTGCACACAAGAGCATTTACGCTCGTCATGCAGTAAACCATGTAAGAATCTATCTTTAATGTTATTATACATTTCTTTTTGCTCTATATTAAGTTTACTAACCATTTCATCACAATTCACATCTGCAACTTTACTTTGTTGCTGTTACGCTCACCTGGTCTCTGCAGAGGCGTTGGGGCACAGTTGCAGCCCTCCCGGGTGTGAGGTCGCTCGGGTCTGACTTCGCCCTCTGCGCTTATGTGGTGACTGGTGGTAATAGGTGATGCTGCTCGGGACTGCTCCTGCGTGGAGAATAGGGGGCGTGAGTATTCCAGCTTGTGCGCCTGATCCACTTCCAGACCCCTTCTCCCAAACCGTGGTACTCGTGGGATGCGCTGTCCCTGGAAAGCTCACCTGTTGATTAGTTTTGGCGAGCACTCTGTCCAGCTGCTCCTGCCAGGGGTGCTTGTATGATCTGGACCGAGTTCCTTCACTGGTCCCTTGCATGTGGTAGTCCAGTCCTGCTGTGACTAAGCCACTATACTTCAGGTACGTGTTCCTGTTTGCCTTTGTCTTTCCTCGTCTGTTTTTGCTGTATTGTAAAGTTTGTTGTCTTGTATTGCTGCCCGTTCTACTTTTGATGTTTGCTCTTTTGTTTTCTTCCCTTGCAGGTGATGTTGCCGGCCTGGCAGGAGCTCGAGGCGGCAGCCCGAGGGAATGAGGAATGAAGCTGCAGCGGTACAGTAGCTGGTAAATTGTTAACTGGGAGGCGCGCAGGGTTCAAATGTGGGCGGCCCTAGGTCAGATGTTCTAACCTTGTCTTTCTTCTTCTTCAGAGTTCGTGGATGCGGAGTACGGTGCTGCGGCGTGGGGATCAAGATCACTGGATGTCAGGAGATGAGTCTGCAGATGAAGCGATGAAGCACCGGTTTCCTGGAGGTGAGTATGCAGTATAACCCTGGTTTCAAAGTTAGTAAACTGGTCCAAGCGGCGGTGAGCGTCACGTTGCATGCAAGTGCACAATAATGCAAAGCACCGGCCTTAAGGATGGAGCAGATTATATAGCTGAGCTTCTGAAGCAACGCCCACCAGGTTCAGCCTGCCTGCCACACCCTGGCACACCCGAGTCAGCACATGAAGACCAGGCCTAGGGAGCCACACCCGATGAGTCAGCACACAAGGATGTTCTCTGGAATAAAGGCTTTCAGCTCCTGGAAAGTCCTTGTAAAGTAAAAGCATTCCTGCACTGAAATAAAGCAAAATCACTCCTGCACTGAAATAAAGTGTTCCTGCTCACATCTCTATATGAGCCTGGCACCAAAGGCACCAGGACTGAGTCCAGCCAGGGCCCCTGTATTCATGGGTCCCAAAGGGACATACGTGAGTCAAGTGACCCATTGCCCCCATCACTAGATGGTGTGGTTTTTGTGTTCTGGGGCCTGTGGCCATGACAGTTGCATTGCAATTTCCACTTCATCCATAGCAAGCTCAACATCAGTTTGAATAATTGGCTCACCAAGTGCATTTTGACTTCCTGCTGCAGATTCTTGACTGCCTTCAGGAGTCTTTTGCCAATTCAGCTACCAAAGTTCCTTGACCTAGTTCTTTTTTCAGTAACTCCAAGTACTGTTCAAATTGTGGATATGTAATTAAACATTTATTTGCAAAAAACACTCTCTGCAGGCCAAGTGAAAAACAACTGCAAAAGATAGAAATAAAATAATTCCTTTTTCTCTGCAGTTTGGCAAGAAAGTTTCATGTGGTTAATGAGACTTGGATTTTCATGTCTCACTAGACAACCACTACGTCCATGTACTTTATTTATACCATCCTCTGTCACTGTCACTATTTGGTTCAATATTTCGATATGAGTAGCATTGGGCTACTTCATATAAACAAAGTTCCTCCAACATTTTACATCGATTTAGATAATATGTATCAATCAAATTAGTTTTCAAAATCTCTTTACTGTCAGGTTCTGCTGCAGCTTACTGCTCAATTTCAGTCAAAGGCTTCAATACCAGATTTCTACTACTAGCTGGTCCAAGACTTAACCAAACTACATTAATGCTATGGCCATATAGAGGTAAACTAGTAAGCCAATCTGCAGCTTCATAGCTACCACACTCTCTATGTGAAAGCATCTTCAAACCAACACTTAAAAGTTTCTGACCAAGAGTTTTATCTGATGATAAATCTGCCCATACTTCAGCTGCATTGCTCTTCTCTGCTTTTGCCACGTAGGCTGTAACATAACAAGCAACAACTGTTGAATCATCAGCAATAAACTGTACATCAGTATTTGCATTCCACAGCTGGGAATGCAAATACTGATGTACAGTTTATTGCTGATGATTCAACAGTTGTTGCTTGTTATGTTACAGCCTACGTGGCAAAAGCAGAGAAGAGCAATGCAGCTGAAGTATGGGCAGATTTATCATCAGATAAAACTCTTGGTCAGAAACTTTTAAGTGTTGGTTTGAAGATGCTTTCACATAGAGAGTGTGGTAGCTATGAAGCTGCAGATTGGCTTACTAGTTTACCTCTATATGGCCATAGCATTAATGTAGTTTGGTTAAGTCTTGGACCAGCTAGTAGTAGAAATCTGGTATTGAAGCCTTTGACTGAAATTGAGCAGTAAGCTGCAGCAGAACCTGACAGTAAAGAGATTTTGAAAACTAATTTGATTGATACATATTATCTAAATCGATGTAAAATGTTGGAGGAACTTTGTTTATATGAAGTAGCCCAATGCTACTCATATCGAAATATTGAACCAAATAGTGACAGTGACAGAGGATGGTATAAATAAAGTACATGGACGTAGTGGTTGTCTAGTGAGACATGAAAATCCAAGTCTCATTAACCACATGAAACTTTCTTGCCAAACTGCAGAGAAAAAGGAATTATTTTATTTCTATCTTTTGCAGTTGTTTTTCACTTGGCCTGCAGAGAGTGTTTTTTGCAAATAAATGTTTAATTACATATCCACAATTTGAACAGTACTTGGAGTTACTGAAAAAAGAACTAGGTCAAGGAACTTTGGTAGCTGAATTGGCAAAAGACTCCTGAAGGCAGTCAAGAATCTGCAGCAGGAAGTCAAAATGCACTTGGTGAGCCAATTATTCAAACTGATGTTGAGCTTGCTATGGATGAAGTGGAAATTGCAATGCAACTGTCATGGCCACAGGCCCCAGAACACAAAAACCACACCATCTAGTGATGGGGGCAATGGGTCACTTGACTCACGTATGTCCCTTTGGGACCCATGAATACAGGGGCCCTGGCTGGACTCAGTCCTGGTGCCTTTGGTGCCAGGCTCATATAGAGATGTGAGCAGGAACACTTTATTTCAGTGCAGGAGTGATTTTGCTTTATTTCAGTGCAGGAATGCTTTTACTTTACAAGGACTTTCCAGGAGCTGAAAGCCTTTATTCCAGAGAACATCCTTGTGTGCTGACTCATCGGGTGTGGCTCCCTAGGCCTGGTCTTCATGTGCTGACTCGGGTGTGCCAGGGTGTGGCAGGCAGGCTGAACCTGGTGGGCGTTGCTTCAGAAGCTCAGCTATATAATCTGCTCCATCCTTAAGGCCGGTGCTTTGCATTATTGTGCACTTGCATGCAACGTGACGCTCACCGCCGCTTGGACCAGTTTACTAACTTTGAAACCAGGGTTATACTGCATACTCACCTCCAGGAAACCGGTGCTTCATCGCTTCATCTGCAGACTCATCTCCTGACATCCAGTGATCTTGATCCCCACGCCGCAGCACCGTACTCCGCATCCACGAACTCTGAAGAAGAAGAAAGACAAGGTTAGAACATCTGACCTAGGGCCGCCCACATTTGAACCCTGCGCGCCTCCCAGTTAACAATTTACCAGCTACTGTACCGCTGCAGCTTCATTCCTCATTCCCTCGGGCTGCCGCCTCGAGCTCCTGCCAGGCCGGCAACATCACCTGCAAGGGAAGAAAACAAAAGAGCAAACATCAAAAGTAGAACGGGCAGCAATACAAGACAACAAACTTTACAATACAGCAAAAACAGACGAGGAAAGACAAAGGCAAACAGGAACACGTACCTGAAGTATAGTGGCTTAGTCACAGCAGGACTGGACTACCACATGCAAGGGACCAGTGAAGGAACTCGGTCCAGATCATACAAGCACCCCTGGCAGGAGCAGCTGGACAGAGTGCTCGCCAAAACTAATCAACAGGTGAGCTTTCCAGGGACAGCGCATCCCACGAGTACCACGGTTTGGGAGAAGGGGTCTGGAAGTGGATCAGGCGCACAAGCTGGAATACTCACGCCCCCTATTCTCCACGCAGGAGCAGCCCCGAGCAGCATCACCTATTACCACCAGTCACCACATAAGCGCAGAGGGCGAAGTCAGACCCGAGCGACCTCACACCCGGGAGGGCTGCAACTGTGCCCCAACGCCTCTGCAGAGACCAGGTGAGCGTAACAGCAACAAAGTAAAGTTGCAGATGTGAATTGTGATGAAATGGTTAGTAAACTTAATATAGAGCAAAAAGAAATGTATAATAACATTAAAGATAGATTCTTACATGGTTTACTGCATGACGAGCGTAAATGCTCTTGTGTGCAATACAAACCTTTATTGTTGTATGTTATTGGACAAGCAGGAACAGGCCAATCTTTTTTAATTAATGCAATAAGAGCTATGATCCAAAATTAAATGAATTGCTCTTTACATGAATTGTAACTGCTCCAACATGTTTAGCAGCATTCAATGTAAGAAGTGTTACTTTACATCGACTGTTGATGTTACCAGTGGAGCATGACAACAAACTAGAGTATCAGAAACTTATATCAAGCACAGCACAAGAAGTAGGAAACATTCATAGAAAATGAAATACCTTGATTGTAGATGAAGTAAGTATGGTATATAATTTGATGCTAGCTTTCATTCACTTACACATGCAAGAGGTTTTGAAAACTGACTACAACATTTTGTTTGGAGGTAAACATGCACTTGTTTTTGGAGACTTGTTACAATTGAAATCCTGTGAAAGGTCAAACAGTTTTCAGAATGCTGCAATCTAACGATGCTCAAAAGGCATAGGAAGTATTGCTCATTTTAATCTTTGGAGTTGTTTTGAATTCCAAGTACTTACCATTAATATGAGGCAATCGGTAGACTTAGAGTATGCAGAAATGCTTAATAAGATCCATATAGGAATTCTTGAGGAAGATTTAAAAGCAGTTTTGAAAGGAAGACTGATTTCTAATATGTTTCATGCAGATTGCAGGTTATCTGAGGTCATGTTGACTCTTAAGGAAAAAAACATTTCTTGTGTTGCTTTGATGTACACACTCGCAGAGTGTAACAAGTTTAACTCTACAATACTATTGCTAGAGAATCAAAATATTGTGTACATAAAATCATGTGATGTTTTAGATGGTCATGTTATGCCTTTAGATTTGGATAAAAGAGCAGAAGCTTGATTAGTTCAATTAGAGAATTCAATTTCTTAAACAGAAGCCCTGGAAGGAGTTTTAAAACTATGCATCAATGCACGAGTTATGTTAAAGAGGAACTTGAATGCAGAAATTGGTCTAGTGAATGGAGCAATGGGAAGACTGAGTGCATTTCACAGTTTTCCTCACAGTACAAATATTGAGCATGTTGAAGTTAAGTTTGATCGTGTAGAAGGAACAAGCTTGATTTGTCGGAGCTCTGCACGTTTCATGCTTTTTAAGGATACCTTTGTGAAAAAATCACAATTTTCATTGTGTACTGCATATGCAATAACTGTTCATAAATCACAAGGTTTGACTTTAGAAGCAGCACTTATTGACATTGGTCAGACAGTGTTTAAAGAAGGAATGTCATATGTAGCTTTGTCACGTGTGAAAAATATAGGTTTGTTTTTAATAAACTTTGATGAAAGGAAAGTGACAGCTGACATTTCTTGAATTGAAGAATAAAATAGGTTGTGTGCAATGTATGCTCCTCACCTGAACCTTATACCTGTACCTGCGAATCACTCATCCAGGAAATTTAAGGAGTCAGTGAAAGCACGTTCAAATGAAATCAGTTCTTGTAAGACTGTAAAATAACCAAATTTAGCAGCGTTGGAGAGTTGTTCAACTCTAACATACTTTCATTGCAGGTTTAGTAATCGAAAAGGAGTTGAATGCTATTGAAATGCAGTTTGTGTATGTTGTTTCAAATGACTCCACTGATGCAAAAAATAGCTTTCACCACAGCAGACCAGTGTGTGTGTGGAACATTCAACTCTTAAAACATCTATAGATGAAAATCCACACAGTTTATATTCAGCAATGTCAATCCGAAATGTAGTAGCTGTTGCAAGTGGAAATCAACAATTTTCTCAACATACACAGGAAGATAGTTAAGAATTTTTAAATACTGTCTTTGAGTTGCTAGTGAAGGAAACTGTTAATGTAGATAGGTATGTAGGAATTAGTTACAAGTGGAATCATGTGTTCAAAATGTAAGAAAGGTTATTCTACTCCAGATCTCTGTGAAGGATATGTGTATCTGCATGTGCCTGATCGGAAAAGTGTAACATTTTCTTATCTTTTAACTAAAGCATTCCATGACATGCAATGCAGTGACTGTGGTTGTAAGTTACAATCAACAATGAAAAATCTAGTTTTTAATAAGTATGTATTGATTATGTTTCAAAGATACAATGAAGATGGTAGGAAAATTAATACATCAATAATGAACTTTGTAAATAGTCAAGTTACTGTTAGTAAGAAACCTTTTAAAATATGTGCAATTATGAGGGGGCATCCATTGAATCTGGACATTTCATGACATGGGTGCGTACAGAAGTAGATTGGCTTGTTTGTTATGACTCTCTAGTCGCACATCAAGCTAGATTGCCAAAGGGTTTAAAGACTGCTTACTTTATGTTGTTAGAAGCAAAGTTTAAAATATATGTGCAATGTTCTTTGTAAATATAAACATGCAAAATAAAAATTTGAAATACAAAAATAGGCTAATAAGTGTTTTATGAAAAGTAGGATATGGATTGTTACTAGGATGTTTTTTTTAAACAGTTCTAAATAAATGTAGAGGTAATATTGTGAAGATTATATAACTTGGAAGAGATAATAGCATCTGGCTGGCTTCCAGTTTTGATTTATTGTGTAAAACACTGTGTATTTTAATATGCACAAGTGTTTCCTATGAGTGATATGTTACAAAAATGGTTCCATGTACATTATTTTGAGTGTGAAGGAGTGTAGAGGCTGATGACTGTTTACATATGAAACAAGTAAACAGTAGGTTGTAGATACAACAATGTAAAGTGCTATTAAAATACATAATCAAAATAACTTACTAAACAGGTTAGTTTGTTAAATGTAGAAATATGTTCTATGTGCAGTGTGGAGTTTTTAGAAAAGTCGGATTATCTATTCAGTCATTAAATCAAGTATGTTCTTAATTTTCTACAGTAGGTTTACGATTATTGTGATTAGTTTCTAAGGTGTGTAGGTGGCCAGAAAAAGGACACACACCAAATTATAAAAGAAGTTAAGAAATACTAATGTTGATATAATTTTTATAAGTTAGAATACATTATGGTGTAGTAAAAAAAGGTTTTTAACACTGTGTAGCAGTATTAGCACTAAAACAAGTTTATATAACAATTTGTAGTTTTACAGTTTTTGAAAATAAAGCGTGTATAATATGAAATGTCATCATGAACTTCTTAGGTAGGTAGATGGCCAAACAAAGGACACGCACAGATTATTTAAGAAGTATGGAAATTACATTTGTTAAGTTATTAGTGTTGTTTTTGCTAAGTATTAATATCTTTATTCATAACAGTTTGTATTGTCTACTTTATAATATAGGTATGACTATAATTTAAAAAGATGAACACTCGAAAGAATGTTACAGTGTTGGCATGTCTTCATTTCTTTGTAAAACTGAAGACATGGTTATGCTATATGTCTTGGTTTCCTGGTGAAGGTGGCATAAACTAATCTGCAAAATGTAGCATAAAGTAATGTTTATATAGTTTTGTAACATTTGTGCATTGTACTTAAATACATTTATTAGTGTACTAACTATGAATGTTGTAGGCAATTCTTTTTCGAATTTTCTGAAGCAAAAACTAGTTCATAATAACTCAAATGTTGAATATTTAAAATAGCAGAACGGAGTGTTTTTTCTCCAATGCGAAGTTTTTTAATCATCTACAGAATGATTAATTAATGCAATTCGGTAATGGTTGTGTACTTGAAATGCAATCTGTATTCTTTTAGTATCATTATGAGAAAAAAATATAAATAATTTTGCATTTATTTTGCGTCACTACATGAAAACTCTGGTGGTGATCGTGTCCGTTGTAAATGGCATTTAATATTAATATGAAGTATATTTCATTTTCTTTTACAGATCAAATATGAAAGAAAGAGTCCAGCATCTATTAAGGTATTTGGTACGAATTTGATAAATATATATTTTTAATGTACATATGGGAACAAACAATTTTTATTTTAAACAAAATGTCTAGCCGCAGCTACGGAATTAGCCAATGAATAGCGGGAGTGCTTTTAGGCGGCCAAGGTGAACAACGGCTGAAGTGCTTTTTCCTGTGCATAAACGCCTCTATTAACCGCAGCTACAGGCAAGAAATTGCCATTTTGAGTTCTGGAACTGCAAAAATTACGTTGCAATAGATATTGCAATATATTTTTGCAGTCTGTGTTCAATTTTATCTATTTTTGTAATATAAAAGGTAGCCCTTGAAAGGACAGTTTTGGGGAATAGAAAAAGGGGGGGTCGAATAGGGGAGGAAAATACATAAGGATGAAACATATAACAAAGGGAATTAAAATAGAATCCAACATATATTTTTTGTGTTTTTTAAAGAAAAAATGGGGGAAACAAATTGCCACTTAAAAAAAACTAAGCACGACAGGTAGACTGATGTTGGGCTATTATCTTCAGCCATTGCTCGATTGTGGCATCTGCCTGGACTACCCATTCGCAGCATCTTTTACACATGACTTTCATCATACTTAGATCGGGTATCTGTAAAATAGGAGTCAGTGTTGTGAATACCACTGCTGATGTAAACGGTGCATTTCCAGTTGGCATTGGTGATGCACTGGTTGAGGCAGGTTCTGCAGGTGCTGCTGATGTTCGTCTGTGCAAGTAACGGGCCTCGTGCATCTTTCTTTTGTGGTCTTGATGGGCTTTCCGGTAATCATCGTCGACGTAATCCGAGTGGACTCGCATCAGATGGTTTATCATTACCGATGTCCCTAGACTTTGAGATGGGGTATCGGAAGGTCTATGGCGTTGAGTTTTGTTAGAAAAGGTGCACAGTGCACCCTCTGTGTCTTTTCGCGAACAGTGTTCATTTACTTTGAAGAAGCGCCAACTGTCTGCAGTTATTTTCATACCAGTTTGCCTCTTCCTTGGTGTTGAAGGATTCGGAACCCAATTGATGATATCATCATCACTGCTCCTATTCTCCTAGTCAGACATGTGCTCACTGTTCCTATTCTCGTGGACAGACATGTTGGTATGTCCAACCTGGGAGGAAAATATAAAAGAATAAAGATGACAACACGAGAAAGACAATGCTGCAAAAAAATAAAAAATAAAAAAATAAAATGAAAACAATAAACTAAAGGAAAAAATAGGCAAGCCAAACAAATCACAAGACAAAGGAAAATAGGAGTATAGGAAAATTGTGTGAAAAGTATGAAGAGTTAAGAGTACAGTGCCAAAAGTGCTTGCAATTACTCAGAAACCTTTACACTAATCTGGCAATTACAAAAAGCAATGATTAATGTAGTTATTTTTTTGTTGGTGTGGTGATTATTCGCAGCTACAGACTGCTGCACCATCTTATTGGACAGACATGTATGCGCGGGTGTTGTCATACGGCATGGGCGTAGCCGCTTCGATAGAGCTCAAGGTGTAATTAGTTGGTTCATTGATACGTATAAAGCCCACGTGCGGACGCAGAGTCTCAGCGCGTGTTGTGATTGGCTGATGCATTACACGCGGGTTGCATCGAATGGCACAAGGGTACTCGTGTCGATATGTATTGGCGTCTGATAGGATAGTTTGTTGACGTGTTTAGAAGTGACATGTAAGCGTGGAACCGCATCTTGCGGTTTGATTGGTTGATATATTATGCGTGAAGATGGATGTCTATGTTCTATTGGCTCATTTTGTACACGCAGGTTTTCCCCCTTTATCCAGTCTTTGCTGTGTGCAGCGCATATATATACTTGGTAGACGCGGCTGCAACATTTTAAAATATATATATATATATGCATTTGTATGGACACTTGTATTGTAAATATGTATATTTATATATAGTGACAGTGTAACATTTTAATAACTATGCATGAGCAGTACACATACATGTAAGTATTTTAAAAGCCCTTGGCAAATTGTCTTTTATTTATCTTTGTGAACATAATACAGTGTTATAAAGTGTTTTGCTTAGTGTAATTGTTTGTATTTTTAACATTTAATTTAATATACTACACAAGCAATGAAAAGAACTTTAGTTGCAGGGATGTTAAGGTGAGCAATACATTGTAACAATACCCTTGAAATTCAAGGAAAGAACTTTAGTTGCAGGGATGTTAAGGTGAGAACTTAATGCAATGAACCCCTCAGCTAAAGCCACCTTACCTTCGCGCCCCCTGTTGCACAGACTATGACCACAAGGTTATCACTAATTACATTACAACAGTAAGTGGCATTAAGCATAGGCTTTAGCCATGGTCAGTGTGCATGGCCAAACATATTTTAACACATGCAGCTTTCAACAGTGTCTACTGTATATTATTTACACTGAACAAGCACTAGTCATGGACTTTAGCACATTACTGTACACAATCTTTGACTGTTCCCACTATATGTTCTAACATATAAATGGGCCACTAGCCATTGCCTTTGACCTTCAGCAGTCTGTATATATTTTGGCTATGTCTAGAGTACATTTTAAAATAACAAAATGCAATAAGCAATGGCCTTCGCGCGTGCCTACTGTGTATTACACAACACTAACCCGCCACTAGCTATGGCCTTCAAACGTGCCCACTGTATATTATATACACTAACCAGCCATTAGCTATGGCCTTCGACCGTGCCCAATGTATATTATACACACTAACCAGCCTCTAGCCATGGTTTTCAACACAATGCTAGCCAGTGACCACAGCCTTTGGCTGTGCCGACTGTATATTCTGACATATTAATGGGCACTAGCAATGGGCTTTAGCCATGGCCACTGACTACAGCTTTCAATGTTGCCCACTGTATATTTTAAAACAGTGGTTGGCTACTTGCCATGGCTTTTAACCATGCACATTGGTATTTTTGAATACTTAACCACCACTAGCTATGGCCTTTGGTGCTGGCCAGTGACCCCAGCCTTTGTCATGGCCAAGTCCACGGCCGAAATTGTTATCAAGGTAATCAACGTTTTCATGAGCTAACTTATAAATGATGCCCAATGTGCATTTTAAAACGCTACCAGACCACTAGCCATGGCCTTCGAATTTCAGGCTTTGAGAATTTACAATGTTTTTAGGCAATGAGCAGTGAGATTACATTGTTTGCCATGGAGCATACACTTTGGTTAAGCAGCGTGCTCCAAGCGGTACACCCCTTTTTGGCGCCATCATTTTGGCGTGGGCCGATTTGACGTGGCCATTCTGCTGCATCACCCATTTCGGTGCAACCTTTTCTATGCGAAAGCCATTCCGGCGCTGTTCTTTTGGTGCATGGGATGTTTGGATGTGGCTGACATTGCAGCCATGTCTAAACGCCCCCTCATGCCAAATAAGGTTACAGGTCTGCACTGCAACAAACCTCAACACCTCCGAGTTGCGTTGCTTTTCTTTTAATTACATTAAATTTGTTTTTAAAAAAACATACAGCCTTGAATCCTGGTCTGCCACAGTTTAAGGTTGCGCATTTAACCACTAGGCCACAATGGCTTGGTGCTTCATAAGACATACATCTCAAACTCCTTCCAGCCAGGGTTCTCCAATTTCAGCATACATGTGATTTTTCTTTTTCTTTCCATTTTATAATGTTGCCCAGAGACGGTGTAGTCCTCTTTTTGAATATATGTGCAGTGTAAGGGGGAATGTGTGGTGTGAGGGTGTGCATGTAATATGTGTGTGTTTGATGTGAGAGTTTGTGTGTGTGTACATTGTGTGAAGTTGTTTGTGAGGGATTGTGCGCTCAGTGTGCATTTGCTCCATGAAGACAAGTGTTAGTGTGTGTGCACACATGTATGTATTTGCGCATCATAACACGTTGAGTGTGAGTTTTCAGTGTCTGTGTGTGTGTGCATGTCTCCATGTAATTTGGAAGATGCCTATCCAGTTCTTGTTTTTTGTGTACATTTTGTGACTTGTAGTTTTGTCCATCAAGTGCCCTGTACTACAAGTCCCAAAATGGAAAGTAAAAAGTAAATCTGAATGATCATTTTACAAATAACAAGGGTTGTGTGGCATATAAAAATATATATACAAGACATGTAACTTGGCAATATACATGATTTCCCCTGCACCTCTATTTGTTTGGGTTGAATGGCAGTAGGTGGATCTGTAAGTTAGGAGGTTGGTAGTGTAGAATCAAGGGAGGGGAAAAAACATCAAAAAATATGTTTTTTTTCAGCTGGGGAATGTGAGAATAAGCGGCTGGATAGGAGTGATATCTACTTGCCCCCGCTGTTTTCAAAGTCTAAGGGTAGCGCAATATATTAAGGGAATAATGGGACTATGTGGCAATGCCCTCCCTTCAGCTGCAAAGAAAGTCTTGTTTGCGCTGGCTCGCGTGCAATGGAAGACCAGCAACTATTATTAACCCATTGGTAGTGCAGCTCAAAAGACCTTCTTAAAATCATGCAGTGATTGGGTGAACGTTTCCATGAAGGAAGCCACATGGATCAAAGGCATGCCTGTTAGACTACATAGTCCAGAATACAGAGTGTTTACCAAAATATACTGTTTTAAATACAAATAAAAAAAAAGTCTTGATCCCTGGTCTGCCAGAGTTCAAGGACCAGTATTCAACCACTTTGCCACAATGGCTAAGTGCTTCAAGATGCATACATTTCATACTGAGCATACAAATGAATGTGTCCAATTGTAAAAGGCTAAGCATGAAATTTGTGAGAATTCAAACAATAATGTTATAGTAGCATAATGGTAAAGTGCTGCATCTCGAACTCCTGCAGGCCAGGGTTCTCAAAGGCAGTGTTCAGCATAAATGTGTTTTTATTTCGTTTTTTCAGTTTTATAATGGTGCCCGGAGATGCCAATATGGGTCACATGTTCTGGCACTGTCCAACAATTTGTAGCTACTGGCAGGAAATAGAGCTGCAATTAAAGAAAAAAGGGCTCACAGGACGAGCTTGGACCATTGACGCCTGTCTCCTTGGTCTGTATGGTTCCTCAAAGAAAAACAAAGCGAAGGAAAAGATGATGAATTTGTCCTGGGCTCTAGCTAAGAGACAGATAGCAATGAACTGGAGGACCAAAGATGGACCAAGAATGGTGGAAAGACCTAGAGAGATGGACCATCGCAGAGACTGCAGTCTGGCATGATGTAGTGATACACAAAATTGCAACCTTGCCAATCAGGGCTTTAGATGACAGCATTAGCCGCTGAAAGCCAATAGTGTATTCAAAGTATGCGCCAAAAATGCTGACAGTAGTCTGTTGTAGCACTTCCATTATGCAGTAGTGAGCTACAAGGAATATGCAGGCCTAGTATGAGTGATAGGTCACATTATGCATTGTTGATAGACAGGCAGGGAGAGGGCCCTAGCTCTGTAGCTAATAGACATTTTTGGAGTGTTTGGAACATTATGGCACCTATATAGCGCTTAGATAGCCAGTCTTAAGCGCTATGAACGCTAAGCTATGAGTGCATGCCTTTTAGAGCTTGCAGATGGGGTTAATACATCCCTGCTTCCCTTAGAATATTCTGCCTCACTAACGGTAGCCCTGCATGGCCCCTAAGCTAATCTCCTTTTCTCTGGGAAGGCACTGATAAGACATTCCTGAGCTTTCGCGCAGATGGGCTCCAAGGAGCCAGGGAGGGGCTCAGAAGAAGCACAGTGGAAATTAACAGAGTTGGGTTTTTTCCATGAGCCAGCCTATATTTTGCACAGGGAAAGTTCTGGAACTGTGCGTCATGGACGGGCAGCACGAGATTATAAAATATGCATGCCCACATGACTCGGGTGGGAGATCGTCCTGTGGACTTGGTTCGAGCAAGATCAAGTGCCCGGAATTGGAGCTCTGACGGCACCCAGCAGCGCTGTCCTCTGAGCAGGGCTTGTTACAGCTAGCTTATGAGGGCCAGGGTCTCCCAGTGCTGATTGAAGGGGCGTAAGACTGTGTTTCTCTATGTTTCTCTATGTTTCTCTATGTTTCTATATTTTGCATTTCTCTAAGTATTGTGCTTTGTAATCTTTTCTAACTTGAATCCCAAATGTATGTGAAATTCACTGTTTAGAATAAATACTAAAACTTATTGAAGGTGTCATTTGTCACTAGCATGAGATCACTGCTCAGCACAATAGAACCTGTATTTTGGGCTGAATTGGGTAATTATTGCTCCCGAGGGCTGGTCCCGAGGACGATTTAGCCCATATCAAGACATTTGGTGGCAGCTTGGGGATTTCTGCAGAGCAGTGCCTTGCTGTGAAATGACAAATTGTGTGAGAGAACACAGTGCAGAGTGAGGAGCAGGCTGTCGCATTTCCTTGGTAGTCTCACTGCAGCTCTGAGACTTCAAAAGACAGCAGCGTTGTGTCGGCTTGCCGTGGCCGATAGCTTGTGTGGTTAAGACTCCGTTCAGTAAATCAGTCGTGACTGACTTATTGCTTGGGAATGGAGCCAGGGAGTACAAGGCGATAAACAAGCGGGAAATGGCTTTGTTTAAAGTGCTCCGATGAATGGTCAAGAAAGATGTATGTTCAATTAGGAAAGAATTTTATCATGCGGTTTCCCCAGTTTAAAGTTGTAATTTGAAATGCAAAGTGAGACGGAGTTCTCAACTCTATTCTGTCATGAGGGCAGGGAAAAATAGGTGCGAGGATTTGACATGCAAATTGTGAACAGTAATTCAACCATTGACTCAGCCCCAGTGTGCTAGCGAGTGGGGGCTGTAATTTTCGGAGGCGAAGGTTCGCTTTTTAATGCATGGTTTTTAAGTGATGACATTCCTGAAGATAACGTGGGGAATGAGCCGTGCTTAGGAGAAAGAGTAACATCTGTGCTGAGAGCCTAAAGGGTTTGTTTTTCTTTTGGCAACTGTAAATTCCATGTGCTGGTGGCGAATTCTGTTTAAAGGAAACACACTAAAATGGTTATATTGCATTTTAAGCTGTGCCATGCTTATAATGGGTGAGAGATTCACTTAAAAAAGAAAGTGAGTGATGTTATTTGGATTTTCGATTTTTGTGTATTGATTTGAAATTGCAGAATCAGTTTGCAATGGTTTGGGGGGAAAAACAATGTATATTTTTCTAAATTGCCTCTAAATTGCCCCTGGAGTATTTTTGACTGTTCCCACGCTATGCCATGGATTTGTACTGTTGCCTTATAAGTGATGTATGTTTTTTGGAAATAGTGACCTGTTGACTGTGATACATGGTGAAAAATGTTGTTGACACATTTAACAGCCCACAAGCAATATAGAGTGTGGGTTGCTCTTGCAGACAACAGAAAAAAAAAGTGTAGGGAGCTGCACTAAACATGGCATTTTTTAAATGCACTGAAATAAGTGGTTATATTCTGGCAATGGTACAACAGAATGAAAAAATCTGTGCGTGATAAGACAGCACAAAGATTTAGTGGGTTGCGGGTTCTTTTGAAAGATCGCACATTGCATTGGAGTGAGCTCGTGAAGCCAAACTACAAGGTTACGAGGAAGAAGAGAAAAAAAAAAACGTATGCTTTTAAATGGGACATTAATCAGTTCAAAACAGTCTAAAAGACGCTTTGACATTTTGCTAAATTACATGGAGTAGAATCTGATGACAAGAAAAAGTGCCTCTTTTAAAAATAAGAGTCTTGCTGTGTGTGCAGAGCTTGTGCCTTGAAGATAACTTGCACTGTCTTGGGCGAGGTGCGCGAAGAAGAAAAAAAAACTGTTGGAGGAAGGCAGACAAAAAGCAGAATACTGCGCTCCTGTTTCGTGAAATGGTGTTTACAGAAGCTGGCAGATATGAGAGCTTTTCTGGGTTGCTGGAGAAAAGCAGTGCAAGAAAGAGTTAATCTCGATGAACTGTCTGAAACGAGTGCCTTCCATTGAAGCCGCCACAGTTTAAGAGTTATAGAGCAAAGAGATAAGCTTGCTGCGCGAAAGATAAACAATGACATTCCTGCATTCCATCCCCTGTGAGAGACACCGTCAGTGTGAGCAAAAACCTGAGGAGAGGGGTGCAAAGACAGAAATGCTGATCAGAAGTAAAGAATTTGCCCAGTATCAACACTGGAAGGAAAACAAACTCTGCATGCAGGATGGCAGATGGGCACATCATATCTGAACATTTGGGGAACCTGTGCATCTGTGAATGGGCTAAGAAAAGACAGCTGCCCATTTCAAGAGACATTGCTGTGCAAGCTGCATTCCAGTGCTCCATGTGATGTGAACTGAAGTAAAGCGCTGTGCACTGGAGAAGAAACCTCTAGGCGCTTTGAGAAGTGAAAATACACAGCTGTTTAAAAATGCAAGCTACATTGCCAGGGCTGGAGTAACTGACAAAGACATTATGGCATTCCAGATGGAAGCAAAACTGACAAAAGCGCTTAGCCGTTTTGCAAGAGACAACATGCAGAGCGGGGCTTTGGAGTACAACATGAACACTGCACATTAGCCATGATCCAGAAGCCTCACGGCTTAGTGCAAGAATGAATGATTTGTTGAAGCAACAAAAGAAACTGACTTAG
Source organism: Ambystoma mexicanum (assembly GCF_040938575.1). Lineage (NCBI taxonomy): Eukaryota > Metazoa > Chordata > Amphibia > Caudata > Ambystomatidae > Ambystoma > Ambystoma mexicanum. The sequence continues at coordinate 377,336,926 of NC_090926.1, read as the reverse complement.
ACTATCGCGCTCAAAGGGGTGGGCCAAGAAATCAGCAAACACCCTTTGAGAAAATGATAAGTGAAAAAACCAGAGGCTTGGAAGACACTAGCTGTATGGAGAAAAATAAACAAAGCTGCTTGTGCAACTGCAGGCAGTATTGGACTGAAGGACTTTACCTTTGAAATATGGAGTGATGCCAGCAGGGCAAACTAAATCAAGATCATGAGACACTGGAAGCAAGTTGGCGCCTGGCATTCGTGATCGCTTTGGTGAAAATGAAAAGCATTGTGCGACCTGGGTACTTATTATATGGCTTTTGTAAAAGCACAGATCAGTCTGAGGTACCATTGACCAACTATGATCGCATTGCACAAATGAGTTTGTGATTAGGCAGTTACACCCCGTATGGTTGAGTGTAAATAAGCCCCCAATAACATACAGAAGGGTGACAGATAATTGCAGTGCAATGATAAAGTGTGTAGTTACCTGATGAGACTTCTGAAGATGGGGGTGGTGTTATGGGAAGGGGTGGATAACGCTGATATTGAAGTTTTGAAGACATCCTAATGTGAAGAATAACGACATTGTACTTTTGATGGCATCCTAACATTTCTGTTTGTATTTTGCCTAGGCAAAAAAGCAAGACAGTTGCGTGCCATAACAGAAGTAGATGTGTGCAATTTGTGGGTGACACTGATCAGTCAAGCAGACGCATTCTCAGAGAAAGCGAGTCACTGCGTGATGAAATATGCGAGTCACTGCGAAATGTCCTGCCCCGCACTCAATGCTGCTAACATGCATGACGTATGAGGACATTTATTCTGCAACCTGCGAAAGGTGTCCAACAGAGTAATAACTTTTGCTGAACTGGCACGGTGCAGACTTGGCTAGTTATCAAATATTTGATGCTGCACATTCAAATGATTCAGTTGCTGGAAATAACTTAATTGACATGTCTTGCCTTTCTTGTTTAAAGGACTGTGGACAATGAGTTGTGGACTGTAACATCATGCACCACAAACAGCTGTGTGAAACAGCACTTGAATGCTAACACATTGAGAAAATGGTTTTTAAATGCACTTTTTGAGATGAATCTGAAAAAACGAAATGGTTTTGCTCTTCCAACTGAATTGCTTTAACCAGAGATGTTTTGCTTTTTGAAAAAAAAAAAACTTCTACGTTGCAAGTAGGCAGGAAAATGATTTATGAATTGTTGGGGCAGCAGAAATATGCAAGCAGGAGTGTCATTTATTTTGAGATAAAATGAGTGCGCACATCAAAGTCACCTGTGCATAGGTTAAGATCCTTAATTGAAGTAATGCTGCCAAGTGTGTGAGCCCTAATTTGAGATGGTAACCTTTGAAACACTGGATACTTTTACAGCCAGCTTAAGGCAGGTAAATGAAACCATGACTGACTTGATGTTTGATTTTATGACACATAGTGTGACACGGTTTTTGTTAAAACAACCAGTTTCATGTTTTTGTGGGGACAGCTGTCTCCAGCACACTAATGCAAAGAGTCACCTTTTTGATTGTAGACATTTGGAATAATTCTTTGGAAAAGCGCTACAAATGAGTATCCACATGGAATTGCTAGCGTACTGGCCTGGCACATTGTCGGGCATCTTTTGTCACTGAATGGATACAACGATTTGTTTAATTTGTTTAATGTGATGTTTTTCTGACCAAGAACTGCAGCGAGTGTTCTCGCCAAGATTTTATGGACTATAATTTGACTAAATGCATTTTACACAATGGTGTGATGAAACAGCCACTGCCGGATGGTAGTATGGTGTTTGTAGCTAAAACTAATATTGTATATGGTAGATATCCCACTTGAAGAAGGGTATTCTCCAAGTCACAATAGGTAGACACTGTGAACATGTTAGATTTTCCAGTAGTAAGGCAACATTTAAATTGTAGGCTGGTAATGCACACCTCTATTATTACAGTGATACACTTAGACATAGATTTATCATGAGGCAATGTTTCCTTAGTACTACCAAGCTGCTACAAATGGAGTCCATTTCTATGGCCCATCACTAGAGTGCGCGTAGCTAGGGAGCTAGATTCATTAATAACAGGAGATTTATATGCTTGTGACATAGAAACTGTGCACAATAAGCTAGCCACTATGGGTTCTAATGCCAGCTCTGCTATAGAAATTCTGCCATAGTGGGGCCTATTGATACGCCCAACACTGCTACAAGTATTGGCAACCACTGAAGATGGCAGAATTGTAGGTATGAAGACATTTTTTCTGCCATAGGGCAGGTCAACAAGACTCCTAAATACACACGATGCATTGTATGGCAAACATTGTTAAATCAGCAGGTGTTGGCTTTTTACTGAGTGGGGGCGACCATCCTCCACACACTGGCACACAGAGCTACAGTTACCAGCATACATATGGATCAAATTGCTTGCTTTTGATTGCATGAATAACACATGCCATGCTTGATGTAAATTAATAGAATTGTTTTTATTTAGATAACCTGGTGCCCGTGGGTTCACCTTGTTCACGAAATTAGATGGTTTCTGGTTGGGTTCCACATATATGGGGAAGTGTCTAATCACACAGCCCATAGTCACGTTTGAATGCCCTGGGATCAGGGGGAGGGTAGGCCCTTAGAGTGAAAGGCTGCCAGGTTTAGAGTTGGTAACCATACATAAATGCAATAGTGCATTGTAGATTAGACTACACTGGATTGCCTTGACATTCTAACTGCATGCTGCTTTTTAACTGACAATCAGTTATACAATAATTATTTAGGTATTGTTGTGTAGGCCAGGTTTTGGCTAGAGTAAATGTCCATGTTCACTTTGTGTAGGTATTTTTGTGTAGGCCAGGTTTTGGCAAGGGTATAGGTCACTGTTCACTTTGTGTACATTCTTGTTTAGGTAGTGTTTTACCTTGCATGCCACGCTGACTAACCGCTAGAAGATAGTTTGCTTAAACCTCTTGCAAAGCCCCAAGGTCTTTATCACTGCACTAAATACTATATTGATGTGTATTAGTCAGCATTGTCGCACACATTTTGAATAGGGGTGGAATGTAGTGATGCACAAAATTGCAACCTTGCCAATCAGGGCTTTAGATGACAGCATTAGCCGCTGAAAGCCAATAGTGTATTCAAAGTATGCGCCAAAAATGCTGACAGTAGTCTGTTGTAGCACTTCCATTATGCAGTAGTGAGCTACAAGGAATATGCAGGCCTAGTATGAGTGATAGGTCACATTATGCATTGTTGATAGACAGGCAGGGAGAGGGCCCTAGCTCTGTAGCTAATTTTTGGAGTGTTTGGAACATTATGGCACCTATATAGCGCTTAGATAGCCAGTCTTAAGCGCTATGAACACTAAGCTATGAGTGCATGCCTTTTAGAGCTTGCAGATGGGGTTAATACATCCCTGATTCCCTAAGAATATTCTGCCTCACTAACGGTAGCCCTGCATGGCCCCTAAGCTAATCTCCTTTTCTCTGGGAAGGCACTGATAAGACATTCCTGAGCTTTCGCGCAGATGGGCTCCAAGGAGCCAGGGAGGGGCTCAGAAGAAGCACAGTGGAAATTAACAGAGTTGGGTTTTTTCCATGAGCCAGCCTATATTTTGCACAGGGAAAGTTCTGGAACTGTGCGTCATGGACGGGTAGCACGAGATTATAAAATATGCATGCTCACATGACTCGGGTGGGAGATCGTCCTGTGGACTCGGTTCGAGCAAGATCAAGTGCCCGGAATTGGAGCTCTGACGGCACCCAGCAGCGCTGTCCTCTGAGCGGGGCTTGTTACAGCTAGCTTATGAGGGCCAGGGTCTCCCAGTGCTGATTGAAGGGGCGTAAGACTGTGTTTCTCTATGTTTCTCTATGTTTCTCTATGTTTCTATATTTTGCATTTCTCTAAGTATTGTGCTTTGTAATCTTCTCTAACTTGAATCCCAAATGTATATGAAATTCACTGTTTAGAATAAATACTAAAACTTATTGAAGGTGTCATTTGTCACTAGCATGAGATCACTGCTCAGCACAGTAGAACCTGTATTTCGGGCTGAATTGGGTAATTATTGCTCCCGAGGGCTGGTCCCGAGGACGATTTGGCCCATATCAAGACACATGAAGCATTGTGGACAGGGAGAAGAGAAAGCTCTGTCGACATGACAAGCTGGAACACAATAACTTAGGAACTATTTGTCTCCTCTGATGACAGGCCCCCTTGAACGGCGTGGAACAAATGGAACTGTAGAGTCCGGATTTATAGGTACCGTCAGATGAATAAGGCCTGATCCAGGTGCAGAACACTGGAGCCCGAGACCACACTTATGTAGCATTGAGACATTAATTTCAGGTGGATAAGTTTGTAGTTCTCTTTTTCTTCACCCCTTTTTTTCTCTTTCTCCTCTATTTTCTTTTCTTTCTTGAAAGTTGGGGTTGGGATGTTAAGGCAGGGAATGTGGGGGTTATATGACACTATTACAATATGCGGCAATGTGCATGGATTTTTTTATTTTTTTATTTTTTACTTATGATTAAAAAGCAATAAGCTATGTTTAAAAAAAAAGAAATAATAAATGGTGCCCAGAGACGGTGTAATACATGTTCCATTCTGTTTTATAATGTTGCAGTAAATAAATGTGTTTCATGTTTAATGTGTTCAATTCTGCAACAACGGTGCAATACATGTCCCATCCTGTTTTATACTGTCAATAAATGTTTTTCACTTTTAATCCATATTACAAAATGCAAAGTGCCTGCAGGTTGCCACTTGCAATCTCTTGCGCCAAAACATCCTTGCGCCAAGAGGTACAAAATCCAAAGTGCCTGCAGGTTCTTGCCATGCCAATTGCGACCTCTCACGCCGAAACATTTTTTTTAAACATGTCTTTATTAACCGGTTCACATCATCAAGTCATCTGACCACCATGGTACAAACAATAAAATATATATTCACTGGCCCACCAGTCTTATAGATTCTACACATGAGCATTTAGGATGCAATTATTAATCTACATTATTCTAAGTATTTCTGCTCCGGAGTGCCCTGCGGACCGGATAGTCTTGTTTTCCCTCCCCTGTTCAACCCCCCTCAGTTTGGAACAGTATCTTGTGTCAACAGATAGGCCGTGAGGGGCTCCCAAATATTCTTTGGTTTGTGCTGGGGCCCACAGAGGGCGGCATAGTCAGTAGTGCTCATCCAAATTAAGTCCTTTAGCCATCTGGACGTTCCTGGCGGAGATGCATTAGTCCATTTCATCAGTATTCACCATCTAGCTACTATCATACAGGTCGCCAACAGTTTATGGTTACGCTTTGACACGCCAGGGACCATCCGAACATTCCGCACACAAGTGTACAAGGGATTGCATTCCCCAGCATTTCTGACATTATCTGCATTAGATTTTCCCAAAAGGATCTTAACTTGACAAACGCCCATAGCATAATTTCAAACATAACTCATTCATTGTTTTCTTACTTTCTTTCATATTCTTTCTTTATTTAGCATCTCTCCTGATGAACCACAAGCATAAAAGGTGGGGAAACACGTGTTGAGAGGCAAAAAAACTAAAAGGATATTGCATGCTACTAATGCAAAAAATAAATATTACTTAAAAAGTGAACTTGCTGGTGTGACGGATTTATTATTTTGCCTGAAGCACATTCCACATAAGTGTTTCCAAAAAGAAAATTTGAATAAATATTGCAGCAGCCGCAATACTCACTTAAGGGTGCAGCATCCAGGCAAACAACAGTTTATTATTTGCACTTAGAAATCGCCAAAAGAGGAAGTAAAAGCCGAAAAGGACTGCAAAAAGTTAAACAAAGCCCATAGCATGTGCGTGAATGTCAGAGGGCTCTGTGAAACATATCTGACACCTGGCCGACGTGGAAGTATTGTATTTATGGACCTGTGCTGGGGACATATATGCCCAAGGAATGTTTTGAGTTGTATTAGTTGCAACCGGGAGCTAAGGGCACCCGTGTGAGTAACTCCACACAACACCTTCCATTGTTTAGCACTAAATGACTCTCCAGTGTTTTCCTGCCACCTGCTTTTACATTTGGGGGTTTCACGGTGTGTGTCTGCCTGAATGATTTTGTATATAGATGATAGTACCCCTCTACAGCCTGGGGAATTCTTGATGTAGTTTAGTAGTGGCGTGGTGCGTGGCATAGCGGGGAAAGCCGGGTACCACTCTCTGAACGCTGCTTTTATCCTAAGGTACCAGAGCCTACACTGGAGCCCGCACCCCATCTCATAGATAAATGTCTGTTGTGAAACAAACACCCCGGCCGGGTATAAATCCTCCATCTGCTCGATCCCCGGCCCTACCCCAGTCCCGTACCAGGGACATGTCGCAAGTAGGCTTTAGGACTTCTTTGTGCCATAATGAGATGCCAGAGTCAAAGGGATGTCCCACCCTGAGTCTTTTCAGAGCCCTCCTCCATGCGTACACTATGCATGCCACTGGGTCGATCCCACACTTGTCCGCTACCTTGCCCGAGATCAATACCCCCTGTAGGGAATGCAGGTTCACCAATCTCCGCGCTATACGCACATGGGGTACGCACTGCGCTCCCGGCATTCAGTATTGGGTAAACCATAGTTAGGCCGCCAGGAAATAGGCATCAATATCTGGTGCACAAAACCCCCTTCCTCCCACGATTGTGTTAACCCTTCCCAATTTATGCGCAGGGCTTTTGGGTACCATGCCAACTTGATCAGTTGGGTGCGCACCTTGTGAAAGAATTTCACCCCTAGCCACACCGGTATGTTTTGGAACATGTCGAGGAGCTTAGGTACTACTACCATTTTGGCCACAGCTATCCTGCTCATAAGCATGAGTAGGCGCCTGCACCATCTGTCTACATTTTTCCTTAGAGTCTGCAGGTATTCCAAGTGACTGTCTCTGAGTAGTGATTGGGTCTCTCTACTGACCTTGATTCCCAGATATGTGACGACAGACTGTTCCCACCCAAACCTTTCGGGGTTTGGCGGGCAGGTGGTATTTGTATTGAGGGGGAACAGCGTGGCCTTGGTACGGTTTAGCCTGAGTCCAGAGGCTACTCCAAATTCCACTACTTCCTGTATCAGGGGGCTCAGGTTAACCTCTGGGTTTTTGAGGTACATAATGGCATCGCCAGCGTACACCAAGATGAGTTTGTTCGACCCCTGGATCCCCTCCCCAATCTAAACGGGTCTGACTGCGAGCTCCCAATGCTAATCAGGGCGTCCGAGCCTGCATACAGTAGCCTTACCACCCTTAGGAAGTACGCTGAGATTCCCACCTGGGACAAGACCTCAAATAGGTAGTCCCATTCCACCGAATCAAATGCTTTTTTCCATGTCCCGCAGCGCCGCAATCACCTGCCTGGATGGGCCTATCTGGACCAGAATCGCAAAGAGCCTCCTCAGGTTCAGCGAGGTCGACCTTCCCGGAATTAACCCTGATTGGTCTCTGTGAACTATCTGCGTGATGTACGGGAGTTGGCGGTCTGCTAGTATTTTGGCGAAGATTTTTGTATCTAAGTTGAGCAGTGATATCGGACGGTATGATGAGCAGTCCAGCGGCTTAAGGATTAAGGTTGCCACTGCTTCCATCATAGTGGGTGGAAGTTGTCCCGACGCAATTCCCTCCTCCCAGGCTCCTAACATGTGGCGTGCCACCTCTGAGCCCCATTCTTTATAAAATTCAGCCATTAGGCCATTGTTCGGGGTGCTTTGGATGATGGGAGATCCTGCACCGCCCTCAGTATATCGTCTACTGTGAAGGGAGCCACCAGGGCCTGCACTGCCTCTTCATTGAGTCTGGGAAGAGCCGCCACCTCAATATACTCCATGAGAACCGTTTTCGGGAGAGTGCCTCGCGTTGAGTACAGGGATTCATAGTACCAGCGGAAGACCTCTGCAATCTCGCAGGGTCTCACAACTATCCCCCCCCGTTGAACTCACTGCAGTGATTTCCTTGTGACCCCGCTCATGCCTTACCAGTGTCGCAAAGTGTCTACCGGGCCTTCCCTCCTCCCTTATCTCTATGCCATGGCTGGTTGAGCAAAATACTTCACCTCCTGTTCAGGTAGTTCATGAAAGCGATCTAGTTCCTCCTTTAGTTTAGTGAGCGTGCTCAGCATGTTCAGTCTCCCTGCCTCCTCCTCCCAATGTTTAAATTTCAAGCTCTGTTTCGGTTAGCTTTCTGTGGATCAGCTTGAGTACACCCATTTCCGTGGACAGTCACCCCACCACTTTGAAGGCCTCCCACAGTGTTCCCTTCCCAGTTACCGTACCCAGGTTCTCCCTGGAGAAGTGTCTGATTAAGCTGCGTATTTTACTCTTAAAGGCTATGTCTAGCAGCGCCGCTGGTTTAAACTTCCAGCGGGGGCGGGGCAGTGTTTTCTCCAGGCTCAAGGACCAAAAAACTGGTGAATGATCCGAGAGCATCCTCGGGAGTAGCATGCATTCCCCCGTGCAGTGCACAGGTGCGGGCACGTCAAAATGTAGTCCAATCTGGACGGGGTGTTGTTAGCCTTTGTGTGATGTGTAAAACCCTCCACCCCTGGGTGTAGCAGCTTCCAGATGTGCAGCAATTCAAGTATTTTGCAAGTATTTTAAGTATTTCCATGGCGTTCAGCCTTTGACCTCCTTCTCTCCCCTCCCATTCTGTCTATCCGAGGGTCCAGTACCACATTCAAGTCTCCTGCCCACAAAATGTGGTGTGCATGAATCTAAGCCAGAGCCCAAGCAACTTGTTGAAGAATTCGGGGTCATCTACATTTGGCCCATTTATATTAACTAATGTTAATGACGTGTTACCTGTCGAACCAGACACTATGACATACCTCCCCCCTCGGTCTATCACAGTGTCGCTCACCCGAATCCCCAGCGACCTGTGCACCAACTTCATTACTCCTGCCGAGTATGCTGAATATGTTGTGTAGAACTTACTGTTTCCCCAGCTCCTAGCCACTTGTTCATTCCCTTTACCTTTAAGATGGGTCTCCTGAAGCATGACTATCCTTGCCCCATGCCTCTCGCAGTATTGCATCACTTTCCACACTTTTTGTGGGTTATTCAGCACCCTCACATTCCAACTGATTGCCTTATATGCCATTACTGGGGTGTGGGCTTAACAAAAAGGCTAAATTGCCACATTTTCCTATACCTTCTGCTGTTGGGCTCATGATCCAACTGAGACGATAAGAACCATTTTGCATTACCCAAATCCACCATAGTGGCGGTTTATCCCCTCAACTCCCACCCTACCCCAAACTATTCCGAAGTCACCCCCTCCACCCACACTGCCCTCCCCCAACTAGCAGTGTCCCCTTCCCCTTCCTGATAACACCCCTCCTCAATGTCAGCATGAGCAACAGCCCGGAGGCACCGGACACCGTCACCCAAGTGGCCCTTCACTCCCCCGATGTTGAGAGGAGGATGGGCTACTCATTTCTCTTACTGATACGCCGCTGGGCTGATTCATTACACGTCCGTTGTTGGTGTTTCTATGCCCATCAGGCCAATGGCACTCTGCTAAAACCAGTCACACCTTTGTTGTCTGTGGCAGCTGAAGTGTTGCTGCTTCACAACTGTCTTCCTGTGATCAAGTCTCAGTCCGCACTGGGACAACTGAGCAGTAGGTCATTTCAGAAGTGATCTATGAACTTGTGCACGGCTTCTGGGATTGTGAAGAAGTAAGCCCTTCTGTTGTGCTGCACCCGTAGCTTGGTGGGGTATTGCATGGAGTATTGGCCCGCCTGGTCGCGGAGCACCCTCTTTGCTGCAGCAAATTACATATGGGCCTTCTGGACGGTGGGAGTGAAGTCCGGGTAGAAGGACACTTTGCAGTTTGCAAAGGTGAGGTCCCCAAGCTCCCGCGCTCTCCTCAGGATGGCAGCCCGGTCTCGATAATTAAGTAGTTTTGCTATCACCGGTCTTGGGTTTTGTCCCGATCTCGGGCCAGTTGCGAGATTCTGTGGGCCCTTTCGACCAGAAACTGGGATGATAGAGTTGGCCCTTGTAGTACCTCCTTAATAAAAGTTTCCATAAAGACCTCCATATTCTGCTGTGGGACCGTCTATGGGATACCCACCACCCTGATGTTGTTCCTTCTTGACCTCGCCTCAAGGTCCTCATTCTTGTCTTTTATTGCCTTCACCTCTCTCCGCAGTTCTTGTACCGCCTGTACCGTTTCATTGCTAGTGTCGTCAAGCTGTCATGACCCTTGCCCCTGGCCCTCACTTGCAAGTCAGCCTTCCAGTTAGGGCTAGGTCAAAGGCCTTAAAACCTCATCCAAGACTCTCTTGGAGTCAGTCCTGGCGCCTTTGGCGCCAGGCTCATAACCATCATGAAGACCAACATTAGAATGGGACTATTTACTTGGGTCTATTTAACTTGGGGGGGTTCAACCAACATGGAGGCACACACATAGCTCAGTTACAAGGAACTGAGCTATGCGGTCTAGTCTTTTGGGTGTGGCAGGCCTGGCACTACTTTACCTGGACTACTTTGGGTGTGGCAGGCCTGGGACTATTTTACCTGGACTACTTTACCTGAGACTATTTAAACCGCACCCAAACAGCAGAGCATGCTTTGCGTTATTCTGCTGTGGGCAGCGTAACGCTCACCGTGTCCAGTTCTTTGATACCAGTTTACCTGAAACCAAGGACCTGCAGAGAGAGAAAGAACACTACGAAACTTACCTGGAACAGTATCCTGTCTTCAATCCATCGCTGACTTCAGTTCCACTCACCTGAAGGTACAAGCTCCATCATCTGGCACCGCATGCATCCTGGAATACCATAATCTGAAAAGAGGAGAAAGAAAGACAGCATTAGTAAGCGTTTACTCACGTTTCCTCCCGAATGAAGAAAGCCACACACTTCTTACCTGGGTAATTGCTGGAACATTACGGCGCTCGGCGAGGAACATCGCAACCTGCAAGGAGAGAAAAGACACAGGTTAGCAATATAAAAGGCGAAACAGCACAGCGCATCGCGCATAACTCACAGGACAGCATCGCGCACACCAACCTTTCACCTACCGGCCCATGCTCATCTTCAAACTACATGACAACACCAAAATACCTTTCCATACCTAAAAGGAAAGAAGCAAGACATTATTATTCGAACTAAGAGGAACATAAGAACTGCATATAAAGACTGTAAAGCAGCAAACCTACGGAGTCGCAGCAGGCCTGGATTCCCACAGGGGGGCTTGCACCAGTGAAGGAACTTGGTCGCTGCTCGCTCCCCACATCTACGCGCCCCTGCCATGAGGAGCGGGACGGAGAATCCACCTTTTACAATATTAAGGTAAGGAGAAGGCCCAAGGGGGAGGAAGGAGTTGAGGCCAAGGGAGGTGGGAAAACATAAAGACAATCTGGTATTGAATCCAGCTCTCCTATATTGCAGACCCATCTTTAACCAGAGGCCTTACCAAGGGACCGTGAGAGGGTTCAAGAGTGCAAATCATCCAACCAGGGCTGGGTGGCGTCCCTGTGGATACCAGGTGAGCGTAACACAAGCGTGCTGACCCTAGTTTCCACCTCATAGGTTTTGCTACCCTCTTTGTCAATTCGTTCCTGCATCCTGTCTACTTTGTATGTCAAACCATCTAGCTTGGTGTTGATGGCGGCAAAGCCATTGTGCATTTCTGCAAGGTACAAACTCAGCTCCGACTGCTGGGGCAGTTGCCATGGCTGGGGGCACCGAGGGGGCTGTCTATCCGTCCCTGTGCATCCGTTGATCTTCCTTGTGGGTATATGGGAGGCGCGTCTGCCTCTTATTGCCCATTCCCAGGTAAGTTCTGTGTGGCAGCAAAATCGCAGGTGCCTGCTCACTCACATTCTGCAGCGATGTGTGGTTGCCGCCTCAAACATGAGGGTAAGGTCCCCTTCTGTTCTTTCTTCGTTCCGATCCCCACTATGTGTGGGTGCTGGGGGCCCAGTGTTCCTGTCGCCCCCCCTTAGGGCCTTCTATGTTGTTGGGCCCAATGGGGGTGCTGGATCTTTCCTTCCTTTCCACCACCGAAGTACCTCGCTCCACTGCGCACCTGCCGTAGTGGTTCCCCTATCCCAGCGCCCCTGAGTCAGTGGGGGAAGTGCTGCGCAGATTCCAATCTTTACTGTGCTTGCTGCAGTTTCTGTGGTGTGACAAGAATACTCGCCGCCACCTCTGTTGCTGTCTCCACAGTGTGCGCACCTCTCTGTTGTCTCTTGGTGCCTCTTGTAGTGCTGCCTGATAGCTGCCTTGCCGTGTAATATGCAAATGCCCGGGTTCTGAGACTTTTAGCGGGTGCTCCAGATTGTCTTCTCCGCTGATGTTGCTTTCCGGGTCCCCCATTTTGCCCCCCTGCTGAGCTTCTTTCCTCCGTATTATTGAACCTGAGGCTACAAGCTTATATGCGCGTCACCACTCAGACATCCGCCCACCTGCCAGTGATTCCCCCCTCCACTGGCCGTCATGGGGTGCTCTTGTCGGTGTTCATCTATGAGACAAGTCCCTCGCCACGCCGCACAGGCCGGGATCTGTCTCTGGGCACTCTCCTCACTGCTTAGGCCCCCCACTGCTGTGGGGATTAGGGGATGGTGGAGTCCCCTGCGCGGAGGTCATGGCGACCTATGCTTGTTTCCGGGCTAACACGCATGGCACTTACTTGTGTGGCCCCCTGGTCTCTGCTGCGGGGGCCTCTTTCAGCGGCCTGCCTCCAGTCTTGTGTCCTGATTTCACCAGCACTCCACAACAGCGGCTGATGCTGCCGATTCGCTGCCTCCTCCTTCCCGGGGCCTGAAGTGGTTCACTTTGCCTTGCTCCTGCTCCCTCCGACACCCGGCGGGATCACACTCTCGGTCCTCCTCGCCGCCGACCAGCGCCGGTCCTCCTCGCTGGGGCTCCTCCTCGGGGCATGGCCTGGGACGCTGGGTCTGGAGTCACTGCCAGTCCCCACAGTATGCAGGCCCAGTGCCGGCACTGACAGTCTGCTTGTGCCACCCTTCTCCGGCTCGGGTGCCGAGATGCGCACAGGCACTCGGATACAGTTAACTCCGAGCCATGCTCTCGGCCTCCCGATGCCCTCCACGCACCTGCTCGTCAGTCAGGTTGTAGGGGTCCGATTCTCCCCAAACTTGGAGCTCTGCTTCTCCAGCCTTCCACACGTTTGACGCAGATTAGTCCTCCTGTTGATCCGGGCCGCGCGGGAGCTCACAAGAAGGCGGCCATCTTGGCGTTGGGATCTCTACAGGCCATCTTACACCAAAACATCCTTGCATCGAGAGGTCCCTGCGCCCAACTGGCTGTGTCTAACTGGGCACACCCAAACGGGACCTGCGGTGAAACGGTTGTGCCACAGCGGCGAGAGCCTAACCGGCTGTGCCGAAATGTCCTGTCCCGTGCACCAAGCCCCTTGTGTTCTGCCTGGTCTCTTGGTGACTGTTGTGATACATTGCACGACCCCAACTAACCAAATTTAAGCAGCACGGAAATGGAAAAAAATGACTGGCTGCAAGAATAACATATGCCCAGGTACTTTCTACACCCATAGGAAAATTAAAAAACTGGCGCACATGAATATACGCACAGTACGGGTTAGCTTCAAAGTGAGAAAAGGGCTGGCCACCTCAGGCCATGTTGCTCTAAGTGGTCTTGTAACTTTTCCTCACTTATTAGGCACCATGGCCTTAGGGGGCTGGCCTTTTCCTCACTTTGAAGCTAATCAGGTGCGGTCCTTGTTACTGCATGGATGAGAGACCCGGGTCACCAGTGTTTGTTCACGCTCGATGTCACTGTAGCTGTAAAAATATCTATTTTTTGTATTATGTTTAAAAGATTGCAGGCTTTGAGAACTCCTAATGTGTTTAGTTAATGTACCTATGTGACTAAATTATTTGCAGAGGATCACACACTTTGGTTAAGCAGCGTGCTACAAGGCCCTTGTTTTATGGCCTTTCTCTTAGTGACTTTTGTGATACATCGCACAACCACAACTAACCACATTTAAGCAGCACGGAAAAGGGTAAAAAATTATCAGCACCCCATACCAAAAAATCAAAAACTGGCACCCATGAATATACGCACAGTAAGTGACCATGTATTTTAAAGTGAAACATACAAATGTAGCTCAATTGACCTTCTCCTTAGAAGAAAGTGTGCAAGATAAAATTGCATTGGACTTTTAAAAAAGTAATGAACACCAGAAAAATAACCTGAGTGAGGAAATCTTCCAATAAATATGCTGGCAATGTATAAAAGGTGCGCACCTTTTAAACCCAGAAATCTTTAGTGAAATATTCCATGGAAAACAAAATACCAATATGAAGCAAGTGCTTGTGGTCTTGTGGGTAAGCGTCTGCACTGGGAACATGACAACCTGAGTAGAATCCTGGTATCCAAATACTTGAGCAAGATTACCATCCGCCCTTTGAAAAAAAGTTACATTGTCCAGCAACATGTGTCCTTTACTGGTGCCCTTAAAAGCAGCCACGATCAGGGGAAAATAACTGCACCAGTGTCCAGGATTGCAAACTCTATTGCCACAACGTGGGCAAATACTCATGACTTACTTGCCCTCTCATCATTTCCCCTCCTCACACCCATGTCTGGCTTTCAACAATACTCTGCTTTATAAAGCTAACTTAAAGTTCACATAACATAGTGTCACTCAAATATATAAATCCCTATAGAACTATGTTAGTCAAAAGTATACAATTGTGCCATTATTCCTTCCCATCTTCACTGTGAGACTACACATACCAGAATGCAATTCCGCGAAAGGCAAAAGAAATGGTCACTGAGTGCAAAACTTTCACAGACTGACAGTAGCACGGTTAAAAAAGAATCTGGATGCCGGGTGTTATGAGATATTTAAAACTAAGAAAACGCACAGTATTCAGGACTGTGGACTGTCTGCCATCCATGCAGTAACCGGGATGGACCCTGCTTAGTTTCAAAGCAAGGAAGGATACAGCCCCCTTAGGCCATGTTTCTCTAAGTCGTCTTGGAAGGTAGGCTCATATATTAAGCAACATAGCCTTAGGGGGATAACTCCTTTCTCACTTTGAAGCTAAGCAGGGTTCACTCCAGTAACTGCAGGGATGGGAAGCCCACTGTTGCTGTAAAAATATAAATTTTTTGGTATTATTGTCTGGGAGACTTCGAATACCAGAATGCAATTCAGCAAAAAGGCAAAAAATTGTCTCTGAGTGCATAACTTTCAAGGACTGACAGTAGCACGCTTTAAAAAAAAGAAATTATTCAGAGGCTCATTTGGTCGCCCATCCATGAAGTATCCGGGACTGACCCTGCTTAGCTTCAAAGTGGAGCTGACCCGGCTTAGCTTCAAAGCAAGGAAAGGGCGGTCCATTCCGCCAAGTGGTCTTGTAAGTTTGGCTTATTTATCTGGCAACATGGCCTGAGGAGTCTTGCCCCTTCCTCACTATGAAGCAGAGTCTGTCCGAGTTACTGCATGGATAGGAGACCTGGATGGCAATTGAGTCACTGGTCATGGACAGTGATTTTTCACCCCTGATGTCACTATAGCTGTAAAAATATCATTAATAAAAAAATAAATTAAAAAATGTAACAGCAGGTATTGAACTACACATACCCACGGTTATCTGTAATCCTTTGTAGCCACGAATATAGCTGCAAATATCGGCAAAATGGCTGAAATAAAATGCTTTCCTGCCCCCAAGCACCTCACCAAGTGTCCCCCTCATCTGTGCCAGATCCCCCTGTCCCCATATGGCCTCCTCACCTCCCCTGCCCTCTTCCTTTCACCCCAGAACAAACGCTGCGTCTGTGATGCAGTATGCTTTCAGATGTCGGCTATTCATGACTATAGCCGAGGTTATAGAAAGCTTTGTGCTGCAAATTTGGTCCCTGGACCCCCTCCAACTTCCAAATTTCACTCAGTGCCCTCTAGCCATCCCCCGCCACTACTCTGATGGCATTTGCATGTTTTTTGACCTGCAAATAGCGTTTCATTTTCCCATAACCTCGGCTATAGCCGCCAAAATCTCTTGTATAGAGAGAAAACCAAGATGGCGGTTGTTTAATTTCTGAAAACCATGTTTCCACAATGCACCATGGGAGATATCTCTATTTTTGGGGTAAAGGGGGCACACCCTTCCCTATCAAAAATGTAAATAGCTACTGCACAGAATAACCCCAAACCAAGCAAAGCACTCTTTTGAATGCTTCGTGCCAAAGTTGTTTCAGACCTGATCCAAATCCGTCCACCGGTTTGGGCTGTGCGCTTGAGGAAAAATGTACCTTTTTTGTCTATGGGAAAATTAATGGGAAGTAGGCTGCACTTTTGGAAAATGTTTACGCTTAATGACTTTCTTATTTTGTAATGAATCATTAGAACACTTTGCAGTCTGGGGGGCAAGCAGACTTTTAATCACTTTTGAAATTTCGGTCAAATATGTTATTCGAATCAAAAGTTATTAACAATAAAATGTTGAGAGGTTCCCATGTGTCTCCGACTCACCTTAACTATAATATACATAAACACTTGATCTAACCAAAAACAAGACCGTAAGATCCTCCCCTGCAGTCAATCCAGTGAAAGGCATAAACTGGAAATGAAATTGGTAAATCTCGCCCACAAGCAACAAGTTCAACATTTGCGTCATCACCAATGTTAAGCGGCAAGACCATAGCCACATTTTCTAAAGGAGGGACCCACCAACAAGGAAGAACGCTGGGATTTAACTCACCATGAAGGATGCTCGGTTCCGATTTTGTGGCTGCCTCCAGATGATAATTGTTGAGCCAAAGATCCCCAGTAGCACCAGGATCGCGGAGGTGATGCACCAGGCTCTGACAGAGAGAAGGCACTCCAATCCCACCGTGGCCACCACACACGTGACACACACCAGCACAGCTAGTAATGGAGCAATGAACAGATAATAAGGGTACACAGTGGTCAGGGAATAACTGACATAGACTGTATAAGAGGAACTCCATTAGGAAGCAGCAAGGACATCTACGATTCTACAGAAGTAGTCCCAGATATGGGGAAAGCAATGAGTCCCGAAAGATGCATCACAAAAGCCTCCCATCCTGCCAACCTTTCACCAATCCTCACCTGTATGTTTCCTGTTACCAAATGTTCAACCTCTGCTGCATAAATAATCATTCCCTTTCTACATGCTTGATAGCCTTAGCAGATCCATTGTGATAAGATTTGCAGATCTCCCCCGGCAACCAGATCCACATCTCCCTCCTTACTCTTTGCAAACCCTTGATTATTCCAAACTATGCATCATTGCACACCAAGTTAGTATCCCATCTGAAGCATCTTAATGATGTGGAAACAGTTTTAATTAGTCAGAGAATACTAGCGATTATAGGCGCTGCTCCAATATTATGCTTCTCTATTCCTGGTGTTAAATGCATCAATCTAAAGAAACACCCTGCTATTCTGGATTGATGTCTCCTGCTTCCCGCCATATTCTTGATGCTCCACAGGCACAGTTATTCTTCACGCCCACTGCAGACCTTTCTCCGTTCACCTACCTATGACAGTAACGGTGTATGTTACCAATGCGGACGTTTGCTTGGTGGGTACTGGAGATGGGTGGAGAAAGGATCCCAGGCTAATACTCTGATCCAAGATGCCTCCCTTGGAATCCATATCAGGTTGGTACCTAGAGAAAAGAAAATGCTGCAGGAATGGGTTGAGAAATGCATGAATGTGCTGCTACAAGGAGGTTGTAGTACATGAACATGGCCATGAACTTTTTTGGTGGGTAATAACTATATTCTTAATGGCCAATCCCGGCACCTGTGGAGTCTCCAGCTTCACTGATTTTTTTTTTTATTGTGTCATAGTTGAGACTAGTCAACCTCACACAGTCAACAATAAAGCTTAAAAAGGATCAAACAGTATGAAAAATTACATATTTTCCATATGTTGTAAAAAATGAATCATAGATCAGTAAAACATAATTCATAGATCAATAAAACATTACCAATCGTTCAATTATCACTGATTAAAAAGACAAAACACTACAAAAACCTTCAGGTAATACACATATGTTAAAGGTACCCATCCCATCAAATAAAAAAAAAGTGCAAATTACCACGCAAGGTTCATTAGCCCAGCCAGATTCAGGAATTTTACAACTGCGATTGTGAGCCAGATTTCATGGCCAGATACAAGCCTATCCAAAAATTCTGCAGTCAATAGACAGGTATCATCATATAAAAAACTCCAAATACCTCCTGCACCAGATAATTTAATGGAGCACACTGAATTAACAGTTGCTTTCTCGATTGTATGACATCTTTTATATTGTAAAGGACACACCACATCTGTAAAGATTTATCTAGAATGCACCATCACAATTTCCCCAGTTAATAAATAAATTAAGCCTGAATCGTAAGAATTAGGTTTTTAATTTTTTTTAGGAATTATGGGATACTATCCATTGGTTTATCTCTTTTCGATAAGGATTTGTGCAATCTATGGGAGCATTCTCTTTCAATAGTGTTTATCCAGCGAAATCACAGTATTTATACCTAAGGTTAGGTTCTATACCAATGTTTCAACCGTCTGCTGGCTTTCATTTAAAATTGCGTCTGCCTGAATCTTGAACTTCTATACAGGTCCCCACGTGATAGAAAACATAATGGGCCTCATTACAAGTACACCGGTCCGGAGTTAACGCCGCCGGTAAAACCATACCGGCACAGTTTCCATGTCCGCCCAATCATGACCCGCGGCCCCGGAAATAGCACCTCCTCAAACCGCAACCACGGAGTAAAGGGTCCCGTAAAGTCCACCTGCACGGAAACCCCTCCGTTACCGGCAACACGAAACACCGCGAGCATCACAACTAGCGCGGACATGGAAACACCGTCAGAAAAATGGCGTTAAAACGTGATCACGGTGGCGGTACCGCCGCCACCGTGAACATGACATTAAACAGTGCCTGCTGAACAGAATCAGGGCACAGGTGCACCAAATCAGCCCAGCTGGACCCAGCAGCACACTGGGAGCCCACAAAAGGGCCACACCCAGCCCAACACAACACAGAACTATGCAGGCAGCAGCTATAGTAGCACTTGGACTGGGCCTACTTAACCAACAGCCAGCACTGCACATGATGGCAGTAATGGTGCAGAGGAGGAGGCGGAGGCGGAGGAGGCACAGGCGCCAACCAGCCAACCCTGCACTTATGGCAAACCCCATTGTGCAGCCGACACAACCCCGCAGGCAGCCTGCAATACCACGCATCAGGGCCTCACCCTGGAACCTTACCCCAGGACAGATCCACACACTATACCGGCTGGACCGCCCAACAATCCTGTACATCACTGGCATTATTGAGGACGACATCAGCAGCCACATAGACACCCCCACTGCCACCCCCCCCCCTCCTGAAGGTTGTGTCTGTGCTGCATTTCCTTGGCACTGGCACCTATCAACACACGGTCGGTGAGCTGCATGGCATATCACAACCCTGTTTCTCGAAAATCCTGGTACAGGTACTGGATGCCCTTTTTGGCGCCATGTGTCGGAACACATAGCCCTACCCCATACCCTCCCCGAGGTCATTGCCACAAAGTTGGCCTTCCATGCCATAGCAGGCATGCCAAATTGCATAGGTGCACTTGACTGCACCCACATTGAGCTGAAAGTACCACGTGCTATTGAGATGGTGTTCCGCAATAAGAAACAGTATCACTCACTGAATGTACAGATGGTATGTGATGCCACGCTACTGATTACACACTGCTGCGCACGTTTCCCAGGCTCAACCCATGACTCAATGGTACTGCGGAATTCCACGTTGCCACGGTACATGGAACGCTATGCCGGACAAAGCACATGGCTATTGGGTGAGTACAGCTGACAATGCTCTGACCCTGTTGAAGCATTATATATGTGTCCAGGCGAATGAGCAATGTTAGTGTGCCGCTGGACCGCACATGCATCACCCCCCCCTCCCATCTACCAAATAGACAGCGGATACCAAACATCACAAAGGAAGACATGACAGGTCACCACAGTGTGCCTGTACACACCCTGCCAAAGCCCATCCTGTAACTGTCCCATACACCTTGTGCCACTGCAGACACCCACCCACAAATGAAACACTGCCCTCCCAATGCACGAGATGCCTGTAAATGAGACGTCGTGCATTGACTACTTCAGTACAGTGGAGTCACTCTGCCATGTGTGCACATCACTGCACTATGCCATACTCACAATCTAATGTCACCCGCAGGGCACAGTACACATGCACATAAATGTGTAGGCCAATATCCAGTTGGGGACATCCACTGTGATGCCCAATGAACACTTCAAACCACTGCATGGCACATATGCATGAATGAACAATGATACGAGATAGCACAGCATCAGATTAAGACATGATACCACAAACAATGACATGTCCCCCCATCTTCATCCCATGTAGGTGATGCTGGATATGCACTCACGCCATGGATGATGACACCTGTACGGAGACCAAGGAACAGACATGAAGAGGCATACAATAGGGCACATGTCCGCACACGTGGAATGATTGAGAGGACATTCGAACTGCTGAAGGCCCGTTTCCGCTGTCTGAGCAGATCTCGGGGATCACTGCTGTACAGCCCAGTGAAGACGGGTAAAACCACGCTCGTATGTGCCATGCTGCACAATCTGTGCCTGCGCAGGAACATCCCAATGCCCCCAGACGCAGATGAAGAAGATGGGGATGGGATGGCACCACCTCCCCCTGGGGGTGCACTTGATGGCCAAAGAGCACGGGATTAACTGATTCGCATTTACTTTTGAGACACAGCACATTCACAGCAATGCATAGAATGATGACAATAAATGATTAGTTGTACTTCAAATGAAATGATAGATGTCCACACATGTATGTTTTGCTTTCAAATGATGATATATTGATGAATTCACAACAGGGAAGGAGGTGAAATGGTTAGGGAAGCTGTACACCCGAGCCTACCCACCACCCAAACGTACCCACCCCCACCCAGGCCCCAATGTTCAAACACCCAAAACAACCTCCCCCACCACTCAAACGTACCCACCCCCACCCAGGCCACAATGTTCAAACACCCAAAACAACCTCCCCCACCACCCAAACGTACCCACCCCTCACACCCTTCAAGTCCACGTGTGTCCTGCAGTGCCCCACACACATATGATCACTTCTGTGTGCGTTTCTGTGCCTGTGCATCCTTGCCCGAGAGCCCCGTTAGCCGACTTGAGCACCTCCTTGGACTGGCAGTAGTGGAGCTTGATGGGGTGGTGGTATTTGATGGCACAGAATCCGGTATGGATGGCATCCGTGCAAGATTTGCCTGTTGCCCAATCAACATGGCCTCAATGAGCCTGGAGGTGTTGTCGTTACCCTCCCGCACATGGCGTGCCAGGGTGACTATTGTGCTTGCAAAGCGTCCAATAGACCTTGAGAGGCGACACACTGGCGTGCTATAGCACTCCCTCTGCAGCCTAGATTCTTCAAGCTGCCTCTCCACCAGCTGGGTGAGGGTTGCCTGCTGCTCCTCCATACGCTGCATGCGGGAATTCAGCTCTGCCATCGATGGGGTGGGTGACCTCATGGGACTTCTGAGTGCAGTGGGGCTAAACTCCAGCTGATGGAAGGAATCCAGGTCATCAAATGTGGGCGTCTCCCCCTGTGGCCCAGTATCAGAGTGCTTTACCGGGGCACTGTTGTCACTACAGGCCGTCTCTTCTGCAGTGCAGCTGCCTTCTGTGTTGGTTTGGGTGGGCATGGTGGGTTCCCGTGGCACCTGTCTTGCTTCAGGCAGCGTGGAGACGGTGGGGATGTCGGTGGTGGTGGCCGGCACATCTGTTGCAGTTGGTAGTGGGGGCAGGGATGCCGAACTGCTGGCAGCATCCTCTTGTGTGGGGGCAGTGGCTTGGGCATGTGCCGGTGCTGATTGCCTGGCCTGTTGTGCAGTATCACTGTCACTGGATATGGCTGTGGGGACACAGAGGACATGCAATTGGTGTTGTGGTGGTGGCTAATGGGTGCATCACATGCATCATACAGGTTGGTCATTGTATAGTGTTCGTTACATGCATCTGATTGCTGGGGGAATGCATTGTTGTGATATTGGGTGCCATACGGATCTTGATGGGTCCTTTGGGCCAGTCATGCACTGCCTGGGGGGGGTTATTAATGGGTCCTTTGGGCCACTCATGCACTGCCTGGGGGGGGGGGGTTATTAATGGGTCCTTTGGGCCAGTCATGCACTGCCTGGGGGGGGGGTTATTAATGGGTCCTTTGGGCCAGTCATGCACTGCCTGGGGGAGGAGGGGTTATTAATGGGTTCTTTGGGCCAGTCATGCACTGCCTGGGGGGGGGGGGTTATTAATGGGTCCTTTGGGCCATTCATGCACTGCCTGGGGGGGGTTATTAATGGGTCCTTTGGGCCAGTCATGCACTGCCTGGGGGGGGGGTTATTAATGGGTCCTTTGGGCCAGTCATGCACTGCCTGGGGGGGGGGTTATTAATGGGTCCTTTGGGCCAGTCATGCACTGCCCGGGGGGGGGGGTTATTAATGGGTCCTTTGGCACTGTAATGCCATCAACATATTCTCATATGGCATTCATGTTTGACCACTTACCAGCATCTGCAGGTGGGCTCACTCCTGCCTCAGCCTCCCCGATCCCATGAATGCCCTCAAGATGGAGGACACTGCTGCAACGCTCCTCCTACGCTTGCAGCCTCAGTGGGGAAGGGGTCCTCCACCTGTCCCACTGCTGCATTGGCGGTGTGTGGAGATGAGGTTACGAACCCTCAGCCTGAGGTTGTCCCACCGCTTGTGGCAGTCCTTGACGCTCCTCACTGTCACACCCACAGCTGTGCACTTGCGTGCTGCTTCCGCCCACACTTCCTTCCTCCGCTGCTGTGTGGCACGCCGTTGATCGGCACTGAACAGCATCTCTGCATGCTCCACTATGTGCTCCACGAGCACAGTTAGCTCCGCCTCACTGAACCGCTGTTTGCGCTGCCTCTGCGCTGGAATCCTGGCAGACATGCTGGTGGTCCCTTTTGCCTTCTCACAGTATGGAATGTGCTTGTGCTGACTCTGGATGGCAATGGATTGTGCTTTATAAGATGGCCACCTCTCTGTTTCCGGTTTTGGCGATCATGGTATTTCCGGTTCCGTTTCCGTGGCGACAGAGGCGGACACGGGTTTTGCGCTACTTGTGGCAGCGCTATGTCCATTTCCGTGGCTTTTTCCGTGACGGCGGTAACAACGTTTCCGTGTCCATGTGGTTTGCGCGACCGACGGCACATAATCG
Source organism: Ambystoma mexicanum (assembly GCF_040938575.1). Taxonomy (NCBI): domain Eukaryota; kingdom Metazoa; phylum Chordata; class Amphibia; order Caudata; family Ambystomatidae; genus Ambystoma; species Ambystoma mexicanum. The sequence continues at coordinate 377,313,651 of NC_090926.1, read as the reverse complement.
GACGGTCTTTCCACAACCTTGCGGACACGGAAACTTTATTACCGCCGTCACGGAATCACCGCGATCCGAAGCTGCCAGGTTGTAATGAGGCCCAATGTGTTTTAGATCAACAGAAAGCGAACCATGTTGGGGATCAAGGATGTTCCTATATAGAGATAATATATTCCATTGGAACCAGCCTTTCAGAGAGGCTAGCCCCAATTCATACCTTGAGGCGGATATGGGTGACGAGTCTGGAAGATTTAAGATGGCTCTCCAGATATTATCGTTGATTTTTCCCCACCCACCTGGAATCCTAAATGATTTAACTCAGATCCGTACAGTAGAGTAAGCAAACCTTTCATTTTTATAAACATCAATTAGCGGTGTGATAGAAAACCTACAATACCTGTAGCACACTTTTTTCATCTGCGTCGCAAATTGGTCCGCTTTCCCTTTAACCTTGCTACTAACCGACCTTTACTGAGCCCGGCATCCAGCCCAAAACCTAGGTAAGTAATGCGCTCAGTTGGAGTTAATTTTAACTTATTGATTTTCCGTGTATAGTGATACAATTTTCTAACATTACTGGTAAACCGAATGATATTCGTTTTCCCTTCATTTATAACCAGCTAATTATCGCTTGTGTATTTCCTAATAGCCGTTAGGAGACGTTGAAGGGCAATCTGTGTGTGGTCAAGTAGCACAATGGCATCTGCACAGGTCAACCAGCAGACGGGCAGAGTGTGTATTCTAAGAGTAGCAAACAGAGCCCCAAACAGATTATGCCCCAAGTCAGACAGATATAAATTGAACAGGCAGGGTGCCAAGACAAAGGCTTCCCTTGGACCTCTAAAGTGCCGGAAACTGCTTAGTCAAAGCACCCTGCCTGTCCAATCTTATCTGTCGACAGGTGTCCTCATGCAAACAGATCAGCAGACCAAGCAGATGATCTGGTATATTCCACGCTTTCAACTTTTCCGATAGATGGTTTCTCTTCACTGTGTTAAATGCCTGCGTGAAATCAACTGTCGCAGCGTAAACAGGCAAAGACCCACTACCCCAGGCTTTTTGTTGTATAAAGTTCATATCAAAACCATTTAGGGACGTACGTAAGCCCCTCCGAAAGCCCATGTGATACTGCTGCAGCCGACAGAGCCCAGCCCTCCACCGTCTTTAGAATCAGCTTGGCAAAAACTTAATTATCTCATAATTCTATCGGCCGATAATTGGACAAGTTTACTCGGTCACCTTTTTTGTAGACGAGAATAATAATGGATAATTTCCAGGATGCGGGACAAGATTGTGAGGACAAAATGCTAAAAAAAAGAGGAAATAGCAGATATGCACATAGCACTGCATCCTGCTTAAATATGTAATGACTTGGCCCATTGGGGCCTGGACACGAGAACTCGAGGAGTCCAAAACAGCAAATTCAAGGGACCATGCAACCTTTATTTTCTGCAATAGAACAGTTTTTTGCGGTTGCCCATACAAATTATGGAAATGTGACTCTCAGCATTCTTCTGGGAAAGGATTACATTGCGGGCATCTTGGCTACTGGTTGGTTGAATAAAAATGGCGGGAATTCTTAGTCACAGCTGCCTCCAACATCAGCTTTGCATCATTCTGATACTGTACAAAATGACGCACCCTTAACCAGTTCTTGTATGACTGCTTTAACTTCTTAATTTTCATTGTATAATCCAGATCCACACCTCTGTTTTTAGGCAATAATGTTAGCTCCCGTTTGAGGCCTTTTTTCCTATTCTGTACAACTGAATCATATACATGTTGAATGGGTTCAAGGCCTTTTCTTATTTGACTGTCCTTTATCATTTTCGACCGAGAAACAATCAAAATTAGGCACACAACAGCTGCACTTATGATCCAATGATGAATAAAAAAAAAAATAATCTCACTTGTTTATTAAATCGATTAACATTACTAACTGTCCTGGCCAGCCTAACCCCATGCCCCTACTCTCCGTCCAACAGACTACTTCATATTAATAGTTATAAATGGCAATCAGCAAATTATGATCGCTATGTTCCGTCTCCACGATATTAAAACTCAAACATACATTGAATAAAAGGGGAGAAAATTCCAAATCGCTGATACAAGAGCTTTTAGATTCATTCTTACATGTCGGATTAGCCGGGATATCCCCTGGAATACTACCATTCACAACCCTCATATTCTAATTGTTGAAAAAATCCCTCCATTGTTTTCCTCTCCCAGGATTCCTTGACACTCTGCAATTTCCCAGTTTATCCCCTAACTGCTGATCCTTGATTGATATACAGACTGAGTTTAAGTCCCCAGTCAAAATAGCATTTCGTTCTTCCAGAAGGAAATCCGAACAAGAAATTAGACACATGTTCTAGGAATACTTTCAAATTCGTCATCGCTGTATTCCAATGAGGATTTAGCAGCAATAGAGGATTGCAACACAGCACTTTTTTAAAAAATATTTTTATCGCTAGCAACCAGAAAGTTTTGTCTGAAATAACCTTGTGTTTTTCAGATAACTAATTTTTGATGGCATTTAATAGGCCTCTAGAAGGAAGACCCCCAACAGTGGTTGACCCCATCTGTTGGATGGCAGTATATCCATCGATGCTAATACTAGAGGTCAGCCAAGTTTCCTTCAAGAAGGTAACAGTATGGGCCGAGAGAATATTCTTAATAGACACATTGGACCCATTAACATAAACTATTATGGCCTGTTGAGTTCCAGCTCACCATAGCCAAGTCGTGCCGTTCTCTCCCCATGCTAAAGGCCCATCTCTCTATCAGATAACCTTCCAAAATTGCTCAGCAATGAATTAAGCAACCAATGCCAATACACGTAGCCCTCAGAGCCATTACTTTGCTTGTAACTTGTACCACCTGACATGTTGGATCCCACTTATTGATGCACTTACCCAGATTAGATTAATCAGAACCCCTATAACATGATGTAAGATAATATCCTATTTGCCGGAGAGAGTCGGCTTCAGGCAACAAGAGTTTCACAACCAATTTAGACAATACAAAAAAAACAGATCAAGGTCCCTAAAAGACAAGAGGTGCAGGCAAGGGATTTCACGCAGAAGCCGCAAACAGTTGGATCGGTTTAGCACCACCTTCCTATCAGTGTGAACCACAAGCTCTAATAAACTTCTGTGGAACCTCCCAAGGTCCATTATCTACATTTACCACTTCACCATGTGTAAATCTATGGTCCGGCCCACTGTTTCACAACAAGTGCATTAAAATCAGTATACTTGTTAGGATGCAGTAATAATCCAACTGCTTTCTGCAACATAGACTGCACCACCTAAACAGGACTATTGCCAATTAAATCAGCGTTCTGTTTAGGAGGTAGTAAAGAAGCAGTGGATTCCTGGAGCATAAACTGCACCGCCTGAGCAGGCCCTGGCATGGTTTGTGACTCTTGGTTTCTTATAACTCTGGGGCGGATCACCAACTGTGGCTGAGCAGATGTTTTTATGCTAACATGTGAACTTGCCCTAAAGGGTTGGACTGCCAAGCCTCTCCACCCTCCATAGTTGTTTGTTCTAATACATCCGTTCTCAGTAAACTTGAATCAAGTTCCCTCACAGCAGCTGCTGATTCCTCCATTAAGTGTAGGTTCCTTAAATCCAGAGAAGTTACTAGGGGAGGGCTAGAGGGGCTACCTGTAACATAATCTCCCATAATTTTGAAAAATCAGCTGCAACCAAAAGACCTTTTGGTTGCAGCTGATTTTTCAAAATTATGGGAGATTATGTTACAGATAGCGCTAAAATAGAGGAGGTTTACAAGGTCATTGACATCTGGATGCAGAGGCACTGGATGTGTCTCAATAATAGCAAGACAGAACTCATGATCTTTGGATCTCAGCACGTAAGATCCAAGTTAGGAGACCAATGCAGGGAGTTTGTGATAAAAGAAGCCAACATCCCAGTGCTACCACAAGTCAAAACATTAGGGATGATGGTGGAAGCATCAGTGGGTGTTGAAGTCCAAGTAAATTACTAAAAATAACGCACACTACCTGCGCCTGTTGAGAGCCATCAGACCATACATTAGCGAAGTAAACTCTGCAAACATCGCAAGAGCGATCATATTGCCCCGCGAGTATTACGGCAATGCGCTGCTAATAGGTGCTTCCAAGAGAGAGTTACAAAGATGCCAGGTCATGCAGAATGATGCCGTTCGTATCGTTAAGAAAGCCAAATATGGAGAACACATATCGGCAGCAAGGAAAGATATTCATTGGCTTAGAATTGAAGAGAGAGTCAGTTTTAAGGCCATGACGATTGTTCATAGATGCCTATATGGTGAGGCGCCAAGCTATTTTAATGAGACATTCTCGCTCTACACACCTAAGAGAAACCTTAGGTCAGCCGACGTAGGCTTCCTGGCAATCCCAAAGGTTAGACGGGCAGCAGGTGGAGGCAGAGCTTTCCCGGTCAGAGCAGCCAAGTTTTGGAATGGCCTCCCAGGGAACCTAAGACTGGAAGGAAATTACAGCAATTTCAGGAAATTACTGAAAACTCACTTATTCCAGTAACCCCCTGGTAATCCAGGGCGTTTCTCTAGGCACATTTACGGCCAACCTAGACCTCCTCTCCCTCTTTTCGGTTTCTCCTTTTCCATGCAAATCCTTTCATCAGGATCTCTCCGCACCCTGATGCCTGCGGGCTGTTGGCGCGTTACAAGCACATAGAAATAGAAATAGCCCCAGATCGAAGCTCAGGGGCCACAACCAAAAGGCTAGCTAGCCCCGACAGTCCAGGCATTAGCGTAGTCCTGGATCTTTTCCAGACAATAGCAACACCCCTGCTTGAATATTTTCTTGAACTATGTGTGTTCGATTTCACTTTCTGGTCATATTTTGATTTCTTTGTTGCATTACAGGAAATTGGTGTGTGGGGGAATTAGGCGTCAGGACCACTTTAGCAACACTCATTTCATAGTTAGATGAAGCAACAGACAGAACTATAGGACCAGGGCCAGAGTTGGATGTCAAAGTTGAGCCAATACCCATCCGGTCTGCCTTCCCCAATTGAGCAAGAATTCTAATGTTTCTAAAGTCATTTGGGTTTCACTGAATTGGATTATATGATATGATATGACATTTATAACGTGCCGGTACACAAGTGTTTCAAAGCATGACGAGGCAAGGGAGGGGGAACAGAGGGAAGACAGAGACAACGATCTTACTAGGCCAGGTGAGAGTGAGATCTCGCAAGTGCAGGGAAGGGGAGAAAGGAAAAGTGCAGGTAAAGGGAGGGGGCAGTGCAATACATAGGATCAACAGTAAAAAAAAAATAGAATAAATAAAAACAGTAGGTAAAAGTGCAGCCAGCTAGTGGCAAGTGCATGGGTAAGTGCAGACATCAAGTGTCAAGAGCTGGTGGGGACTGTAGAGATACAGAAACAGCCCCCAAGTGCAGGGGTTGCCGGGAGGCAGTGCATGTCTGTAGCTGGCGGGGGAGGGTACCTGGGCCCGAGATCAGAGGGTAGCCAGGTGACCAATGCAGTTTCAGTCAGTTCAGCAGGGGACAGGAGGAAAGAAAGCAGAAGCAAATTGGAAGGTCTTGAGGTTCCTCCGGAACCAGAGATGGTTCTCCTCAAGTTTCAGGGAGGCAGGGAGGCTGTTCCAGAGGGAGGCCCCAGCCGAAGAAAGCGATCTACCACCAACTCGTTGCTTGGAGAAGCGCCTGTCCCTGAGTGAGTTGGAGGCGGATGAGCGAAGAGCTCGAGAAGGAAGATATTTAGGAAGAGAAAGTTGGAGGCATTAAGGGCCCCAGACCCCTGCAGGCCTTGTGGACAATGCAGAGGGTTTTGAACTTAATCCTTGCAGCAGTGCAGAGATTTCAGTCCTGGAGAGATACGATCCCTGGGCTTGAGGCCAGGGATAAGTCTTGCAGTCCTGTTATGGATGAGTTGCAGAGGGCAGAGAGTAGAAGCAGGCAGATTTATAAAGAGGGTGTTTCAGTAGTCCAGCCTAGAGAGAACCAGAGCTCTGGAGACAGTGAGCTTCTGGGGAAAGGAGAGGAAAGGAAGAATACCTGAATACCTCTAAGGAGGTACAGCTGGTAGTGTGACTTCTTAGAGACGTCAGAGATGTGAGGAGAGAGTGGAGTCGAAGATGACCCGCAGGTTTTTAGCCTCACAGGTGGGAGAAGGAAGAGGGCCAAGAGAGGCCGGTCAGAGAGCGACACGAAAGGAGGGAGCAGGTGTGCCGATGAGGAGAATCTGTCTTACTGGCATTAAGGCAGAGATAATTTGTGGCACACCACTCCTGGATAGCAGACAGACAGACCGTCGGAAATGAGAGAAGGAGAAGAGGTGGTGGAAGGGAGCCTGAGAATAAGTCAAGTGTTGTCCGCATAGCACTGAAAGTTGGGGCAGAGAGCGGCAATGCGGTGGGCAAGAAGTGCCAGGTATTGGTTGAAAAACCAGGGAGAGAGGTTAGACCCCTGCAGAACACCACAAGTAGAGATAGAGATAGTGCAGAGGTAGGACCCAAGTTGGACCTGGGAGGGTCGATCGGAGAGGAAAGAGGTCAGCCAATCCAGGGCCTGATCAGTGATCATCTTGGGAGGATAGCTCGGGGGTAACATGCTCGCCTTAGAAGCAAGATGACACGGAGCAACACAGGTTCGATCCCCGGGTCCGTTCTTAGAAACCTGTGGGTATTAAGTGCGTTATAACTAACCTATCATATATACCCAGGTTTTCACGGAGACGGTTGAGCAGGATGGTACGGTTGACTGTGTCAAAGGCAGAAGAGAGATCAAGTAAGATGAGGGCACAAAGAGTATTGGAGTCAAGGTTGGAGAGCAGGTCTTTACGGATGTTCAGGAGAGCAGTTTCTGTGCTTCTGGCAGCTCTGAAGCCAGACTGATGGGCTGCCAGTTCATTTTGAATATTATCATATAATGATACGAATGAACTAATCACCATGTTTAAGGCTGAGAGAGAGGGGGCATTCCATTTTATGTTGTTATCCAGATCACACAGAGTATGAAGAAGGCCTTGTTAGTTTGCTGGAGACCCCATAAATGTTAGAACGCTGTTGGCCATGGAGCGGTGCTCTGTAATAAAAGACGACATGTCTTCCAAATATAATCAAGTGATAGGGCTGTGATTAGCTCTCCCACGACCCGGCAAACTGTCCGATCGAGATTTCCCCAGTTGATTCGCAGATAGGTCATGTTCTAAGATGCTGCCGTCACTAATGAAATTGCTTTCCCCATTTGAAGGTAGCCGGGATTTCCTACTGGGACGCACTTCAGTACTGGAACCTGCCACAGCATAAAAGTCCATCATTTCTTTTTGTACAGGCAATTGTTGGTTACATTTCTCAACAGGAGAAGATGGAGGGGCCCTGCCCCTCCTCCCCTACCAAAGACTGTAACAGTTGTTTGTCAACCAAAGGTTGGGCCTCTTAACTCTAATCATGGTAAAGCAGGCTCAATAATACCAGCTGGTAATGTTCCAGGGTCAATAGGAACCATTGAATGAGCCGATGGTCTAGGTATGGCACCAGAAAACCCTTCCTCTGCCACCCCAGTCTCCTCCCTTCTGTACAATAGTCGTAAGTCAAGCCCTCAGGTACCGGCTTGCTCCTTAGCTCATAAATCACACAGAAGCCAATAAGTTTGCTGTAAAAGCCTTATTTCACGGTGTACACTAGACAGACGTAATATGGTAAAAGAAACACTGTGCACCTGGTAGGCAGGCAATTCCAACTTGCCTTCTTGTGCTTCGAGAAGATCTCCTAGACTCTGGGCCTCAGACAAACTGCTTCACGGTATAGATGCATCTACAGTGCCACCCCTAACCCCCATGCACACAATCACTGCTCTAAAACAAACAGAAGGTCATGTCAGAACTCTGTCCAAGGTGTGTTTTAATGCACTGCTGTTACATTCATACTTCCTATGTTCATCACCTTCCTAGTCAGACCGGCACACCGGGGCATTCTCCCTCGCCCCTCTATATGCCATACCACTGCAGATCCCTAACCACAGGCAGGACACACACGGCACAAAGCAATATGCTCTTGCACAGAAAACCCAAGCTGGGAGGCAAAAGGCTAGAGGAATGAACCTCACAACGTATACACTATGTCCTCTACTGATCGTCAAGCCGCACCACTCTCGAGTTGGCTGCTTCAGGCAATCTCAGGACAGACACTAAAAAGCTTCACTAATTATGACTGATATCAGATCATGGGCCAGAGTTGAAGAGGCTCTAAAGGAGCCACACATGGGGGCCAGTGGTGCCCAGAACTAATCTGGATCAAATCTACATGTTGCTATGGTTATCCCGTTCTCATGGTCCCTCCTTTAACCAACTGAATCCAATCTTGTGTGTTTTGAGATGTTAATTCTCCGGCACATGCAATGTTGAAAACACGTGATTTGGGTGGCCACTATGCACCATCTATCGTCAGTGCCATCAATTGAAACCACTGGTCTTGGACAGAGGATTGGGACAGGTTGCTCTCCCACCAGTCCTATGTTGTGTAGACTGGGACGTCTAAAGGTTGTGTTTTTTTGTTTTATAGATGCGAGTGCTCTACCACCTACCTAATCTGCTCACAGGACGTCCCCCGATGCATGGTGGTTCTGCAGGTGGTTCACACCAACAGAGCAGTAGAGTTTGGAGAAAGTATTGGGCAAAATCTATTGACAAGTTTGTGCAGAACGCAGCTACTCCTGCCCCTTTTGGCAATGGAGCCATTGCTTGAAATCAAAGGAACAGGCTTGGAGAATATAAGAAATGTGGACAAGATCCTAGGAACACCGAGATGTGGATGAACCGAAACTTAGGTCATGCTCTTTCAACTATTTGGAGGGTCCATGTATGAATTAAGAGCTCCTGATGCAGTAAATGATGCTAAGTCAGGCCTAGCTATTGGAGAGGGGTAACCAATGAAACTGCTAGAGTTGCCACAGAATGGCTTTTTCGGTCCCTGAAAAAGACAGTGTGTGCTGCGCTTGCGCTTACTCTCCATCATTTGAACCCTGTAGGGTTCCTCCCCTTGGCTTACCTGAGCAGGAGGATGCAAGTGGCTACCAGGGTGTAGGCCAAGAGAGTTCCAATCGACATCATGTCAACCAGGGCTTTCAGGTCAAACAGAAAAGCCATCACAGCTGCAAAAAGGAAAGAGAAACATGACCTCCAGTTAATGCTACTTCTGCTCTTGTGCAGGCCATCAGCCTTAGCTATACGGAGTTGACCTCCAAATAGTCAATGAGATTTACTCTTTACTGCAGGAGAGACGAATCTTGATTCCGAGAGTTGAAGTCTGACGGTGGTGTTTGGTGGGAGCGGTTAGTTGTACCATTTACAATAAAGATGTACTAGTATTTGGCTTAGATTTTTTTGTCTAGGCTGCATGCACCGCTGTGAATCATCTTAATATATAACCTATGCAATTTGTTTTATGATATGTAGATCTATTGCATCTGGATAACGTCTCTAATGACCACTCGTAATGGTTGTCGTAGGGTGGGTGGGGGTATTTTTTCTTGTTCTTATTGAGGTTTGCAATGTTTTGAGCTGTGGGTCGATTGCCACACGCCAGAACGCAGTGACCCCTGGAATGCTTGCATTTTGTGGAACCAATTCACAAGTTTCCTGTGTGTGACTGTGAACTTAGGTTTTAAAAGTTGTTGCAAACACGGGGTCCTAAAGAACATTATACGTTTGCAGATAAAAGACAACAAAAGCAGCAACACTGACACCCCCCCCCCCTTGGCCTCCCACCCACTGAATCAGTTGGCCTCAGCCCGGCTCTGCAGGGAATTTCTGGAGGTTGTGGGAGGGTAGTTCAGACTGGAGTCCTTTCCTTTACCCGACCCCAGTGCTATGGGCAACACTTTACTGTCCACAGAAGACTCTGCGCACTAACTTTCATACTATGGCATGAACGATCAGACTGCAGCTCCTGCTCTGTGTATAATGGCTAGGGGTAGCTAGGGTACCTATTACCCAAGGGTTGGAATGTCAGCAATTCCGTCCTTCCTTTTTCTGTCGTACATTATGCGAATAGTAGACGCCTCAGCCCTCTTCTCCATGCAAGAGCCATACACGTGGGTGCTCCTGGGTGCTAAGCTGTTCCAGTTTATGGAGGTAATGGAGAGGGAACGCTCGGCTGAGGCTGAAGGGGCATTGCTCTTTCTGTCTCTATACACTACCTGCAGAAAAAGGGAGCCTGGCTCCTAAGGGACAGACTCCGGGGAGTTTTGATATCGTTGGGGTGCAATGGGAAGTAGTTCGGAATGAGCGTGCTTTAAAATAACACAAGGACTTTCCCCACAGGAAGCAGATGCTTGGAGATTGACTCAGTGGTTTCACAAAGGCTACTTGAAAAATCGGGTCTATTGGAGGATATGAGAATTAGGGGTGGGCCAGACATGGAACATCAACTTAACATGTAGGTTATTTCATCTCATCAATGACTTCTTGGGATGAGTGGCCTGATAACACTTAACCCCTCACTCTTAGAAACAATACATCTGGGGGTGGCATGTGGAGGAGTTTTAGTGGCCTTTTGCTGGGCACGGTTTCTTCGGATCCAGGCCAAGTGATGTTGTGCAAAGCTGCGCGCCTACGGCATGGTAGATCTCACATTTTACATCTTAAACTTGTTAAAACGTTGCGAGAGATTAGTGTGCCCACTTTTGTTGTAATACAGTCTCATCTCATTTTTAATTTTAATTTTGCAATATACATTTCCAAAGGATTTATTTCCAAAGGATTTGAATGGTGATTTTTGTGTCGCAGATCCTTTGACATTCATACATATGAAGAGCACTTCCACAGGATCTGTTTTTAAGCTTTTATTCAGAAGGTTATTTAATGATTCAATGTTGGGCGTTTCCAGCCTAACTGGTGTGCGATCTACTGCGGTTAACACAGGATCGTCTTCAGACTTGATTTCATGCTGATTTTCGTGTGAAAAAGGGAAAGACCACTACGCTTTACTGTCTTATTTTTCTTGCTACCGGCTGACCATGTGATGTTGCACTCCAATCCATATATGCACATTATTTGTAGCTGGGCCAATGCAATGAATTACATGTTGCATTTTAAAAACGAGGGAGCAAGCGAGAGAAAAACAAGTTTGGTTGTAGTTTGGGAATTGGAGCAAGCGGGTGACAAAACCAAACACGCACACTTTTTCAGAGCATATTTTTTACTTTACCCCATGTAAGGAACTCATAGTGGCAATGGTAAAGACGGACAGAAGTCATCACAGTTCAGGATGTCTATTAAACAGTAGGCGTTTTTCCAACCTACCTATAATCTAAACCTAAATCTAAGATTCGACCATCAAACAATAATAAGGCAGTCCTAGTGGCGTCTTGTCAAAATAAAAGTGCCAATACTATAAAAATCTATTGCCAAACCTTACGGTAAGTACAAAAAAAGTGTGGCATAATGTTCACAAGAAAGAAGGAAGTGTCCTTAAATAATGGGTCAGGATGCGGTAGTCGGGTCTCCCTTCCCCACGTTTTAAGCACGCGACAAAGGGAAGATTCTGGAGCACATCACACGCTTGAACTTTCCCAGCACGAGCCAACTGTTCTGCTCCCAGCAATCAGGGCCTTCAGCGGTTAAGTCTCTTTTCTACAACAAGTCTCTTGCCGCCGTGGGCCTGATGTATTCAAAATAATAAACAAATGTTCTTTTCTGTTTGTACGTTGGGTGACGCCTTTCAGCAATGGATCCCCCTCTTCCAGGCGCAGATACCTAGAAAGTTCCTCAATGATACCAGAACCTCCGATAGCTATGTTTTCCTTCTTTCGAGGGCCTGACAGGTTCAAAGTATCAGAACAAAGGTTTGACAAAAAGTTCTAGAGCTCTTCTTTGGGTTTATCTGCATGATAGTTCCTCAGCCCTGGGTTCCCCCTCGTCCGGGCTCAGACCCCTCTTGAATATCAGCTTTTCGTTGTTGGGTTCACTCTGGCATGGCATGCAAAGACGTTCCCTCTAGTACTTTACTTTGTTTCATTCACAGGTTGGTGGATGTTGGCTTCACACCCTTGGATCACCCTCTTCCGGGTTTAGATGTGACTCAATTGTTCGCCTCCCTCTATCGGGTTCACTATTGCTTTCAATATAAGTTTCTTGGTGATGTTCGCTAATCTTAATGTCTTTTAATATACTTCATTGTGTACATCCCTCGGCCAGGTTAACTCTTGTCAACACATTGTATACTGGAACTTTAGACTTTACCCACTTTTATCGGCATCCCTCCTTCGGGTTCACTATTGTCAATGTTGTCAATCTTGATTCTGTCATTCAACTCTTACGATGCAGATCTATTTTCCTTACCTTCATAATCGGTCAGTCAAAGTCTTTTGGATTTTACAAGACCCCTGTATGACCACTTTGACCCTATTTTTGCCTTTCCCAAGGCCTTCTCGTTATGGTAGTTTCAAAATTGGGTAATGGCCCAGAGTTTCTTGAGTGAGCACCCAGGTGGTGCCGGACTCCTCGGTTGCTGGTTTTCCCCCTTCTAGCATCAATAGCTCTTTTAGCCTTTCACAGTTCAAATTAGCCATTTGCTAATTTTCGTTAAACACAGTTTGGTTTCTTATCGACTCTCCCCTCGACTCACAGGCTGTGATGTTCTGCTTGGCTTTCTTTCTCTTTGGAATCAAGGTTGGTACTACAGAGACGAGCGTCTCTCCCCAGCTGGGTTATCAAGAAGGGTCTCTTGTATCATTGACATCTGCTGCAACACACGCTGGCTATTGTTTGCGGTCTTACAATTCCTTCTGCAGAGGTTTCACAGGCCTTGGTTGGAAAGGGCAAGGTTGCTTCTCTCCTTGTTGCCCTCACGGTACGCGCCGTCTTTCTGCTCCTCCTGAACTGCCATGCTGAGTTAGGTCTCACGTCGTGTGGTCTGCCTTGATCATATTGTGCTCTTGTGCTCCCTATTTTATCCCTGTGGAGAAGGGAAAGGGCCGTTGGGTATGTGCGGTTCCGGTCAATTGCCTGACTTTGCCTGACTCTGGTGTTGGGACATGTCAGGAAAATGGCTCGAGTGTTAGTCCGTCGTCCTTCGTAATATGCAAAAGTGTTCATGACAGAAAAGGGGGGGCAGTGTTTTGGAATATCCTACGTGGTAGGATGGGGAAAAGGTGTTGAAAGAAGCCGGATACTGCGTCTCACCCGTCGGTGTCCCACTCCCGCTCCCCAAAGACCTCCCCCCCATCCAGGTGATCCTCCCTCACTGGTCCACACCCAGGAACTGGATCCAATAGCTATGGCCGTGTCCTGGCCACCTGGATGACAGACCCCCAGGGATTAGTCAGGTAGACACCTTCAGGTTTCTCACTGCCCCATGTTTGAGTTATAATTTAAGTGAAATGGAAACTTCAATAATCAACAACTTTTGCCTTGAAAATACACCAAGCTGTTGCCTTCCACAGCTAACTGATGTGTTCAGAGCTTAAAGGCAGGGACGTCATTTGGGGTTTGCTAGGGGTCACAACTGCAATCCCTGGAAGCCCCTTTGTGACCTCTGGCACTGCCTCTGCAACCCCTGCGAGAAGGCTTGGATTTAAAAAATAAGTAATTTCTGTTTTAAGTCGATTTGACTTCAAAAAGAAATTATTTCCATTTCGGTTTTCCGTAATGGAAATAGTTTCTTTTAGAACTCGCACAGTGACTTCCAAAATGTAATTATTTCATTTTGAAATCCGATGCCCCTCCACCCCCCAGCACATGGATGGATCTGGCTCCTGTGCTCTGCTGCCCAGGACGGACCTTGCGTGTGACCTGGAGCATGGCAGCCAGAGTCATGCCTGCAGAGGACGGATTCTGGAAGGTAAGGAAATGTATTTATTTGTAATGTAAAAGTGTATGTGTGTGTATTATGTAAGGTACGTGTGTGTGTGTATAGCTCATTTAGTATGTTTGTATGAGGGCATGATGTTTGAGTGGCTGGCCATGCTTGTGTGAGAGAATGAATGCATGTGTAAATGAGCAAGTGGTGTGTGAATGTGTGTTCTTCGGTTAAATACCTGGATTACTTACTCGTACTCTATATTACTCCTAGTCCCACTCTTCCTCGTCCCAGTGCCTGACTATGAAGCACCTTGCCTCATACATAAGTACTGGGATGAAGAAGAGGGATGTTGAGGGCTGAGGAGTTGATTTTGGGCATTGGGGAAGGCAAGTGGGAGGGAGCGTGAACGTGTGGGAAGGATGGGGCAGGTGAGGGGTGAGCTAATACATAAACACCATCAATGATAAAGCAAGCATATATGTATTAGTGGCTAGACTGGCATTTTGGTACAACCAGTCTAGACGTTTCTTACTGTGGCATGACATTTTTAATGGGCATCTATAATAAAGTAAGCATGATAAGTGGTATTACCCATCTAGCCTAGCATTTGGGTGTAGCCAGTATAACCTTTTCTTATTGTCATGGAACATTTGAGGGCCATTGTGATTTTGAAAATGTTTTTTACTATCTATATCATCGTATATGTATGTTTAGTTTGTTGTTGATGCATTCTTTGCACAACATAAAGTTCTGATGTGCTTCTGCACAACACAAAGTTGCTTCCATTTTGCACTTTGTGAGTCTGTGGAATTGAATGAATTCAGGGGCCTTTTTGCACATTATTGAAAATGATTGCAGACTTAATGTTTTTGTACATGTAATACTGTTTCAATTGGTGTGTATTCATAGGTATGTGTGTTTGTTTTGTCTCCTTTATATGATATCTTAGGGATTTTTTTTACATTTTTGATGATTAATAAATGAATGTGATTTACCTCATTACCGTGGTCACTCAATGAGTCCAGTTAATAGCTTCTGTTTTAGACTAAATTGGAACTAATTTTAAATAAGTTGTGTTATACAATAGTTGTGAGACACCCTTCTCTGTGTTTCTATTATTGTTCTACCCGGGTGTCTGTGACGTTAATGGGGTTTCCCACCTAGGATTTCTAGAGTAACACGGAATATTTTCTGGGCATATACGATAAAGTAAGCATCATAAGTGTTATTATGTGGCTAGACTAGCATTTTAGTGCAGCTAGTCCAGCAATTTCTTACTGTGGCTTGACATTTTGTACTGGGCATCGCTGATAAACCAATCGTGATAAGCGTAATTACCTGGCTAGTCTGGCCTTACTGTGGCATGGTATATTTTTCTGGGCATCTGTGATCAAGTAAAAATGATAAGTGTTATTACGTGGTTAGATGGACATTTTGTTGCAACGCATCTAGGTATGTCTTACTGTGATATTCCATTTTTTATAGATAAGTGGTAAGATAGCTCTGCGGGTTAAGTGATCACTGCTGCGATCTATGTTTGATCTGCAAGTTACAGGTTCGAAACCTGGCAAGGCCAACCCTACCTTTAATTCTCCTGAGGATGATAAATGAGTACCAACTTTGGTTAGAATGATAATTGTATTTCAATATGTGCTATGTATAGTGCGTAGGTGAAAGCGCTATATATATAAAAAATCATGATCGCGAATGAAAGCATTAATGCTCATGTGGACTGTTGGTGACTTGCATCTATGGTATTTTTGGAGAATGTAATATAGCAGCAACTGGCAATGTAGGGGTTCTGCTTATGATATAATGACAATACCTGACATTCAGCAATGATTGGCATAATAGGAAGTAACTGGCCCTACAATGCTGATTTGGCATCTTTATGGCAGTGCCTCGGGTTGATTCGATTGAGTCTAACCCTATCATGTTATGATCCCATCCAAGGCATATCAAGGCAGCCCCCTTGTTATGGTTCCTATGTAAAATATTCTTGTCTGCTTTAGTACCTATTTGGTATTTTAAAAAGTGTACATTTATGTACTTTTTATTTTTTCTGCCCGCAAGTCACTTCCGGTGAAGTCACAGGGTTAAAGATTAACTAATGCCATCCAGATCAAAGGTCATGTGCCATCACTTCATGTGATGTCATCAGGTGTGTGAGGTCACTTCTGCTGCCCCTGGCATTTTGGTGATGTCCCTGCTTAAAGGATGTCAATGTTGAATGGAAAGGAGACCACGAATGGAGACATGAAGAGAGGCCACAAGAGAAATGTAGACAACAAAGGAGAGGATGCTTTTTAGAGCAGCGGCCTGTCAGAGATGTAAACAGGCCCACCACTGCGCCAGAGGAGGTGCCGTCATGACTTACCTGCCACTGCTCCCGACACCATGGTGGCAACCACAGGGCTCTGCCGACTGCTCACTCTGGCCAGGGAATGGAAGAGCAGCCCGTCCCTCGCCATGGCAAAGAGAATGCGTGGCATGGGGAACATGGAGCCGAGCAGGCTGTGTGCAGACCAAGAGAGAGCTCAGAAATAAGCAAACACCTTAATACTTATCAGACTCGAAAAAATAGTCATCGATATAGTTATGCAATGCTTCATTGAATTAGCAAATATGGAATCACACTGGGACATAGAGCCTGTGGCTGGAGGAGGACACTGCTGAGGAATGGACTTCTTCAAGAGTGCGCCAGTTGCATGTCCAGGGAGGGGGAAGGGGGTGGCACGCGCTGCCGCTGGAATCTGATTGGCCACCTCATTATCCTAAACTATGATCATTATGTATGTGCACGCTCGTACTTCATGCCACCCCTGCATAAGTCAGTGCCCCCCTTGGACCACCCAGTCAAGAGTCTGGACACACCGCTGGAGTGAGCAGTAGAACACAGGGCTGTAATGGATCAGGTACATACCCAATTATATGTTTTTAGGTGGTGAGTGTTTTCAGATATATGAATCTGAAATGTACCTGAGAAAAACCATGGCACATATTACTGGCAAGTGATAGCCGTCCCTCGGAGACCAAGGATTACAGTCACTGATCTTAAAGACATGGCTCAATTTGGCATCCAGTTTCAATTAGTCACATAGAGTGGCGCTGCTGAATCAGAATATTGCTTGCCTCATATTTTATATATTAGGAATCCTGATGCATCTTGGGAATGTTTCTAGCATTCAGGCTCTTGAGCGAGTTGCTGAATGTAAAGGGGTTGGTTCAATTAAAGATGAAGGAATTTGCGTGGTCCATATTCAGAATACTGGTCCCAAGATTGCGTAGATTTCATTGATTTCACAGGAAAGGTGGATCAATAACCAGTTTTCATATTAATTATTTCAAAGCATTATAAAGGATCTGAAAAAATGTCATCAATGTTTGAAGCAATTCCCTCAATTGTATGAGAAACTTTCATACACATCAAGATGAGGTTGACTGCTAGCCAACTGCAAACAGTTCCCATCCAGCTGTGTAGCAGGATGGGAACTGTTTGCAGGGCCTGACCACCCACCCCTCCCGCTCTGCTGATAGAGGTTCTAATGGTGGTCCCCAGAGACTTGCTCAACAGCTGGAGTTGTGTCTAAAAGCTCGGTTTACGTTCTTGCGAATGTTGAGCACTCACCTGGTCGTGAGGGCACAGAGAGATCCCACAGCCACGACATACTTGGCCACACTCCATCCCACGTATTCAAAGGCTGCGGGCAGTGGGCTCTGGGCATCCAAGAGGTGGTATGGCATCATCAGGGTCAAGGCTGCAGAGACGCCAAAGTACGCCAGGAAACAGATGGAGAGGGAGACGACAATGCCCAGGGGAATGGACTTCTGGGGGTCTTTGACCTCTTCACCTGAAATGTAAACACTAGTTATTGGTTAACCAAGTTTCATGCAAAAATGAGGGGGGGCTAAAGATTCTCCATAGCAACATGTGCTGTTCGTGCAGCCCCCCTGTCACTGGGATCAAGAGTTTTAGCTGGCCCTTGCTCAATGTCCCTATGTTGCAGCTGCAGTGCTGGACAGCTGTGACTGACACCAGAGATGGACTGCGAACCAAAAGAGGTCCTGGAAATAATGTTCAAAATGGTCCCATAGTACACCTTTTTAGCCAACCCTATCCTTTTCCTATGAGTCAATTTGGACATACCACCCAGAAGGGGCCCAGGGTGCAAAGGCCTACCAGGAAATCTCCAGAGTTCCCTATAGGCCAGTCCACCCCTGACTGACACTCATGGAAACATATACATTTGGAATTCTGATGTGATTATTGCACCGGAAGTCTTTCGTTAATGGAAGTTGTACTGAGCACAGTAGCTCAGGGTCTAGCTGCATAAATGGCAGGGTGCTGGCTATAATGACGATATCGGGCTGTCATGTGTGATCTGTATTGTACCATGGAAGGTGTCAATGGCTGCTGTCTCACACCAACTGATGTAAGCACATTTGGGAATGGTGATTTTTTTTTAGTCACAGATATTGTTTTATGCGCCTTGGTTTGCAATGTGTTACAATTCTTCCACTGCAAGCTGTGTCACTGTTACAATTCCTGCCACGTGCAAAAACTAATGTGTGCCGCACCTATAAACAGGGGAGTTGCTAGGTCTGGAAAAGACCCGGGGCTAAGCTGATGTTGGAACTGTTGGGACTGGGGGCTAGCTAGTCTTTTGGGTGTAACTCCTGAGATTCTATCCGGGGCTACAACCAAAAGATCAGGGGCTATAGCCCCCTTAGCCCCCCCCCCCTAGCAACGCCCCTGCCTATAAACGAAATGCTCTTTCTGGTCTTACACAGCAGTTACAATGTGGATGCCTGTTTCGTGAAGGGATTAGCCATTGAAACGTAGAACTTCTTCGAGCCTATGCGTCTGCTAGTCCTGATGCGCAAACTCACTAGCGACAGGAGATGGGAAGGGGGCAGCCGCTTTCTCTCAGTATTGCCAGTGCGTTGCGCTCTGCTATAGGTTTTAGATCTGAACCGAGAAGCAGACCACCCTCTTCCCCGGGAACACTCATCAAGAATGGTGTTTGCAGGCACACGGCTGTATTGAAAAAAGAAAGCGGCTGTATTGTCAGCCAACACTCCCCACCCAATTCCAAGAATAGATCAAATACAATCACAAACTGTGTATATGAAAGGGCGTCCCATAAGTCCAATGAACATGCAAATGTCATATAACAGTTTCAAGATGGAGTATGCATCTGGCTACTGTGTTTGTGTCAAGTGTAAAGAAGCTCCAAGGCAGACTCCATTCAAATAGACATGGCGGGCAAACACCAGTACCCTGGTTGCCTGAGAAGGAGAGGAAAGAAGGGGTGTTTTTAACTAGGATATGGATGTATTAACTCATGACTGTCTTCCATTTCCCAAAATTGGATCCGTCATGGCTATGGTACTATGGTTTTTAGCTATCGTGGATGAGACATGGGTGGGACCTACCTCACGCGGCTAGTGGAGTTAATCAGGGTGGAGGAAGACGCTGTTGGTAAAGATCGGGGTCTAGGTTTTGTCAGGGTTTCACATGGTTGAGAGTCAGCCCTCAATCCACTTCTCCAATGGAACAGTGCCAGCTGCTAGAGATTGGATGATGTGGGGTTGGTGTTCTTTAGGTAGATTTGGGTTTTGCTAGTATAGATGTAGCACATCATACAGATGGAGCAGTCTGGGAGATTAAGGTGTGTGTAATGTATTGAACAAGAGGGTGAATTAAGTGCAGAATTGGGGGGCCCATTAGAAGATCCAGATCTGGGTTAAGCTTTAGAATCCTATGTAAAAAAAAATTAAGATGGAGTAGACCCCAGTGTTTAAGTGTCACTTTACAAGGTTAGAAGATTTTTCCACCGGATTTCCACATGCAGTAGTTCCAAATGTAGTGGCTTTTCAACGAAAAAACTAATAGGAAGTGGATGAGGTGCAGCAGAGGATCACACTGCTGCTGTTCCATGCAAGTAGGGCCAGTGAACACCCCTCTGTGTATTATACATCAAAGGAGGTGAGATACCTTTTCACTCACTTTGGATTCCACTGTGCATTTGTATGGTGAAGGGAAGTGCCAGTGCATCCTTTTTAATAACCTGGGGTGGGCAGAGTTGTTAACATTTTTATCTTCACACTTTAGGTGGATGTGGATTTCCAATTATGCAGGATTTTTCTGCACGTGGTAATCCCAGAATCACTGTCTGATGTAAATATCTTATGGCCGTTAATCAGAAGTTCAGTAAAACAAGCAGTACTTTACTGTCTCGTTCCCGCCTCATGCACAATGATGGCCTGTCTCCTCAGAGACATCTAAGAAACGAAGGGTGGCCCCTCTATTTCTGTTGGCCTGTCTCTTACGGTTTTCCTGGGTGGGTTTAGGGCCGACTCTGACCTTTACGTGGTTGGATTCCAACTCGTGGCTGGTCAAGTAGGTTGCTCAATTCTTGAACTGTGGGATTTGAACATAGCTGGTGATTGTTGTAGTTAGGCCTCTGGCTATTAAGATTTCCTTGATTCAATGAAGGCTTTTTAAGGGGGGGGTTGTCACAATTATTGAATTTGTCAAGCAGGGACTTGGATTCAATGTACGAATTCTGGATAGACTAGGCTATAGTCTCAGCTGAGTTGGAAAACCACATTTCTTTGACAAGAGAAATCGGTTATGGGTCTACATGGGCATTGGGCAATGCTTTCCTGATTGATGTCCCTAGGCCCTTGAATTGGTAGGGGGAAAGCAGGAGCCCCGATGTTGGGTGGGGTTATTGAAGGGTGAGGGGAGTAGGGAGGTAATGGTGGAGAGAGGGGACAGCAAAGACGTGCATCTTTGCTAAAATGGGCGTGTCCAGGTGAGAGTATTTGCAACTTAAAATGTCAAAATGAGAGTCACAAAGTTTTGGTAGGGAGTCATTAGAAAGCATCCTCCCAAAATGTTTTTTCGCAACTTGCTAAACATGTTTCAAGGGAACTTTTGTCCTTAAATGAAAGCGTCAGCCTAATCTCTCAATTAAAATTAAAATAAACTACATTTCTGTTTTGGATGGTCACAACTAGAAAAGTGGTCATTTTGACTGAAAGAGCGTGCCATTGGAATTCATAGTCGGGTTAGCCAAGAATTATGCCAAAGATGGAAGAAAAAGGAAAACAGACCGGAAACAAAACGGTTAGCTTTCGTATCAGACATGCACGTTGCCATGAAGATACTCCAAGGTGCATATTTGCAGACTATTAAAGTTCTGCCAGGTACATGTGAGAGGTCCTCGTGAGAGCCTAACTCACTAAACTTATACCCTGTGTGAACTCTCACAACACTCCACAAGCACACACCAGAAGGTGTGCTTGCTAAAGGAGTCTTACATCTCCGCCCTACGGGTCAACGGTACTGAAGATAACACCGGGCGAATGCATCTAAGCTGCTGAGGAAACGCTTTAACCTGTTGTCTTTCTTGGTGTTTCTAGTTATGAGCTTGGAAGCCCAGCTCAGTGCCCTGTTGGCAGCACAGAGATTATCATGGAAAGCTATTGTTCAGAAATATAGCTTTCTGGATAGTAGCGCTGCATTATCGGTATTAGCCTATTTGTTCATTTATAAGTGATTGAATGGTACATTTGACCAAATTCGGCCAGTACCATTCCATCAGTTATAAAACATACCGAACATGTGGAGTGGGGGTTGCGGAGATGTCCTCCCCATGTTT
Organism: Ambystoma mexicanum; assembly: GCF_040938575.1. Classification (NCBI taxonomy): domain Eukaryota; kingdom Metazoa; phylum Chordata; class Amphibia; order Caudata; family Ambystomatidae; genus Ambystoma; species Ambystoma mexicanum. The sequence continues at coordinate 377,292,189 of NC_090926.1, read as the reverse complement.
GTTTTTTTTTTAGCCATGGGGGGTTGCAGGGTTGTCCCCGCTTCCTCAACATGGGAGGTGGGGGTTGGGGGGGCCTAAAAAAAGAAAAAGGGACCCTGCGGCATCGGATCCGACCCATGTTAGAGGGACAGATCTGATGCCACAGGGGTGGGGTGCAGGGGAAGTGGCGGCGAGCAAATAGGTAACTAGGGGAGGGGGAAGCATGGTGGGGGGTGAGGGGTGGGTGCATTTTGGTTTCAGTTTGTTTGTCTGATAATTGTTTGAATGCGTGCAGATTTCTTGCAGACAGATCTCTGCAAACAATGATCAGATGAACAAAGAACCCCAAACCACATTATCTAATCAAGGAACAGGAAAGACAGCATATCCTGATTTAACTACTATCATAAGCACCTCATGTACTCCTGGTGACACTGTAATACGCGGGAAAGAAAAAGAAGTGATGGCAGGAGGAAACACCAGCACCTCAGATGTTCAGATAGAAGAAATATCTGAAAACCTCATGCTGAGTATGCCTCTAAATGATACCCCTAAAAATGTACTACTGGCTGATATCTGTGACTGCAAGACACTGACAGGCAGACCTACTACAGGAATACATATCAATGCAGTAGGAGGTCAATTTCCTAATGTCTCCTTACTTAACACCCGTTCTTTTGATAAGAACACCATGGATATTTGTGACTATGTTCTCGAGAACCATATAGACATCACATGCATCACAGAGACGTGATCAAAAGATTCTAGTGTGCCTAATATTGATTTGGCTAATCCTGAGGGTTATAGGTTTTTGTGGCCAAAATCGAGAAAACAATAAAGGAGGGGAAGTGACTATTTTAGTAAAACAGGAACTTCATCTCTTCCAATCATCTGTCTTTTGTGAGGGATGTGAAATTATGCTTCTCAAGGCGGCAACACAGTCCCCTAACCATTGTATTAATATAATCTTGTTATATCATCCCCCAATGGCACACCAACCTTTAATGAAGAAATAATAAACATATTAAACTCTTTGAATAGACCCAATAGTTCTACCATCATTTTGGGAGATTTTACTAGACTTCTAGGCAATGTCCTGGACAATGAGGCTGTGCTCTTATAGCAGCTACTTCATAACAGTGGCTTTGCAATCTACAGTAAAGAGCCGACACACAGCAAAGGTAATGTTCTAGGTTGGGTGGCGGCTAGGAATTTATATCTTCGCCCTTTAGATATCAAGCCATGTGTGTGGTCGGACCATTATTTTGTAAATGTTAAACTTACACTACCTGTCAAATTAGCTCAGAAGAGGTATGTCCTCAAAAGAGTTACGAGTTAAAACTTTAATAACATACAGGCAGAAAACCTGGAAGGCTGTATGACTAGGTTTATGGACGCCACCTTGGACACAGACTCTGCGCACATGTTAGAAAACAACTATGATACATATCTGAAAGAATTTCTAGATAGGGTAGCTCCTATTGAAAGTGAGACAATCAGAGAAAGATCTAATAACCAGAGCTGGTTTACATCTGCCCTAACTACCCAAAAGCAAGAAATAAGAAGAGCAGAACAGAAAAGGATAAGACCAAGGAAAATAGGATTATCTGGAAATCCCTAGACACATTTTACAGAGAGGAGGTATGTGAGATGAAAAATAACAATTTTAATGATCAGATCAAAAAATTGGGAAACGACACAAACATTTTGAGATACTGAAGAAACTTGAAAAACCTAATGCCCAGTGCCAAACCCGTTCACCCCTATGGAAGATGACTATATGGTGGTACAACGGGTCTTTGTGGATAAAATTAAATCAGCCCATTTTAAGATTATTGACAAGAGAGGTTTGAAAGAAAAACTCTGAACTGTCAAACTAGTCTTTTCTTTTAACCCCGTATTGGTGAATCGGGTGGAGAGCACACTTAAGAAGATGCTCCCAACAACACGCTCGGGTGACACAGTCCCTTCAAAGTTTATTCTTAATAATGTTGATCTTTTCTCTACGTTCCTTGCATGCTTTACCAATGCCACATTTTTTTTATGACGTGGTTCCAGACAACATAACAAATTTGGTTATTACTCCCCTGATTACAAAATCTGGCCAGGACCCTAGGATATACAGCAACCTGAGACCCATAACAAACGTCCTGTTTTTGTTAACAATAATTGATAATATTGCTACCATGCAATATCAAGAACATCTTGAAGTAAACTCCATTTTGCCCTCCAGACAATCAGGTTTTAGGTCCAACCGTGGCACCGAGAGTGCCCTAGTTGATCTACAAACCCACATGTTGAACATTGTGGACAAGAGCAAGTCAGGGCTGCTGATGTTATACAATCTATCAGCAGCCTTCGACCTTGTCGGTCATGAGAAGCTCACCACTATACCTTGAGACGCAGGATGCTGCTCGAGCAAAGCTACTGAATGGATCAGATCATTCCTTGTGAATAGGAAATCTAAAATTTGTTTGGGAGTTGCTTTTTCAGAACCAGCACTGATTACCTGTGGTGTGCCCCAGGGCGCATGCCTCTTGCCAGCCCTTTTTAATGTTTATATCCATTCCCTATGTTACCTTCTTCAAAACATGGCTACTCAATTTATTAACTATGCCGATGATACCCAGCTCATAATTGAGCTGAGAGAAGACTATGCCAAATATGCTGGAAAGATCTTGAGTATCTATGAGGAAATTCAAGCCTGGATGTCGACCAATTGGCTATGCCTCACCGGCAGAACCACAGTGTTCCTTATATTTGGATCATCTCAGGCAAGAGCAAAGTTGGAGGCTCAGTACTCAGGGTTTACCATTGACGACCATCATATTAACGTGTCAGACAAGCTAAAAAACGCTTGGGGTTATTTTTGAACCATCACTTGGGTCTGATGCTCAGGTGGACAACTTGGTAAAAATAAAATCTCAATATCATATAAGGTTGTTAAGTTGGTTAAGCCATATGTTTTAAAAATTGTGAGACTTTGGTAAGAGCCACAATAATGCCTGGGATCAATTACTGTAGTGCTTTGTTAAACGGTGCAAGTAAAAGCTGTATCCAAAAACGACAAACTCTGCAAAATGAACCAGTCCGTATTATCAAAAAGATATCTAGAAGAGAACATCTCTCTACACATGGGAGGGACATTCATTGACTGCAAGTTGCTGCTAGGATCTCTTTCAAGATCAATTCACTAACCCATAAATGTCTTCACCTGTGTGAGAGTTTTCTGCACTACCAATCGCCACAAGCTACTTGGTCCAGCAACCCCATGTATCTATGCTGCCCAAGAGCTAAGCATGTGAAAGGAAACGGCTGCTCCTTTCTGGTCCAAGCAGCTTTTGCCTGGAATAATCTGCTGGTGGACTTGAGGAAGGAAAAGGATTTGCACATTTTCAGGAAGCGCTTGAAAACCATACTTTTTTACTGAAAACTGGTTGATCACCTCCCTGGCATGACATATTGTTAGTTTGTTTCTGTGCACCCTGATGCCTGTGGGCTCTGGTGCAAATTAAATAAATAATGCTGGCAAGCACAGGCTATTTATTGATATGATAGGTATTTTATAACACGCTTAATACCCAGAGGTTTCTAAGCGCAGACCCGAGCTATCCTCCCGTCACTAGACTAAAAATCTCTCATTTCAAATGTTTGCCGCATGTGCCATCAAAATTTGAATCAATCATTTGAATAAAGCAATAAAAGCATACGAGTGAAAAAGCTTATACTGTACATGAAATTAGCTCTGAACATTAAAGGTTACCTCCGTGATTTAGTGTTACCAAAAGTAGCCACTGGTTTAAATTGGAACTCATCCCCCTGAACCCCCCATCCTCCAATTAAAAAAAGAATTTGAAGATTTTTTCAACAAACCTTTTTGAGCAAAAAGTGCCGCAAAAAAAACGGTCGAAGAATGAACATAGAACCATCTGTAGGTAGAAAGCAGGCCACTACAACTTAAGAACCAATGCAAATTGTTTCCGGGAATAGTTCTCCACATTGATGTTCTGAGTTTAAAAGGAATACTTTAGAATAATTGTGCAGCGAGCGTAGGCGGAATCCCACATCATCGCATACCCCTAGCTGTGAGCCAGAAGCGCACAGGAGCCAGAATAAATAGAGTAGTAGTAGGAGAGTATCCCGCTCAGAGCTCAGACCCGGATCCCAGCGTCAACTGCAGAGCCGCTAGAGCTGAAAGGAAACTTGTAGTCTTGAGAAGCTGCCAAGAGCCTGTAGTGGGTTCAAGCCCAAGATGACCACCTTTGGCTTGTGGGGGTTAGAATCACTGCAACATGAAAAGCTCACAGCTGTGGAGTAGAGGCGGTAGAACCCTACCCAAGGGCACCCCTGGGGCAAGAGGGGGCAATCTGCATGTTAACATTGTTAACCTAGACCGCCACTAGGTTATTGGCAGTGCCCCTATTATAGTTTCTAGGGCTATTTCTAAATAAACAATTGAGTCTTTGTTGAGTCTGGTGGTGCCCACTCCCCTATCTTTGTTGTTTGGGAGAATCTGCATGCTGATATCCCAGTAGAGGTCCTTGTGGACCCCCAGAGCAATGGGGGTGGGGGGATAATGCACGGCCTGGCTCCAGTAGGAGTGTGCCACACAGTGAAAGATTCTGGATGCTCTGCCAAGGCCAAGTAATGGAGAGTGCTGGGGCACCCTGAGACTCTTTCTTGGGTGTGCCCACCCTGGAACGGTATGGATTAGAACAGGGACCGGCCCTTGGACTATGAACATTATGTCCATCTACGAAGACACTTTCTCATGATTGGATGTAATCCTCCAAGCCTTCCCTACAGAGCTCCTGTGTGTTGTGTTAACAGTTGTGTCTGCCTAATGAAACTAGGTGGTATTAATATGGGGATTAAATAAGAAACTCACAATTGGTTAGCAAAATAATATGTGGGAAAGTTACTATCTATACATGCTACCACAAAGTTGTGAACCTGTGTGCTCCAGTAGGAGACAATGCTCTTAAATCTTGGTTGTAGGACGTAGATTGGGAGAACATTGGGGTCTCCATTCAAAGTAGCATCGGGTTGTAGTGGAGTTCAATTATTACCACAGCTAACCTGATCCACATGGACTTTCCAAAGCTTTTTTAATCACTGGTTAAACCTTTTTTCATAACTTCCCTACTATTGGAAACTGCTATTAATCCATACAGAGCCAAGTTGATGTTTGGGGAAGGCTCTTGTATGAGCTTTGAAGAAAATTATTATCTCAAGGATAGAGCTCACAAGCAAATGGTAGGATAATAATTGTTCAGGTTAAAGTGATTAGTACTATGTCAATTTCTGCCATGAAAAGGGAATCTTAGAAGCTCAAGTACGTATTTGTACATCCCTTCTGTGCAGCACAAATTAAGCCGAATGTCAATGGAGCCCTGCTAATAGGTCAAAAGGAAATCAGTACACATGAAGTTTGCGATGAGTGCTCTACGTGTTGTGTGAAGGTTGGAGAACTGTTGGCTCAGGTTTTTGAGACTTGTGTGCTAGCAAACTTTCCTCTTTCCCTACAAACTCTCTCCCTCGCTCTGGTCTTGACCTCTTCTCTCTTTATTCTTTCCATCTCCTCTCCACTCCCTCACACTGACCTGTCCCTTCTCTCTCTAGAATTGTGTGTCCTTGCACTCAAACCTCCCTCTCTGTGGGACCCACTTACATATGCTTCATGTTCAGGTAATTGCGATCGTAAGCAGGAAATGCTCTGCAGCTGTATATGAGTTAGGAGCAGGTGTTTTGTCTGGTTAGAGTTTGTGTCAACTACAACTTCCACATGTGAATCTTCACTGGTCATGGGCTGTTGCACAGCTCAGTGTACTGTGAAAAATTGAGGGTATTCATCCCTTTTCCTCAAGGGGGAGCCACCTCCTTTGAGGATAGGGAGGAGAGTCTGGTCCACCATAGCCTCATTAGTGGTATGGGCAAGTGGGACATCACTGGGAGTGTCTTCCCCTCAGGGGGCCAAGACTCCCTGTTCCTATGAGGAGCTCCCTGGATTGCCCAACATATCAGCATATATGGGACTGCCTGCTGTGAAGTAGAATGTAACATCTTTATATTTGACTGACTGCAGGCAATGCTGAAGTGAGTCTATTAGAAAAAGGAAAATTGATTTCTCTTTAAGAAGAGATGTGTATTTAACTGAGATGAGTGGAGGAAGTAGGAAGTGATAGCATGGTATGCAAGGAAATCCCTCTGATGCGATCGTATCTTGGAGGGGCAGAGCAGAAAAAGCCACAGAGTCCACGACTTTTGAATCAGTGAGGAATGTAATAGTGAGGTGCTGGGAGGCTGGTGAGAATAGCAACAGGGAAACAGCTGTCAGAGAAGAGAGAAGCACCCAGGACCTGGTGGTGGCATGACCACGAATGCCTCCTATTGGGTGAGACGCCCACTGAATGTCACCAAGACCATCGCAGGTGGGGAGCACGAGGAGTTCCCTGTTGTCTGTGTCTGCAGATAGCTGCTGCCTGAGGGGAAGCCGAAAACGAGATTCTGCTGAAAATCCAGAACAGGAAAACCAACAATGAAGAAGAATACCCAAGAGCGTCTCAAGCCCTGCAACGTTCTCCTATGCAGGTGCAGGTGTAGGTGCAGGTGCAGGTACCAAGGAGAATGGGAAAAGTGGGAGACTGCCAGGGAAAAAGCAGGAAGCTGCCAGGGCAAGAGTACATGAAGAGTGCAACTCGTCCCAGTCAAAAAGATGAGTTACCAGGAATAACGTTTTTTGATTGCCAATCTGAAACTCATAAAGCAAGTAACAAATAAACCTGTGGGGACAATAAAGAGGCACTGGAACTATTACCCTGGGAAGAAGGGAAATGGTCCTGTGAACAAAGAGACAAAGAGTGGATTGAGCAATGAATAAGCATGGCTTTTGAGGAATATGATATAAGAATATCAAGAGAACCCAATAATAGAAGAAAGAGTGATAAAGACAGAACCCAGACGTGGCACGCCCCATGCAAAGTAGGCAAGGATAAATTGAGTGTCTGTGAAGTGTCATAAATCAGGACAAGTGTGTGAGAGACTCGCAAAACAAGCTGTAAGCTGCATAGCCTTAATGAGAGCACCAAGCCCAGAAGTGTTTTACAAGAACTACAAGAGCTCCTGGAGGAGATATCCAGAGCGTACCAAAGAAGACTGTCAAGAGACTCAAGTGTAAGAGAGAGATATGTCCATACATAGATTATCAGAAATTACAAGAAAGACCTTCTCTTGGATGTACCTTAAATTGGTTAAACTAGTGATAGGGTCGGCTAGAGTTAGGTTCTGGACCGAGGACATTTTTAGTGTGGGACTTTCTGATGAGACGAGCACCCTTAGGTTCTATAGATTTGGACTTTTCATGTAATTTCATTAAACAGCGTTCATAATGTCCTTAATATGTCTGACTCATACTTCCGACCCATAACAGTTCAGAGGCCATGAAGAGGCCTTCCGCCATCTTGGACTCCAGCAGCGTCTCCTTTCTGCTCACCCCACTCCAGCATGGCAAAGCAGACATATTTGTGTTGATCTTCTCACAGTATATTTTTGTAACTTATTTGAAGATCTGAAATATTCCCCCAAGACTGAAGGGGTTATCTTTTGGAGGGGAAATGCTCTCAGTGGGCTTGTAAACCAGGTTCTGCTGGCTCCAATGGGTTTTCCTTCCTAAATGAACTTTGCACTCTATGAGTCATACTGGATGTCTTTGTGACTCATAGGCTCCATAGAAAATAAGTCTAGGGATGAGGTTGTAGCTTGGGGGATTCCCGATGTATGTCCTCTGAAGCGAGCTCATGCAGTGGGTGGTGGTCCCTGGCCTCCATTGTCTGCCAAACCTCATCCCCTTTCAGTCTTTCAAATAGCCCCCCTCTATTCTCTAAAGATCCCCACTGACTAGCTTTCTCCTCTCAAAGTATGTCTATCCTGACCTGCTTGGGTTTCAGTTGAGCACAGAAAAAGGATTGGACTGCAGGTTTGTTCACCAGGCCTCGCGGCCATTGCCAGTGTTCCGTTGCACTGGTATGATACTACCCATATTGGGGGTCTCCTAGTCTTCCCCAACAACTATGCAAAAGTCTGGAGGTCCGTTTCTAAGATATTGGGCCTCATTCCGGGGTTGGAGCTAGCCATGGAGTAATTATTTCCATGGTTGCCTCCGAAACCGTCCCAAATCCGGCATGCTGAATGGAGTAATTACGAGTCCATTCCAGGGTTGGAGGGACCGGTAATTCCCCATTCACCTTTTGCCCTTCCCCATTTCCATTTCTGCCCCATAGGGCTCAATGGGAATGGGGAAGGAGGTAATTACGGCACCGTAAATTACAGTACCGTAATTACCTCCGAAGTACCTTTGCAGGTCCCGTACTTAACTCCTGCTAAAAGCAGGAGGTAAGGAAGGACCCGCAAAGGGACCTCGGAATACGGAGGTAAGGGATTACCGGCATCGGCACCCTTACCGGTGCCGGTAATTCCTTACCTCCAACCTCGGAATGACCCCCATTGTTTTCTGGTAAGCTCAGCATTACTCCTGCCACACCCTGCATCATCTCTACACTGATGTCGAGATTAACCTGAGCCTTTGGGTAGGTTTCTTGTTTCCCATGCATAGAGGTTGTTCACAGACGTTAATGTGCTAGGAGCTGTTCTGGGAGGATGATGCCAAACCTAATGGCAGTTTGGTGGCTTTCTGAATCTAGTAAAGTGGTAACACCTTGGCTGTCCAAAGGGACCAGTATCTTGTGCTAATATTTCCAGGGCTTCGGATGGGGCTTACTTTCTACCTTCCTGTGCCCCCCACCAGTCTCCCTGGTTCTCTAGGTGGTGTTTAAGATAAAAGTAACTTTTAGGAATGGGCTCCTCTGTAGGACTTTCAGGACAAGTTCAGGTGATGTCTGATCTTGCTGTGTGAGTAGCTTTTGATAATGGGTATCCTGACCCGCCCGGGGGAGTTGACACATCTCACTTGCCCGGACTTCCTGCAAGTTGGACACAGAGTTCCCAGGTACTGTATATTGTAATACCGGCTTGAGAGTGGCTACAGGCCCACTTGTTTTGTTCCTACTCCAACCAAACTCTGCACTTTATACGGCATGGTTGTTGTGCCTTTTGGATGCCATTTGTAGGCTGCATGGCCTGCTCCAAGGGAGTTCTGTGTAACTGGTGTACAGCTCTCTGAAGGCATAGAGGCAGGGAATTACTAAGCTGCAAGAGCACTTTTGCTTTTTTTCATTTGCTCCAATTCCATTACCCCTTTGTTCAGGAGACTTTGGATCCTGTATAAAAGCTGCCTTGGAATTCTGTCGGCAAATCTCCTGTAGAATCAATGGCAATGAGGAACACGACCATGCCTTTCTTCAATTCCTTGCTTTAAGTCATCATACAGGGCATCTCCATCTGAGACAGGGCGTGATGGGATGCTTGAACATTTCCAGTTAGCAATTGAGCATAGAACGTTACACAATGTTCTTTGCCACACATTATTATGTTATGTTATGTTATTTTGCATTTATATAGTGCCTTATGTACCATTGGTATGATCTCAAGGCGCTGGTAGGTTGAACGCCCTCGGGAACCGTAGTTCAAGTCAGTAGAGAGAGAGAGTAGGATGATGGGGAGTATGTGGCAGGTGTTGGTATGAGAACAGCTATACCGAATGTGTCATAGTATCGCTGTGTTCTAGTTGAGAGTAAGCGTGGTGATGTGATATGGTGATTTTCAGTAGGTGCTTGAGATCGAGCGCACATCTGAACCATTTACTCTATCTGTTTTATTCACTCAGTCTGTTCATTCGGCTTCGTTTGTTCAACTCAATCCGTTGAGTCCACTTCAACCGTTCCATGCACTCCAACCGTTCCATTCACTCCAAACGTTCCATGCACTCCAACCATTCCATGCACTCCAACCATTCTTGCACAAAGTCCATTCCATGCCCTCTATCTGTTCTGTGCATTCCATCCATCACATGTACTCCCTCAGTTCTATGCACTCCGTCTGTTCAATCAGTTCCATACATTCCTTCTGATCCATGCACTTCGTCCGATCCATGCATTCCATCCGTTCCATCCTTTACACACACTTCATCCTTTACACACACTTCATCCATTCCCCACACTTCATCCGCTCCACATACTTCATCCGCTCCATACACTTCATCCGCTCCACACACGTCATGCGCCCCACACACATCATCCACTCTGCACACTTCATCCGCTCCACACACTTCGTCCTTTCCACAGACATCGTCCTTTCCACACACGTCGTCCTTTCCACACACTTCGTCCTTTCCACACATTTCATCCGCTCCACACTCTTCATCCGTTCCACACTCTTCATCCGTTCCACACTCTTCATCCGTTCCACACTCTTCATCCGTTCCACCCACTTCATCCGTTTCACCCACTTCATCCGTTCTACCCACTTCATCCGTGCTACCCACGTCATCTGTCACACACACTCCATCAGTCACACGCACTCCATCCATCCCATGCACTCCACCCGTCCCATGCACTCCATCCGTCCCATGCACTCCATCCGTCCCGTGCACTCCATCCGTCCCGTGCCCTCCATCCATGTCATGCACTTGATTCATCAATTCTATGAGTTCCGTTCATTCCATGCACTCTGTCATTCCATGCCATCTATCCGATCCATGCACTCTGTCTATTCCGTGCACTCCATCCGTATCATGAACTCATCCTATCCATCCTCTCGTTCACTTTATTCCACTCATCCACTTCGTTCCTCTCGTCCATTTCATTTATTTCATCCATTTCCTTAATTTCATCTACTTCACCGCTTTCATCCAGTTTATTCCTTTCATCCACTTCACTACTTTCATCCCCTTCATTAGTTCTATTCAGTTTATCCGTTTTAATTTACGTTAGCAGTTATTAGTTTTCGATTTCTCGCTCGGATCATGATGCTGGATTGCTATTTATGATATAGCAGCTTTGGGCTAAGGTCATTGATTGCTGTTATCCAGTTTGAGTTAAGAGTGGATTTTTGGGTAAGAGCCATGTTTTCAGTAATTTGCGGAAAGACATGAGGTCCTCAGTGAGTTGGATGTGGGGTGGAAGTGTGTTCCACAGAGTGGGGGCCAGGGTTGAGAATGATGATTCACCTAACCTGACTGAGTGGATTTTTGGTATGACTAGAAGGCTGGCAGAGCTTGATCTTAGAGTGCATGGAGGATGGTAGGCTTTTAGTTTTTCTTGAAGATATTGAGGTCCGGTTTTATACATTGCTCGGTGAGAGATGCATAAGGTTGGGGCAACCGGAAGCCAGTGCAAAGTTTTGAGGGCTGGGGAGATGTGATCTCTTGGGCCAAGTGCTAGTAGCAGTTTGGCGGCAGCGTTTTGTGCTCTTTGTAGTTTAGTCAGTTGGTACGCGTGGACTCCGCGGTAGAGGGGGTTAGCATAGTCCAGTCTTGACATGACAATTGATTGGACCGTGAAGAGTATATTGGGAAAGGAGAGGTATGGAAAAATGCCCCTGAGAGTTTTAAGGTGGTAGTGGAAGGACTTGGAGATGTTGTTGACTTGGAGCGAGAGGGTTAGGTCTGAGTCTAGGGTGCATCCAAGGTTTTTTACTGAATTTGACAGTGTCGGGGAATTGCCCAAGGCAGATGGCCTCGGTAGCGGGTGCAGAAGAAGTTCGGTGTTGCCACATACCATGATTTCAGTTTTGGAGGGGTTTAGCAAGAGGTGGTTTGTGGTCATTGACTGATTTATGTCGAGGAGGCAGGAAGCGAGGTCGATTTGGCAGTTGGGTTTTGAATTCAGGAGTTTTTGGATTAGTTGTGTGTCATCGGCGTAGTTGTAGCACATGATATTGTGCAGATTATTTGTGGGAGGGTGGACACATAGAGTTAAACAGGAGGGCTGATAGGCATGCTCCTTGTGGAAATCCAGTGTTGACTGGTTGGGCGTGGGAAGCATAGGTGGAGAGTAGGTTTATTTGGTTCCTATTGTTGAGGAAGGATGCTATCCATTTGAGAGCGTTTCCACGGATTCCCAGGGAGTGGAGGTGGTCAAGGAGGATTGAGTGGTTGATTGTGTCGAAGGCGGCAGATAGGTCAAGAAGGATTAGTGCGGCACATCCCGCATAATCAGCAAGTGTTTTTAAGGTCATCCCAGATTGAGGTTAGGTGGTTTTGGTTCTGTGTCGGGCTCTGAAACCTGATTGAGCGGGGTCTAGGAGATTGTTGGCTTCGACAAAGGCATTTAGTTGGGAGTAGGCGGTTCGGTCACTGAGTTTGCCAAGGAACCTGGTGTTTGAGATGGGGCGGTAGTTTTTGGGCTCGAGAGGGTTGAGGGAAGGTTTTTTTAGAAGAGGCTTGACATGAACAGTTTTGAACGCGTTGTGAAAAATTCCCGAGGAGAGGGAGTCGTTTATGATGGTTCTTGCGTGTTCTCCTGTGCAGGTAGATGCGAACATTTCTTTGAGGGTTGTGGCTGGCCAGGAGTCGAGCGGGGAGCCGGATGGTTTGTGGGCAGAGAGAAGTTTGAGAAATTGGTCAGTTGATATTGGAATGAAGGAGTCGAAGGTCTGTTGGGTAGCGGTCGCAGGCGGTGAGATGGCAGGTAGGGTGGGTGGATTGCGTGGTGGGTCTAAGAGAGGTAGTTTGTTGGTTAGAGAGTTTGTTCTTTCAAGAGCTGTGGTGTAAAAGTGTAGAGAGAGTGAGTCGGGGTGGGAAGTGTGGTGGTACCTGATGGTTTGGTGGATTCGGCGATGATTTTGTGAAGTTCTTTGCTGAGGTTTTTACAGTTTAGGATTCGGGAGTTGTAATGGGATTTTTTAGCTTTCCCGATTTTGGCCTTGTAGTGGCGATGGTGCCGGGCCAAGGTGGATCTGCTCAGGGCTGTTTGTCTTTCCGCCATTTGCGTTCTAGGGATTTATATAGTTGTTTAGTGGTCTTCAGTTCTGGTGTGAACCATCTAGGAAAAAGGCCATGGCGAGCTGATGGTTTGCAAGAGGGGGTGAGCGGGATTAGTGAGGTGTTGAGTCATGAGTCAAAGGCGTCGGAGGTTAGGTGTTCATTGGGCAGGCGGGTAGGGGGAGGAGACTGAAGGAATGCATTGGCTAGGTCTGGAAGGATTTTTAGTTTCCTCCAGCATTTGCATAGATTTTGAGGTTCTGGTTCGGGTAAGGGGACCGGGTTGGGTGAGTGAATGGCGAAGGAAACAATGAAGTGATCGGACCAGATGATACGGGTGGGGGGTTAGATGTATCAGGTTGTGGGAGCTGAAGATGGCATCAAGTGTGTGTCCTTTATAGTGAGTCAGCCCATTTATGTGGGTATGGAGGTTAATCGCGTCTAGGCCGTCAACCAGAGAGTGGGTCATAGGGTTGGTGGGGATGTCAAGCCATATGTTGAAATCTCCTAAAACGGTGAGGGTGAGATGGTTTAGTTGGAGGGTGGCAATAGAGTCGCAGAGGATGTTTGAGAATTGTCTATCGTAGCCAGGAGGTCTGTAGATGATTAGGAAGCTGTGGGAGAACGAAGGGGGGAGGGATAGTTTTACGAGGAGTGATTCGCAGGAAGGAATTGCATGGCTGGTTGTCGATGATTGAGGCGTAGAAGTGAGACTTGAAGGTGATTGCTATTCTTCCTCCTCTAGAGGGACGGTTAAGTGGGATGAGGGAGTAGTCTGGGGGGAAGGCTTCATTGGCGATAGGGGCGAAGTCGTCAGAGAACCAGGTTTCCGTGATAAAGACCAGGTCCGGTTTGTCAGAGGCGAGGAGGTCAAAGATGCTGTGTCTGTTTTTTGCTACAGATCAGGCATTAAAAAGGATGCAATTTACTTTGGTACTGGAGGATGATGAGGGAGTTGCAGAGGTGGGGGGTGGGAGGGGAGAGGGTGGAAAATGAGGAGCGTGAGGGGGTGGTTGGTGGTCGATGGGAAGAGTAGGCGGGCAGTTGAGTTGGTGGGTTTGGGGGGGAGGGGTTGGACTGGTGTGACGGGTTGATTGGATTTTGGTTAGAGGATTTGAAGGTGGGGTGTGGGGGGTTAAGAGTTTCAGTTGTGGTCAGTGAGAATTCGCGGGAGAGGGGTTTCAGGTAAGGTGAGGCAGGGGGGGGTGGTGATGATCGAGATTGGGAGGATGAGGAGGTGGGTCGAGACAGGTGTGGCGATGAGAACTGAGAGATTGAGAGAGGGTGGGGGGTCGGAGGGGGAAAGGGAAGCGGCTGCTGTTCTTGCCAGGGCGAGGCGTGCAATTTTTAGGGAAGGGAAGGAGTGGGGTCGGAGGGGGATGATGGTGGGAGTTGATGCAGGGGGTGGATGGTAGCGGGGCTGGGTTTGCTTGGGAGGCTAGGCGGGCCGTTAGTCGGGGGAGCAGGTATGATGATAGTAGGCGGGTAGGTGGAGTGGAGGGGAGGGGAGGAGCAGTGGTCTTAGGATGGTTGACTCGCCATCGTGCCCCTCTGGCTTGGTGTTTGGATAGGGGATGGGTAGGGGATGTGGTGGAGGGCAGGATGGTTTGTGGAAGGGGGGATGGCAGATGGCAAGTAGGGCAGGTGGGAAGGGAGGCGGGCATGAGGGGGTCATTTTCGGCAGACCTTGGTGGGTTGGGTGCACTCATGGTTTGGATTAGTTTGAACTGTGTTATAGTTGGCGCTGGATGATTTTGTTCACACCTTCCCACTTCAGCTATACCACCGGATGTTAATTGTACACACTCTCTATGATTAACTGTACTACAGCTGTACAACAGCGATTATTCACACTTTCTAAGTTCAACTATACCACCGGGTGAGATTATTCACAGTTTCTAAATTCAACGATACCACCGGGTGAGATTATTCACGGTTTCTAGGTTTAACTAAACCACAGGGTGATATTATTCACATATCCTAAATTCAACTATACCACAGGGTGAATATTCTTCACACTTTCTAAATTCAGCTATACCACAGGGTGAGATTGATCACAGTTTTAAAATTCAATTATGCCGTAGGGTGATATTATTCACACTTTCTAAATTCAGCTATAACATAGGGTGAGATTATTCACAGTTTCTAAATTCAACTATACCACAGTGTCATATTATTCACAGTTTCTAAATTCAACTATACCACAGGGTGAGATTATTCAGTTTCTAAATTCAACTATATCACGGGGTTATATTATTCACAGTTTCTAAGTAGAACTATACCATAGGGTGAGATTATTCACTGTTTTCATGTTCACTATACCACAGGGTGAGATTATTCACAGTTTCTAAATTCAACTATATCACAGTTTCTATTTAGACTTTCAGAATGCAACCAGAACACAGATATGCTAATAAACCGACTTTCTAAATGCAACTTAACCACGGATATGCTATTAGTCAGACTTTCTACATGCAACTAAACCACAGATATGCTATTAGCAGACTTTCTAAATGCAACTAGACCACGGATATGCTTTTGGGTGCACTTTCTGAATTCTACTAGGCGACAGTTATGTATTAGGCCGACTTTCAAAATGCAACTACATCACAGATATGCTATTAGGCAGACTTTCTAAATGTGACTAGGCCACATATATGCTATTATGCAGACTTTCTAAATGCAACTAGACCACGGATATGGTATTAGGCACACTTTTTAAACGCAACTACACCACAGATGTGCTATTAGGCAGACTTTCTGAATGCAACTACACCACAGATATGCTATTAGGCAGACTTTCTAAATGCAATTATACCACAGATGTGCTATTCGGCACACTTTCTAAACGCAATTACACCACAGATATGCTATTAGGCGGGCTTTCTAAAAGCAACTACAACCACAGATATGCAATTAGGTGGACTTTCTAAATGCAAACTACAGCACAGATATGCTATTAGGTGGACTTTCTAAATGCAAACTCGACCACAGATATGCCATTAGGCAGACTTTCTAAATGCAACTACACCACAGATATGCTATTAGGTGGACTTTCTAAATGCAAACTACACCACAGATATGCTATTAGGTGGACTTTCTATGCTGTTAGACAGACTTTCTAAATGCAACTACACCACAGATATGCTATTAAGTGGACTTCCTAAATGTAACTACACCACAGATATGCTATTAGGTGGACTTTCTAAATACAAACTAGACCACAGGTATGCTATTAGGCGGACTTTCTAAGTGCAATTATACCACAGATATACTATTCGGCACACTTTCTAAATGCAACTACACCACAGATATGCCATTTGGTGGACTTTCTAAATCCAAACTAGACCACAGATATGGTATTAGGCAGACTTTCTAAATGCAATTATACCACAGATATGCTATTCGGCACATTTTCTAAATGCAACTATACCACAGATATGCTATTAGGTGGACTTTCTAAATGCAAACTACACCACAGATATGCTATTAGGTGGACTTTCTAAATGCAACTACACCACAGATATGCTATTGGGTGGACTTTCTAAATGCAAACTATACCACAGATATGCTATTTGTTTGCATTTATGCAGAGGGTTGCCCTGGGAGGGTCAGTTTTGACAGAGTGAGTCAGCCAATCAGGGCTGGGGGGGGGGGGCGGGGGATGGCTACAGGGGAAGTGGAGGGGGATAGCGGGTGTTAGGCCCAGACACAGGACCAAGGAACCACCGAAGCGGGGTGGGCGGGTGGGGAGGCGGGAGCGGACGGGATGCGGAAGAGGATGCAGGGAGCGAGGGCAAGCGGCAACCAGGGCTCGGGGCCAACAATAGTCAGTTCAATAGGCCTGTATAGCCTACGGGTAGTCAGGGAGCTGCACTGCACTTACCGAGTCTCCGGCAGAATGGAAGGAGCCTCTGCAGGCACGCAAGGGTGTTAGGCCCAGACACCGGACCAAGGATCCAATTAGAAGTGGGGTGGGCGGGTCGGGTGACGGGAGGACACGTGATGTGGAAGAGGGTGCAGGGAGCGAGGGCAAGTGGCTTTCAGGGCACAGGGCCAACAATAGTGGGCAAAACAAATACAAATTAGGCGCTTTCAGGCGCTCTCACTCACCAGGCTCCTGGGATGTTAAATGGAGCCGGTGAGCACTCGCGAGTCACTAGACTCAACAGGCACCATGAATGGACCAATGGGAGGGAAGAAAGGAGGGAGGGAGGGCCGGGCGGGAGGCGGGCGGGCTCAGGAATCAGGAAGAAGGTGCGGGGAGGGAAGGGACGCAAGGGCCTGCTCCTGGGCGCGGGCCCACAACAAAATGGGCAAAAACAAATACAAATTAGGCGCTTTCAGGCGCTATCAATCACCGGGGTCCTGTGATGTTAAATGGAGCCGGTGAGCACTCGCGAGTCACTAGACTCAACGGGCACAATGAATGGGCCAATGGGAGGGAGGGAGGGCGGGTCGTTAGGTGGGCGGGCTCAGGATTCAGGAAGAGGGTGCGGGGTGGGAAGGGACACAAGGGCCTGCTTCTGGGCGCGGGCCCACAACAAAATGGGCAAAAGCAAATACAAATTAGGCACTTTCAGGCGCTTTCACTCACCGGGCTCCTGGGATGTTAAATGGAGCCGGTGTGCACTCGCGAGTCACTAGACTGAACGGGCACAATGAATGGACCAATGGGAGGGAGGGAGGGGGGGAGGGAAAGAGGGTCGGGAGGCGGGCGGGCTCAGGAATCAGGAAGAGGGTGCGGCGAGGGAAGGGACGCAAGGGCCTGCTCCTGGGCGCGGGCCCACAACAAAATGGGCAAAAACAAATACAAATTAGGTGCTTTCAGGCGCTCTCACTCACCAGGCTCCTGGGATGTTAAATGGAGCCAGTGAGCACTTGCGAGTCACTAGTCCATTTCCACCTTCAGTTTCCCGATTACCTTCAACTATTCAGCTACAAGCTCTTTCAATAACCTCTCCAAAGACATTTTGGTCGGGGGAGAAGAGCTGCAGCTGGTTAAGGCATTGGGTGAGGTCTTCTAATGGTTCTGTCTTTGTCTTAATTCTTTGGTCCCAAGAGTCTATTTTAGTGGCATGGGAAAAGGGTTAACCATTTGTTTGGCTGGCAAAGATGGTTTGAATGCCAGGATGTGTTAAACATGCCAATGAGGTTGGAGTTTCACAATTTTCTATTTGAAGGTTTCTCCATTGTCATGGGCTTGTCAGTCTCCCACGCTCTCTTTCTCTCTCTCGCTTCTCTGCCTCTCTTGATTTCCCTCTCTCTCTCCATAAATCACTTTCTCACTACATCGCTCTCCCACTCTTTCCCAAGTGCAGTATCGCCTCCTCTCGGGGTAAGAACGTCACTTGCATTCCACGGGTTCTTCTGGTGTCCAATCACTGCTTTATTTGATTGTGTCTTCCTTGGCTACTGCTGAATTGATCCTATCAAGCAGGGCTCAAGACTAGGGTACAGGGGGGTGGGGGGGTACGGAGTCCACCCACTTTATTCAGAGGGGGGACTCACCCTAGCTAAAAGAAAAATATTGGTTGTTCTCTTTGAATTTATGAATTAAAGCCGCCCTTAGGGATCAAACCACAGTCATCAGGTTTGTAGGCTGGACACTTCACCACTGCACTACATTACATGATGAAAAAAACAAGCAACTAAAGGGGAAATATCCCATTTCGGTACTACAAGCCCCAGGGAAAACATTTGAACTGGTTCTTGGAGTTTAAAACATGCACACATTTTAACGTTTTCAAAAAAACTATAAGACGAAAATATCCTCTCCTGGTTTTGTGTTTATTTTATGCCATTCGTCCTGTTCAATTTGGGTGGTTATGCAAAACCAATTAAATGAAATGTGCATGTTTCTCCTTAATATGCACATTTCTGGCGACGTCACATCCCATTGCGTTTGTTGATGAGTCCCCCCACTTTAATTTTTAGGACTTGACCCCTGCTATCAAGTGCCCCCACCCTTTGTGTCTTCTGACAGGGCTTGGGCCCTGGGTAATGCACATCTACTTGGACCCCACAGTACGTTGCGATTTCCCCCCCTGTTTGCTCTGGGCAGGGTAGACTAGGTGACTTTTATTTTTTTTTTACATGAATGTTCCACTATCCCAGACTCAATCAAACTCTGTGCGTCTTTATATTGTTATTTACTTATTTCTTCACTGCTTTTGGCTCACATTTTGGCGGCCATTGTTTGGATTTGATTAACACCAGACCGCTGGATATTCCATCACTTGCCACTTACTCTTGACCTGTGTGCACTTAAAGCGGAAGTTTGGAAAAAAGAAAGCCAGTGGCAACAAGTCAGGGAAGCTTTTACACTGTATCAAACCCAGCGGGCCCTTCAATGTTACAAAAAAAGGAATTAAGGGTAAGGCTATTTTTCTACATGATTGTATCCACGCACCCACTAACAACTCTAAAGAGCTTTTTTCTAGTATTGGATCGTTGGGCTTTCCCAGTTGCATGTTGCAGATTCCCACCCCTCCCTACAACTGACTAATGATTTTAATGAGTATATTATCTCTAAAAATGAAACTATTTGACGTAATCTTCAGAATAAAATTATTTTTTCCTCTTACAGGGAATCATTGGCCACTTATTTAATAACTCCTAAATTGGAATTTCAGGAAGTTACTGGGGACTCAAAACCTTATGCCTTAAACCAACTCCATTTCAGTTGGATACGCTTCCATCAATAACGCTCGTCAACTCACAGTAAATCTATTTACAACACTCACAAACTTTGTTAGTCTCCCTTCTCGGCAAGGAGTTATAACATCTTGTCTTAAAACAGTATTAATAGCTTAAAAAGAAAGCTAATTCAAATACTAAGTTGGGTGGGAGCTAATCACACTATTGCCAGCTCTCACTGGATTTCATTGACTCCCAGCTTCCATGCCAAGCTTGGCACTGTCACGCTCACCAGGGTCTCTGCGGGAGCAATGGATCGCTCCGGTCCCATTCTCGCACTACCCTGGACTGGAAAGCTGACCTGCCAAGAGAAAGAGTGATTGGGAGTTGTTTTTGGGAAAGCTGCTCCAATCCTCCCTCCACCCGTGTGACCCAAGTATGGTGTGTGTTCTTTGATACGGGCGTGGCTCACCTTTTGGTATAATTTGATGCACTCTCCATCCTGCAAATGCAGGGGCGCTGTAGTCCGGGGTCCAGGGGCTAGGAGCTTCACTAGGTCCTGGTTGGTGATTGGCGGCTGACCTCCAGTCTGCTAGTAGGTTGCTGACTATGGTGAGTTTCACTATTCAAAGCCTTTGCCCAGTTGCTGCACTGGGAGTTGTTTGCACTGATAAGTTCAGTTCATAGACTTGGTTCCTGAAGACCGCGTAGCTGATGATGCAGGTAAGTTCAATTGTGGGCTGCAGGTAAGTTCAATTGTGGGCTTGAGATCAGCCGTAATACGAGTGAGTCTATGGAGGCCAGTTAATTCACTGGTTGTGGGATGAGCGCTTGCTGTGAGCGGAGAGCGGGTGTGCTGACAGGCGAGCGTCAAGCTGTGGATAAGTTGCGCTGTTAACAAGTGTCCTTTTGTCTTCACAGGAATTTTCAGGAGCGGAGCAGCAGACTGGACACGGCCACAGTGGAATCGTATCCCACTCAACTCGTACACCGAGGGTGAGTTATGGCTGCAGCTTAGTCGCGCGGGAGACAAGGGAAAACAGGTCGTGCAAACACTTGCTGCTTTTCTATCTTCTGTTCTTTTCTTTTGCAGGTTGGTAGCGTTGGCGCGACGAGACGAGGAGAAGTGCTCACTCCGGATCGCGGAAAACGGTGAGGAAATCCGAAGACGTTTTCGATGGAAGTCCGGGCTGTGGTGAGCGTGTGCCTAAGGCTACAGAGAGCACACAAAGCACGGGCTAGTCTCTGTGCATGGTTTATAAAGGCAGCCACGCCCAGACACTACAGTTCCTGGATGTCTCACTGGTGCCCATGTTGCAGTTGCAGGAAGTAATTGGAAATAAAAGACGATGCCAGAAACAAGGTCTATTAGAGTGAAGTGGACTCTAGCTGTCTGAATGAATGTTTTGCCCGCCATGCCTTTACCCATATGGCCCCTATTTGTTCTCTCCACCTACCCCCATGTGTTTGCGCTACTAAGGGAAGGGGCCCCAGGCTAGTACCCATGACAGTCCTCCCCCTCAAGGCCACACCCAATGGTGTCTTTCCTGGTCTGGGTTTGGTGGGATTATCTCGATGGAATTTATGTAACAACCGGGGAGCGTGGATGTTCTCGCTCGGTTCCCATGACCTGTCCTGCGGCCCATACCCTTTCCAGTCCACTAGGTAGTACAGGATGTTCTTTGTCACTTTGGAATCTAGAATACTCTTGACCTCGTATTCTGGCTCGTCGCCCTCTACCACTATCGGTGCCGGGGGTGCTGATACTCGTGTCTCCGGGTGCACAGGCTTTAGTAGTGAAACATGGAACACTGGATGTATGTGCATGCTAGTTTCATGGCTATAGGGGTGATTACTGCTTCGATCGTGAAAGGGCCTAAGAATTTGTGTTGGAATTTGTTTGGTCCCTTAAGTGCTATGTATTTCGATGCCAACCATACAGAATCCCCTGCCTGATAGTTTGGGGCCTTCTTTCAGTGTTGATCGGCATATCTTTTCTGTGTTTCTTTAGCGGTTTGTAGATGTGCCACCTCCTCCTTGGCTGCCCGGGTTAAGTGTTCATGTAAGGTTTTGACTGCTGGCATCTCAATTGCTTCCGGTGGGTCATATACGGAGGTCCATGTGTTCTGCCCACACAAGGTGTAGAACAGAGTCAGTTGTGTAGATGCATGCATTGAGTTGTTGTACGCGTATTCCGCCATCCACAGGATTTCCACCCAAGCATGGTCTGTTGGATGCAGAAGACAGCGGAGGTATTGCTCCAGAGTTTGGTTTGTGCGTTCTGTCTCTCCGTCGATCTGCGGGTGGTGGCTGGTGGACAAACGGACTTCTACTCCAGCTAGAGAACAGCATTTCTTCCAGAACAGCAACACAAACTGACTCCCTCTGTCGGATATCACCAAGGATGGGAAATCGTGTAACTTTACTATGCGGTCAAGGAAGATCTGAGCTAAAATCTGCGCCGAGGGTATTCCTTTCAATAGTATGAAGTGGGCCATTTTAGTAAAAAGGTCAACCACCACGAGGATGGTAGTGTATCCGGAACAAGGAGGCATGTCCGTAACAAAATCCATTGAAACGGTGTGCCAGGGAGCTGGTGGCATGGCCAGAGATGGTAGAAGGCCGGCTGGTCTTTGCCGCGATGCCTTGTTCTGAGCGCAAATCCCACACAAGTTGATGAAGTCAATGGTATCCCCCGCCAAGTTGGCCACCAGCAGAATATTCTAATTTTCTTAAGAGTCTTAGCCACTCTGGGGTGACCTTCCAGGGGTGAAATATGATAGCTGGCGAGAACTTCCTCCCGTAGAGCACGTGTAGGAAGGTAAAGACGCTCCTGGTAATATGGGAGGTCATCTTGAATGGTGAAGTGAGCTCCTTTCTGGCTCCAAGTAATCAGTTCCTCTGCAGATATGCTGCTTTTTATTTCTTCTTTGAGTGCATCAGCGGTGAGAGGGTACTCCCGCGAAGGTCTAGGATCTTATCGCCAGGAATGATGTCTACTGTGTCTTCTCCCTTGTCGATGCGAGACAGTGTGTCTGCTTTGCCGTTTTTGACTCCTGGTCGGTAGGTGATCACAAAATCATATTCAGTCAAGAACAGTGTCCAGCAAAGCTGTCGAGACGACTGAGCTTTGGCCGAGCACAAGTACTGTAAATTCCGTTGATCCGTTATGATCGTGAAGGTATGTTTGGCTCAGAGTAAACCGTGTCTCCACTCCTTAAGGGTGTTCTTGATTGCTAATAGCTCTTTATCCGTAACTGCATAGTTCAATTCTGCTGGGGAAAATTTCTTCGACCAGAATGCCACAGGATGTAAGTGACCAGTTTCAGGATTTCATTGGGATAGAACTGCTCCCATAGCTACACTGGAAGCATCGGTCTCTATGATGTAAGGGAGATCAGGCTGTGGATGCTGTAATACAGGAGACAAAGTGAACCTGTCCTTTAGAGCACGGAATGCCTCTTCTGCTGCAGGCGTGTAGAGGAGGTCCCAAATATGGCCTGCATTCCAGCCACCCATGTCGAGATGCCAGAAGCATACTCGCCAAGATAAGTGACTTATAAGGAGCAAATGAACCAACAGAGAGCCACGGTCGGGCCCTGTCCAGTACCCATCAGAGGGACATTTAGACCTATTGAAGCGCCAATAACCAGACAACCGTGGGCTACAAGGTATCCACTGAGACAACCATACCAGCAGCTGAAATGAAACAAAGATTACTTACAGACTGTCCCCGAAGAGACCCACAGAGTGTTAATGGAAGGCACTTGGTGACGACATAAGAGCCCAGACGTGACATACAGATAACCATAAAATGACGAGCAAAAGAAGGTACGCAAGGACGAACTGTAAAGAATAATGATGTGACAGATGCATAAGAAGACACCACGTTGCAGCACAAAGAACGTATCCAGGATCGAAATGTGCAACTGACTGAATGCATGTAAATAGGCTTGGAATGCAAGAAGCTCAGTATATGGTACTGCTTGCAATGCTTAGTAGAAGCTTAGAGAGGCATGCGCCAATTATAATTCTACCTCAATGAAGCACGCTATACAAGTGCGACTCCATTTTGTGAAGCAGAACTAAGCCCAGGCTGCTAGGGGCCATCAAGGTCGAGATTCATATTCCAGCTAAAGCCAGAAGGGAAAAGCAGAATCGAAACTCAGCAAGAAGTAGCTCATGCTTGGGAATTCGAGGTCAACTCCAGGAAGGGAGGAGAGCGGCAACCATGAAGAATCGAAACTTCAGAGCATGACTGCCAGCCAGTGAAGGTCGAGATAAAGAGACCCCAGGCAGGTGGCTAGGCTGAACAAAGAATCAAATATACAAAAAGAAGGAAAATGAAGCAGATTCACAGTGAACAGACATATGACTAGCCAAGGGCAAAGAGGTACCAACGTCTGATGTCACCCAGAATCCGAGCATGCCATAACTTTTCCTCATAAGAAGCTACAGTTTCGAGGCCATCCTCAGCCAACTAATTGACACATAGCCCTAGAGGTACTGATTGATGGAAGGGAGGCAGGGTGAATCTTGGGGCACTCCGCATCTGGGTGTCCATTCTGCATGCTGCTAATTGACGTATAGATTTATGCCTAGGGGAGTAACCCACCCGATCACAATGGACCAAGTAATCTAGGATCCTATAGTTTGTAGAACCAATAAGACATCATAGTCATAGTGGCGTCTATCACGAGTGATGTAGTGGGATGGGCGTATAAGCCCGCCCGATAAGAGTTATCCAAACCGCAAACACTGTTATCATATATAGATATAGCACCTATACTTAAGTTACCTTTTCCAACCAATAGAATTGCATGTCAAACTTATGAGCTTTACACGTCAATGATGATGCGAATTTGCTATAAAAGTTACTGTCAGCATGAAGGAGTTGGGAGTTGAAGCGAGACAGGCAATCGCATCATTGATGATTACCATTTCTTTCCCCATTTTTTGTACTTGTCATTACACAGACTTCCCTTTGCCAAACTATTGAGTTGTCCTTATTGAAGTGTGTCGGAGTAAGTGAATCCTGCACTCTAACCTCCTCAAGGTGCAGCCATCTTGTCTTACAGGTACTAGAGGGTGAGTTCCGACCTATGGGCCCGTCAGAGGATGCTCTGCCCTCCTGTACACTTGGTAGCGTGAGGATGGTTCGACCATCAACTATTGATTGATTAATACTAAGACACCCATAGACCGACAGCACGAAGTAACTCTGGGCCTTTGGCAATATCACAAGTCCTTCGCCATTCGGCTGAGTAGACTGAGAAGCTTCCCATGGACAATGATAGAGTAAGTCCATCAAATTGGCAGTAGGTCTGAAGGTCTCATTTCCACAGGCAGCGGATCGGACAAAAAGACCGCAAGAGGCGGGACAAAGGAGGGGCAGTGATCACAAAGTTCCAGAGAGAAAAAGATGCGAGCGGTGAGTGAAACAATAAACTTATTACTTTGGCAAATGTCTTGTAGGCATTAGAACAAGTAAGGGAAAGGTAACGGAGGGTGGAGGAGAAAATAAAAATAGTCAGAAGTAGAGAAAACTATATATAAGGGGTTAATGACTCAAGTATAAGGGATAAAAAATAAGGTTACTGGGAGGACACCCGAGAGGAAAAAGTAAGGTTACCTGGAGGACCCCTGAGAGGAAAAAGTAAGGTTACCGGGAGGACACCCGAGAGGAAAAAGTAAGGTTACCGGGAGGACATCTGAGAGAAAAAGTAGCTTAACGGGAGGGCACCCGAGAAAAAAAAGTAAGACGATTCGCCTTGTTCCTGCACTTTAATACAGCAGTCAGAAGAAACGTGAACTCAGAGCCCACATAATGGGGGACGATTAGACTACGGTGACGATTATAGACGGCACTAAAGGGGTTTGTTTAAACACCATGTCAGGGTATTGATTAGAAGGCAGGTATATGTGTGCCCAGCTGGTGTCCGTCTAGTCTGTCAAATGTCTGTAATGCGTGTCCTGTTATATGTCAAATGCAAAGAACTGTATCGTTGATTGTTTGAAATGAAGTTTGGGCTTTGCGCAATTCCATAACTAAGAGGGAATCGCCAATGGATTGATGTTCTTGAGTAAATTGATGATATAGAATTTTGGCGGGAAAGATTGGATTGGAGCTTGCGTATTTGGTGCTCACTCATACTGTTGGACTTGTGAAAATTGCATAAAATATTGTTGGTAACGAAATTTGAGAATGGAGGAGGTTACCCCACTTGCCCATTTGTGCAAGTAATTACCCAAGCACACACTGAAGCTTAAGAAGTATAGTGCGGAGTGGGTTAAGGGTACCGCCGACAAAATGTTTATGCCGTGGCCACAGAATGGGTCTTTATCTAAAGCCGTTTTACAGCATATGTTGACTTACCTGCATGCCACATACACAGGCAAGAAACTAGAGAAACGTCTTGCTGTTCTAGGAACTGTGGAAAATGTTTGAACAGCCAAAGGAGGAAGAGCCTCCTGCAGATTGGATACTAAACGTATGCACGGAGGGGGGTGAGATGCCTACCATGCCACCAGCCCCGCCTGAGCTAGAAATCGAGGGGAATAAGTCAGAGGGACTCTACCCGTTAAGAGAGCTTAAGGCAGCTACGGGGTACAGCAACCCTGTGTATGAGTCACCTACGTATAGTAGTGACGAAATCAAGGAGAAGGAGCAGGAAATGAATCTTACCTCTGCAGTCCAGAGGGACCAAGAGAGACGCGATGAGGAAAGGAAAGGCGAGGCACAGATGAGTGCACCCCTCGTTAAGGAGAGAGAGAGAAAGAAATGGAAGGGAAGCGAAGGTAGAACTGATGAGATAGCATTCGCAAAAGTCGAATGGATGGGAGGACAGATATTGTTGAAACATGATGGTAAAGGAAGTGATAGTATAAGGCTGAGAGAGAAGTCTGATGAGGCACAGAGAAGGGAAAAGGAGAAGGAAAAGGAAGTAAGGGACGAGAAAATAAGAAAGAGAAATAGGCTGAGGCGAGAACAGCTTTATCGCGAGGAGCAAGAAAAGCAGCTCGATCGCAAACAGAAGACAGCCTATGACCAGTACAGACAGAATCAGCAAAGGTTGGAAGAAGAGCAAAGAGTACGTGAAAAGAGAGTAAAGAGTCGGGAAGATGAGTAAATTAGAAGGGCAAAGGAATGTAGAAATGAAAGGAGAAGGGAAGAAGATGAGACTAGAGAAGAAGCAAGGAAGTCGATGGTGATATAGAACGCAAACGAAGACAGAGGGCACGGGATCTTGAATATTTGGAGCGGGAAGTTAAAAAACCCAATCATGTTGTAGAATGGGAAGACATTGAAGAATTCTTCGCCGCAAATGAGTCAATATCAGGCACGAATGGGGCAAACATTGAAGATGACTTCGACACTAGAAGCATCGGGGAAACGATTGATAAAATATACAATGAAATGGGGCTGGAACAAATTTCCCAAGGGGGAAGGGATGATGAGCGCTTGGAAAGCACTCAGCTGTATGACACTGAGGATGTCACCCAAAGTAGTGGGAGCAGGGGACTGTCCCTGGATAGGCTAGAAATTAGTAAGAATGAAGAAGATGTAAGGAGTTGCGTGAACTGGGAACAATCAGCGTCCGACTCTGGTGGGGAAACGGAGGACGAGACACACGAAGAAGGGAGACGAAGCGAGAAGCGGCTCCAAAGGGGTACGATGGTCAGACACTAGCGAGTCCGCACCTAGGGTATCGGGGTTCACCACGCAGCCTAGCCGACATGAGGGAATACCCTGCGGTCAGAGGGGAGAGCCAGCACCTGCCTATGTAGACAGATTGAGGACATTGCCAGGTAGACGGCGATGCGGGAATGCTACCCCAGCGATAGACAGGAGAGCTATGGGGAAAGAGAAGGAAGACTGCGCATTTCAGTTCCCACTGCTAGAAAAGGGGGGCACAAGACCACAATATATCCCATGGCCACACATGGATCGAGAGAACTTGAAAAACAAGCTTCCAATGCTGACTTCGGGAGCCGGGAAATGGATACACGAGTTAGAAAAAATGACAGGGGGTGTCACGTTGGCTATAGGGGACATTAAAGGTCTCCTGATCGCCATAGTGGGTGAGAGAGCAGACGATGTATGGAATTGGGCTGGGTACCCTGGGGTAACCATAACTAACACTACCCATGACAGAGCACCATTTAATAATTGTAGAGCAGCCGTGTGGAAAGCGCTACGAGTGCTGAACCCAGACACTTCTGATATGGGAGCTATAATGACTCAAAAAATGAAAGAGTCAGAGTATCCCTTGATTTATATCCAGAATTTTCAAGACGCGTGGGTGTTCGAAACGCATGAATCTTGGACGAAATCTATCCCTGTATTCTACCATATATTGTGCCAAGGGTTGCCAGAACCGGTGCAGAAACAGCTCAAGAAATTGGTAGGAATAGAAGCTAAACCATGGGCCGAAATACAGTTGACAATTGCACACTATTGTAGATTGTTGCAAGAAAAGAACAGAAAAAAGGAGGCAACTCGTAAAGGTGAGGAAGCGAAGCTGGTGCAAAATAAACTCTCAAAGTATGCTCTCGAGGGAGCCATGCTGACAAACCCAGCTGAGCCAAGCGCGCAACAAGTGACTAACCCATTGCAGAATAACCAGGGTAGCGTGGGTTTTTACCAGAGGGGTAGGGGATTTAGAGGAAGAGGATGGCAGAGTAATCAGTGAGGATTTCAAAGTAATCACAGAGGTTTTCAGAATAATCAAGATGGCTTTCAGAACGCGCAGGTGGCCAGTCCAGCTACGCCAGATGGACAGATGGCCCGACCACTGCCAGTGTGTTGGCTGTGTGGAATGACAGGACATGTGGCGCGCGTGTGCAGAGGCCAAGGCATGTGGCAAAATGGCCATGGGATGGGAAAAGGCATGGTGAATCAGCCTGCCGTCCCTCAACAAGACGGGGCACAGAATCACGCAGTACAGCAGCAGGCGCCAGGCTTGCAGCAAGGTATGCCACAAGGGGTTCAACCTTCGAATATGAGGAATTTGCCACAGGGGCAATCCCAACAGGCACCGCTGCAAATGTCGCAGGGCACTAACTCCGGAGGGGGAGTCAACCCTGGAAATGGGGCAAATCCACAAGTATACAGTGGACCAAACCTATATATACAATAGGACAGCTCACGGGAAACTCTGATATGCTTTATCCTATCAGTGACACCAGACCCTAACAGGGAACCTAGGGTAAATATCGTCATAGGGGGGAAAGAATATTCCTTCTTAGTTGACACGGGTGCAACACGCTCGTGCATACGAGAAGGCAAGTTTTCCTTGTCCGGCCAGGCCATAGACACTTAGAGTTTTACAGAGCTCACAGTAGAGTTCCCTTTACAGACAATCTCCCAGTCTCTGTGAGGGAATGTGAGATGCATGTGCCCTTGTTATATTCACACCAGACCCCAGTAAACATTTTGGGTCGAGATTTAATGACAAAGTTGAATATGAATATATCGTTCACAGAAGAGGGCATAGTATGCTCCACTCCAGGAATGCATTATTCTAATTTATGCAAGAGGGTCAGAGCATACTCCGGACATATAGCCATGAGAGCTATGCCATTAGAACCGGAAGTCTTTGCATATGGCGTGCGTGTGCTTATGGCAGGATTGCCAGGCCTCACAGATAGAACTATGAGAACCCCTGATGAGTTTCTATTCAGACCAAGAATACCTATGCATGAAGAAGAGGGACAAGTATTTCCCTTATTGATACATATCGCAGCAGTGCGAGGGAAGGTAGTAATGGTCGAAGGGTACGATGATGAAGGCAGACAATGTTGTGCAATTATCGCCATTGAAGAAGGGTACCGGGTGACTGACGTCACCTATGATGATCTGTTCGAAGAACACCTTGACTCAGAAGAGACAAGGGTGGAAGTAAGTCTCATATTTTGGGTCAAAATGATCAAACGAGAAGTACCACAGAGAATGATGTTGACACTGATCTGTCCCACATACTTTGATGACGATATGGCCCAGGTGCCTGTCTCAGTATGGACTACAGGACCCTATGACGTAGGCCTCCTGAAAGGAGCAGGAGAAGTGAAAATTAAATTGAAACCAGGAGCAATTTTACCAAGGGCACGACAATATCCCATATCCAGAGAAGCGGATTAAGAGATTGCGAAGACAATTTCCGCCATGATGGAGCAGGGTCGTGGCGTTTAATCCAAGATTTAAGAGCATTAAACGATATTGTTGAAGCCGAGTTCCCTATAATGTATAATCCATCTACGATCTTGTGTAACATACCGATCGAGGCGAAATACTTCACGGTGATTGATTTGAAAAATGCTTTTTCTCAATCACTGTGACTCACAAGATCTGACGTCCTTCACATTCAGACAAATGCGCCTAAAATGTACGAGGTTGCCGCAGAGGTACTGTGAGTCCCCATCCATTTTCAACCGAGTCTTGCAAATGGACCTGGGCAACATTACAGTAGACAGTGTTGTTTTGCAGTATGTGGATGACATTCTGATCTGCAGCACCACTGAAGAACAATGCAGGCCCGATTCTATCCAGCTTCTGACTATATTGGTTGAGAAACTATATCAGGTTGACAAAGAAAAGTTACAATATTGTCAACAAGAGGTGCTGTACATAGGCCAGCTAATCTCGCATGAGGGGAAAAGGGTCATTGCAGAAAGGGCTGAAAGGGCTGAAGCTATCATGAACACGGCTAAGCCGCTCACAATAAAACAAATGCAGAGCTTCCTAGGCCTGTGCAACTATGTTAGGGCATGGGTCTTCTATTACAGCTCAAATACCAAGCCCTTGCTCCAGTCCCTGAAGAAGGCCCGTGCGACAAAAGAAAAAATTGAATGGACTGAAGCGATGGAAGAGGGGTTCACAGAACTAAAGAGAGCAATTTGCGTGGCTCCAGTTCTCGGGATTCCTAATTATGCAGAGGAATTCTACCTGTTCTCGCACATGAATGGCAATGTTATAACGGCAGTACTCGCTCAAAAAACCTCGTTGGAGTACAAGCCACTGGCGTATTACAGTGGGAATCTGGATCCAGTAATGAGAGGCCAGTTCCCATGCGAACAAAGCTTAGCTGCTGCAGCGTTCGCCATAGAGTAGGCAACAACCATTGTAATGGGATGCTCCATGACGTTATATGTTGAACACTCATTATTTGCCATTTTAGAGAAACCAAAGGGCACATTGACATCTCAAAGGGCCTCTGCCTATGAGGTGATCATATCAAATCCCTCGATCAAAATAGTTCGATGTAAAACAGTCAATCCAGCCGCGTTCATAGCTGCACAAGTCACTGAAGGCGAGCCGATACATGACTGTGCAAACTACGAAGAATTCTATGATGAAATCCCCAGGGTGAAGGAAAATCCCCTGGCAGCAGGTTAGATTGTTTTCATTGACGGATCCTCAAGAATCGACCAAGAAGACGGACAAAGATATACGGGCTTTGCCGTAATAAAAAACATAGTGAACGGAGAATTCCAAGTACTCGCTAGTGCACGAATACCATCTCATTATTCAGCACAGGCTGCAGAATTATTGGCGTTGATACTTGCCATTGAGAATCACACAGATCAGGAAGTAACGGTGTACAGTGATTCCGCCTATGCGACCTCCACAGTGCACACAGGACTATGTGTCACGTGGAAATTACGCAGCAGACACGGAAGCCATGCGTATGGCATCCAAAATTGAGACAATCATGAAAGTAGAAGTGGCACGCACCCATGAGCGTATGATGATAACTCGAGCCACACCAGAGGCTTATAGTAATGTGGGGCAAACTCAATTGATGGAGCTACAAGGGGAGGCACCACAGGAAGAAAAGAACCTGTGGAACCGACGAGGGTGTTCTTTGAACCCCTCTCGGACGGATTGTGGAGGCAAGACAGCACTGGTAAACCAGTAATGCCTGTAGCCCTACTAAAGATATCACTAGAACAATTACACTACCCGTTCCATATGACAAAAGAAAATCTAGCTGCAACGCTCGCAGAAGACTGGTTCATACCGAATTTAGCAGAGCAGGTTGCATTTTTTATAGTGAACTGCATAATTTGCCAGCAGTTCACAGCTGGGCACACATTAAAAGTAGTGAGAGGAGTCATCCCCCGGCCAAATGGGCAATTTCAGTACTTACACGTCGAATATGTTGACATGATTCAAGTATGTAACGGGCACAGGTACTTAATTGTAGTGGTGTGTCCATTCTCTAGATGGATAGAAGCAGGTCCCTGTACACACCCAGACTCGTGCTGCTAAATTCCTGGTGAGGGAAGTATTCCCTAGATTGGGGGGGTGTGTGAGGTGATGAGATCAGATAATGGGGCTCATTTTGTAAATACAGTTTTTGAACAGATTAGCTTGTTGCTTGGTATAAAGCACATGTTCTCATCAGCGTATCATCCAGAGGGAAATGGTATATGCGAGAGGTTCAACAGCTTGTTGAAGGGAAGGATAGCCAAGTTAAAGCTTACTCTAAAAAAGGGATGGCTGCACTGTCTACCACTGTCATTGTATGCACTTTGGAACCAACCAGGCTCTGACCATCATCTCACGCCGCACGAGATAGTCACAGGAAGGAGAATGAGGACCCCCCTTACCCCTCGAGATAGAGCTAGATGTGATTCCCAGTCTACCCGAGAGGTCCTGGGAACCGAGTTGTCGGAATATCTGAACTGCATGACATCAAGCCTCGCTGTCATTTCAGACCAACTGCAGCGACGACGAAAAGGGTGCAGTACAACACCAGACCCAGAGGGAGATGCTGAAACAGACACAGCTCAAGGGCTACGTACGCCAATCATCTTCCCTGGTGATACAGTGCTAGTGAGAAATCACACAAAGAAAAGGTAGGACGAGCCGAGATTCAACGGCCCATTCATTGTAGAGGACTGCACTCCCTCAGCCGTGAAACTGCAAGGCAGGAGACCTTGGATCTTCCTAAATGACATTAAACCTTATATCGGTGAGATCCCCTTAGCTGCACCCCACCGCGAAGAACCTACAGACAAGGGGGAAGAACCTCAGCACGTGCAGACGAGAGCTATGACGAGGAAGAAGGATGCATGAGCAGGAAAACTAAGACAAAGAACCTGGATGCAAGTTGTGGCTTAAAACTGGACAGTTGCTCTAAGCAAAGGGGGATAGGACATAACAAACACTCTGTGCATTCTAGTTTCAGGGTAAAGAAGGGAATAAGCCACAACACACTGATGATATGAACTTTTTAATCAAGCCATATCCAAGCATTATTAGTAAACAGGACTTTGATGAACTAAGAGCAAAAGTTACGAACATCACACAGTCACCTGAATCAACCAACACCCAGACTTTGATTTGCAGAAACGTATGACATGCCCCAACAGGAATATCACAAGAGATGTGCTGTCCTGTTTTCAGTTAATACTAGAGACATATCCATCGCTTGTAGGGAGAGTTACCAGCATCACAGACTTTGTTCAAAATCCTGCCAACAAGAAGGTGATCTGGCAACTACTGACTGTCATCGCGGAAGCCTTCGCTGTGTTGCCAGAATACAGTGATAAGGACACAAATGCTTCCACCACAAGTGATCATTGATGAGCTGACATACACGCTTTTCTTTCGCA
Source organism: Ambystoma mexicanum (assembly GCF_040938575.1). Taxonomy (NCBI): domain Eukaryota; kingdom Metazoa; phylum Chordata; class Amphibia; order Caudata; family Ambystomatidae; genus Ambystoma; species Ambystoma mexicanum. The sequence goes on along the minus strand of NC_090926.1, from coordinate 377,259,074 downwards.
TCATAGAGGAGTGCCCAGGACTCATCGGGAGAACCACGGATACCCTAACCTTCATCAGAGACCCAAGAAACAATGAATACCTGAACCAAGTGTGGATCAAGCTAAATCACGTGATTGCAATCCACGCAGCAGGAAAGTGCAGAGACTGTTCTCGTCAAAAGAAAGGCCTGTGATCCAGAACCCAGCCAAGCAGGACAAATGTCCCTGTCACCCGAGGAAGTCGCCTGGCGCACAATGTCCTGTTTCAACATCATGGTCTGGATATACCATCACTGACTATCCAGAAATGGTGGGGAGGCCTGCAGATGTTGACGTCATCACCTCCCTCAGAGACCCAGCTAATGTCGCACATATGGGCACACTCCTCCGCGGTATCATGCTCCATGTCCAACGTTCAGCGAGAATTTTTTCATTTGTGTGGTTATTTGACTCCCATTTTGAACGATATAATTTTTTCAATATTTTTTCCAGTTTTGCATGTTTTCAATTTTTCCAGTTTTTCCATTTTTTTTCTATTGCTTCCAATTTTTTCCATCTTTGTAACATTTAAACAAGATTCCAGCATGTCTTCCGGACTAAGGAAATTCGGGGGGTGGATTGGGATTTGACCTATTTTGAATATGCGCAATAAGTGTGACTAACCAAAGAGGCTAGTCTGATCTTTTTCCATAGTCTAGCAAGGGAACTACATCCCGCAACCAGAGACAATTGTCACCCTCGAGAGGGGGGAATCTTACGAAGCACAATACACTTTACGTCCAAGACCTCCTGAAACACCATAATGAAGTAAATGGAAAGAAGAGATCTTTATAGAACTTTAACTATTGATATGATTGAAATGGGGGCCCAGAACAGTAACCTAGTCCTCCCACAAGCGGAGGGGCGCCCTCAATTCCCTGGAAGAAAATGCTGCAAATTGTCTTATCGAACGATAATGTGCATATGTATAGTTATTATTATTGTTTTTCTGTCATTAACAATCAGAACTGCATTCTTTATTGGTGCACGAAGCACTCCAATTTTAGTGCACCCACCAGATAATGTACATACGAATCCCACGAAAGCACCCAGACCCTATATAGTCATTACAGTTCCTAGAAAATCTGACGATAAAGTAAACAAACTAAAATTAAATGTAATTAGCAGTGATTCATACACATTTGAGGTAAAGAATGAAGAGAAAAGCTGGAGACAGGGTCAGCATGGAATGAATGAAAACATAGCACTGACAACTACAGGCACCCACACACTAAATGCACACGAGCAAGGGCAAGTGTCAATGGCTACGGAACCTCGAATGATGGCAACAGAAAGTAAAAAACTGCCTACCGAACAACCAGTTTCAGAAAATAGTGGAAGTGACCAAGAGGAAGCCGAAGGCCAACTGAAAAAGATATAACCAAAGCACTCAAGAAGACAGACTGGTACAAAAGAATTCACTGCAAAGACACAAATACTGATAGACCATTTGTTCCCATTTATAACTAAAGCGAAGAAACTGCATGAGGAACTGAAAAGTAGAACCACAGTGACTATCGCAGCAAGCACATCAGTTCCTACGAGCACCAGGCCGACGATGAGGCCACACGTACCACAGACGATACACAGATGGTGGTTAAAGGAGCCCTACGGGAGAATGCAAGAGGAGAAGAAGAGACTAACAAAACCTTCTCCTACCACAGCTATACAGATAATGAAGCCTGCTCCTCCAACAAGCATGCCTAAGAATCCTCAAGCAAGAAAAAAGTCACATAGACGCATTTAGAGACGTAGTTATAGCTAACTACAAAAAGACATTAAGAATCAAGAGAAACCCACATGAAGACAACAATGAACTAAACGATTACCTAGACAGCAGAGCACATCTAGGAAATAACATTTGGTACCAACACATGAAAGAGATCGGAAGAAGAAAAACTGAAGGAGAATGCTACATCTGCGCACTCCTACCGTACAGCATGGGAAAGTCCAAGATCTTCGTGGCTGTATAAATTGATGTCCCGACAGCACACTATTAGTCACACGTAGCAATGTGCAACACCAGAGGACAATTCATGGGAAGAGATGCCTCACTGATATGGGCAACAGAAGCAGCATACCCTGATGAAGACGACTATATCCAAGACATCAAGACAAGAAACAGAGCTCACACCAGGAATCACATGATTAGGTATGCAAAGCCAGAAGCACAAGGAGCAGAAAAAAGATGGGAGATAAACCCAAGACTGAACGGCCAAGGGAAAACTCCAAAAGAAGCGCAAATATGGAGAAATAGAGGCCAGATGCAGATTGGGGAACAGTGCTTTCCCTAGACGGATGGGAAGCAGGAGTAGTGATATGCCGAGCATGGATGGTCCTGGGAGCCGGCAAGGAAGCAATAGAAAACTCTCAAAAACTGTGCAAACCCCTATGGCCAAAATTGGTGAAGTTACTAATATGGGTCGAAGATAGAAGGGGACCCCTGCAGATAGTGCCACTGCAAAGCCCGAAATTATGCTTTAGGAATAATGGCACAAGGAAGATGCGAGAGAATTGGAGTTGCGGACGGATCTTTGAAGCTCCAGGTATGACTCACGGAACCGCAGTAATTATGGATCATTACTGGGCATGTGGATCCAAAGCATACATAAGGTTGCCGAAAAACTGGGGAGGCATATGCACAATAGTGAACGTCCACGTTCCTGCACTAGAGATCCCGAAGAGTGACCTGAATATCGACAGTTTCCCAAAAGCAGATGCTCACCTGAGGAAAACGAGGTCTGTGGAACTGGTATCCCAAATAAGGAGAGAGAATTACTTTTCTGCCAAATCAGAAAAAGCATTCATGCAATCCCATACGAGCACAGGCTGTTTAACCTCACCTCAACAGTATTCGCAACAATTCTCTTGCTGCACATCCAAATAGGAGTGAATGCTGAATGGTTGCAGATAACCAGATGGGAGTTATTGCAGACCATCAACACTACCATAAAAGAATTCAATACAATCAAAGAAGAACTGAGAGCAATCCGATTGATGACCCTCCAGAACAGATATGTACTTGACATGATTACAGCAATGGATGGAGGTGTTTGCACAAAAATCGGAGAATCATGTTGCACGTTTAAACCTTCACATGATGAAGAAAATGGAACCTTAACAGAAGCCATAAGTATGCTGGCAATTCTGCAGAATCAGATTATCAGGGAAACTGACGAAGTGGATGACGACAACTGGTTTGGAACACTGTTTTTATGGGTCCCACAATGGATGGCAGACATATTCAAAATTCTGGGAGCCCTGTTAGCAATGATACTACTAGGATTTTGTGCTATCAAGATAATCGTAACACAATGCCAGAAAACCGCAAAGAAAGCCATTGGGATGAAAATTATGGTCGATGTTGAAACAGGATGGAAACCCAGAGACCTAAGAGATGAAGAAATAACAAAATTCGTGAAGGCCAGCGAATTTGTGCCAGAAGGAACAAAGTTTGCATACCCCAAAAAAATGAAGAAGGTATGAAGGGAAATGGATTTACTGCAGCCCAAATGGGCAATGCCAGCTAATGACCTGGAACAAAGACGAACACGTAAAAACAACAGGAAGTTTGAAAGGAGTGATAAAAATATGGACTCCAAAGATGCACACTTTCACACCATCATGTACAAACCCAGAAGACGAAGAATTGGATATAGTTGAACCAAGTAAGAATAATCTAAAGGAAGAAGAAAAGGTGGTTGATAAACCGACCAGAGGGGGGTGTGTAGAGGAAGTCCCAAATATGGCCTGCACTCCAGCCACCCATGTCGAGATGCTAGAAGCATACTCGCCAAGATATGTGACTTATAAGGAGCAAATGAACCAACAGAGAGCCACGGTGGGACCCTGTCCAGTACCCATCAGAAGGACATGTATACCTATTGAAGCACCAATAACCAGACAACCGTGGGCTGCAAGGTATCCACTGAGACAACCATACCTGCAGCTGACACAAAACGAAGATTACTTAGACTGTCCCTGAAGAGACCCACAGAGCCTTAATGGAAGGCAATTGGTGATGATATAAGAGCCCAGACGTGACGTACAGATAACCATAAAATGACGAGCAAAAGAAGGTACGCAAGGACAAAATGTAAAGAATAATGATGTGACAGACGTATAAGACACCACGTTGCAACACAAAGAACGTATCCAGGATCAAATTGTGCAACTGACTGAATGCATGTAAATAGGCTCAGAACGCAAGAAGCTCAGTAAACGGTACTGCTTGCAATGCTTAGTAGAAGCTTAGAGCGGCATGTGCCAATTATATATCTACCTCAATGAAGCACGCTATACAAGTGCAACTCCATTTTGTGATGCAGAACTAAGCCCAGGCTGATAGGGGCCATCAAGGCCGAGATTCATATTCCAGCTAAAGCCAGAAGGGAAAAGCGGAATCGAAACTCAGCAAAAAGTAGCTCATGCTTGGGAATTCGAGGTCAACTTCAGGAAGGGAGGAGAGCGGCAACCATGAAGAATCGAAACTTCAGAGCATGACTGCCAGCCAGTGAAGGTCGAGATAAAGAGGCCCCAGGCAGGTGGCTAGGCTGAACAAAGAATCAAATATACAAAAAGAAGGAAAATGAAGCAGATTCACGGTGAACAGACACGTGACTAGCCAAGGGCAAAGAGGTACCAACGTCTGATGTCACCCAGAACCCGAGGATGCCATAACTTTTCCTCATAAGAAGCTACAGTTTCGAGGCCATCCTTAGCCAACTAATTGACACATAGCCCTAGAGGTACTGATTGATGGAAGGGAGGCAGGGTGAATCTTGGGGCACTCCGCATCTGGGTGTCCATTCTGCATGCTGCTAATTGACGTAGAGATGTATGCCTGGGGGTGTAACCCACCCAATCACAATGGACCAACTAATCTAGGATCCTATAGTTTGTAGAACCAATAAGACGTCGTAGTCGTAGTGACGTCTATCACGAGTAATGTAGTGGGATGGGTGTAGACGCCTGCCCGATAAGAGTTATCCAATCCACACACACTGTTACCATATATAGATATAGCACCTATACTTAAGTTACCTTTTCCAACCAATAGAATTGCATGTCAAACTTATGAGTTTTACACGTCATTGTTGACGCGAATTTGCTATAAAAGTTACTGTCAGCATGAAGAAGTTGGGAGTTGAAGCGAGACAGGCGATCGCATCATTGATGATTACCATTTGTTTCCCCATTTTTTGTACTTGTCATTAAACGGACTTCCCTTTGCCAAACTATTGAGTTGTCTTTATTGAAGTGTGTCGGAGTAAGTGAATCCTGCACCCTAAACTCCTCAAGGTGCAGCTATCTTGTCTTACAGGTACTAGAGGGTGAGTCTGACCAATGGGCCCATCAGAGGATGCTCCGCTATCCTGTACAGGCGTCCATTCAATTTTTCGATGTTTACAGAGGAGAAAGGTAATAGGATGCACCAGGTGTGAAAAACTGGGTATGAAGCACCGGTAAAAATTTGAAAAGCCTAAAAAGCTCTATACTCCTTTTAGGGACGTGGGTGAAGGCCAGGTGAGTATAGCTTCTACCTTCCTATTGTCCATTTTGATGCCTTTCGGAGACAGCACAAACCACAAAAACTCCACCTCAGTGACATGGAATGAGCACTTTTCAAGCTTGGCATACTAATGGTTTTCGCGTAGCTTGTGGAGTACTGCCCACACATGTGTAACATGGTCTTGTCGGTTGGACGAGTAGATGAGAATATCGTTGAGTAGCTCCCATAGTACATCATTCATGAAGTGTTGGAATGCCACCGGGGCATTACAGAGCCCGAACGCCATCATCTGATACTCGTACAAGCCATACCGGGTGCAAAATGTGGTCTTCCATTCATCGCCCTCCTTTACATGCACCAGGTGATAGGCTCCTCGGAGGTCTAATTTTGTGAAGACTTGTGCTTGTCGAACTTGGTCTAGCAAAACCGGAATAAACGGTAGTCGGTATCGATTTTTTTACGGTTACCTGGTTTAATGCTCGATAATCAATACATGTTGGGAGATCTCCCTCTTTCTTGGGAACAAAGAAGAGCAGAGAGGCTGCAGGTGACTTTGAGGGGCGGATGAAGCCATTTGCTAGATATTGGTCTAGGTAATTCTTTCTTCCCATCAAGGCGTAGATTCGGCTGCATGGTACTCGCGCCCCAGGAAGTAAGGCAATTTGACAGTTGCAAAGATGATGAGGAGGAAGTGTATTAGCTTATTCATTAGCAAATACATCTTGCTATTCCTGTTATTCAGCAGGTAGAACTCCTGTTATTCCTAGCACAGGCATCGACTTCAGAGATGCGAGCAACGGGTGTACAGATGTACGATTCTTATCGTAACAGCAATTGCATTGCCTCAGGACGGTTAGTGTTCTAGTACGTGGGTTATGTGCCTCCAGCCAGGGCATGCCGAGAATCATCTGAAACTGAGGGGCTGCAATGAGATTGAATGAGATTCCCTCCGTATGACCGTCTTTGCAGAGCAGCATGACCTCAGCCGTGTAGTGAGTTACGGGGCCGGAAAGTAGTTGGGAACCGTCTACCATGGTTACATTGTCTGATGTTGCCTTTGGGCAAACTAGTAAACCTATCCGAGCAGCAGTTTCCAAGTCCATGTAGTTACTGAAGGCCCCGCTGTCCACAACAGCTTTGAGTGCATGCATCTTGGACGGATGTTATGGATTTACAGTGATAACCAGAATAGCAAAGTGGGAGGTCAGGGGTGTCTTCTCCGCGCTCGACAAACCGGCCTCTATGTCTGCCGGGCGTTGGAGTTTTCCATCTCGTCCGTTCCCTTACTCCCATCCATATCCCCTACTGTCGTCCGAGGGGGTTTGGCTGGACAATTGCAAAGAAAATGACCAGGTTGATCACAGTACAGGAATAACTGTTCTTGCCATCTCCTGTCCCGCTCTGCCTTAGTGAGTGGACCTCGTACTATGCCTAATTGCATGGGCTCAGGATGCGCTTCTGCAGGTTGGCGGGCAGGTGTCTCCTTGGGCCGCACATAGAACGTTCTGCCCTCCAAGCGGGCGTGGTCAGTCTTCCGGTTCTGCAACCGATGATCGAGCTGGAGTGCAAAATCGATGTATTCCGCACAGTCATCTGGAGGGTTCACTACTTGTGCCAGTACGTCCTTTAGCTCTCCTCGGAGACCCATGTAGAATAAGGTGGTTCCCTTTTCTTGGGGCCAACTTGCCTCGGCCACCAGACGAATAAACGTGGCCACATATGCCAGGAGATCTTGACTACCCTGTCGAAGGGATAACAGCTCATCGTCCAAGGCCTGTCCTTGTGAGCTTTTGTAACTCATGCTGGAAACCAGCATAATTGCGAAGCAATGGGTCATCCCTGTTTACTAATGGGACCAACCAATCTGCTGCAGGACCCCCTAAGTACGATAGCACAGAGGCCACCTTAGACTGGTCTGTAGGAAATAGTCCAGGTTTGCACAAGAAATGTAAGCGACATTGATTCATGAAGGTCCCAAACTTGTTTGGGTCTCCCAGGAACCTCTCAGAAGGTCCTAGTGGAATGTTACCTGGGATTACTACCTGTATGGGAGCTACTGGTTGGGACTGTGGCATTGGGACTGATGTAGCTCCCCCTGGCAGTGGGGCCTGTCCTGCATGGGTTTGCAGTAGCTATCGGGCTATTCATCGGTCTTGTCTCTATTTACCACCAGCTCACGTCTCAAGACATTTGTCTCGGCGCGGGCTGCATGCACTTCCGTCTGCAGTTCCCCCAGAAGCTGGGACAGCTGATCAACTTCCGAAAGTCTCCATTGCTCAGGCAGAGTGGTTTACGATGTGCTTTGTGTTCTGTCACGCTCACCTGGGTCTCTGCGGGAGCAATGGATCCCTCTGGTCCCATTCTCTCACTGCCCTGGTCTGGAAAGCTGACCTGCCAAGAGAAAGAGTGATTAGGAGTTGTTTTGGGGAAAGCTTCTCCAATCCTCCCTCCACCCCTGTGACCCAAGAGTGTTCTTTGATACAGGCGTGGCTCACCTTTTGGTTTCATTTGGTGCACTCTCCATCCTGCAAATGCAGGGGCACTGTAGTCCGGGGCCCAGGGGCTAGTTGCTTCACTAGGTCCTGGTTGGTGATTGGCGGCTGACCTCCAGTCTGCTAGTAGGTTGCTGACTATGGTGAGTTTCACTATTCCCAGACTTAGCCCAGTTGCTGCACTGGGAGTTGTCTGCACTGATAAGTTCAGTTTGTACACTTGGTTCCTGAAGACCGCATAGCTGCTGAAGCAGGTAAGTTCAATTGTGGGCTGCAGGTAAATTCAAATGTGAGCTGCAGTTAAGTTCAATGGTGGGCTTGAGATCAGCCGTAGTACGAGTGAGTCTATGGAGGCCAGTTAATTCACTGGTTGTGGGATAAGGGCTAGCTGAGAGCGGGTGTGCTGATAGGTGAGCGTCGAGCTGTGGATAAGTTGTGCTGTTAACAAGTGTCCTTTTGTCTTCACACGAATTTTCAGGAGCAGAGCAGCAGACTGGACGCAGCCACAGTGGAATCATATCCCACTCAACTCGTACACCGAGGGTGAGTAAGTTATGGCTGCAGCTTAGTCGCGCGGGAGACGAGGGAAAACAGGTTGCACAAACACTTACTGCTTTTCTGTCTTTTGTTTTTTTCTTTTGCAGGTCGGAGCGTTGGTGCGACGAAGCGAGGAGAAGAGCTCACTCCTGATCGCAGAGAAAGGTGAAGAAATCCGAAGAAGTTTCAGATGGAAGTCCGGGCTGCGGTGAGCGTGTGCCTAAGGCTACAGAGAGCACACGAAGCACAGGCTAGTCTCTGGGCGTGGCTTATAAAGGCAGCCACACCCAGACACTAGAACATGCAACACAGTTCCTGGATGTCTCACTGGCGCCCATGTTACAGTTGCGGGAAGTAATTAGAAATAAAAGACAATGCCAGAAACAAGGTCTATGAGAGTGAAGTGGACTCTAGCTGTCTGAATGAATGTTTTGCATGCCAGGCCTTTACCCATATGGCCCCTGTTTGTTCTCTCCACCTACCCCCATGTGTTTGTGCTAGTAAGGAGAGGGGCCCCAGGCTAGTACCCATGACAGGCACTGAATCTGTGCTTGTTTCATATGCGATGGCGTCCTAGTATATGCTGAAGTTGACCACTTTTTTTGCTCATTATTTTATATCTATCGGCAGCTTTCATCACTGTCGACCACACTGTTCTTCTTCCTCACTTAAAAAAATGTTATTGGGATGCCTAATAAGACTCTATCATGGTTTAGCAGCTGCCCCGTAGCTAAGTCCCAAATGGTCAAACTTGGTACCTTTTTGTCTAATTCCACCCTGGTGACCTGTGGAGTGACTCGAGGGTCACCTTTGCCCCCCTTGTTATTTAACATGTATATGCATCCTTTAATGAGTATCTTTCACAAATGTTATTTGCCATATCATTGCCTTACCGGCTATACCCAGCTGTCCCCTATCTATCACACACACCTCCCTCTCTGTGAGTCCTGCTTTTATACTCTTCGTATTCAGGTAAGTGGTAGAGCCACTGCAGCTGTGCATACGTTTAGAGCAGAATTTCTGATTGGTTAGAGGTTGTGCTGACTACACATTTCTTAAGTGAAATTACTCTTGCCACAGGCCTTTTTGTGGCTCCGTGCACCAATCCCAGAAAGAAGTATTTCGATATCTTGGAATCAGGCAGCATCCCCGTTCTGCTCACTGACACCACGATGGCCTAACTGATGGGCCCTCTTCTTCACAATGTTTTTACATTTCTCAATTCAAACTCCATAAATGTCATGGACCTCTCATGGGTCTGTGGACTATGTGCTCTTGAGCGGGTTCTGTGGGTCCCATAAAGTCTGTTTTCCTATCTATACATTACATTGTATAGTCCATTTAGAATATCACAGTGTCTCAAGAGCACCATAACAAACGAGGGAGCGGGTTGAAGCCTGAGGGATACCCATTAACTTTTTCCCAAGCCAGCCCTGCAAAGGAGGGATTTCACACCAGGATATCCCAAACCTGATCACCTTGCAGCTCCAGTATGAGCTTGTCACACTTGCCATATTTATACACAATACATGCGATTCCTGTTGATGGCTTCATTTTGGGGGGTTTTCCACTTCACTCTTTTAGTTGCCTGTCTCTTCCTTTCTTTTCCTTTTTTCTTGATTGTTTCTCAAATGTGCAAGTGCAAAATAAAAACCAATTTTGGTCATGCCAAATGTTTGGATTTGTATGTGGGCATGGAGTATGGATTTGCCAGGCGCTGCCATGATAGTAGGTGATAAGGAGTTATGGTACAACACTGGAATTAACCAAATATTTGTGGAGTTTGAAAAGTCTCCCTCCTACTGAGTGCAATGGATCCAATAAACACGAAAGGTTGGACCATGTGTCAGAGTCTGTTATTCTCCAAGTTTCTCCTACAATATAGCACAAATATTTGATCAAATTGCTATAACCAAATTTATTTTTTACAATTATCATGATTTACACCACTTAAAATATTGCCACAGGCAAGTAACTCCATATGGCTAGTGCATCAAAAATCACCTCCACGGAGGGGCTGAATTTGTGGAACTGAACAACATATATACAAAGACATAGGTAACAAATACATGAACCTTTTAGAATGAGACCAACAATAAATAATTCAAAACGAATATCAAATCATAAATACACATTTTAAGCACATATCAATTAATTTAAAGAAAAAAAACACTTGCATATCATAATATATGGTTTGATTTTGTAAAATACAGCACATTCAAGGCCTGTATTTGGTAATCAACCCTGTATGTTTCTGTCCCTATTGCTAATATCTGAACAGTCATCCTGGGTAAACTTGTATGACATTGAATGTTAACTACACAATCGTCTCTAAATTAACAGTATGTAGAAGAAATCTAATATCGGAAAAATAATATCCAAAAATCTACACAGCATTGTAAATTGAAAGAGTGTTTTCATGCATTACAACACTGTGAGATGTAACCCAACACTTCAGCAGGACCACCACTATGTCCATTAGAAATGATGCACCCTGTATATGTGAAAAGATCTAATGTACCTGTAAAGATAACCTTGATCTCTGACTAAATTGCTCAATAAATTTAGAATGTATGTGGTGGTTACCCCACTCAACAACCCATCATAAGCAAAGGAATTACCTAAATTATTAGCAGAGGTTACTTCGTGAGGCAATATTCTAACCAACTAATTGCATCAAACAGTGTAGACGATTGAGTGAAGCTAAAAGCTGGTGTTGCAGATGTGGCTAAACAGTACCTCAAGAATGGAAAGAAAACCCAGTTAAACTGATCCCCTATGGATTTACAATTGCAGGAAATACTGACCCGCATTTGTAGAAAGTAAGCCTTACTCCAGGACTATATTACAGCTTCATTCAATCTTCCCCTAGTTCTTCTAGTAATCTATTTTAATAATGCTGGTACTTCCTTTGCTTATGATGGGGCGTTGAGTCACCAGCTATGATTGTGACACTTCCTTGTGGTTCTTTCAGTGACCTTCAACACCACTGAAAACAACAGATGACTTAACACCCTTCCACTGCACATAGGATTCAACGACAATGTTCTAATACTGTTTACTGCATGCTTCTCTAACTGCCACCATCTTCTCATATGGCTGTCTGAATCTGAATACCTCCCAGGAACTTGCAGAGTCCGACAAGGATCCACCTTTTACACAGGGATCTAAAACCTCTGCATGGAACCCTAGGGGGGACAGCTCTCCAAAGTGCATATCAAGATCTAGCAGCATGTAGCTGACTCCCAGCAAAACCTAAATGTCTTCACAATGAAACACACATATCAACTCATGAGATGCCTTTCAGTTTTTAGGGTCTGAAAGTGAAGTACATACCTAAAACTAATTTCCACCAGACTGCAGTACATCTTGATCACAAACAAACAACACAATCCCAAGTCAATGAATGGCTGTCTGAAATTTTTTAGACCTAGACTGTGTCACATCATTCTATATCCAACCATCCCACTCCTAAAAACATACTACATGTAGACACATGGCTAATAAAAAGGAAAAGGGTAAAATAACCATATCAAGACAAACTCTGAAAGACCTATACCGGAATCCCCGTCCCTCAACACACACTGGCCAACATCACTGTATTCATATATCGTAACATAGAAATCGCGACCATATGTATCCAGGAAGGTTAACATGTCAAGAGGACAAGACAGCATGCCATAGCCAGACTTTAAACTGAAAACCAGATTCCACAATTGTGCCTCTAGTATCTGGAACAATACCCCACAACACAACAGACCTGTCCAACAACCATAGAATTCCTAAATGAACTGCGGACTTGTCATCAACGAATACCTCAATCACCAGTGATGACAACATGTCCTTTCATGGCCACAACAACACCCTACCATGATACTGAATTGTTCTCTCAAAGCCGTCCTCATGGAACACAAGTATTGCTTCTCCAGCTTATCTCTCTCTGGGATTCTAACATCTACTCTGCTCTGTTACTGTATAGCTAGGTGTGTGCTGAACAAAACCCAAAATACAAAACAAATTCTGCATTGATTTTATTAGGTTATGGCTCTGATAACCTCAACATCTCGACACCACTCCTTCTGTCACTTAACCTTTGGCTTAGATGAACATGCAGTCCCTGTTGGGTCATTTAGGCACAGTGTTTTCTGCATAAAACAATGTGAACATTTGCTGTTTCAGGGGATTCCATAGTGTGACTTGTGCAGTTCAAATTCTCATCCATAGACTTGCTAGTAACAGTTAGGTTTTCTGTGTGCCCCTCTAAACGCAATCCCCCCTCACCTGTTGTTGCAATGCAGTCAAAGCCGACAAATGCGTAGAAGCAGGTAGCAGCCCCGGCCAATGTCCCAGTGAAGCCGTACGGCATAAACCCTCCAACTCCAAAGTGCAGCGTCTCATTGGCAGCCAAAGATCGGTTACTGAGAAGTGGTAGGGACACAATTGGGTCAAAAGAATGACATTCTAAATACCTCCAACGTTGATGCAGATAGAACATCTTTAATGGGCGAGCAATGTCCTTATATAATGTAGTTTAATGTCAATATCACCAAAATGCGTAATACATTTTGTCTCACTCTCCCGAAAACTGATTGTTACTCGAACTGGCTGTCTGATGAAGAGACACCTGTCAAATATGCCTGGAATTGTTATCTTTAATCCCAAAGAACTCTTGAACTGGTCAAATTATCCACAAATCCTGAAACGGGCGTTGTTATCTCAAATCTGCTGCAGCCCTGATATGACTGACTGCCCAGACCTACCGGGCCTAAAGAAGCACTGGCCTGTCAGATAATCTTTCTAGTCCCAGCCTGCCTTTAACACCATTGATATGTTTAAGATTAGGGGTCATGACAATAGTGTGTTCAGTAGAATCTTTTTCTTAATTTGTGCCTTTTACTACAAAGTGATATTGGTCTAATTTCAAATTGAGTACTGGCGGCCGATCCTTCCAGCAGTCAACTCATACCTTTCCATACATGGTGGGAGCATTTCCTCTGGAACATCCCTTTGGCTTGGACCATACTATTCATTTGCCTTGCACCAAAGACAATGGCCTCATTAGGATTGTGCCGGTCCAGTAAAAATGTGGGGAAAACATCCAGTAATATGGAATCTGGCATTTTTACCAAACTCCCACCCTCTGGTTTTGCCAGTATGGGCAGTGAACTACCGACAGGCCTGACCTGCTGGGATTTCAGGCCCCTACCGGCAAAGAATTGCCCCAATCACTAACACCGGTACTATCACTGCCGGTGATTGATTGCAGCAATCCCATTACATGGACTTCTACAGGCAATTTACTGCCGTTGCTGGCACCCATAATATCCCGGTAACACTGGTATATCAGGCACTGGTAATGGTAAGGCGGGTTTGCTGGTAACTCGCCAGTAGTACAGGAGGCTTACCAGCAAACCCGAAATGAGGCCCAATATCCTGCTGCCAGTGACGAGCAATTGACTAACACGCAAAGGCCTGAAACGTGAGCCATGGTTCTTAGGAATTGCCTCTAACGTGTGCCAATTAAAGTGTCCTTTAATCTAGCCTCCTAATTAAAAAGTAGTGGGAAAGGGGGAGTGACAGAAAACATAGGGAGAGGAACAGTAGAGCATGGGAGGGTAAGATCAACAGGGTTCCTGAGTTTCTGGAAAGCATGAAAACTTTGGGGAATCTTACAATAGGGCCCCTCTAGATTGTTCCCTGGGGATGTTCAGATAGAGAAGGCGTTCAGCTTAAGGCCATTATCTGGAGTCAGGCCCTTTATACATAGTAGGGGTTACCTATCTTTAGTGGCCATCCCAGGCAGTGAAGGATGCTTGGATTAGGGAGAGTTGCCTGTCTCTAAATAAGAGAGAGAGGGATGGCCCTGGGTGACACACTTTACTAGAACAATAATAAAAACTCTTGAAGTGTGTTCAAGATCCGGTGTGTTCTTGAGGCCATCTGTGACAACGCGTTGTATTTTATTGCAAGAATTAACACATCACAAGCAAGTTGTCAATTAATAGGTAGCATATAAATTAACTGATGCTTTAGGGTAGATTAAATCTCATTCAGGTTGAGTTAATAAGCTCAGCACAAAATTGATGGTGGCACAATGGTATTGCAGGCAGCTCAAGAGTCCGATGGTTATACAAGCATGTCTCTTGTTTCAGTAGAAATCATCTCCCAAGTAACCTGCTAAAGCAATAGAACCCAAGGAGGGGGGCATTACCAGATGGGTAATGTCCCTGTGGTGCGAGTTATAAACCTGAGCAAAGTGAGGGCTTTAACGTTGACCTGGGGGCATTTCTCGACTGGTAATGCCCCCCCTACTCGTGTTGTAATGCTATTAGTACCCTGGCACATTCAACTCGAGAAATAAAAGCAAAAGAAATGGCCACCAGGGATCAGGGGGAAGATAGGTAAAAAAAAGGTTAAAAAAAAATGCCTGCCATGTAACGGGAGAAGGGACTGCACATAGTCCCTTCTCCCTTTCCATGGTGGCTTGACAAAGAAAGGAAAGGATCTCCGTGGGACGCAGAGCTCAGACCCACAGAAAGTGAGTCTTTGTCGACCGGGTAATGACCTGGCGAGGGCCAATCAGATTGTTTGATACAACTGGATTCTCCCTCGCTGGGTGCTAATTGTTAATAGACAGTACCCAGTGTCTATTATTAACCAAAGGAATACAATCTCTCATGAGTTAGAAATTCCTATGCCATATACAGTGTATTTGTCTGGTACTGCAGTGGCCGTGGCTACTAATAAGGATGCTGCAAATGGGCTGATCCTGAGGAAAAGCAAGACTGTTTTTGCTGCAACCTGGTTACTGTTTTCACTTCTATTTTCGTAAAACCTAAACATACACTTTATGTATCCTTCATCAATCCAGGTTGACTGATCTGTGTACAGCTAGCTGAGCATCTCACTGCTGCCACCAGGTGGGGAATGCAACACAAGTTAAAAACAGTAGTCTCTTTGTACCTGAGGAGCATCAGAGTTACCTGTCTAAGAAATGTGTAACGGATGGACCAGCAACTCCAGCTGATTTGGAGAGCAATTCCCTCTATCTTACCCAATGTACTCACAATAATTAGGTACTGCCCGTATTCTAGATAAATGTGCACAGTTGAGTGTCTTTCAGTGATGATGTTCAAAGGCCAAGCAACTTCAACACACAAACTGTGATCCCAACTTACCTCCCTCCATTGTCATCTGCCCTCAGAATCTCTTCACCTTACCTCCATCTTTTTGCATCCACCCCAGAGCCTTTTCCCTTTACCTACCCCTGTTGGCATATGCTCTTAGATTCTCTACACCATACCTTACCCCAGAATGCACCGCCCTCAGATCCTCAACTTGCCTCCCCTAGCTGGCATCTGCCCTCAGAACCTCTTCACCATACCTCCATATTTTGGCAACCACCCTCAGAGCCTCTTCCCTTTACCTCCCCCACTGGCATCTACTCTTAGATCCTCGTCACCTTACCTTCCCTCAGAATGCATTCACCCTCAGAACATCTTAAAATTACCTCCCCCAGCTGTCATCTGTCCTCATATCATCTTTGCCCCCCACCCCGCCCGACTGGCATCCATTATGAGATCCTCTTCACCTTACCTCCACCCGCTGGCATCCACTCTCAGATCCTCTTCACTAAGCATCCAGTTTCTGAGGTTGCCCTTGATGAAGCCGCTGATGATGACAAACATCAGGACGAGCACATTCACAGCTGTGAACACCTTGTTCACCATTGTGGACTCTTTGACCCCAAAAGAGAGGAGCCCTAGAATAGAGTAAGAAAATAATTGGCAACCCCATCATAGTATGACAACTTACCACAGGTACTGTGTGCCCCGCCATTGCATGCAGCACACGACATGTAAGCTCTTGAAGAGATTATTCCCTACACGCTGTGGACTGCTGTGGTAGATTATTCTAGTTTCTGAAGAGATCATCATTTTCCTATTCTCTTAGTAAGACAGTGAGTGACTGGAGTCCTTTATTTAATCCACTCTGTGGAGCTAACTGCCTCTAGGTGTTGATACTCGATTGCTGGGTGTCAAAGGACTCAAACTTAAAGAATTAGAATATGATATTTTGTCAGAATGTGAGGATGATAACTTTGAGTTTGTGTTTAAGCTTAAAAGCATTCCGAAGCTTGCAACCTCAGGCTCTAAAGGACAACCCTCCTCTGATGCTACAGCAATGTGTGCGCGACATGAAGAGGGGCTTTGTTCAGTGCTTAAATTGTGGGAGTGTTTGCCAGTGCTCAACCCTAGCACTTATTTTCTTTTTTTTTAAACTTTATTTATTGAGCTTGACAGTGAAACAGGCAGAAACCAGCAGTATACAGGTAGTCTGTGAGTATACATTCCATGTACATATTCTGGAGGGAAATTATACAGAACAGTAAAACACCAATTGGGGGTACAGTAGTCAGAGATACAGGTAACATAGTGACAAACAAAGCACATGGGCTAAACGGAGTCGGGTACTGGAGAGATCCGGTCACCGGCATCATCTTCGGTGTTAGCGGACAAGGAAGAAATATAAGAGCGGAATGGGGCCCAGATATTCCTGCATCTAGCCACTGTTGGTTGTAAGTGTGCCCAGCACTCCTCGGTGTCAGAGGCCCAGGTGACACCCAGAGCCACCTAGTGTCTGTGGGGGCCCCAGGGCTAAGCCATAGCAGCAGGATACAGTGAGCCGCTAGCAGAAGACATAGACGAGCTAATTTCCTGGAGTCTCACCCAAGCCGGGGAAGCTTGTGAAAAAGGCATGTCAATGAGGAAGGGGTAATAGTGCAATCCAATACTTCAGATACGGTAGTGCATACCTCCTCCCAGAACAGGGAGAGGCATGGACAGGACCACACCATGTGGATATAGTTTGCATCATCTGATCTGCATCTTGGGCATGTGGATGGATGGTCTTTCGACATGCGATGTAGTCTGATCGGAGTATAATGGAATCTATGGAGTACCTTAAAATGGATCAGTTTAAATCGTGAATTAAATGAGATTTCATGGGTACGGGCACACATGCGGTCCCAGCATTGGTCTGTCATTTCGACACCGAGATCCTTAACCCAGAAGTCCCTGAGTTTGACGAATGGGGAGGCTGCCCTACTCTGGAGGATGGTGTACAATCTAGAGACTTTTCCCTTGAAGGTCGTGGTATTCAGAATCTCTGATAATATCAAGTCATCTGAAGGGATTGAGGGGAAGTCTGGGCAGCTATTCTTGAGAGATCGGCACAGGCCTGCATAATTAACCAGTGGGTGGGCCTGCCGCGCAGGGGTTCTGGTAAGTCAGACCTTTCAAGGAAGATGCCCTGGTTAAAGCCGTCTCGGACAGTATCGAGACCTGTACCTAACCACCGACATGTTGTTGTAGTATCTACACGGGGAGATTCCGAGAAAAAGTTCCAAAGGAGAAGGTCACCATGAAAGGGGTGCTGGGTGTTAGCCAGCTTCCACAACTTACTCAGGGCTAGTGCTGTGGACCCAGCAGGGTCAAGGGGTTCAAATTTGATGCAATGGACGGGGAGAACTAAAAAGTGGATATCACGACCATCAGAGGCAAGGCGTTCAAGTTTAACATCGAGAGGGGCATCGGTAGGTACGAACCAGTATGATGCAAAGTGGGCATGAGCAGCCATCCAGTACCTCTCAAATTTGGGGTGCTGAGCCCACCCTTTGACATTGGGATGGTTAGTGTTTTGAATTTCAGGCAGACCGCGCCAGAGTGCCACAAAAAGGTATTAATGGTTTGGGTCAGTATTGTAAAGAATTCACGGCCTGGCCGTAGGGGGATATTCAGGAATCTGCATAAGAGTTGGGGCAGTACCTCCATCTTAAGGATGGCGATCCTACCAGCCAGAGAGATCCATAATCTAGTCCAGCCTGTGCACTTTCAGATAACAGTGGTAAGGTACTTCCCAAAGTTGGCTTCATGCAAGGAGCTTTGCTGACGTGTAACCACTACTCCAAGATAGGTAATCCATGCAAATTCCAGAGGGTTTGGGGGTGAGGTGGTGGTGGCTTCAGTCAATGGAAATAATAGAGATTTAGAACAATTCACTTGGAGACCCGATATCTCACAAAAGCGTATGACGTCCTCTAATACTGGGGCCAGGTTGTGTTCAGGTGAGCGGATGAAAAGGACAGCGTCGTCCGCGTAAAGGGAGATGATCTCGGGGGACATGACAATCATATGCCTCTATGCACATGTTGTTGGCGTATCCTTTCAGCCAAGGGCTCAATGGCTAGGGCAAAAATTAGCAGCAAGAAGAGCCAACCCTGTCCCGTGCCTCTGCCTATTGGGAATTGGGCTGACCACCGGTCTTCGGTGTGAACCCTGGCAACGGGAGAGGAGTACAGGAGTTCAACCCAGGATCTGAAACGAGGACCAAAGTTTTTCAAGAACCTGCCACAGATAACTCCAGGAAACATGGTTGAAAGCTTTCTGCATATCGAGGGTGGCCACAACTGCCTGTGTACCTGGGTTGACCCGGGAAAGTATGTTGAATAGACGGCGCAGATTAAGAGAAGTGGAGCTCCCCTGGATGAAACCCAACTGGTCCAGGTGAATAATGTATGACATATACGGGGCCAGTCTCAGAGCCAGCACCTTAGAGTAGATGTTGACATCGCAATTGATAAGAAAGAGGGGGTGGTATGAGCCACACTGTGTGAAAGGTTTGCATGGTTTAAGTAGTACCGTGATTATCGCCTCTCGAAGAGAGGGGGGAAGAACGCCCGTTCCGTAGGCCTCCTCCCAAAGGGTTGACAATTGGGGGACCAGGCGGGTCTTGGAACCTTTATAAAATTCAACAGGAAGTCTGTCGGACCCAGGGGCCTTTCCAGGGGCCAGCGAGTCTATAGCCTTGGACATTTCCTTGGGTGTAATTGGGGTGTCTAGGGCATCTCTATACTCTGGGGAAAGGAGGACCCAGCACTTATTGTCTCAGACTCACATTAATTATGAAGTGGTGCTAGTCAGTGCATCCATCAACCACCGGTGCGAGCTGTAGTGCAACCCCAAATATGTCGACACTCTGGGGAGTGGCTATGGGTGGTGACAGCAGTGGTGGGGAACTGCCCATCCACAGTGTCACAGCAGTACTAGAAAATGTGGGGCCAGCACACTTATTTGTTTTACAAATTAAGCACTGGCTTTGTTACTGATAAAAGTAAGTAGCAATGTTAGTGTTATAAACATGCTTTTGTCTGTGACAGGAAGTCCATGCACAGAGGGACCTGTTTTTGTTCAGTTTGGAGATTATGTGCATTGCGACCTTCTGCATACAGGAAAGATATTTAATGAGTATTGCTTGGAGTCCTGTCTAGGTGGTATTCACTTAGTGAAGTTATGAGTTGTCATGAACATATACCAACTATGCCTTCTCACTGCTAAAAGAAAGGCGAGTACATCATGGAAGAATTTATAGAGACACCTTTTAGCATTTGTGATTATTTGAGTGTGCACTGATTCAGGGTCCATCAACCCTATATTCGAAATGGGGTTTTGAGGATCGCATGGGGCCTCAACTATGTACCCTGATATAAAGCCAGAGCAACCAGCAGTCTTTATTAATATTAATAATATTGCTAGCATGCTCTTGCGTCTGTGGTTTTGGTACTAGGTCTGTAGATGCTAGACCAGGCTCCATAGTGGTGCCTGTGATTAAGCAATAAATGCCCAAGCTCTAAATGAGGAGTGTGGGGAATGGAACTACATTTTTGTGTTTATTTATTTATAAAGTGCTTTGGCCAAAGCGCTGTACAGATATGAAGAAGTGGTACAATATTGATGGAACATGAAGAAAAACCCTCAATAGTGGAATCCATGAAGATACAGAGGATAAGTAGTAAGATTTAACACGACAATTAAATAAAGTAAGTGTAGGAAAAGACCTCATAGAAAAAGGCAGAGAATTCAAATGTTTAGGGGCCAATAGTGAAAAAGAATGAAAGCGGGTTTGAGAACACAAAGGTTTTCGAATGACAAAAAGAAACTGAACATAAAATAGGAGGAGGAAAGTAAAAAGAGATAAGAGATGACAAGTAAGAAAGGGCAAGACCAGGAACACATCTAAAACCAATGTAAAGAAAATGAGAGAAGGCAGGACTCAAAGTAAAGACAAGAAACAGAAATAAGAAAAGCTTAAATAGAGAGATGGGGGGAAAGCTGAAATTGAATATGGATAACCACATTGAAGATGAACCGTAACGATGTGAGCTGGTATGCAGGAAAGTCAACCAGAGGTGCTGAACAATTATCCAGTCGAGAGATAACCGGAGATGTAATAAGAAGCTTAGTAGCTAGGAAGGTGAGAAAAGGGTGAGTTTTGTGAAGGTTATATAATTGAAAGCAACAAGAGTGGGTCGTGTGGAAATGTGAAAGTAAAAGGAAAGAGACAAATAAAAAAATCGCCTGACGATTATGCCCAGAAGTACATAGAGAAAGTAGAGAAGAAGGGAAGGAGAGAGCAAGGTTAGGGTTAGGCGTAGGAATAGCTGTAACAGGATAGAAGAGAACCTCCATTGTAGAGGTGTTAAGATGTAGAAAATGTGAGTCCATCCAAGATTGGAGAGTGAGAAGCCAAACAATAAAAGTAGAATGAAGAACATCAGTAAAAAAGGAAAAGAAATAATGATTTGGGAGTCGTCAACATAGAAATGAAAGGATAGACCATATGAAGTAATAATAGGGAGTCGTCAACATAGAAATGACAGGATAGACCACATGACGTAATAATAGGGAGTCGTCAACATAGAATTGACAGTATAGACCGTATGAATTAATAATAGGAAAACTCTAAGTATATAATGTAAAAAGAAGGGGACCAAGAGCAGACCCCCGGGGAAGGCAGTATTAGGGGAATTCTCACCAACCCACATCGAGTTTAACACGATGTTGTCAAGTAATGATGATGGTCAAGTCAGAGTATATTTTAGTGTCAAATATTTAATCACTAGAGGTAATATACAGGGAAAAACTAAAGGTCTCTAACATCATTGGAAAGCATAGGTTTATTGCCATAATGCTTTCACATGTACTGAGACTTTCCTGCATTTGAGGGCTGTGGTTTTCAGCTGATCATAACTCTTGCAGCAATAGGGCTTTCCTGTGGCACATTTCTGTTTGAACTCTCTTGAGGCGTAATGCTCACAGCTGGGAATTATGCACATTAGAGACCACAGAAGTGCTAGAACCCAGCATTAGGATGCTCCTAGGCCTCACAGTTGATAAGTCATGTATCTTTCTATGGTTAGTTCCTTGAGGTTGGAGCCTTGTGGTTGAGATTTCCCGTGGTTGATCGTTGTGGTGGTGGACATTGCAGCATGATGTAAACAGCTCTTGGGTACCACTCGCAGCTGGATGACACCTTCTTCTCTACCGGCAGGTGCATGCCTTCTAATGGTTCGACATCCTGTGAGCTGTCACAGCCCGAGACATGGTATAGATACATGCAGTGCCATTATGAGGCTAAAATAACAATGTATAACAAGTTGATCAGGAGACTTGGATAAAAAGGACACTAGTTCCATGACGGCTCTGTTAGTCCAGATTCATTACAATGATTGTTACTTTTTTTAGATTCTTTAATTCTTTAGCATCTACTCAACTGCTATATTTCTCTGGATATCCCTTCCATCTAACTAGGCACTGCTTTTGATGACCCCTGGCTCCAGTTCTTTCTCTACATGAAATGCACGATCGTGGTCTGGCTTTATTTTTTTGTAGCTCCTCATCTTTTAAGTTAAAAACTGTAAAATCCCAGAGGGTAGCCTGATTATCAACAATAACGATTTTGTCGCTAAATGTCTGTTCATAGCCCTTTTACTAAAAAAAACTTCCATCTGGATATCCTAACGCAATCCCCTTTTTTAATTCCATGTTTGTGAGTGCTGTGTTCAAATATCTGTCTGTATTCCACTTTATATATTTTCAAAAAGGTTTCGGGCATCATGTGTACTGGTGTTGTCTTGTTATGGCTACTCCCGTGACGAGAAGAGACAGGACTATGTTGCTGCTTCCATGGAGGCTCTCATTGCATCTCAAACCGTGGTTCACCCCAGAGACTACGTCATGGCACACGTTAGCCACTGCCAAGTCAGACAACGGTGGTCTTGACAACTGTGGAAATAAGTAGCTGTGTCCCAAAACTGTTGTGCGTCTCAGTTAGGTTTCCAGCCTTCATCAGCATTTCTGGAATGTCCTTGCTTTACAGATACCTGAACCCCAAGCTGTTCTTACCTTGCGCTTCTTCTGGTTTTCCCTGTCTGTTGTAACATGCAGACGACTTCTTACAGATGCCTGCTGGTTTATTAACACTGCTTTTTACCTTCTTGGAGATGCTTCTGAATCTCCCTGCCTGTTGTAACCTACAAACATTTTACAGACTCTTTGTCTTCATGGAATGATTCTGGATCTCCCCGCCTGTTATGACATTTCCAACTCTTTTAATTGAATCCTTTTGGCTAATTCTGGACCTGCATTTCTACCCTATGGGATTTATCATCCTCTTTGCATATCCTCATCTATCATTTCCCTTTAGTTTACTGTCCTCATGCCGTTCAGTCCAGGCACACTCAGATTTTCCTTTCTTTTTCCTTTTCCCGCTTGGTGGGAATGGGTCTCCTGGTCTCCGGAATATTTCTCCCTAAGTACCTGTTTTTCCTCTTGGTCTGGACAAATAACGTGTTGTGGCAGGTCAGAAGAAGGGCTCTGGGCCTTATTCCGAGTAGGGCGGTAAGGGATACTGGGCACCATTAAGGAGACCGGTGCCGGTAATCCCT
This sequence comes from Ambystoma mexicanum, assembly GCF_040938575.1. Classification (NCBI taxonomy): domain Eukaryota; kingdom Metazoa; phylum Chordata; class Amphibia; order Caudata; family Ambystomatidae; genus Ambystoma; species Ambystoma mexicanum. Next base: position 377,235,730 of record NC_090926.1, on the reverse strand, counting down.
TACTGCCCTACTACGCGGTCCCTTAGCAGGTCCCACTATGGGCGCCTGGTTTTACCAGGCGCCCTTAGCAGGAGCCACAAAGGAACCAGGGAGCAAATAACAGTACCGCAGATTGCGGTACCGTTATTAGCTCCCTCCCCATTCCCATTGTGCCCTAAGGGGGCTCAAGTGGGAATGGGGATTGCCTATTTCAATGGGGACTTACCGGTCCCGCAAAGGTCCAACTACACTGGTAAGTCCCCATTGAACCAGGTCGAAGTCGGTACCGGTATGGGAGGTAGTCATGGCGCAAATAGTGCCATGAGTACCACCTTACTCAGAATGAGGCCCACTGACTCTCAAATGTCATGATGGATGATATTTTATTAAAGTAATGGTACAAGGCTAACATTTCCCTATCGGTATGCGTGGTCCCTACCTCTTTTAGGTGCTCCTTTGTCACTTGTGAGTGTCCCAAAGAAAATAAGTCTGCTGTCCAAAAACTATCCGAACTGACCCTACCACTTATGAAAAATAACTTAGGTCAGGAGAATGACTCCCTTCTCCTGAAGGTCCCTCGCGTACCAGTCTTTAATATCCAATTTGCAAATAGTCTCTTGTGACGTCTCTAATCAGTCTTTGAAGTTCCCATATTGGGTAATGGAGTTTTCCCTGTGTTAGAAGAACACCTAGAAGCCTATGGAGACACTGGAAGTTACATCAACCACGATATACTCAGTGGAATCCAAGATGGCGGCTCCTTGATAACATCACCATCAACTAACAATGCAGGTCTAGTCTTTCCTTCTAACTGATCCTTCATCTCTTTCTACCAATTGTTTGTACTTATTCCCCGCGAACAAACAGGTAACTGTGTTGCTACTCTGTTCTTTAGCATAGCTCCCTTGTTGTTGTTCGCTCGTATCTTTTTGGTACCTGTTCGCGCTCAGATCACTTTCTGAGTCATCCCTCTTTCTCTCCTCCTTGCCTGTGAAACCCTTCACAGTCGCTTTCTACCATTCTTTCGGTCTTTTCCCTTTGCTCCCTTCCCGCTTGCGGCACCTCCGTTTTCGGAGCCTGTCACTTCATAGACGTTCTCGGCTTGTTACTTTCACTCAGCCATTTCTAACGCCCTCGGCATGCTATCCTTAGCCGCCGTTTGCTGTTCCTGTTCGTTTCAGCCACTCTCGGCTACTTGCTACACTTACCTTTCTGCCGCCGCAGCTTTGACTTACCTAATACTTTTGCCTCGCAGTTCTAGCTGTCCGTCTCCCTCTCCCTTCAATCTTCTGTCTCTCTCCTGCCCTTTCTACTGCTGCCCTTTTCTTACCCCCCTTGCTACAGCCGTCCACGAATTCCACTGCATCCAAGAATCCTCTGCTATTTTTGCTCCAGTTGGATTGGTTTATTCTTCGTCCTTCTACCTGACACTACAGACATTGTGAATCTGATCCTCCTCTATGTCTGCAGAGTCTGGGTTTTATTCCCCAAGAGGGTTTCCCAGGGGGCGGCCCCCTGGGGAGCACAGAGCACAGATTATCTGGCCTCTGGACCTCTGGGGGGACGCCTCTTACCTCTTCATACCTGATCGTGGAGTCCGAAGAGCCGTGAGTACCCCGTCTGAGTACCAAAGTTGTAAGAGGTTATAAGACCCTGCTCTCTAGAATTCCCTTTTGCAGAGTCCTTATTAGTAATGTGTTCTCGTCCTTGTCTCTCTGTGTATTCTTGACAGGTAATCTTAGTCTGACTGATATTATTGCTGTCTTGGACAATAACAGATCCACATGTCTTGGTCAATTTGCCTTTGTGCCTGGCTTTATTAACTGAAAGTTGATTCCTCTCTTTCTTTCCATTATTATCTTTGTCTTGTACAGGATGGCGAGTTATCTCCCCCTTTTCCCAGGGTATTTTTATGAATTGGTTTTCTCCCGCTCTGTTCGATTTTTCACCAATAGTTAGCTTCCCCTTTTCCCAGGGTAATGTTATGCATTGGTTTTCTCTCACACTGTTCAGGTTTTCAACAATAGCTTCTTGATATTCACAATCTATGTAGTTACTTTGTTTCAAGGCTAACTTTGTTTCATAGTTTTTACTGTGATGAATAACTGGTTGATATGTTTCCCTTTACTCCTCCCGGGTTTCTGTTCTCCCTGCTACCTTCGTTCTTGAAGGCAAAGGCGTTCTGAAAACTTCTTCCCCTGGAGCTCTCTCTCAGTTCTTGAAATGCTGATGCCTTTCCTTCTCCGGCATCCATCTTGTCTAGTTCTTCCAGTTAAGCCAATAGGGCAATGACAGGGAGACACCTGAACCCAATAAACAATCACTTTAAAATTCTTTGAATGGGAATCAAGGGTTATGCTTTGATACAGTAAAGTATTGTCTGTTTTAAGGATACATGGACCAGGATTATTTATTTATTCATGCAATGTTTGTCGGGTAACTGCATATTTATTTGTTAATGCAATGTGTGTCGGATACAGGTCTCCGACAAACATTGTATAAATAAATAAATGATCTGTCTCCATGTAACCGACAAAGATTTCCTAAATAAAAAAGTAAACCGGTTTGTAGCTTAAAGAATATTTACTCAGTAACACTGGTCAAAACTATTATCCGCATAGTGAAGTAACTCATCACCAGTGCCACAGAAGTGGTTTAAAGTGTAATTGATATATAGTTTGGAAAAGAAGCGGCATGTAAGAAATAGCGCTGCTTTAAACTATTATTTTGGCCATTTTCTGGGCTTGCTCGGACACACCATGGGTCCAAACGGGTCTCCGCTTGTACCGTGTCGGGGCCCACGGTGCATACTTTTGTACTATGTGACATTACAGTCGGAAGGGGCAGCGCCAGCACCTGACCTGCGGAACTTTCTCCATGTTAATGCGCCGCCCCACAAACTGGGGAATTCCACCCCCTCCAGAGGCTCCAGGGACCGGGGCAATTGCGCCCCCCAGGGCTATTGTGCCCCGCGCAGTTGTCCGCCTCGCCCGGGCCAAGAAACAGGCCTGGGTTCGCCCTCAGGCAGGGGAGGGCAATTGGCAAATAAATTAGCAATATTTGTTTCTTTATTACCTTCCCAAGGCCCCGGGTGGCACCAGCGCCACTGGCGCCAGCCAGGCCCATGGGCGCATGTGAGGTGTGCCCTCCTCTAGGCTATGGGCGTGCACTAACACTGAAGTGTGGATCAATTGGGGTTGGCTGGTGTTGTCGGCCCCAGCCATTACAGAAAAGAGGAGCGATTGGGTCACTAAATCCTGAAGTTGTTCCCATCACAAGCACACACTGCCAAGCAGCAGCAGAATCAGCAAAACAAACAGTTGCTGCATCCTTCCCTCGCTGATTGGGCCTTGTTTCAGGAAATCCGGCAGTAACTACAGCCTGCCGAGGCAAGCACACTTCTTTCCTCCTGCTCCTGTCCTCGCAGGTGAGGCCTATTGCTGCATATTCTTTTTTTTTTTATTTTAATATGGTATTGCGGAGATGACTGGGCCATCCAAGAACAGCCTCTGGAGGCCACAAAGCTAGACACTTTTGTCAAGGCCCAAGTAGTCATGAAAAAGGAAGCGAGCACTGGTGGTTGACTCTCCTCAGGAGATCAAAAGGCAGGTTCTCAGAAGACCTGAGCAGAGTGTCACTGTCGGCAGATCTTAGAAAGTTGCACGTTCCAGCAGGGTTGGATTGGTCCGTCCATCGGCCATTCGGCCCGTGGCTGGGCCAAAACCACTTTGAGGGCGAGGCCCTGGGGGGTAGTACCATGCTTTGGCTGGTTTTGGGATTACTACACCCCCCTAGTCCCCACTCCCGAGCATATTGTTCATCGTTCCCTCTTTCCTGGGCATGCACTGCTGACTTTATTTTAGTGCAAGAGTTTCATACATTTCACTGTTTGCTCAGACTTGTCTTATACTCTTCTTTGTCGTTGGGCTTCTTTTATTTGGAATATCAATCACGCTAGTCTAACGAGATAAACAAACACCTACACGAACGCGCCTTGTGAATGATGGTGTGAAGGATGGATGCATGTCTATAAAGAATGCTTCAAGTGTTGGGGAATCACCTGCTCACACTTTCTGTCGTGTGACCAACCAGTGCGGAAAAGATGTATCAGAGCGTGGGGCTCTTGATGCCAACCATTTCTGCATTTGATACACCAGCAGCTAAACACACCCTGGGGAGGCAGCTCCTTCTCCATAGTCCATTTCTCTCCCAAGCCCGGGACAATGTTCTTTACCATAATGGAGAATGTGAAAAAGTGTAAGGCTGCAGCGCTGGGGTGTGAGGGTGGAGGGCAAAGCCCACTACGTTTGGGGTACACTGGAGATGCTTCCCCTGATACCCGCAGTACTCTAAGTCCCTTGAAATGAAATTTGTCTGTACACTGCACAATGTGCAAGGGCTGCTGTTATTCAAGCAGCACATGACTAGTAATTTGCAAAAAGTACACTTAACGAGTCCCAAGAAAAGGTTTTCTGCTACCCTTTAAGAATTAGATTGTTTTCGTTTTTATGTTGGGATGGTAGACATTGTTTTTCTTTGCGATCTTACAGTTTCATGGTGCTGTCGGGAGCTAAAATGAGTGATCACGAAGGAAACATTTAAGAATTTTGAGAGTTCACAAGCATGAGCGAAATAAACCCCAATACTCAAACTGCCATTTCTCCGCCGCGGTAATGCACTGCAGTGTGTTTCAATGTAAAGTCCACATAGTAATGTCATAATTTTAGAACGCCGCCTCTCCAAAATTAACATTGGGAGCTATGTTGAATTGTACATGCATGTCATCTCTCTGCATTTGTTTAAAGTAGACTTTACCACTCACATGGAGTAGTGATATTGTTTACATGTGTCCTTCCTAAATATATTTAACTTCCCGTGAAATATATTGTATAAATGCATGTATTTTAATGCTGAGATAGACAGGCTTGTACAGCTATCGGTGGGTATGTTGCAGGTGCTTGTTCTTGGAGGTTTGAGTACCACTGTTCAAGACCAGTTCATCACCTTTTAAGAGTGGCTAAATGTTTGAGGTCATACGAATGACATTAGTGTAGATCTGAAATTGTCGATTCTCTGACCTGAGTCACAACAGCAAACTTGTCATTGTTACTAAAAATGAAGAGCAAAAGCAGACTAACATAACCAGGCCTGTTCGGTTTGACCCTCTTATTGCAGTTTTCTGAGGTTCATGAAATTCAGCAGATGCCAGCATTGACAATTATGTTAACTCATAGTCCCCTCTCCCGCTGCTCAGCCCATGACACATGCATGAGATCACAGGTTGGGGGAGAAAGGGGCGCCAACGATGCTTCCCGCCTGGGGTGCAATCTGTTGTAAGACCGGCCCTGCCGCCAGCACCCTGCGGAACGGAGACAGTGCTCACCTAAGCCATGCACTTGAGCTCCTTCATCCTTGCGCCTATCCGGACCTAACCTGCAACTTTTTACTTAAGCCCCCCGTAACATGAGGCGTGGCTCGTGATGTATGTGTTGCTCCCACAAGTTTCTCCTGCAGTTAATAACTAACCCCATGTAATTCGACGCATGGACATGCAATGTATGCTCCAACCGTCTGTAAACTTGCTCTTATTGCTTAAGCCCCCCGTAACATGAGGCTCGGCTTGTAATGTGTTGCTCCTACATGATTGACTGTACCCACTGATTTTACTTGCATATATTGCGTAAGCCCCGTAACAAGAGGCGTGGCTTGTAATGTGTTGCTCCTTCCTCATTCACTGCAACGTGTTGCGCCTACTCATTTTACCTGCATATATTGCGTAAGCCTCCCATAACATGAGGCGTGGCTTATAATGTGTTGCTCCTACCTGATTGACTGTACCTAACCATGTACATTCCGCTAAGCACTTATGTAACCAAGTAAGCCTTCTGTAACAGCGCCACGATGCCTCAGGGCTGTTTGTGTGCTTTAAAATGTAAATAAATAAAAAATAGCATTGCTGAAGTCAATCTCAGGTACCCCTTCATCCTCATTATCACCCACCTGGGTACTCTGCAGGCCATCCATTGTTTCAGATTCATTCCAACTTCCATATATGCAACACCCCCATGTTGATAGTTGCTTCTGTACTTCAGTTTCATGGTTTTTGTTTGTATTTTGTGAACTGGTTTTTGGTGATTCCGACAATGGTTCAGTCTCTATTTCTTTGTCGGTGGAACTGTATCTGTCAAAAGATCTTTCTTGACCCATTTTTTTGAAGGTTTTGAGAGTGTTATCCACTTTCAATATCACTGCTTTTCTACTGTGGCCCTCCAAAAACGTTATATTAGGATCAGACAGACTCACTGTCTCCCCCCACCCATTTTATGCATAGATTGAATTTCATTATAGAGCCTACCTACCTTTTGCTGCCTTGAGCCGGATCTCCTTAAGTTCCGGAAACTCCTCACGACCTTCCTGTTCTCTTCCTCTTTCTCTTCCCCAACCTGCTCAGTTAGCTGGTCGCCTGGTGCACCTTCAGAGCCTGACAGGTCTGAGGCTTGCCCGCCAGTCCTACACTTGCCTCTGGGCCTCTGCACTCTGCTTGACACTACTGAAATATGCTCCATGAGACGGGCAACCACTCTGCACTTAACCCAGGCCCCTGCTGGACTGAGCGCACTTGCCCCCCTGTCCCTCACTCGCACTTCACGTTCTGCGAACTTGCACGGCCGTGAATGTACAAGGCCTAGCAAGTCTGTCTGTCCGGTCCTCCCTCTGTCTCCCCTCCCTAGCTTGGTTGTGTGTAGGGAATTGCTTGTATGCCTCTCGGCTCGCTCTCTGTTCATTGTTCGGAGCGAGAGCCGCGTGACCACGGGAAACGGTTGAGAGTGTTGAAAAGAGATTGGAGCTGAGTAGCTGTTCGGGGCTCCGGGGAGCTCCGTAAAATAAAGAACTCACCTGTTTATTTCCGTGTTGCTTCAACTTCTTTCAAGTGGTGACGAGGAAGCACACACGGAGCTCGCCGCGGAGCCTGGTGACGTTCCCCATACGGCCACAAAGGAAGTTGCGTCGTCAGAGGCGTGGAGGTTGGGCCTCTGAAACCTGCAGAGCGGCGTGTGAGGAGCCGTGCGGAAGGGGGGGCTGCAGAGGCTGTATCTGCGGCGCCGGGGAGCGTGGCGCTGCAGGGGGACAGTCTCCCCACCTCTGCTGCTCCGAGTGGCTGTACGGGAAAAGCAGCTCTTCCTGGTTGATGCCGCCCACCCTGGCTCATTGGACAAGGAGGTGAGGAGCAGGGAGAAGGGAGGTTGGGCACAACCGGAGGGGGAGGCACCTTGTAAAAGGAGGACAAGGCCAGTCCTTGGCCATTACAGTGTGGGAGCGCCTCCAGGGAGACATTGAGACTGTGGCAAGACAAAGAGGGTGCAGCACAAAAGATTTTGTTGTGAAACAAGCATATGGTTATTAAACTGGCACCAGGATAAAAGTTGCTACGGTGAAATTTAAGCACTGGAAGACTAATAAACGTTAAGAGGTGAATATTATAAGAGACATAAGATTGTGCATGGGTGAACTTTGTGACATTTAGTAAAATTAGAGCACCAGGATATACATAAAGATGGCTGCAGCTAGTATGTCGCCCCCACCACCGTTTCTGGCTGAACCCGGCGCTCCACCAATAAGTTGGGACAGGTGGAAGAGGCTGTTTGACACTTACCTGATTGCCATTGGTGGGGATAAGTTCGCATCAGCTAGAAAGGAAGCAATTTTACTTCACAATTTGGGAACTGAAGGCAGAAGTGTGTATGGTGGGTTGTCTGATCAGCCACAGCAGGGCCAAGGAGAGGTGGATCAATATTCCATGGCGGAAAGAAAGTTGGAGATACACTTTGAAGCCAAGAAGAACATAACTTTTGAGAGGCATAAATTCTTCCAAAGGACACAAGATCCACAGGAGCCAGTGGAGAACTTTGTGGCAGCGTTGAGGTCCCTTAGTCACACGTGTGAATTTGGACTGCTCACAGACTCTCTCATAAGAGATCAGTTGGTGCGATGTACGAATAATGTAAAGATACAAGAGAGACTATTGTCCAAAGACGCATCACTGGAAGTAGCTATAGAGACGGCAAGAAGCATGGAACAGACCCAGAAATATATGACTAATATGAAGGGAGAAATGTCGGAGGGAGAGGTGGCTGTGGTGAGGGGATTTCGTAAAGGGGTTCCCAACAAGGAAATAAGATGCTACAAGTGTGGAAGTAACCGCCACATTTCAACTAGCATGTTTTGTCCAGCCAGAAACATCTATTGTCTGAAATGCAAGAAAAAGGGTCATTTTGCGAGCGTTTGCCATGAGTCGGGAGAGGTGCAGAACATTGAATCAGGAGGTAGGGTGCCCGAGCAAGAAGAAGATATTGCAGTGGGAATCAGCATCCAGACAAAGCATATACTAGAAGTGTCGGAGGTATCGAATAAAGGTGGTGCACCTTTAGATGTGTTCATGGTCAACGGGAAGGCAATAACAATAAAGGTGGACAGTTCTTTGCCGTGGACTTTGATGTCGAAAGCAACATTTTTAGGTTGCATGCAGGGAGATGTGAAGCAATTGAAGGAACACAAGATCGAACCTTATGCGTATGGGAATGTGAGAATTGAAATTTTGGGCATGTTCCAGGCTTCAGTTGACTATAAAGGAAGAAGCTGTGAAGCGGAGATATACGTTACTCAAGAAGGTTCGTTACTCTTGGGATGGGGTGAACAGTGGAAGTTGGGTATCAGAATCCAAGCGAATGTGGAAAGACCTATAGATGTGGCTGAGCTGAAGGATAGGTGGGAAAAGGAGTACCCTAAAGTGTTTCAAGATGAATTAGGAGTGCTGAAGGGATTTGAACATCAGATTCAGCTGAAGGCAGGAGCCACTCCAAAAGTGAAAAAGCTGAGGCCAGTGCCTCATGAACTGAATGAAAAGTTAAAAGTAGAAGTGGAATCGCTACTGCAAAGAGGAATAATTGAGAAAAGTGAAAGCTCTGAATGGCTGTCGCCAGTGGTAGTAGCAGCAAAGGCAAATGGAGATATCAGACTGTGTGTAGACTTGCGAGACTTGAACAGAAATATCTTGATTGATAGACATCCCCTGCCGATAATTGGTGATAAGTTATCCGTCTTAAACAATGCTAAAATATCATCAGGTTCCACTGAAGGAGGATTGTCAGCATTTGACGGCATTCATTACAGTGTTCGGTACATTTAGATATTGCAGGATGTCGTTTGGTCTCGCCTCGGCGGCAGCTGTATTCCACAGGGTGATGGAGACGGTGTTGTGCGGAGTGAAGAAAATTATTGTATTCCAAGATGATGTTCTGATATATGCGAATTCCACTGAAGAACATGAGGGAGTGTTGAGAAAGGTGTTAGACAGATTGAGTGAGGCAGGATTAACGGTGAAAAGGAGCAAGTTCAAGATTGGGGTGCACAGGGTAGAATTTCTTGGTCATGGGATAGATGAAAAGGGTGTGAGGCCTAAGAGGAATTTGGTGGAAGCAGTGAAGGTTGCACCTGTACCAGAGAATAAGGAACAAGTGAAATCATTCCTAGGTTTGGCCGAATATTACCATAGATTTGTGAAGGATTTTGCAAAAGTGTCTATTCCTCTCAGAATGTTGCTCAGGAAAGGTGCAAAATTTGAATGGTCAGCAGACTGTGATGTGGCTTTTGAGTGTATCAAGCAAGCGGTGAGTGAGGCACCATCCATAGGAAGGTTTGACCCTAAGGATAAGATTGTTTTGGTGGTCGATGCGAGCATGCTTGGGCTGGGAGCAACATTGGTGCAGTATGACAGGGACAATACGGAAAGAGTTATTGCGTTTGCGTCTAGGACGTTGAGAGGTGCAGAGTGCAAATATTCCGTTATTGAAAGGGAAACCTTGGCTATGTTCTGGGCAGTGAGCCATTTCAAGTATTTCTTGTGGGGAAGAAGATTTGTGGTTAGGTCCGACCACAAGCCCATGGTTCAACTTTTTGAGAGTGGAAGATGAGCGTTAGGTTCCCCAAGGATCAGCAGGTGGGGTTTGGAGCTCCAAAATGTTAACTTTGATGTGAGCTATCTGCCAGGAAAGAGAAATGTGGTGGCGGACTGTCTGTCCAGGTTGCCGGTAAGTGGTGGTCTTGTGGAAGAAAGAGAGGCAGAGGAGGAGTCGGTTGTGGCAGAAATACTGAATGCAGTTAGCAAGGATGAGTGGACACGGGAAGAAGATATTGATGAGGATCTTAGATTTATAAAGGGCTGGACCGTGAAAGGATGGCCTGCAAAAGGAGATTTGGATAGTAAATTCAATACTTGGTGGGAGATAAGGGATGAGTTGAATCTGTGTGAAGACAGGCTAAGAAGAGGAAGGTGTGTTGTTCCTCTGCAGTCTCTCAGGTCGGTGATGGTTAGATTGGCTCATCAGGGTCATCCGGTAGAAGCTGCTATGAAAAGAAAATTGAGGCAAAATTATTGGTGGCCGGGAATCGATAGATGTGCTGAAAGGTTTGTCAAAGATTGTATGACCTGTCAAACGAGTGACAAGTGCAAAGTAGTAAGGGAGGCTCCTTTGATACCTAATGTGGTGCCAGACCAGCCTTGGTGCAAATTGGCGGTGGACATTATGGGTCCTGTAGCAGGTCTGGGAGATGGCCTGAAGTTTTTATTTGTTGTAGTGGATTTTCATTCTAAATGGTTTGAATGGGAAGCGGTGAAAGAGGTTACGGCTAAGGAGTTGATTTGTTTTTTGGAGGGACTGTTCCTTAAAGAAGGGGTGCCTATTGAAATTGTGTCTGATAATGGGGTACAATTTGTATCTGAGGCAATGAGGAAATTTCTTGCAGGCTATAGCATAAGACACACGAGGACTGTGTTGTATAATCCTAAGGCGAATGGTCGTGTTGAAAGAGTCAATAGGTACATAAAAGGGGGTCTGCAGATGGCCATGAAATCGGGACAACCATGGAGGGAGGTATTAAGGTTACTAACGTGGAATTATGTCACCACGCCACACTCTGTGACTGGTGTATCTCTATTTGTATCATTGAAAGGTAGGGAACCTGGAACAAGGCTTTGTCCAGGATGGCTGAGAATGGCCAAGGTGGTGAATGTTGATCAGGATCACATTATGAAGCTTATTACGTTGAGTCAGGAGAGGAATAAGGAATTGTTTGATGACAGGATGAGGGTGAAAGAACAGGAATGGAAGGTTGGGGAGAAGGTGTATGTTAAAAATCCCAGACTGGTAAAAAAATGTGTGGAAAGTAAGTTCCTGGGACCGAAGAAGATATGTGCGGTAAGAAGTAATGTAGTTATTTTGGAGGGAGGTGAAGTTTGGTCAAAAGGAAGGTTGGCAAGAGTAGGTGATGTGAATGTCAGTAAGTTGGATGAGAAAGTGAGAGAAGGAGTTGTGAAGGTTGGTTACAGTACATTAGGAAAGGAGAGGAAAGAAGGTGCGTTAGATGGAAGAAATGTTGAAAGGAAAATTGATACAGATGCGAGAGCTAATGAAGAATGTTCGCATAGGACTAGATCAAAGCCTGTGTGGATGAGGGATTATGAAACCTGAAATACCTAGATCTCATTCCATGTAAGGTATAATGTAAATGGAAGTATGGTAACATTTTATTCTTATCAGAAGTGATCGAATTCTTCTATGTCTTTATGTTGGTCGGTTACATTAGTTATTTTACTGACTGTTTCTTCTTTGTTGTTGTTCTCTATTTGTTCTATTATAAAGGGGAAGATGTGTAGGGAATTGCTTTTATGCCCCTTGGTTCGCGGCGGTCACGCGCGCTCTCCGTTCATTGTTCGGAGCGAGAGCCCCGTGACCACGGGAGACGGTTGAGAGTGTTGAAAAGAGATTGGAGCTGAGTAGCTGTTCGGGGCTCCGGGGAGCTCTGTAAAATAAAGAACTCACCTGTTTATTTCCGGGTTGCTTCAACTTCTTTCATTGTGCTTGAAATACTCATGCATAGGTGCATTGGATGACTAACCACCAATCAATCTGAAATGTCACCAGGACAGTACTTTAGTTTATTGATCTGTATGTTCCTTTCCCTCCCCCCCGCCTTCTCCCCTCACTCTTAGTCACGCACTTCACCAGTAGATATGCCTCTTGCCTAGTATGCTAGTTATTGTTGTTAGATCATTTTGGAATCTTCAAGGCCTAAGAATGCTGACTATATTACCTTGTTCCCTTGCCGTCTTGAAGTGCTTTGAAGCACTTCAATTGTGTATAAGTGCTTTACAAATAAACAATTACAATACACCCAAGATTGTTGCCACTTCTCCAATGAACATCCAGGTCTTGCAAGCCCTGTGCCAATAACATCAGGATGCATTTTCCCTAGGTACCATATGATGACACATTATATTTGTATACAAAATAATAAAATGATTATACAGAACCTTAAAACATGGTTTGCAGGACTGTCTGAGGACAGCTACCGTACAGACTAATCAAAATCGTATGTAGACCAATTACCTTCTTATATGGATCACTGGCACTTAGCCAATAACTACCTACTGGTGGATGGCTACCTGTCAAATAAAAATTGTGGAGTTTCATGGTGAAAAGTAGTGTAGAACCTTTGCTACAATTGTGAGATCTGTTATGAACTTGGAGGATACACATGTGCACCAACTGAAACTGCTTGTGGCATTAAACATTGTTCCACTGCCACTGTCCATTTGAAAATCTGAAACTACAGTGAAACAATTGTGTATAGGTGCGTTACAAATGCCATATCATATCATATCACAGCAAATCAATGCCTTTTTGTTGATAACATTTGCAGGCAGGTTTTTCCAGCTCTACACAAGGAACCCCAAACATCATATTGAAATGGGCACCCGTGCATCTTCCGCCAGCCCTGATAGCAAGCACACACAAAGAACGGGGCATTTGTTTCTAAACCATCAATCAGCCCCACACCTCTAGTACACCAGAAGGATCCAAACAGATTGGAAACAAAAGTAAATTATAAATCTCCTTGTCCAATTTTGGTAACATGGACAGAACGGCATGCTACTCTCTGCAAGGTCGTGGATCGTTGGTTAGTTGAAACACAGCGAAAATACAATTATTACCCAATGATAAAAGGGACTGTCCAGTCAAAGTTGTAGAAACATATATACGTACCGTTCTAGCACACTACAAAATACAACCCAACCTGTAAAGGAACACAGAGGACAGACAGTTTCACTAAGGAAAGGGAAGCACTCGGGATACTGACAGGAGGGTAGTCGGTAAAACAATCAGTCTTAACTGTTCAAGGTTATTTGGTTTCAGCACCAAGTGAGCAAGGAGTCGTAAAGGTCGCTAGGGGCCTTCGGACAAGGACCAGGGGGACAGGAGCACAATGTCCCTGGTGCTTGAGATGATCTTGATGCTCTACAGCGTCAAGTCTATTCTAGGACGCTTTGCAGCTCCTGAGACAGAGTTCAAGACGGGAGACAGCTGTGGGTATCAGGTGGCAGGCAGTTCGCCAAGCGAGGCTAGACGGACGGCTGCAGGCTAACCTACACAGCAGCTTGGGGTCAGGAATTGCTGTCTATGTGCTGGTTGGCGGATCTGGAATGCTGGTCGAGGCTTCTCGGACAGCTTTAGTGACTGCAGCATGACAGCAGTCAGTGGTGGTGCCGATCGTGGTTCGATTGCTCGACTGCCTCGAAAATGTCCTTACAAGATGGACACTTGTTGATGCGTGCTGTGGCACTCCTCCTAGCTTCTTTGCAGGGCTTGTGTCGTCCTTTAGGGTGGATGGCCCAAAGTTTCAGAGTGTTAGCAGGCAACATCCTTGTTCTTTGTTCAGAGACTCCCTGGCACTTCCCAACTAGGAAACTTGCTGGCCGAACCTAGCAGGGCACTCTGTGTGCTGGCTGGGTACCAGTTCTGCAGCTGGTGGATGGGTCCTCTGAGTCCGGTATCTCCTTCTGTTCCCTGGGAGATGTGTAGGGGAGGGATATTGCTTCCCTCTTGCAAATCCTGGCCTTCCTTCACTGGCAGAAGCTCTAAGGAAGAATGTACCTTCAGCCAGAGTCCAAATGAGTCCTTCTTACTCCTTTCAAAGTCATTGGATGATCTGCCAAAAGAGGGGCTCAACCCTCTTTTAAAGCCAAATGGGCAACAGTGATTGGTGCCGGCTAAGCCTACCTTATTGAACCAATCCTGGATCCCCATCAACAATCTTCTGTTATACGTGAGGTCATAACCAGATTGTTTTGCAACAGGAAAGGTAAAGGGTGCCAACATGATATGATATGATAGTTTATTTATATAGCGCCTATACACAATGTGTTTCAAAGCGCTTCAAGGCAAGGGAGGGACCAAGGGAAAATACAATGACATTCTTACAGGCCATGAACAGTAAGGATGTGAAATTAACTAATGTACTCAGCCTGACGACATTTCAGATAGTGCAAGAGCTAAGACATAGATAAGGAAGGGAGGGGGAGAGTGGGAAGGAATTGGAAACAGACAGGCGACTACCGTACTAGGCCTGACAACATTTCTGGTAGCGCAGGAGAAAAACAAGAGGTGAGGGAGAGGGGTGCAGAAAGGTAGGGGAGAAACAAAACAAGGGTCTATCATACTAGGCCTGACGACATTTCAGATAGAGCTGGAGGGCGGTAAAAAACCAGTAAGGGGTGGGGGAGGAGACAGACGAGGTTGCTATCATACTAGGTCCAGGGACAATTCTGATAGAGTAAGTGCATAGAAGAAACTAAGGGGAGGACATAGGAAAAGGGAGAAGGGAAAGGAGGAGAGAACAGAGAGTTAGCAGTCAAAAGAGTTGAGAAGCAAGAGGGGAGAGTGAATACAATTGCAGACGTCAGTAGTAACACATAATGTTGTAAGCCAGGATACAGGATGAAGATGGGAACAGCATGATTCAGGGCCACCATGAGTACAAGATGCAAAGGAAGTCCAGCATGAGAGTTGAGAAAGGGTGACGCACCGTGAATGAATGAAGTCCATAAAAGTCAAATCCAGCATTGGCCACAAGACGGTGATGGTGAAACTAGAATTCATCAGGGCAGACTCCTGCAGAAGTGGGCTTGAGGAGGGTTAGGGGGGAGCAGGGTAGAAGAATCAAGCAAAACAGGCAACACCTGTGTGCGTGAATGGTGGGGTCACCAGGGAACATCATGGGGGACCAGAGGGTGTGGGGATGGCCTGTGGGGACAGAGGGAGTAAACACATGTTGGTGCATGCAAAAAATTCAAAAAAAGACCAGGCAAGCGCACACTCCCTGTGCGGATTGGTCAAATTCTTCAAAGAAGGGTAGGCACAAAAACCACCCACATTGAACATCCACTGCTCTCCCCACTTCCCTACCATCTGCTCCCATGTTGCACTCTGGCTCCAGGAGAGGCGAAACCCAAACTGCAGTTTTCCCCAATAAGATGTTTCATCTCTTGAAGAATGGGAGTTGAGCACCGCTTGGAAAATAAGTACATGTAATATTCGATGTGGCTGTGATATTTCAGGCTCATCGCCAAATGCCCCAATGTTCCTCCCTAAGCCTGTCCATGGTGGTGTCCCGGAGGGCAGCTATGCTTCTAACGTATGGTATATCTTGGTCTCACCAGAGGAAGGCCGTACTGGGAGGGAACGATTACGGGTCTTAGAAAGCATTGACACCTGATGGTGGAATTGGTAGTTTTCCCACTGAGTCTGACGGATGGACCTAGGGAATAATTCAAGACCCATATCTAATGGCAAGATGGCAAGACTATCACATGGAGAGGATATCAACTATGATGTATACCACCAACCTGTGGTCTTTGAAGACAAAAGGAGAAAGGTTGATAAGATGCGCTCACAAGACCATGGACATGCGGTCTCCCCAAAACATTTACCAGTTGGCACAGAAGATCTCAGAGGTGGGAAGAGAGCATATGATTCTTTCCAAATGTTTCACTTTCTCAGTGAGTGGGAGCAGTCAGGGGGTGGGGGAACCATGCAGGCTGCGGTCATTGCACATGCACAATGTGAGCGGAGGATAGCGCAGGGGCAACGCGCTGGTCTTGGAAGGAAGACCACGCAGAGGAACAGAGGTTTGAATCCAAAAACTGCACTTAAAAACCAAACTCAGGTATGGTATTAGGTGCGTTATAAAAAAACAATTAAATAAATGCAGGATGTAATCCGCTTTTGCTTGTTGCATCTTTTTGCAGATAACCACGCCACGATAGATCTAATCAGTTAAGTCCCATTCTGGTTCAATCTGGGACAGGGTGACTTGCAGGATAGGAAACTACCTAAGGGGTTAGAAAGGTGAAAGAAACAGAGCCTCTTCTTTCACGGTGAAGTGGGTGAGAGAAACACTTTTGGAGGGAGAACCTTGGAGATGATATATCCTCTGAGTCAGTCGTCCTTGACACAAAAAATTGAACCTGGAAGGAGATCGACCTGGATACCACAGATACCTTGACATGAAAGAAGCGCCATGCTGAAAAAGCACAATGACTGGTCTAAATCAGACCGCAACTGTGAAAAGTTGTGATTCACCATACTGAAAGAGTTCTTCAGCTGGGGCGCTGGAAAGAAGTTGGAAGCCAGAGCCAAAATCCTAAACCATAGCTCTAGGGAATTAGAGAGTGGGAGGCCATGTCCTCCACCTGTGATCCAGAGCCTGAGGCTGGCTCATGGCAGGAAGCCCCATATAATATTGTCGATCTGACAAGTACCCTGAGAGATGGGTGGGGAACTAACGGTCATCACCTGCATTTGGCAGGATAGGTCCAGTCAGGACTTAACACATTATTAGGAGTATCCAAGTGAAGGAGAAGGCTGAGCTGAAAGACCAACACATTGGTCTTATCTAAGACATATGAAAACTAAAATAAGGGAAGATGCTAAACAACGTTCCAGACGGGGATCTAGTGAGACAAGACAAAGAAACAGAGAAAATGATCCTGGGCCCATTGAAGTGTCAGATAAAAGTGACACTTTAACCTTTGGAGGACAATGGATCTCCTACTAGCAAGAAGGAAAGAAGAGCATCCAGGATTGAGGAAAGTCCACACTCCCAAGAGACTAAGAACCTCCGAAAGGGTTGAAGAGCCGGCTACGAACCGGGAAGCTTGGGAAGTGGCCAGCCTGTGGGTATGAGCTCTGTGAGCCTTTCTTTAGGAACTGTTGTGAGATATACTAATTTAGGGATTGACATTAGTAGATTAGGTATTGGACTTATTGTTGGGCCATGTTTGGACCTTTTATGTATTAGAATATGGGTGCATTGTCTCAGGACTGATGCAAAGAATGTCTGATGGCCACCGTTTGCATCTTTTGTTTTAGACTGGGGGTCTCATCTACAGAAAGGTCTACTAAGTGGAGGACCCTGAAAAAGGGGAGACCAAACATAGAAAACACTCCATTTGGCTGTCCTGTCCCTCGCCTGAGCAGCTAGGACTTTGTGTTTGTAGGATAGATGGACGGTTATCCCAACCCGACTCACCTCACTGCGTTGTTAACTGAGAACATGCTGCAACGCGAATATTTGAGTCCAGTGTCTCACTGCTGTGCTCATCACACATGACAGCATGTCCTCCTTCCAGAAAATTATAAATCCAGTATGCAACATAACATAACTAAATTATTCATTTCATTGTATCTATCATTCTCCACACCAATAGTGTTGCTCACTGTCACTGAAGTGACACATATGCAAAGATTAAAAAGCAAACACTTTAATAGCAATCGCTACCATTAGTATCACCACCAATTCCATAATTTAGCTTCATGGGAGAAATACAGGTTTATTTCCATAAAGTGAAACTGCTGTTAAAGCAAGGCTGTACGTCATGCAGAATTACCCTACATGTGTGTGGCGATACCTCATGCATGTAGAGCACATGCACAAAGGTTTTGTTTTGCATGCCTGACAGTAAAGTGATGGGCTGAATCAGAAGGGCTCCCAAGACATGGGCACAAATGCAAGACAATCCCCGTGCACTTGCATGTGTCACGCCTGTTCCTCCCTATGTGGCAACCGATGCCCATGTATGTGTGGCGTCTACACTGACCTGTTTCAGGCCTGAGACTCTGTTCCACCAGATTGGAGGGGTTGGGAGAAAGGGTGAGATTTGTATCTGATCAAAGGCAGCTCGCAATCTGGCGAATTTGCTACATGTTGTATGTTGTGCAGAATGATCCGTGCAGTAATACAACATATGATACCACATACGATTTGACCACATATCTGAACACGAACAGTGGTACATTTTGCACATGGAAACTAAATTTTTTTCTGGTTACACCAGGGTCTAAATGGGAATCTGATTTGGGAAAAAAGAGTGACAAAGAATTTTCTGAAGATAGATCAACTGCACTCAAAAAAAGAGGTCCACGCATCACCTGGTCTTCAGGTGCTTTATTTCCCCCCATTGGCATTTTTTTTAAATTCCCCTAAAATGGACAATACTCTGGAAAACACCATTGTCCTACAATATTTGATTAAATGATAGACATATTTTGATGAGGTCAAAAGAGATTAGACAAACCCACCTGCGAGCAGCATGATGAGACAGACGGCGAAGAAGTCTGGATAGTCTGCCAGCCCAGGCAATCTCATGGGCACCGAGGAGCTCAGGAAAGTGCCAATTCTCTTGCCAAGCAGTTCATCGAAGGTGGCGCTCCATGCTCGGGCGACGCTGGCGGTTCCTGCAGGAGGGATGAGTGCAACCAGTATTTTCAGTTAACTTAATGCAATATGTCAGACTCCATCTTCACTTCTACAGCCCTGGGTAGTTTCCATCTTGACCCCACTCCAAAGTGTTCTTACATATTCTATATCTCAGAATTCCCGAGCCTGCCCCTTTCCTTTCTCGGTTTTGCTTTTTTTTTCTCCATTCCCAACTCCCTATTTCCCTTTTGCCTTTCATAGTTTCTCTATATTTATCTTTCCTTCCTCTCTTTCTTTATCTCTTCTTTTTCTTTCAGTTCTTTTACTTTCTTTCCTTCATCGCCTATTTCGTTCTGTCTTTGAAACCTATCATGGATAATGTGTGTGTTGTGCAGGTGAAGCACTGTCTAAAAGGGGTTAATGAGCTCATGTGCATAGTTTGCAGGAAGTGCAATATAAAATTGGCTCGGGCACCAACGAAAAAGTGGCCCACACTTGCAAATGGCAATTCCTTTTGTGACGTTGTTTGAATAGTACCCAAGGGGGAGTTTTTAATAAAATGTGATGGAAATTGTACATTTTAAAGAATATGTATCCAGCAACACTGGTCCAAACTATCAGCTGCATAGTCAAGTAACTCATCAAACTGGCCCACATGGCCATAAAAGTGGCCCACTTTGACCCAAAATACTGTCCCACACAAGCATTTTGCGTTTTTGGGTCAGCCATGGGCCTATTGCCCTATAAGGCAGTCCGAGCCTGTGCGTTTGTATTTATGTACATCTGTATGCATGACTATAGAGAGTGCAGAGTTAAAGCCAGGTGTGGTAGAGCTTGGAGCGGTGTATGTATTTGTTGCATTTCGCTGGTCATACAGTGATGGTGGCGGGAGATATCTTAGTCTAGTTGGTATTTGTGAACGGAAACTAGTCGAGGTGGTTGGGTTCCCAGGCTCTTCCAGAACCACAGTGGGTGCTGGGTGCATAGACTAATTCTACAATCTGGTCTACCTTTCAACGCCCTCTGCTCCCCCACTTTCCCCCATGTCAGCCAGCACTGATTAATAAGCAGCAGTCTGGGAGTGGGAAGTAGAGGCTAGCCATGGCACTTGTCTGCACAATGTTATGGCAGAGACCTTTTTCATGTAATGGGCTTATGCAGCAAGGGTTTTGCACAGGCAGTGAGGGCTGTGTGCAGAGCTGTGTGCAGCCACAACACACAGCCAGCTCCAGTTAGTGATGGATTAGTGAATTTCCAAGAGTAGGAAAGTAGAGGCAAAGCATAGCTCTTGTCTTCATAATGTTAGAGCAGAGGCCATTTGTATGCACAGGGCTTATACGGCAAAGGATTTATACAGACAATGAGGGTTGTGCCAAGGCGGCCAACTTGAAGTGGGAAGTCCTGACCTTACTTTGGGCCAGTCTGCACTTCACAAGTTCAGTTCTCATGGCAGAGCCGGCCTCGTGGCAGAGCCGGCCTCGTGGCAGAGCCGGCCCCGTGGCAGAGCCGGCCTCATGGAAGAGCTGGCCTCATGGTTCAGCCGGCTCGGCACTTCATCCTTAGGAGGCTGATAAATTGGGTAATAATAGCATCTGATTTTTGCAGTGCTATGAAACTGCAGGAATGCGGTAGCTTGCGCTATACAAGACACCAAATATCATATGACATGTAGGTGGGAGAATCCAACACCCATGTGAGGATTAAGAGGTTCATTAATTTTCTACACTGTTGTGACAGGAAGGTCAGAGATTCCAATCCCAATGGGTTAACCTACAGGGTTAATTTTCTACTGCCGACATCCATGCGTTGCCCGCAAGAAACGAGTTCCAATCCTACCAAAATAGCTTAGAGGGTAATACGTTTTCTGTAGTGATCTGCAAGTCCTTTATAGGTTATGGGTTAAAATCCTTCAGAACCATTTTAAGCTTTCACACACCCCCCCTCCAAGGTTAATTTGCCATGTACCATTTGTTAAAACGGTACTTGCTAAACCTGTTACCAGAGGATTTGGGTACACCGGGGATTGAGCACTGCAAAACAACCACAAACTAGTGATATTTCTGTACCCTACATTTCTGTACCCTACATTTCTGAAATTGCGAGGCGTGTCTCCAACAGAAAGAATACATCACCCCGTTCCGACGTTAGATAGTTGAAAAGATTGACAATTTGAAGTGGTACAAAGGAACGATTTCCAATCAACACGTATCATGCTTTGGTCATAATGTTTTTGTTTTTTCAAATTGGATAAAGAAGAAAAATGGCCACATTGTTAATCTGAAAATCAGCACGGAAACCCAGCTGAGAGGTGTGAAGAGCACAGATGTCTGCATTTACCTTTCCTGTTCCTGCTACTCCATCCCTACCCTCCCACTTAAATATTGAAGTCACACATTACAGTTGAAAGTGTCATTAAAACCTCTTCTCCACATTGGGCCAAAGGAGGAAAGCACTGCTTAGCAGCTCAAACGTTTGTATGCAGTTTAGCTCAGCCATCACTCAAGTGCTAATGATTGCAATCACTGTTAATGTGTGCCACTTAAGTGCTAATGATTGTAATCACTATTATTGGGTCACACTTAAGTGCTAATAGTTGCAATCACTGTTCCTGTACAATACATCAAGGGATCAAGAAACAGGGAGTCCAGCAGACGCACATCTTCACCCTGCTATTTTTTTTTGCTCATGTTTTGCACTCTTATACAGTCGAGCCTCCCCCCCCTCCTAGAAAGGCAGCAAGGCCCCAGGGCAGTGTCCCCCAGAACCCCGCTTCTCGATGGCACTGGGGTCTCTTGTCGTTTTTATATCACAAACCAACATTGGTTTATCTTACCCCCTAAATAATCCTACCTTTCCTCTCAGGATGTCTCCGCGCCCTGATGCCTGCGGGCTGTCGGCGCGTTACAAACACATAGAAATAGAAATAGAAATAGAAATAGAAATATCATCCGGTGGAGATGGTTGGGGTTCCTGGCATTTGCTGATAATGAAGTAATGTGGATGGAGGGCCTATGATTTATTGGGCATACAGTAGTGATACATTGGTAAGAAATGGTTTGATGGGTCTGCAGTAAAGGTGGTTGTGTTCTCGTGGGCAAAGGCATTGCTACGGGGGTGATGAAGCTATAGCCCCGGGTCTTTTGGTTGTAGCCCCGGATAGAAGCTCAGGGGCTACAACCAAAAGGGTGGCTAGTCCTGAGTCCTGACTGTCCGGACATTAGCCTAGCCCCGAATCTTTTCCAGACCTAGCAACACCCCTGCTCGTGGGTTTCTTGGCACGAGAAGGCAGTGGTTGGAGATCGTGCAGTTGGTTTGGCATGTGCCATGGGTGATTGTGGGCCCCATGTTGTGTGCATGCTTGGTCTGTCAGGATGCCCCAGTGCAGTGAACCAGACTGGAACTTGCCAATGATGTAGGAGAGTATCAGATTCCATCCCGTGATGAAGGCCCAGAGCTCCCCCACCGTCACGTAGCTGTACAGATATGCAGAGCCCGTCAGGGGGACCCTGGCCCCGAATTCTGCATAGCACAGCCCTGCCAGGATGGACGCCAGGGCGGCAATTAGGAAGGAGATGATGATGCTGGGCCCGGCGTCGGCCTTCGCCACCTCTCCTGCCAGGACGTACACCCCTGCGCCCAGCGTGCTGCCCACGCCCAGCGCCACCAGGTCCAGGGTGGACAGGCACCGGCACAGGTGGGACCCCTTGGGCACAGCCACGGTCACCTTCTTCCGCCTGGAAAGGCTGCGGCAGATGGACAGCAGGGCCTGACAGCTTGGCATCTGAAAAAAACATTCCACAATTAAAAATTCTTTTAAACAATTGGAAAATAATTAAATAATAGTGATCTAATGAGTGTTATTTTAGCACTTCAAAGGTTACCAATGAATTCTTCTCGAATGATCTTAGGGTCGCATGAATGAGGTTGTTAGCAGGTAGTTACTGTATCTGCAAGCCCATCAAGAGGCAAAATGCAAGTGGCCGCTCTATGCCTTACTGTGACCCGCTGCCACCCTGTGCCTTACTCTGTGACCCGCTGCCTGCCTTTCTCTTGCTCTGTTAACCGGTGCCAGCCTTTCTCTTGCTCTGTAAGCCGCTGCCAGCCTTTCTCTTTCTCTGTGACCCGCTGCCAGCCTTTCTCTTGCTCTGTAAACCGCTGCCAGCCTTTCTCTTTCTCTGTGACCCGCTGCCAGCCTTTCTCTTTCTCTGTGACCCGCTGCCAGCCTCTTTCTGATTCTTTGGCCATTGCAGTAGAGGGTCCTAGGCTCCCTTTACCTGGCACACAGGGCTAGCTAGAGTAGGCTGGTGGCCTGTATTTCTCTGATGCATACACCCTACCCTCTGATACTAGTACATAGCACAGCCAGACACCCGAGCCTCTCAGGCTAGTACATAACAGGCCACCAGACCACATTTTCTCTGAGACTACTACACAGCTGGCCATTAAACGCCCTTGCCCCTCAGTCTAATACATAGCAGGACACCCAACACCCTTGCCTCTCACACTTGTACAGAGCAGGGTGCCAGACACCCCTGCCGCTCTGATCAGTACAGAGAAGGCCACCAGACACACGCATACTAGTAGAAAGCAGGCTGGCAAACACCCTCCCGTCTCAGACTAGCACACAGCCAGCTGCTATGCACCCTTGCCTCTTGGGATAGTACAGACCAGGCCACCAGACACTCTGGCCATACCTCCATCTCTCTGGTCAGTTCAGTGCAGATCACAAGACTCCCTCAACATTCAGGATAGTACAGATCAGGCCACCTAGGGGTGGACCGGCCGATAGGACCTCCGGAGATTTCCCAGTAGGCCTCTGCACCCTGGGCTTCGTGTAGGTGTGGTAACATATTTTATTTCCAAATGTTCTCATAGGGAAACGGTTGTGCTTGCTGAAAAGGTGCAATATGGGCCCACTATGAAAATAATTTCCAGGCCCTCTTTTGGTTGCCAGTTCGCTCCTATAGACACCCTCCCCTCTCACACGAGTAAAGAGCAGGCCATAGACAAACTTTCCTCTCTGACTCGTATAGAAAAGATGACCAGACACTGTCACCTGTCTAACTTGTACATAGAGGGCTACCAGACACCCTTGCCTTTCAGACTAGAACAGATCAGGCCACAAGAAACAATTGCCTCTCTGACTAGTACAGATCAGGCCAACGGACACCTATGACCATATCTCTCCAGCCCTGAGATCTCTCCAGTGGCTCCTGATGGCTGCAAGGATCAAGTTCACGACCCTCTGCATTGTCCACAAGGCTATCTGGGACCAGGCCCACACTACATCCAACTCTCTCTCCTGAAGTAATTTCCTTCTAGATCCCTTCGCTCAGCTAACTCCAACTCTCTGAGGGTCAGACGCTTCTCCAAGCAGAGAGTGGGGGGTAGATCTCTCTCCTCTGCAGGTGCCTCCCTCTGGAACGTCCTCCCTGTCCCTCTCAGACTTCAGCCGGAACACCTGAAGTTCCAGAAGTAGCTCAAGACCCTCCTTTTCTCCTCTGCCTTCTCTCTCTTGCTTCCTTGCTAACTTACCTGTCTGCTGCCTGACTGGTTGCCTGGTATCCTCAGAGTCTCACTGGGTACCAGGCTCCTCCATGACCAGTCTTCCTTGCACTGCCTCCTGGCCTACCGCGCACTTAGGGGCTGTAACTGTAACCCCTACAGTCCACCTGCCTCCTTGCACTTACCCAGTGCTTCGCTGCCCTGGCTGCATTTATTCAAAGCCATGCAGCCCTGATTCACACTTCCCCCTACCGTCTCCCTCCACCTGCACTTCTCGTTGTGGCACTTGCACGTTTACCAATAACACAAGGCCTAGTAGGATCGGTGTCTTGTCTCCTCTTATCTTGTGGTGCCTAGAAAAACTTGTGTACAGGCGCGTTATAAATGACTTATCATATCCTATCATGTGCCTCTCAGACTAGTACACAGCAGGCTTGCCAGACGTCCTTGCCTCTCAAACTAGTACAGAGCAGGCCGAAGGCACCCTTGAGGCATTGCCTAGTACATAGAAGGGGACAAGACACGGTCTCCTTTCTTACTAGTACACAGAAGGCTACCAGGCGCCCTGGTAGCTCGGACTAGTACGGTGCAGGCCACAAGAAACCCTCACCTCTCTGACAATTTCAAAGAATGCCACAAGACACTTTTGCTACACAGTCTAGTACAGAGCAGGCCACCCAACACCTTCGCCTTTCAGACTAGTACAGGCCAAAGGCACCCTTGAGGCTTTGACTAGTATCCCTGTCACCTCTCTTACTAGTACACAGAAGGCCACCAGGCACCCTAGTAGCTCAGAGTAGTACACAGCAGGCCACCCAGCACCCTCGCCTTTCAGATTAGTACAGAGCAAGCTGCTAGACACCATTACCTCTCAAATGATTACAGAGCAGGCACACTAGACACCCATGGCACTCTGACTACTTCATTGCCGGCTTCAAGGTACCGTCGTCCCTCAGACTAGTAAGGAGCCGACAATGAGACCCTCTCGCCCCTCAAAGAGGAGCACCCTTGCCTCTCATACTGGAACATAGCGGGATGGCAAACAACATCACCTCTCAAACTGGTACACACCAGGCCACTACACACTCTAGCCACACCCTCGGCTCTTTCATCATTCTAGAGGAGACAACAAGAACCCCTTGACATTCACACCACCAGACACCCTTGCTTCTGACACGAGTACAGACTAGGCTTCCAGGCACCCTCAACTCTGGCATGGCATAGACATTCTCAGCTCAATGACAATTTTGAAAAATGTTTTATTAAGTGTGATTTCCTTTAACATTAAGCTTTCCACACTTGCAGTACGGTTAGCATTCAGCATACCAGCTATGAAACGTTATGAATCTAATCAATTCAATAAAAATATATAGAAGAAGGACATAGAAAAGGAACAATTTTACATTCAATCTTACCCTGGCTCCAAATGGCTTCAAATGTTCATTAGTGCAATCATCAAAGAGCGCGCCCTACTGGATATGCTGCGTGACCAAAACTTGTCTGGCTTTACATTTCATGACTGTGCAAGAATTTCCCTAGATACTGTGTGTGCAAGGCCTCCACACCTGGGCGTTGTGTAAGAAGATGGCATGCTCTTTCCAGCTCCGAAGGATTGGCACACCATCTGCAACATCCTCTGTCCCTCTGGAACCGGTTCAAGCCCCAGTAGCCACGAGTCAGGGTAAAAGAATGACATGAAACAGTAGAAACAGTCTTCGAACTGTGGCAAATACTTCTGTGGTTTTAATATCAGGAGGGGCTGCAAAGCGTTTCCCTCCATGTTTTATTTTTAGATGTACGTAAGTCAACGCTAGTGCGCCAGTCTCTTCCCTTTGCCTTAGTTTGACTCTTATAAGACCGGATATTCCAAACTCCAGTCCTCCCTCCATCGGACTCTGCCAAAAAGCGTTTCATTCAGCGAGGCAAAATCCTAGAGTGTCGGGGGGGGGGGGCACACTCCCTCTGATAGTCTTACCCATAACGGCATTATATGTAATACCTACGATGTTAATGCTCTTGTGTTGTTCGCGTTCTAATGTACAGAATACTACCATTCTGTGATAGTGGCCAAGGAAGTCAAGCCCAGCTCTAGGCTGATGCTTTGCGTCAGAACACGTTCAGGGAGACGCAGCTTCCCTTCTGCCTTGTCTAGCCACGGAAACTCGTTCCCCATAAGTGTCCTTGAAGTTAATTTGCAATCAATAGACCTTCCAACGAATATCGCCCTGTTTCTCCCGAAAATCTTTTAACAAACAATAATTTCATCATTGCTTTTATAGTTATGCTTTCATTAAGGCTTTTAATGCTTTGGCTGCTACAACATAACATGCCCAAATCATTAAAATAGTCCATCAGTTCTATAACAGTCCCCCCTACCTGCCACTGTAGGCGAGCAGCTGTGATTTTTGGGCCGAAATACATTTTAAAAAAAATTGGAGGAGGATAGCTCAGGGCCAACGTGTTTGTCTTAGGCTCAAACCACAGTCCTGCGTTTAGAGGCTGGTCTTGGGCAGGAAGCGAGATATAAAACCTCAATTATTTTTTTCCAATGTTTATTCTCAAGTAATTTTCGTCAGAGTTTTGAATAATGGCAGCCAAGAACCTTCTCAAGCCCACTGGGGTCTGATCTAACATCAGAATATCATCCGCCTATCCCATCCACAGGATACGGGTCCCTGCATGCCTTGGTGGAAAGATAGCAACGGGGCCCATGCACAGCCCTGTTTTAAATCAGAACTAATGACTGGGTTTTGGGTAAAAGGCGTATTTTTTACTTTGGTGTCAGGCTTTAGTTGTGTGATCATATTCAATAGGGTCATAGGAATCCCCACTCTGTAAATTTTTCTCCAAAACTGCCTACGATCAACTGTGTCAAATGCGGCTGTGTAGTCAATGGGCCTCATTACGACCCTGGCGCTAAGTGTTTAATAGCGCCGTAAAAGGCTGCGGTGCCGTTAAACACTTAGCGCCTTACTACGAGGTCTCTTTGCAGGACCCGACCTGAACGTCTGGTCTAGACCAGCCGTTAAAGTAGGGACCCGCAAAGGGACCTTGGTGCTAAGTAATTTAAATTAATTTAAGGCTGCGGTACCGTACTTAGCACCTTCCCCATTCCCATAGAGCCCTATGGGGCGAAAATGGGAATGGGGAAGGGCCATGGTTCAATGGGGAATTACCGCCCCGCCAACCTTGGAATGGGGTGGTAATTCCCCATTGAACCATGGCGGACCCGTTACAACACTGGTACCAACCATGGTAATGAGGGCCAATGAATACGACAGACAGCCCCGGGAATCTCCTTACTTCACACGCCCAGATAACATTGGCAATGTTAGAATGTTGTGTGGTGCAGAAGAATCACTGCTGAGCCCAGTGTGCAACAGATCTATCGTTTTTTTTCTCCAAATTTCCCAAATTGACAGAATGTTTGCATAAATCTTGCTATAAAAGTATAGCATTGCCAATAAATGATTGTGGGATTTCGCATATGATCACTTTTGCCAGGCCATCCGGGATAGGGTCCTGTGAATTCTTCAGTTTTCTGATTTCGTTGCGAATCTCCTCCCTAAGACTCAAGGCATGTATGGATTTCAACCAAGGGTCGATCGCAAGGGAATGGGAGGTTTTGCCACAGTATATTTGGTCAAAGGAGAATTTGTCAAAGTTTTGGCACGAATTTCATCGCAAATGTATGTGGGAGGTGGGGCTGGGAAATAAAAATGGTGGGAGGGGGTTGAGATAAAAAGCCCCTAACAAAAGAAATTATTGAGAAAATAACTTCGAGCAAATCACAAAGAACGGATCACATTGCTCCTGAGATTCTCTTTACTGTTTTACAGGACGCTATGGCAGCGTCAGTGAATCCAAGCACCAGCACCAGAAGTATGATATACAATGTGATAGGACGCGCTTAATACCCAGAGGTTTCTAAGCACGGACCTGGGGTTTGAAACTGTGTTGCTCCCTGTCGTCTTGCTTTTAAGGCAAGCACGTTGCCGCTGAGCTATCCTCCAGAGACAATTACTGAACTAATTCAAGCCATTGAGATAAAGCAAGACTAAATTGCTGTGCACTCCCTTTTTGGATAAATTAACATATATTGGAGAGTCAGGTGTGGCATTAGGAGTGTTTGGCTGCTCAGGTGCTAGCCGTACGGTAGCTAGTACTTCCCCCTTGTACCTCACTCGTTCCTCTTGCATCTCTCTGCGGGCGGAAGCAAAGCTACAGTGTAGCTGCTGTAAGTAGGGAATGAAGCAGAGAAATCATTGTTGGTGTCTTTATCCAGCTGCTGACTATCCAATATTAGCCCCACCGACACGCTATTCCCATTGAAAGTGGTGAGATCCCTCCATAAACATTAACAGGAAAGCACTGTATTCATCAATTAATCGAAACCACACGTTTGCAGTACGGTCCAGGGCAATCTCAATGAACCTACAGGGTAATAAAGATAAATGGCGATACTTTCAAAAGACCAAGTGCCTTCAAGCCCTTCCTCACACCCACAAGACAAGAAGAATTCTGGAATCCCGGCCAAGTGAAAAAGCTTTCTAGAATCCCAGATGAATCTAGAAAACGCTCCACCATTATCAAATAGGAGAAACTCTCTCAGTAACAGTGTGATGTGGTAGCCTCAGAATTGACTACACAAAGTCATAGGTGCCCTTCGCAAACTCTGTGTGGCTTGCCAGGAGCCGATCTATGGCTGCTTTTCATACGCTCCCCCTTGCATTTAATAAGCCTAGAAGGGAGAACTACTCTTAACCAGACTAGTGCAATGTTCTAGCTCATAGAAGGATTACTTTATTTATTTATAGCGTGCCGCGGCCCGCAGGCATCAGGTCCCACAAGAAGACAAAAGACAAAACATGAAGCATGATACAGGGTCAACTCCGACGCACTATCACAGCTTAGGTTTTGCGTGAATAACAGCTCATGCATCGACAATTGAGCCTGATCTGCCTGTGCGTGATGTGCCCGCTTGAGTCATGGTCAAAACACTGGCGTTATTTATTTATTTAATTTATTTATTTATTGTGTATTGCGCACATACAACCCAGAGGCAATGAGGCGCTGTTGCAAGAACAGGTCAATTGGAAAGTCTATGATGTACAGTACTTTAGTTGTTATGCAGCACAAGACATAGGTACATTTAAAGAGGTAGATATAGTTTCATTACCATAGTGTCAAGGTCATCCAGTTAATTATACAGTACAGTGGAGAAGTAGGGGAGTAGGTCTGAAGAGTGGGTGGGGTGGGCAGGAGTGGTTGGGATAGTAGGGGGTTAAGAGAATAGCTGTGTTTTGAGCGCTTTGCGAAAGACCCAGCAGGATTTCTCAGCTCTCAAGGTGGGAGGGGGGTTATTCCAAAGTTTGGCGGCAATGTAGGGGAAGCTGGAGACTCCGGCTTTGGATTTTTTTATTTTCCGTGCCATTAGGCGATCTGTGTAGGGGGCTCTAGTGGGCCTGGTGTAGTGAACTTTGATGATTCTTTGGGCGAGGTATGGGGGAGCTGTCTTCGAGAGGCACTTGTAGGCAATGGAGAGTGTTTTGAATGTGATGCGCTCTTGAATGGGGAGCCAGTGTGTGTCTCTTCTGGCTTTGGAGATGTGTTCTCTTTTCGGGATGTTGAGAGCTGCTCTGAGAGCGTTATTGTGTATGACTTGAAGTTTACGGATATTTCCAGCGAAGATACCTGTGAATAAGACATTGCAACAGTCAATTTTGTAGCCAATGATTGCACAGGCAATGGTTAGGCAGTTAGTTTTGGAGAGAACGGGTCTGGCAGCATTGAGGACCTTGGTGCCACAGGCTGCTGAGGAGGCAATGGTGCTTACTTGTCTAGTCATAGTGAGTGAGGCATCAAGGTAGACTCCTAGAATCTTTACAGAGGTGGAGATAGGGATTGTGCAGCTGTCAATCAAGAAGGCGGTATATTGATTATTGAGGGCTTTGATCGCATTTTGGGTGCCGACAATCAGGATTTATGTTTTGTCACTGTTGAGACAAAGGTGATTTGCCACCATCCAGGCCTTATTAGTAGCATAGAACTTGTTGAGGTTGTTGGAGTGATCTGTGTAGTTGCCAAAGAGTGGGATCAGGATTTGGGTATCATCAAATGCCGAGCGAGTCTAGGAGAGTAAAGAGAGGCTTGGTAAAGATATTCTAGAGGGTTGGGGCGATACAGGATCCTTGAGGTACACCACAAGTGATACGAGAAGGAGGAGCATGAGCAGTCTCTGAGAAGATCCTCATGATCCTTCCTTGCATGAGGGAGGTGATGCAGGCGGTAGCTGGTAGGGAGAAGTTGGCAGGGGTGGTGAGGTTGTGGCAGAGGATTTGGTGGTTGGCAAAGTTAAATGCAGCAGAAAGGTCCAAGAGGATTAGCAGGGCACCTGATCATGTCAAGCTGATCTTTTAGATCGAGATGGGCAGATTCTGTGCCGTGTCTGGGGCGGGAACCCGATTGTCGCATCCCAAAGATTTTGTTGTCTTCCAGGAATTGCTGAACTTGCGGGTAGGCTGCTTGGTCCAGGATTTTTTGTACCAAGGGGATGGTGGTGATTGGCTTATAGTTGGAAGTAATGGCAGGGTCTAGAGAGATTTGTTTCAGGAGAGGGAGGAGCCAAGCTTCTTTAATGCTAGCTGGAACTGTGCTTTTTGCAAAGGATGCATTTATGAAGGCTGTGAGGAGGGGGGCTAGCAATTCAGTGCAATCTTTGACGAGAGATGTGGGCATATAGCGCCTTAGCATTTTGACAGTTTCAAGATTTTGTTCAGTAGTAAGCCTTCACTTTCTGAGATGTCGCTGAAGAAGAATTGCATAGAGGAGGGAAAGCGAGGGGGCAGAATGCTAGGGGGTCTTTGTTAAATGTTGCCTGTTGCGCAAGGATTTTCACGTTTATGGTATCAATTTTGCCTAAAAGTGGTGCTTGTATATCTGAGCACCATGTTTTGTCTTTGGTGATGGCCGTAGGCAGTGGGCAGGGGATTCAAGTTCTCTGAATATGGTGAAAATTTCTTTGGCATCAGAGTTTGCACTGCTTATTCTAACATTGAATGAGTTAGATTTAGCAGTGATTATGGCGGATTGACAGTCTGGATATATCAGTAAATTGATTTTTCAAAATGTCGGCGGGAACTTTCAGCCACGTTAACTGGGCTTGTCATTTCTGGTTGCGCAAATGGAGGAGGTCAGGGGTAAACCAGGAGTTGGAGTGTTTAACTGTTTTGGCTTTGTGAGGAATTAGAGGCGCTAAGGTGTTCACAGCATTAGCGAGGATTGAGGTGTTATGTATCTGCAAGGTAGATGGGGTTGGAGTTGAAAGGGAGCTGAGGGAAGGGGCGTTGAGCAAGGGCAACATGTTGACTCTCATGAGCTTCCTGGAGCTACAAGTCATTGCTGGTAGTAATGGGTCGGGAATAGTTTTGAGTTTAGAAGGCTGTGAGATGGAGAAGTGGATTGGTGGTCTGACAAGGGACACAGTGTGATGGCACGGTTGGAGACCTCACAATTGTGGTATGCAATTCAGTCTAGGAAACCTTTTCTGTGGGTGGGGTAGGTAATGCGCTGACAGAAGCCTAGGGTGCCAAGGGCTTCATGGCGCAATGTTGTTTGAGGGTTGTTTGGATCATGAAGGCCTAGGTTGATGTCGCCTAAAAAAATAATTTTAGAGGAAGATTTTAAGTTGTCCTGGAGAATGTGAAGTATGCTGGACTCAAAGTTGAGAAGGGTGCCGGGTCGGCGATAGATAAGGTGTAGGGTGATGGTGCATGTGGGTGACGGTGAGCGTTTGAGTGATAGAAGGTCAGTGTTGCCCTCGATGGAGGTATTGCATTGTCTGAGGGGGAAGGAGTCTTTTGCTATCAGTGCGACGCCACCTCCTCTAGAGGAGAGTGTCATTTTGGAAGATGGGGTACCCAGTGGGCAGGGCTCAGGATAGGGCTGGGCAGTAGGCTTCGTGAAGCCAGGTCTCTGAGATGGCAAGAGTGTCAAGGTTATGTTTAGTAATTAAGTCGAAGATGTCTAATGCATGGGCGGGCCGAGAGCGAGCGTTGATGAGGGTGCAGGTCAAAAAGGGCTGAGTCACTATAGTAGGGTCGAGACGCTCTAAGTCTGGGGGGGTATTTTGTTTGGGAATAGAATGGGAGTGGGGAGTGCAGGAGGCTGGTTTGTAGGTGATGGTTTGTTGGGAATGCTGTTGGGAGTTGTGGCTGTCTCCTTCCTTATGTGGGGAGGAATAGTATGGTCAAGCAGTTTGTGTGTGTTGTGAGAATATGAGGACGGATGGTGGCATGGCCTTCTATGTGGAGTGTTATGGAGGGCCTTATGGAAGCCTGTAGGGCAGAGGTTTTGAGGAGATGAGGTCACTAGTGGACTCAGCCCAGGCGTAGAGGTGGGTTTGAATGCAGTGCCTAGCATGCTTGGGGGAGTGTGCAGCGTTGCAGATTTGTTCTGGAAGCCATGGATCGAAGGGGGTGTGTTAGAGTATTCGCCATCATGCTGAGGTTGTCAGTTAGGTTGTGAGGGCAATGAGCTTGTGGGTCATTGAAGGTAGGTCTGGTGCATAGCCTGAGTCATGCATCCCTTGTCTTCAAGGTTTGGAGGGTAGTTTGTGGTGGTTTGCTCCCCGTACGGGAGTGTAGTCTTGTGTTTCTGTGCGCTAGTTTGCTGTCAGTGCGTGTCAACAGGCTGCACAAGTCACGTGGGGGGAGCTCCTGAGGTTCATTCAGGCTGTATTGTAGGTTGGAGGAGTAATAGGGCTGCTTGTTGCTGGAGGGTGTATCCGTCAGAGATTGCTGCATGTGGGAGGATCAGCAGGTGGGGAGCATGCAGAGGGCAAACCTGGTAGTGGTGTGCGCTCCGTTGTAGTTTGTCTTGGGCACTGGGTTGCTAGGCTGCTGTCTGATGCCGTAGTGGTTGCACACACATTGTGGCTGTGAAATAAAGAGCACATATGCTGGTCTCAGATACTCCAATAACGTGTCACCCTGCCTGGGGATTCTGCTACCCATTGTCCATGTGGGTTAGCCAGCAGCAAAAAGGGTCAGGAACTTCACACTGGTCTGACCTGCCCCCCTTATACTTATGTAGCATGATAGCCCACCCGTCATTCTAATACGTTTACTGGAACACAAGGTGTACTTTTGGGTATAGCGTTCTTTCATCGACGGGTGTAATTTCGATGGGTTTCTTTCAGAGTTCCTTTTACCGAAAAAACTCATCGAAATATATAGGGAGGTTGGAAAAGTATATACATGGGGTTTGGGGGTTGGGAATAGGTAAAAAACAATAGGGGATGGGTGCTTGGAGGGGAACCCCCCAAAATGAAAAAAAAATCCATTTCGATTCGTTTTTAAAAAAAAAAATGCTTTTAAAAACCCATCTAAATGACACCCGTCAATGATATGTTTTCAATGCTACGACCCAACCAGCTTTCTAGGTTGTCTCTGTACCCTCACTGTTTTCATGATTTTACAACTTTAAAAAACTGTGATTCAAGAACATTTCTGATAAGGCTAAGGAGACTGCTGGTCCCTGTAGGTTTACCCTTACATCTGGGATCTCCTTTGATGTGGTCAGTTGCCCCACAGAGATAGCATGTTCCAAATGCTCTCTGGAATGGTGGCTTGTTCTGACCTCCTTCTGGTTTGAGCCCAGAAGGTACACTAGCCTGATGGGGTTTCCCTGGTGGCTTACCCTGGTTATTTTGTTGTTTGTGGCCCTATTTGGTATGGGAGGTATTAGAATTCTCTGGATTCACTTTTGGTGGCTGCTTTCCCTCATCCTTTTTCTGAGTGACCCCTGAATCCTTGTGAGTATCCCTGTTGGCAACCCACAGGTCAGCAGCCTTAGCTAGCTTCATAGGATCTATTTCATTTGAATCAGCTAAGTGCTGTCTGAGCTCAGGAGAGCAGGCATCATAAATTGACTCCAACATAACAAGATTTCTCATTCCCTCATAAGTGTTTACTCTGTAACCCTAAATCCATCCCTCTAAGTTCTTCAAACTTTCATTCAGCCAGGTAGCCCAAGGGGTACCATCATTCTTTTTGAGGGTCCTAAACCTCTTAAGGTACTGGGAAGGGGTCTTCCCAAATCTAGCTATTAAAGCTAGCTTCACACATTCATAGTCCATCCTATCCACCTCCCCCAACTCCATTACCACATCAGATGCAACAGGGGGGAGCTTAGAGAACAACCAAGGAAGCAACTGATTCCCTGTGATGTCCTGGAGCCCATGATTATACTCAAACATAGCCAACCAATCTAACACATCCAACTTAGGTTCATACATACACACAACGTCTTTAGGCATCCAGGGTCTTTTGGGACAGGAACTCCTAGAGGACCCGGGAGATAAGAATTTTTCACAGACAATTTCTTCATCTCTAGCTCATGCTTGAGCTCCATTTCTCTGAGCCTTAGTTCTTGGTGCTTTTGTTCAGATTGGGCACTCATTCTTCTAAAGTGTCTGTTAAATAAATAATTATATACTTTTGATACAAAGCTCTGGTCAGTGTTTGCTTGTTCCACTGTGTTTTTAGCCCTATTGTGTATACTCTATATACTGCCTAACACTTCTTGAGAGAAGTCTGACTGCAGCCACAGCTACCAGGTAAATCTGGGTGGTGCAGACTGCTACCAATTGGATTTACTGCTTACTCCTGTAGTCTTAATCTTTTTGCAGTGTTCCCCAAGGGAACTGCACAGGATTCTGCCTAACAGCCGCACCGAGCTATCTCACAAACAAATTTGTAAAAAGAAACCATACACTCCCAGCTAGAACTGTAAATGCCAACAGCCTCATCACACCTAGATTCAGGCTATCTAATGCGGGGGGAGGTAGCTTCCAGGTTCGAGCAACCCAGTTATGGAATCCATTGCCTCACACGTTACGCGTGGAACAGCCCTTTGCGAATTTTAGATCCAACTATATCAACATGCAAATGATTAGCCCACAAGCCCACGAGTGCCTATTCATCGTTTAGTCATGTCACTGTCCTGCCCATGTT
Organism: Ambystoma mexicanum; assembly: GCF_040938575.1. Taxonomy (NCBI): domain Eukaryota; kingdom Metazoa; phylum Chordata; class Amphibia; order Caudata; family Ambystomatidae; genus Ambystoma; species Ambystoma mexicanum. The sequence goes on along the minus strand of NC_090926.1, from coordinate 377,200,637 downwards.
GCTTCTTGGGACATTCTCACCGTGCACATCTGGCCGTTGAGTTAATGCCCATTTAGTGTCTATATATATATATATACATATATATATATATATATATATACTGTCCTCGTGTATGTAAACTGCAATTTGCCTTTCTACCTGTAATGTAATATACTGTATTTTGTAATTTGTATGTATACCATGACCCCACCCTGTAACTTAAGCTTTGCATTTTCTGTGCTGCTACGGGTTTTGTGTGCATTATAAGTGAATAAAACAAACAAACAAGCACCCACCTTGTGGAACTCTCTTGCCGCGCACATAGGAGTCCAGCTGGGGAGGAAACTTCAGACATGGATATTCTCATAGTAAGAGCTGTCTTTTCTTGTGCTTCTGTTTTGACCAGTGCTGAAATTGGGGCAGATTGTCTTCGAATTGGAACCCAAAAAATGTTGTCTCTCCAGATTCGTGAATCTGCGGAAGCCAAACTCCATGCCTGCGCTGCCGCCCGGAGCACCTGCAGTGACCGTCTGCTCCCAGCGCTTACAGACTGATGTCCGAGCTCAGTACAGCTCTGCTTCAGTTTGTCTTTTTGGTTGTTGCTATAAGCACATTCAAGTGTGATTAATATCAAATCACTGCAGGCGCAGCAGTGTGTGGCTAGTGGGGTGACTATAGTCTGTATGTCCCTTTAGATGTATGACTAATGGGTGATTACAAAAGAGAGATGTGCATACAGTTGAGGGGAATATTGGCTACAAGCAGGTATTGGTTATTTCCAGTCTTTATAGATCATATATGCTGGCAAGTGTTGTCTTCCATTCTGGAGGGGACAATAAAGCTGCAATTATACTCTTTTTACTCAACATGTTGATATATCAAATTATATGTTATCAAGGTGGTGCATTTTGTCATTTGTGCATGTTTCAAATCATCTCGATAGAAAAGAGCGCTACTTTACGCCTTTTTGTTCCATTTCAAGCACTGGTATTGCTGTTTCAATACGACTACCCACAATACAGTATTCCAGTGCTGGAAATGGACAAAATGTACTGGGGGAACTCGCATCCAAACTTTCGCGTGCGCTGGGTGGGGGCCGGGTTGTCAGTGGTGTGGACAGGACTGGGGCTGGATTGTCAGTGGTGTGGGTGGGACTGAGGGGCATAGCTAAGTGTCAACGATGTGTTGGCCCTGCTTTGCATAAAAACAAAGTGCTTTTTGGGAACATAAGAATTACCACCAATTTATCAAACGTTTCTGTGCAAGTAATTCAAACGTGCATTCCTTCTGAACACGCAATGCACACTTGGTAAGTTGCTCAGTTCCTCTGTCAGAATAGTCACCCTGACAGTACAATGTGTGGAAAGCATGCAACAAATATACAGGTTTGGACAACTCCGTTCTTTAAGTTTGGGCTGTTGAGCAAAGGACACCATTCAGATGCAGTGTGTGAAAACGTGTGCTGCTCAACTGCACGAGGCACAGCGTTTGGGAGACTCCCAGAAGTTCTGGGCAGAGAGCTTCCTCAAGTTAGGGGGTTTGGGTATTGTGTCTACATGGAACGCTGCTCTGGCAAACAGTGTATGCAGGATCACAGCTCTGTCTTGTTTCTGCCCTGTGTTGTTAGTCTGCTACTGAACACCTATTCTCCCAGACTGGTACAGTGTAGGCCAGTGGTATTCAAACATTTTCATTCTGAGCACCCCTTGAGCAAAAATATTGTTGCACGGTCCCTCCACCTATGGGTGTGCCCCCTGAGGAGGCACAAAAGGATTTCCAGGGGGTCCCAACTCTTTAAAATATAAGCAGATTTTGTACTGCCTAATTTTCTATTAAAAACTGTCACCTTAATCATTTTTTATATTAAAAATAGTCATCTTAATTCCTTTTTAAAGAGTCTAGGGCACCTCTAGACATCCTTTGTGCCCCCTAGGGGGAGCCAATCCTCCAGTTTGAAGACCACTGGTACAGGCCTTTGGGGTCTCTCGGACAGATGCATCCTAGGCTCCCAGACGTCCTTGCATCTAAGACTGGAAGAGTGGGGGTTGAGTGACACGTATTCTGTGCTGGCTGCCAGATACTCTCACCTTTCAAAGCACTGCGAGAGGGTTGCAGGAAACTCTTACCTCTCAGGCCGATCGTTTACTCTGTGTCGGGCCCTCTAACCTCTCAGAGGAGTGACCAGTGCAGGCGTTGTCACCTCTTGAGGCTGGTATCGACGCCCCAGGCAGACTCCTTCCCTTCACAGGAAGGTGGCGGCCTCTCTCGCCTCTCTGCTCGGCATAGGCTTGCAGGCCCAGGCAAACTCGTTCGTCGCAGACCAAGGCACGGTGGATGCCGGACTCTCAGCCCTTGGACCAGTGCAGAGAAAGTTGACGTGCTCTCTCACCAACCGTCGATTTGACTGTGCTCCCTCTGCCATCCAAACTATGCAGAGCGTTATTGCTCGGGTCTCTGCACGCCCCCCTCCTTTAACCTTTGTAATATTCCCTTTTCTCAGAGCTCTGGCGTGCTCTGCCCTCTCCCCGCATTTCACGGCCGACTTTCAATTCTGTCGAGGGGGCAAAATACATGGCATATTTTCACAGCACTTGCAACATTTCAGATCCCTGTGTTAGCTCAAACGTATTCAAAAAAACCCATTTATGTTTTAAATCCCATAATCTCCTGCTCAATAGTCTTTGTTCAGGGGTCGGGGCCTTTCTGGAGGGAGGGCAGGAGACGTTCACGTGCTCAGAGTATTTTCCGGAGAGTAGCGGGGAAAGCACCATTTTCAGGGAAGCTAAATACTCATTCCCTAAAAATGAAGTAGAGCTATTCGAGTGTTACATCTGCCCCTTGCACACCCGACACAGCTGTGCCTCTTGGTACACAGATTGTGCAGGCGCAGACCACAGGCAGCCCGGCTATCCCTCTGAATAAGCAGATAGTGCAGACTAGGCCTTAGACAGCTCAGCTATATCTCTGAATAAGAAAAGAGTATCCAGACTCGGGTCTTGGACAGCTCAGCTATCCCTCTGAATAAGCTGATAGTGCAGGCTCGGCCTTAGACAGCTCAGCTATCCCTCTGAATAAGCAGAGAGTGCAGGCTCAGCCTTAGACAGCTCTGCTATCCCTCTGAATAAGCTGATAGTGCAGGCTCGGCCTTAGACAGCTAAGCTATTCCTCTGAATAAGCTGATAGTGTGGGCTCGGCCTTAGACAGCTCAGCTATCCCTCTGAATAAGCTGATAGTTCAGGCTAGGCCTTAGACAGCTCAGCTATATCTCTGAATAAGAAAAGAGTGTCAAGACTCGGGTCTGACAGCTCAGCTATCCCTCTGAATAAGCAGATAGTTAAGGGTCTGCCTCAGACAGCCCAACTATATTTATTTATTTAAATGTGTATAGCGCGTAAACAGCCCATGGGCATCGAGGCGCTGTTACATGTGAAAAGCTTAGTTACAGGAGGCATTCCAGAGCATTTAATATATGTAACCATGGATTTGTCTAGGTGAAGAGTAGGGTTTTGGCTGCTTTACGGAAGGCCATGTGTGAGTTTACTGCTCTTAGGGAAGGTTGGAGCGAATTCTAGTGTGTGGCCGCCAGAAAGCGAAAGCTAGCTCCTCCATCTCTGACTTTGTTAATTTTAGGCACATGGAGTAGGTTAAAGTAGGGAGTCCTGGTAGGTCTGGTAGATGTGGAGAGGTCTATTCTTTGAGACAGGTAAGGAGGGGCAGCTAGGTGGACACATTTGTGGGTGAGGGTCAAGGTCTTAGAAATGACGCGTTCTCTGACTGGTAGCCAGTGCGCCTGTTTGCTGGCAGCGGTGATGTCTTCCCTTTTGGGGAAGCCTGTGGCTGCACGTAGGGCGCTATTTTGAATGATCTGCAGCTTGTCCATCTTTTTTACTGACATGCCCAAGAATAGGGCATTACAGTAATAAAGTCTTCATCCTGTTATAGCTCTGGCGACGGTGAGGCAGTTTTCTTTGGAATAGAAAGGTCTGGGTGCGTTGGGGAGTTTGGCATGGTAGGCAGTGGCAGAGGCGATAGCATTAACTTGCCTAGTCATGGAAAGGTTGGAATCTAAATACACTCCAAGGGTTTTTACTGATTCGGGGACCTGGATTTTGATATTGTCAATGGTGAAGTGGCTGAATTGACTGTTTTAGTTTTTTTTAGGGTTTCCGTGGACCCGATTAGGAGAAGCTCAGTCTTGTCACTGCTGAGGCAAAGTCCGTTCACGGCGATCCAAGCTTAGCTTGGATGGTGGTGTAAATGGAGTTGAGGGATCTGGAATCAGATTCATAGTCGACTGTCAGGGGGAGGAGGATCTGCGTATTGTCCGCGTAGTTGGTGTAGGAGATACCTAGAAGGTCCAGGATGTGGAAGAGTGGTCTAGTAAAAATATCGTAGAGGATGGGTGAAATGGAGGAGCCTTGTGGCATTCCGCAGAGGATGGTGAAGGGTGAGGCAGAGGCTAGGTCAAGAGAAGACTTGCATAGTCCTGCCTTGTAAGAATAATGCGATCCACGCTGTGGCATTAGAGGAGAAGTTGACTGTCTATGTGAGGTGGTGGCATAGGACGTTGTGATCGACAAGATCAAATGCAGCAGAGAGGTCTAGGAGTAGGAGAAGGGCAGGTTTCCCTTTGTCTCTGGCATCCTCCATTTGAATTTTCAAATCGAGTAGGGCAGTTTCAGTACCATGCCCTAGGTGGAACCCAGATCGGCTTAGCCCTAGGAATTTATTCTCCTCGATGAACTGTTGCACTTGAATGTATGCAGCTTTGTCTAATATTTTGAGAAGGAACAGGAATGTGGTTATAGGCCTGTAGTTGTTGGGTGATGAGGGATCAAGGGTGGGCTTTTTTAGCAGGGGACCGGACCCAGACTTCTTTGAGGCAGGAAGGTGGAGAAGGAGGCATTTACAAAGGCTGTCAGGAAGGGGGTGAGAGTGTCAGTACAGGTCTTGATGATTGCTGTGGGACAGATGTCGCCTTTGCAATTGGATGGTTTGATGGTTTTCATGATGTTAATGATATCATGTTCTTGGATTTCTTTGAAAGAGAATACCCGGGAAGAGTCTAAGTTAGGTGGAGAGTTGGTCAGGGTTTGTTGGGTCACTTTGATTTTGGTTTGTAGGGTGTGCAATTTATTGCGCATTGCTGTTTGGATCCCGTTGCACCATGTTTTGTCTTTGGTGATGTTCTCAGCGGGGTGTGGGGGTGATGGGTGTCATAGGACCCTGAAGATGGAGAAAGTATCTTTAGTGTTGGATTTGGCTTCATTGATCCTGGAATTGAATGGTGTTGTTTTGGCTGAGACGATGGCTTTTTGGAATTCTTTGGATAGGTTCTTGAAGTCTTGCTTGGCTACATCTGATTGGTTTGTTTGCCAAAGTGAAAGGGCAGCGTGTTTCTTAGAACAGAGTTCTAGAAGGTCTGGTGTGAACCAGGCAATGGTGTCAACTGCGAGTTTAATGGCGGTGTTATAGGTATGAGCAAGAGCAGAAAGAAAGGGGCTTTGAAGGCAGGTACTTGTAGGAGGGGTAGTAATCTTTCGGCTGTGAGCTGGTGAGAGCTTCTGGAGGTAGTAGGTGCGAAAGCTGGGGTCTGAGTATGTAAGTCCTTGGAAGTAGGGATGTTGAACTGGATGACATGGTGGTCCGACCAGGGGGTAGGTGAGTTATCAGTGATGATGAGAGGACAGTTGTGCTGAGCTACCCAAACAAGGGTTCGGCCCTGCGTAAGTGTGGGGTTGTTAATGGTGTTGCTGAACCCTAGCAATTCGAGTTGAGGGATTTGGCTGCAGGGTCTTTAGGGTCGTTGAGGCCACAGTCTCCTAAAAGAATAGCTTTGGTAGAATTCTTTAGGTTGTCTGATAGTAGGTGGGTCAAGGATGTTTGGAAGTCACTTATGGGGCCAGGGGGCGGTAGACAAGGTGCAGGTGAATGGGGAAGTTAGGGGGATGTTGATTTTAGTGAGGAGGAAGTTGCGGCTATTCTCCATAGTTTTTTCTAACTTCCTAATGGATAGTGTTTATTTAGCTATGAGGGCTACTCCGCCTCCTTTAGCGGGGCGGTCTTGTCTGATGATGATGTATCCTGACGGAAGAGCAAGGGACAGGGCAGGGCTGGATGCTACATGAAGCTTTGTGTCTGTGATAAAGAGTAGGTCTAGGTTAAGTGTGGAGATGAGATTGTGGATGTCAAGGGCATGCGTTTTGATGGAGCAAGCATTGATAAGTGCGACTCTGAGAGGGGCGGCTGTCGCAACCTTGGGGTGGTGTTGACTGGTTAGGGAAGTAGTGGGGGTCCTGGATGAAGGGCAATTCTTGTTCTGTGGTGCTATGGTGCTGGTAAGTATGGTGAGATTATGCATGCCGGTCTTCAAGGTGGTAGCATTGAGCATACCAGGCACGTCCTTCGTTGTGGCATTCAGAGAGAGGCTGGCGTTGGTTGTGCATCAGTTACGGACATGGTAATGGCATTGGGAGTGGCGTTAAGCCTATCGGACACTACAGGTGCTCCAGTCACAGACATGGAAACAGCGTAAAACATATCAGGCACTTCAGGTGCATCAGTCACAGACATGGAAATAGCGTTAAACATATCAGGCACTTCAGGTGCATCAGTCATAGACATGGAAATGGCATTAGAAGTGGCGTTCAGCATATCAGGCACTTTCGGTGCGGTGCATCAGTCACAGACATAGAAATGGCATTAGAAGTTGCCTTAAGCATATCTGGCCCTTCAGGTGCATCAGTCATAGACATGGAAATGGCATTAGAAGTGGCGTTCAGCATAACAGGCACTTTAGGTGCGGTGCATCAGTCACAGACATGGAAATGGCATTAGAAGTTGTGTTAAGCATATCTGGCCCTTCAGGTGCATCAGTTATAGACATGGAAATTGTTGTGATGTGCTTGGTTAGTCTGATGTGGTTTGTCATGTGATTTATGATGTCAACAGAGTGCCTGTGGAATGTTGATGCATGAGTGGGAGAATGCTGTGATGAGAGTTCTAAGTTGGTCAGTTGAGCCCTCCCTCCCTGGGTGATGGGTGCCGGTGTCTTTGTCTTTCTCTTCATTGCTTATGTTTTAATCCTGTAACTGTAACTTATGAACTGAAGTAAACTTATCAAACAACCTAAAGCTGCCTGGACTGAGCTTTATAACAGAAATGGCATTAGAAGTGGCGTTCAGCATATCAGGCACTTTAGGTGCGGTGCATCAGTCACAGACATGGAAATGGCATTAGAAGTGGTGTTCAGCATATCAGGCACTGCAGGCGCATCAGTCACAGACATGGAAATCAGGGCCATCTTAAGCACTTTTTGGGCCCTGGGCACGGACATCTTTGGGGCCCCCTCCACCAAACCAAAGGAATTAAGTGATCAAGAATATCTGCCCCCCCCCCACGCTGCAATCACAAGCCTTAGGTTGATATGCTGCCTCACAGCATTAAAAATAAGGATGTTTACTCCCTTTAAGTCCCCTTACCCTCTTCATTCTTGCTCTAATCAGAATGATAAACAAGTACCATTTGAAGGCCAACATAATCAGTCTACGAAGAGGTTACTGATGTTCTAGCATCGATTCAGGAGACTTTTTATCAATATAATCCGGGAAGGTATGCAACCTGTTGTATTAATGCAGGACTGTATGTAAAAGGTACATGTATCCCAGAATAGACAGAGAGCTCACATTTGCTGCCTCCCAGAACGCAAACGTGCTCAAGCATGGATAGAGGAGACCAATTGGTAGGAAGGAGAAAGCTACACATACCATAGCATGGATAGGGGATGCAGATTAGAAGCTACCAGGAAGGTGTCTCTATGCAGGCAGACTGCGATTATATAATGGTTTAAAAATAGTTTTGCCATGAGAGATCAAATGAATAAAGTGCCTGTGGTGTGCAATATATCAATGCTCACTATTATAGTAGAAGCAACACTGTAGCCAGTGAAACCATGGGTGAGGCTATTTTGAAGATCATACCCTAAGAAGGAAATCTCTCTGAAGGGCTGACAATTTTGAAAGGTTCAGGGGCTGGCAATTTCAAGAGGCTAGGCAATACAAGGTTACGTTAGATGCTCAGCATTACACAAGCTGATTAAGGGGTGAATCTGGGATTTGTGCCAACTCTGCAATTTAAGCATTTGAACACTTTCATTACCAGTTCTTACCATTAACTAAAATAATCGAATTTTTATAAAACTGACTTGGAAAGTACACCAATCACATTACCAAACATGACAATTTTTAAAAACAAAATATTATAGAAGGGTGTAACACAGAATGATTCTAGCTTCATTCTTGCCATCATCAAGAAAGGTATTTAAGTACCAGCATACCAATCGGTGTGATTTAATATGGGTTGGTCTTTTGTATTTTAAAGCTTTACATAGTTTCAAAACATGTGCTTATGAAATTATCATTTATAAACGTGCAGAAAAACCTTTGACTTTTACAAAAATGCAAAGCGGTCTTTTGCGGTAAAACAAGCAGACTTTAAAATATGATTGCCCGAGTCCTGCACATCTGGTCTGCTCCCTTCTGCCTACCACCCTTTCCACTCAAATGGCCTACATAAGAAGAACGATCGAGAAATGGGCTAAACGATGCCACCAGCATGCAAGGAGGCAAACTTCACAGAAGACAGTACAGTAATGTACTAGATATTAGATGATTTGACCAAGATCACTGTATTATCTGCTTGCAAAGCCAGGATACAAGCAGGAATGCTTTGGTTCCAAATTCACATACTTATTCATCTCTTGGACTAACAGTTTATGCTCCTCGTTGGAGGTGATTGCCTAGGTTTTACAGCACCCCATCCGAACAAACCAATTTTAGACCTTCATCATAAGGATGGCATGTTTGTTTTACCTATTTGGTGTGAGTACATTGCTGATAATAGCACCTGTTGTGCTGCAAGACCAAGTACATATGCAGGCAGGTTTATAAACTTCAGACATAGGAAAGGCTCAGCCAGCCTTACAGGAATGTGCTATTCTAATCTTGCATAGGAACACATATCTCTGCAGTGAGTGCTTAACACACTGAGCTAACTTCTGATCCATTGTGGCACTCAATTTACCAATGTGCATTTCAAATGTGGCTATTGCACATGATCAACATAATTCCCACAGGAAGGAAAGAATGCTACACGAGTTGTGCAGCAAGGAACGAATACACAAACTATATATAACACAGTGAACACAGAAAGCATTGCATGATGAATTGATCGAGGCAGAATGTACTTGCAAAACAGACAGGCAATAGGTTTAGAGTGCCAGCACCATGCCATCAAATATCATGATGTGTGCTATTTAAGTCTGGTGAACAAAGGAATCTTACTGATTTAGATCAGGCAGCCTTGTGGGGCCCCCTCCACGGTAGTGGCCCTGGGCAAGTGCCCCTTTTGCCCTCCCATAAAAACGTCTCTGATGGAAATGCAGGGGTGGACTGGGCCTCTTTCATGTGCTATTTTTCAATTTTCCCATAGGAAAACACTTTAGCCTGCTGAAAATATGTAATATGGGGCCACATTGAAAATGATTTCCATCACCTCGTTTGGTTTCCAGTCCAGCCCTGTGGAAATGGCGTTCAGCATATCCGGAACTTCAGGTGCATCAGTCGGAGACATGGAAATGGCGATACAAGTGGTGGTAAGCACATCAGGCACCTCATGATTGGTCACGACATTCGGGGAGATGTTAGCGTGACCAGCACAGCTTGCACAGTGGCGTTTAGGGAGGCATTGTCAGGGTGTGCTATATACGGAACATTGTGAGAGGAGGCATGTGACACGGCGGTACATGCGAGTAGAATGAGCAACATCAATAATGGTAATGGGGTTAGTGGCGAGCATGACTTTGGACGCAACGGGGTGTGGTGTATCAATGGAACAGTGCAGATGGCCTGTTGTGGTGCTGCCGGTGGCACTGAGTGGCGCAATGTCAGGCACGTGTTGCGCTAGTCCGATTCGCAGGGTGGAGGAGCTCATTTCGGGGATCGCTTTTTTGTTGCACCTCGCGGGTGTTTTGCTGGCGGGTCATAGTGATCAAGGGGTGGCCTGGGGAGAATAGTAGAGGCCGTTATGAGGACTGCATTGTGGAAGGTGGGGGGATCCTGCACCCTAGCCGCGTGTTGCGTATTAGGACACGGGCTGCACAAGCGGGGTAAGGCACGGCAAAGGTGCGTGCACGAAAGCGCTCCTGCCTGCTGTGAAACGAGGGGTACCTCTGGGTGAGGGGAATAGCGTGAGAGGCGGACAGAGGTCAGGGGGAGGGGGGAACGCGATGTGTGCCGGTGGCTTGCCTGTGGAGGGCTCTGGTGTCATACCTTACAGTCTTACCTGAACGAGTACTCCCAGGCAGCCATGGCGAATCTCCCAAATATCTAAAGAGTGCTCAGACTCAGGACTCGGACAGCTTTGCTATCCCTCTGAATAAGCAGAGAGTGCAGGCTCAGCCTTAGACAGCTCAGCTATCCCTCTGAATAAGCAGAGAGTACAGGCTCAGCCTTAGACAGCTCAGCTATCCCTCTGAATAAGCAGAGAGTGCAGGCTCAGCCTTAGACAGCTCTGCTATCCCTCTGAATAAGCAGAGAGTGCAGGTTCAGCCTTAGACAGCTCAGCTATCCCTCTGAATAAGCAGAGAGTTTAGGCTCTGCCTCAAACAGCTCAACAATATATCTCTTAATAACTAAAGAGTGTTCAGACTCAGGACTCGGACAGCTCAGCGATCCCCCTGAATACGCAGAGAGTTAAGGCTCGGCCTTAGACAGCTCAGCTATCCCTCTGAATAAGCAGAGAGTACATGCTCAGCCTTAGACAGCTCAGCTATCCCTCTGAATAAGCAGAGAGTGCAGGCTCAGCCTTAGACAGCTCAGCTATCCCTCTGAATAAGCAGAGAGTGCAGGCTCAGCCTTAGACAGCTCTGCTATCCCTCTGAATAAGCAGAGAGTGCAGGTTCAGCCTTAGACAGCTCAGCTATCCCTCTGAATAAGCAGAGAGTTTAGGCTCTGCCTCAAACAGCTCAACAATATATCTCTTAATAACTAAAGAGTGCTCAGACTCAGGACTCGGACAGCTTTGCTATCCCTCTGAATAAGCAGAGAGTGCAGGCTCAGCCTTAGACAGCTCAGCTATCCCTCTGAATAAGCAGAGAGTTTAGGCTCTGCCTCAAACAGCTCAACAATATATCTCTTAATAACTAAAGAGTGTTCAGACTCAGGACTCGGACAGCTCAGCGATACCCCTGAATACGCAGAGAGTTAAGGCTCGGCCTTAGACAGCTCAGCTATCCCTCTGAATAAGCAGAGAGTACAGGCTCAGCCTTAGACAGCTCAGCTATCCCTCTGAATAAGCAGAGAGTGCAGGCTCAGCCTTAGACAGCTCAGCTATCCCTCTGAATAAGCAGAGAGTGCAGGCTCAGCCTTAGACAGCTCTGCTATCCCTCTGAATAAGCAGAGAGTGCAGGTTCAGCCTTAGACAGCTCAGCTATCCCTCTGAATAAGCAGAGAGTTTAGGCTCTGCCTCAAACAGCTCAACAATATATCTCTTAATAACTAAAGAGTGCTCAGACTCAGGACTCGGACAGCTTTGCTATCCCTCTGAATAAGCAGAGAGTGCAGGCTCAGCCTTAGACAGCTCAGCTATCCCTCTGAATAAGCAGAGAGTTTAGGCTCTGCCTCAAACAGCTCAACAATATATCTCTTAATAACTAAAGAGTGTTCAGACTCAGGACTCGGACAGCTCAGCGATCCCCCTGAATACGCAGAGAGTTAAGGCTCGGCCTCAGACAGCTCAGCTATCCCTCTGAATAAGCAGTGAGTGTAGGATCTGCCTCTGACAGCTCGGCTATATCTTTGATTAACTAAAGAGTGTTCAGACTCAGGAATCGGACACCTCAGCTATCCCTCTGAATAAGGAAATATTGCAGATTCAGCCTCCGACAGCACACTCTTATTTGGAGTTCTCTGCTGGGTCTGGGGGAGGCTCAACATTTACATTTTCCCTGGAGGAGCAGGCCTTTTGGGGTAACCTTTGACAGAGTTGATGTCATGGAGAGTGATATTACGGGCAGTAACAGCACAGGAAATGGCATCACAGATGACGTACTGGCACTCCGTTTTCCAACCACACTAAAACAAGATGGAAGAGTCCTACCCAAACTGCTAAACTATAAGTCCAAAACAGAGCGAGGGCTGCTAGTGTTCCTGTGCAAATGGGATGTGGCTTAGCAGTTTGGACTAGAATGTACCTGTTGGCGGCAGGATCAAGACTCATTGGCACACAGCAGTCCTCTCTTGTAATGGCACGGTAAGGGGTAATAATGATGATATATAAGACTGCCCAGAGCAATACCAGTGATAGTGATTAATTCAAACATCTGGTGAAAGAAAGTGTGCTAGCAGACTCCTTGCACAGCCAAGTCTCCCACACAAGCAAGTCCCCAGCCTGCCAAAGCGTGTAGTATGTCATTCATGACGAATAAACACAAAGAGCGGCTAAGGGATAATTCCGTGTGTGGTGTGCACTATACGAATGATGAATGTATAAATATATATCTATAGAGAGAGAGGAAAAACCGTAACCTGTTAAACCATGTCAGCATGACAGGTTCCGAGCAGTAGACAACAGAATCAGTTCTAGTGCAGCCCAAATTTGGTCAAAGAAAATAAAACCCCTTTAGGTAGAGTGGTTTGCCCGGGATCAGAAGGATTGGTCAAGTGAGGACGTTTGGATGTGAGTCCTGGTTTTCTGGTTACCCAGTTTGCAATTTCGTAGGCTTAAGATAACTCCTCCCACTCAGTGGCACAGCACCATTGAGCTGACTGGGCTTCAGCCCCTACCACTCCACCACCCAATTGTGGGCTATGCTGACTCGACCTGGCTGTCCTACAGGACACAGATGTTAAACTGCTGGGCTAAGCTGTTAACAAAGCCCCAGCAAATACTAACAAGGCATTTAATTATTAGCACCTGCATTCACATGCATACATTTTTAGGCAATTGAAATCGTGATGTGGGGTTAGTACTTGCCTGCCAGGGGCGAGATTGAAAGGGAGTCTGGGGAGGGGGTAGACGGGTGGGAGGGGGCGCGGAGGAGACTAATCAATCTCAAGAGCAGTCCTTAAGTGGGTGCATTTAGACTTAAAATAGAGTTTTCCCTGCCTCCTTATAACATTGACGTTGCACTAGAATAGTCACATTAGAAAGTGTAAAGAAGTTAGATGCCCCCACACAAGTAAATTTGCCCCTCCCCACCGCCTCTGAAGTTGGTGCCTCTGACAACATCTGGATGGTTAACCCCCACCCCTCCGAAACGTAGATTTCGTTGCACCCCTGATCCCATTGCACCTTCGGTTTTGCACCAAAAAAACCAAACTACTGTTTCCTAAACAGTAGTCTGGGTAGAGGACAACCTCTACCTTTGCCGTGTTGGATGAAGGGGGTTCAATCCTGAAGAACAACCTTTGACTCGGCCTTAAGTGACATCATAGGAAAGTCCACTCTGCCCCTACAAGGGCATGCATATTTATTTACAGCTTTTGTTTAGTGCAACAACACAGTTCAGCCAATGACTAAATGCGTACACCGCAGGGAGGCTCAGATTACACAGATTGCACGCCTGACACCTTCCAGGGACGATCTCCAGCTCAAGCTACCTGTTCCTTGAAACCGTTAACCCAGGTGCAGACATAGAGATCTCTGAACTGTTGCCGGTACACACACACACCATCCGTGTCACGCCGTCACAGGACATGCATGAGGACAGTCAGACAGCTAGCTGGCTGTGGCCCACTCACACAGTGACCCGTCCATGTTATTCTTTGGCTGTGCAGATGAGGTAATCTGAAAAGCACCAGAGCGCCTCTGAGGCATTTCGGAAACTCATTTTTGCAAACCCTCGAGCAGCCTGTCGGTCTTCGGTGATAGCGGAGCAACGGAGTCCACTTACCTCTCTTCCCCAGGGTCCAGTGTGCTCCCCAACCTCCGGTAAGAGAGCGAGAGAAAGCGAGAGAGAGTAGGAGTTTAGGAAAAGGAGTACCGGAGCGTTGAGCGGCAGTGCAGAGGGAGAGGGGAGCGAGCGTGTCCAGGCAGCACCGCGGATCCTCAATCTTTTCAATCTTTCTGCATTTGAATATTTCGCATCATGGGACTGACTGTGCTTCGGCCCATCGCTCGGCTGCCCACTACCTGCCCTCGGATGGCCGGACTTTCGGCCAGAACAAGGGACATTTGTGTGCAAGCATGTTTCCCACAGTTGTGTCCAAAGGGAGCTCGCTGGCAGGACAATGCTATGGCGCACAGGCCGGGAACAAGCTATTTCATGTATACTCTGAAATGGATTATGACGCCACATGAGGGCACATTTTAACTTTCAGTGCCACCTTTTACCAATGATTCCCCTTTTCTCTTTTTCTCTGCCTCTCACATCGTACTTTTCTCTGCATTACTTCACATTTTTCTCGGACACCCCAGTCCCTGTGTCACTGCCTCACTTGTTTTTCCTCTCTCCCTCTCCCTGTCCCACAACTGTTTCTCAACTCCGCTCACACAGAATGGTTTCTTGCCACATTTTTTTTACTTTCTAAATTCCCTCACAAAGGTGTCAAAAGGTTTAGAGTCGGAGACCACCGGGGGGTACGGTGGCCAACTGTCACGTATTTCTCGGGAGACAGCAAGTCGGGACAACCTGCGTCCAGCACACTCTGCAAACTGAAGTCACCGTCTAAACACCACAGCGCTGTTACCTGCTGCTGGTTGACAGGGGGCGGGGCCAAGATGGGCCCCTTATTTTTTTAACCTCGCTACGGCGAGGCGGTAATGATATGCATATCACGCGTCAGCACCCTATTGTCATTAAATGAGCCCGCCGCCGCAGGTGCATTTCATGACAATGAGTCACCTGCTACACCTTCTGCCACTACGCCTTGAAAGACTCCCCTGAGCTGGTGGGAGGCTAATGGCGCCTTTTGTCATTAAAGGTGCCCGCGGCGGAGAGGCGCATTTAATGACAATAGGGTGCTGACAACAGCACCCTATTGTCATTAAATGTGCCCTCCTGCGCGGGTACATTTAACAGCAAAAGCCCGCCTGCCGCGCCTTCTCCCACTACGCCAGCTCGGGGGAGCCCTTGAAAGACTCCCCCGAGCTGGCGTAGCGAGGGCTAATGGTGACCTGGGGGGCATGGCGCCCTGGGCGGTCGCCCGGCTGCCCCCCCTATGGCCGGCTCTGGCTCTGTGGCCCTTGCTCCTTCTGTCTTGGTGCTCACGCTCTGACACCTGTCTTCATTCCAATGCTAAAGCTTTGTTATGTTTGCAGGTAAAAACTGTGACCATCACCTCCCAAGGACAAACCATTTGCATTCCAATTAAGCCAGGTGTTAAGAGCCAATAACAAATTCTTTAAATTACAAATGGGGCAGGCCAAATGTGAATGACGCTGTGACATCATCACTGCCTTGTGGGCAAGTTTCTCGCAAAAGGATCTAAAAAAGGTGGCCACCCTGCCAGGGGGCGCAGATTAAATGGCTGCCTGAGCCTTCATCTCCCTCTACAGGCACGAGATTACGGCGAATTGCACCTGCTAAAGTTAAATTCATGCCATAAAAATATCACGTTATTGCTTCGGAGGATCCTGGGCACATCACAGCGAAGTGTCGAGAGAAACCGCAACCCCAAACAAGGGGAACAAGACCAGCTGAAGAACCTGTGACACGGAGCTGCGGCGTGTCTGCAATGTCGGTCGCTGGTCAGAATAGCTAGGATGGTGAAGCGTGTCTCTAGCACACACCCTGAGCCCACTGGAAGGAGTGAACACTCTGAAGACCCTCAAACCAGAGCAGGGGCATTTCGCCCTATTCAAGCAGCAAACACGGTAAGAGGCCAGCAGGGACGAGGAGAGCGGTCACCGTTTGGAAGGAGCGCAGCTCTGTGGCCCCCCCTGGGAGAGCACGCGCTGGGTCCCAGGGCTCACTGGGTGATCCCCTCGTAGGGTCCCTCCAGCTCCGGTCCACGACAACACACGGTGCTGCCCCTTTTAATAAGCAATACACCCTTCAACAGCAGCGACCCCGATGCACTGTGCTGAACTCGCGCACCGCTGACTGATAAGTGGGCCTGCTCCTCGACTCAATCCATACTCGTATGGTGAGGTGGGCCACAGAATAAGGCAGGCGCTTCGAGTGGTGCCCTTGGTGCAGCGTGAGCGGTCATCCCGCACACGTCGTAACAGTAGGAGTGCCCCACATCCACCATCCGGCCTCTCTAGCCACCCAGATACGAGGGACATCCTTACGTCGGCATCCCTTATAGAGTGACCAGCAATAGGCAGTTTCCAGCATATGCAGCAGTCTTTCACCCTCCACTTTGCTGATCGAGCAAAATGCAGTAGCGATCTGCTCCCCAGCTGGTGAGAGTCACGAGGAAAGCAACAACGCTACTGTACCCTGCGAGCTCGGCAGTGCAGGAGAACCAGCACACTTAACTGCACCCCAGGGTTATAGATTGCATGGGCTCCCTGGGCACAGGGAACCAGTAATCTCACAGCCATAGGTGGCACCAAGAAATCATAAGTGAACTCAGCCCTGACTACCAGATCTTAGCACAGCACAAGCGCTGCCTGGGACCATCACCCTGCCCCCCATTCCTGCAACCTCGACCTAAACATCCTTCATCACAAGAATAAGGGCCTAACAGGAACAGCGTGAATGAGCCCTAACACAGAACCACGAACCGTGCAAACATAAGAAGCCTAAAAGGGGGAAGATAATTTCTAAGAAGCAATGGGAGGCAACTAAAGTGTCCTGCTGGAAGGGGGATCACCAGTTAGTGGAGTTCCAAGAGCAACACTCCACACCAGATTGAGCTGCAGGACACTGTGCAATATACTCAGCGGCGAACAGGCAGCCCCCATCCCTGAGCACCACCGTCTCCAGCAAAGAAGCTAACTAAGCATCAACGGTGGTTCCCCCACTGCAACAGGTGATCCTGGATCCGCGCATCCTCAGCAGGCTGTGTACGTTCAGCCACACGCCCGAAACCATGTAACAAGAAGAAGTCCAAAGTTCCACAGAAATCCCGGGGAATGATCGCGATAGTGCCACTAAATCGGACATCCGCCTACTGCTGGTGGAAATTTGTTCCATCAAAACTAGCCTGACAGAAACAGTCACAGATCTACAGACGAGGATGGCCAAGATGGAAGACCGAAATGGAGGCCGCGGAACATAACCAACAGTCCGCTGACATAACAGCAATGACGTACGAGACTGGGTTCCAAAATTTGGAGCTAAAGGAATGCACTGTGCTTCTCAAACTCGTTGACTTGGAGAATCGGGAAAGGCGGACTAACATTTGCATCATGGGCCTTGCAGCGAAACAGGGAGAGACGCCAGCAAGCCTGGAGAAAAGAGTACAAATGCTGATAACCTCCCTCTTTGAAGCCCCCACTCTCCCCACCTTGGAGTTTGACAGGGTCCACAGAGACGGGGACCCTCCGATGGGGGCCGCGGTCTGTCCTGGTGAAGTGCCACTACTATAAACAGAGACAGGTGATACTCCAGAGAGCAAGAAACCAGGAACCTATAGACTTTGAGGGATTGAGTGTCAAACTATTTCAGGATCTCTCTGCCACCACACTAAATCTGAGGTGAGGAGGGATTGTCGCTCCCCCTAACAGCGTGGCTACAAGAACGAGGGATCCGGTATCGGTGGGGCCAACCCTTTTTGCTAAGCTTCGAGCATGATAGAGAAAGTTTCAGGATGACCTCAGAAGAGGAAGCCAATGCCTCCATAGAGATAGAGGCATGGTCGGACCACTAACTCTGCACGTTAGAAATGGATCTAGGCCCACCTCATAGCACAAAATGGAAATCGGTATGCAACGACTATCTCTGCAAAGACCCAGTGTTTAAAGATTCATTCACAGAAGTGATTAAAAACGTTTATGACTTAAATTACACTGAGGACATTACACAAAATACGATATGGGAGACGGGGAAGCCACATTACGAGGGGTCCTAATATCAGAGGGAGCGCACAGGAATAAAATCCAATTGGATAGGGAAAAAGAATTGAAAACCGAGATTGCACATCACAAGCGGAGACTTTGCGCTCAGATAGCTGGGGCAGACCTAATTTTCGTCCAAGTTAAAACGCTTCGGGAGGAGTTGAAAGATATATGGCAGAAAAGGGCTCTAACGCAACTGAGACTATTGAAAAAAAGTTTTATGAGAGAGACGATAAAGCCCACACCAGGCTGGCCAACCGCTTACGGAAACAAAGAGCAATATATAAAATTAGAAGCGAGCAAGGCCTAATCCTAACCAATCCCGAGGATATAACAAATCATTTCTTGAGATTTTACACTAGCTTATATACAGCTGAAAAAACAGGGATTTGAGTCAGAAATCAAAGAGTACTTATCGAGCCTACCCTGACCCCAAATAGCACAGGATCATTTAAACGTACTCAACGCCCCAACATCGACTGAAGAGGTTAAATATGCCATCTACCATCTTAAAGCTGGCTCAGCTCCTGGGCAGGATGGGATCACCCCGGCTTTCTACAAAGCAAACTGCAGTGCCCTTAGCCCTAACTTAACCAAACTCTTCAACTCAATATTATAGTCAGGTCAGGCCCCCCGTCATTGCTGAGTCAAGAATAATTGTGATTCCCAAAGTGGGCAATGACGCCTCTTATTGCCCGATTTCTCACATAAACGTGGACGCCAAACTCTACGCCAGTATTTTAGCCTCCCGTCTGGCTCAGGTTCTCCCCCAACAAGTCCACAATGACCACGTTGGCTACATAAAAGGCAGGCAAGGGGCAGACAATGTACGGAAAACCCTAGATCTTATGGCTCACCCTGATAAGGAGGAAGAATGCCCCATTCTGATATCCATTGATGCCGAAAAGGCATTTGACCGTGTTGAATGGCCTTTCCTGAATGCAGTAATGAGATGGGCAGGCTTGGGTGAGGTATGCGCTAGGGGGGCAAGTGCATTGTACCGCAACGCATCAGCAAAAGTCCTTGTTAATTGTATCGCCTCCGACTCCTTTGCCTTAACCCGAGGCAGGTAACAGGGCTCCCCCTCTCCCCATTATTTTATGCCCTGGTAATCGAGCCTTTTGCACAGAAAGTGCGGTCAAACTCCTAAATTCACAGCATGACAAAGGGAGGGAAAGAATATAAATTGGCGAGGTTCGCAGACGACATCCTGAGATACCTTATACGCCTGTTGGAATCTGTCCCTGCCCTCTTTAAAACCATGCAGGAGTAGGGAAAGCTATTAGGATTCTAAGCTAACAAATTGCATTACCCCTTCACCCAACCACTGCCCTTCCACCTCAGCACACAGCGAGGTGGGGCTTCCAAGTGCAAACTGAAATTACTAGATATCTAGGGGTAGACATCACGTCGACTCTAGGCAACCTGTTTCAAGCAAACCTTGTGCCCCTGTGGAATGCCATTAAGTCTGATCTGAACAGATGGTCTAAACTACCACTATACTGGGCAGCAAGGTTTACATCCATAAAAATGAACGTTCTCACCAGATTCCTCTTCCTCTTCCAGTCCCTGCCAGTCGTCATCCCAGAAATGCTTTTAGTAGAAATCAAGCAAACACTGTTAGCCTTTTTATGGGCAGACTCTAAGCCCCGAATTCCATACAAGACTCTAAAAGACAAGGGAGGCACAGGGTTCCCCGACTTCTCGGAATATTATAGAGCCGCCCAACTTAGAATTCTCTCAGACCACATCTGGGAAAACCCGGAAAGGCAGTGGGTCCCCCTGGAGAATACTCTCTTTGCCCCGGTTACATTGGGTGTGGGTTCCGTACACCTCCATACCCCGCAGGGTCCGGGTACACCCAGTTCTGATGGTGCTATGGACTATGTGGCACCCCTCACAATCCATGAAGCGAATAACGACGTGGCCCTCCCCCCTAAGCTGTATTTGGTCCCCCCAATGCACGATCACCTTAGTGAAGTCCCTCGTTTTCTAACCGTTATATGAAGAGGGATTAGTTAGAGCTGGGCAAATCTGGAAGAAGGGAACGTACCTCTCGAAAGAGGAGCTAGAACACACACTGCACGGCATCTCGATTACTCCCCACTTTATCTGCAACTAAAGAGTACCCTCCATGACCCTCAATGGGGCAATTCTTTACGTCACCCGCTTACTGCATTTGAACAAGTCCTAGCAATGTACTAAGGGGACTGATCACCGACCTATATAGTGCACTCTTAACTAGGGGCCACCTAACACGGCCCACTTCTGAAACCAAATGGGACACAGACCTTGCACTTAGCGACTCTACAAATGTATGGCAGGCCATTCATAGAGGAGTATGGGGATCATCAATCTCCATGCAATACAAAATGCATAATGTAAAATTGTTGTTGAGATGGCACTACACACCTCAGAGGCTCTCCAAAATGTACCAGGGGACCTCCCCGTATTGTTGGAGGGGATGCGGGGAAGTGTGTGATTACTGGCACCAATGGTGGAACTGTGTGCATGTCCAGACTTATTGGAGCAAATTGTTAGGGTTGATTTGAGCAGTAGATGGGATCTCCAGAACGCTCTCTCCATAATTAGTACTGTTTAGCATTAAATCAGATGGGGAAGACTCGTACACATTGCTATTACACATGCCTCGTAACCTTTTCTTGGCGGCAAAGGTATGTCTAACGATCAAGTGGCAGTGTGTGGTCTTGCCTTCAAAAAGAGAATGGATTACTCAAGCATACGCCATTTATGAGATGGAGAGTCTCACAGCTGCCCTTCAGGATTCCCAAAAGCACATTGACCTGATATGGTTCCCCTTCATAGAACACTATTCAACTTACCGAGAGTCCTTGCTAGGCGCACTTTAGCAAGTGCCAGTTCTGACCTCAGAGCTGGCGGCATCGAGTTTTTGCCACATCTGTATGCACGTCAGCCACTTCGGTTTGAACTGGGGGCCATGAGAATGTGACTGGTCCGAGACCAGGCTTTATTAGCGTGTGGTGGATACGTAGGATATGTAAGTGTTAAAAGTGGACCTTTTAGTCAATACTTCATGCTATATCAATCTTCCTCGAGATGAGTTGGGGGCAGAGGGGGAGGGAAAGAGAAGGGGTGGGGGAGTGGGAGTGGGAGGGGAAAGGTAAATGGAAGAAAAAAAGTTTTTTTGTCTTTCTTATGCCTCTTTTGTTTGACATACCATGATACTATTGTAGTGCATCCACAATGTGTGCTTGGCCCTTGTCACATTTGATGTAAAACCAATAATATATATTAAAAATAAAAGGGTTTAGAGCCCATTAAAGACACAGGGGCAAGACGTGTTTATAAATCCTTTCTATCCACTTCAATCAAGTAGAGAAAACTGCACTTAAACTTCAACAAATATGTTCCAAATGTCAAGAAAACACAGATCACTGCTGAGGAGGAGCCATGGCTTTGGGGGCACCAATTAAGTCCAGTTGCCATAAATTGCCTGTTCATTAGTCCCTCATCCTCTGCTTTATTGCTTATAGTCTTGTATAAGCACATAACAAAAACCAAGCTAGAAATACGACCCAACCATCAAGTGCCCACCATGACCATGGTATGCACCTTGTAACTTTAGGTAGTCCCTGATTACCATTTGTTTACTAAAAGATAAACTGAAACATGAGTGGGAGGGATAATATTTGCCCCTGTGTCGGTGTCGTTAATAGAATCTAAACCTCCTGTCACGTTAGTGAGGGAGGTTAGTATTGTCATACCAGAGGCATGTGCTTATGGACAGTTAAAGCACCTGTAAGTCATTACATGCACTGTGCAGGGTACATTTGTGATAGAACGTCTTGTAGGCAGATTTCTGAGGCCAATCGGTAGCCTTTATAATGCCTCCCAGCTTCCCACCCAGGAGAAAAGATTGTGATGCTATAGGACCACAGGAGGAGTGAGACTCAATCTAGTTGGTATAAGTTTGTGCATCGTCATCACCCAACACTTTGGGGTAAAAAGACAGCCCAGAGAGACAGAGATGGAGAGGCCATACTAGGCCTCATTGTGAGAGTGAAACTGGCTCCGTGTGGAGTCCCATTGAAATATAAAAGCCAGTACAAAACAGTGATTTCAACATAAGGCCTAGTGAATGACTGAGAACGAGCCTCCCTCCCTTTTGTTACAATGTACAGGCTTTCAGCCAGAAAAGAGTCAGACTTAGAATTGGAATATTGTTAACTGTGGCCTATGGATTCCAAGTACATGTGGCATTGCAGATGCTGACTTCGTGTAAATGCCCACTTTGACAGATTCAAAACTGTAACACTGCACATGGAAAGAATAAATACATTTGAAATAATGTGCATCTGGAAGCTAAAAAGGAGGAATGATGCCTTACATTGGGAAGGTAAAGTCATATGACAGACTGCATTTTCAGGAATAAAGAGACTCAATTTCAGCACATAAAGATGACAACATTTATAAGGAAAGGCCTATTTAGTTTTTTCATTAATGAACACAGATTTCTTATTTAACTGTGGCATATTTTGTGAAGAATACCAAGAGTGAACATATTTCTGTTTATACAGAATATAAAGAAAGATTATATTGTGAATAACAGGCACTGGTGCAGTATTGAAAGTTACATGTACACAGTGGGTGGATGCAATATGCTAGGCTTTCAGAATTGTGAACTGCAACTTGTCTTTCTCTCTGAGCTGAAGCTTTGACCCCAAGACCTTGGGACTGGGCCCACCAAGGAAGCAGGTCTGCTTGATAATTTAAATGCTAAAATATACAAAGAAGAAGATTGAAATTATGGGATTTACAGATAACAGGTCAGGTTTCACATAAAATGTGCATTAGCTCTAAACAAAGACCATTTGAAGCTCAGGAGGAAACGGTATTTGTATTTGTGTTTGTATTTATTGTTTTTATATAGCGCTTTAATCCAAAGCGCTAAATGGCTCGAGCAAGTGGCTGGTCACATGCTTAAGGAGCAATGTAAACTTGGAGGAGAAATGAAACTACCTCTCATAGCATGCAGTGCCATTGATGTCAACGGAAAACAGTGGCTCTTCCCAGGAAGGGCGTTCTGAAATAAAATGTCTATTTTCTGACTTGCTATACAATGTAGAGTCAAAAAATATATAGATTTATGTAGTTATCTGAAAAATGTGCGTAGTTGTCTTCTTATGAGATTTTCAGAACGCAGAAAGGTTAAACCCACTTGTCATTTTGAGACGACAAATCTTTCTCCTCCCTCAGCCTACATCATACACATCTCCCAAATGCTGGTCCTATCAGCAGCCAGTGGTCGTCTTGGTGGGAGATAAAGGCATAGTGCTAGCCAATCCTTAACGTGGGAATTATGACAATGTTGGAGTGTCATCAGCACTATAAGAGGGCATGTTTGCATCAGAACAGGGCTTTTTCACTTTATTACTGTAGATAGCCTGCTGACAGACTCTTGCAAGGAACAACTAGCCAAGAGGCCTCAGTCCTTGTATTGGAAACAGTGACAGGGAAACCTAGAAGCTAGCTGGGACCCCATCAGAGGACCAGAAGGAGTCTGGGAACAGAAGAAAATCCTTGACTGAAAGCCCTTGACCAGATCTGCACTGTCCCAGAAGAGCCCTGCTGTTTTCCCTGACCAAAGGATCCCATGTAAGTAGATGAATCCAAAAGCCATCAATTGTGTGGAGCTACCTGACTTATACCTTTCCATTAATGGGTTGGGGATGGGGGGGCGGTGAAACTGGACAGGCCCTTGGCACATTGTATAAAATCCAATTCAAATCAATTCCACTATAGAAAAATCACACTATCCATTTAAATTGTGTTGGGAAAAGCCCACCTTAACCCTTTCCATTTGGTGATGGGGGAAGCTGTGTGGATCCTTAGCGCATTGAATTGAAGTTAAATCACTTAATTCCCATACTGAAAATCACTGGATAAGTGTTATTAGAATTCAAAATGAACAAAGTTCATGCCCTGTGTGTTACAGCCGGTATAGACCCTAAAGACTTGGGTGACTGTCCTTCTGAAACCCCTGACTCCTGTCCCGAAGGTCAGTGTCCATAATCCCAAAATAAGTAATCCTAAATGCAACCTTTGAAGTTAATGTAGATGGTACAAAACAAAAGTTCCCATTTATAGCCAGTGATTCCAAAGTCAGAATTACAAAGCCTTACATCTCATTTGAATGTGTGTTAAAAAACGATTTCCCTTCAAACTCCTTTTCCCAACCGTGCTTTTTAAATACAAGTTGAAAAACTATTTCCCCATTTGAGTTCCTTTTCCCAACTGTGCCTTTGAAATGAAAGCCTAAAAACGAAATTTCCCATTGATTCCCTTGCCTCCCAAACCAGAATCCCAAAGCACTGCTTGTCCTTTGAATGTGTGTTGCAAAACGATTTTTCCATTGTATTGTGAATGTATTCTATTGCTTAAATTGAAATTAAATCTCTTGTTAATTGTGACTGTATATTTCTAAATTATACCTGTGCTGTTTTAGTAACAGAAAGTTGTGGTATTGGGTGTTGGTACAGCATTGGGGACTGACATTGGCAGCTAATCTTCTTTGTCAAACCTTAAATAAATAAATAAATATTCTTACTATACACCCGCCTGGTTCCTAGTCCCATCGTGACACAGGGTATTTGTTGGGGTGGGTGCGAGACCTCACCAAAGTGAATATGAAATAAAAAGCGCTTTGGGTGTGTGTGCCACCTGGATTGGGGAGGGGAACTCCCTGAGTTGAGTGTGATCACACAATAATCTGCGACAATTCTGGGGGCACGTGGCCGGGTTTTGGTTGAGAGTCTTCACTTGTGACAGTGCAGTAGCAGGAGACTATTCATTTGGGTGTAATTGCATTGAAGTGGGTAGAAAGTTGTGTTGCATTGTGAAGGTACAAGACACACACCAACCGTTGCCAGCCGGTAGCCCTATGCTGCACTCCTGATGGGAACTAATCCCAAATAGTAATTCCACCTCGTGAACTCAAAGGACTCCCACCTGGGAGTGTTTGATCTGCGAGAGTTGATTTAATCAAGTTGTAATTTCGAAGTAGTTGAATACACTTTACATGTCTAATGTTCAATTAATGGACAGTATACATGAGGATCTGTCAATCTCTGTGTCTATAGTCAAGAACCACAAAGCTGAGCATAAACAGATGTTAGACAGACCAAACCTTGTCAAATAAAACGTAACCAAATTTAATTTGCACGACACTGTTGCATTACAGTGTGTAATACTGATTCAACTCACAGGTTAACTCATACAAGTCAAAGAACAACTCAGAAACAAAAGATAATAATTCAATTGAGCTGAAGAGGTGCTCAAACAAACCGTAATTTATACAAAGGCATATGTAGAGTACGACACATCTAAACAAACATGGTAAAACAATTCTTGTGTAGGTAAGTTACCACATTTGTGTTTCCCTACTTCTGGGCAGTTTCATTCATTCTGCTCAGAATTTCCTAAAGACACTCCTATAGAGTAATAAGTGCCAACGCGTTTCGGATTATTCAAAATCCATCTTCAGGGCAGGACGCGTTTTAGATTCAACAATATTCAATTCGGGTTCCTACAAGGTATACGGATACACTGATTAGAACTTTATAGAGTGTGTGAGACTTGGCTAGTGATTCTCATATAGATGGAAATACACTAACCTTATTTTCTCGGTAAGCAGAGAAAGTTCATTATCACCTGCATGGTAAATGTAACATAACACGCAATTGTAAGTATCCAATCTTTAGCAAGGGTGATGCTCTGGAGTGCTACATGTGTTATTCTAGGTTACTCGCCCGGTCAAATGCCAACTCGTCTCACCGGGTACTGTGGCAGTGTCAGGCTGTGATTCCAAATGTAGGCGGCTAAAGGCATGGAGAGATAAGGAGTATATGGGTCATCTCTCATTACTTCAAGACCAACATAAATGCTATTCAGGTCTATAACTACGAGCAGATGTAGTTAATATTATACTTAAAGGTGTCTATTAGGCTAAAAGTGATGGGAATCAGAAATCTAATCCCCCAGTAACGCTAGTCACCCATGGCGTGTAATGTGTATCCCACTCTGTGAATACAATTCTGCAATTGTGCTCGTATATCATATATGAAGCAAATGCTGTTCATTGTAGTCTAGGGCGGTAGAGAAGCCTAGGCTCAATGCATCTGCATCCAGAAACTTACTTGGAGAAAACCGCATTTGAAAATCAAGAGGAGCAGCCCGTCCCCAGGACGCATTGCTTGTCCTCTCGCATTAAAGGTTGCCATAGGAGCGGTGCGCACGCGCGTCCCTGCTCAGGAAGCCATCTTTGTGTGGGACTACTTGTCCATCCTACAGCTTTCGTTTGTGGGACATGATTATTAATTCTATCGCCAATTGAACTGTATACACAGTGGGCCATGTCCTTATGATAACTGTTCACTCATGTTAGTTCACCGTCTGGCTGAGTGATAAAGCCGTAACGCTTGAGGGTTTGTTGGTTTTCATGGCCGTGCTGCACGTGCGTGTCACGGCCATGGTTACCAGAGACGCACACGGGCATGCACGCATCCTCAGGTTAGTATTGTTTGTGCAGACCCCTTTTGGAGTCTGAGATGATGAGAGAAGCATAGTTGGATTGCCAGATGTTTGGCCATGTATAAGAACTATGCGCTCGTGTTAGTTCACCGTCTGGCTGTGTGATACAGCCGTAACGCTTAAGAGTTTGGTGGTTGCCATGGCCGTGCTGCACGTGCGCGACACAGCCACGGTTACCCGAGACGCACATGGCATGCGCGCATCCTCAGGTTAGAATCGTGTGTGCAGTCCCCTTTCGGAGTCTGAGATGATGAGAGAAGCATAGTTAGATTGCCTGATATTTGGCCAATAGTGTTAAACATGAGGGGGGGGCGTGGCTACGCACATGGAGTGAGGTCGGTGTTTGCCTGAGCTCCTGCCCATGATCCTGAATCGACAGATGTTACGGTGCTTAATCGAGAGCGTACGAGGCTATAAACCTGGTCGAGTGTAGGGGAACCCATTTGCTGCACTCGACCTCATTTTCGGGAGAAATCGGAGTCTGCAAGGGGATAAACGAACCGTTGGAAGAAGCTCCCCTCCAGAGCACCCAAGATGGCGGCCTCCAGCACTGAACCTAACTGACCGCGAAACACAGAGAACCCGCGGACCGAGTTTCTGAGCGGCCCCGGCGCAGTGCCTCTGGCGCCGACGTCACGCTCCTGACACGGACGAAGCGGGGGGAAAAGATCACACACTGAGGATGGCTTGTTGTCTGGGGGGGGCCTGCGGGGCTGCGCGGCGCTAGGACCCGCAGAGCGCCATCGGAACGCCACCGCAGCCCTTCGGAGGGCACCGGAGGACTCATACAGCAGTGACCCGGGGATCGAGAGGGAGAGTCCCCTTCCACCGCCCTTCCACTGCGGAGAGAGGCTGGGTCCAGGGGAACGGAGCACGGGCTCCCTGCGAGAGACCAGAGGAGCCAGGAGAGGCCCTGCACGGCGTGACCGGGGGCCCGGCCGCAAACACTGTGGAGCATAACGACAGACTCCGCAGTTTGTAACCCGTGAGTAGCGGCCCTACATCCTCCCCCCTCCCTGCGGCGGCAAGGATAGCCACAATAGGAGAAAATATAAATGAAAATATAAATGAAAAAGCGGGAGTGGGGCTAAGAGGAAGCGCTCCTGTTCCCCTGATGTGGCGTGCAGGCGGAGGGACCAACGGCTAGATCAGGCCCTGGACTCCCTGACGGGCAGACACGCAGTTGGGGGCACACGAATAAGCGAGCTGGCGCCTTGGACGGAGGTCTGTTCTACAACCTTGGAAGAGCCCCACAAGATACAGGCGGCCTGCGGTCCCTGCTACGCCCGGCCTGGGGGTGTTCCTCCAACGCACGCACCCTTGGCCGGTGACTCTCTGGACCTGCCTGCACCAAGGAAGGGTGGTGCCGCTGAGATCAAATCTGCGCCGGGCCGCGGCCGGGGGCCCATCGCTGCCAGGGACACCCTTTGGACCGCCGCTGGCGGTAGCACTGAAAGCTGAACCCAACTTGGCACAGGTGAGGGACGCACTCGAGGAGAGGTTTTATCTCCGGCCCAACACAGCTGTCCAGCATTCACCTAGACACCCACGGAATAAGGCGGCAGGCACGCCGGCCCTGCGAGACGTGATGTCTCCATCTAAAGCTAAACTCAAAAATACAATAATGGACACTTACACAACGGTCAGATCTAAACAGCCGCTGCTGCCCGAACCCACAACTACGGGTGAGCCAGCACACACAGGTGTGGTACCTGATAACACGCAAGTCCTTCAAGCTATCGCAGAGTTCCGCACCTCCATTGAAAGCGGGTTTGATGAAATAAAAGTGGACATGCAACTCATGCGCCAAGACGCGTGCAACTTGACGGAAAGAGTAAATGTCAATGAGACCACTCTGCAGGTTAATGTTGAAAACACCGCGGATCTGGAAAAGCGAGTCCAGGAACTGGAACAAAAAGTGTCGAGACTGGAAACACGATCCAAGGATGCAGAAGGTCACGCTCGGCGCAACAACATCAGGATTCTAGGGGCTCCCGAGGATATGGAAGGCCCGAACCCTACAGAATTCATAGAAATGATGCTACAACAAGAAATTGGGGCAGGAAGGCTCTCCCAAGGGTTTTCAGTGGAACGCGCCCACAGGTCTCTTCAGAAGGGTCCGCCTCCAGGCTCATACCCGCGTCCGATTATTGCCAAAATCCTTAATTTTCGCGACAGGGAGATAATACTGAGGTATTCCAGAGAGGGGGGAGAAATAAGGAGGAAGGATTCTACAATTGTCATATACCCGGATTACACCCCTGCAGTACAATACGCCAGGAACTCATTTATACCGATTAAGGCAAGGCTGCGCAAACTTAACCTCAAATATATGTTGCTTTACCCCTCTCGCCTCAAGGTCCTCTATAAAGGGAAAGCAATTTTCTTGGAAACTCCGGCCCCGGCAAATATGTGGCTTGAACACAATAACTTAGCGGACGATGGGGAAAAGCCACCACAAGCTGAATAACAGATGTAACAAGAAGCAACAACCGCCAATATAGACCACTGATCTTGCACATGAGGCATGAATTGGTTGATCAACCGGCAACTACGACCGTAACACTCGGATAGCAATACTGGGCAGAGGAGCAGGACACCACACACGACCACGTCAATGGCAAACAGGCCAATGGCCCACCCCTACGAGACACATGCAGGTCACATTCCTGCACATTGCCCACGCCGGAAAGCCAGGAGAGGCTCAGAAAGCGTGGGAGCCCCTGAGTGCTACAGGTTCACTGTAACTGCTGGGGGCAGTTTCAGTTACACAGTCCGAACTGCTTGTTTGTCGGACTGCCAGTTCATAGAGTTGTCTGTTTAAGCTGCATTCGTTGTTGCAGCAGTTCCAGTTCAGCACCACAATCTTCATGCAGAACGAGGAATAAGGAGGGGTGGCCTAGACATTCAAGATGCAAGATGGAAGGTGAGGAGGCGGGGGGGAAACAAAGCCCCGGGAGGAAGCGCCCTAAATATGGCAATGCAACTTAGAATACTAACCTGGAATGTGAGAGGGTTGGGGTCATATCTACGCCGGAACAGGATCAGGTCCTATCTGCGCAGGAAGAAAGTAGACATCGCACTGCTCCAAGAGACTCATCTCTCGGTGGAGGACCAGGCAAAGATGAAGGAGCACTGGGGAGGACAAGGACAGGGGGCCCCATATTCCAAATTTGCTAGGGGAGTGTACACTTGGATCAACCCTGTGGTGCCCTTTCAGATGACAAGAACTGAGGTAGACCCGGAGGGGAGGTATCTGATACTGTGGGGAGTGCTGGAGCAGGTAGAGATCTGCATAGTCAACACATATTTTCCAAACCACGGCATTCCGTCTTACCTAGCTAGGCTGCAGATGAAACTGGCGGGGCACAGGGATGGCCTGTACATATGGGGTGGGGATCTTAACTGTG
Organism: Ambystoma mexicanum; assembly: GCF_040938575.1. NCBI lineage: Eukaryota > Metazoa > Chordata > Amphibia > Caudata > Ambystomatidae > Ambystoma > Ambystoma mexicanum. Next base: position 377,170,671 of record NC_090926.1, on the reverse strand, counting down.
TGAGGGACGTGGACCTAGATAGATCTGAACCCCCGCAGAAGCAATCGGACAGGGCCTCTAGGGTGCTAAACAATCTGCTGGAACAACTAGACCTGGCAGATGTCTGGAGGGAACACCATCCCACAGACAGAGGATACTCACATTATTCCTCCCCACACAACCTCTACACGAGAATCGATTACATGTTTATAGACAAAATGCACCTGGCTCAGGTGGAATCAATACAATACTTGGGTAGATCGATTTCGGACCACTCCCCCCTGATAATGCACTGGGCTCTGAAGGGCCCTAGACCCCCTATCCCGCTATGGCGAATGCCCACAGAGGCTCTGAGGGACCCAATATTTAAGGAGGAGCTGGGAGATAAACTGGTAGAATATGTCACCAACAACAGTGGTAGTGTGAAGCGCTGGAGCACGGTATGGGAGGCCCTAAAGGTGGTAAAGAGGGGAGAGGTTATAGCCGGGACAGCGGGAGTCAGGAAAATGCTGAGGAAGGAGTTGGAGGAAAGGGAGGAAGAAATAAGGCTGGGAGAAATTAACAGCTCTGGCACTAGAGATGAGGAGGAACATTTGCAGGAGGCACGGACAAACTGTCAGCAGGCGTGGGGACGGCTAGCAAAGTTCGACTACACAGCACGCACTACCAGGGCACACATACTGGGTGACAAGCCAGGCAGGTTACTGGCTTGGCTATGTAGGCGAGAACACCCACAACACCCAGTGACTGCGATAAAAGACAAGACGGGACTAACGAGAACAACCCAGCACTCGATCAACACCACATTTGCTGACTTTTACTCTACATTATACGCACACGGCACCCAAGTCCCGCTGACAGATATAAAAGACACCCTAGAGGAGATAGGACTTCCTAAACTGGACGAGCAACAACGCGACTCACTGGAAGAGGCCCTCACCCTAGAGGGCATTTCAGTAGCAATTAGAGCCCTGTCCACATGCAAGACCCCAGGGACAGACGGGCTCCCCCGGAGTTCTACAAAGCATACGAGACAACACTGGTCCCATTACTGCATGAGGTATTTCAAGAAGCTTATGAGATAGGAACCTTACCCAAGACCATGAGGGAGACACTTATAGTCCCAATACCCAAATCACAAAGACCAACCGAAGAATGCGACTCTTATAGACCAATAGAAATGCTGAATTATGACAGTAAGATACTGACCACCATCCTGGCCAACAAATTGTCCAAAGTGACAGGCAGTCTGGTTCACGAGGACCAGAATGGCTTTGTGCCTGGCCGCAATACAACTGCCAATTTGCGACGGCTACAGCACATTATAGCACACACAGCGGGATGCCAGGAACAAATGGCAGTGATGTCATTGGACGCCATAAAGGCATTCGACTCCATCTACTGGGAGTGGTTGATAGAGGTGCTAAGGGAGTTTGGATTCGGGGAGGGATTCGTGCGCTGGGTCAAAATATTATACAATAATCCCACAGCCAGAGTAAAAACGGGCAAGTGGGTATCGGAAGCCTGGGAAATACAAAGAGGTACAGACAGGGTTGTCCCCTCTCCCCCATGATCTATATACTGGGGTTGGAGCCAATCGCAATCTATATAAGGAAGCAATTCTGGGATGCTGGAATAAGAGTGGGCGGGGGGTTTCACGTTATCTCACTATACGCGGATGATGTCCTAATTTACCTAACAGACCCAAAAAACAATGCCCCTACAATTTTGGAAGTGCAGGATAACTTTGCACGGTACTCGGGGATACACTTCAGCAGACAAAAATCCTGCATGTTCCCACTGGCAGGCTTGAGGGGGGTGGAAGTAGACAGCCTACCGCAGGTTGGGATAAGATGGCAGCAGGACATGTTTAAATACTTGGGGGTCAAGATCCGACACACACCTGAACTCACACACGAGCAGAATACACAGGCGGTATCTCAAGGGCTCCACAACTCAATGAAATTTTGGTCAAGGTTACCGCTCTCAATGATGGGAAGGGCATCGATAGCAAAAATGATTATACTACCACGTTATCTATACTTCTTCCAAACCATCTGCCACTACATCAGGCCATCCTTCTTCCGAAAGCTAGAAGCCCAGATTAGAGACTTCATATGGGGAAAAACACGCCACAAACTGACATTGAATATTTTAACACTCCCCTACGATAAGGGGGGCATACAACTCCCGGATTTTGAAAGGTACTACTTGGCGGCCCAACTCAGTCACGTCACTAAATGGCTGTCAGATGAGGTCACCAATGAAACCGGCCTACTGAGTGAGCTTGTCAAACCTATGTACCTCAAAGAGATAATATGGGCGCCCCTGGATCGTGCCGGAAGAGCTCCCTTTCTGGCCAATCTGGGTAGACTGGTATGGGAAAGAGTCAAGACCATCACACATCTGAAGAACCCCTACTCCCCTGATCTGCCAATAATGGCGGACATGAGAACGACTCCAGCCGAGGTTAACATACTTAGGCAATGGGAGGGGCTGGGTATATACGCTTGGGGAGACATGTACGAGGAGGGAGAATTTAGGGATCTGGAATCACTGCACGAGATGGAGGGTCTACCAATGGGACAGTTCCTATGGTATCAGAAACTCAGACACGAGGCTAAGGGGAGATGGGACAGCTGGCCAGAGGAACCAGCAACAACCCCCCTAGTGACAGAAATGTACAACCTGAGCGACGGGTGGAGGCCAGTGTCGAGAATCTATGCGCAGCTAAACTACAGGCCCAACCCCCGTGGAGCCACGTTAAGGACCAAATGGGAGACGGACATTGGTGAGGGGTTATCAGACAATGAGTGGGAGAGAGCACTGAAATTCCCAAAGTCAGTGTCCAGAAACGCCAGGTTCAGGCTAATCCAAGCAAACGTGCTATATAGAACGTACAAAAAGGGTAGCAAGCTTCAAACGGCAGGCAGAGGCACACTGCCCATGGTGCACTAGCGACGAAGCAGGACTGATACACATGTTTTGGGAGTGTGCAAAAGTGGGCAGTCTTTGGGCCAACGTCAAACAAGCATGCGAGAATGGTGGAGTTACCCGATATGAATGGACAATGAAGGAATGTCTGCTGGGCACATACCCCAGGCTAAGCAAAATAAAACATATTGTCCGGGTGATGGACATGGCATGCATACTAGCAAAAAGGGAGATGGCAATGTCATGGAAGTCCAAAAAAGGCCCACAATACATGAGATGGAAAAGGGAAATGAAGCGATGGACGGCTGCAGAGACAGAAGCCTAGGGATCTGGGACTGTTCGGGGTGATGGGGACACCAACGCTAAATTTGAGGCATGGAAAACCGTGGTGAGAGACATGTTCCTACCATCCGACGACATGCCCCCATGAAGCCTAGTAATGTGATGAGTGGCGCTCAGCCGCAAGAAATGCGTAGCTCACAATAAAGAAAAGGGGGTGACGAGTCACAAAGGGAAAGAAGACCAACCCCACCCGTCCCCCACCTACAGGGACATGGACAAGCCACCCACTTGACACAAGGCGATATAGACTCCATAATCGTTGAACATGAAGACAGTTTATGTTTAGTTAATGTTGTTATTTTGTCCTGTGGGATGTTTCCTTCCAGGAACTAATCGAATATGTATTAAAACTGCAGAATGGCAGAGATAATGAGCAGGAAGGGAAATTGTCAGTGATGTAATGCAAATCTTAAAATGCCAATAAAAATATTTTGAAATAAATAGTGTTAAACATGAGTATTTCTGATCGCAGACAGGTAAACCCAAATTAACAGCGGGAGGAGGGGCACCAAAACAGTTATCAACTGCGTGGTGCCCCTACCTTCCGCAAGATTTCAGATGAACAACTGGCATCACCAGGGGGTCAATGCTCAGCCATCTGCCAGCACCCCCTCTGCCCAAAGGTCACTTGAGTCATGAAATGACATTATAGTGTTCATAGTTACCACCAATATCTGTCTATCAATATCACTGGGTTTATGAGATTCACAGCAGTTTATGTACACTAAGTCCAGTTTTCATTGAGGCTCTACTGGACTCCTGGCTAGAGGGCCGTTCACATTCTCATCATTTTGTAAATTAAGCCGAAGCTTCTATCCACCTTCAAAAAAAGGACTAATTACAAAACAATGTTAAGTCTCCCGGTGCCAGGGCCGTTCACATTCTGGAGGGTCACAGCCAAGTAAGACAGTTAGGCCATTTACACATAGGTCAATCTGAGCACCTGAAATGGCAAGTACATGTTGAACTCAGTGGTCATAATGACTCTTGCTCCCATAAACCAGGTATGCAATACCAGTTACCAAAAGTTACACTGTTAAAAACACTACAAAAAGCTACAAAGAAGCATTACAAAAAGCACATTAGGTCGAATTCACAGTTCATGCCTCTTGGGTTGATACAATCCAAAAGATTGAGCCAAACGATCTCCCTCTGTAGTAGTCTTTTGTGCACATCACCCCCTCGCGGACCCACTTTCACTTGTTCCAAAATCATACATTTCAATTGGGCAATTGAATGTCTTGCTTCCAAAAAGTGCATTGACACAGGTGATCTAAGGCATTTTGTCCGAATATTGGACTTATGCTCAGTCCATCGCAATTTAGCTTTTCTCATAGTAATCCCCACATAATAAAACCCACAGGGACATTTGAGAACATAGACTACATTTGTGGAGTCACAAGTACAAGTGTGTTTGAGTGTGATGGGTTTACCTGTATGTGGGTGCGAAATTGTGTTCCCTGCTAGAATGTTGCTGCAATGTTGACAGTTATGACAGGGTTGAGTTCCCTTGTATCTTGTGGGTGTCCCCTGTGTCATGGGCAAATCTGCTCTGACTAGACTTTTCCTTAAGGCATTGCTATTTCTGTAGGCAAAAACCGGCAGTTGTTGGAAGAGTGGTTGTGTCTGGGGGTCAATTTGCAGCATAGGCCAATTTCTTTGGATAATGCTCTTCATTGTTTTGCTCTGTGCGGAGTAGGTTGTGACATACACCATAGAGTCATCTTTCTTGGTACTCTTAGATGTAAGTAAGGTATCCCTCTCGATAGTAGCCACTTTCTCCTGAATTTGGGCTGTTGTGGTCGGATTATAACCTCTTTCCCTGAATTTATGGCGTAAGGATGCTGACTGTCTCTGGTATTCTGTGCCCTCTGAAATATTCCTCCGATAACGTAGAAATTGGCTTAGAGGGACGCTGTTAATTGTCCTCCGAGGGTGGAAACTTGCTGCTAATAGGAGGCTTTTTCTGTCCGTGGCTTTGGTGAAATCCTTGTCTCCAGATTATTGCCTTTAACGTAGACTTCAACATCCAAAAAATTGATCATAACATTGCTCGTCTGAGTGGTAAATTTGATCCCCGGGTACATTGCATTCATCATGGAGAAGAATTCATTCAATTCATCATCTGGGCCTGACCAGATGCCGAACACATCATCTATATATCTTACAAATATGGTCAGATGACTTAACCACCTTGCTGATGTCAGTACGTGTTCTGTTTCCAGATGATACATATATGTGTTGGCATACGCTGGGGCCATCGCGGCCCCCATACTGGTCCCTGATACTTGTAGATAGAATTTGTCTTGGAATCGAAAAAAATTATTCATCAGCACCAACTTGAGCAATGTTAAGACAAATATCTTGTTGACTTGGCAATTGTCACTCCTAAGAAGTAGCCACTCAACAGCTTCTAGGCCAGCTTCGTGTACAATGCTGGTGTAGAGAGAGGGAACATCCATAGTGAATAGGGTATCTCTTTCATTAACAAACTCAATCTCCTTTCATTTTGTCAAGAAGTGGGTGGTTTCCTTGATGTAAATTGGGGTTTCTTGTATGAGGGGTTGTAGAATTTTGCCCAGGTATTTCGCCAATGATTCCAAGAGGCTCTCCGTTGCCGCTATGATGGGTCGCCCAGGAGGGTCTGTTAGTCTCTTATGAATCTTGGCGAGGATGTATATCACAGGGGTGATAGGGTGTGTCTTTTCCAGGAATCTACGTGTCTTCTCGGAGATCACCTCTCTTGTTTCCGTCTCATCTAGAACATACTTTATCAGGTTTCCCACCTGTTCAGTTGGATTATAATCGATCTACTGATAAGTTTCTCGATCCGCCAGTTGTCGTTCAATTTCTGCAATGTATTTAGTCTTGTCCATCAGGACAAGGGCACCTCCCTTGTCTGCTGGTTTGAAGATAATCTCGATATTATCGAGTAACCCTTTAACGGTTTGAAGTTCACTCATCGTGAAGTTCCCTCTCTCCTTGGTCCTAAAGGAAATTTTCTTGAATTGGTCCAGGACTGTTTTTTCAAAGACCGCCAGCACGTGGTTGCTGATGGGGGGATTAAAGACACTCTTAGGTGTTAGCTCGAGGAACCCTAAGGGTTGCATTGCGAAGCTGCCACACAGACCTGTACCATGGGTTCCAGGCTGGTGTATATAAAAAACAGTGTTGATTTTGTGTTGTCATTGTGAGTGGAAACTAAGTAGGAACATGGTTAAGATTTTGTCCTTGCATAGAGAGTATATCAGGTGCAGAACATATTTCAAAATAAGCACCATAGAAATCAATATGGGCAGGAAGCACCTCATATCCTAATTGTTTATTAAAGCTGAATTGAATACGTGGAACAAGAAGGTGAAAAATGGCAAGCTAGAATGATGCAGGAGGTTACCTCTGCACATTTTGATATGTATCAGGATAATGGGCCCTGAAAAACCTTTACATGACACAGACCAGCAAAGATGAGCAAATTAAAATGGCTTAGCTCACAGCATATATGTATTTATTTCCATATGATGATCATGGAAGAAAGATACCAGGATAGTGTAGCCTCTATGCAAAACTAGTCTGAGCTTTTGAATCAGGCACAGAGAAAGTTGAAACAATTAGAAGAAAAAGCAAAACAGAGCCAAAATTCAGAGTCAAAATTTGAAATTATTATTCAACAGCTAAAAGATGAGTTAGTGACACCACAGCAAGCGGATGCAGAGCGAGAGGCTCCATTTATGCACTGCAAGTGAAGCATAAAGAATGTGTTAAAAATCTGAGTGCAAGTCAACAAAAATGAAATGAGCAGGTTGTTCACAATAGATCCTTCTTAGGGGACATTTTCACAATTCAATTACAGGTTAAACAAATGAAAGCTGAGAACATTAAAGAGGTTAATTCTCAGGGGGAATTTGATCAGATGAACCAAGATCTGAACACATTGGCACAGCAGAGAGAGCAGTTGAGGGAAGAAAATAACAAATTGAGTCAAGAGAATAGTGCCCTGTTTCAGGAATTGCGTCAGTTAAGGACAGATGTGGAGAAAAGTGAGTTATGTTCTCTGGAACTGACTGACAAGAGGCTAGAAAATGCAAAATTAATGGAACATGTGAGGCAAGCAGAGTTTGACATAGAGCAGGCAACACAGGCCATAATTGCACAAGGGGAGGAGATTAGTACCCTGAAAAGAGCAGTCTTAAAATGCGCAGACAATACAAGCCTCACAGAAGGAAAATGAGTCCCATTGTTAGGAGAACAAGGGACTAAGAGACCGATTAATGGCACACAATAAAGTGCTAGAAGCCACTCAAGAACTCGCTGTATTTCAGCAAGAGATAGGGGCTGAGAAAAACAAAGATGAGAGGTTGGAAAATGAAAAAGTCAAATACAAACAGGCTTTAAGGCACCCCGACCAGTCAGGGTATGGAAAGGCACCCTCCGATCACAGAGTGATGACCTCTCTACCAGGGACCTCAAGCCAACTCACAACCTCATATGTAGAGGGTGCAGCTGAGTTCAAACCTGCCAGTTTTCAAGAACAGGGAAACATGAGGCAGCTGGACTCAACCAGGCCTACTCCAACTGAGCCAGAAGGCCAGTCCTTATCAGACATTGATGAATATTCATCTCTACTCAGTACAAGGGAGGGTGTCCGGCCCAGTGGGCACTGGGGATACCCTGGCATCTACGTCTGAGCAGGAAGGCTCCTATGATGAAAAGACCAGGGAGTTGGCCTGTCAAAAAAGTTACAAAGGTACCACCTGGTCCACTTTGCAGACACAGAAGAACCAGAGTGTAGGCCTCAAAGGAGCATCTTAAAGACCTCCACACATTCTGGGAGGTGGGGGAATTCCCCACCTTACCAAGAAGGAGGGATGAGGAGGATAAGTACTTCCCTGGGTAAAAAGGGGAGTAAAAGGGAAATGACCCTGAGAGCCCACAGCACCACAGTGGAGAAGAGACCAGACCCCGTCATTCTGGGAGGGATTCCCAGTCACATAGAGGTAGGGAGCACCTAGAGGACAGGGAGTGGACCACCAATAACAGCAGCTCTGAGTCAAAGGGTGAGTGGACTCAAGTACAGCGGAAAAGAAATCTGCCAAACAGAAGAGAGGTCTTGTGAATTACCCAATTCGGCAGATAAAGACCATGAAGAGCTTTATGACTCCCTACCATAAGAACGCCAAATACTCAGTATGGGAGCATCTAAAGCTTTATGACCTAACTATGACTTCATTTGGTGTTAAGAATGATAGAAACTGCATGGAGTTGGTCAAATGGACATTTTCCCCTGAATACTCCAGCTTCTTTCCAGGGCTGGATGACCAAGATCACCAAAAAGTGTCCACCTGCAAGGCAGCCATCTTGAAACACTTCACCATTCACAGGAACCCTCAGGAGGCCAACAAGGTGGCCTACAACTTGCAGTGTGGGGAAGACCAAGCACCTAGAGAGTGTGTGCAAGAGCTGAAGCAAGCATTTGCACAGACCTCTAGGGGGGTGAACACCAATAGCCGGGAGTTCATCAACGCATACTTCCATGCGCTCCCGAAATATATTATTACCCAACTAGTAAGGGATTTCCATAAGCGTAGGACCCTAGATTGGGTGATAGAACAAGCCATCCAGATTAATGAGGTCCAAAAGCCCTCTGAAAACAAAAACAACCCTAAAAACCCCAAACCCTCAAACACACCCGTCGCTGCAAGGGTAACAGAGGTGAACAATACTCACATATTGATCTTGGAAATGGGGGGCCTAAAAATACTTCTCCTACTAACAGCAACAGGCGCAATGAAAGGCAGAGAAGACACTCAGATATAACCCAATCGAGTGGTAGCCAGGAAGGGTATCAGTCAAACTCTCCATCTGACCCTTCCACCTATATCAGTCCAAGATACAAGGGTAACAGACCCATCCTGGGGTATGTATGGACTCCCCCTGCACAAGAGGGAGGCCCAATAATGTAAGTACTACCCCAGGAAAGCTCCCTCAAAATTTCCCTCAGAACATCCATCAGGAGGGAAGAAATACTCCACCCCCAACCTAAGTTTCTTTCCCAGATACACTTCAAACCCCAATTTCCAGAACAATCCTCCTCTCTCTCCTCGCTTTCAGGACAATAGATTCCCAAATCAGGGAGAAGGGAGACCTAGGATGGAAGGTTATCAGGGAAACTCCCAATACCTGAGCTACTCTGCGTGAAGGGACAGCTACCCTTTCCGGGATCAGCAAAGGTATGAATCCAGACCTCACCACCAACCAGAAAAAATGTCAGAACTGAAGCGATAGGTCCAACAATTAACCCAAGACCTGGGTGGCATGCTTAGGGCTCAGCAGAACACTCCACTGGAAACTGCTGCCCAGAGTAACTCAACACCCAGTTCTGGTTCCCCGTTGCAATGACTTTGTCATTAAGTCTCGGCTCAATATATTTACTGGGGTCTGCCTTGAATAAAGCAATGGCAGCTTCATGTCACACTCTCCTATAGAGACTGGAAGTTAATTTGTAAAAGGAACACGACTTGTTGCTCCTGTGAAGCCCTAAGTATTTATGGCATCGCCAGACAAGTAAAACTTGCCTTCACATATATACGAGCATGTTGCACCTGTGTCAACGTAGAAGGAATATTCTTTATCCCCTATAACGACATCTACCCTTGGTTCCTCATGAGGGTTAGGTGTCACTGATAGGATAGAACACATCAGGTTTCCCTGTGAGCTATCCTCATCCATATATAACTTTGTCCCATGCTGAGTGAATGGGCTTCCTCCATCACCAGTGTTATTTCTTAATCCAGAATTCAGTACCTGTCCTGCACTTGTTGTCTGTGACAGTTGCATTCGCAACTGTTGAGACGGTCCTTGTGGAAAACCTATCAAGTTCTGAGGTTGCAAGCTTTGCTCTGCTCCTGGCGTTTGCTGTTGCACCATGTGATTCTGTGCAACTCCATTTCCACCCTGCGGTAAAAACACAGGTGGAGTCACCATTCCTCTTCTGATTCCTTGGTCTGTTTGCACCATGCCTTGCCTTCTGCATGTGCATGCTAGATGCCCTGTCATCCCACACGTCCAACATATTGGCGGAGGTCTAATTAATTGCCCATTTTCCACATCTTGATTGCCACTTTTCATGTTTTGAAAACCTCCCTGATTACCTTGGAAACCTCCCTGATTACTCTGCCATCCTCTTGCTCGAAAGCCTCTCCCTCTGGGGTAGAACCCATCACTACCCTGATTAACCTGCTGTTGATTATTGACCTGCTGTATGTTTGATCCGTCTGTGCTAGTTATCATTGCCCCTTCAATGGCATATTTTGACAATTTGTTCTGCACTAACTTTGCCTCTTCAGCTTTTCATGTAATCTATTTCTTGCGATTCTTTTCTTGCAGAAGTCTGCAATAGTGAGCTATGGTCAATTGTATCTCAGACCATGGCTTGGCATCGATTCCTACCAGTTTCTTGAGCTGCTTCTGTACCTGATCTGGCAGCCCTTTGCATAATATATGGTAAAACACGGGTATGGACTTCCCCCAAGATTCACGAGTTTCCAGCACCCATGCGTCTTAGAAATTCTGAATGTAAAGCAACAGATCTTCTGACTCCTTCATTTTGCGGGTCATTATGGCTCACATGTTAGATGTATCCGGGTATAGCAATCGTAATGATTTCCATATCGCAGCTCTGCAATTGTTAAAAAGAGCTCCATCGTCTGCAGTGTTAACTGTAGTCACGCCAAGGTAACCTGCGCGTGTCCACACATCGTCAGCTCTATCACCAAGTATAGCGATTAAAAGACCCTCAATATCCCCTATGGCCAAAGTGTTCCCTCCTGTCATTTTTTCCAGCTCATCTATCCATTTTCCGGCTCCCGATGTTAACATTGGAAGCTTGTTTTTCAGATTTTCTCGGTCCATGTGTGGCCATGGAATATACTGTGACCTTGTTCCTCCTTTTTCGAGCAACGGGAATTGTAATACATGGCACTCTTTTTCCTTTCTCATAATGTTTCGCTCCACTGCAGGGGTGATAGTCCCGCATCAATGTCTACCTGGCAATGTCCTTAGTCGGCTCACATAGGGTGGCGGAGACACCCCCCTCTGACCGTAAGATGCTCCTTGGTGTCGGTCTGACTGTGTGGCTGACTCTGATGCCTTAGGTGCAGACTTGCTAGAATCTGACCATCTTATCCCTTTTCCTCTGGAGAAGCATTTTTCGTGTCTTCGCTCTTCTTCCTTTTCCTCGTATTCCTCTCTTTCTGCGTCTGATATTGTCTGTGCCCAACTCGTGTAACTCCTCTCATCTTCCTCATTTCTGTTTAGTGTCAACCTATCTAAGGACAGCTCTCTATTTCTACTACTTCAGGAGGCGTCCTCAGCATTATACAACTGAGTGCTCTCAAGGCGCTCCTCCCCTCTCCCTTGGGGTACTTGTTCTAGCCCCATTTCATCATATATTCTATCAATCGTCTCTCCGATGCTTCTGGTGTCGAAGTCATCTTCGATATGTGCCTTAGACGTGCATGGTACTGAATCGTACTCAGGAAATAGTTCTTGTATATCTTCCCATTCTGCTACTAGATCGGGTTTTTTAACCTCTCTTTCCAGATATTCAAGATCTCGTGCTCTCTGTCTTCGCTTATGTTCAATGTCCTCCTCGAACTCTCTCTGCTTCCTCGCTTCCTTCTGATCCTATCTTCTTCCTGTTTCTTTGCATCTCTACGTTCATTTTCCCTTCGTATTTCCTAATTTCTTCATCTTTTTATTCTCTTCTCCCATATCTTTTGCTCTTCTTCCTCTATTCTCTGTTGTTCCTACCTATTCTGATCATTAGCTGCTCTTGGCTTATGATCGCGTTTCCTTTCTTGATCTTCGCGATACAGCTGTTCTCGTCTCTATCTTTTTTCCTGATCCTTTCATCTCTCAATCCTTTTTCCTTTTCTTTCTCTTTTCTTTGTGAAACGTCTGGCTCTCCCTTTTGTCTTACATCCTCAATGAATTTACCATCGGGTTTCAATACAATCTGACCTCCCATCCATCCTAGATTACTTGGTTCACTATGATTGGGTTGGCATCAACCCCACTCATACTTTTCCACCAGCCTAGCAGTGTGCAGAATAGCCAGCCAGGTGCAGGGAGTTTCTTCGCTCCCCCAGTTTCCCTCCAATTATTGCAACAATCAATCATCACTTCAGTGGTCATGTGTCAATTATTTCTTTGTATCTTGTCCTTGAGACTGCTCTTGGTCTGGAAAAGTGAAGGCGCCTGGGCATGGCACAATTCCATGCTTAGGTGTGAAGGTTTCATCTCTTCTGTTGGCTCGGTCAGTGATTCCGACACCGTGAAAGTCATCTTATTCTCATGTAATTCGTGCATTTGATTTACTTTTGTCAGCCATCTGCCTCCTGAGGCTTATCTTGACCTTTCAGAATAGGATACTCTGTTCTTCTCTTCATTAAATGTATCTACTATTGGCCTACTTCAGCTGGTACGACCATGGCTTCTTGGCATGACTTGTCTTCGTCTGAGTTTCTACCTGTCCTTAATTCTCGATTTACCTGCTGCGAAACTCTCGTCATGAGATCTTAAGTAAACTTTGGTCAGTTGTGCTCTTGAGCATAGTGGAAGTATACTTATATACAGTTCTTTTCTTGCGGTATAAATGTATAGCTGGCGCTTGCCGCACTCTATTTTACTATTAAGCTTTAGCAAGCCTGACGATTTTCTTATCTTCTTGCGGTTCTTTGCATATGTACACGTGTAAGATAGCTGAATATCTGCATCACGCTCATGGCATAAGCATCTAACATTTGACATTGTTATTTTGCTTTAAACTCAGGATGTCACTTATCTATTGTGTTTCGTCTCTTTTAATCATTTATAGGTCGTCATATCTTTTATGTGTGAGTCAGTCCGGGTTCTTGTGACATCACCACTCGTCTTCTTTTAGGACTTTCTTGGCTTCTTCCGGTATTGCATGTTGGCAATCGTGATTTTTTCTCACTTGTCGATATGGGTTTCTCCATGGGTACCTTACTGTCCAAAGTTTCTTAGGTGCAGGTACTTCAATAGGTGCTGTCAGTCTGATAGATACTGGGCAGAGCCCTGCTGCTGCTCTCTGCTGGTTTATTTGTTCATCATATGTCACATATTTCGGCGTGAATGTTCCTGGCACTTCAAAATGGGTGGTGGGGGTGCGAATCGTGTTTGGGACCCCCTCTACACCACTATAGAACATCACCCTATCCATTTAAATTGCATTGTATTGGGAACAGCCCGCCTTAATCCTTTCCATTAAATTGTAGGGACGGAGGAAGCATTGAAGTGAAGTTAAATCAATACATTCCCATATAGACAATCACAGGATGAGTGTTTGCAGAATTCGAAACTAACAAAGTTCATGCCCAGTGTGTTAGAGCCGGTACAGACCCTAAAGACTTGGCTGACAGTCCTTCTGGAACCCCTGATTCTTGTCCCAAAGGTGGATGTCCATAATCCCAAAATAAGCCATCCTAAATGCTACCTTTCAAGTTAATGTAGTGGGTACACAACATTTCTTCCCAGTGATTCCAAAGTCAGAATTACAAAGCCTTACATCTCATTTGTATGTGTGTTCTAAAACAAAATTTCCCATGTATTCCCTTGTATCCCAAACCAGAATTACCAAGCATTGTTTCTCATGTGAATGGGTGTTGAAAAACGATTTTTTCCTTCAAGTTCCTTTTACCAAACTTGCCTTTTAAACACAAGTTGAAAAACGATTTCCCCATTTGAGTTCCTTTTCCCAACTGTGCCTTTCAAATAAAAGCCTAAAAACAAAAGTTCCCATTGTTTCCCTTGCCTCCCAAACCAGAATCCCAAAGCACTACCTGTCCTTTGAATGTGTGTTGCAAAATGATTTTTCCATTGTATTGTGAATGTTTTCTATTGCTTAAATTGAATTGAAATCTGTCGTAAATTGTGACTGCATGTTTCAAACTTTTACCTGTGTTGTTTTAATAACAGAAAGTAATTTGGAGGTGTGATATTGGGTGTTGCCACAGCATTGGGTCTGATATTGGTTGCTAATCTTCTTCGTCAAACTTTAAATAAATAAATAAATATTCTTACTGTACACCAGCCTGATTCCTATTCCATTGGTGACACAGGGTATTTGTTGGGGTGGTTGTGAGACGGGTTGGAGGCCTCACCAAAGTGAATCTGAAATGAATAGCGCTTTGAGTGCACGCCACCTTGCTTGGGGGGGGGTTCCCTGAGTTGATTGTGACCACCTAATACACTGCGACAAAGCACCTGAACGGATCAACGTTGATTTGGAGCCTGTGATTTCCTGTGGGAATGAAGAAGCTGGGATTCTGAAGATGGTCTTCAGGATGACATTTTGTGCTATTAACATTTAACACATTATACCACACTTACATGTTCTTGCTCTGTAAGGGAGAGGTAAGAAATAGACGTAGACATGCATTTGGTTAAACAAGTAAGAAAACATGTAAGCATGTAACACCTTGTTTCCAATGCTAGCCTTAAGCATAACAAAACATTTGCTATTGTTATTGAACTATCTAACCCTTTTGCACTGCCATCTGTCATTCCTTATTCTCTTGAGCTATATGATTACCAAGCCACTTTTTTAAACGTTTTTTTCGGTGTTCTTCCCAGTGTTATTATTGCACATTCTGCGTTGTGTATGTGAGCACACAAGTAAGTGAGGAATCTGTGCAAAGCATATCACTGCATGTCAAACTGCTTGAAAAGGCATGGTAGAGCCAAAACGCCCTGTTTCAAAGTTTGTATATGGCATTTAGTGGTGACAGTTTTAGGGACTCTCATTTATGCCATATTAATGGACACAAGCACGAAGAGATAAGCTGATTTGCGCAGAATGACAGCAGTGTAACCCAGTTTCACTGGTCCCAAATTCTCTATCTACACAAGCAATCGTTTGACACAAAATAAATTATCAGTGCAAGTAAACTCAATCCCAGAAATCACCCCGACCCTATACACACAGCATGCACCATCTTGCTAGATCAATAGATGACAGTGATCGTTTAATTTCTAAAAACATTTTAATAGTTTTTAAAGAATCTGTAAAAACATTCGTAGAAGCTTAATTTTAAGTTTTGAAAGCCAGTAAAGCCTTAGAATAACTCAGTGGGTTAAAAACCTGCAGCAGAGTTCTAACTGCAGGTTTCACATAAATTACAGCAGTGGGCACGTTGGCACAATAAACCAACATTCCAAAAGAAATTCTCAGGGAGAAAATGATTTTTGCCATTTTTAAGAAACATTGCCAATATTGCCAAACCAAATTAATTGTATAGGTGCACAAAGTTTAAAAGCTGGTTTAGGCATATGTTACATTAAGCTAACTCTTCCCAATCCCCACCAAACCGCTCAAGGCATAGGCCACTCCTTAAAGTTTCCACCAATATCGTATGCATTTTGTCAGATGAGATAAGAGGATGAGCCGGGTACACCGACTTGCAGCGGACTTTTCCTGGTACTCCGCCTTTCAGATACTCTCCTGTTATTAAATCTCCCCATTGTATCTTTGATGTTACACTTGTTAAGCAGTTCATACAGTCATATTATAGGTAGCTTGCTCCCTTACACAATAGTGAAGTTTAATTGCAGATCTACGAGTAGCAGGCTTGAAGGTTGATTGGACCGTAGAGGCCATTAATGGTTTAACCCCCACTTGAAATTCTTTAGGTGGATAGATTTACAGCGAGGGGACTGCATTGAAACAAACATTTAAGTATTGATAAGTGGTCCCATAAATTGTCTGACAACGCCTACTCAGCCATGGCTGTTCATTCAGCAGTTTGCATTCTGAGACTTGTAGTTTAGCTGTTCCAAGAAATGGGCACCGCGAAGCAAATGCTAATTGGCGTTGTTTATTTTGCCATCCACTGGTGCGTTTCTTTCCTTGGGTATTCCCTTGAGCCATGAGGGTCAGGTGTGAGTGGCGTATCCAGTTACAAGTGTTTCTGTGCATTCTGGTATTCGTAGTTTTGCTTTTCATTTATCATTGCAGAGCTCTAAATGACAGAATGCAAATAAAGAGACAAGCCTGGGTGCCCTATTCACACGTGGCAATGCTACAAGGAGGTGTCTGAAGTCTGCTGTGGATTGGTTGTATTGTCAATAAACGTGCTTACTTTTTTCACTTTTGAAAACAGGCATCCAGCATATAGTTTTGCATGGGTGTAAATTAAATGTGCAGTTTTTAAAAGAAATTACATTTGTTTGAGCTTTCAAACAAGCAGCAGGTTTGTAAATGTCTACAAATACACAATGTACCTATTCTTCCACAAATAAACCAAATAGCTTGGGAGACATGTTGTCTGAACTTGCCTTAAAACATTTTAATGGACCATCGAAATGAACACCCCCAACGTTAGCACTTTGGAAGAAGAGTTGGAATTGTGCACATGTAAGAGTACATGAAAGTGAACTTGCAACATTGACCCAGTTTCCTGAAATTGCTGCCTACTGGACAGTCCTTATCAGACAATAGAGCTGTAGAGCACAGCTCCAATGACCACTGCAGGAAACCCGCTCAACTGTGGCCGACACACACCTTAAAACCGTAGATGCCTCTCCTGCTGCACCGTCCCTGGCTTCTGAGTCTTGAAACTCCGACTGCTGTCCCAGGAGATAGATACAATCCAGATTCATGGTCTGTAATCTGGGGGGGAGGGGGGGGTGGCCACTCTCTGCATAGAAGAACACACTTTGAAATCTATATGTGGGTGTACAAAAAACTCTTAACTTTCAACCAGCTTTGCTTACCTCCAGTTTCCCAGCCAAGTTCAGAGAGCGGACCCGGAGGCAACAGGAACACAGTTTGAGGGCCTGGAACTTTCAAGGAAAGTTTGTTGCCAGACAATCTAGACTGGAGCAGCACAATACTACTTTAACCTCTTCCTTAACTCGCAGAGTCGTGTACGAGCAGCTACGTAAGAAATGAACAAAAGGTAAAGGTTGCATTGAAATGTGTTTGAGCGCATTTTAATGAACCTTTACTTTTTGTTAATGGGGGAAAGATTACACAATGCTAAATTCGGCCCACAAAATAGGCCACTAAGCCAGGGTGACTGAAAGTAGAAAGGCATTCTGGAAATGGCTGAATATCCGAACAGCCTATCCAGCCCTGCCTCTCACTTTCCTCTGCATCCCCACCCTTAATGTCCAGTTGTAGCTGTAAGTGATTTCAATCCGGCACACACCCAAGTCAAAGCCCAGTACGTAGTGCACAACTGAAACCCTTATTCATTTTTGTCTATAAATTCAAGATTCTGAACGATATACCACTCATATCACACACTTCTTCTGAGACCCACCCTCCCACCCCCCCAGTCACACTGAACCAGGAATCAGGCTGGTTTGCAAAGGTAAATATTTATTTATGTATTTAAAATGTAATCACAATATGTTTTAATAGACAAACAACAATCACCAATGGGGTGACGAACACAGAATAATATCTTTAATACGCTGGGAATAAGTAAGGAGCAGAACAGATGCAGCATATAAAATAACACTTTTCTGTTGGTTCAGATCAGATAGCACTGCAGAACAGAAAATAATCCTTTTGTGTTGGTTCAGATCAGATAGCACTATGGTTAGAGGTTCCCCCTGCAACACCCCTCAACCCCCAATAGGCAATGTAAAGAGATAGGAGGATAGTGCAGGTATTCAGGAATAGCACAAATCAAACAGGATATCAGTCCCACCTTGCCCCCTTAAAACACAAGAGAAAAACGGAATTGACCTTTCAGCTGTCAGAATGGCTTTTTACAATTGTCTTTAGAATTGACTGGGCAAAAACACCAATTATGGTCAAAAATACTGAAATTGTTATAAATTCCTATGGGAGCCACTTTGAACAGTTGCACACATGCACAAGCAAAGATTTGGTCAGCAGAAAACAATGTAAATCTTAAGGTCCAAGTCGGAAGCGGTTTAAAGCTCTTTTACACGTGTAAAAATTTCTCAGACTGGAAATCGTGGCAAACCTTTCTGTGTGCGATATTCACGATAATGGGGAAATCTCTCTGTTTTGAGGTTGTATGGATAGCTACAGATGTTAGGTACAAGTAGGAGTTGAAATTTCATTTCTATCACAGAAACGGAGGGAGTTATAGGGGTTTTAATAAAGGTTGTTTTTGTAAAATAGGCGCGAGAATGGAAAACAGAAATGCACTTTTGAAAATGACAAATGGGTTTGTTTACACTAGGGGATAACTATGAAGAGGCGAATACCACACAGGGATCTTACAGTCACTGGATCAGGGCGACCAACCTGCTGAGGAAACTCGACTTCTTCAGATGAGAAACGGGTCAGCGCTAAGATAGTTCTAACAATACTGGTTCTGAAGGAAAGATAGGATGGGTTTGAGATAGGGATAAGACAATGCAAAGATACTTCTAACAATGCTGGTTCTGAATGAAATATAGGATGGGTTTGAAATACTATAGGCCACAGTTCTTCCTATTAATACTCACAGGATAAGTATTTTTAAATGAGACCATCAGTTCTGGTCATGGATTGGGTCTGGTCTAGGAAAGACAGCACGTCAGTCACGGTACTGGATCCTCTAGGCCGGTCACCGGATTTGCACAGGATCTGCACTCCTAGTCTGTGGGTATTTGAATCAGCTGGATGGCGAGTTCCTCAGGCAAGCCTAGTGGTGGTAAGCCAGAGGATTTCAGGATACTGGTTCAAAAGGCCTTCTCACACCACCCAGTGCTTTACTGGGTAGAGAGAATACATTTCAGGATTTGGGCCTTGCTGGAAATCAATGGTTCTCTATTTCTGACAAGAGATTTGGCATCTGGATCTGGAAGAATATTAAAGCTGGATGTAGGATGCTGGATCAGAGTGCTTCGCCAGAATCAGGAAAGTGGCGGGATCAGTCAGTCCCTATGTGCTCTCAACTGTCTCTATTTATGCTTTAAAGTGGGTGTATGGGCCGGTTTAGCTAAGCTTGCCCCTGTGAGCTGGGATAGGACCACACTTCATCTCAGCCTTGCAATTTGAGTGATTGGATCAAGGCCGGATGATGTCACTTTTTATGATTTGCTTTACAATCCTCAGAGACCTCCCTTTAGTCACTGGTCTAAAAATCGGATTTGATACTAAATGTACATTTCTACATTGGTCACCTTTATACAAATCACACACAAAGATGCCATATTTTATGCAGCAGCCATTCCTCAAAACCCTGTAGCTGTGGGATCTTGTCTCAACTTTTGTCAGGCACATTTTGGGGTTTCGCTTGCAAAGTGCTGCTTTTCTCTCTGCACTCTGTTTGCTGGTCATGGAGCCCAGTGGCACATTTCTGCAGGGTGTGCTCTATTCCACCACACATGTACCATGAGTGGCAGGTTGTGCATCCCTCGTTTTGTGTGCTGAAGCACACGGTTTTTGTAAGTTTTGGTAGGTTTTTGTAGGTTTTTGGTGCGCACAAGGGTTTTGCCGTCATTGTTGCTGTTTCTTTCCCCACAACTGGCAGGGTGATGCCACATAGCATAGCAGAGTGGGTCAATACATCCCGGACGAGCCCCCAAGCTGTAAGTGATTTAAATCCGGCACACACCCGAGTCAAGCCCAGCATGTAGTGCACAATTGAAACCCTTATTTATTTTATCTATATCGTTCAGAATTTTGAACTTATAGAAATAAATAAGGGTTTCAATTGTGCACTACATGCTGGGCTTGACTCAGGTGTGTGCCGGATTGAAATCACTTACATAACCACTTCTCTTCCTTCTTGTCTTTACTGCTTTTAATCTTGGCACACTTCTAAAGCAAATTGCTTTCACTAAATCTGGATCCCCTGTGGATACTTGCCCAATCATGGTTCTCAAGCTTGCACCTCCTACCCTTTTACAAATTCGAAATCTTTTTCTCTCTTCTGATTTTGTCCCGGGCACCTTCAAAAAAGCCTCTTAAATTAACCTCCTTTAGATCACATCCCTCTGGCCTGCTATTTCCCCATTTCCCTTCTTCCTGCCCCTGCAAATAGCTTACAATCCTGGGTCACCACCCCAATGTGGACATTCTTGGAGTCACATATGTGTTTGCTCCCCTGTGAAGCTAGATTGTGACCAGGTAGGGACACAAAAGATGTCCTCACGGCCAGATGGGATGATCTTTGGCTGTCCACATAAAAGGGATGAGTCTACTTCACTCACCGTTGGCAATTATTATGGGTGCAGATTCATGAAGTGAGTTATTGTGCCGTATATTGTCATCTTTTTGATCAAATACTCATGCAGACTACCCTACGGTGGAAAAACCATCAGAAAAGTTAAAACCCGCATCATGGAACACAGGAGTTGTTTCACAAACAGGACTGAAAATGCACCAATGGTGAAACACTGCTGGCGATTTTAGTTACTTCTTCTTTGAATTAATTGTTTTAAAAACATTTTCTGAAAATATCTTTTCAGAGTCAGATGTATTTCACAATTGATAATATTCTCACTTTTGAGCTTTATCATATCCGTCTCCCCGTTAGAGGTTCTAGAACTGCGTTACTGTATAACGTTGTGGTCCCTGTGCATTCCATTCCAATATGGTGCTCTTACACGCATATTCTATCGAGGTAGGACTTCCTTTCCCTCTCGCGTTGCCATGGTAATCAGAATGCTTTGCTATCCAGCGTCCTAAGCGATGCTGATTTAGCGTTCGTCTAGGTGAGCACTAGGTGCTCAGAAACACTCTCCTTTCACAGCATCCACAGGTAATGCCCTTTGCAGCATTACATTATCACAGATCGCTAGTGTCCCGATCGCTCGACTTTAGCCTGACGGGTTTTTGCTTTCTACAGCATTTACTGCTCCGAACCCGATGGCCAGCTGTTCACCCGACCCTGGAATATTTTCCTACAAACTGCAATAGTGCCTGAACTGATACTGAGCCTGAAGGTAATTTGCCTTTCTTTACGGTGATCCTCATTATCTTTCTGTGGTTAACTCCTGTTGTGCGCGTGTGGATCGAGTGACAATCAGTTATCTCATGGTTTTTCACCCAGGTTATACCACCTTACCTGTGGGACTCATTCCTTTTACTTGTCTGGCATCCCTCTACGAGCCCTCCAGACCGTCATTTAAGGTAATTACCATCAGCATACCTTATCTCCCTCATTTAATTTATTCTCAAACATATGACATGGCCTGTCCAGACGCTTACCTTTCTGATACTGGACGTTTCTCTTTCAAACTTACAGGTGGAGTCTCCCACTTAGCCTGTGACCCCGCTACAGGTCCTAGCAAGATTTCTGTGTACTGTGCGGTGTACACCATAGACACAGTGTCCGACCCACTATCCCACTGGCCTAATTTTTCTCACCATCCAGGTGAGTGACCTGTTAGTCACCCTTACGACAGATGTTAATGGCATTGCTTTAGCACAATAGAGAAGTTAAGTCATTGCTTTTCTTTGCAGTTTTGGCAACTAAGGACCTATTAAGAAGTCCCACCCTACTCATGAAGTGGTCTGACCCCACATGAACCTTCCAAGGTATTTTCTATACTTGTAGTATAGGTTCTTAGTTCTACTAAGTGAACTGCGTAGGAATTTTAGCTATTAATTATCTCATCCCTATCTTTTCTAACCCCACAGGTTGCATTGACCTCTTTCGCTCTCCACCTGGAGTTTCCGAATAGGATTTTACCCTTAATTTATTCTCCTGATGAATGTTCTATATTGATTTCCAAAGAACAGAAACATGTTGGGACCCCTTTGCTCTGGATTGTAACAGAGCTAACAAACATCTTATGAATGCCAATGAGTTGATGCATGTATACAATGAATGAATTGCATTGATACCCTGACATTTTTTTTCTGTTACACAAGTCATTAATTGATTTTGATGTTTTCCTATGAAACGTGTTTTTAGACACATTGTTTGCTTCATTTAGCCGCAGTGGTAACGTATGTTTATGTATGTAATCCTGGTTTAATCATTGTTCATACTTTATTAAAATTCTATTGATTTTGTATGCTTATTTAACACGATTGTTCACATTGTTCAATGCTCCCTGTTACCTTGTACACCATCTCCTTTATAATATATAGTGTTCACTGTGACAGCATACTATTAATGAAGCACACTTGTATATGTAGTGATGTGTTCCCTGTAAAAGCATACTGTTAATGTACCACAGTGAAGCATACTTGGATTTGTAGTTGGTGTGTCCTGTGAAAGCATACTGTTAATGAACCATAGGGAAGCATGCTTGGATATGTAGTGATGTGTTCCCCTGAAAGCATAGTGTTAATGAGCCATAGGGAAACACACTTGGATATGTAATGTAATGTTTCTACAGTTTCCATGCTGGGAGCCTGGCTTGTGGTAGATGTCCATATCTGATCCCTGTAGGGATATGGCCCACCGCAAAAGCTTAGGGTTCTCCCCTTCCATGGCCATTAGCCATTGCAGAGGCCTGTGGTCCATCTGGATCATAAAGTGAGACCCAAAGATGTAGGGCTTCAGCTTCTTTACGGTCCACACAACCATATATGCCTCTTTTTCTGCGACAGTCCAGTTCCTTTCCCTTTTTGTGAACTGCCTGCTAATGAAGGCGACAGGTTTCTCTACCCCTTCAGAGTTCAGCTGCGCTAACACTTTTCCAATCCCAAAATCACAGGCATCTGTCTAGATAATTAATTCCTGGCCATAGTCTGGCACTTTCAGAACTGGGGCCCTGCACAATCCATCCTTTAAATCCTGAAAGGAGGTTTGACAGGCACGGGTCCAAGTTACCTTCTTTGGCATCTTTTTTGGATTTTACATCATTCAGGGGCATGGCAATGGTCCCATACCCTCTGATGAACAACCGGTAGTACCCGGTGAGTCCTAGAAAGGCTCTCACCTGTGTCTGTGTGTTGGGGATGTCCCACTCCTTCACAGCCTGTACCTTTGCTTGAAGAGGTTGTTTCTTGCATCCACCCACTAGGGGGCCTAGGTAAATCATGGTACCATGTGCTATTTGGCACTTCGTGGCTTTGATAGTCAGGCCTGCATTCTGCAGTGCCTGAAGCACTTGTTTCAGGTGGGATACATGATCCTCCCAGGTGTGGCTGAACACAGCAACATCGTCCAGATAGGCCATGCTGAGGTTTTCCAGTCCGCACAAAACCTTGTTAACCATCCCCTGAAAAGTGTCAGGGGCATTCTTGAATCTCAAGGGCATCACAGTGAACTGATTATGTCCTTCCGCGGATGAGAATGGCGACCTCTCTTTCGCTCCATCTGTCAAGCTGACCTGCCAATACCCCGCTGTGAGGTCAAATGTACTAATGTACTTGGCAGCGCCAAGCTTGTCAATGAGCTCATCTGTCCGAGCAATGGGGTGAGCATCTGTCTTCGTGACAGAATTGTGGCCCCTGTATTCGTCACAAAAGCAAACTTCATTCATCCGGCTAATGGTCTTTTTAGGGACCAGTACCACTGGTCTAGCCTAGGGGCTATGGGATGGCTCTATCACTCCTAGGGACAACATCTTGGAAACTTCCTCCTTGAAGATGTCCCTGACCTTATCGGACATCCAGTGAATTCTACTCTTCACAGGTTTACTGTCTCCAGTGTCCACATCATAGGTGTACCAACCTGGTCATCCACCTCTGTTCCTGCGCTGCGCCAGGGAACTTTGAAGTCACAGGGTGCCCTGCTACCAAAGTAGGGTCTGCCGTAGCTTCTAGCCCCTCTCCCACAGGTTAAGGAGACTCAGTAGTCTGTAGAATTGGACTATGGGCTACTGGCCACGTCGGTCTTTCCAACAAACCCTCTGGACGCACTCCAGGCCCTAAGGCTTTCAGAGCATTCAATCTGGCGTTCTCTTTGGTCCTCGATCGTTTAGCTGCTGCGACTATTTTGGGATAAGGAAGATCATTACCCAACAGACATGGGACAGGGATGAAGTCTTTCACCGATACACGGCGCTGGGTCGTTACACCTCACCAGTTGAGCTTACTATCGCCAACGGGCGCTTACTCTTACCATCAAATCCACTTACGCACAACTCAGGCCCATCAATATACTGACCTGGCTGTACCCACTGCCAGTTGCAGAGGTGACACTAGCTGCGGTGTCTGGGACCGCAGGAGTTTTGTGTCCATTGATGTACACGTGGTCTAGCTAGAGTTGAGTATTATTGGGAACTGGGGTCTCTTCTGGCGATTCAGTACCGTTCCCATTCAGTGTAACCAATCCACATTCGGCCACTCCCTGGCCTAGTGGCCTAGTGGAAAATCCTCCTCTGAGAGGCCCACTCTAATAATAACCTCCTCCATGAGTCCAACATTCACTATGGCTTGCTTGGGTAAGCCCTTTGAAGCAGGATCCCCTTTCCTATAGCCCAGCTCCTTACACACGAAACAACATTTGGGTGGTGAGAACGCAGGTGTCCCAGTGTTAGGGGTGCCCGCGCTCTTCTTTTCGGTGAGCACGGCTGAACTAAAGTTTGGGGGTTTCCCTCGCTCTTTTGGGGACCTAACTTTGAATAGCATTGGGTTGGACCTTTGTCCTTCCCATCCCTGTTTACTTTTTTGTCCACCGATTTCTCTTCCAGTTTGGGTGTGCATGCCTGAGCCTTTTTCCGGACTTGAGTACTCACAAACCTGTCAGTAGCCTTTGCAAGCTCCCTAGCATCGGTGATATACTTGTCCACTAGATGTTGGTGTAGGCCAACCTCACAATTTTTCAACACATGCTCACACGCACTCAAATTTTACATCCCTTTAAATGTGTCAACTTTGTTACCAGTCCCCCCCACTCAGATATTTCAACGACAAGTCTGTGAATGCTTCAAATGTCTGCCCACTTTTCTTTCCAAGCTCTCTGAAGCTCTTTAGATACTCTTCTGGGGTTTTACGGAACTACTTCCTAATGAGGGGTGCATTCATGGTCTTATAATCGGGCCTGTCCTTATTATTATTATTATGATAATGATGTTTATTTATATAGCGCCTTAATCCAAAGCGCTTTACAGAGCACATATTTACATACAATATCACCCAAACCAAAATTGGTACTCATTTATCGACCTTGGAAGGATGAAAGGCTCAGTTGGCCTTGCCGGGATTCAAACCTGCGACCTGGAAATCACGCTCAGATCGCAGCAGCGACTGTGCGCAAAGAATTGCATTGTTCCCTGGTGGCGGTAAGCGACTCATTAGGGCTGCACCACACAATACCTCATCCACCTCCTGCAGCTGGAATGCCAGCTCGAGCTCTTCAAACCAGTCGAAAATATTATTCCCCACTTCATAAGCCTGTACCTCATCCACCTCCTGCAGCTGGAATGCCAGCTCGAGCTCTTCAAACCAGTTGAAAATATTGTTCCCCACTTCATAAACCTGTCTGTGGAGATGTGCCGTCGGGGCTTATCCTGGGCCCTCTGGTTTGAGCCACTACTGCTGCCTTCGCTATAGGCGGACCTCTTGGCCTCTTTCTTCTCTTCAAGCGCCAGCTTGCGCAGCTCTATGGCGGCCCTGTCCCACTCAATGGAGAACGTGTCCTGATTTTTCTGTTCCTCTAGCGCTGGTCTCCTCTCATCGCAGAAGCTTTGTAGACTCTACCTATTTACCAGCCAGAACAATTGCTGGGACCCTTGGAGACAGTGCTGAGGCCTGGGGCCTGCGGGATGCCACACTAGCTTGTGTCCTCACTGACACTCTTGAGTGTTGAGAAACCATACTTGCACCCCGTCGGGATGATTGGCGAGAAACAATGCTCATGCGATCATCCTCGTCATTTACCCCCTCCGGAAGGTGTTGTCCGTTTAGGTACACGGGGCCTAGCGCCTCCCCTGGGGTCTTCTCTCCAACCGCCCTCGCTTCTACCTAAGCTTGGAGGCTGGTCAGCCATTCAGGTTTATTAACCTTAGTGCTGTGGGGAAGTCCCCTCTCTTGACATATGAAGAAGCAGGACATCCTTGGTCATGTCTTTTATAGTCTCCATGTCAAGCTCCATGACTATTAAAATTACCTAGCAGTGACTAAAAGTTGCCTGCAATAGTACTTTTATCGTTGGGGGACTAAGCTGTGCGCAAGGTTCCAACTGACCGACCGCTTGCCACGAATGTGACGATTCAACTTCCGGAGCACCAGTGGTCCAGGGATGAATATCGATTTTTAAACCATCAATCAACCCCACACCTCTAGTACACCAGAAGGGATTCAAACAGATTGGAATAGAAGTGAATTATAAGCCCTCCTTGTCCAATTTTTGTTAACGTGGACCGAACGGCAGGCTTATCGCTGCAAGGTTGCGGACCGTTGGTTAGTTGCAACACAGCGAAAATACAATTATTACCCAATGATAAAAGGGACTGTCCAGTCAAGGTTGTATAAAAATATCTACTTTATTATTACTACAATAGACAGTTCTAGCACACTTCAATTACAACCCACACCGTAAAGGAACACAGAGGAGAGACAGCTTCATGAAGGAAAGGAATGCACTCTGGATACTGACAGAAGGGTAGTTGGTAAAGCAATCAGTCTTACTGTTCAGGGTTGTATGGTTTTAGCACCACAGGGGCAAAGGGTCATAACTGTCTCTAGGGGCCTTCGGAGAAGGACCAGGGGGGTACAATCACAATGTACATGGTGCTGAAGAAGTTCTTGTTGCTCGACAGCGTTGAGGTGGTTCCAGGGTGCTTTGCAGCCCTTGAGACAGAGTTAGTGGCGGGAGACTGCAGGGGGTACCAGGCGGCAGGTAGTTCGGCAAGCAAGGCTGTTCGGACGTCTGCAGGCTGTCCGGCACGGCAGCTCGGGGCAAGAATCGTTATCTCTGTGCTGGTTGGCAGATCTTGAATGCTGGTCGAGGCACCTCGGATGGCTCTGGTCACTGCGGCGTGACACAGTCAGCGGTGCAGCCGGATGCAGTTCTAGGACTCGACTGTCTCGAAATTGTCCTTACAAAGATGGACACTGGATGATGCTGGTGTGGCACTCCTCCTAGCTTCTTCACCGGGTTTGTGTCCTTTCAAGGCAGACAGCCCAAAGCTCAGGAGGGTGTTAGCAGGCAAGCACTTTGTTCTTTCTCCGTAGACTTTCCGGCACTTCCCACCTAGGAAGCTTGCAGTCAGAACCTAGCAGGGCACACCGTGTGCTGGCTGGGTACCAGTTCTGGAGCAGCTGGATGGGTCATCTGAGTCCGCTATCTGCCTCTGTTCCCTGGGAGATGTTTAGGGATGGGATCTTGCTTTCCTCTTGGAACTCCTGTCCTTTCTTTACTGGCGGAAGATGTAAGGTAGACTGTACCTTCAGCTCGGGTCCAAATGAGTCCTTCTTCTTACTCCTTGTGAAGTCTTCAGATGATCTGCTAAGTGAGGGGTTCATCTATCTTTTAAAGCCAAATGGGCCCCAGTGATTGGTGTAGGCTAGGCCTACCTTAATGAACCAATCCTGGATCCCCATCAACAATCTTCTGTTATGCGTGAGGTCAGGAGCAGAGTGCTCTGCAACAGGACAGACAAGGGGGTGACAACATATACCTAAGTCCCAATCATCTTCCTGTCTGTTGTAGATCAAAGTGTTTCTCTGGTTAACTGAGCCCTCTGTGACTCTTGATTAAAGCACAGGTTTTCCCTTGAAGTATGTTCTGGGAGCAGACTTCCTGTCTCCCCCAAACCACATACTTCTCACCTCTGAAAGGGGTGGGCGCTGCAGGGGTTTGCCTATGAAAAATAGTGGACCCATACATGCATTTACCTGCCTTTCATACAGAGGGGTGGGAACTAGCTTCAAGTTGACACATTGCACAACAATGGGGTGTTAGTCCCACCTTCCTGTTGTCTCTCCGTCAACCAAGTCCACTCAGCAGGCTTGCCTCAATTATCTCTCATTAGTATGCACTGCCACCAACCGAAGAACAAAGGAATGCAGATCCATAGAGCCTTTTACATTTTAATTAGGCTGCTCATGGCTGGAGGAAGGTGTGCCTTCCCCTTTCTTGGAATGCTTTGATGTACCCACGGCTGTCACTTTCCATGTGAATATGACAGGGGAAGACAGTGCATGTAGGCTGTGTCTTCCCAGAGAACAGGTGACTACGTGTTTGGTGCGGGAAGCAGATGAAATGGGTGAAGAATGGCTGCACTCATTTCTCGGAGGTTGGTCTCCCATCATTCATTTTCATATATCAAAAAATAAAAAAAGCCCAGGCGAGCGCTCTCTCCCTGTGCGGATGGTAGAATTCCTCACAACTTCCACAGGGGTGGGGCGACTGCAGCCATTTCTATGAAACAAGCCAATGCCATAATATTGGGACACAAAGTTACATTGTCTGTGCCACATGCAATTAATATTTTATTGAATAGAAATAAAACGCAGCACCTGACAAATGCCAGGTTGACTAGATATGAGCTGACCTTATTGGCTGCAAATATTGCCATACAACGATGTAATACGATGTACAACGATGTAATACTCTAAATCCTGCCACATTGGTAACCCTCCTATCAGTTGAATCAAAAGTAATTCATGACTGTATATTAATAACAGATGAAGAAACAAAGGTACGGGTATACTTGATGGATGCTCCAATTGATAAGCCTGATGGTACATTATTTGTAGATGGGCTGTGTTTTAAATTACCAAATGGTACTACCAAAGCATCATATGCTATTACAACATTGAGAACTATTGTTGAGGCTTGTAGAATATCTCAGCATTCTGCCCAGGCAGCTGAAATTATAGCTCTTACCAGCTCTGGTCTTGTAGTTAATATCTTAAATACTGACAGTCAGTATGCATTTGGAGTGGCTCACAACGTTGGCCGTTTATGCGCTGACAGAGGGTTGTTTTACTTCAAATGGGACAAAGATACAGCATGGTGCCTTCATTTAAAATATATTGTATGCACAGACCCTGCCAAAGAAATTTCCCTTCATTAAATGTGACGATTGTAGCAGGAGTTCCTCACTAATAGCTCCCCAGAAACACATAGGCTACTGTTGCAATCATGCGACGTATACCCTAACTGTGAGAATGATACTGCCCATCAATCAGACATTGCGGGCTGGGCAGGATATGGGATGCTGGCGATAAGGCCGGGAGAATGCTTGCCTGTTTGGAAAAAAGAGATTACTGTACAGTGTATTTGCGTAAAATTGAAGCAACAAAGGGAAACAGAATCACAGGCGATAGCAAAATATCCGCAGCTTTTGCAGATTACTAAGCACAATTATGTAAATTCCTGGCCGGCTTTTCCCGACTTAATATACAACTATCTCTAAACGACACTGTACTGCCCTTGACTCTGAAATCACGAGGAG
Organism: Ambystoma mexicanum; assembly: GCF_040938575.1. Lineage (NCBI taxonomy): Eukaryota > Metazoa > Chordata > Amphibia > Caudata > Ambystomatidae > Ambystoma > Ambystoma mexicanum. Next base: position 377,141,121 of record NC_090926.1, on the reverse strand, counting down.
GAGTTTATAGGAGCAACCTCCAACACTGCAGCCAGGCATGTATCCAGGACCCAATGGCTTCCCTTTTGAACTCTGGAAAAAAATGAATAATAAAGTGGCCAAACACATGCTTTTAATGCTCCCTGCAAGTAGAGAAAGAGGTGTACTGCCTCCTAATTTGGGTCAGGCCAATATTATGGTCATACAAAAAAGACGAAAAAAAAAACAGATAAATGTGAATCATATAGGCCAATATCGCTCATCAACAATGAAGCAAAGATTCTGCCAAAATTTCTTGCACAAAGGTCGATAGCAGTTATGCCCTTGCTGGTTCATCCGGACCAGAATGGTTTCTGGGCCAACAGGGCCACACATATGAATATTCGTAGACCTCACATCGACTTGGACAGGGCAGAAGCCCTTCGAATCCCTTAGCGATTGTGCCAATTGATTTTTAAAAGAATTTGGATTCAATTTATTGGGACATTGTATGGGAGGTGTTGGCAAGAATAGGTATAGGACCAAGCTTCCTCCAGTGGGTTAAATTGCTTTACAAGCACCCGGTGGTGGCAGTCCAGCTTAACAAGGTGACCGCTGACTTGGCGGAATGCGCTAAGGCTGACTCTGTTATCCTCTTCTTTTCATCATGGCCATTGAACCTCTGGCAATTTGGCTCACTGGTAATCCCCTATTGAAGGGCCTTATATGGCCACAAGGACCCGAGAACCGCATTTCTCTATAGGCTGATGATATGCTACTGTATGTGTATTAAACCGAGAGATCCATTCCAAGACTCATGGAAATACTGCAGACCTTCGAGAGAAACAGTGGACTCTGTGTTAGGTGTGACAAATCGATCCTGTTTCCAGTGTAGGGCGGTGATGTGGCGATCCCCATCCAACTGAAGATTTTGAGTTGTTTTCGATACCTTCAACTATCTCTATAAAACCAGTGCATCATCAGGAGCAACACATCCCATGACAAAAGCTGTTTATTGTCACTTGTGCACAAAATAATGTGTCTGCACGCAGTGGCGGCTGGTTTGCTTGAGCACCAGGGGTCATGCACTATGCCCTTGTGTCTATGCCAGGTGAAAGATGTACGTTTGGGTAAAAAAGGTACTTAAATCTTTCACCTAGTTCAGCTCCCCTGCTGCAGCATACTGGCCATGTACAATAGACATTACACACATACATGGTGGTCCAGGCAGGACCAGAAGTCTGGAGTATGGCTTCTTTTTTTTCGAGGAGCTTGGGTGTTGCTGCCACGTCAGGGCTCACGGGGCCGACTACATTTTAGGATACATCACTGATCGTTCTTTCTACCCCACTCCCCCTTTTTTTCTCAACATCTTATCCAATATGACTCTTCCCTTTCTTCTCATCATCATCTTCTTAAAACTGTTTGCAGATACTACCTTACTTGAAAAGGCAGCAGATCTGTTTCAGTCTTGGCTCCCACTAAATGGAACCAGACAACTTTTGTCTATTTCCAGTCACTTAGCTTTTAGGAAACACTTATAAAACATACATGTTCTCCTATTTCTGGTAATTGTCTTACCGGCAGTAACCCAGGACCAAGAAACTACACAAGTGGAGTATATATACTTTACAAAATTCAAGTAAGATAACATAACGTAAGTTGTGTAGACAATTTATATTATCAAAAGCTTATACTTTGATGGCAGAGACTCTTCAAATGGACATTAAATAACTTAACCAACAGTTATTGCAAAAACGAGCTATAGAGACATGCTTTAAACACCTATGAGTATATGGGTTTACGAAGGATTTGTCATTTAATGGAGCACAAAGATTAAACTAGAAAGTGTTTACCCAACGGTTCACCCTTAAACAGGATTTGACCTGCTAAAATGCCTGATCAGAAACTGTTTATAGTTTTATAAGCATTACCAGATTTGAGCAGAGTCACTAAGAAATGATTCGCCTCTACTGGAAATGCGGAAATAGGAAATATGCTCATGTGCATGCACCAGTCAACCCAGTGCAATAATGAAAATGCATAACTGAATAGGACAACATTGGTTCTAGGTTAAAAGTTCGAAAACAAAAGGATCGAACGCCTTTTTTTCGACAGTAAAATGACCGAAAAAAAGGGTCGGATTTCTTTTAATTTTTTTTTTTTTTTTTAAGGGTGGTTTCCCCCCACCCCCCTTGTTTTCTTTTTATAAAAAAGTTTTTTATATATGCTAAACTAAAAATATATATAAATAAATAAATAAAAATTCAATCCTTTTTTTCAGTCATTTTACTTTTGATCAAAAGGTCATTCGACACTTTGCATTCGAACATTTGACCGGACACCGACAACATTTTCTGTTGATTTGCTAATGATTTGGAGGGCATCTGATGAAAGGCCAGTCTGTACTGCAATCTTCCATGCCATTAACGCGAGATGTCCCTCGTGGACCAGGTCATGGACACTGCCCACAGAACCTGCCGGAATGTTAGTAAATGAAGGTGTAGTCTGAGGATGACTACAGAGATTTAGAGAAGAGATTGGAACCAAATCTATGAGGTGCACAGGGTTGTCAGTTGCATGTGATCCTGGTGGATAATTCTTGGGTGCCTGATCTTTTAGAAAGGCATCTAGACCTAGGGCTTAGAGATTCATGTCAGGTGGCTTATTGCCTCTAAAAGGTTGCTCTATAAGTCTATAAATCTGAAGGTGAGGGCATAGTACATCTAATAACGTATCCTAACAAAACTTTGTCTGTGAAATTTTTGGGATATTTCCCTTTCTTGGAGAGAAAAACATTGGTCGCTTTATCTGGCTAAGGCGTCCAAATCTTAACGTGTTGCACACTCTCTTGTCTAAAGAGTTATGCAGCCAATGATCTCCAATGATGAAAACATTTTACTGTGCTGGGATCAAGGATGCTGGATGGAGAAGGGTCTGAAAAAGGGGTCATTCAAGCTATCAAGAATATTCTGATCTGTAGAATGGGAGTCTTGAACCAGGATAGACTGCTGTTACTTCTTCTTTTGGGAGGGCCAAGATCTGAAGAACTGGACTCTCTAGTTTAATCCCTAATGGAAATTTGAGAGTGGGATTTTTCTTCTTTGCTTTAGAAGCGAGCCACTACTTGTCTCTATTATTCCTGTTAATATTCCTTTTGTAGGAGACAGGTCTGAAGTGTGTGAGGGGTCTTCTTGCTCTAATTCACTCTCATTCATATGTTCAGACATGCAATGGCATTTATGTGATATTTCGATACCCCCTCCCCAAGCCGTAGAGTGGGAGTCAGAATCTTCAGGAGTAAAATGGAATCATTCAATTTTGTTTATTAACTTCTTAAAGACAAAAGGGAAGCACAAGGTTACACATTAGTGAATCTAGCCCCTTGTGCAGCATTTTAGACATGGGAGGTGTAGCCTGCCCATGTCTGGATTCACAATCTCTTTTACTCATTGAAATCATTATGCACTCGAGCAGAATGATGCTGAAATGTTTGGTCAAAAGATCGCACTGCTCCTTCATAGCCTGTAGAGGACGCTATTGTATACAGTATGGTGACAGTGAAAATACCTATGAGCAACAAGTGCTAAAGATTTGGCGGATTATTTCTTTCTGAGATATTCAACGTGCACAAGTACTAAAAACGAGAAGTGATCATATTTGAAAGTCAAATATGCAAAGTTCACTCTATTGACCTTTCCTAGTTGACTGGACAAATAACCTTTTGCCTTTCAGAAAATGAATCCTCAACACCCAAAAAATAAAAAGAGAGGGGAGAGTTTTCTACAGCTTTGCTGGCAAAGTATAAAATGCACTCACCTTTCAAATGCAAAATGTGTAATAAAATATTCCATTCAGAGCAAAATACCAGTGAGACATTTGCAGACTCCTTCCGATCATGTTTGTGTGTAGTCCAGCGGCACGTTTCTGGCCTAGGAACTTTCCGAATTATATCATTGGGCTTAGCATACACTAAGGGCCTCATTACACGGAAGGCGGTAAGGGTTAACTGTCACCGGTAATGGTACCGGTGACCGTTAACCCTTACCGCCTTACTACGAGGTCCCTTTGCGGGTTGGTACTTTAACGCCTGCTTTTTAGCAGGCGTTAAAAACCAACCCGCAAAGGGACCAGTGTGCTAATTACGGTACCGCAATTTGGTTCTGGGAAATGGTCCTAGTCTCGGAGTTAGGGAGCGTGTAGAAGACAGGGAAGGGAGTACCACTAGCAGCTCTGAGTCAGAAGGTGAATGGACTCAGGTGTAGAGGACGAAAAAGACAGCAAAGCAGAGCAGGGTTTTGTGAAAGACCCAATAAGACAAATCAAAGCCCTAAAGAGCTTCCTGACCCCATACCACAAGAATGCCAAGTATTCGTATGGGAGCACCTGGAACTTTATGAGCAGATGATGGAGTCCTTCCAGATCAGGAATTATGTGAATTGTATAGCGTTTGCTAAATGGACGTTCTCACCTGAGCACTCCATTTTATTTGCCCGACTGGAGGACCAGGGTCATTTTAAATGGTCCACCTATAATGCGGCCTTATTGAAACATTTTTCCACTCATCAGAACCCAAAATAGGCCCGTAAGACTGCATATAACTTGTGTGGGGAAGATCAGGAGGCTAGGGAGTTTGTGCAGGACTTAAAGCAGGCATTTGCTCAGAATTCCCAGTGGGTGAATATCAATAGTAGGGAGGTCACAACTACATCTTTCCATGCTCTCCCCAAATACATAATGACTCCGTTGGTGCATGACTTTCACGAGCATAGTACCCTGGATTGGGTGATTGAATAGGCCACCGGGATTTATCAGGGGCAAAAGCCTGCTGAGAGTAAAAATACCCCCAAAACCCCCAAACCATCTTACACCCCTGCTGCTGCAAAGGTGGCTGAGGAAAAAACGACCACTCCATTGGATCTGGAGACGGGTCTAAAATTAACCTTCCTGCCAACAAGCAAAATGGAAAGCAGAAGGGGCCTCCCAACCCAGCCCAATCTAATGGTAGTCAGGCAGGGGCCCAGAACAATGATCCCTCTGACCCCGCGACTTATATAAGTCCTAGGTAAAAGGGTACTAAACCAATCCTGTGGTATGTGTACACTCCCCCGGCCCAAGGGGTGGGGGACTAATCAGGTAAGTACTTCCCCAGGAAACTTTCCTCCAAATTTCCCTCAGGAGAGAAGTATCACTCCACCTCCCAATCTGAACTTTTTCCCCAGATATGCCCCAAACCAGAACTTTTAAAACAATCCTCCTCTCTCTCCCCAGTTCCAGGACAATAGATCCCAGAACATGGGAGAAAGGGGATTCAGGATGGAAAATTATGGGGGGAATTTGCAGTACCCGAGTTACCCCGGGAGAAGGTACAGTTACCCTTTTCAGGAGCAGTAGAGGTGTGACTTGAGACCTCCCTTCCACCCAGACAAGGTCTCGCAACTGGATTGACAGGTCCATCAACTGACCAACGATCTGGGGTGCATGCTGAGGGCTCAGTCCGACTCTCAACCTAACCCTGCTTCCCAGAATTCCCCCACACCCAGGAAACCCCCGACAAACCACATGTTGCGGAGGAGGGGGCCCGGCTAGAGGGGAGATGCCAAGCCCTAGAGGAAGCTTCCTTTCTCACCCAAACAGAAACCCTAAAAACCTCTCAGCCTGAAAGAGTCTCTTCTACGCCAGGAATGTTAGAACCTAAGGGTAAGGAGGAGAGGCCAAAGGAGAACCCACTTTGTGGAGGAACTCCGGATTATCCCCTTTGAAAGAGAAGAATCCCTGGCGGATTCAGTTAAGCAGACCTTCTCTTTCAAAAATGGGGGGATCCCTCCCAAAGAAAAATGGGTCCCAATAGACCCTGAGTGGGAAAGGGTAAGTATGGAGACTCAGAACCAGAAACTATTCAATCCCACACAGTGATCCAGACTGAAGTGAAACGGAGGGGGTGTCCTTTCTCCAAACAGGTTCTGAGAACTGTTGCCAGGTAACGGGGGACAGCCAAGGAGCCGGGGAAAAGGAGGATTCCCCAACAACTCCCATTGCGAGCTGCAAAGTTTTTTCACAGATTCCCGAACTACGACCCAGAAAATTGCCCAAGATCAGACAGTGTTGGAGTTCAATATTAAGAAAATGACCACCGGACTGTCAAATAATTCATACTTTCTTTGCACCTTAGAGGAGAAAGAAGGCAGATTTTATGCACCTGTCAAGGTGCAGAGTCTGTGTGAATTATCAGCTCTGGTGGATACTGGATCCCAAGCCACGCTGCTGTCAAAAAGGGCCTTTGACCAACTAAACCCAGGACGGAGGGAGGGCCACCAAATTCCACTCACACCACTTCCTGGACAACTCCAGAATTTCTACAGCAATTATATTTCCATCAAAGGGACTGCAGATCTGGACATAACAACTTGACGGCACTGGCTGAAACATCCAGGGATAGTTGTGACACCAGAGGGCGCACCTTGTTATCACCTCTGATTGACTCTGTAAACAAGGGTCTCTGGATTCAGACTAACCGTCCTATCAAATTAAAAATGAGTACCAATTATGTAAGCCTGAATGGTACCTGTCACGTAATTGATCAATGTTCTGAGAATGTAGAGTTCCGTTTCAAGAATAACCAAGTCCCAGACATCACTGTGATCTCTGTAGAAGAACACTGGTGATGGGAAGCCTTCTCCATTCTTGAAAATCAACCTTCCTCCCAGTTTAAGTGGCAACCCACAGTGGAAGGGAACACCCTAACATTTTACACCAGTCCAAAATCAGAAGAAACCTTGAGTCCTGTGAAACCATGCAATGAAGAAACCACTCAAAGTCTGATGGACGTTCAGAAAAAGGGCGAACATTTGTTTTCCCCCAATTAGTTAAATGAGGGGGAGTAGCTGGTGCTCTCCAGAGTATGCCTGAATAATGGACAGAGCTTCATCAGCAAAGAATTATTCAGGAAACTACCAAAAGACCAGACCATTCCCACATTTAATTTGATTGACAAATGGGAAGTAGGTCTGGAAACCCCAAATTCCAAACATCTCCTGCCTAGCAGGTGTATGCTAAACATTTCCATTGGAAACAAAAAGCATAGAGCATAATTTTTGGGTCGTGAGAGCTGTCATGACCCTTACCCCTGGCCCTCACTGGCAAGTCAGCCTTCCAGTTAGGGCCAGGTCAAAGGCCTTAAAACCTCATCCAAGACTCTCTTGGAGTCAGTCCTGGCGCCTTTGGCGCCAGGCTCATAACCATCATGAAGACCAACATTAGAATGGGACTATTTACTTGGGACTATTTAACTTGGGGGTTCAGCCAACATGGAGGCACACACATAGCTCAGTTACAAGGAACTGAGCTATGCGGGCTAGTCTTTTGGGTGTGGCAGGCCAGGGACTACTTTACCTGGACTACTTTGGGTGTGGCAGGCCTGGGACTATTTTACCTGAGACTATTTAAACCGCACCCAAACAGCAGAACACGCTTCGCGTTATTCTGCTGTGGGCAGTATAGCGCTCACCGTGTCCAGTTCTTTGATGCCAGCTTACCTGAAACCAAGGACCTGCAGAGAGAGAAAGAATACTACAAAACTTACCTGCAATAGTATCCTGTCTTCAATCCATCGCCGACTTCAGTTCCACTCACCTGAAGGTACGAACTCCATCACCCGGCACCGCATGCATCCTGGAATACCATAACCTGGAAAGAGGAGAAAGAAAGACAGCATTAGTAAGCGTTTACTCACGTTTCCTCCCGAACGAAGAAAGCCACACAATTCTTACCTGTGTAGTCATCTCCTGGTCAGTATCATCGCTGGAACATCACGGCGCTCGGCGAGGAACATCGCGACCTGCAAGGAGAGAAAAGACACAGGTTCGCAATATAAAAAGGCAAAACAGCGCAGCGCATCGCGCATTACTCACCGGACAACATCGCGCTCACCGCGCCTTCGCCTACCGGCCCATGCTCATCTTCAAACTGCATGGCAACACCAAAATACCTTTCCATACCTAAAAGGAAAGAAGCAAGACATTATTATTTGAACTAAGAGGAACATAAGAACTGCCTATAAAGACTGTAAAGCAGCAAACCTACGGAGTCGCAGGAGGCCTGGATTCCCACAGGGGGCTTGCACCAGTGAAGTAACTTGGTCGCTGCTCGACCCCCACATCTACACGCCCCTGCCACGAGGAGCAGGACGGACAATCCACCTTTTACAATATTAAGGTGAGGAGAAGGCCCAAGGGGGAGGAAGGCGTTGAGGCCAAGGGAGGTGTGAAAACATAAAGACAATCTGGTATTGAATCCAGCTCTCCTATATTGCAGACCCATCTTTAACCAGAGGCCTTACCAAGGGACCAGGTGAGCGTAACAAAGATGTCCCTTGTGCCTTTTATCCGGGAAGTGACATTCTCAACTGATTTGCAATCAATTGGACCTAATTAATAATAAGGCGTGGTCCCGACTGGGGAGTACCCCATGGCCTTTGACAACATTTAAAAAGCATTCCGGTCAGCTCAATTGCTGCATTATGCTATTGAAGTTCAAGTGCGAGAATAGGTTACCATCCCAGGACAGGTGTGACAATTTACTCTTGCCCTTAAAATTAAGGGGCAGCAGTACACGTGAACCCAAACCCCCTTTGGATACATAAACTCTGGCAATGAGTTCAACATCTTCCTACATAAGGCCATGCCAGATTTGGGCGAAAGGGGAAACCTGGCCTATGTGGATGATGTTTTGATCAAGAGCTCAACTGTAGAGGAATATATAGTAGAAATCCGTTCTGTTCTAACCCAGTGGCACAAAGCCGGAGCAAAACTGTCCTTTCAGAAGGCACAGTTGTGTAAGACCCGAGTGAACTTCTTAGGTCACAAGATCACCCCTGAGGGTCTTATTCCTCAGGCAAAGAAGGTGGAAGCCTTATTGAAATTAAAAGACACTACCACTCTGGGAAAATTAAGAAGCCTTCTGGGAGTTACAATTTATAGTTGAAAGTTCATTGAAGACTATGCAGAGGTCACTTGACCCTTGGTCTATTTATTAAAGGCTGGAGTCAAGTGGGAGTGGGGTCCAGAACGATCAGAGGCAGTTAAACAACTGAAAAGAAGCCTTTCCCAGGGTCCTTGTTTGGTTTACCCCATAAAGAACAAGAGAAGTTCTTCTTGGACATGGGGTTTCAAATACTTTTTTCTAACATTGAGGAACTTTTTTGAGTTATCATAGGCCTGCACCTTCGCGACCGAATCAGGGTTACTTGGTGATTATTAGCCTTTTTAGGGTTTTTGTCTTTTGTGGTTGGCTCTTTGTCACATGAGTGTAGGTCACTACGGAGACACTGAGTTCCTCTACTCCGTTTGTAAACTGTAGAAAAAGTTGCAACTGTGCCTGCACTTATTTGCGCCAAGATAAATTACTGGTGTATTTCCTTTTGCTATGAATGACAGGGTAGCGCAAGCATCAGAATTTTCAGGTGGGATTGAGCCCAAGACTAAAAGTGCTTCATTTACAACAAGAACATTATTCTTTGTGTGAACCGTAATGACACATTAAAGGCCCGGATTTGAAAAAGGCACAGGTTGTACGCCGAAACACGTGTCATCCAAGAGGGGCTGAAAATTCAAAATAAAAAACTTTATCAAATACAACAGAACTTTTGGATTTGTCATTCACAGCAAAAGGAAATACACCAGTAATTTATCTTGGTGCAAATAAGTGCAGGCACAGTTGCAACTTTTGCTACGGTTTCAAATACTTGCCTAACAGCGGTATTGTACCAGAAGCATGACAAGGTCAACAAAGTAATCTCATACGTGAGCAAGACTTTGTCATTGGTGGAGGAAAAATTCAATGACTGCGAGAAGGCACTCTTGGCAAGAGTGGGGGATGCTGAAGTATTACCACCCATTCATGCAGGCGGAGCACATCATTGGCGAAGCTCCTCACCAACCCTTGCAATATCTACAAAGTGACAGAATCCGGTGGGGAACGTTAGCAATTCCAGAATATCTTCCTGGATTCTGTCCATGCAATGCTTCCCTGTGGAGGTCAGATATGGCCAAAACAAGAAGAGTCCCCTAGCGCAAGGGTTGGCGGACTTGCATGACTGTGCTCAAGAAAACTGCCTCGAGGACGAAACTCTAATGACCAACAACAACATGGAGGCATACTTGACTTCCCCACACAAGGTCTATGAAGAAGACAAGTGTCGGGGGATACCTACAGTTTATGTGGATGGGTGCTCCTACCATGTTGATAGCAATGGGGAAAAATAACTGGTGGCTGGCATTGGGAATGCCTGGGTGAATGATACCCCGGAACCCTCTGCTGGATATTTCTTTTTTTTTAATTGTGATATAGCCAAAAAGAAATTTTGACTTTTTACTCAAGATAGAATTGAAAAGAACAAAAAACAATCAGCAAATCAAAATTAGACATTAACAAATTAGCAACAGAAATAATTGATATCATAACTCAGTACATTAAGACAATTAATTTAAAGGAAGCGTAAAAAACAAACTAGTACTTCACATTTCAATCTTTAGGGGTTCTTGCAGGTGGCAGCCTTATCAACAAGATTTAAAGCATACAGAATCTTTACAAATTCTACAGTTAGAAACACTTAGTTTCCTGAGACCATTCTTTCCCAGAGCATAGCAGAGTCCAGAGATTCGACATTGTAGATAAACCTTTGGAGCCTGCCCCACCTCAGTTCCCTTGTCCCTTGGCATACCGATAGCAGATGTTTAGATCAGTGCTTTGTATTCATCTCACACTCTTAACAAATGTCGCTAGGGTAAGCCACTGCATCTCTAATATGTAAACTTTCCAGAGAAGGTAAGATATTTAGTCTGAATCTAAAAGAAATCACTCTAATCCTCAGATCAGGCAACATTCTCAGATAGGTTGGTTGCAATGATCTGGGTTTGTCACAGATTGAGAATGAGAAGGATAATTTGGATGCTCTCATCTTGTCAATCGTTCTGATCCAATCCCATCTTTTCATACATTCTTTTGATTTTAAGGGATTTTGGATAAAAGTATCTTGATCAGAATCTGCTTTGGTTACAATTTTGATACATCCGGTCTTAAGAGTTTTTAGAAATGTATTATCGCCCTTCATCAGTTGGGAAGAGATGTCTTCATATAGGGAGTCTATTGGTTGTTCTACAATTAACCTGTAAAGCGACACCCATCTCCATTCCATCCAGGCTAAGAGAGAAGTTAACCCCAACTCATACCGAATGGAGGCCATAGGGACAGAGTTTGGAAGATTCAGGGTCCTTTTCCATAATTTGGCCTTGATTGTTTCCCAGTTGATTTCAAAGCTATGAATATTCCATTGTAGGCCAAATAGCAGAGTCGGTACTACTTTTCCAATATAGTATTTTATAATAGGAAGGATGGAGAATTTACAGAATTTTATATGAATCTTAATCATTTGTGAACCTAACTTTACTATCTCTGTGTCCAAGGTGTTAATTAAATCCACTTTAGATGGACAAGCACTGATCTTAGAAGTCAAATACGTAATTTTATTTACTAGGGGAATAATTTGATTATCAATTGCCCAGGTAAAAGATTTCGTCTTTACCTGTGGATGTTTGAATATCATTATTCTGGATTTTTCTGGGTTTATTTTGAGACCATTCAGTTTTGCATATTCACCCAGAGCATTGGCCAGCCTTTGCAGGCCAATTTGTGTATAGTCCAGAATAACGATATCATCAGCATAGGCTAGCCAAGATATCCTAGTCTCTCCAATCTTAGGACTCACCAGTAACAGCGTTAGGAACCACCGAAACAGATTGGACAAATAAAAGTTAAATAGCAAAGGGGCCACCAGACAACTAAGGCGAACACCTCTCTGTATATTAACTACTTGCGATAGATCCCCAGATCTAGAGAGTCTAACACATAGAGTTCCATTATGGTGGAGTTCGATCAAAATTGCCAACAGGTTGTCCGGAACCCCCAACTCTTTAATTTGCCTCATAGACGATCTTTGTTTATTGTGTCGAAAGCTGGGATAAATCCACCTAGGCCCCGAACAAAGGTCTTCCCCCCTTGACGACACTCCCTGAACTCAGACAGCTAAGGACCATATTATTAAGTGAGGTAGATGGACCTCTCTGAAATCCCGTTTGGAATTTGGAGATAATTTGGTTGGCTTTGGCCCAGTCTTCTAGGTCTCTAAATACCAGGCCCGCAAATACTTTACCATTCGCGTCCAGTAAGGAAATTGGACGGCAATTAGAAACTGCCAGACAATCACCACACTTATAGATGGGAATAATCACTGAGCTTCTCCACGAGTCTTGGATTTTTCTTGATTTTATTATTTTATCAAACAGTGCCTTTAGCACCCTGGCCCATAGGCCGGGATTAGACTTCAGGATTGCGTTTGAGAGTCCATTCGGGCCTGTGGCCCATGATACCGATGATTTAATTATCAGGCTCCTAATCTCCTCCAAGGAGTAATTGAGGGCCCAATCGGTGGCCAATACAATCTTAGGATCTATGGTCCAAGGGGAGCCATAGATTTTACTAAAATGGTCAACCCATGACTGTTCCTGTATAATCGTGTCCTGAACTGTTTTCTTATTAATCAACGTCCAGAAGTTACGCAAATTATTGAGGAATAATGTCTTTAGCATATCTTCCCCATCTTTCTGTAACCTCGAAGATCTCTGGGACCTCATCCAATTCCTGAATGTATTCTTAATTAGCCTGCCCTCTTGGAACACTGGGCTATGCCTATCTTGGACTTTTTTAATGCATAGAGCTTTCTCCTTCTTTCCCTCTTTTGTTCCAAGATTTGGATATCAAAACAATGCTTGTGAATTCATTTATTTTTTAAGGGACGTACGTAAGGTGGGTCAAGGTTCCATAAAAACTCCACAAGGTGGCCTGGGTCAGTATGGAGAGAGAGTTCTTGGTCAGTCCATTCATTAGTAATTATTATTTAGAGTTTGTCCCCCTCTACCAAATCTGACCAACCTATTTCCCGCTGCATTAGATACCAAACTCTGCGTCAAACGTGTGCTTTTAAGGTTCTGGTAAATCGATGCAACCAACATAGCATGATCACTTAGGCTTTCCTCTATGATTTTGAATTGCATGCAACTTTCAAACAAGTTCTGAGTAACAAAAACATAATCAATGATAGAGTATGAGGAGCCTCTTCTCCACGTTGGTGCTGCTGGTATATCCCGACACAAATTGCTATTTAGAACCACCATTTCCAAATCATTCATGAATTGGCACCAAAGTTTACCATCTGCTATCTTTCGCTTTCCTTGGGCAGTCTGCACTGGACCCTCTCCAAGACAGTGAGAATTAAAATCCCCATAATTATTATGTCATCCGTCGGATACTGTGTTGTGCATGCGGTAAATATGTCCCATAGTTCCTGTGCAAAAACAATTATTGGCAAATGAGCTGGGTTCCAGTTAATGTTTACCGATAACCAACCTTTCTCCCCCGCACTATCCCTTAGTACAACTTGATTATCATAATCCCCGGGACTTCTTTAGAGAGTAGAACCGAGCCCCCAAAAACCTAATTTCTACACATGATAGTCAGACCCCCTGTAGGACGGCCACCTCCAGCACTCTTGCCAGTTGCTGATAAAATGAAAAACCATCTATTTTAAATGACCTTGTCAACCAGGTTTCTTGTAAAAAAAATCAAATCAAAAGACTCAAATATATAGCATTTCCTAACCTCATTACAAAATGAATTAGAACCCTTGAATTCCATGAAAGAGTTCTAATCATTAAGCTGGTTAGTGGTGCTGTTCCACCATACCCAGTTTACACAGAATCTGGGAGACTATCTCTGGGATCATCTCCAAGACTGTTGGTGGTAGATTTGAGGCTTTCGTCATTTGATTAAAGTGGGGGCGTTGATTTGCATTTCGCTGAGAAGTAGGAATTGGAACAGACAAAACTGGCAGGCCTTCTGTAATCAAGAACCCTATCCGAGTCCACTCTGAACTCGCTCCCAAAATGGAAGTCATCCTAGCCTAGAATTCAACGCCATTTCTGCAATGTCTGTATTAGGCAGGCATGGAAATCCAACTAGGTCAATGTTCGCCGTTGTGAAGAGTTTTAAGCTTGGAATATAGTTGATCTCTGCCAGCTTTCCCCTTGTTATTAGGCATAGAGCGGGACAGATGGAGAGTCAGACCCTGCGATGCTATCTCACGCTTTTCCATTTTCTCCATACTATTGCTCAGTGAAGTACACTGCTCCTCACCTTTCTTCTCACCTTTCTTCTCGCTCTGAACTACCCCTGCAAACAGTGACTTTCCTGTGAGGGTTTAGAATTCATGGGGTTAGATTCCATATCCACAGGTTGATAATGACCCACTCTCTTTGTATTGACCAGATCAGTTTGGCCTCCCGTTGCTGCAGGCGTTGTATTGATGTGACATGTCCCTTTTGCTTTAGATTTTAGATAGATTGGAGCAAACATTACGGGAGGCTTAACTTTTAAAAAAAATAGGAGCAATCCTTCGGGGAGGGCTGATCAAGTCCGTTTGAATCCCCACTGTAAACTTTTCTACTTCTTGCTTGTTTGTGGATGAATTAGAGGAAGGGGGAATCAACTGAGCTTCTTTTAGGGATTTCTTATGGTCATTCCTAGCTTCAAACCTTAATCCCTTCTTTTAATTTTTGCTTTAATTTTTCTCCGGAGACTCAGCTTGTTGTCCTTTTAGGTTGCGAATAAATCGATTAGTGGCTCCTGACTGGTTTTTTACTATAGGGACACCTTTTTTTTTAGATCATCAGTTGTTATTTATGACTCTATGGCTTCACTGGTTACTTGAAGTCGTTTTCTCAGTTTTCTTTTAGACTTACAATTGCTTTTCTTTATTGTTTTTTGGAGTCAAGCTTTCAATTCGTTTATGGTCGAGAACCCTTCCTCCACCGGCTGTTCAGCTGGGGTCCATGCAGCCTCTTCATTCGCGACCCGTTGAGCTAGCCGTATGAATTAATCCATAGTTGAAATTGAAAGTGGAGCATCATCCATTTCGTGATTTGTTGGAGTAACATGAGACCGCTCAAGGCATCTCCGGCATTGTGCTTGGAGTAAGTCACTGTTGACTTGCAATAAGTTCTGATTTAAATTTGCCATGACTTCCGTTGCAACCTCCCATTTGGAGGTTAATGTGTCCAGTTTTTGTGATTGAGTTGTACATTGTTGGCGGAATTGAGAAAGAGTTTCTTTAATTGAATCATTCACTGCTGATTTGAGAGCCACCAGGGAGATGTCATTTATTTTCAGGTCCTTTGTGATTTCCAGCAGGTATCCTGAGTGTTGTTGAACTTCCGATTTTATGTTTTCAAAGACCATCACGAAGGAACCTAAGACAAAGTTAAGGGCTGTCATTGTTGAATTTTGCGGCCATTCCTGGGGGCTCTTTCCCTTCCTTTCCTCCTCCAAAACATCCTGCTCTCTCCAAGCGCCTTTCTCCTGAAAGTCTTTTGCCACTCTAGACACCTCCAACAATGCTGAGATCACATTCAATTTGAACACCAAATCTAGATTTGGGAGATTGTCAGAATTCATCAGATCATCCTCCAGTAGGTCAATTCTTGGGTCATCATGGACCAGGTGCTGTTGCGGGAGCTTCACTGGGGCATGGGCCTCCTTGCCCATCATTTCGCTTGCACATGATTTAGTAGAATCGTGCTCCCAAGGAAAATAGTGTGGCTGTGAGAGTTTAATCCCGATTTAGGGGTAAACCTTGCTTTGGGGTAGGACCATTAGGTGTGGATACCCCCAAATCTCTCTGAGCAGAGATATACGTTAGGGCTAAACCCAAGCCCGATGATTTTTGTTCATCATTCGGGAACAGGCTTCGCTTTCCAAAGAAGCCTCCCCTTCCCCAACCATATTCTAAATATAGATCTATTTACTGGAACAAAAAATTTGCCTAGGACGCCTGATTCTTCCATATCAGGTGCTCGAAAGTCAAATCCTGCAGAAGCGCTCCGTAGATTATAACTCTTCGTCAAGGTGAATAGACCCTTGATGATTTTTCTGAAAATGTAGCTCTGATATATTAACGTTGAATAGTATGCACCATCAAGGGCCAACCGCTGTCAGATCCCAGCAATAGTTTAATCAGAGTCAGGTGGGTCAAAGGCGTAATGCCTACAGTCCCCGCTTAACCTCTCACAAAGGCAGCTGACGTCCGAAGGCTTAGAGGCTGAGAACCGCTCACTCGGCTGGAACCTGTATGGCCGGCATTTAGTTTTTAAACGCAAAGTGTTCAAAGAATGCTTCTCCTCCTTCAATTGACACAGCAAAGAGACTCAGGTACAGGGAAACTCCGCACTCCACAGACTGCAGGTATCACTCTGCTGCCTCACTCCACGGCCCGCTCCGCGGCCACGATGAGTTTTTAAATGCAAAGTGTTCAACAAACCCCTAAAGCATGCCAAACTGATCCTTTCAATTGATGATATGGTGACCACCAATGAGATGACCATCTATTGGAAGAAGATAAGAGGTAATTCCAAGATAGAAGGGCCAGATAAGACTGGGAATATCCTGGCTGACCAGCTGGCTAAAACCGGAGTTCTGCAGGGGGATTTCATAGAAACCGAATCCCTTCTGGGTGAAATCTAAGTTGCCGCTGTGACCAGATCACAAACTTGTACTAACAGTGAACGCTCGACAGCCCAGAGGAGTAAAGATACCCCAGAACATTGTGTTTCCGAAGGTTTGAAGCTAATTGCAAAAGCTGTGGAAAGGCATGGCATGTTTTAGGAAAGTGGCTCCCCTTATTTGCCCGGTCATTTTCTGCCTTCTTGTGACAGGTAAAAGCTGGAAATCAGCAGGGGAGAAAGGTGGAGGGGCTGCCTTTCTGGAAAAATGTAGGGTTGGATGATCTATCTTTACAAATAATTTAAACTGTATGGTATGATTTTTACAATTAGTGCCAGAATGAGTAGCTTTACATTTTTTTCACAAAGCTGTGGAGTGATATATGTAGCCCCTGGCCCAATTTGGGCCGGGCTAGTGATATGATATGACATTTATAACGCGTCTGTACACAGGTGTTTCTAGGCGCAACTAGACAAGGGGGAAACAGAGGGAGAACAAAACAACGATCTTACTAGGCCTTGTGTCATTCAGATCATGCAAGCGCAGGGAAGGGGAGAAGTGCAAAGGGGGGATGGAGAGGTTCAGGTAATCAAAAGTGCAGCCAGCAGGTGGCTCAGTACAGGTAATCAAAAAGTGCAGCCAACGGGTGGCTCATAAGTGCAGAGAGAGGCGACTGTAGGTTTACAGATACAGACCAAAAGTGGTGGGGGAGCAAGAGGCAGCGCAAGGTGGAACTGGACAGGCAGGGACCTGGGCCCAGGTTCAGAGGATCGCCAGGTGACTAGTGCGTGGAACAGACAGGTAATCAGCAGGGGAGAAGAAGAGAGAAAGTGGAAGTGAAGAGGAAGGTCTTGAGGTGCTTCCGGAATCAGAGCTGATTCTGCTCAAGCTTGAGAAAAGCAGGGAGGATGTTCCAGAGGGAGGCCCAAGCCGAAGAAAGAGATCTGCCCCCAACTATCTGCTTGGAGAAGCGAATGACCCTCTGAGAGTTGGAGGTGGATAAGCAGAGAACTTGAAATGGGAGATAATTAGAAAGGGAGAGTTGGAGGTAGTGCGGTCCTAGGCCCCAGAAAGCCATGTGGACAATAGAGAGGGTCTTGAACTTGATCCTTGCCAACATTGGGAGCCAATGAAGAGATTTCGGAGCTGGAGAGATACGATCCCTGGGCTTGAGGCCAAGGACAAGTTTTGCAGTCCTGTTCTGGATAAGTTGTAGAGGACGGAGAGTAGAGGCAGGAAGATTTAGAACGAGGATGTTGCAGTAGTCCAGCCTTGAGAGGAACAGAGCTCTGGAGACAGTGAACTTCTGGGGGAAAATGAGGAAATGAAGAATACCTCTGAGGAGGTGCAGCTGATAGTTTGACTTCTTTAGAGACTTCAGAGAAGTGAGGAGAGAAGGAGAGTGTGGAGTCGAAGATGACCCCAAGGTTCTTTGCCTCAAAGGTAGAAGCAGGATGAGGGCCCAGAGTGGGCGGCCAGAGAGAGGGAGGAAAGGAGGAAGCTGGTGTTCCAATGAGGAAATCTTCATTTTACTGGCATTAAGGCAGAGATCATTGGCGGCACACCACTCCTGAATTGCGGGCAGTCTGGAATGAGGGAAGGAGTAGAGGCAGCCGAGGGGAGCCTGAAAGAGAGCTGCGTGTCATCCGCATAACACTAAAAGTTGGAGAAGAGAGCAGCGATGTTGTGGGAAAGAGGTGGCAGGTATTGGTTGATCAGCCAGGGAGAAAGGTTAGACCACTGGGGAAAACCACACGTAAGAAAACCACACATAGAGAGAGAGAGATAGAAGAGAGGAAGGACCCCAGTTGGACCTGAGAGTGTCGGTCAGTGAGAAAGGAGGTCATCCAGGCCAGGGCCTTATCAGTGATACCCAGGTTATCACGGAGGCGCTTGAGCAGGACGGCATGGTTGACCGTGTCAAAAGCAGAAGAAAGATTGAGGATAATGAGGACAGAAGGAAGGTTAGAATCAAGGTTAGAGAGCAGGTCTTCAGGTCTAGTGTGGGCTGCATGCTTGTCACTTGAGGGAAATAAAGAAATAAAGAAGAGGGCAGCACTGTAGATAGTAGTTTATTTATTGTTGATTTTATTAATGTTGTGTTGGGGTGCAAAGTTTGATTATATCACTTACCTGTATGCTATGGACTGCTCAAAAAGAAAAGGAAAAAAAAGAACAAGGGGCAATGCCTCAACTGGCCAGGAGTAGACTGCGAAGGGGAGAGAATGTTGAGGAAAGGAAAACCATTGGAGGTAACAGGGTGGCAGGGGAAGGTGAAGGAGACCATCATCTGCTCCCTGCTGGGCTATGGCCCGAGTGGCCCCAGGGCTGCGTGGCCCTCTTCAGGCAAGCTGCATATACCAGAAGTGGCCCAGCATCAGCCGCAGGCCCGCACTGCATGCCCAGTGCAGCCCAGGCCCTCACAGAGACCGTAGGGCAATCTGCCCACCTTGAGGCCAGACTGGGTGGGCCCAAAAGTAAAGATCTCAGGCCACATGTGTAGCGTGGCCTGGACTAGGCGGCACTGTCGTAACCCTCTCAGCCCACTCATGAGCCATACGGGGCAGGCGCAGAAGACAAACCCTCCAAGGCCACGTATGCCAGAGGTGACCTAGGAGGAGAAGAAGTGAAGCAGATGCTGAACTCTGCCGTCCACCAGTCGAACTGGACAATGAAAAGAAGTCCCGGGCTGCTGCGTCCTTGCGTACCAGCTGAAGAGAAGAGCTCCTGCTGGAGCACTGAGGAGTTGTGTGTGCCCATCCCCTTGTGTCACACAGGTGCAGAGAAGAAAGTGGGCATGCCCTTCCATGTCTAAATGCACCAGAGCATGACAGTGAAACTCAAGGTGGCAATGGGGATGCAGCCACAGGAAAGGAGGCTCTGCAGGGTGTGGTGGTGAAGCGGCAGACCCAAGTGGTGGACGGGGCTGCCAAAGAAAATCTTCTTAGCGTGGTGCATGGCAGTGAAGATGGAGGACACACCCAGGGCATGGGGGCTGCCAATATTAACTAAAAATGTGCACAGGCCATACGGCAGTGATGCGGCGCCCCACGTGGTGAAAAAGGATCGTAGTAATGGGCCATGCAGGATGTGGTGCCCCATGTGGTGGGCAGGCATCGCAATAAAAAGGAAGGTGTCTGGGTTGGGTCAGGCCCACTGAACAACCTGGGTCAGACCCCGCCTATCTCAGCAATGACAAGTCCAGGCAGGTACTAGAAGGGTTTGGTTGACACCCTAGCAACTACCGAATAAACATTAAATGTATATATGTTGATGTGTATTTAATTATTATTAGTAGGATAGTCCATTCGAGCCAAGTCACACATTCAATAATACCACCTATTAGCCATTGCTGGAAGTTCACCCCCAGTTCTGAGCCACATTAATGTTCAGTAATTAGCTTCTTAAAATGTATATACATAGTAATTAGGGTTTCGTTATGCATATATATGTGAAGATATTTATTTAGGATTATTTATGTTATTAATCATTTAGATTTATATGTAGTTATATAAGGTTACTTATTATTTTTATTTTAGGAAAGGGGAGTTAAGTGTAGGGATACCCTGGCATGTGGAATGAGAAGGGGCACCCTGGTAATGGCGGTCTAGGGGATGGAAACGTCCACTGGGGCCAATTCGTGGTGCCCCTCTACTGTGAGTGGTGCTAGAGAGTATGGGCCTGTTCCATCCGTTTCACCCTAAGGATCTACCTTTGACCCCTCTTGGATTGGGTTGGCTGATGAGACAGAACCCTCAGCGGCAGATCATGCCAGGGGTAGAAAGGGATAGCATAAGAGGGGAATAGTTTTGAGTGTTCTGTATTTAGTGTGTTTAGTTTAAAACTAAAAAGCGGTCCCGATTGTGATACCATAAACATTCCACCTTGGTGTCTGTATTACTGTGCTCAAGTAAGGTTAGTACACATAGCGTAGCCCATCTCCTGTCTGATCAAATATCTTTTAATGCAGGTTGCATAGTGCCCCTTCCTGTTCACCTGCTCTAGGGGGCCAGGGTAGTTTCAGCTGGGTCAACCCCTGGCCTGTGGAAAAGGAATGTGCACTTTTGCCAGGGCCAGAATACCCATGGGCTACATATTTGTTTTGGCTATTTGGGCTCCATGAGATTGCCTGGTCATTGTTTGCCTCCTTGCAGCACACAGGTCCTGTATGTGCTCCTTGTTGGTCCTTGCCTAACTATTGCTGACCCACGTTGACAGAATATGTCTGCCTCACACAGGCGCTCCTACAGAGCTCCATCAGGCCAACTCTATCCTAGCTTTCAATATCCGCTGCTAACCCACTACCAGCGATGCACCGCTATCCTGGCTATCAGTCTGCACTCCCATTACACTACCAAGATACCAAGAGGCACCATCAATTCTCATCTAACCTGATGTGTATGAGGCCTTCTTCTGTATAGGAATGAGTTAGATTCCATCAACAGCATTATGCACAAAGCAAACATGAGTCCACTCATGAAGGAATGGGTCATAAGACCACTCATGAAGGAATGGGTAAATTTCCATGGAAGTGTATAAGGTCACCCGTTTAAAAAGTGTATGGCACCCCCCCATCCAAGTGAAGCCCAGTGGACGTGTTTAAGGCCACTCATGTAGAAATCAGTGAATTTAAGTGTATAAAGCCACTTGTTTAACTGAGTGAGTCTCCAGGACTGTTTCAGACCACCCATGAGGCCGACATAGCAACAAGATGTCAACCATGAAGTAGTACAACGTTTGCCGCAGATCATGAGATTATTTTCTGTTGAGACAACCAGCAAAGAAGAGGATGAGGGCGTAATGATCAGGCGCCTTATGGCAACTGGATCTTATTGACTGGTAGTTCTGGGTCATAATCTCTGCTTGGCAAAAGAACTGTGTTTTCTTGAAATTTCATGTTTTTCATTTGTTTGTTGAAGCAAATAATGTACCTTTTCTTTGCTTGCTTGGCTAGTGGATACAGATGTTAATGCATATCAAGAAGCTTGAGGTCTTGTTACTGCATTCTTCAAGCCAGGCTCCTATGCTGAGAACACTGTTCATGTGTATTCCTGTTTGTCAGTTGGTCTGTGGGTGTCTGATGGGGCCCCTTGTTACTGAATGGGTGGAGTATAGCACAGGGGCAACGTGCTGGTCTTGGAAGCAAAACCATGCAGAGCAACAGAGGTTCGAATCCCATATATCGTGCTTAGAAACCTAACTCATATCGGTATTAAGTGCGTTATAAGAAACTATCGTACGCGGGTACCTGTTTGACGAGGGATTGGGATACAGAACACTGGATATGCAGTCCGCTGACCTGAGACACAGGGCCTCCATATCAGTATGATGGCAACAGTGAAAATATGTAACATTTTATCTTATTTTTTTAAACACTTTATTTATATTTATCATGTTAAACAAATATTAGACAAGAAAACAATATGAACGTATTCATAACATCAGAGGTTAACATTTGGAATACACCATACATACAATATGTAACAAATCTAATTATGATATTAACAATAGTTGTAATACTTATCTTTATCTACTGTACAAGTCCTCTATACCACTACAACAATCCAACACATATAACAAGATCAGACAACACATCATTGACAAACACCAACAAACAACAAGTAACAGAATTTCCTAATAACCTTTCTCCTATCATGTCACATCCATCTATTCGCTTGATAATGCCAACATTAGCCATACAGCTCATTGAATGATCCCCAAATCTTAGAGTAATATTCCTCTCGCTTCTGCTTTTCAAGCATGACTTTCTCATCACTAGACAATGTTCGCAAGTCTAACAGCCATCCTTCCACTTCCGTTTTTTTCTTTGACTTCCATACCATTAGAATTTGCTTTGCCACCACTACAAGCACTCTGTTAATCCACTCAGCATACTCTTGACATGGCAAGCACTCTACACCTCTCTCTTTATTTGACAATAGAATTGCTGAATAAGGGGGCGTGGCTAACCGCCATGAAGGAAAGACACACATTCGGCAAGCTCCGCACGATGTGATCATGATAAGCTGCAATACTATGCTTTTAAGAATGCCCAAAGCACCTGTGAGTCGCCACAACTGCTGCAGAAGACATTAAGCGGCTCTATTCAGAGTCTTGAGACCCCGTGAGCCCTAACCAGAACAGGGCACCGTGTTACGAAGAGCCTAAGGGCTGAGCGGAAAATGGCACTCGCCGCATGAAAGACTAAAGCGGCGCTGCGCTCACCAACCTGGACCATCGATCTGAGGCTTGGCGGGGCCGGAAGAGTCGGGGGCGGATTGAGGGACTTCAGGCGCAGTCCGGAAGCTGTGAGAGGCGAGAAGACTGCTAAGACCGAGCTGCGGAGGCGCGTGTGCCTGGCGGCGCCAGCTGGCTCTGGCGGCCCCGCGCCCGTGGGTCTCCGCGTGAGGACCGCCCCCAGAGAAACCAAGAAGACAGGACAGAAGGCAAGGCAGAAGCGGCGAACCCTGGTCGCTGTGAGCGGTGGCCTGAGGCGACATGGGAGAACCTGGGAGCACCAGCGCTGCAGCGAGGCGAGCGGAGATCGCCCCTGGAGAAGTGGCTGCGACGGCACTGAGGCAAAGGGACCCGGACGGCGGGAGGCCTGCAGTGAGGAGCGGAGCGGGAACCCAGAGGTCGCAGACGAAGTTGCCTGGCAGAGAAGGAGATACAAGGTGAGGAGCTAGCGGGTGGGAGGACCCAGCCAGTCTGCTGCACCTTAAACACCGGGAGCTGGGCTACCTTACCCTCTGCTGGCCCATGCCCACACGGAGGAGATGGACGCATTGGCGCCAGGTTGAGCGGGGCCTGTAACGATGCGGGGAAGGTATGTAAGGTGGAAAAGGAGCTTGCTGAGGGCTCGGAGAGGTGGCGAGAGGGGAAACACTGAACGTATTAGTACCGGGGAGCGCTGCGCTCCCACAGCGCTGCGCAAGCGGAGAATCCGATCAGAACCGGGCTCTGCCTTAGTGGTGACAGGGGGTTCCCCTAACATTTCAAATACGCGCCGCAGACGCCTGCGCGCGTGTGAACAGACTGCGCCCTGACAGGACAGTGAGCCTGGGCGCTGGTGGGGACAGCTGCCCTAATAAACAATAAAAAGGGAAAGGGGCGATTCGCAAAGGCATTGCAGGCCCACGATGCCGCTCAACCCATCCCTGGGAGAACACAAATGACAACGCCCAGCGCTCAAGAGCCATAAAGACTCGCTGCACGTCGTCCGCAACGAGTGCAAAGCAACTACGCTACCCCTAGGTTGTGCAGCGCCCACATGGAATGCAGAGCTCCATCTGAGAATTAACAGAACCCCCAGCCCTTGGTGTAATGTCCTCCAAGGGGACGAGAGCTAAACAAAAGCCAGACCACCATGGAGACCTACGTGGCTGGAGGAATAACGAGACCCGATACCAACACCAAAGGCACTGTAACAGCGCTCCCCGAACCTCCTGAAACGGCAGCAGAACCGGGCAACTCGCAGATCCTGGAGGCCATTAAGACGCTCCAAACGACGATGGAGAGCAAAATTGATGCAGTAGCCATAGACTTGGTCCTATTGCGACAGTATGTTCGCACCGTTGCCGGCAGGACCGAAGTGCTCGAAACCCAGGTTCGAGAAAACACAGAGGCCAAAACACAGCTTCTGAAAGATATTGACGAACTGGTGCAAAGAGTAAAACACCTGGAAGATAGGGCTGAAGAAGCCGAAGGGCTAGCACGCCGAAACAACATCAGAATTCTAGGCCTGCCAGAGGGCATCGAGGGTACCGAACCCCAAAAACTACGTCGAGAACCTCTTATTGCAAGAAATTGGGTGGGAGAAACTCTTTTTTCAAGATCAGGAGGCCAGATTCAAAGAGACTCTGCGAAGATAGCCATATATCCCGATTACACTTTCCAAGTTCAAATGAAGAGAGCACAATTTATCTACACAAAAGCAAGACTGAAAAATGCAGACCTGCGCTATATGCTCTTATACCCAGCAAGATTGAAAGTGCTACACAACAATAAAGCGCTTCTGTTTGATACACCGGCGGAAGCCAGGGAATGGATGGACGGGGAACAGATTCAAGACCTTGAAGTAAAGGGGCGCAAACCACACTAAGCCACATCCGGGGTGACCACATGTAAGGCCAGCTATCAGGCGTGGCACACACAAAACAGGCTGAACTCACATCTAAGCACAGCTAGATTGATTGTCCACAGGAGCCGTACCGGAGATGGATTGCTCCTAACGTGAAAGCAGCCGAAGCGGATTTCTTCTGCCCCCAGAAGTAATTTGGGTATATTTAACCCACCCATAGGGCGCCAAGAGACCACCACACGGTCAAATGGAGTGGAAACGGGGTGGTTATAACAGGGGAAACCTCGCTGTACAGTTTTTGTTAAACGGGAGTTTAAAGTTGAGGGTGGGAGGGAATACGGGAGTTGGTATTATGGTTGGGGATTTACATAGGGAAAAGAGAAGACCACCCAGAGCCTTAAAAACCGCTGAAACCAGGAGAGAAGCCACCATAGGCGCCACCCTCGAGAACATTTGGGCACTCAAAACCCATGGATGACAAGATCAGAATTATGACATGGAATGTTAGGGGAATGAAAAGCTTTGTCCGAATCCAGATATTCTTAAAACGGAGGAAGGTCGGAATTGCGTGGCTACAGGAGACTCATCTGGACGCACGTAAGCTAGAAGCACAAAACCTGGAGAGGGACATTGATTGGCTCCACTTACTCCACTTACATCAGAGGGGTCCTGATCTGGATCGCTCCAACCTTTCCCCTTAAACTAATAAACACAAAATCAGACGATGAAGGCAGGGTGCCTTGGTACATGGCACTATAGAAGGAAGAGAGGTCTGTTTAATCAATACTTACGCCCCCAGCCATGACGCTTCAGTCTTCTTCCATTCACTATACAGACGGCTTAGCCCTTACAGAAATAGCACCCTGATATGGGGGGGCACAATTGCACCCTGGACCCCCGCAAAGACAGATCAGACAATAAACATACCCGCCCATCCCCACCTGCCAAAATATTAAATGCACTGACACAACAACTCAAGCTTAAAGACCTATGGCGGGAACAACACCCTGAAAAACGGGAGTACTCCTTCTATTCCCCTCTGCACGCTGTCTAAACCAGGTTAGACTATATATTTGTAAGTGAAGAGCAACAAGCCATGTTCAGGGACACACAATACTTAGCCAGAGTGTTGTCTGACCACTCTCCACTAGTAACCACCTGGACGGTGTTTGCACCTAGACCCCCGGTACCTACGTGGAGGCTTAGAAGGGAGGCCCTGCTAGACGCAGCCTTCCGCGAACAGATCAGGAAAAGCACACAAGACTTCTGGCAGTTAAACGAAAACAGCGTGCGACACATAGGCACAGCATGTGAGGCGTACAAAGTGGTCATGAGGGGAGAAATGATTGCAGCTATAGGGGGAGCCCAGAGATCCATTGTAACCTCACTAGTACACACTGAAAAGGAACTGGTGGAATTAGAAGCGAAGGCCAATTTAGACCCAGAACACATGCAAATGAAGGTTGAGCTCAGACAAGCCTGTTTAACGTACTGGGAAAAACTGGGGAAATTTAGCTACACAAAATATATCGAAAGAAGCCACTCCCTCGGTGACAAACCAGGGAAATTACTAGCTTGGCTCTACAAACGGGAAGCCCCCAGGACGTCCATCTGCCATGTCCGTGGGCCGGACGGCGCAGTAGTACACACACAGACAGAAATAAACTTAATGTTCTCCGGGTTTTATCAGGACCTTTATGCCAGCACCCTGTCGCCCATGGACACCAAAATAGAAGATGTCCTAGACATCATCAAACTGCCCAAATGGCAAGAGCCCTGGACGAACCCATTACCCCGGAAGAGGTGATGGTCACCATCATATCCCTGCTGTCTGGAAAAGCTCCAGGAACAGACGGGCTCCTAGGGGAGTTTTATAAAGTGTACGAGGATGTCCTGGCACCACTCCTAGCCCAAGTGTTCAATGAAGCGTATGAAGTAGGCACCCTCCCAGACACCATGAGAGAAGCGTAATCATCCCACTATTAAAACCTGGCCAGGATGGAGAGGAGTGTGGCTCATACAGGTCCCTATCCATGTTAAACTCAGACAACAAGATCCTGACAGCACTACTGGAGAGAAGACTATGCAAAGTAGTCCCTCTACTGATCCTCCAAGACCAGACGGGTTATGTGCCAGGGCGAACCATTACTGAGAACCTGCACAGATTACACCACGTTATATACAGCACCAACGGCAGTCCCGAGAAATGGGCAGTGGCGTCCTTGGATGCCACTAAAGCTTTCGATTCAGTCAGCTGGAACTGGCTGTAAGCCACCATGACAAAAATGGGGATTTGACCAGTCTTCTTAAGGTGGACCAAACTCATATACACTGACCCTATGGCCAGAGTGCGTACGAACAATACATATTCTGACAAATGGCACCTCTACAGGGGCACACGGCAGGGATGCTGTAGTGATACACAAAATTGCAACCTTGCCAATCAGGGCTTTAGATGACAGCAGTAGCCGCTGAAAGCCAATAGTGTATTCAAAGTATGTGCTAAAAATGCTGACAGTAGTCTGTTGTAGCACTTCCATTATGCAGTAGTGAGCTACAAGGAATATGCAGGCCTAGTATGAGTGATAGGTCACATTATGCATTGTTGATAGACAGGCAGGGAGAGGGCCCTAGCTCTGTAGCTAATAGGTATTTTTGGAGTGTTTGGAACATTATGGCACCTATATAGCGCTTAGATAGCCAGTCTTAAGCGCTATAAACACTAAGCTATGAGTGCATGCCTTTTAGAGCTTGCAGATGGGGTTAATACATCCCTGCTTCCCTTAGAATATTCTGCCTCACTAACGGTAGCCCTGCATGGCCCCAAGCTAATCTTCCTTTTCTCTGGGAAGGCACTGATAAGACATTCCTGAGCTTTCGCAGATGGGAGCCAGGGAGGGGCTCAGACGGAGCAGTGGAAATTAACAGAGTTGGGTTTTTTCCATGAGCCAGCCTATATTTTGCACAGGGAAAGTTCTGGAACTGTGCGTCACGGACGGGCAGCACGAGATTATAAAATACACATGCTCACATGACTCGGGTGGGAGATCGTCCTGTGGACTTGGTTCGAGCAGATCAAGTGCCCGGAATTGGAGCTCTGACGGCACTCCTTCAGCTCTGTCCTCTGAGCGGGGCTTGACAGCTAGCTTGTGAGGGCCAAGGTCTCCTAGTGCTGATTAAAGGGGCGTAAGACTGTGTTTCTCTATATTTCTCTATGTTTCTCTATGTTTATCTAAGTTCCATGTTTCTCTATATTTTGCATTTCTCTAAGTTTTATGCTTTGTAATCATCTCTAACTTGAATCCCAAATGTATATGAAATTCACTGTTTAGAATAAAATACTAAAACTTATTGAAAGGTGTCATTTGTCACTAGCATGAGATCACTGCTCAGCACAATAGAACCTGTATTTTGGGCTGAATTGGGTATTTTTTGCTCTCAAAGGGCTGGCCCCGAGGAAGATTTTGCCCATATCAAGACATTTGGTGGCAGCGGTGGGATTTGTGCAGAGCAGTGCCTTGCTGTGAAATGACAAATTGTGTGAGAGAACACAGTGTAGAGTGAAGAGCAGGCTGTCGCATTTCCTTGGTGGTCTCACTGCAGCTCTGAGACTTCAAAAGACAGCAGCGTTGTGTCGGCTTGCCGTGGCCGATAGCTTGTGTGGTTAAGACTCCCTTCAGTAAATCAGTCGTGACTGACTTATTGCTTGGGAATGGAGCCAAGGGAGTACAAGGCGATAAACAAGCGGGAAATGGCTTTGTTTAAAGCGCTCCGATGAATGGTCAAGAAAGATATATGTTCAATTAGGAAAGAAGTTTATCATGCGGTTTCCCCAGTTTAAAGTTGTAATTTGAAATGCAAAGTGAGACGGAGTTCTCAACTCTATTCTGTCATGAAGGCAGGGAAAAATAATTGCAAGGATTTGACATGCAAATTGTGAACAGTAATTTAACCATTGACTCAGCCCCAGTGTGCTAGCGAGTGGGGGGCTGTAATGTTCGGAGGCGAAGGTTCGCTTTTTTAATGTATGCTTTTGAAGTGTTGACATTCCTGAAAAATAACGTGGGGAATGAGCCGTGCTTAGGAGAATGAGTAACATCTGTGCTGAGAGCCTAAAGGGTTTGTTTTTCTTTTGGCAACTGTAAATTCCATGTGCTAGTGGTGGCGAATTCTGTTTAAAGGAAACACACTAAAATGGTTATATTGCATTTTAAGCTGTGCCATGCTTATAATGGGTGAGAGACTCACTTAAAAAAAGAAAGTGAGTGATGTTATTTGGATTTTCGATTTTTGTGTATTGATTTGAAATTGCAGAATCAGTTTGCAATGGTTTGGGAGGAAAAAACAATTTATATTTTTCTAAATTGCCTCTAAATTGCCCCTGGAGTATTTTTGACTGTTCCCACCCTATGCCATGGATTTGTACTGTTGCCTTATAACTGATGCATGTTTGGAAATAGTGACCTGTTGACTGTGATACATGGTGAAAAATGTTGTTGACACATTTAACAGCCCACAAGCAATATAGGGAGTGTGGGTTGTTCTTGCAGAAAAACCGTGCAGGGAGCTGCACTAAACATGGCATTTTTTTTTTTTTAAATGCACTGAAATAAGTGGTTATATTCTGGCAATGGTACAACAGAATGAAAAATCTGTGTGTGATAAGATAGCACAAAGATTTAGTAGGTTGTGGGTTCTCTTGAAAAATCGCACATTGCATTGGATTGAGCTTGTGAAGCAAAACTACAAGGTTACGAGGAAAAAGAAGAGAAAAAAAAAACGTATGCCTTTTAAATGAGACTTTAATCAGTTTAAAACAGGCTAAAAGACGCTTTGACATTTTGCAAAATTACATGAAGTAGAATCTGATGAGAAGAAAAAGTGCCTCTTTTGAAAATAAGAGTCTTGCTGTGTGTGCAGAGCTTGTGCCTTGAAGCTGTCTTGGGCGAGGTGCGCGAAAGGAAGGCAGACAAAAGCAGAATACTGCACTTCTGTTTAGTGAAATGATGCTTCAGATATGGGAGCTTTTCTGAGTTGCTGGACAAGAGCAGTGCAAGAAAGAGTTAATCTGTATGAACTGTCTGAAACGAGTGCCTTTCCATTGAAGCCGCCACAGTTTAAGAGTTATAGAGCAAAGAGATAAGCTTGCTGCGTGCTCATGGCGCTGCCAGGTGCACACGAAAGATAAACAATGACATTCCTGCATTCCTTCCCCTGTGAAAAGACCGTCGGTGAGCAGAAAACTGAGGAAGGGGTGCAAAGGCAGAAAAGAGACTTTCTAACGGCATGCAATAACAGAACTGATCAGAAGTAAAGAATTTGCCCAGTAACACTGGTAGGAAAACAAAGGCTGCATGCAGGATGGCAGACGGGCACATCACATCTGAACATTGGGGAACCTGTGCATCTGTGAATGGGCTAAGAAAAGACAGCTGCCCATTCCAACAGACATTGCCATGCAAACCGCATTCCCATGCACCATGTGATGTGATGTGAAGTAAAGCGCTATTGCTGTGCAAGCTGCATTCCAGTGCTCCATGTGATGTGAACTGAAGTAAAGCGCTGTGCACTGGAGAAGAAACCTCTAGGCGCTTTGAGAAGAGAAAATACACATCTGGCAAACTGCAAGCTACATTGCCAGGGATGGAGTAACTGACAAAGATATTATGGCATTCCAGATGGAAGCAAAACTGACAAAAGTGCTTAGCCGTTTTGCAAGAGACAACATGCAGAGCAGGGCTTTGGAGTACAACATGAACACTGCACATTAGCCATGATCCAGTAGCCTCACGGCTTAGTGCAAGAATGAATGATTTGTTGAAGCACCAAAAGAAACTGACTTAGACTATTGCGCTCAAAGGGGTGGTCCAAGAACTTAGCAAACACCCTTTAAGAAAATGACAAGTGAAAAACCAGAGGCTTGAAAGACACTAGCTGTATGGAGAAAAATAAACAAAGCTGCTTGTACAACTGCAGGCGGTATTGGACTGAAAGACTTTACCTTTGAAATATGGAGTGATGCCAGCAGGGCAAACTAAATCAAGATCATGAGACACTGGAAGCAAGTTGGCGCCTGGCAGTCGTGATCGCTTTGGTGACAAAGAAAAGCATTGATCCATTGAGAAGTGCGACCTGGGTACTTATTATATGGCTTTTGTAAAAGCACAGATCAGTCTGAGGTACCATTGACCAACTATGATCGCATTGCACAAATGAGTTTGTGATTAGGCAGTTACACCCCGTGTGGTTGAGTGTAAATAAGCCCCCAGAAACATGCAGAAGGGTGATAAATAATTGCAGTAGCAATGATAAAGTGTGTAGTTACCTGGTGAGACTTCTGAAGATGGGGGTGGTGTTCAGGGAAGGGGTGGATAACGCTGATATTGAAGTTTTGATGACATCCTAACATTTCTGTTTGTATTTTGCCTAGGCAAAAAAGCAAGACAATAGCGCGCCATGTACAGAAGTAGATGTATTCAATTTGTGGGTGACACTGATCAGTCAAGCAAACTGTGCCCAGAGAAAGCGAGTCAACTTTAAACGTGTCCTGCACCGCACTCAATGCTGCTATTTGTTCTGCAACCTGCGAAAGGTGTCCAACAGAGTAATAACTTTTGCTGAACTGGCACGGTGCAGACTTGGCTAATTATCAAATATTTGATGCTACACATTCAAATGATTCAGTTGCTGGAAATAACTTAATTGACATGTCTTGCCTTTCTTGTTTAAGGGACTATGGACAATGAGTTGTGGACTGTGACATCATGCACCACAAACACATTGAAAAATGGTTTTTAAATGCACTTTTTGAGATGAATCTGAAAAAACGAAATGGTTTTACTCTTCCAACTGAATTGCTTTAACCAGAGATGTTTTGCTTTTTGAAAAAAAAAAACTTCTACGTTGCACGTAGGCAGGAAAATGATTTATGAATTTTTGGGGCAGCAGAATTATGCAAGCAGGAGCGTAATTTATTTTGTGATAAAATGAGTGCGCACATCAAAGTCCTGTGCGTAGGTTAAGATCCTTAATTGAAGTAATGCTGCCAAGTGTGTGAGCTCTAATTTGAGATGGTAACCTTTGAAACACTGGATACTTTTACAGCCAGCTTAAGGCAGGTAAATGAAACCATGACTGACTTGATGTTTGATTTTATGACACATAGTGTGACACGGTTTTTTGTTAAACCAACCAGTTTCATGTTTTGTGGGGACAGCTGTCTCCAGCACACTAATGCAAAGAGTCACCTTTTGATTGTAGACATTTGGAATAATTCTTTGGAAAAGCGCTACAAATGAGTATCCACATGGAATTGCTAGTGTACTGGCCTGGCACATTGTCGGGCATCTTTTGTCACTGAATGGTGATAACAACGATTTGTTTAATTTGTTTAATGTGATGTTTTTCTGACCAAGAACTGCAGCGAGTGTTCTCGCCAAGATTTTATGGACTATAACTTGGCTAAATGCATTTTACACAATGGTGTGATGAAACAGCCACTGCCGGATAGTAGTATGGTGTTTGTGGCTAAAAACTAATATTGTATATGGTAGATATCCCACTTGAAGAAGGGTATTCTCCAAGTCACAATAGGTAGACACTGTGAACGTGTTAGATTTTCCAGTAGTAAGGCAACATGTAAATTGTAGGCTGGTAATGCACACCTCTATTATTACAGTGATACACTTAGACATAGATTTATCATGAGGCAATGTTTCCTTAGTACTACCAAGCTGCTACAAATGGAGTCCATTTCTATGGCCCATCACTAGAGTGCGCGTAGCTAGGGAGCTAGATTCATTAATTGCAGGAGCTTTATATGCTTATGACATAGAAACTGTGCACAATAAGCTAGCCACTATGGGTTCTGATGCCAGCTCTGCTATAGAACTTCTAGCCTAGTGGGGCCCATTGATACGCCCAACATTGCTACAAGTATTGGCAACCACTGAAGATGGCAGAATTTTAGGTATGAAGACATTTTTTCTGCCATAGGGCAGGTCAACAAGACTGCTAAATACACACGATGCATTGTATGGCAAACATTGTTTAATCAGCAGGTGTTGGCTTTTTACTGAGTGGGGGCGACCATCCTCCACACACTGGCACGCAGAGCTACAGTTACCAGCATACATATGGATTGAATTGCTTGCTTTTGATTGCATGAATAACACATGCCATGCTTTGATGCAAACTAGTAGAATTGTTTTTATTTAGATAACCTGGTGCCCATGGGTTCACCTTGTTCACGAAATTAGATGGTTTCTGGTTGGGTTCCACATACATGGGGGAAGTGTCTAATCACACAGCCCATAGTCACGTCTGAATGCCCTGGGATCAGGGGGAGGTTTTAGAATTGGTAACCATACATAAATGCAATAGTGCATTGTAGATTAGACTACACTGGATTGCCTTGACATTCTAACTGCATGCTGCTTTTTAACTGACAATCAGTTATACAATAATTATTTAGGTATTGTTGTGTAGGCCAGGTTTTGGCTAGAGTAAATGCCCATGTTCACTTTGTGTAGATATTTTTGTGTAGGCCAGGTTTTGGCATGGGTATATATCACTGTTCACTTTGTGTACATTTTTGTTTAGGTAGTGTTTTACCTTGCATGCCACGCTAACTAACCGCTAGAAGATAGTTTGCTTAAACCTCTTGCAAAGCCCCAAGGTCTTTATCACCGCACTAAATACTATATTGATAGGTATTAGTCAGCATTTGTCGCACACACGTTGAATAGGGGTGGAATGTAGTGATACACAAAATTGCAACCTTGCCAATCAGGGCTTTAGATGACAGCAGTAGCCACTGAAAGCCAATAGTGTATTCAATGTATGTGCTAAAAATGCTGACAGTAGTCTGTTGTAGCACTTCCATTATGCAGTAGTGAGCTACAAGGAATATGCAGGCCTAGTATGAGTGATGGGTCACATTATGCATTGTTGATAGACAGGCAGGGAGAGGGCCCTAGCTCTGTAGCTAATAGGTATTTTTGGAGTGTTTGGAACATTATGGCACCTATATAGCGCTTAGATAGCCAGTCTTAAGCGCTATAAACACTAAGCTATGAGTGCATGCCTTTTAGAGCTTTCAGATGGGGTTAATACATCCCTGCTTCCCTTAGAATATTCTGCCTCACTAACGGTAGCCCTGCATGGCCCCAAGCTAATCTTCCTTTTCTCTGGGAAGGCACTGATAAGACATTCCTGAGCTTTCGAATATGGGAGCCAGGGAGGGGCTCAGACGGAGCAGTGGAAATTAACAGAGTTGGGTTTTTTCCATGAGCCAGCCTATATTTTGCACAGGGAAAGTTCTGGAACTGTGCGTCACGGACGGGCAGCACGAGATTATAAAATACACATGCTCACATGACTCAGGTGGGAGATCGTCCTGTGGACTTGGTTCGAGCAGATCAAGTGCCCGGAATTGGAGCTCTGACGGCACTCCTTCAGCTCTGTCCTCTGAGCGGGGCTTGACAGCTAGCTTGTGAGGGCCAAGGTCTCCTAGTGCTGATTAAAGGGGCGTAAGACTGTGTTTCTCTATATTTCTCTATGTTTCTCTATGTTTATCTAAGTTCCATGTTTCTCTATATTTTGCATTTCTCTAAGTTTTATGCTTTGTAATCATCTC
The DNA here is from genome assembly GCF_040938575.1 of Ambystoma mexicanum. Lineage (NCBI taxonomy): Eukaryota > Metazoa > Chordata > Amphibia > Caudata > Ambystomatidae > Ambystoma > Ambystoma mexicanum. Next base: position 377,106,838 of record NC_090926.1, on the reverse strand, counting down.
TAACTTGAATCCCAAATGTATATGAAATTCACTGTTTAGAATAAAATACTAAAACTTATTGAAAGGTGTCATTTGTCACTAGCATGAGATCACTGCTCAGCACAATAGAACCTGTATTTTGGGCTGAATTGGGTACTTTTTGCTCTCAAAAGGCTGGCCCAGAGGAAGATTTTGCCCATATCAAGACAGATGCCCACTCTCCCCCATGCTATACATCATAGCTATCGAACCTGTAGCTGCATACTTACGACAGGAACATGGGGATGGGGGCATAGTAATAGACGGGGTGACCCATCTGGTGTCAATGTATGCTGATGACACACTCCTATACTTAAACAACCCGAAACACATACTGCTGTACATCCTGGAGACACTACACAGGTTCTATAGATAAACGGGGATCCAAATCAATAACGAAAAATCATGCCTCTTCCCCCTAGATGCTCTGAGCGAGGACGGAGGTGAGAGTCTCCCTACTATGGCCTTCCAGTGGAAGACCACCTCCTTCAAATACTTGGGAATCACCATCCATCGTGACCCCAAAACTGAACACACCTTGAACACATTAAGAGTTAGAGAAAGCCTTGAAAAATCAATGGACTTCTGGGGTAAACTGCCGCTCTCAGTGGCATGAAGGGCTGGACTTCTTAAAATGGTGGCGCTGCCCCGACTTTCGCATTGCTTCACCAACGTCCCATTCAACATCCCCCCGCAGTTCTTCAAAGATTTAAATAAGCTCTGCAGACGATTCCTCTGGCAGGGAGGAAGGCGCAGAGTAGTGCTAGAAATGCTACAGAGACCCTACGACAAAGAAGGCCTGAAAATCCCCAATTTTGAACTATACTACTTGGCAGGTCAATTGAAACATGTAGTGCAATGGATGGCGGATGAGACCACAACAGATACCCAACTCCTACGACCAGCTATCTCTCAGACGCTCCTCAGGGATTTATTCTGGGTCCCAGCAGGCACAACACACAACAGCCCATACTTGGTGAAACTGGGGATCCAGATCTGGAAACGAGCCTGCAATACAGCGAAGATAAACGACCCACACTCCCCTCAGATCCCTATTGCCGCTATTATGGCAAGCAGACCCTGGGGACAAAAAGAGGTAAGGAGGAAATGGGAGCCCTGCGGAATAGCTACACTGGGGGACCTGGTGAACGACCAAGCGATCTTAACATTCGCTGAGCTGCACGAAACCACAAGACTGCCAACAGGACAGTTCCTGCTTCACAGAGCGGTGGTGCGAAGGTTTACGGCCAGATGGCCAGAGGTTGAGAACCTAGAAACAGGGCACAAGATCATAGAGAACATGCTGAATGCAGCTGAGGGGGGGCATGAAATCTCGAGGCTTTACGAAACATTACTGGACAGCATAACCAAACAAGAACTTAAATGTAAAGCGAAAATGGGAACATGAACTGGGCTTGGAATTCGAGGATAAGGAATGGGAAACCATAACCCACTATCATAAAAAGGTCTCCAGGAATGCCCGATTGCAGCTTATACAGTTCTACATCATCAACAGAGCGTACCTTACACCAGAGGCGATCTCCAGGTTCAGGGGGGCGGGAGTTAATGAATGTCCTAAATGCAATGAACCCTGCGCGGTAATGACTCGCATGTTTTGGGGATGCCGGATAATACAATCCTTTTGGACACAGATTGCTGCAAAGGTGGCTGAGGCACACATCGATCTAGATGTACAAACACCGACGGCATGCATCCTGGGCAGATATAAAAAAAAGCAAGAAGAACAAACCCCTAAACAAGCTCAAGGATTTGATGTACATTCTAGCGAAGAGACGCATTGCTATGGGTTGGAAAAGCACTAAAAGCCCAAGTGCGGTACTGCGGTGGGAGGACCTTCATAAATGGGTAGCGGCGGAATCTGGGGCGTGGGAGAATGCATTGTGAGAACAGAAACTAGACACCAGCGAAGACTTACACCAATGAGTGGCACTCACGGTGCCATTATTTAACCCAAGGGAGGAAGATGCTGTCACAGACGAAGCAAGCAGACCGTGACTGGAGTCTGGTAAAAGCAGAACTGAAGGACAAACTGTGGTCTTGGGAGGGAGGGAAGGGGGGGAGTTCCTATGCGCAATCATAAACGACGCATTGATGAAGGCAATCTGTAGGCAATCTGGCAGCTAAATTAGGCATCTTTCCCATCGTATACACATCTTGTAGAGCATACAGCGAGAATGTTTTCCTCTCTATAATCTTCCATAGAAGTATGTCATTGTCCCTCTCATCAAAAGAAAGCATTGACTTCTTCAGTACAAACCCCCTACAGTAGTTTTCCAGGTTGGGGTACTCAAATCCCCCCACCACCGCACAGCTCGCATCAGGATGTACCTTGGAATTCTAGGCCTCTTGCCTTCACCCCAAAGAAACTTTTGAAAAAACGTTATCAATGCGACCAATAATCTTCTTTGTGAACCTTAGTGGGATAGATTGAATGATATAGAGGAACTTGGGCAAAAGTACCATTTTAATAGCATTGATCCTCGCCCCCAGAGCCCCAATACTAACCGGCCCCATTATAACACATCCTTCTGAATTACCTCAATAATCTTTGTTACATTAAATTCCACCATCCTCTTTAAATCACGAACCATATGGACTCCTAAATACTTCATCGTTCCTACATTCCATTGACAGCTCCACAAATTGAAATCACCCCTTGGTTGTGAAACATCCAATGGAAAAACCACTGTCTTCTCCCAATTAATCTTATGACCAGACAAGTACCCCACTTCCTCAAACATGAACTTTAGCTTATCCCCCGCCACCGTCCTTTGGGTTAGACAATATTATGGTCATGTCATCCGCATAACATAGAACTTTGACCTCACTATCCCCAACTTTAAGCCCCTGAAGGCCTTGCTCCTGTCTAATACAAGCTATCAGAGGCTCTAATGCCAGGTTGAAAAGATAAGGCGACAGCGGACAGGCCTGTCTGGTACCCCTAGTTAAAGGAAAGGAAGCAGAGAGTACTCCACTAACCCATATTTTTGCACTAATGGATGAATTTAAAGTTTTGATAACTCTCAAAAAAGTATCCCCAAATCTTCCTAAGCGTGTAATTAAAAAAAGCCCAATTAACCCGATCAAAAGCCTTCTCTGCATCCATGAAGATTAGTAGCATGTTCTTTACCTCTTCCTTAGGAAGCCCCAATATATCCATAATTGTCCTGATGTGATCATAACCATACCTCCCATGCATAAAACCAACTTGAGACTGTCCAATCAATCCGCCAATGTACCTTTCCAACCGATTAGTTAATATTCTAGTAAATATTTTAAGGTCCACATTTAATAATGATATTGGCCTATAATTGTCACACTTTTTATGATCTCTACCTGGTTTAGGGATTACTGTGACACATGCCTCTCGCATTGTTGGGCACATAATCCCTTCAGTCATGAAATGATTATATAAACTACATAATAATGGAGTTAATTCAGGACCTAGTGCCCTGTATAACTCGACCGGTAGCCCATCCAGGCCCAGCGATTTACCTGTATTAAGTTGGTCAATTGCTCTCAGTATCTTCTCCTCTCCAATAGGCTGATCAATCGCGATTGCTTGGTCTACAGATCATTTCGGCAAATTGATCTTCCCAAAAAACTCTTCCAATCCATCAGGTGTCGGAAACCAATCCTCTGTGTATAGAGATGCATACCATTTTCTGAAACATTCCCAGATCTCCTCCTTTTTAATCTTAGATATTCCCCCTTCAGTCTCTATCCTCTGTACAAAGGAGTTATCAACTAAACCCTTCAACTTGTTGGCAAGTAATCTACCACAATTATCTCCCTGTTCCCAGTATTTCTGTTTCATTAAAAAAAATGCCGTTCTCACTCTGTATATCCATCTCACTTTTCAGAGACTCACGCACCCTATCCATCTCTGCTTTGTCTTCACTGCTTCTTGTAAATTGATATTTCTTCTGACACTTACCCAATCTACTCTCCAGCTGCTTCAATTCCATCATTCCCTTTTTTCTTGTGCGGGCTGTAATATTTATTATTTCACCCCCAATTGCCGCCTTAAAACAATCCCAAACCATTAGCTCAGAAGCAGGTCCTATATATACTTCAAAAAAGGTCTTGATAAATGAGTTTAAGGATGTATGTACCTCCTGTTCCTGTAATATGCATGTTTTTAGACGTCATCTTGACGTTGCTGACTGCACCTCCCCCAGTTCTAATTTCAGCATTATCAGAGAATGATCCAAGATACCCATCTCCATTATCTTTACACTAGTAACCTTTTCGATAAGTTTTTCAGAAGTCAGAAAATAATCAATTCTAGAATACGAATCGGGAACTGGCTAGAAGAAAGAGTACTCTCACTCTCCAGGGTGCAAGGATCTTCATATATCCACCAAATCCAGACTATATAAACGTTCACCAAACGTTCTGCTAGTGCTCTCTGCCGTATATCGACATTGTGCAAAGCGGTCCAATTGAAATCCCCCCCAAACTAGTGTGTTCCCCATTCATATCCCGCAACAATTATATTGTTTTTGTGAAAAAAACATTCCCTGCAGCACATGGCCCATAAATGGATCCTATTGTAATTACACTGCCTTCATACTTTACATCAACCAGAATCACTCTTCCCTCATCATCTATAACCACCTTCTCCACACTCAAGTTTAACCCTCTACGAAATAGTATTCCCACTCCTCTTGATTTAGAAGTGTAACAGTTTAACAACGTCTTATTATATAGTGTGTTGTTCATAAGATGCTTGGATTCATCCAACAGGTGGGTCTCTTGTAGAAGGGCAACATCTGCCTTTTCCCTCTTAAGTCTCATTAAAACTTCCTTCCTTTTCCTGGGATTATTCAATCCTTTAACGTTCCATGAACAAAACATCAATTCATACATCTAGTAGCCGGTTCTCCTAATAACTCCCATTTAACCTTCTGTATTCCCAATTCCGTAAGCAATACACTCAGCAGCAGATATTCCTTAACTGCCCTGGCAATACACATTGGGAATAATTTTAAACACTGCCTATTTCGAAAATTGGATATTTGCAGTAGGGTGTACACAGAAAGTGCTGTGTGAGGTAAATATCAGTTATTAAAATATCAATTTGAAATTGTGGTCTGGTGTACTTGCTGCAACCACTACCACTGGTCCCGATACTGAACAAGCAAGCAATGCTGTACCCAAAGCACCATCCGAATTGAATTGTGGGGATAAGAAAGTGTCTGACTGGTGCTGTAGTCATGGAGACAATCTTATGTTGTGAATTAGAGTTACTGAAGGGGGAGACAATACTGACAAAAAAGGAATAAGTTCAAAATGTGTCTGCAGAAAAGGCATATCCTTCAGATGAAAGCTGGAATGGTGCTGACATTGAAGAAAAAGCAGAGATCAGCTGTTCCTCCTGAAGCATTTTTATCTTTGTGTCAGGGGTACAATAGAGTACGGCTTTGTCGACAATTTAGACCATAGAGCAACTGATATATGTTTTCAGAAGGCAGTGTAGGGGTGGGAGCTGCTGCTAGAAAAGGTTTTAGATCTCACCTGAACTGGAGGGTGTGGGGCTAGTTGGTAATATTGAGGCAGATCAGTTCAGAATCTGGCAACAATTCACATAGATAACTGTCTCCAGGCACAAGACATCTCCTTAAAGGACAACACAATGTTATTAAGGCGCAATGATCCTCTACCCTATGAAGTTCTGGGGGTAGACAATCATTTTCAATTTTTTTGACTGGGGGGTTGGAAAAGAGTTCTGCCTGGGCAGAACACAAAGGCAGGAGCAGAGCTATTGTGTCTTTCTACCAACAACATAGCTAAGGGCATTGTTGTGTAAGATTTGTAAATTAGACAGCCAATATTAAAATTGGAACTCTTATCAGTAGTCAATGGTGGGATCTTGTGAGTTTCAAAGACAGTCTTCATTAGTATCCCACAAATAATATTATCACAGCAGCATTCTTCGCAAGTAGAAGTCATGTTTGCTTTAAACATGAGGCCCAGTAATAAAAATGACAGATGCAGAAAGTGTAACCAGACTGGCTGCAGAAACGCAGTCCAGTCTAGCCACGTAACAACACTTATCATGCAAACATGATAAGTTTTGTTACGTGTCTTGACTGGACTGCCTTGCCGCATTGAGTTACGTTTATGTCTGACATGCAATAACACTTATGTTTGCTTTATCATAGATACCTAGTATAAATGCCATCCCACAGTAGGAAATGACATGATAAGTGTTATTACGTGGCTAGACATTGCTGTAGCCATTCTCGCTACGTTTTCTGACTCTGGCATTGCATTTGTTTCTGGGCATTATGGTTAAAGAAAACATGATATCCTATTGCACCTTTAAGCTTCCCCCAACCATCCTCCAAAGAGGCATGTCGCTGGCACCCAGAAAAACCCTCCCCCAGGTGATCTTTCTGCCCCATCCCCACTCTCCATTTAACTCCACCCTTTTATCAATTCTTCCACCGCTATTCTCAAATCCAGCAAATAACCACGTGGCGACAAGTGCACGCCATCCTCTCGAAACAAATCAAACACCTCATTCCTAAAATGTCCTGGTGTGCCAACGTCCGCACCCACCAGGACCTGAAGAATTTCATCATTTCTCTGTTAATCTTTTCGGCGTACGCTCAGCTGCCCCTTCCTTGAAAGCTCCCCTTCATACCCTCCTAGGCATCAACTATGTCCACTACAAAGAAACTGCCAGCCAAATCTCCCTCAGCCCACTCAATCCCCTCTTCACTGTCTTTATCAGTGCAACCCATAGCTCCTTCACCAAATCATGCTCCCCTACATGTAAAATCAGTACAGCTGGCACCCCATGCTGCTCCCTCAAACAAGCCAGCATGGGGAGCAACTGGTCCCACCTAAGCCCATTCACCCCTGACCATCTCAACAATGCATCCTCAAAACTGCACTCCAACTGGGTACCAAAAACTATCTTTGCAGCAGCTCTCCCCACCCATTTCACCATGGAATGACCGCAGATCCATATACGGGAAACCTCACTGCTCTTTTGAGCTGCATCTGCAAGAAAAAAGAAAAAGAGCTTCCCAGCTGAAACCCTCCCCAGTCTCCTCTCCGCTAACCGCTCCCCTCGCCAAGCTCTCTGATGCACACCTTGTATTTTGATAATTTCCAACGCCCGAACCTCTTCAAACCCTGTTCAGTCTAGCCCAATTTACTCCCCTTCAACGCTGCTCCAATCCTAAAAGAATGAGTCCTAAATTCCTTGGCCTACTCACCGAATGCTAGCAAACCCTTCCTCATCACCCCCAGAACCTGCCATTCCGTCACACCTTCCACATTTGCATGTTGGAAAACCAAACCTTCCCACCTAGACATCTTCTCCACCATGCTAACCCAGCCTTTACCTGACACAAATCCTTACCTCCCCTGTCCAAATGAACCCAAAGCCCTTTGCCCAACTGATCCATCACACTGTTTTCTGACAGAAAGATGTCCCTCCATCTCAGTCCTCCTTCTCCCCCCACCAGCAACACCAGCTCTGACACTCGGAAAGCCAGAAGAAACAACCACGTAAAGTATGCCCTAAACATTTCCCTCTCCCACAGAGACCAGCATATTCCCCCAACCGCTTTACACAACCTACCCAATAACTCTGTTACTGGCCATCTCCCGTCCTTTACCTTCCCCTTCTGCCTTGCCCAACCTTCCAGCATCTTATTCGCCATTTCTCCACTACTGGACTGGAAGCCCAAGAAACAACTTGCTGTAGAACGCAATACTGGCCAGCTTCCCTGCAATCGTCACCCTAGACCACCCTTTCCTTATGCAATCTGGTATGAAGTTTACCACATCCTCCCTCCTTCTCACTACCACATCACCTCTCCCACTCCAACTCCCTGCTCCCCCTTTCCAAAACACCAACCAAGCTCTCCTGCATGCTGCCCGCGGACTTGGAGCCAATGAACCCTCCACTAACTGCAGCGCTCTCACTCTCCTAGGTGCCATAGCTCTTCCAGAATTTGGTGCCCTTCCACCTCTGCTTCCGGTGCCAACCCACGGAATCTCTGTCATTGAAAATGAGATAATGAATCAGTGATGCCGGTATCCTTTCCCAGCACTTGTGTCACCTTAAACAATCATCTCAGGCAGTGCAACAGAAACTCCATCAAAAGCCTGGCCACCCTCTTATCCTTGGCAGACTGTCTTTTCAGAACATTAACTATTGTAGTATTGTCCACATTGAAATCCACGCTGTTATTCTCCAGTTCTCTGCCCCACAAATCCAGAGCCACCAGCAACAGAAAGAACTCCAAGAACGCAATGCTCCTACCCCATTTCCTCCAGTGCTCTCAGCCACCTCTCTGCACACCATCTGTCCCCCCAGTACACCCCAGAACCTTCTGCCCCTGACACATCAGTGAGAGCCTGCACCCCCCCAAGCCAATGGGTCCCCTAGCAGCCACATTGACACCCCACTGAAATCTGCCAGGAATCGCAACCACACCCTGCAATACTCCCTGGGAACCCCTGGCACCTTTTATTCTGTGGAGCGGTTGTTTCACCCCTGCCATAGACCGTACCAAGTTTCTGCAGAATGGGCATGCGGATACCACTACCCGGCATGCAAAATCCAGGTGTCCCAACAACTTCTATATGTCCACCAGCATCATCTTACGCACCCCCACTGCCTTCTTCAGCAACTGTACCATTTTGCTCACCTGGTCGTCCGGCAAGCATGAGGTCATCTCCATTGTAGTCAATTAAATCCCAGGAAAAGTCAAAACTACTGCCGGCCCCTCCGTTTTGTCTTCTGCGAAAGGAACTCCCAACTCAACCATCAATTCCTGAAAAGCCTCTAGCATCTGTTGACACTCCTCCTTTCTCCGCACCCCGCTGAAAAACTAAAAATCATCCATGTAGTGCAACACCGCTTCAAAACCTGACCTGTACGTGAAACCCCACTGCACGAAAGAGCTAAAACTTTCAAACAACACACAAGACACTGCGCATCCCATAGACAATGCTTTGTCCACAAAAATATGGTCCTCAAACTGCATCCCCAACAACCAAAAATCCTCTGGATGCACAAGCAGCAACCTAAAAGCAGACTTGATGTCACATTGGGCCATACACGCTCCCTGTCCTTTCTCTCTCATGTGCCCCACCGCCTGATCAACGCTCGCATAGGACACCACACAATCCTCTTGGTCAATGAAACCGTTCACTGATATGCCCACTGGCCATGACAAACGATGGATTAGTCTGAACTCTCCATCCACCTTCTTAGGCACCACCCGCAAAGGGGACACCACCAAAGTCACTCAGCAAATCCACAAAAGGTCCAACCACCCTCCCTTCGACCACCTCCTTCTCTAGCTTCAATCTTACAATGTCTGGTCTCTCCCATGCAGACTTAAAGTTTTCCACCCACCTCCACAACCTAGGACTCTGATACCCCAAACTAAAACCCTCCCAACACCCCCCGCCCCAAATTCTTAGCTACCTCCCTGTCTGGGTAAAAACACAACCATTCCTCCAAGATCTCCAACTTTACTGGAGTATAGGCCTTCCCCACAACCACTCTCCCTGCAGCCCTACCCCTCCCTCTGTCTCCTGCCGAACATTGCTCCTTGTCCTCTCCCATCCTTGCCCTGAACTCTTCATCGTACCTCACACATGCAAAACCACCAAAGCTAACAAATGCCTTCCTGATGACATCCATGTATTTGAAAACACCACAATCCTTACTAATTGTTACAGGCACCTTCAGCCTCGATGCCAGCTCTGGCTCCTCCAGTTTTGATCCCTCTTACGCCCTCACTTCCCTGTGTAAGAGCTCAAATACATACACAAATTCTCCCGCACAAATGTTCTCCTTGGTAGCCACAATCAAGTGCGCCCCTACTGGCTTTGTAATACCCATATAGGTAACTTCTTCAACTTCTCTGTTCCCTCCTTAGCCCCAGCAGTGCTAAACTCCACCACAGCTGGTACCACCTCCTCCGGTACCTTATCTGTCTGCAACTCCACCGTGCTTACACTGCTCACCTCTTTTCTCACCAATGCCCCTGCAGTCACCTCCCCAACGCCCGCCCAGCCCCATCCCCCCTTTGCGATCCCCACCTTGCCCCCAGCGGACCATTCCCTTCCTTGCTCACCTCTTAGAGGTCTCTTCATGCTGCCTAATCACGCCATCCTGGCCACATCACTGCCACTTCTCCTTTCCTTCCTGATGGGGCTCCTAGTGCGGGGACAAAACACATCAGCAGATCCGCTCCACTTGTTAGCCTGTCCCTTAGCCCCACCCTCGACCACCTTTCCCTTACTCCTTCGATATCCTTGTTGCAACCCCCCCTGTCCTCCCACACCACCCTACCACACCTTTCTCTGCTCTCCTCTTCTCCCCAATCCCCATCACCTCTCTCCTCACCCAACATCCAATCCTCCTCCGCCACATCCTTCTCAACTGCCATGCCAGGAAAATCCTCCTCTCACCAACACGGGGCATCCACCCCAATGCTCCTGTGTCGTCTTCTTGGAGGGGCCACCCCAACCACCTCCTGCTCTGCTCTTCTTGGGCAAGGCATCCAGTGCTCTGCCCTATGTTCCGCTGTGTTAGGGGCCGCACTACACCCTCTAGGCTGCTCAGCCCAGCTTACAGGAGGGACAATCCTCATCCCACCCCCTCCTCTTCTGCTGCATCAGGGGCCATACTACGCTACTGTCCTGGTCCTCCCCCCTCTGCTGCCGCTTACCAGTGAGAGCTTCCGCTTCCTCCCCCTTGAACTTTTCTCTAGGTACTTCTTGCCTTGTTCCCTCTTTACTGCAGCCCGACCTACTCCCCATCTCTAACCCTCCCTCTCAAACTGGTGTCTTCTTTCCCCCTGCCCATCTTCATTTTCCCCACCCGTCGTTCCTGTCCCCCAACATCACTAACTGCCCTCCTCGGCATGTCCACCCTAATTTCTCTGACCCCATTCCCGCTTCTCTTTAGCCTACCTCCATCTGTCCCCGTTGATGGACTGTAAGCCACCACCACTGTGAGGGCACCCCCTGAGGCCGCCCTGCGCTGGGGTGTGGCCCCCCCCTGTAACCTCTTGTACTACACGCTCTAGCTGGACTCTTGATGCCCTGCTTATGATACTCAGTGCCTCCCGCAGAGCCTGAGCGTCCACTAGCCCCCCATTACATGAAACCCCTCACACTCACCCCTCCTCTCTGATGATCAAAAAATCCCCCTTTTTACCCTGCACCCCAGCTGCAGAAGACCTGCAACCAAACATGCCAACCCTCCTGATTTAGGCGGGAGACTCACGATTTTTCAGTGAAAAATAATGCTATTTTTCACATTCTCCTGCGTAATATAATTCTAGCCCCAATGCATTCCTATGGGAAAATGTATACCTCCAGATTTGTCTGACAAAATCTCCCTCGCAGGTGCTTTGGGATGTCGGTATGTATGCGCAACCTATGCCCCTGTAGTAAATCGCGTATGCATTCTGTAGGCTTGCATTCCACTGACATTCTTTTCAGTGACTACATAACAGCCCCTTTCCTTAAGCTGTCCCAGTGGGCTGGCTGCCTTACTCAAGTAAACAAAACCCCATCCAATTTACTACTCTCCGTCCGTACGTATACTTTTTCTTTTCTTTCCTTTTTTTTGTTGTTGAAAAAATATCCCCCCTCACTGGCCCCAAATCTCAACTGTACTCAGGGCACCCCACTGGGCAGGCTCGCCCTCACCGGGGCCTGGTTGCTCCTCAAACATCAACCATGGCTCCCCGAGCGGCGGCCATCACTGCCACCTGGTGGCCTGCTCTCATCACCGCACTCTCCCGCCCTTCACCGAGCGCTGCGTTGCTGCAGGAGCCGAACGAAGAGCCCGATTGGCTTACAACAACTCAAATGGCCCACACGCCCCCCTCCTCGCACCAATACAATTGCGGCCCCACCTTTGGTCGGCCGCAGCAGCCTGCCACCCGATCACCCAAGGACAAGTGGAGGGAACGCGAAGCAAGCTCCAGCAGAGCAGCACAGGCCTGCTGCGCACCACATACCAAATCCTAACCGCCCACAGGCAACCAACGGATAAGGTAGACCTGATGCCCAGCCGCTACGAGCACTCAACATTATATTGTGCTATATCATTTATTATGAATATTTATGCCCCCGCCTGCTACTCCAATAACCTCACCCTGCAAAAAAATCCCTCACGCCGACGAGGCAGGGAAGGAACGGGAGTAGTGACAAACACGACACACTCACAACCGTATGCGTTACTCTCCCTCCCCCCCCCCCCTCCAGAGCCCCCCATCCACTTTTTGAGGACAAGAAGCCTTTGGAAGTTGAGGCAGCATCTCTACCTCCTAATCCAGAGGGCCAGGAATGCCCTTCATCTCAGCCCTCTGCTGGTCTGAGACATTGAATGACTGAGACGAGCTGCACATGCTGGCTCTCTTTTTTGGAATTCCTAAGCTTGGCATACTAGCTGGTCCCCAAGGGTTGGATGGCTTTCAAACTAGACGGTCGCAGTGAGTAAGTGAAAGCCGTCTTGTCCTGCCGGTCATCTTGGTATGCTGATGGAACATTGCTGATGCATGTGTACGTCTGGGAGCTCATGAGAATGCTTAGGAGAATTTTTGTGTGAGTTTTCTTAATGCATCAGTTGAAGGCTTGAGCTGGAATAAAAGAGGAAGGGTGTGACTAGAACTTGCACATACATGTAAAAAAGGAACATGGGTTATCTTAAAGTGTCTCATAACAGGTCTGCCTCTGTTCCTCGGCTACACACTTCATAAATGAAAACAATGGCCTGACTCTAATCTGTGATATTGCAAGACAGAACATCTGCTCCCAAAGCACCAACCACCTACAAAGTTACAGGCATTTCTGTCTGCCTTTGCATTTTGTGCAACAGAAGTATTTGTTACCCGCCAGTGGCCTCAATCGGTGAGCTACTTGAAGCAACCGCATTTCAAATGTCCCAGCACTGATTGCCTCTTACCCTGTTCTGTGCTTCGACCAGAACAGTGCAAAGAGGCTTCTTATTTTTTTTAAAATGCGACATTTGCTGTCCTGGGAATTCCCTTTGTACATGTGCCAAGGAGAATGAGAATCCATCTTGCAGGTTCCTTTGACAGCACAACCACAAGCAGTTGCTGCCTGAAGAAAGCCCTCCATCTATGTGTTTCCCTTTACAGGATATTGAACATCCTGCGGACATTTCCTGCTATGGTCCTATTCTGTAGCTTTTCTTACTCCTTCCGAGTGGATGTTCTAGCTGCGCATTGAAACCCAACCAAAAGCATTGCGCAGCCTTCAATTAACAGGCCAAAGGAAATCCTCCTGATGTTTGTTGAATTCTAAGACGAATCACTGTTAATTGACGAATCTTCAAATTCATCAATAAAGAGCTCAGACTTATTGCAATGTCTGTAGAGTACAAGCCTAGCAAGGCATCTACTAGGAGAACAAACATTGGCATTGGTTAGATGGGGCAGTGAGGGTCAGGATAGAGAGAGAGGGGTTGGTTGGTGGTGGTGGTACTTGGTTGAGGGCAAAAAACATGAAGAACAAAGCAGCCTATGGACTTGTGAAAAGTAGCCCAAACAAAAGCTAACCAGCACACGTAATGGGGTTGGGGTGGGTGGAGCTAGAGAGAGTGGAATTGCGGTGGGTGGGGGTAGAGATAATGGTTGTGGTGGGTATAGGGACCTGGGTGTGGGGCAAGTGGGTGAGTTTAGAGAGGCAGCCTCAGGAGGGCAAAACACAGATCTGTCAAAAGTATCGACAAATAGCCCAATTGCCTGTGAAATAGCCCAAACTAGCCCAATATGAAATCATTGTGTAGCTGGGAAATGGAAAGCCTGACCCAACCTGTTTCTTACAAAGCTGTTGATTGGAGCAAACATTGTTAGGGAACTCCTTATTGGTTAGTACTGCAGAGGAGTTTGGAAATCGATTTTAGTCATTTGGCAGTTTTATGCCCTTTGCATTGCCGGTTGTTATGCCAACCAGATATTCTCAGTTCGCAACCCCCAGGCCCTCTCTCTTTTGTAACATTGGTTGACAATTTTGTGTCAGAAGCGCCACAAAAACGTGTAAAAACCAAAAAGGGGGGCAAAAGGGACAGCCAGACCATGTGAAGCTACTGGAAGAGTCTCTTCAGTATGAGAAATACTGAAGTCATTATACGAACTATATGGGACTGGAAAAATAATCTTTGTTTTATATGCAGTGGGAGCAACACCCACTGGTGCCAGCGTTTCAGTGGTATTTTTACCTTGTTAATAATGTCCCTTTTAAATTAACTATAATAAATGTGATGGGTAGAAGGTTTTGCATGAATCTGAAACATTGGTGTTCTGGGCTACTTTCCACACAATCATTATTCGTGTTATGTTATTGTGACTTATTCCACACTCTGCCATTTTCATGGTCTCCAGGCACCCTGGCGGACCTGAAAATGAAGGATGGTTCGGGAGCGTTGGTGGAATCAAGAGGGAGAGCACAAGAGAGCTTTGATGTGCTGTTGGTAGCTTCAGTGCTAAAAAAACAGTCACTGTTCTGAGTATGTTTTTATTGTGTGGTTTGTGTGTTTGTGTGCCTGTGGTTTGGTTTTCTGTATTGCATTTGGTTTACATGGGAGATGCGGATCAAGAGGAATGTCTCCCTTCGACTGGTCCTGGAATTTGTATGTTTCTTGAGTGAGGAGCAGGTGGAGTATCTCTCTACCCCTGGTTTCTCTCAAAGTCTTTATAATTGTATTTTTATTTTATTTATTGTGCATTTGTAAGGCGCTTATACAGCAAGTAAATTGTGTTTCAATGCGCCCACAGGGCAACAAGGAGGCAACATGGGATAGCAAAACAATTAACACTGAGGATAAAGACTAGCCTACTAGGCCTTTTGAGCATTCAGAACGTGCAAGTGCAGAGATAGGAGAGGTGAAGAGGGAGTGGGGGTAAGTGCTTGGAGTGACCGTGTTCGAGAATGAGCAACAGATGTGTGCCAAGTGGAGGAAGTGCTATGCAGGCCTAGAATGACCATAGCAAAACAAAAGAGGTGATGGCTGGAAGGTTTAGCAAAATCTTAACCTCTGGCATTGCTCTGGGCAACCCTCCATACCATCGTTCTTCGCCTGCCAAGCCATTACAAAAGGGGAAAGACCATATGTAACTCAGGCTTGGTCCCACCACCAAAGGGGTACTCCAGCCAAAACTGCTAGGTCAATCCCTTCTGCACGAGACCACAGGCATCCCCAGACATGTTTCAGCCTTGTTGGGCGTCATCAGTGAGGAGTAGCTTGGGTCTCAGCGAAGGCAGCAGCTGACACTTTTTCATCTGATGGATGTTTGTGACCAAGGTTTGCAGGGCTGGATGAGGTGCGATCAGAGGGCCGAGAGGCCCCAGGTTCGAGGAGAGAGTGGTCTGACCAGGGAAGAGGAGTGATCAGTGGAGAGGTGAGTGAAAGATGGTCAGAGAGGAGGAGGGAGAGATGACCAGGCTCTCAAAGGAGGAGTAAGGTTGGGTGGGTATGATGGAGGAAGGGACCCACTCAGGGAAATTCAGGGCAACCCCACTGCCAACACGATTTGGGCGAGACTTGGATATGATCTTGTAGTCATCGGGGAGAAGGGAGACAAAAGCAGTGACTGAGCTGGTATTGAACCATGTCTCGGTAAGAGCGAGGATGTCAAGGTCAATGTCTTCAAGAAGGAGGCAGATGTCAGCAGAGTGTTTGATGGCTGAGCGAGCGTTACGTATGGTTAGATGAAGGAGGTCTCCACCTTTCAAGGTTTTCCGAGGAGGGCTACATGTCCGTAGTACACCAGTCGGAGAAATGGGGACAGAGATTGGAAGAGGGAGTAGCAGATGTGCAAAGCTAGTTAATAAGGAACGGCAGACGCCGGTCGCAGAGAAAGAGGTTGTTTTGAAGACCCCGAACCAAGATGGTGCCTTGTTTGATAGACATTAATGGTACACCAAGATGATGCAAATCCCATCTAGAGGACTTCCCATTTGGTGCCATTAATGGGCGAGGATGTTAAAGGGGAGCGAGTAGATATGAGGAGTCCATAGAACTGGGGAGGGGACAGAGAAGAGGATATCGGTGAAGACCTGTCTGGAGGTAGCACTGACATAGATGTCTGCAATGGGTAGGCCAGCGTTAGTGGCCAGGATGTCTTTTTTTTTGTGCTTTTTTCTTCCAGACCTCGTGAGAGAGGGAGGGTAGTTGATAGTGTAGCAGTTAGAGAAGATAGGGGAGATGTTCAGTGCCATAGGGGCGGACGAGGGTAATTGAAGGAAAGAGGAGTGGCTGCACAGCACAGTCCTAGCCCAAACTCACCAGGAAGCCAAATAGTGACAAAAGGACACAAAGGACATACATGCAATTCAGATGGGGTGCTAGGATGTTAAAAAACACACACATAGGTTTGATTTTCAGAAAAAGGGACACAAATGTAATGCAGTGGGGTGCAAGGATGTTAAGAACACACACATAGGTTTGATTTTCAGAAAAGGGACACACATGAAGGAACAGTTCCTTTTTCGTGTGCTTCCTCTCCTGCATTTATCGACACTCGAGGGGAGCCCTCCCCTGGTTCTTGTGCTCTCAGTGGTATTCAATTATCAATTATACACAACTAAGAATGGTGCTTCTATGAGATCCAGAAGGATGCCTCCCTCCTTCTAGATAGAGGATTTTGCAAGTTTGTAGTACGTTTGCCAGAAAAAAGGGGTTTCTCTTTTCTTGGCTTTCTTTTAGTTTTCGCAACTACCAGAGGGGATGACCGACCCCCCCCCCCCATCCCTCCTGGTTCCTTCTTTTACCTTGTGTACACAAACACCAGATGGAATGACTACCTTACCCTGGTTTATTCCTCCTCAAGAACTGCACTGAAGAGGTTTTTGGCTTCTCTTGCTTCTTCGCTTACTTTGTCGATTAACTACCTGGGCGGCTTCACTAGTTCAATGATGAACAACTATTTCTCTGCTTGTTCCACCTCTCCTGACAGGTACTGTGACTAGGAGGAACACTCTTGATGCTTTGGTATTCTTTTATGGGTGCAGGTCCCAGACTTGCATGTTCTGATGTTTCGGGTCGTCTACATGGTGTGATCTCCTGCCAGATACTGTGACTATGATGAGCACCCCCAATGCCTCTGTAGTGTGATATTGTTCTTGCCCTGGGGTGCAAGGACATGTATATGGAGCTTTTCTGTTTTTGCCCACGTTTTTCCCACTGGCTTGGGCTCTCTGCACCTTCCCTGATGCCCACATATCTTTTTCTCTGGTCTGTGGCGGTGTCGGAGCTCTTCGGGCCCCAGGTGTCAGCCATGTGGTTTTGCTGCTGTTGCTCGTTTTCCATCTGTCTGCAACGGCTCTGCAGGATCAGCGTTTCTCCTGGTG
Organism: Ambystoma mexicanum; assembly: GCF_040938575.1. Lineage (NCBI taxonomy): Eukaryota > Metazoa > Chordata > Amphibia > Caudata > Ambystomatidae > Ambystoma > Ambystoma mexicanum. Next base: position 377,089,429 of record NC_090926.1, on the reverse strand, counting down.
CTCTTCTGCCTCCTGGTTCGCTAGGAGATTCTTCCACGGTTTCTCCTTCGTGCGCATTCTACATCTGACTACCTCTGGACTCGCTTTCCCGTCTCGTGACGTCCCGGCACGTTCTCCTTCTCCAGCTTCCTGAACTTTGCGGTTCCTCCAGTGATGGCTGGTTGAAAAGACTAGTCTGTCCTTTCTTTTTAAAGTGCACATTGAAATCAATTGTCCACATTGACTAGACTGCGTGTGTTGGTTCTTTAAGAGCATTCCTTATCACTCTGCGCATCTTCCTCATTGCAGTATCCCCACTGTTATAATTCACTGAGGTACTGTTTTTCTTCTCAGTTTTCCTACATGATTCACATGGGTAATCCTCAATTTTCCACGTCCCAGTACTTTTTAAAGAGGTGGAAGAGTCTGATTTATACAGGTACACTGTAGAGTAGGGGCCTACGGGATCCTGTATAGAGTTAAAGGGTAAGGGAGGTTGTGAAGGGGTGGGTGAATACCACATTCTCCCTAGAATATTTTTCCTCATCCCATATGGGATTTCCCTCCCAATGTGACCCCCCCCCCCATGGTGCATGACCCTGAGGGTGATTATTGGACTGTGGCTGCACTGCCCCGGCCCCATAAGAAGGCTCTCTCCCTATAGGAGAAGGGACAACATCAAAGGATTCGTCTCAGTATGCAGGATATTGGAAGGTTGTCAGTATGGTTAGTGAGGAGCTCGACACAGGAACCCGGTTCCACTTGGCTCTGGCCTCTTGACTCTTGCATTTCTGTCCATGAGTGTTCTTCGATTCTGTTTGCCTAACTATCATATTGCCTATGATTTTTGCCCCCAACTCTCTGGGTATCTCCGGTGCTAAGTGTGTTTTTGCCCCGGTAGCATTTCTTGCCGCAGATACGCATTTATTTAGTAGACCGAACTGTCAAAAAGTGATCGCAATCGTATTCACGGTAACGTGTATTGTTCCATAATACCGGTTCTCTCAAACACAGGGTACTTAGCTTGATTCATACCGTACAAAGTGAATTGGTCAGTTGTAGTGTATTTAACGTGTGGTTTTAAATTTAATAGAAGTGTTGTGTTGATAACGAATGGTTCAAAAATAAATGTACTTATATTTTTCTACCTGAAACCTTGAGTCAGTGTTTGCTTGAGTCACAGTAATTGTGGTCCCTTTGTGTAATCTCTTCTACTGCTCATATACTCTTGAGATAAGCCTGGCTGCTCCGCTACTGCTACCACTTTAACATAGTAATATGGGCTTGTACCAAAGGTAAAACTTGTATTGCCACCTGTAGTCTTAATTGTGTGTAGTGGTCCCTAAGGGCACTGCACAGGATTCTGCCTAACACTGAGGTCCTGGTTATTGGCCCCGGACAGCGTCCAACAGGAAGGAACAGATAATAGAGGCAGGACTCCTAGGCATGGTCCTCCCATAACGGATCCTGCTCTGTGTGGACAAAGTACCACATAAGGTTTAAAGGATGCCTTCTGCGTTGCCCAGTAACATATAAACATAAGAGCATGCCGGCACTCTGTACGTCTGCAAAGGACGGTTATATGTAAACAAAGGATCACTACAGACACTTGAGAAGGAACTTAAAAGTCTGGTTTTGACTGAATAGCTTCCTACATTTTTACTGAATTGAAAAACTATATATTTTAAAAAAATATATACATATTTATTATGGTTAAGTTGCTCAACTCATAGAAAGAGCACTTTTTTGGGCGGCTTATAACTCCCCCCGCCCCCTCCCGGACGAATCCTCACCAAACATTGCAAAAAAAGTATAGATATGGCCCTCTCGGAATAATTCTCTGAAGTTCAGTGCGGTTTCGTCAAGGGGGGCAAAGTTATAGGTGTGGTCCCAAAATGTTTGAAATCCTCATAGACACAGTGGAAAAAAATGCTGTTCGTGCCTACAGCCCAAACCGGTGGATGGATTTTCACTAAACTTGCACCAGGAGCAGCGGCTTGGTCCCAAAGGTGTGCTTTTGTAAATTTGGTGTAAATCCATCCAGTAGTTTCTTAAAAAATGGCCAAAAAGTAGGTCCGCAAAGAATTGGTGATATCTGGGTCCGGTCCGTGGACTCCTTTCCTGATTCGAAGTCCTCTGGACCAATCGGAGAGCAGCTTGATATCCGCGGACCCAAAAAACGCACGCTGATTGGATGTTGAAAAACATAAGGTGCGTCAGATTTTTTTCAACGGTCGCCATGTAGGATCCGCGGACATTGTCAGTGACCGCGGACAGTACAGTGAGAAAAGGGTGTGGAAATTACACTTGGTGTGATTTTGTGGAGGAAAGAGGGCCTGGAAAGGGTGGCAGGATGGAAAAAAGTTGTTGGAGAGCTGTTTTTATAGGTGAACGAAAGCAATGCAGGTGCTACCGCGGACACTGCAGTAGTCTACGGACGCGCACGCGCCATCTGGGTCTTTTGAGGATGTCTGGCATGGGAAGAGGACATTGGAGGACTAGCCAATCAGGTTTTATGGATCTGGAGGAGGAGTTGAAGTGTACAGGATTAAACAGTAGGAAGTGTTCTTTGTTGTGTGTAGTAAAGATGGCTATGGCTATGAAGGAGCAGCGAGGATGGATGGTGGGAGATTCTTGGATCCATTCATTAAAGGTTTATACAGAATCTCGTGGCTTCTCTGCTTCTATTGATTGGGCGAAGTGAAAGTTTTGTGGTATGCATGAGTATGGCACACTTTAAACATCCAGATATTATTATTGTGCATTGTGGAGGCAACAGTTTGGGCTATGTGACTGCAGGATATTTGCAGTTTGCTATAAAGGATATGTTCAGAATCCTAATGGAACTGTTTCCAGCTGCAAAGATAATCTGCAAAGAGAATTTTTTTCCTGAAATTAATCAAAGACCAATATGTAGACGCCTATACTTATTCTGTCCTGAAATGGAAGAAGCTAGACAGCATGTCAAGGAAGGTGTATGTGCTTTTGTTATATGCTTTATGAATGGCATCTTTTGACAGCGAAAATAGCAAGATGGATGGCGTAAATATCTTTCGAGGAGATGGAGTGCATTTGACTGATGTCGGAAGTCAGATTTTTCTTTTGAGTATCCAAAATGCACTGAAACAATTTTTGGGAACTCTTGAAATATGTCGAAGTATTTCCTTTAGCAGTTGTAGTAAATAAAAACAAAATAAACTAGAAGCAGTTTTTGTGAAAGTTAAACAAAATAATTAAGTTCAGTAGAACATTTGTTAGTTCAGTATATAAAACCCCCAATTCTTAATTTTTTTGCAAAGGTGCTTTTAAGAGCCACCATTTTTGAATGAAAAACAAGTTAATTGATTATAATTCCCCAACCACAAGCCTGGAATTTTCCAGATGTTCACTGACTTGTGTACGGTCTGCAGTCTATGCAGACTGGAAAAGGTCCTGTGATTTTTTAACTGTGAAAGCTGGGTCCTAAATGAATGTTTTTTTTTTTGTCTTTATGGTTATATTTTTTTGTAGAGTATGTTATGTTAGTACTTGTATTTGGATTTATTTGTATTTGTTTTATTTGTATTGCGCAGCCAGGCCCGAAGGCAACCTGGAGCATATCTTCCACAGTAATTTCAGGAATGACATATAATCAAAGTAGTGATAACAATCGTGGCAGAGTTACAGTTAACGTTACAAACATCATATGCATCAGCAAGAACAGTAGCGTGCGGGAGCAATACAGAGTCCGAGCAGTCATGCAGAGAGTCGTGTTGTAAACATATTCAAGAGGATAGTTGCTTGTGTGTGGTAGCTAACCAAAGCTTGGCTTTGTGTTGAATAGGTTAAGTAAGGGTAGATTTCTAATGGTAAGTGGCAAGGTGTTCCAAAGTTTGGCAGCCAGGACTGGTAAGCTAACACCTCCAGCTGTTTGGAGCTTGTTTCTGGGGATCGTGAGACCTTGCGTTTGGGCGGGTCTTAGTGCCCGCGATGGAATATAATGAGTGAAGCGTGAGGCTAGTTAGATGGGGGCTTGATTGTTTACGCATTTGTAGGTAAGGGCTAGTGCTTTCAGATAAATCCTTTGGGCGACTGAAAGCCAGTGAAGGTTCTTCCTGGTTTCTGATATGTGAGCTGATCTGGGGATGTTGAGGGCCGCTCTGATGGCACTGTTTTGGGTGATCTGGAGTTTGTTGAGGTTACGCTGGTTGGTGCCTTGGTACATTGCATTACAATAGTCCAATTTGGACATGACTAGAGTCGTAGCCAAGGTGATGCAATTCTGAGTAGTGAGGAATGGGCGACAGGCTCTGATCAACTTGCAAGTGTAAGACGAGGCAACAACTGCATTGGTTTGTCTAGTAAGGGAGAGTGTAGAGTCTAGGTAGATTCCTAGGGTTTTGGTATCTTTAGATACTTTAATGGGATTGCCATCAATATTGAAGGAGCTGAACAATGGGTTCAGTTAAGTCTCTGTTGTGTACCCAAGATGAGGAGCTCTGTCTTATCATCGTTGAGACACAACTCATGTTGGGCCATCCAAGCTTGGATGACTCAGTAAATGTCATTCAGGGCTTTGGAGTCAACAATGTAGTCACCAGTGATGGGAATGAGTATCTGGGTGTCATCCACATAATTAGTGTATGTGACGCCCAGGTAGTCAAGCACATCAAACAATGGTTTGATGAATACATTGTAGAGTGTGGGGGATACACAGGACCCTTGTGGGACTCTGCAGGGGACTGATGTAGGATCTGCAGAGGAGGTAGGTGAAAATACTCTCATGTGCCTAATCCAATTAATGGCATTGTCGGAGAAGCGGGCAGCAGATTTCAGGTGCTGACAGAGAATTTGGTGATTGACCAAATCGAAGGCAGCAGATAAGTCCAGTAAGAGTAAAAGGGCCAATTTGCCATTGTCTTTTAGTTCCTCCATTTGCGTTTTGAGGTCTAAGAGAGCTGTTTCTATCCCGTGCTTTGGTCTAAAACCAGATTGTCTTGTGCCGAGGAGGTTATTTATGTCCAGATAGTTCTGTATCTGTAGATATGCTGCTCTGTAATATTTTTAGAAGAAATGGGACGGTGGTGATAGGTCTGTAATTAGTTGGTATCTCAGGGTCTAGAGTTGTTTTTTTAGAAGAGGGATGACCCAGGCGTCCTTCAAGTTATTGGGTAGCGTACCCGATAGGAACGAGGAGTTGATGAAGGTGGTTATAAAGGGAGCAAGGTCATGTGCCGATTCCTTAATGATAGGTGCCGGACAAGAGTGACCTTGGCAGTTAGATGGTTTTAGGTTGCGAATAATGTTTTCAACCTCAAAGATGGTGAGTGGAGTGACGCTGAAAGGGGTGTGAGAAAGAGGCCGTTGTGGGCGGCAAAGATTTAGTTAAGGGGGAGGTAAGAAGGGTGGTTTGTTTGGCATTAATTTTAGATTGCAGGGTGGTTATTTTGTTGAGAAGTGGATTTTGGATGTTGTTGCACCAAGTGCTGTCTTTACTGCAGGTATCGGGTGCGGGAGAAGGGGATTGTAGTTCTTTAAGAATTTTAAATTCCTTCGTATTGGATTCCGCTTGGGATATCCGATGGTTGTAGGTCTCTTTTTTGGCTTGTAGGATTGCTTCCTTATAGTTGAGGGGAGGTGATGAGGAGGCGGTCTTTGTAGGATTCACAAGGAAGAGTTTTCCAAAGAGCTTCAGCCTTGCGTTTTTCTTTGCGCAGAACTCTTAGCTGCGGGGTGAACCATGAGTTCAAGGGGGCTTGTTGTTTGGCTTTCCGTAGTTTGAGCGGTGCTGTAGTATGAATGGCTTTAAGCAATGTTTGATTGAAGGTGTCTACTAAGACGGTGGGGTCATTGTGTTGAGATGCGCAGTTGTTGAGGATGGGAAAGATGAGAGGGAGTAGTTTGTCCCTGGTAATGTCTTTTTTGTTCCTAGTGGGAATAGCCGGGGCTATGGTAGGTTTGGTGTGAGGGTTGGTGGCTGGTAAGTGGACGATAATGTGATGGTCTGACCAAGCACAGGCGTAGTTGGAGCTTATCAGTGTTACAGTTAAGATCAGTGATCCAGTCAAGCGTTCTAGCCTTGTTGTGGGTAGGTTCACAAATGCGTTGCTTGAAGCCTAAGTTGGCCAGGGTGGTAGCGACCTCGGTGGCCATGTGGTCCTTGGGGTTGGATAAGCCAAGGTTAAGGTCACCTAGTAGTAGCACCTGAGAGTTGGGCTTAGTATTGTCAGTCAGGATGGACGTGATATCGTCTGTGAAGCAGCCAAGGTGTCCTGGAGGTCTGTAGATGAGGTGTATTGTTGCAGTGTTGGCCGGAGAGAGGGTGAGTTTCACGGAAAGAGATTCTGCAGAGCTAAATTGGGTGTTAGGGATGGTTCTCATAGTGATATTGTCTATGTGTATAATCGCGACTCCGCCTCCTTTGGAGGAGGTGGACTGTCGGTCGATTCTGATGATAGAGTAACCATTCGGGATGGCGAGGGCGAGAATTGGGCCGGAGGCTACATGTAGCCAAGTTTCAGTAATGGCAATAGAGGTTTTGGACAGTGATGAGGTCAGTGATATCCAGAGCGTGGGCCGTGAGGGATCTGGCGTTGATGAGGGCACCCTTGAGTTCTTTGATTGGGGGGGGGGGGTGTATCGGGGAGGTGAGGTGGTGTCTTCTGTGTGATGGTGGTGCAAATGCGCTGGGTGCAGGGGGCATGGGGCAGCCTAGATCTAAGCCTGACGTTTCTAGAGTGGAGAGTGCAAGGTTGATTGGGTGTTGGTTTTGTGGCATAATGTTGAAGCCACAAGGCCGGGTCATTGAGGTATGGGTTGCCTGAGATTTCAGTGCTGTGGAGCATGATGCAGGGATGTGGAGTAGGGTTGTAGTGGTTGGTCTTGGCAGTGCTAATAGAGAGGGTGCAGTGGGTAGCAGTTAAGTACCCTACGATGATAAAGTAAAGGCGATAGGTGGCTGCAGCCGCATGTCGTGATCGGCGTGTCCTAACCGTCTGTAAGGTGTAGTGCGAGTGCACTGACAAGTAAGCAGTGTGGTTTTATGCAAGTTGGCAATCAATTACTCAAGGCAGTTGCTCAAATAAGGCCGACTAGGTAGGCACAGGTGCAAATGGCAAACAATTACTCAAGGCAGTTGCACAAATGTGGCCGACTAGGTAGGTACATGTGAATTGTAGAGCGCACATTCACCGTAAGGTATCATGGCGCTAGAAAACTAGGTCGGACCAACACATTGTTCTAAAAAAGGAGAGTTTTTAAGAGGTGGCGAAATTGCAGATGGTTCTCCGTGCTCTGCAGAGCCGTAGGCAGAGCATTCCAAGGAGTTCCTGCTACCATGGAGAACGCCCTGCCCCCAACCCCTGTTCACTGAAATGTAGGAATGGCCACCAGATTGGCTGTCCTAGATCGCAGCAGATGGCCAGCAATGTACGGTTGTAGTTTTGCTTACAAGTATTCTGACCTTGAAGATAGAAAGCCCAATGAACCAGACAGAGGGCTTTGAAATAAATCCTTTTGGCCACTGGCAGCAAGTGAATGGAACAAAGGACTGGGCTGATGTGAGCTCCATAGGGGAAGCCCGTGGCCACCCTAGCGGACATTTGTTGCAGCCGGTGCAGTCTCTGGATCAGACCCTTCGGCTGGGCTAGATAGATAACATTGCAGTAGTCCATGCGGATAATAATCAGGGATGCCTCTATCCGAGGGCAGAGTTACTGTCAGAAAAGGAAGTATACTCCGGAGCACCCACGGGGAGTAGACGCCCATCTTACAGACTGCACTTACCGGGGTGGCCATTGAAAAGGAGGATAGATGGACCCCCAAGTTCTTAACTGTGGCGACTAGAGTAGAACAGATGGCCAGCAAGAAAAAACCCCGGGAGCAACCATACAAGAACCTCCACCAGTACCTCTATTGTGTCCCCATTCAGCTTTCACCAGTTGCTATCCATCCAGCTCCTCACGGCCACCAGACACTCCCCCAGCTGTGCCGACACCTCAATCTGATCTTGGTCAAACCTAACTAAAATGTGGGTGCCATCTGCAAAGGCGTAGCATCTAAAGCCGTGGGAGTGGATGAGAGCAACTAGCAGCTGCACATAGAGATTAGACAGCATTGGGGACAAGGCAAAGCCTTGGGGAACACCACAAGATAAAGAGTGTGAGCCAGAGAGAAATGGAGCCAGAGAGTGTTTGGCGACGGTCAGATAAGGAGGAGAACCTGTCCAGGACGGTTCCCGTTATGCCTGCTGCGGAAAGCCGGGAAAGGAGGATAGTGTGGTCGACCATATAGAACACTGCCTGTAAATCAACCAGTATCAGGGCCCCCACACCACCTTAATCAACCAGCATAGTATGATCATTAAGTACCCACACCAGTACACTCTCAGTACCTCGCCCCGGCCGGAAGCCTGACTGGAAAGGGTCGAGGCCAGATGATTGTTCAAGGAAAGATGAGAGAAGCGGGCCCACCTAAACCTCCAGAAGTTTCAGGAAAAAGGCGAGCAGAGAAATAGGCCTGTAGTAAGCAAGAGTGAGAGGATGAAGAGAGGGTTTTTACAAGAGGGGGAGGACGGTGGCATGCTTGAATTCTTGCGGTATTAGTACCAAGTTTACAGGAATTGTTCACTGCCTTTGTAACCCAGGTGATTATTGCAGGAATAATCTTCTGCAGGACTATCACTGGGATTGTGTCAGACGGGGAAGCAGATTTCTGCAAGCTAATCTCCCTCGCGATCTCAGACGAGGAGAATTCCTGGAAACATGACCTAGAGTGCTGGACCTGCCCACTGGCGGTGCCACAATCGGCCGTACTGCCAGTCAAGGCATTCGACTGTATGTGATCCCAAATGTCCATGAATTTTGTCATAAAGAAGTTGGCCAGCGAGTCACACAAGGTTTCAGAAGGTATGACTCTAGGCCAGAGATCTTCAAACTGTGGGGCACCCACCTGAGGGGGGGTGCGGCCACATACGCGAGGGGGTGCGAGAGCCCAGAATGGAATGTTTTTTTAAAAAAAAGAAATATAAATGCAGTACCTTTGCTCCATCATACGCCAATTTAACTATGGGGTGGTGGGAGTCTACTTTTTTTGTCTGAATTGCTTCTACTTAGTTTTCCCACACAAGTTATTGGTTGGTGGCGGTATATCGATGTTTTTATAATTTGGAAGGGTACTGAAAATGAGTGGGGCTCTTTTGTGGACAGCGTCAACAATGCTGTAAACCTGAGATTCACTGAATGTCACAGCTTCTCTGAGATTTTATATTTGGATGTCAATGTGAGACTTGACAATCTGGGCATTCATACCTCCCTGCATAAAAAAACCCACCAATGCAGGTCTGCCCTTGCATGCCACGAGTTGTCACCCGCTTTCGTGTAAGAATAGTATCCCTTACGGCAAATTTATTCGCTTCCGGCGTAACTGCACAGATATCCACGAGTTTGATCGTTGTTGCAGTTTGGCTGCCGTGGATTTCTTACAACAGGGGTATCACAAAAAGATTATTGAAATGGCCTTTTCTAAAGCACGGACACTCTCAAGGGAATCGTTACTACATGGTTCCATCAGCAGGAAGAAAAACAATGATCGGGATGATCCTTGCCTGATTGTGACATTCAACAATTCTTCACATGATGTTCGCAAGATTGTCATGAAACATTGGATAAAGACCTTGGCCCATTACTACCTAAATGCCCCACCTTAACTTTTAAACAGGCACCTTCACTAAAGGATAGATTGGTCTCTAGTTATCTAGTTCCTGTCCAAAAAAGCTCCACCATTACCAATGGTTACCTGGCTTACCTAAAGGCTTTACTAAGTGTAAAAAAATGCAAAGCCTGTCCCCATGCCACTACCTGTAAATCTTTTCTACATCCGATTATGGGCATAGTATTTTGGCTAAAACATTTTATCAACTGTGACACACCCTTTGTAGTATACGTCCTTGCACGCCCTTGCCGGAAATGGTACGTGGGTTCTACTACATGTATACTTAAGCTCCATATTTTGCAGCATCTCAGAGCCATTAAGAATTTTGACCCCACGTACCCCATGGCAAAACATTTCAGGCAGGAACATGACAGCGATGTGCATTTGATCACATTCTTTGCTGTGGCCCATGTGCCGATCGACCCAAGAGGTGGTGATCGCGTTTTAAGATTAAGACAACTGGAAACCATGTTTATTTTGGATTTTGACACTAAATATCCCAATGGTCACAATTTGGATGAAGAGATGCATACCTTTGTGGGAAGTTGATTGAAAAACGTTTTTTTGCCTGTCTATATGTTCTTACCCTACTCTTTCTTTTATCTTGTTGCTCTGTTTGATCCTCGTTTCCTGTTTTTGAATACTGCTTTTCTTGATTACTTTCTAGATTTCATGGCCTGGAGCCGCCTTATCTGTCTTAGTTGTATTATCTTTGTTATCCAACTTTATTTATTTTCTGGTTGGTTTATTTTGGCTGTCTTGCCTTCTTGATGTATTAGGGAGATGTGTTCTTGTGAGTATACTATGATATCTGTATTATTCTTGCTTTTGATATTGCCTTTCTTATTATCTCTCTGTTCTTATTTTCCTTTAAGTCTCATTACTGTGCAGGTATGCTTCCTTACTGTGGTTCTTTTCCATGTGGGCATCTGAACTTATAACTAATGCTGGTTCATTAGATTTTGGGGTGCGTATGATTTTGATTTGCTTCTGAGCCAGGAGTTACTTAATGGTAGATATGGACATATTTGTTGCACTTGCACTTTATGATTTTAATTGTGTCTACCTGTCTATTGTTGCCAGGTCGATATATGCACCGTTTCCTGCACTTGCACTTTATATTATGGCTCTGTGCTGATGTCCTTACGAAGTCCCACCATTTGCACTCAATAGGCTTTGTCTGTACCATGTTTTTATGTTAAGGGTTGCCATTATTAACTGCCGGTAACTGTTTGCAGAGATTTCCCATTAGGCAGTATTATTCTGTCCCTGCCAGTTTTCTTGTGTATATTGTTACTATGATTACCATGTCGAGCCAGATATGCACTTGCACTTTATTTTTTAGCCATTTGGCTGCATCTTCATGCACCTTGCTCATATGTTTACAAAAGGAATGCATTGTATCCTGTAGCCCTGGGGGATGTCTGTATGTTGTTTTACGATTTGCACTTTATAGCTTTTGCCTGAAACAGGCTTTTATTGCAAGGGTTGCAACTTTTGACTGCTTATATCTGTCATTTGAGATTCAATATTGGGCAGTATTTTTCTGTCCGTGCTGTTTTCTCATTGAATATTACCCATTGAATGTTACCATGCTGCAATACTGTTAGATATGCACTCGCACTTTATTTTTCAGCTATTTGCTGCATCTCTGTGTACTATGTTCGTATATTGTCATAGGAATGCATTTGGACCTTATACTACAGGTATGGATTGTCATGTTTTACTGACACCTATTTCTATACACGTCCCTTGTAGTTTTATCCGGATGATTACCCTGCATGTTTCATGCTGCATCTGATCGCATTTAGCATTACGTTGGCTCTCCTACATGGCCAATGCAGGTCACTACTACATTCTAAAATGGCCGCCATGGTTTAGTGACAAAGCAGGTAGTGTGTGGAATTTGGAAACATGGGAGAAGAACTAATTGGCATTATGTAAAGTGATTGTTCTCACGTCTCCCTAACGTGATCAAGCGCTCTGAGGAGCGCGAAACGCGTCGTTCAGGACACTGCCCTGGCGTCTTGTTTTTCTGTTTTTGCTTTTTGTATCTTTTTACCACATTAAACTCGTTCTGCCTTTTGGATCCGAGTTTGTCATTTTTTTGGGACTTGCTGACCTCATGCTCTGAGTGCGTTTTTTTTTTTTCCTCCATGTCCTCATGAGATATATATAATTATTTTGTTTGAAGGAAATGGCCAGTGGCGGCTCACATGATTAGGACTGAAGCATAAAACTGTCTCAGGCACCAATGAAAAAGTGGCCCGCAGTTGCAAATGGATTCATTCTTTTACTCACCGACTGTTTGAATAGTACCCAAGGGGGTGTCATTTGTTAAAATGTAAGCAAATTGTGATATTTAAAGAATATTTATTCAGCAACAATGGTCAGCACTACTTGCTGCATAGTGAAGTAACTCATCAAACTGGCCCACATTGGCCATAAAGTGGCCAATTTTGACTGTCCCACACTAGCATTTAGCATTTCTGGTACAGGCATTGCCCTATATGCCCGAGCCTACGCTGCTCATCCATAATGGGCGAGGGGGCGTCCACCCAGTGAAACACTGAGCACGCCCTCAGCTGGGCTGGCAGAACTGTCAAAGGGAAACCATGTTTCCCTTTGACAGCTCCGTTCAGTTCCGCAGCTGCACATGCTCACTGAGCCATGCAAGGCTGGGGGTGTTTTTGCTTCGCCAGCCTTGCATAGCTCATTGGAAATGCTGGCTGGAGAACTGAATGTCCGTATGTGCAAGGGGGAGCTCCTGTGCCACCTAGCACATACAGAGCAGTCTGAAGCAGGGTGTTTCAGCACCCACGCACAGGCCCCTGCAGAAGGTACTTTTATGTTAATTTTTTATTTAAATATGTTGATGGCAGCGTGGATGCTTGTGTTATGAGCGAGTATGGTGATGGGTGCTCGTGTGAATGATAGTGATTGCTATGTGAATGTGTGTTTGTTTGTTTTGGTCCGTTGAGCTGATTTTGGAAAGTGGGTGGTAGAGGGGGAAGGAGGGTTGTACAACAAAGGCATTTTAAAAAAATGCCTTTATTGCACAATCCCCCTACCCACCTGCCAAAATCACCTGAGGTACTGTGGAGCCCAGGGGCCAGGTATGGTATTTTTTTGCTGGTTATCCATTATAGATGTCCAGTCAAAAATAACATGCTTTCCACCTTAGCCCCCCCAGTGCCTTGCATACACACATAATCATGTTGATTGTGTTAGGCACTGTGGGGCCCAGGGGACAAGGATTATATCTTTTTACTGGATGTCCAGTACAAATATCATGCCTGCCCCCTGCCCCCTCACACTCCCCCCAGCGCCAATTGCAAGCTGTTTGGCTTCTTACCCTTTTTTTTAAGTATGCTCTAATATGCAACATTTTAACCCATTATTTTAAAAAACAAATCACGGGGGGGACCCCCCCCCCCTGAACCTCCTTGATTGGTTCAGGCTCCCTCACTACGCTCGGTCGCTGTGGCATATCTGGTGGCAATATTGATGCCACTCCACTTTAAAAATTCACCAGTCACAACTGGCCCTAGGACTGTGCTGGGAGCAGGGTGGGGGAGCCCAGAGACTGTAGTGGGAGCAGGATGGGCGGGAGCTATGGGATAGTGGTTGGAGCAGGGTTTGGAGAACCCAGAGTCTGTGGTGGGGTAGGGAGAGCACAGGGACTGGGCTAGGAGTGGAATGAGGGAGTCCAGAGACTGTGATGGGAGCAGGTGGGGAACCCAGGGACTATACTGGGAGTAGGGGTGTGGTGACAGCACGCAATGCTTCATAGCCATTAGGACTTACTGCCCATTTGGCCTTTTTGGGGGGGCCTGTCCTGCCCACATTTTGCTCGGGGGAGCCCAGGCCTAAAAGGTTGTAGACCACTGCTCTAGGCACTATTTGAGCTGTGGATGAAAAGGGCTTTACTGCGGCAAACAGCTCTTTAGATTTATTGAGAGCTTTTATCTGTAAAGAACTGTTTCGTTGAGTAGAGGCGAGGTGGTAAGGTGGGGAGGGAAGGCAGGGAGGGGCACCAACCACAGACATGGAGGGGAAGGTGGACAGGGGAAGATGTTGGATGTGCCTTAAATCTAAGGTCAGTGACAGTGTTTCTCGTGCTGCTTGACTGCAGCCTCGAAAGCACTGTGAAACTGGTCCCCCCTGCAGAGCGGTGGGTCGCGGTACAAACAGAGTATTGTGACCCCCAAAGGGTAAGGGTCAACAGTGTTCTGTATAGCCTGCGAGGCAGCCGGTGAGATCCTCTGCCCCACAGGAATAGCCTTTGCGGTGACAGGAGCGGTTGAGGAAGATGGGGAAGAGGAAGATACCCTACTTCTCCCTGATAAAGAAACATCCTTTCTCAAGAGTACCCGGGTGGTTGGAGCAAGTGTAGATCGCATGGAGGTGGTCCGAAAAGAGTACTGCTTAGGTTGTCTGCGTCTGAGTACAACCTTGCATGCAATGCATTGAATCATGGCAGCCAAAGCTTTTGGTACACTCATAATGATTTTAAAGAACCGCCACACACATGACGCTGTCTGGGTGCTGGAGGTCGGAACGTCCTCTACCCCCTCTTCCTGTTCCCCATCATCCTCCGCACCATCGCGTCTGTTCCCCTGTCTATGCCCTCTGTCGTGTTGTGGTGGTGGCCCCTGGGAAGGTGGGATGCCCATGACAGATGCCATTCTTAAACTACTGGAAGTCTTGTGGAAGTAGCTGTCAAATGATGCTCTCTTCTGGTGTGCTAGAGTGAGAATTACTAAAAGTAATGGGTGGGTCCCTTCAGAGGAACTGTCCACAGACCACTGTGCTGAAAATAGGCTTTGTAAAATGTTGGCAGATCAACAAAGAATGGGTCTAGGAGCTCTGGAAGGATTAAAGTTCAACTTGAAACCCCCTAAATTGGCCAATAATGCAGTTTCAAACTGTGTGCAGTGATGGACACCGTCTGCGGACACGCCGTCATGGCGCACGGAATCGATCATATGATGACAGGTGTCCATGGCGGAGGCAGTAGTGCGCAGACCTTGTAGAGCGGGAGACGCAGGGCGCATGGATGTCCGCAAACACACGTTGTCTGCTGAGTAATTGAAGGTGCATCATACGCAACCTGACATGCCCAGACAGGGTGCGATGTCCGCAGACGCCCCACTGCTTAAACGGATCCTCTGAAATGTGGTGATGTCTGCGGACTATTAATTAGGGTTTTAAAGAAAAAAGTAAGATTTTTTTTTTTACACGATAATATACAAGATATTTTTAGTAGAAAATAAAATGTATTTATGAAAGGGATGGGGTATTAGAATGGGAGTTTGGAATTTCATTAAAGTCGTCATCTTGGGAGGGAGGGAGAGAAGTTTCATCAAACCGTCTTTGATTTATGTTTTGTGAATTTGATTGGGGGGATGGCCACAGGTACAAGTAGGAAAGTGATAATCAACATTTCTAATAACATGATTTTTAGCATAATTTAAAAGTTCTTTAAAGTTATTGCTAAGTCCATCCAATTTTGAAGACAAGATCATTATTTCATTCGGTACAGTTGAGGTGTGGGATTGTATTTTTGATTGTTGGGATTCTGCATAATCAATCTGTGGTGTAGGTTTGTCATGTACACTATGTACTATAAGAAAAGCTTATTTCAATAAGCTCTCCATAAATTACAGTATTTGCTCATATGGAAAGATATATTTATTAGAGATTTCATCTTCACTTCTTTCTTCTTTGGGAAAGATGTCTTCTAGACACTGAATTGTGTTTACCATTTCTGTCAAAATAAGAAATGGTTATATTTGCCTAAGATATATGTTTTTATAATGAATCTTAATAACATGATTGGTTAAGTTGCTTAACTTATAGAAAGTACTTTTTGGGCAGCTTGTAACTTTGGCGCTGTTCGACGAATGATCACCGAACTGTGCAGAGAGGCGCATGCTGATTGGATTTTTGAAAACGTGAGGTGCATCATCATCATTTTAGAAACGGTGTCCATATTGGATGGGTGGGTCATGGCCTTTGTTCGTGGACGGCGTATTGAGGAAAAGAAGTCTGAAAAATATATCTGGGGTTATTTTGTGGACGAAAGAGGGTTTGGAAAAAGTTTGAGACTGGAGAAAAGTGATATAAAGCTATTTTTATAGGTGAAAAAAAGCTGGGGAGGTGCTGGCGTGTGTGTCCGTGCCACCAACAATCTGGTCACTGGCCTTATACACTACAGTAATGTGTATAGTTATTATAGGTACTATAGGCGGAGTATACTGTATTTGTAATATGGGCGAGTTATATAATTGAAGTGCATATGGTATTTATGATCTTAGGACAATTGAGGATAGTGCTCCTCGATCTCTCCTCTGCCTGTGACAGTCAACCATTCTAACCTCATCAAATGGCTACATGATACCTGTAGCATCATGGACCGGGCACACACCCGGTTGACCTGGTTCCTCACTAAACTCCCTTTCCAGCTGCAACTGGACCATTTCTCCTCCACCTCACTGTCTACCTGCAGCGTCCCCCAGGATTGTATCTCGTCCCTCCGGCTCCTCTGATCTCACCTTCTCTCCTCATTTCCAATGGTATGGCGATAAAACACAGCTTTCCTTGAAACTTGACTCTACTACATTCTGCTACCCGTCTTTTATCTCTGTCAGACCGCCATCCAGGCATTGTGTGTGGCTAATAATCTCTGTCTCAATGCCAGTAAGATGCAGATCCTTCTTATTGGGACACCTGTGCTCTGTTTCCCTCCTACCCTCTGGCCACCCTCTGTGGGCCCCCTACCCTCACCATCCTGTGAGGACTAAAACCTTGGGGCCATCTTTGACTCCTCTCTCTCCTTCACGCCTTACATCTTGGACCTTGTTAAGAAGGCCCACTGTCAACTTCAACTACTAACACCTTCACCTTCCCCCAGAAGCGCATCATCTATACAGCCCTGGTCCTGTCTAGGCTGGACAACTGCAATAGTTATTTCCTCAACCTCCCCCCTTTGTTCCCTACGCCCCCTTCGGCTAATCCAGAAAAGCGCTGCAAGACTTATCCTTGGCCTCAAGCAAATGGATCATATCTCCGTAGCACTAACATCTCTACACTGGCTCCTGGTGGCCGCACAGATTAAATTGAAGACCCTCTCTATCATCGACAAGGGTTTCTGGGGCCTGGGACCATGCTATCACAAACTTTTTCTCCCTAGATACTCCCCTGTGTGGGGGCTCTACCCCCTCTCTTCTAACTCCAATTCCCTGATTGTCAAACGGTTCTTCAAACAGAGAGTGGGAGGCTGGTTTCTCTCTTCGGCTGGTGCATCTCTTTGGAACAGCCTTCCTACTCCTTTCAGACTAGACCCAAACTTTCTTAAGTTCCGGAAATTTCTCAAAACTCTTCCTCTTTCCCTCCGTCCCTTCCCTGCTAACTCATACCAATGCCACTGAGATTGGTGGCCTGGTCCAGCATGAACCTCACAGGTCCCACACCCTATACCTAGTCAACACCAATAGCCCCCCCCCCCACTTAGCACTGCCCTTGCGGGCTTAATCCCTGGTGGCTGTGCACCCCACTCATGGGACTCCTCTGCCCCAGCACTTAGCCAGTGGCCTCACACTTTGGCATCCCTTTGCACTTCCCTCCCGGTGTCCCATCAGCATTTGTGTATTCCTACTCCCCCTTCCATTCATGCACTTCTCACTGCTCAATGCATATGTGCATTTATAGCAACTTCGTGTACAATTGTTTGTATAACTAAGGGAAATGCAGATGCAAAACCTTTCTAGAATGTTGTTAAGTGGCAGTTGGCGTGTGGAAGTTAAATATGTTGATAGGGTTACATGTAGAGTTTTTGGAAGTGATTGGTGGATGGATGTTTGACTGTTTGAAAGCAGGCAATGAGGGAGTGTTACAAACATAAAAGTAAAAAGGGTAGAAGGGCTGTCCTGTGCAATGGTGTGCACGTGCCATCTGGGTCTTTTAATGATGCTTGGCCTGGAAAGGGAACTACAGAGACCGTGGATAGTCATGAAGGTCCATGGATTATGGTCCTTATTGTATGCTACAGAAAAGTATTTTTGGTCAGAAAATTGTCATTTTTTGTTTTTCTCTAGTATATAATTATCATTTCTTCCATTAGAATAGTATTGAGTCTAACTACTTTATTGAGAACTGTAAAGCAGATGGAATCTATACGCTTAATTGTTTTGAGTTCTATTTTTTAACTGTGAAAGTTGGCTCCAAAAGTAATCTTTTTTGGTGTTTTTTAAATTTGTATTTTTGCAAGAGAGGCCAGGTGGGGGAGGGAAATGAGGGAAGGGGCACCAACCACAGATACAGGGGGGCAGGTGGACATGGTAAGATGTTGGGTGTGCTTTAAATCTAAGGTGGGGCAGTGTTGTTCATGCTCTTTGATTACAGCCTGGAAAGCACTTCGAAACTGCTCCACCTTGCAGAGTGGTGTGTTGCAGTATATACAGAGTACTGTTGTCTTGGAAAAGATCTGGATCAACAGCCTATTTTATGGATGGCAAGGTAGTTAGTGGGATCTTCTGCCCCACATGAGTAGCTTGTGTGGTGGCAGAAGAGGTTGAGGAAGATGAGGTAGAGGAAGACGGCCTACTACTTCTTGAGAAAGGAAGTACTTCTGAGTACATCAGTGATATGAGCGGGTGTGACAGCGCATGGACGTGGTTCCAAAAGAGTACTGCCTGTGTTTTCCATGACTGAGTATGATTCCACACTCAATGCATTCAACATAGATAGGCTGAGGCTATGATACCCCTAATACGGTCTTAAAAAAAAAAAAAAAAACTGCCATGATTCTCTATGGGTGCTGGAGGTAGGCATTTCCTCTCTCATCTTCCTGGTCCTCTTGATCCTCGTATGCATCATTGCGCCTTTTGCCATGTGCAGGCCCTCCAGCTGGTACTGGTGTTGGTGGCTTCTGGGGAGGACAGATGGCCTTGGTTGATATAATTTTTTAAGTTTTTATCAGTGCAACTTAACCATAACGTCCTAACAAAGTTTTTACCAGACCCCCCTTTATTTGCTACAGGTTCCTTATATCATACTCGTCCCCATTGTAACAGCTGTAGAGTTCAGACAGTTGAAAGTCCCCAGACAGCAGGTAGCATCAACAAAACACAGAAGCACAGGGGACAACAGAATGGTCTTCCCTTCAACCAACCACATACACATAAAACAGCATTACTTACATTTACTACACCCAGATATACCTTTTTGTACAATTCAACATTTCAAAATGTAAACATATTTTCATTTATCATACCATATTATGGATTGCACAAACCATAACTGTACACCTCATATCAGTTTAGTACAACTCTTCATACAGACTGAGATACACCAGGAGCTCACTGCAAAACAACCTCTTACCAAATAGTAAGTACACTGTATTTATTTCTCTATTACCATTAATTATATAAACATTTCTCATAAGCGAATATCACCATTTTTGTATTTTGACAGAAATGGCAAACACACTTGAGTGTTTAGAAGAAAATGTTCCCAAAGAAGAAATGAGTGATGATAATCTCTAATGGTAAACAAAACATCTTTCAATTTAAAAAAGAATGTAATTTATACAGAGGTCATTGAAATAATTCCCTTTTTCCTATAGTACATACTTTGCAAGAAATAATTACACCACAGATGAATTATGGAGAATCCCAACAATCAGAAAGACAAACCCAATCCATAACTGTACACAATGAAATCATGATCTTTTCTTCAAAATTGGATGTACTTAGCAAAGACTTTAAAGAACTTCTAAATTGTCTTAAAAATCATGTTATTAGAAATGTTGATTATCACTGTCCTACTTGTACCTGTCCCCCTTGCGCCCAGCAATCACCCCAGTCAAATTCACGAAATACAAATCAGACAGTTTGATTAAATCTCTCTCCCTCTCTCCTCCCCCGATGATTACTTTATACAAATTCCAATTTCTCCCATTTCTGTTTCCCATTCCGATAACCATCCCTTTCATAAATATATTTATTTTTATACTATAAATATCTTGTATATTGTTCTGTGATTCATTTTTTTTTTTTTTATAAAACCCCAATTAATAGTCAGCGCACTAAACTGTTTCGGCGGTCCATTTACAAAATAGGGTGTCTGCAGACATTGTGCCCTGTCCGGGTCTGCATGTCCTGTCTTGCATGATGCACTTTTAATTGGTATGTGGACAGCACGGCCGATTGCGGACATCCCTGATAATGTGCCCAACATCTCCAGCTCGCCATGGTCCATGGACACGCGTCTGCCGCGCCAAGGCCCCTGGACGTCATCATGTGACTGTACCTGTGTGGCATAACGAAATGTCCGTGAACAGTGTCTGTGCATCGCAGACAGTTTGAAGCTGCATTTTCGTCCAGTCTAGGATGTTTCAAGTTGAATGATTACCCTTCCTAGACCCATTCTTAGTTGATCTGTCAACTTTTTACAACTTTCCCAGGGCTATTTTTGACTCGATAGTCTGCGGACAGTCACACGGTCTGCAGATGGATCCTTTGTAGGGACCCACCCTTTCCTTTTAGCCATTCACAATCTGGCTATCCAGGAGAGCACCAGGAGAGACACCTGCTTTGGAGAGCACATTTTAACTGCATCCGTGGCATCTGTCATGACCATCCCTCCTTCCCAGGGGCCTCCACCACCACCAGCTGGAGGACCTGGAGAGGGGAGCAGGCGCGATGATGCAGAGGAGGATGAAGAGGACCAGGAAGATGGGGTAGAGGAAGTTCCTACCTCCAGCACCCGGATTGAGTCATGGGTCTCGTGGTTTTTTAAGACCATAAAGGGGATCTAAAGGCTTGGTCTGCCCATGTTGAAAGCACGGTTGTGGACAACACAGGCAGTACAGCTTCGGGATCACTTCCATGTGCCCCTACACTCAATCCACCACCTGGGTGCAATGAGAAACAAATGTTCTTTTCACAGGGAGAAGTAGGCTATCTTCCTCTGCCCCATCTTCCTCAACCACTCCTGCTACTACTGTGGGACAGAGGATCCCACCGGATGCCTCGAAGGCCATACAGGAGGCTGTTGCTCCTTACCTTTCAAGGGTCGCAGTCATCTGTATGCAGGGTGAGCAGTTTTGGAGTGCTTTTGATGCTTCGGTCAAGGAGCACAAAAAACACTGCCGCCTACTTTGGATTTAAAGCACTCCCAAAATCTTCACCTGTCCACCTGCCCCTCCTTATCTGTGGTCGGTGCCCCTTCCCTCCCCACCTTACCTCCTTGCTTCGCCTAGAAAAAAATCCCCAAAAATCTAAAAGCCAGAAATACCCCCCAAAAAGGTTCCTTTTTGGAGCCACCTTTCACAGTTAAAAAATTGAACTGAAAAAAAACAATTAAGGTACCTTTTGCAGCATGCACATTTACAAAAAAAATGTTTTATTTAAAATGTTTTCACATTTTTTTTACAAAAAGATTCTTACGTCCTTCATGAAAATATCCTTGATTGTACAGTCCCTAGTCATTCCTACAACGAAAGAAAAAAGAAGAGAAAGAGAAAGAGGCAAAGTAGAGGAAGGCAGAGAGCATATATGATGCGGTCCACATCTATGCTTTCGTTAGATCGATGTTCTGCAAGAATTGAATTGAGTCACCGCGATAGTCCCATGTGTTCTCTCTCCCTCCATTAAGCGATTCCACCAAAACTCCTCGTAATGGGATATGCCCTCGAATAGGTGTAACATGTGAATTGATCTCTCTTTTTCCAATCCTATGCAGTCCAAAAGGAGATGTCTGATGGTTTCATTTTCTTCTCTTTTATCACAAAACTGAC
This sequence comes from Ambystoma mexicanum, assembly GCF_040938575.1. Classification (NCBI taxonomy): domain Eukaryota; kingdom Metazoa; phylum Chordata; class Amphibia; order Caudata; family Ambystomatidae; genus Ambystoma; species Ambystoma mexicanum. The sequence goes on along the minus strand of NC_090926.1, from coordinate 377,067,957 downwards.
ACAGGCTAGAGGTTGAGATCCCTCTAATGGCTCTAACTTCGTTTGTGGAGATGATTTTTAGCCGTGCTCTCATAAATGTTTGTCGCGATTGGCGATTTGGAAATGTCCTTAAGTATGGTCTTGTATCATTCAATTTCCTACTAATCAAAAGAAGATGTGGGACTGATTTATATGCCACGGCTAACTCCTGAGTTTTTATCCAGTCCCATGTTTCCAGTTTCATGGTCACTTTTTTGACAGTTTGTTTGCAAGTTCAAGTTCCGTAGATCCTATATCTTTCAGAATATCCTTAACCCTCTGAGCCCATGGTTTCAGTAGACTTGAGTTCGGATCGTACAACTCGTGAATAATACAAGTTTCGGACGTGGAGAGATGATCAGTTTTCTAAAAAAAAACCTCAAATGGTTTCTGTCGCAAATGGCACATAATGATGAAATGCAAAGTTATCTTCTGATCAGAACCATTGGTGCTGATGGCGGTAGATTCAGCAAAATCCTCCAGAAGTGGCTTTCGAGCTTCTGCCAGAGGTTAACCGGGAGAGTCAGGAAAGCCTCTGTTCCGTATAGAATCGCGGGCACAACTTTTGTTCTGTAGAACACAATGATTGGTTGTAGCGAGAATTTGCAGAATTTTCTTTCGAGCCTGGGCTGTTAAGCGTTTCATCTTCTCTCACAGTTTTGATAGCATGTTCTTGTCAGTTGCGTTGTTACTTAAAGTGACACCCAAGTATTTAAATTGTTCCACCGTTTGAATTTTTACGCCCTCCAAGCGCCACGAAAAATTGGCCTTTGTTTTTAATGATTTTTGAAATATCAGTATCTGTGTTTTAGAGGTGTTAATTTCCAAGTTATTTGTTATATACTCGCTCAAGGAGTCCAGCTGTCTTTGAAGACCTATTGGAGTTTGGTATAAGACGATTAGATCGTCCGCATATAAACGACATGAGATGGTCGAGTCGCCCAGTTTTGGTGGAAAGGATCTAACCTGAGACTGTCTTTGAGATCCCATAAGAACGCACAAAACGGAGTTGGTGCCAATGGGCAACCCTGCTTCACTCCTCTTGACGTAGGAATAGGTTTGGAAATGGTTCCTTCTTGTTTTAATCTTACCGATATTGATGTTTCCGTGTGTAAGGCTTAGACTTGTTCCAGAATATAGACTGGGCATTTGTTTCTTTCCAGCTTTTTCCAAAGAAGCTCCCTGTTGACCTGGTCAAAGGCCTGAACCAGGTCAACAAAAGCCACGTAAATTGGTGACCCTCCAGCTCTTGTTTTCTCCTTAAGGTGTTGATTAGGAGAATATTTACTAAGGTTCCGAGATTTTTAGCGAAACCCGCTTGGAAAAGATCAAAAACATTTGCTTCTTCGGCCCAAGATTGGAAAGCGTCAAGTAACGTAGACCCATAAAGTTTGCCAATTACATTGAGCAAAGCTATTGGTCTGTAGTTCTTTGGGTTATCTCTAGGGCCCGCCTTGTAAGTTGGGACAGTGGTTGCATTTTTCCAGGATAACGGCACTGACTTTGTTTTTATAATTCTGTCAAAGACAGCTTTGACGAACACTGCCCATTGTTCCGGTGCTTGTTTCAAGTGTACGTTTGTTAACGCGTCCGGCCCCGGAGCTCATGAGTTTTTTAATTTACGGATTTTCATTTCGATGGATATTACATCGGTAGGTAAAAACCACTCTGTTTCTGATTTAAGGTGGGGTTGTTGTTAGTTTGGGTTTTTAAAGAGATCTGTGAAATGGGACATCCATTTCTGTTCCCCAACAGTTACTTAATGTATTTACCATAGTGTTTGTTGATTTTATTTTTTTGCCAAAAGTCTCTTGAATTCCGACCGTTTAGCGACCGGAAAAGCACCTTGGCGTCTGCTTGGTATATTGCCGCTTAGTGCGCCTTTAGCCCATTTTGTAGCTCTACTTTACCTTAAGATATTTAGTTTTTTTTCGCCAATCGGAGAATTTTCCTCAGCTTTCTCCTTTCTTCGACCAAAGCCTTGTCGTATGTATGGGTAAATCCAGCCTGATTGGATTTAGAGTTCTTAACCGTGTGTCTATATATGTTTAAATGTTGAGTAAATACTGGGGCGATATGTTTTAGATAGACCAGCCTCGTATGTATCCGTCAGGTTTTTCACGTCCTTATCTTTAAATTTTAATTTTATTCTTCTCCCAGACTCTTCAATTTCCGACTGCATTTATGTTCGTGTCTCTTGAAAAGATGTCCTCGTAAATTCCAGCAGATTGTGGTCGCTGTTTTTAGTTGGTGTAACTCGAAAATTAGTAATGTAGGGGAGGTCACAATTGACAAAAATGTGGTCCAATATCGCGCTTGAGGCGCCTTTTTCCCAAGTCTGGATAATGGGTTCCTCTTTCCCTCTTAGGGAGTGGAGATTTAGCATATTGTACACCATTATTTTTGCCCACTTTCTTCCTCTTTTACTTGCCGGAGTGTTGAAGCAGCGTGTGTCTTGATGTGGGCAAAATCTTCCTCGGGGCCAGCCCTTTGAGAGCAAAAATACCCAATTCAGCCCAAAATACAGGTTCTATTGTGCTGAGCAGTGATCTCATGCTAGTGACAAATGACACTTTCAAAGTTTTAGCATATTTATTCTAAGCAGTGAATTTCATATACATTTGGGATTCAAGTTAGAGAATATTACAAAGCATAAACCTTAGAGCAATGCAAAATATAGTGAAGCATGGAACTTAGATAAACATAGAGAAACATAGAGAAATATATAGAAACACAGTCTTACGTCCCTTTAATCAGCACTGGGAGACCCTTGGGCCCTCATAAGCTAGCTGTAAACAAGCCCCGCTCAGAGGACAATGCTGAAGGACACCGTCAGAGCCAATTCCGGGCACTTGTTTCTGCACAAATCAAGTCCACAGGACGATCTCCCACCGAGTCATGTGTGCATGGATATTTTATAATCTCGTGCTGTCAGTCACCATGACGCATAGTTCCAGAACTTTCCCTGTGCAAAATATGGGCTTGCTCATGGAAAAAACCCAACTCTCTCTGAGATGCTCCCTGCTCGCTCCTACCCCTCCCTTGGAGCCCTCTCCGCGAAAACTGGAATGTCCTTATCAGCGTGTGGGCAAGGCCGTACCAGGCCTTCTCAGGGGAACAGGATTTGTTTACGAAGCCAAGCAGGGCTACAGTTAGAAAGGCAGAATATTCAGATGGAAGCAGGGATGTATTAACCCCATCTGCAAGCTCTAAAAGGCATGCACTCATAGCTTAGTGTTTATAGCGCTTAAGACTGGCTATCTAAGCGCTATATAGGTGCCATGATGTTCCAAACACTCCAAAAATACCTATTAGCTACAGAGCTAGGGGCCCTCTCCCTGCCTGTCTATCAACAATGCATAATGTGACTTATTTCATACTAGGCCTGCATATTCCTTGTAGCTCACTACTGCATAATGGAAGTGCTACAACAGACTACTGTCAGCATTTTTAGCACATACTTTGAATACACTATTGGCTTTCAGCGGCTACTGCTGTCATCTAAAGCCCTGATTGGCAAGGTTGCAATTTCGTGTATCACTACAGCGTGTTATTGCTTCTGTGGCATCTGGGAATGATGAGTTTAAGTCCCCACATGTTATCAGGTGGGCTTGCTCGTATTCCCCAAGGATTTTCTGCAGGATAAGGTTCGCTTTATGTAAAAACTGCTCGTCACTTTGAGCCAGCGGGTTCCAATAAGAGTTGAAGATTATAATCTCTGCTGTGGAGAGCCGGGCCTGGTGGTGAACACTCCCTTTCCACTTTATTTTCAGAACTTGGAAGAATAGAGATGATTCTATCACCTTGTCACTTACAATTCGTTGCTTGACCTCACCATTGTCAAAAGACCTGAAGACGGACGGCCAAAAAGTCCCTTTGTTGCTGGTGCCAAATAGACTTCGAATCCGTCCATATAGGGTTGTTCTCTGAGCCATGTTTCCTGGAGACATAGTATGTCATAGTCACCCAGATGGACATCAGAGTATCTCAGTAGATGGTCAAAACCTATTGTGTTCCACAAGCCCAATTTCAGAGGAGTGCTCTTTATATTATGGGCCACATTTGGATTTTCTGCAGCTGTCCCTTCTTTTCATGGCTACTTTCAGTTGTCAGAATCTAGTGCTCTCGAGATCCAGGTCCATTGCTTCCCCCTCCTTTAAAACGCCTAGTTCTTTTTCTCCATGTTGCGGGGTGGCTACTCCATTGTTCAGCTCTTCTTGGGCAAAGGTTATCGTAAGTTTCTTCAGAGGACCTTTAGGTATCCGATCTGTATTTGAGATGTCAATGTGTGGTTTGATAACATCTGTTTTTGACAGCTTTTGATATTCTTTAGGTCATTATGAAGTTGCACATCTTCGTCCTCCATAATGATGATGGTACCGTTGTTTTCTTTTCTCTGTTTAGCTCATAATCCATTTTCACCGTTTCTCTATCATTAATTGACCTTTCCCTGGGTCGTGGAGATTTTTTAACTTTATTATGCACATATTGGACTGTGTCTTGCTTTGATTTAGTGGTTGGCCTGGAGTCCTGTCCTTAAATTGGGACCACATTCAGTTAGGTCATAGCCCAAAATGAATAGGCTTTCTATCTCTTGCAGAATTAAGACGCACTACCAAAGAAGGGATGTGTAAAAATACGTTGTCCAATTTACCTATAATTCCAAACGCCACAAATTTTATATCCTCTGTTCTAATTGATCTTAATGGGGGGGATACACTGGAATAGAGCCATAACATTCCTTCTGTTTAAGATTACATAATGCATAATTCGCAGACACTATAATAGCCTGTGGACACCTGGAACATTCCAGGTGCGGGGGTGAAGGTGGGGGGGAAATAAAATAAAGTAACTTGTTTTTCGCTCTAAAATGGTGGCTCTTTAAATAACCTTTTTTAAAAAAAAATAAAAAAATGTTGGGGCTTTTATATACTGAAACATGTTCTACTGAACTTAATTATTTTTCTAACTTTCAGAAAAAATGACTTTTTCTATTTTTGTTTATTTACCACAACTACTAAATAATAATTCACTACATAGTTCACATTTTCATAACTGTTTCGATGCATTTGGACATTCCAACATCAATCAAATGCACTCCTCTCAAAAAATATTCACAATATCAAACTTGATATTTTCATTGTGAAAAGATGTAATTCCAATATCCTGCAAAAAAGTGCATGCAGCTTTGTTTACATTGCGCCTTGCTTTCACGATTTGTGGACAAAATAAATTAGAATGTTTCTACATTTGTCTATGAGCGATCCGAGAAAACAATCTTCGAATGTGGAAACAGTTCCACAAACGTATCCTTCATGGCAAACTGTAAGGAAATTCCGGTGACATAGCTCAAACCGTTGCCTCCATAGTGAGCTACAATGATGTCTGGATGCTTCAAAGTAACCAAAATCTTGCAAACAGTAGCAATTCCACCAACTTCATTTTTCAAACTCCATATCAGGAAACTTCAAATTCTTCAAATCCAAGATTACAGGTAATGCACACTGCTCACAGTACACCTTTTAACCAATGGATCAAAGAATCGCCCACCATCCAGACACTCTGCTTCCTCAAAGCCATAGCCATCTTCACTTCACACAACAAAACTCTTGTTACCCTGTCTTTCTGTCCACCACAACCACGGAATTTCCATGAATGTTTGTGCCTGTCTGTGGTCCTCACAGTACCCTTTGCATGCCAATCCTACTTTAAGACCCGGATGGCATGTGCATGTCCGTGGACTACCGCGGTGTCCACGAACACCGTAGCACAAGGCAGCCCTTCTATCCTTTTTACTTTTTATGTTTGTAACACTCCCTTCTTGGCTGTTTTCAAACAGTCACATATCCATCCACCACTCGCATACAAAAACTCAACATGTAACCCTGTCATCTCAGTTCAACAATTCAGATGTACTCTCTCAGATTACGTATCTTCTGTTACTCACAGCCACCTGCATTAGAAACTAATTATAAGCTTCTCAATAAGCATATTCACTTTAACTACTCTATCAATTGCCATGTATTGCACCATTCTGCACCTGGTCACATCAAGTGGTAGTTACTTACAGGTACTGCCAACAAATGAAACTTCGACACAAGTACCACTTAGAAATGTTCAACACATCTTTTGTATCTGCTTTTCCTTTCTTTCAGAAAATGAGTTACACGCAGTGCTTCTGTAAATGCACATAAGCATGTTTTTTACTTTCAACAAAATGCTCCTAATAACAAACCTTGTTAAACACACAGCATTTTCAATTTTTCATTTCATATAATGTCAGACTTTCCAACCTTTCTAATTACATCCCTTATAGTGCCACCATTCTCCACCTGTTCACGCATGTCTTGCCAACACTTGCCAAGTCTATATACAACACTTCACCTTACATATAAAGTACTGTTCTTTTCCAACTACTACTATAAGACAACAAACACTGCTCCAACTACAGTCAGCCGTTGCATAACTACTAGACCAGTTTACCTATTTTTTAAAACACTGCAACACATTACAAATACATTGCACTTCAAATACAGCACTTCTCCTATTAAAATCACCTGCACAAAATAACCTAAATATGCATCCTTTTTACTCACCTATTTTGCCCTGTTGCGTATAATGTCCCAAACAGCAATAGTCCTAGTCCAATTGTTCTGTAAACATGGTTAACCTACTTTACTACACCACCCATAACACTTTATTGGCTCTTTTCCCAACAACCCTTCCTACCTTAATAAATAACTTATCATACTAAAAGTACTACACCACTACCCTCCTTTTTACAATACAGGAAAAAAGATTGACATAGACAGCTACCAAAGAAAGAACACTCTTCACATCCTAGAAAGTAAGTACATTAATGAATGTATATCTCTCTAATTGTAACAATGTACTTTCAATATACATTAGCCTAGAGTATTTGCTTCTACTCCACATTTCATTTCATTGTTACTCATTATAATGCAACATTCCCACTATTTCTATTCCCATCTAAGCATTGCTCTTTAATACAGCACCCATTCTTTACTGCCTAACAACTCCCATCTCTCATCAAATTCATAATTTCACACCCTTACTATTCCATACCGCTATCCACATGAGGTCCTAATTCCAACACAACAATGTTCAAACTCATTGCATTCCAAATCACTAATGCATATTAGCACCCATAGACATACTTCTTCACCCATTCTTCATTACACCCTCACTACCCTCATACCTATGCACTAAATCACACCATTATAACAGCCACTGTTTTCCTCAAACATCATAATGTCCCAACTTATTCAATCGCTATACCATTCCCTTACTCACTAGCCCAAGCCCATCACAACTCTACAGCCTTTTACTCTTGTAACTTTCCTAACCACACCTATCCCACTGTACAATCACACAACACTCTATTCATCTGCACAATCACATCCACACACCCATGCATAATACACACATAAACATTCCACAACTTTCAAACACACACTTTGTTTCCCAACAGACAGAACGGAATGCCTACTAAAACCAACTTCGTAGAAAATAAATAAAAAATAGAGCAGATGAAAGAAAAACAAGCCATATAGTCATCAACCTCTAAAACAATTTATAGAAAACATTAAAAAAAACAGCTAGTAACCTCACTCAACAAAACTAAACCAGCCACTGCTAAAAAAAAAAGTAAGGCCCCTCTTGCAAAAACTAAAAGTAAAAAAGATGTACAAACAGAGACCTACTAATGAGCATAACACTATATATACCAATGTTAACATAGACCCAGTAAAGCAATCCAAAAAATTAATTTTACAAAAATAATTCCACCGTAGAGTTCTTAACAATCTTACAAAGACAGCTAAAAGTCACGATCTACCCTTACAAACCACTGCAGAAAACGAATCCTTGTTGCTCTAATTGACAGTGCAAAAGTTATTTATATTAATTTGAAACAGAATTAAACCACTAACTAAATTAATCAATACATTACAAAAAGTACTTCTGAACATGCGCAATGTCAATATATATATATATCTTTTGAAACTTCTGTGAAGGTGAATGGATGCACACAAGCAGCACAGAACCATATTTTAATGAAGACGCTTACAAACAAGAACAAATAAACCCAATTGCCATAGACAATAGTGGCAAAATGTATGAAATGGTAGGAGACACCATTATGGCAAAAGAAACCCTTGTAGAAAAAACATTACTATCAAACTTTTAACCAAATGTTACTTTTGCCCAAACAAACCTTCCAGTGTACAAATGGACGTGCAGCTCAATACATAACACACAGCGACAATCCTTCAAATCTTTACGACAATTGCTCAATCACTATGTGAAATTAAAAGATAAAAGCAGAATAAAAACTTTGTAAACCATGGACTCCTGCCGAATGCGCATCCACATTGCACTACGAGGGCATTCATTAGCCTTCATTTAAGGAACTGCATGCAAAAGCACCTTCCACCACATCAAAATGTTAGCAACACACTATTCCGCCATCCAAATTCTTGTGCATGGACTGTACTATATAAAAACTCCTGCTCTAGAACTGCAAAATTTAAATAACAATCTCCTACATGGAACAGCCAAAGAACTCCGTCAAGAAATAGAGCACTTCCAAAGTAAATGTTTTGGAACTGAAGATGACTTAGAAAATTCAGTAACTTTAACAAACAGCACAACAATAGTAGATATGGCCAATAAATTAGAGGACAATGGGGAATCCCAATGGTTCCAATTAGCTTTATCTCTAACAGAAAATAAATACAAAATAACTGAACCCTCAATAGTTTGCACATACTGCAATACAAAGCTTGACAATAACCAAATGCCATCAAGTGCTATCACTAATAATTTAGAAATAATCCCACTTCCAAATGCTCTCCAACACCTTAACTTTTATGAGAGAATTATAATCCAAACAGTACACCCATTTCAAGTTATAATACAGATTCAACCGAAACAGCCACATTTCCTTCATCTGAGTTACTAAAAGGCATTTGTGGCAAAGTGTATATTTGCCATTAGATCTTAAAGAAAATGTTGAAACTCTAGGAGTAAATGGCCAATAGATCACTCTTTGTTTGTACTATTATTTGTGTACCAACAAAAGACAAGAAAAATTGACAACAACTAGTCGACTTGGACAAGCCCTACAATATCTCAAAGAAAACAATGAATACTACAAACATATAGAGGAGAACTTAAGAGAAACCACCAAAATAATTCAAGATTCACCACAAACTGGCCAATTTGAAAGTTTAGATCCTGTTACTGCAGCCAACATTTTAGAAAAGTATACAATTCACCCACTACACTCCAAAGACGCCATAGAAGATGCATTAGAAACACATCAAATGTGTCAAGCGAAAGGATCCCCAATGAGCATATGGAAGAAAGAAAATAAGCGAAACAATGAAAAGGAACACAATCAAAAACCGTATACCTCAAGGGAGAGAAGTCGAGACAGAAAAGAACAGAAATCAGCTAACAGCCAGAAATCAACAAACACAACGGTCCCAAAAACATCGGAGACACAGAAGTGCGCACAAATACAGTTAGACACATCTCGAAACATCAAAAAAGGGCTATGGGCCTGGCTGCCCAAAATGCTCGCAAATCATCGGTCACAATAGCCATCCATGAAAGGAGATCCATCTACATGCGACACATCAAAAGAAAGGCCGACACGACTCACCCTATGTTCCTGGAATACCAGAGGTCACTCCCACCTAACGATGCCAGGTGGCCCTAATTTAGGGGAATATGACATCATCTGCCTGCAGGAAACGTGGCTTCAAACAACCCCAAGATTGGAAGGATATCAAATCACTCTAGTCCGGGCCATCAGAGGAAACAAGGGGCGCCCAACCTCAGGATTGCTGATAGCATGCCGCATTGGAACTAGAATGCAAATTGAGAAAATCTTACTGATAAATCAATTCCTGCTAGCAATTGTAATCTCGGTGCAGGTTCAGAACAACCAAAGTGCGCAATCTAGAAACGTAGTCATAGCTAATGGATACTGGAACCCAGCGGCAATAACAACAAAAGCATTCATTGATTTGTGCGAGAACCTATTTGTAGCCGCATTGATTGACTATCCCGCAGCAGACATCATTATGTGTGGCGATCTAAACGCCACTTGTAATGAGACAAAAAAATCAGCAACAGCAGCACAACAGGCATCAGCGCATAGAGGGAAAGAATGGCTAAAGTTTTGTGAGCTCCATGGCCTTCATAACCTAGACGTCGCAGTTCCAGCATTAGACAGGCCACCTACGTGGGAGCGTCTACCCGCAACAGCCACCATCGACTACATATTTGTATCGCAGTCATTATTACCAATTACTGAAGCATTTACGATACATCGTACGCCCATGAGTGACCATAATCTACTTGAAACAGCCTGGTTCTTATCTAGTAAAACAAACACATATCACAACACTCACATTGAAGCTAATACGCAAGGACTACGATTAAGAATAAAGCCTGCAGAGATCTGCGAAGTAACAAAGAAATACATTGAAAACAAAACCTCAGAGGTTGCTGACGGAATAAATTTATCAAACTTTACTGATTCCATATATGCATCAAAAACGAGGAAACAGACTAGTCTCCGACCAGAGTTCCAAACACATCTTCAACAAGGAATTAGTTGAGACAAGGCGCAACTACAGAAGAGCAATAAGAGAAATACGTAAGTCCGTGAACACAGACATCACACACGCCATAAATGCTGTAAAGAAAAGGTACAAGGACTGGGTGAAATTTCATCGACACAAATTATACCAAGCGGATGCTGAGAAAATAACTAAAGCTCTCGTCACTAACAATAGCCGAGAATTCTGGTCTCTAATAAAGGACGCCGATAACACGTCGAATAATCAGATCTTAAACAACATCAATCAAGCAACTTGGATAACGCATTTCACCAAAGTTTTCCAATCAGCCTTACTCACACCCGACAAAGAACAACAAGTACCCACAGTCCCTTGGGTTGAATTAGAACAAGAAGAGGACATCGTGAACATCATCACTAAACTAAAAAACTCCAGTGCACCAGGCCCAGATGGGATCTCGAACGCTGAGTTAAAAAGTCATCCAAAAGATTGGGCAAAGCTAATGAGTGTCATATTTCAGCGCTGCACAGAAACTCCGTCCATACCTCATTCCTGGACCAAAGCGATAATCATCCCAATCTATAAGAAAGGCAATATGAGTAATCCCGAGAATTTTCGCCCGATTGCACTACTGGATGTAATGGGTAAGGTGTATGCCTCACTCCTAATGGCCAAATTCCAAAAATGGGAAGTGGGAGCCAAGTGCAATGACCCATTTCAATTAGGATTTAAGAAAAGCGCAGGTACAACTTGCAACATCTTATTATGCAGCACGCTAAAAGCAAACGCATTGCAAAACAAGCAACATCTATATGCTGTATACATTGATTTCACTCAAGCCTTTGACCGAGTGGAAAGATCAATACTATGGGACAAATTAAAAGCGTGGCAATGTCCCGATGAGCTACTGGCCCCAATCCAAGCACTACATCGTGACACCTCAATGAAAGTGCGTTTGAATCGTAATGGATTGCTATCAGACGAAATTCATAGCACTCGAGGCGTAAAACAAGGATGCCCGTTAGCTTCTGCACTCTTCTTGACTTACATTGGCGATATTAATTGCATAAACGAAACAACCAGAGCATTTCCGCCAAAGCTGGGGCAAACGAAGATTGGGCACCTTCTGTACGCCGATGATCTAACCATATTCGATCAGACGGAAATAGGTCTGCAGCGAAAACTTGATGCGTTACAAATCTATGCCACAAAAAACCACTTGGAAATAAACACGAGCAAAACCAAAGTCATGATTCTCCAAAACAACGGTAACAAACAAAGAAATCAACAAAGAAATAAGTTTAAATGGCATTTGGGTGAAATCAATCTTGAGACCGTTGCGCAATGCAAATACTTAGGAGTACCAATGGACAGCTCTCAAAAGGAAACAGCTATGCAGACAGAACTTTATGCAAAGATTAAGAAACTAGCTGCCCAAGCTAAATTCGTGGATGGCAAATTTGGAAAATTCTCGTTAATACCAACTATCAACTTCTATAAAATGAAAGTGGTACCGTCAATCACGTATGGTGCAGAAGCGATGCCCACCTTGCCAACAGGTTTATGGGCTAAGTTGGAAGCGCTGTTTTGGCGCACAGTACTACATCTTCCACTGTCCGTATCGGGGTCAGCAATCAGGCGTGAGCTGAGTTTACTATCGTTAGAATGTACAGTTCTCTGCAACTCCCTTATGCTGTACAGAAAATGTCTACTTGCACACAATAATGAAGTCTTCAAGCTATTAAAATGCGAAATGAACAGTAGAAAATGTAAAATGCTAAACGACTGGCAAGATAAAAATCAACTAATTATGAAGATCATCGCATGCGAAGAGCAGGAGCTCATAAGCAATCCATGCAAAATACTAAAAAAACTAAAAGACAATGACTGGGCCATGACAATAGATAACGCATCTAAACTGAAACTCACCTCGCATCTCCCTGGTAACACTCTAAAAAGGAATGAGCTACAAAGATATGTCATCCAATGCCCAAGTAAACATACTCGAACCGCTATCCTGCGTGCACGGCTAAACTTGTACAAAACAAGGGAGATACTATACATTCGCGGACAAGTCACAACAAATGGATGCCGCTTTTGCAAAACCAATTCTGACCCTCCAAAAGAAACACTAAGGCACTTAATCATGAGCTGCCCAGCCACAGCTAGTATCAGATTACAATATCTCGCACCTATGGCAGGGTTTGACATTTTGGCAGAAGAAGCGACATGGTGGGCGCGACTAATAGGAGGAGAAAGAACAACATGGCAAATCGCAATGGCACAAATGGTCCGATACATCGAAAGCAATCTATTAAATGAAAATGACAAGCAATAGACAATCGAACCAGATAAATGGACGTTGTAAAGCATAGACTAACTGCGCGAATTTAACAACGAACTTAACAACAAAAGAGAGAAAAACTCTGGCAAAGCTTGTGATGACAACGATGTTGATAGAATTCATAGTCCGTATTGTAAAATCTTATTTTTTTGATCAAACAATAAAAAAAAAAAAAAAGAGAGAAAATATAGAAGCCTGTTCTTTTCCTCTACTCTCTCCTACAGGAAAAGGAGGAAGATATGATAAAGCCACACAAATTACTGCATCAGAATATTGCTCTTTATGAATGTATTCTGAAGACCCCAGATTCAGGCAAAATGTAGACTATATTTTCCACCTCCTGTCTGAAAGTAAACTAGCAAATCTATGTTGTGGAGTTGCACACACATTAAAAACAGGCTCTGATTTTTTTTTTTTAAACATGTCCGCTATCCAACTGCTATGAAATATAAAAGACAAAGGTGAGGTTTTGCAGTCAAGTATCACAAATCTTTTGGCAAACATGTGTGGTACAAAAGAATACTTGTGGAGTGCAAATATAGACATACAATACATAGCAGACAATTCCACTGCAGTTGCAAGATATGTCACAGCCTATCTCACCAAAACTGTGAAAACAAAGCTAAAAGACCTCTGGGATGACATATCTGACACAACGCTGTCACTAAAATTGTACAGCTTTGGTTAAAATATGCTCTCCCATAGAGAATGTGGGTGCTACGACACTGTTTAACAAGTACACCCTTATATGGGAAATCTGAAAGCATTGTCTGGCTAAACCTTGGTCCAGCTTCATCACAAAAAACAGTACTAAAATCCTGCCAAGTGTTAGAATATCCACAAGTGATCCCAACAATCAGGACATAGCCGGGCAATAGTGATTTTAGCTACAGTGAGGAGATGGGTAAGCATTTCTGCCATGTAACCCTTGAGTGGAAACATCCCCCACCCATGTTGCCCAGTAACACAATCCCCGGATCCCATGCGATTGTCAGGCCCGTGATTGATTTAGTCTGGTTTAAGGACCTCTTTCCAGAATAACCCTGATTTTGGGCATGACCATATCGGGTGAAATAATGAGCCTGTTCCGCGCATCCCCTCCAACAGAGCGGGGAGTACTTTGGGTTACATTTGTTCAGTATTTCTGGTGTAATATCCCACCTGTAGCATACTTTCATCGCTGCCTCCTTGTTCCTAATGCATTTTGAGGCCTTGTGCGTGCGGGTCCAGATATGCCCCCATTCCTCCATTTCTAATTCCCTTCCTAGATCCTTCTCTGATCTGAGCATATAGTTATCCTTCTTAGTGGGGGTCCCCCTTCTCTAAGAGCTTATAGAGGGTCGATGTTTTTCCAGGGTTGTTGATGTTAGGGTGAGTTCCAGTGGGTTCAGTTCTCTGCTCCCCTGTGTTCTAATGTTGTGTTGTGACATCCAGTGGCGGAGTTGCGCATGGTGGAATCTTTCGGTTTCTGCTATTTGAAATTTAGTTTTGCTTTCTTCAAAGCAGAGTGGGGCTCCATTAGAGAACACGTCCTTAATTTGCCCCTCCAACCATTTGCTAAATGTTGCTTGTTTGAGTCCGGTGGGGAATTCTGGGTTATTCCAGACTCGTGTGAGTGGCCCCAATGATCCCGTGTCCCATTTGGCTTGCTGCCTTTTTCCAACATTGGACTGTGTTTCTAGTGGCTGTTAGCGGGCTGGTGTTTGGAGCCCTGCGTGGTGGTGTGAGGTGTGGTAGGCTGGATAGGGGTGATGAGCACCAATGCACTTTTATTTGTTACCACCAGGGCGTGTTGGAGTCTGCTCGCCATGCAAATGCGTGTGACAGTTGGTCCGCTAGGCTATATCTAAGAACGTCTGCAGCCCCCAGTCCTCCCATCGCTGCCCCTCTGAGCATAACTCTTTTAGCTATTCTTTGTTTTTTATTGCCCCAGACATAGTTCAACACCCCTTTTTGCAGCTTTTACAGCTCTCTTGGGTGTATATTTGCTGGTAGCGCCAGGCATTGATCTAGGAGCCTCGGGACCATAATGATTTTTAATGCTGCGATTCTTCTCAGCCAAGAAACCTCCTGTTTGTGCCAGTATTCCATGTCCTTTAGTAGAGGTCGGAGTGCCAGGGGGAAGTTTGCTTGGTATAACTTCTCCGTTCTGTTTGGTATGTTGACCTGTAGGTAGGCTATCTATGATTTGTTCCATGGGATGGGGCTGATGATTGCCAGTGTTTCCCTACGCTCCCGAGTAAGGTTTGTTCCCAGGGCCCTTGATTTCTCGTAGTTGGCCCTGAAGCCTGAGGCCTCTCCAAATGCTGAGATCTCCTGCCATAGTGCTTACAGAGTGCTCGATCTGTGTTAGGGAGAGGAGGACATCGTCGGCATGCATGGAGACCTTATATTGGCATCCCCCCAGCTGTAGCCACTCTGTGTGCATTATTTCGTATTCTGGTTTCAAATAGCTCCATTGAAAGAGCGAATATTAGAGGCGATAAGGGGCAGCCATGTCAAGTGCCTCGATATTTGGAGCTTAGAGGATCGGGTCCCATTGATTCTTAATGACGTGGAGGGATGTCAGTAATTGGCCATGACCCATTTGCTAAATTTCAGACCTTGCCCGAAATGAGGTAATGACTTCTGTATGTAACCCCAGTCAGTAGGTCAAATGCCTTATGGGCGTCGAGAGATTATGGCCATTTCTATTTTCGTTCTAGAGGAGCTTTCAATCAGGTTTACTGTACGCCTAATGTTGTCATGGGTGGTGCAACCTGGGATAAAACCTGTCTGGTCTGGGTGGATGAGGTCTGGGAGGGCCCTTACGGGTCTGGTTGCCAGGATCTTAGAAAATATCTTTCCGTCGTTATTCATCAGTGTGATGGGCCGATAGGATGCACAGTCCTCTGCGTCTTTGTTCGGTTTGTGGATGAGTATAGTGAGGGATTCCTCCATGGAGGGTGTGATGCTCCCTGTTGTCAGGAAGGAGTTAAAGGATGTGGTGAGTTGAGGGGTTAGGATGTGAGCTAACACTCTGTAAAACTTTGCAGTGTATCCGTCAGGGCCTGGGGCTGCATTTTCATGGTTTTTATGACTTCTTTCACTTCCAAGGTTATGGGATGCTCAAGAGGTTCTAATTGTGGTGCCCCAGTCTTCCGTGGGGAGTTGGGTTAGGTAGTTGATTTGCAATTGCTCGCTTATCAGATTTCCTGACATTATCTCACTGTGGTCGGCCATCATTGCGTCCCTTTTATCGCTCTCGGTGGATGGTAAGGACCAGTTTTCGCTTCTCAGTGTGGAGATATTATTTTGGGTGTGTACCGTTTTTAATTGATATATTAGCCTATTTGCTTTATTACTGTTTGTCATAGAATTGCTTGGTGTATGCCAATGTTCTGGCCAAATGATCTACCAGGTGCGTCTTCAATGCAGCTTTGGCTTTGAGTTCTCTGCTCGACTTCCCCAATGTGGTTATTTTTGTGTGCCCCTTCCATGGCCGCTACCTTCTCCTCCAGACTATGCTGCTGCAGTTGACCCATCCTTTTTTTGTGCAGCCGCACACCCTGTGATTGCTCTCCTAATCACTGGCTTCATGGCATTCCAGACCACTGCTTCCGAGCATCCCACTGATGAGTTTTCCTAAAAGTAGTTAGTGAGGTCCTTGGCTATTTCCTCTTTAAATACTGCATCTCGCAATAGGGAGTCCTGCATCTTCCAATGGCGTTACAGTGGGCTTGAACGGCTTGCGTTGTCCCAGATTACCCTCGGGTGAATCTGGATTTCCTCTAGGCAGCAAAATAGTGCACTAGACATTAGGATGAAGTCTATTCTGGAGAGGCCTTTATGGACATGGGAGTAAAATGTATAGTCGCCAAACATCTACTGTTTCCCTCAGGAATTCCGTGAACCCAATTGCCCGCCTAAAGTCCTCTTTCGATGGTGGCAGGGTCTTGTTGCTATTGGGGTTGGGGACCAGGTTAAAGTCTCCTCCTATTAGGAGACGGTCTTCCGAGAAAGCGAATACATCAGGCAGGATGGAGTGAAGAAACCGGTCATGAGCGATATTCGGACAGTAGATTGAGGCAGATGTTCGGGCCTGCTCCAGTAGGTAACACTTGACCAATAAGTATCATCCCATTGGGTCTCATTTCACCATCACCTGTGACAGAGGTTCTTTCTGGCTAAGGAGAATTGCCACTCCACTCTTCTTCTCCCCAGCTGTTGCAAAGTAGCATTTGCTAAATCGTCTGAAGTGGATGCGCTTTTCATCATCCCCAGCAGGTGAGATTCCTGTAACTAGACTAAGTATGTGGAGTGTTCAGATAATTTGCACTCCACTGATTTACATTTTCCCGGAAAATTGAGGCCCTGCACATTCCAGGAGACCCTGCAAAGTTCCCTAGTTGCATCCACTGCCATGTTCATGGTTTCCCTCCTGGCTTCTAACGTCCGACCTTTGTCCTATGTACGGGAGCCCTGGGCTCCCTTGCTGCTTTTGCTCCTGAGTCGTTGCTTTTGCTTTCCCGTGTCCCTAGTTTGACCCCTTTTCCTACCCGTTTTCCCCCTTAATAACAACTCCCCGGCAACCCTGCCCCGCTTACCCCCCCACTCTCCCAAAACAAGTGTTGAGTCTCTGAGACCAGCCCACAACTCTTGGGGCAACCGTCTCAGAGCCCGACGACCAACCTTTTGTGGGCATCCAGTGCCCGTTGGGTGCCATCTGGTAGTGTAGCAGTGGCTTCAGTAGTGATGTTTGCAATAACGGCCTCTGGTTTCGCGCCTCCTTTCCTTTGGCAACCCCCGTTGGTGCCGTCCCCTCCTTGGACGCCCTGCCTCTTTTTGGTTTTTCCTTTCATAGGGCCAGCTGACCGTTTCCAGGGTGCGTGTCGCTATGGTCCAGTTAGGGGCATTAAGGGTGCTTATCGGGGGCCATATTGGGCTGTTCTCTTTGTCCCTGGAATGTTCCCATTCAGGGCTTAGTGCCATTTCTGCCTCTTTTTGCTGGGCTTTTGAGGCGCCTTCTTATGTAAAGTCGTGTCCAGGGCTGCGCAGTCCCTTTTGATGAGTCCTCTTTGGGTGCCGACTCATCTTCGTCATTGTCGTTTTCCCCTGCTGGGTGTAGTAGTTTGTCAGCCTCCTTCAGTGTGCACATTTGCCATTGTTTACCTTCCAGGTTCAATAGAAGAGCAGTGGAGAAACCCCCAGTGGTAGAGCGCTTTTCTGTCTTGCAGCCATTCCGTTACTGGTTTTAAAGCTTTTCTTTTTAGTAGTGTGGCAGCTGCAAAGTCTTGGAATAGGGAGAGTACCTCTATTCCTTAGTCATGGCAGTTAGGAGGTCCTGCAGATCTGTTTTGGCGAACTCTTGAGTCGATGGTGGGGGGCGCGGGAGCGCCTCATAGTATCTTTCTTGTAACATTGCATCGGCTCGCTCCCCTTTCTTTCCTTTGTCTCCAACCGGTGCAGTAAGCAGTTTGGAGATGTCCAGTTTGTTTTGTGGATTTTGAGGTCTTCGCCATTTCTCTCCTTGGTGCCCAGACAGGGGGTCCTTTGTGCGCGTGGACTCTTGCAGCTAGGTGCAGATTGCCTGCCAGATCTTGCGTAGTTTGTGATGCGGTAGGATGAGTGAGGGAGTGGGGTCAGTGGTTGCTTTATGCTTCTTTTCATTGTTTTCCTTGTGTGTTCCAGAGTCGTATCGGCCACTTCAATGATAGTTTGCTGAGGCAGGAGTTATCCTACGGTGCGTTACCGGTCACAATTCCTGCTGGGTGGCTCGACTGGGTCTTAGTTGGTGGCCCGACACTCACCCACCACCCAGATCCTTGTTGGGTGCCCCCTGCCGTGGCTCTGCTCTTGTGCGGTGATTGTGGAGGGATGGAGGATAGGGGGAGATGGGTAGGCCCGCTGAGGCAGTGGTGATGGTGGGATTTACCCTGGGGTTTTGCAAGGGCCCACCTTCCACCTGTGCCCTTGCACTGATGGCAGGTGCTTCACTAATCTGCTGGGTAGCTGTGCTGAGGAGGTTCTGCAGGGGAAGGAGGCGCTTCTTCCGATGGGCTGTTTCCACTCTGTACTTGATTCTCCGTTTGCCAAGTATATTCCTCAAACGGTCTGCCTCCGAGGAGCTCCGTTGTGTCGGCTCCACGGCTCATGAAAGAGGGCATGTCCTCTCATCCCACGGAGTGAGGGGGCTATTGCAGCAAGTGCAGGGCCGGTCCGGTGCAGCGCTGCCTGTGAATGCCGTGGGGTGGTGCAAAGAGTTTTGCTGCCCCCCTGGGGTCTTAGTCGCCCGGGACTCTAATTACACGAGCCCTGGTCGCCATTTTAGAATTCTGTCGGACCGAGCCTTACTTTCAGGTTGATTACTCTGGGGTGAGGCGTGTGTGAGCTTATTTACTCCGGTTCGCTGGGGGGCGCACCTTCCCACAGCCTGATGGCTATTGTCCGGCCAAACTGTATGCTCTCTGCTTCATCAAATCCGTCGGTCATCAGGTCTGGGTCGGGAGCTAGTGAGGAGCCATACCTCACGCTCCGGCTCCAAGCCACGCCCTTCTCTTCCTTTTTACAAAAAACAAGTACTTCACTGGGTGTAGTATCGGAGCCATTTTCGAGATTGCTGGGTTATTTACTCTTCCCAGGCGCGACAACTCTGACCTCTTGACCCCTCTCCTTATTCCTTGTATCCTTCCTTCTGGCACATTTTCTTACTTGCCTTTCTCTCTTTACTCTTTCACTTCCCCGTGCTTCCTGCATATCTTGCTCTCTATCATGCACACTTGTACTCTTTTCTTCCTGTGGGTCGCTTGTACAAACTTTTCCGACTTAAGGGTCACTGCACCCTCTCCTTGCCTTTTTCTCTGTTTCCGTGCATGCTGGCCTATCTCAATCTTCAAACTTGCTTTCTCTTCTACTTCCGCGCTTCCAGCGCATCTTTACTTCAAAGTTCATTTTCTGTTTAACTTCGGTGCCACTAGCTCACCTTATTTTCTTCTTCCTTTCAATAACGTCTTACTCCTGTTCCGCTTCAGTCAACTGCACGCCCCCGAGATTCTTTCTCATGAAACTCACTGGGCAGCATCATGTAAACCAGCATTTCCCTCTGGCTTCACGGGATTGAGGGTCTCAAACACCTACCCCTCAGACACCTTTAAGTCCCAAGGAAACGAGCAACTCTTTCCGGCCAACACCAGCAGTGTGCAGGCGGCCTTGCACTGGCTTCTTGGAGGCACAGCTTCCTCACCACGCTGCAGCCCCTTAGATACCAGACCAGTGTCTAGGAACGCCGCTTTCCTCGAGGCCGTCGGTCCTGCTTTTCTTTGCTCCTTGGCTCTTTGGTCCGGACAGCATACCCAGCTCACTCACTCATTCATATGTGAAAAAACCAAACCTTTTATAGTTAGACTGACAGTCAAGTGGAGTCAGGTGTGAGTGATCATTATTAAATATCTGGCCCTGCCTGACTCTATTAGTGGGACGACTTGAGTTCTTTTTACGGTAGGCTGGCCTTACTTTCCCCATATTGTTTATATGGGTAATCCTTGCTGTTCCCAGTTGCCTCTTCTTTGTCTCAATATTGGTTGGAAATGGGGAGGGCATAATGGAAGGTTTTTGGTGGATAGATCTAGTCCCCCTCTTCTATTAGGGAATCGACAATAGACATGGGGAAATACTTTAGCCTGGTTTTCCCTCAAGGAGATGGTTGCCCATTACCATATTTCTGATGGTTGATTATACAAACATGAGTTCTGATGGTATTCCCTGTGATTTAAATTGGTAGAGGATGAATGGATATTAGCGTCACACTCCTGGCTTTGTTTTAGTTGTTTCTTCCTTCACCAACTTGGGCACTTGTCTCTTTCCTTCCTCCCTCTGGGGTCATTGATGATGGGATGGGAATTCGGAAAAATTAACTTGATTAGGGTGATGGGAATCAACGTATCCCATGAAGGCACCCGGGACTTCGTCCTCCTCTTCTTCACCCCGTCGGAATACCGTGTCTCGCCTGCGGTATTCCAACAAATGCAATCCCGGACTACCAGGCTTGCAAATAACGCTTTTTTTGCACCCTGGAGGAGAAAGGCCAATTCTATGCACCGGTCAAGGTGCAAGGTCAGTGTGAATTATCAGCTCTGGTGGACACTGGATCCCAAGCCACCCTATTGTCCAAAAAACACCTTTGACCAACTAAACTCAGGATGGGGGAAGGCCACCAAATTCCCCTCACCACTTCCTGGACAATTAAAAAATTACGACTGGAATGACATTTCCGTCAAAGGGACTGTGGATCTGGAAATAAAAATGGGGCAACATTGATTAAAACATCCGGTGAGAGTCGTGACTTCAGAGGGCACACCTTGTTTACTGGGAAGTAATCTCCTAGGGAGCTTATATCTCTGACCAACTTTGTAAACAAGGTCCTTTGAACCCAGACTTACCGGCCTATAAAGTTTTAAATGAGTACCAGTTATGGAAGGTATGAATGGTACCTGCCATTTATTTGATCGGCAGTTTGAGAAAGTAGAATTCCATTTCAAGAATAACCAAGTGCCAGCCATCGCTGTCTTCTCTGTAGGAGAAGAAACTGGTGATGGGAACCCTTCCCCATTCTTGACAATCAACCTTCCTCACAGTTTTAAGTGCCAATCCACACTGGAAGGGATCACCCTGAAATGTTACACCAGTCTAAAGTCCTGTGGAGCTAGACAATAAGGAACCCGCTCAAAGTTTGACGGACATTCAAAAAAAGTGAACAGTTTTTCCCCATTCAGATAAATGAGGGGGGGGGGGGCTGTGCTCATCAGAGTGTGCCTGGATAATGGAAGGATTATTCAGGAAACTCCCAAAAGATCAGACCAGTCCCACGTTTAAATTGATTGCAAAATGCGAAGTAGGTCTGGAAACTCTTAAACTCCAAACATCTCCTGCCTAGCAGGTGCCTAGCAGGCGTATGCTAAATGTTTCATGGAGCATAATTGTTGGATCGTGAGAGATGTCTCTTCCGCTTTTTATTTGGTCAGTGTAAGGAACTCATGGTGGCAACAGTAAAGACGGACACAAGTGATCACAGTTCAAGGGTGTTTTATGCATGGGTGAGACAAATGCCTGATCTAAACATAAAGCTAAGATGGGAGCAAGCTACGGCCATCATATAATAAGGCAGTCCTAGTAGCGTCTTACCACTAAGTTACAAAAAGAGTGTGGGATAATGTTCACCAGAAAAGGAAGAAGTGTTCACAAAATGATACGTTGGGATGTTATGGCGGGTGCTCCCTTCCCCATGTTTCAAGCACAGGACAAGGCGGAACTCCTGAGTACAGCACACTCCTGGGCCTCTCCAGCATGAGGTTCACAAGTCTTTCCATCGATACCAGAGCCTTCAAGGGCCAAGTCTCTTTCCTCAAAGTCTCTTGCCTTAGAAGGCCTGCTGGATCAAAAATAGCAAACAAACAAAAGTTATTTTCGGTGGCCTTGTACCTTGGGCAATTGCTTTTCGACCCATCCGATCTCTCTCCGCTGGGATCGGATCCTTCTTGCAAAATGCGCCTGCCTCCATCAGGTTCACTATGGCCTTTCAAATACAGCTTGTAACATTCAGGAGCCTTAATGTCTTTTTAAACAAACACTGTGGACAACCCTCAACCGGGTTCACTCTTGTCGACCCAATGTTCCCGGGAAGATTATTCTTCACCCCAACTCACAGGCATCCCTCAGCCAGGTTCACGTTTGCCAATTATACAGTTCACTCTTCTTTATCTCGATACGGGATTCACTCTCAGTAACTTTCACCTTGGCATCCCTCCATCGGGTTCACACAGCCATCTTTAACACAGTTCATGATTTACTCATTTTCATCATAAAGCTTGGGTTCCCTTCTCCTAGCTATCTTTCAGCATCCCTCTGTCGGCTTCAGTTTCCTTATTCCACAGTTCGCAATCTTATCACAAAGCGGGGTCTCCCTTCCCCTAGCTTTCTCTCGTCATATGTTAGTCTTTTGATTGTACAAAGGATTTGACATGACCTTTTGTAGGAGCACTCTGACACCTCACACCGCCCTTTCCTAGGGCCTTCTGGCACTTGCAGGTTTCATACGAAATCAAAGGGGCCAACAAGAGTCCTTTGAATGAGCACTCCTACGCTGCCTGACCACTCTGTAGTTGGTCCTTGTCTGGGCTTTCCCAAAAATACAAACACACACACATTCTTTCTTCTCAGGTTCTTTGCGTTCATATAATGTTGCCACTCACAATCTTGGGCTCAACACAGTTCGGTTTGCTATGAGCTTCCTCCCACTCACTGGCTGTGTTGAACCCGTTGGCGTCTCTTGCTTCTTAAGTCAATGACGGTACAACGGTAGCCAGCGTGCCCCCCCGCCTGTGTTATCAATGTGGGAGGCCCCTGTGCATCGTTGACATCTGTTCATCCACGCGGCAGCTGTAACTCCCGGTCTTATGACTTCCCTTTTGGAGGCTTTGCATGTCTGATTTGAAAAACGCAAGGGCAGTTCTCCTTTCATCATCCCTCCATGTCTCGCCGCCTTTCTCATCTGTTTCAACTGCCGGTTCGATGTAGCTGTTTCCTCGTGCATTGTGGCTTGCTCGTAGTGTGCTCTCATACTGCACCTTTTATCTCTGTGGGGAAGGTAAAGGGCCTTCAGATGTGCGTGGTTATTGTCAGTTGCCCGACTGCCTGACCCATGTGTTGGGACAGGTCAGGTAAACGGCTCTGGTGTTAGTCCGTTGTCTGTTACGATGTAAGAAAGTGTATGTGTAGGAAAACGGGGGGGGGGGTAGAGCTTCTTAAAGTCGTACCAGGTAGAATGGGGGAAAAGGGGTTGTAAGGAAGGGGTACTGCATCTCACCCCTCAGTGTCCCACTTCCACTCCCCGAAGACGCCTCATTCAGGTGATCCTCCAGCACTGGTCCACCCCCATGAACTGGATCCAATAGCGATGGTCGTGTCCTGGCCACCTGGATGACAGATCCCCGGGGACTAGTAAGTGAGACACCTTCAGGTTTCTCACATACCTTTGGCTTATGCTAGGTGGATATGCCTGTTCTTTGTCCAGGTTTGGTTTTGTTGAGACCTGGAAGAGAGCAGGGACGAGAGATGTCCAGGAACTCTTGCATATTCCACTAATTGGTTTTGGCGGTGTAGGTACAGGTGGAGTGGTTTTATCAGTCTCTTTACAATAACCTATGAATTGTGGTTTCACCGGTACATAATTTTCCCAGTCCCATATTGGAGAGTTTTGGGAGTAGTAGTTCGCCTGCCAACAACTTTGGGGTAGAAAATCTCCATATGGAGATTGAGTTTTTAGAGGATGTGGGGCAATCTCTCCCCAGGATAACTTCTTCGGGGAGTCCCGGAATTATGACTGATGATACCTCACAGGATTCACCCTGGATTTCAGTGTGTACAGGTATTTTAGGGTACACTACATTGTCTCCATGTACACAAGAAACTCTGACTAGGGCTGCGTTATCTAGATCTTTTCGTGGAAACCAAATTGGCCCTTATGGCAGTTTGCTTATTACCTGAGTCAGTTAGGGCCTGTACTTGTCTCCCGTTTGCCCAAGCTTTTTCGTAGGTAAAATCAGTAGGAGTTTGACATAAACAGATGCTAAAGGTCTCTAGCTCTTCCTCTGGTTCCTCTCACTCTTTGCCCTTTAAACAACCTATTTCCATAGGTTACTCCTTTTATATTCTTTGGGCAGTGCCTAGGCAAGTGTCCTGTTTCTCTACATGAAAAACAGACTAATGGAGGTGGTCTGCCCCCTTTTACGTCCTCCCTTCTACTTTCATCTTTGACTTTCGAATCAGTCTTCCTGATTTCTACTCTCTTGGTAAGCCTTCTTGGTTTATCTATTCCCTGAGGTTGAGGTCGGTGGACAGGTTTATGATCCTTCTGTTCCTCCCAATGATGGACTGAGTGGAAATGTTTAGCTGCATCTGAATGGTTTTGTGCAGTTTAAATGGCTATAGCTAGGGTAGGTCAATTTCATTGCAGAATACCATCTGAAAAAACGGGGGCAAGGAGTTAGTGAAGTGTTCTAGGGTGATCATCTGTCAGTTCTGCTAAGGATTTGTCACTAATCCACATGGCCACAGTGTTTTTGACACGCTCACCCATTTTTAAGGCGGTTTTCTCCTGGGTTCAATGTAATGGCCCTCAATTTCTGCCGATAAAAATTGCAGGTTTGCCCACTCTTTTTAATAGCCCTCCTTTGATGGATCGAAAGATAGATTAATCTGTGCAAGATTAAGTAGCTGATAGGAGATTTGTATTTCGCCTTTCAGTAGAGGGGCTAAAGAGCATCTTTTACAGTTCTCTTCCCATCGTAGTTCTGCTAGGCGTTCGAATTTTAAGAAGACCTTTCCTAAATCTTTGCCTTCAAGATATGGTTGAAGCACCCATCCACTGTGGTAATAAGGGTCTTGCTTGCAGTTCAATTAGCTTAGCTACGTTTTCTTGAAGTCTAACCTTGGCTTGCATCTGATGGGTCTTCGCTAACTGTCGGCTGACATTGGCTAGGTCAGCCATTTCTTCCGGGGGTGTGAGGGTCCCTTCTGTAGATGGTTCTAAATCAGAAAGGAAGCAACTCTCAATTCCGTCAGATAAGGTCTCAAATTCATCCGACTCTTCTGACTGTGAGTCTGCCAAAGTAATGGGCTGTGTTAAATTAATCTCTAATCCTGATGGTCCCGCAACAGATAATGACTGGGTACTATGGAGGAAAAAAGGTTTGGAACTTCTGACCATGTGCATACGCGGTCAGAAGTTAAAAGTTAAAGTTAAATGTCTTTAAAGCTTAATTACAAATAGGCATTGAAACACCAGGTTCTTGGCAGTTTTTGTTTACTTGTCTTTCAACTGGCAGCAGCTGGCAAATTCCTTTGATCAGGTTGGGGGTACAGAGGGAAGTTTTCTGCCCCTCCCCTGTGGAGGTGAGTGTTCAAGGCTGCTATTGTCTTTGCTTGAGCCACAGAGGAAAGTCTGAGGTCTTTGTTCAAGTATGTGAGAACCTTCCCACAGCAATTGTAGCAGCAAGGTGTTACCCATTCCCATTCCCATTCCCGGGCTGAAGCTGTCAGCTCAGAATTAAAGGAGAGTTCCGGGACTTTTTTTTTATTGTCCCTACGGGTCGGCCATGTGTTTGTAAGCATAAATCGGTAGATCGTAGGAAACTTTCCTATGGACCTTACCCGACTTTTCGCCCCTTATCGCACTCGAAATCAGCCTCCATTTTGTGATAATCCTATCATTCCGCCGCATCGACCTGGCTCACCTGCCTTTGCGGCACTAAATCAAATCCCCCGCCCCTGAGCCTGACATCAGCAGACGCGTACTGCCCATTTCAAGCACGTCTCGTGTCAACAATCGCTGCGCCTCAGCTATTGACGTGTTGCCATGGAAATGGCAGGACGCCTCTTTCCCCAATAAGTATAAACAGACCGTTTCACAACATACAGCAGCAGATTTTCGATTCCATTCCTCTCTCTGTGTTACTTTGAGTATTCTGTGACTCGTTTCAGTGCTCTGGTCAGCTACCTTCGCCGCTTGTAGCCCGTGTGAACAGATACCAGTACCACCGCTATAAATTATTTTACTATCTTTACCGCACAATGGCCACAATAATGCCGTATATGTACGAGCCCGAGTACACCGAGGAAGAACTACTGGAAAGGCAAGCACGCGAAAACGATGGGGATTCGGACGGCAGTTGGGAGGACCAGTCAACGGATGAAGAGCCTGGACCATGTCGCATGGACGGCGTCTCCACCTGGTGCACGTGCAATCGGTGCGAGCTAATGCCAACTGAGGAGGAGAACTGCTGCTGCCGTGAAAATTCCGGGTGCTTGGCCTACATTTCGGAAAGCGAGCAAAGTCAGCAGGAAGGCGAGCAAAGTCCGCAATGCATCACCGAGCTGCCAGAGTTCAGGGAAGCCTGCCTCTCACGGACAGTGTTGAGGATGATGATGGTGCTTATGCACGAACTTCGTGGCACTGTTCGTCCGCGTAATCCGAGTAACGAGTAAGTATACTCTGTTTGTGATGTCAGTGATGCCACCACTATTTCATGGTCGTCTCCCACATATAAAATTACATTTACATATCATTGGAACGCATGTAAATTGGTTCCATATAGTGCATTTTCTAGATATAATTTTTTTCTAAGAAAAATGACATGTGTTACCTGAATCGACATTGATAAGAAAGTTTGGTCAGTTTAATACAGTTTGCATCTTTTTTTTTCACAGGTGGTACAGGCTGGTGGCCTATCGTTGCTTCACTTGGTGGCTTCACGGGAGGCTCGGACACCGCGTTCGGAGAGTAATACCTGCCTGTGCGGTACTTGCCATTAGACAACATTTCCCCAGTGACAGTGGACAATACCGCGGATTTTCCCTCGATGTGCTGCAACCTCAACTTTACAATGTGTAATGTTTATTATTTATGTTTAATTAAAATCTAAAATAAAGCCCAACATATATTTTAACAATGGTTGTTTTGATTTTTTAAATGAATCTAGTGTATATTCTCCTGGGAGGGTGAGGTATTTATAAACTCACCCCCCTGCCTTCCATGTAGTAGATCCTGCAGCCATCCTCTTACATTCAGTTAGATGGCCTCTCCTTGGTGAGGCCCTGCGGCAAACGGGTCTTGTCTGCACGACCACCGCCCCGATCCACCCCCCGCCCTATCAAAGGCAGTTCGCACCGGGGTACTTGAGCTGCTGGCAAGTGGAGCTGTCAGGGAGCGATAAAGGCCAAGAGGTGCCAAAGACCATGTACACTTCAAAGTGGTCTATAGAGCATGGGTTTGTTGTTCCCATGTCTACCTCCAGACCCCGTGTCTCCTGCCAAGCATCCCCCTCACGCTGGACGGCCCCCTGCAATCCACATAAGTGTGTCTCCATTCACGAGTCTTCCTGTGTCTTGTCTGCACGACCACCGCCCCGATCCACCCCCCGCCCTATCAAAGGCAGTTCGCACCGGGGTACTTGAGCTGCTGGCAAGTGGAGCTGTCAGGGAGCGATAAAGGCCAAGAGGTGCCAAAGACCATGTACACTTCAAAGTGGTCTATAGAGCATGGGTTTGTTGTTCCCATGTCTACCTCCAGACCCCGTGTCTCCTGCCAAGCATCCCCCTCACGCTGGACGGCCCCCTGCAATCCACATAAGTGTGTCTCCATTCACGAGTCTTCCTGTGTCTTGTCTGCACGACCACCGCCCCGATCCACCCCCCGCCCTATCAAAGGCAGTTCGCACCGGGGTACTTGAGCTGCTGGCAAGTGGAGCTGTCAGGGAGCGATAAAGGCCAAGAGGTGCCAAAGACCATGTACACTTCAAAGTGGTCTATAGAGCATGGGTTTGTTGTTCCCATGTCTACCTCCAGACCCCGTGTCTCCTGCCAAGCATCCCCCTCACGCTGGACGGCCCCCTGCAATCCACATAAGTGTGTCTCCATTCACGAGTCTTCCTGTGTCTTGTCTGCACGACCACCGCCCCGATCCACCCCCCGCCCTATCAAAGGCAGTTCGCACCGGGGTACTTGAGCTGCTGGCAAGTGGAGCTGTCAGGGAGCGATAAAGGCCAAGAGGTGCCAAAGACCATGTACACTTCAAAGTGGTCTATAGAGCATGGGTTTGTTGTTCCCATGTCTACCTCCAGACCCCGTGTCTCCTGCCAAGCATCCCCCTCACGCTGGACGGCCCCCTGCAATCCACATAATGCCACGACATATACACGTCATTCATTCACAAACACACCCCTGGTTCGAATTCTTTATAACCCACCTCATATTTCTAATGAGAACTTCTTTGCGCTTTGCTAGTGAACCCGTGAAGGTGCTGGTTATCTGCTCTTCGTCTCTGTGAACTTCCGTGACCACTTTGAGCAAACTCGTCAGTTTGCAACCTGTGAACTGCTCCCTGTTCTACGACAAGAAACTACTCTGATCCCTGCATCTAACTGTTTGTTCGTCAAGGTAAGTCCATGTACCATAATCATTTTGCGTCCAATTTTTTAATTTATATCTATTTGCTAGTAGTCATCAAATTGCATCCATGTTTTCTTTTCGTTCACGACAGTACATGCAAGGAACTAGTCACATGTTCTGAGTTTAGTCAAATTACTTTTTCTATTTTTTGAAAGTTATTGAAATACTTATCCGCATGTGAATAACGTGTATAGTTCCAAGAACCAAAACGGACCTTGCATTGAACCTTTTATGTGTCATTTACTGTTTTAACACATTGGTATTCATAGAGAATTGTTGATCTTTACTTTTCAGAACTTTCCATAATGCCTGCCTGTTCCATTGGTGGTTGCCCTTCGAAGACCCATAACAAATCTGAAGGTACTATAATGCATGTTTTCCCTAAGACAATAGATCAGATAAGAGGATGGGTCCGATATTGCGGATATCCAGCCTCTGAGCTAGAAAGTAGAGTCCTAGAAGTCTTTGCGGACAAGAGGGGTGATCGATACCGCATCTGCAGCAGGCACTTTAGCCCAGACATGTACTCCACATCATTGCTAATAAAGAAGAAAACACCGCGAGCGAGGCGAAAATTGCTCTCAACCGCTATTCCCACTCTATTCGTCCACATGCCTCCACTGGTGAGTCAAGTTTACGGATCTAGTTCTCGGCCTTGCGGTAGTGTGTAGCAGTAGCTAACAATAATTTCCCCATTTATGTATCCACTCAATATGAAGGCGGAAGATTCTCCATCCGTGTCGTTATTGCAGTCATCAGCCACTTCAAGCGCCTATCGGGTAATCTTACTTAGCTATTCTGACACTGACTTGTTTTAGGCATGTAAATCAATAGTTTTAATTGATCGTGTAATTATTTTACCTAATGGTACACCCTTGTACTCGTCCTCTAGTCTTTGTTTTCAGTTATAATTATTGTTATCCAAAATAATGCAAGTACTGTCTTTCAGGGAGATGCTGAGGAGTCCAACGCATTGACGACAACCGTAGATGTCACTCAGATGCTCGAGGTACGTTTCTTTCGTTTTTAGCCATTGATATGTCCTTCTGTCGTCGCCCTCCTATTTGTCTTCTTTTTTCAATATTGTGTTCATTACTAATGAAAGTCCTATGTTTCAGGGAGTCGATGGAGCATTAGTCCAAGTAGAAGGGGGAGCATGCAGTTACGGGTCGGCGCAACAGCTTGCAGAAGTGTGCACCGCAGTTACATCGTCCCTTGATGTTCTTATGCATTTCGAGGTATGGATACTGACAGTTCGATCAAGCGAAATCATATGACGTGATTACATCCGCTATACTTCCTTCTTTATTAACGCAAGTACTATGTTTCAGGGAGATGACGGAGCTTCTTCTACAAGAACATCACCCCTAGTAGTTGATGCAGATCTCTGGGTGGTGACACTTCCAACGATCGAGCAAATCGAATCATATTTACATATCCATTATTTATTTTAGACAACTGATCATTTGTGCAGGTCTATTTAGATGAGCCGTTGACGCCTGCTCAAAGTTTATGTTCTTTTTAACAAAATAGAAAAGCATACTAATGCAATTACTGTGTTTCAGGGAGTTGCTGAAGCGTCATCTTCAATAATATCATCAATGGAAGTCTATGCGGAGCCCGAGGTATGGATCTTGACAGTTCAATCTAACTAGATCAACAATGCGTGAACTATTGTCGTTTGAATGTTCTACACAATGCGTTCATTCGTGTTTTGCTATTGAGATGTACGTATGGGTATTGGTCCCCAAGTACATTTTGTGTTTTCAATATTATTATACATACTAATGAAAGTTCTATGTTTCAGGGAGTCGATGGAGCCTCAGTGAGTGATGGATGTGCTTATCATGAAAATATAGTCGTTGCAGCGCGAGAGGAAGTGGAGACATGCACACACGAGTCGGAGCAACAGCGTCCAGATGTTGAAGTTCGAGGCAAGAAAGTTTCAAAGAAAAGAAAGCAAAAGAAGGTTAGTGTCCTGTTCACTATATTATGTTGTCTTTCACTGTCAATAGTTCAATACTGTAAGTTGTGTTTAAACTGAACATCCCTTTTCTAATCTGTCCTCTAGTTGCGAGTGGGTGTAAGAACTAAATCTACACAGACAGTGAAGCGAACGAGAGATGTTGCTTGTCAAACCTTTTGGCAGGGACTTGAGACTGGAGATGCATCGTGCCAATGGGAAGAATATGAAG
This sequence comes from Ambystoma mexicanum, assembly GCF_040938575.1. Lineage (NCBI taxonomy): Eukaryota > Metazoa > Chordata > Amphibia > Caudata > Ambystomatidae > Ambystoma > Ambystoma mexicanum. The sequence continues at coordinate 377,036,806 of NC_090926.1, read as the reverse complement.
TGATTGACAACGGAGCTATACCACCACCAGCCATTGATAGTGAATGTCCTCCTGGTAGTTTGGATGCAGTCGGAGATCAATTCACAGAATCCACACCCGCAAAAAATAAGAGCGCGCGAAAGTTGAAGACATTGTTTTTTTCTCCCATCTCCGGACAAGGAACAGATGTTGCAATGGAAGAGAATGACGTGGACGACAATGAAACACCATCAATATCACTCAGCATAGCGGAAGACGATATCAGAGATTGTACCTTTCATGCGAGTGACATGTCCTCAACGTTACAGGCCGAACCAGCTGGGATGCAGAGTGAAAGTATAAGGAAAGAGGCCAAATTCATTGTATTCGATAGCTGTTTGATGGATATTATTATGATGATGAAATGTGGGCATTCGGTTGGTGGGGAAGTATGTGGGGAGCCATTGATTAATGTGACTCGTGCAATTCGAGGCACTAACCTTAAAATACATGCCACCTGTACACAATATCATCCGTTCGCATGGTCTGCACAACCCATGCTGGGGCAACTGCCAGCAGGCAATCTACTTTGTGCAGCGGCCGCACTTTTTAGTGGTTCAAGTTTTAAAAAGTTACAGTATTTCTTTCAGTTTGTGGGAATCCATTTCATTGCGAAAAGTCAGTTCTACAAATACCAAACCGATTATCTATTTCCAGCCATCAGCGAAGCTTGGAGAATGGAAAAAATGTCAATGGAAAGTACATTCGCGGGCAAACGCTTCAGGCTAGCCGGTGATGGACAGTGCGACAGCCCAGGATTTTCAGCCAAGTACTGCACCTACCACTTTCAGGACATGGAAAGTAAGAAAATTGTGAGTTCGGTGGTCGTGCAGGTGTCACAAAGTACATCCTCAGTGGCCATGGAGAAAGTTGGCTTTGTAGCATCATTGCAAGAACTACAATCGCGGGGAATGGTGATCGACCTGATAGCCACGGACAGACACGTTTCAATTGCCAAGACAATGAGAGAACAGTACAAAAATATAAATCACCAATTTGACGTTTGGCATCTTGCAAAATCAATCAATAAAAAATTGTCTGCTGCAGGTAAAAAAAAAGAATTGCAAGGTATTTCACAGTGGTCCAAGTCAATCAGCAACCATCTTTGGTGGAGCTCAAAAACATGTGAAGGGTCGTTGGAAATTCTACTGGAAAAATGGCGGTCAGTAATGTTGCACTGTAGCAACGTACATCGATGGTCGACAAATGAGCATTTCCACAAATGTGAACATGGCCATTTGTCCACAGAGGAGGCACGGAAGAAGAAGTGGTTGATTCCTTCATCACCCACTCACAAAGCCATTGAAAAGATTGTATTTGATAAAACTATAACAAAAGCTTTGAGGGGACTCACGGAATTCTGCCACACAGGAGATTTGGAGGTGTTCCACAATATGTGCCTCAAGTACAGGCCCAAAAGATTGCATTTTGGCATGGAAGGCATGATAAATCGGACTCTTTTAGCGGTCTTGGCACATAACCATAATGTTGGCCGTCAACAAAGTAGGACGACCGGAACTTTAGGGACGCTTCGCTACAATAAGGCCTTCACTAAAAGAAGTAAACAATGGGTGATCAAACCAGTGTTTGAGGATATGCAATATGAGTTTATTGAGAGACTTATCGTAGATGTCCTCGATAGGCACATACATGGAGTGGTGAACGAACCTATGCAGGGGACAACTGCATTGCCACCCAACATTGCCTCTGTTCCATGTCCACCTAAAGCAGAGCTCATTGAGAAATACACATCACGGTTTAAATGATTGTAATTTGATTGTCTGTTCTCTCGAGTCTCCTCATGTTGCAGGCCCATTGCAATTAAACCAAACAGTAATATAAATCATTTTTACAAAAATTATAGAATGTTTCCGTATTGCAAAAACATGGCCGACCCATAGGGACAATAAAAAAAAAGGCACGCAGACAAGATGTCCCTAAAACTAACTGCAGCTAACTAGAAATGTGTGCTCGCTCAAAGTGAAGGTCAGCTGCTTTGATGTTTTGCTCGGGTGGCGGAACGGCCCACGACCCAATATAAGGTTCTATTGTGATTTGACCTTGACAGGCCGGGACCATCCTGAAAGACTAAGAAAAGATAATGAATAAAATTTCAGAAACGAAACGATGAGCCACGTTCATTAGAAGAAGTAACGTCGGCAAAGAAGGAGTGGTGTTTCGGGTCTGCCCTACACAGAGACACAATGGAAAATGCAAATATAATGTAAGTAACTTTTGATGAGTTTATGCCGCAATTTCATTACTATACAGTGGCTTTAAAGACGGGTTCAGTTGTACTTGTTCGTTCTATGTGGCATATTGTTTTCTACCGCGCACTATCTTGAGGAGAAACATCTGCTTTTACTGAAGCACCTCAAAACCTTCCTCTTTGCTTCTGCTTTCTCTCTCCCTCTCCCCTGCTACAACTGGTCCACTGTCTGCGACCTCAGTCCTGGGCCCTTCCACTCTCCACCTGCACTCCCCCCCCCCTCCATGCCTCGCCACGCCTTTAAACACTTGTGTACACCCAGTAGCGCTGTCCTCGCTATGAAATGAATAATTTTAATAAGGATCTGATGGTGAGACTAATTTCATTTTTTATGTTTTTAGGTACATCATTCACTACTGTCTGTGTCACGAGTACCAGACACCGGCGGACGGCTTCTACAGCCGCCAGTTGCTTCTCCGCGTGAACAACGTTACCACCCTGACCATTTTATGGGACGATCGCCAAGTACAAGTATGCCCTTACGCGGTACTAACGGTTAGATGCAACATACCTACCATTGTGGTGGCCTAGCGCCTCGTTGTTGGAACAGCCATGCGATTATCAGTGCGACAGAAGAGCTTATTTTTATCGTAAACCAACACCCTGTGTACTGCACACGAACATCGCTTCCCTCAAGACGAACTAATTTGGATCGAGAGCAAAGAAAAATGCAAATCGCTGAATATTCTCTAAACATTTGATGTCCAATAAACGTACTTTGCCAAATGTACAATCTTGCCGTTTGCTTTTAAACCACGGTTTCACATTCCGAATTGTGGTGCTGTATTGTGAGATGCTCTAAGACCCTGTGTACAGCAAAGGACCATCGCGTTCCTCAATACGAACTTTTTGGAACATGAGCAAATAAAAATGCAAATCGCTGAATATTCTCTAAACATTTGATGTCAAATAAATGTACTTTACCACATTTACAATCTTGCGGTTTGATTTCAAAGTACAGTTTCATATTCCGAATTGTGGTGCGCTGTATTGTGAGCTGATCTGTGTTGATTTCCGGGGTCTGTGTGGAGTCGCGTAGAAGACGCCTGGGCGCGTTTGCCTACGCAGCACAGTCACGTCACGGATAGAGGCGGGGAATATGAATGTTTTGATAAAGTCTGTTTCAGGGGCGGGGGATTTGATTTAGTGCCGCAAAGGCAGGTGAGCCAGGTCGATGCGGCGGAATGATAGGATTATCACAAAATGGAGGCTGATTTCGAGTGCGATAAGGGGCGAAAAGTCGGGTAAGGTCCATAGGAAAGTTTCCTACGATCTACCGATTTATGCTTACAAACACATGGCCGACCCGTAGGGACAATAAAAAAAAAGTCCCGGAACTCTCCTTTAATAAACTTGCATTCCTCATTTCTTTTTAAATGATAGGTATTTTTCGGTGACTTACCATGAACATGGTGGTGTACAGATGACATTAGACTATTCACTCAACCAACTGGAGTCACAGGTATTAGAAAGCCAAATCTGCACTCATTGTAGTACCTTTGTATTTTCTTTGACAGTACTAACCACACGGATGCTTTTGAATCCTTTCTACCTTGTTCCATAGATCAGCATTGACATGCTGAGCAGGAATGGAACAAGTAACATATTTTTCAATGAACTTCATCACAAAGGCATTACTTTCCTTATCAAACTGAGGAGCATCTTTAATCCACAACAGCATATGTATATGTGGATAACCACGTGCCTGATACTCTTTCCTCCAAAAGAAATGTTCCACAAGGCCTAGTGGACCATTTTCTTGATTACATATAAAATGTAATATGGCTAACAATCTGTGATGAAAACAACGCAATACACTTAGAGGGTCCATAGAACACAATTCTCCTGGTGTCATGTGTTCTATGTTGTCTTTCTCTGTATTACTTTCAAGATTCTTTGTCCTTCCCCTATTCACCTAACTGACTTACCTTTCTGCTGTACCAACTGGTTGTTTGGCTATTCTCAGACTCTTACTGGGTACAAGGCGTTTTATTGATCAGTCACCCTTGCACTGTTTCTGGGCCTCTCACCCATTTATGGGCTGTAACTATAATTCTAAAGTCACTTGTTCTCCGTGGACTGCCAAGAGTTGCACTGCCATGGCTGCACTTACTTACAACATTTGCGTTCTGTTTTCCTTTTCCCTCTCCCTTGCACTTCCTCCCTGCTTTCTCTTTGTACTGTTTGTTTTTGTGCTTGCACGATCTGAATGAAACAAGGCTTAGTAAGATCGTTTGTGTTGTCTTCTGTCTGTCTTTCCTTGCTTGTCTTACTAGCCTTCGTGTCAATCAAATTGATTAACTGCAAAAATAAAGAGTACAAAGGGAAAGCAAAGGAAGAAGTGAAAGGGAGAGGGAAGAGGAAAACAGAACACAAATGCTCTAAGTAAATGCAGCCAGGGCACCACGACTCTTGGTGGTGCACAGAGAACAAGTGACTTTAGAATTACAGTTACAGCCCATAAATGGGTAGTAAGCCCATATACACTGAAAAGTCAACTGATCAACAAATAGCCTGGTATCCAGTGAGAGTCTAAGAATAGCTAAGCAACCAGTTGCTACAGCATAAAGATAAGTCAGTTACGTCAACAGGGCAAGGACAAAGAGAAATCACAAAAGAAAAGGAATGTTTTGAGCTGCTTCCAAAATTTTAAGTTGTCCAGCTCAAGTTTGAGAGAGGCACAGAGGCCAATGCAGAAAGATACCCCATCTACAACTCAACTGTAACTGCTTAACTAATGTGTAATACAACTAAACAGCACACATACCATAGATAATTTACAAAAAGTAGAATATCATTATCTGACCATTATGTTTGCCAAGTTGTAATATATCTGACCGTGGGACCATACATTTTCCAATAATAAACCTATATAAAAACTGAGCTAATCTTTCAAAGCACACTACCCATTTCTTACATAACATAACAATTCTTATAGTACTATCAAACCATACACACTTACACAATTGTAACAGTACACAATTGTCAATACAGAGTCACAGAAACACAGCTTAATATCCAACTAGAAAGCGCACACACACACAGCCATAATATTTGTCAAGGGTACAGTTATACTGCTGGGTTCACACTACACTTTCTTATGCACCCTCATTCATATCACATCTTCCAATGTCACAGAAAAACAACCTTTATTTGCAAATTTATTTTTTGTCAAACATTAGCATGTCATAACATGTGATACTGCTTCAACCTTCTCCCAAAAACACTGAAGTAAAATATAGAAAACCCTACTTGCCAATCAATACTTATAAACTTGACCAAAAGAGACACCTGAACATACTTCACCTATCTCACAAATACAATAATTCAAACTGTACATAAAATATGTAAAAGATGACTATCAAAACTCACCTTCAGCCGCTCCAAATAATGAATAGAACTTCACTATAAACAAACACAGAACATGTGCACACTCTGAGCTCAATACCATAAAAAGAGGACTGTAGAAAGCAAACAATTAAAATGGCAAACACATTTTTATTACAAGCTATATCAATAAATAACCCCCAACACAATTATCCAAAGAATACGTTATAAAATATATACACACTACATTAAAAACATCTTTTATTTTTTCCTAATTTTTCCAAATTACATAGCCGCAGCTATAACCCCGGCTACACAACGAAAACATGCCTATAGACACGGCCACACGTACATTTGATCAGATGTACTGAAAAACACATACTACAAAGAATTGAAAATAAATTCACACTGCCCTTCAGGCAAGAGCATCCAAACAGAAACACATGTACACATCTGTGCAATAACATCCATAATATAATATGATAACTGCACCAAAATACAGACAGGGGTAGCCGCGGGTACAACAAATGGGTTCATGGCCGCGGCTAACAAAGCCCGCCACAAAGTATGATGTACGATTGTTAAATTCGTAGCCGCGGGTCAAGTAAACCATCAGTAGTCGCGGCTACCCATAACATTATGACACGTTCAACAAGACATATTCCCAAAGTGTATTAATTGAAACAACACAAAGGTACACATAAGGATATAGGGCCTCATTACGAGTTTGGATGTAGCCATGCCGCTATTTGCGGCATGGGTGCCTCCAAACTCAGGTCCGGGTCGGGGTTCCCTGAATGGGGATTTACCGGGTCATTCCAACCTTGGAGGACCCAGTATTTCCCCATTCAGGGAAGCCATCCTCATTCCCATTCGAGCCCCCATAGGGCTCAATGGGAATGGGGAGGGAGCTAATAACGGGCCCGTTATTAGCTCCCTGGTCCTTTCGCGGCTTCCGCTAAGGGCGGCTGGTTTTACAAGCCACCCTTAGCGGGACCCGCTAAAGGACCTCGGAATGCAGCGGTAAGGGGTTAACGGCACCGGCATCCTTACCGGTGGCGTTAACCCCTTACAGCCGCACTCAGAATGAGGCCCATAGAATCATAAACACTTGTGAAATTGTGTGCTGTAAAATCAATGCAACAACATGATCAATGCACAGTAATTAGAATAGCTATACCCGCGGCTACAGCGATAGTCATAGACGCGGCTACATCTGCTAAAAATGCAAAACGTCCCATTGGATTGCTCATAGCCACAGCTATAACCCATCATACGATTGGTACCTGTGGCTATAAACACCTGACCGGATACGCTGTTTCATTGACTGCTGTGTAGTTGCGGCTATTATTTTTTAAAAAAAAAAGACTTCAAAAATGTATTTTCTTTTTCCAAAATACTTAAAAAGTAATCTCGGTGGCTCTTAAAAGAACTTTTGGGTTCTTTTACCAATATATAATGAAAAAATATATTTCCAATCAGAGAAATACTCTTCACCATCTTTGCGAATAACTTTGCTCTTTTTTAGATGATTAATTAATTTCCTTTTCCAAAGAGAAAAAACCTGTGCTCTCTATCAAAAATATTTCTCCACAATGACAGCATATACCTCTCATTTCAAACACTCCATCTAAAACAATATTGTAAAACCAAAAATACCTTGTAAGCCAATGCTTTGAAAACTCATCACCTATGTACTCAACATCACTATGAACCCAATTTTCAAAAACATGTTGTCAATCTCACTATCGGATTTGGTGCACTCGCCCACCTCCTCACCTGAGGTGCTGGACTTCTTCTTTCTTTCCTGGGCTGCGGTAGTCTTTTTTTTTAGTGGAGATATGGTCTGCCTCGGGAAGACATCACAGCGGTCGCTTGAGGAGTAAGCAGGCCAGTGACCCAGCTCCTGCGACAGCCAAAGGAAAGGAGAAAAAGCCTGTATTGGCACATACAAACCCCTATCGAATTGCCTTTGAGTGGTGAAGCAGTCTCCTTTCCAGATTTTGCAGGTTGATGACCAGGGGGCAATCCAGGGGACCCAGCAGGACTGTTTCACAATGTTGGCCCTGATAGGCGAGGGCAAGTTCCAGGTCGGGCCGTAATGGAGGGAGTTCCAGATTCTGGATGATAGAGAAAATCCGCTCCGATGGTAATATGCGAAGAGGAAAGTAGGAGCGAGAGACCCGTAAGAAGCCACAATAGCGGGAGTCAGAGTAACCAAGCAGTAGCCAACTGGAGGGGGACCAGCGAGAGAGCAAAGGGAAGAAGAGAGAGTCTGGGGGAAGCCAGCGAGAGACAGCAGAGAACAGAGCAGGGTGAACCGAAGCAAAGAGAGAGAGCTTCTCCATGAGAACATGAGGAGGGTGGGACTCACGGGGAGCGAGAGAGGGAGAGCCAGACAGAGCCATAAGGGTACGGCTGAGAGAAAAGAGGGAGAGGAGCTCATCAGAGCTAATAACGGATCCACAGCGTGTAAACCCACAGGAGCGAGAAGAAATGCAGGGTTGCAATGCGCCGACCACCGGGAGGGCTGGGAATAAGAACCTCCTGGCGGCGGCCATGCTGGGGAAAGACTAGACCACGTGAAGCGGTGTGGGCTGAGGAACGTGGTGGGAAAGATCAATGGCAGTAAGCTCGCCAACGATCCCATGTGCACCAGCGCATGACAGTATGCCCCCTTGCACCCTGGGATTGCTAGGTTTACCCGGATGGGTGCGATGGAATTTACGGTGCAAAACAGGGGCATGCACAAAGGACCTGGGTTCTCAAGAGTCTTCGGAGTCCAGATACCCTTTCCAGGCACCAGGGCCGACTGGAATGTGGGTCGGGGAATCGGCCGGGAGGCCATTTCAGCCTCAGCTGGGCATTGGAGGGAAGTGGAAGACCAGAAGAATGCGCTCTAGATTCGTGGGGAGTCTCAGTCGGTATGCCACCGGGTTGATCCTGGAAATGATCTTGTAAGGTCCCAAGTAACAAGGAGACCACTTAGACTGGCGGACCCAGTGGGGAAGGCATTTGGTGGACAACCAGACCTTGGAACCCACACTCCAAGCAGGGCCCTTAGAACAGTGAGGGTCAGCTTGGGCCTTATACGTTCGTTGGGAGTCCAAAAGACTGTCCTTAGCTGCATGATGAGCTTCCGAGATAGCTGGTAAAGTGGATTCAATAGAGGGTATGTTGGTAAGTGAGGAAAAAAATGGAAACAGACTGTGTGGGTGAATCCCATGGGTGCAGTATAAAGGGCTGATCCCCAAGGCCGAATGAACAGAGTTATTATAAGCGAATTCTGCAGTGGGGAGCAGAGACCCAGTTGTCTTGTTGTTTGTTGATATAACATCGAAGATACTGCTCCAGAGTTCCGTTGAGACATTCGGTCTGGCCGTTGGTCTGGGGGTGAAAACCAGATGATAAAGCCCTCTCGATGCCAAGTTTGATACACAGAGCCTTCCAGAACTTGGAGGTATAATGGCTGGCTCTGTCTGACACAATCTCCTTTGGGAGCCTATGTAAGCGATAGATGTCTCGGATGAACACCTCTGCCATGCTAGTGGCAGATGGCATGCCAGGTAGGGGGGAAAAGTGCAGAAATTTGGAAAATGAATCCACCATGACCATCATGCACGTACAGCCTTGTGAGGTGGGGAGATCCACAATGAAGTCTGTGGATAAATGGCTCCAGGGCATGGTAGGGTGGAGGGGCCTGTTCCAGCAGGCTGATGGGTCTTTGCGTGAGGTGTTTTCTTCTGGCACACACTGGGCAGGACTGAGTGTACTTTCCTACATCAGAAGCCAGACTGGGCCATTAGAAGGAGCGTGTGAGTCGTTCCAAAGTACCCTTCTTGCCATGATGCCCAGCAGTGCTGTGGTCATGGCACCACCACAATACAGTGAGACGAAGTTTCTTACTGGGTATGTACAGCTGGTGGCTCATAAAGAGAAGACCGTCCTTCTCTTCCACGAGTAAACCGGATTTACTAGGCAGTGCTGTTTTAGCACTGATGATGGCCTCTTTGACTTCTAGGAGGAAAGTGGATACCTTGCGGATTATTCTGTTTCTGGGAAATAAATGATCAGGCTTTGTATTCGACGAGCGATCCACCGCATAACGTCATGACAAGGCATCTGCTAGCGTGTTCTGGCTACCTGGTAAGTACATGATCACGAAATCAAACTGGGCCAAAAAATGGGCCCATCTTGCCTTGACACATTCCAAGTGTTGTAGTGTTTTGAGATTCTTATGATCTGTGCGCATGACAAAGGGTGAGTACCACCCTGAAGGAGATGTCTCCATTCTTCGCAGGCTGTCTTCATGGTGACCAGCTCCTTCTCTAGGACGGAGTAATTACCTTGGCTTGAAGTCAGGGCCTTAGACAAGTACGGCACAGGGTGTTCCACTCCATCATGTTCCTGAAGTAAGACAGCTCCTACGGCACTGGCAGAGGCTTCGGCTTCTACGATGAAGGCCTTGGACTGGTCAGGTTGACGTACTATGGGTGTGGAACAAAACAGACCTTTAAGGCGTGTAGCGCTGACTCAGCTTCCTCTGACCACCGGAATGGCCTAGCGGCTTTCTTTAAAAGCCCTGTGATGGGTAGAACCACAATTGAAAAGTTAACGATGACTTTGCGATGAAAGTTTGCGAGGCCTAAACATTTCCGAACTTCTTTTACGGAGGATGGAGCAGGCCAGCTGAGAATCGCCAAGACCTTTTTAGGGTCCATAATAATACCCTGGCTGGAGAGGATGAAACCTAGATATGGCACAGTAGACACTCCGAATAGACACTTTTCGGGCTTGACGAGTAGATGGTGTGTTTGCAGACATTGGAGCACAGCCCGTAGATGTTTTGAGTGTTCCTGTGATGAGTGAGAGACTAGCAGGGTGTCATCTATATAGATTATGACTAAATGGAATAAGAGGTTGGAAAAGGTTCTGTCCATAAAAGCGTTGAAATATGGTTGAGGCATTGACTAATCCAAAGGGCATGACTTTGTATTCGAAGTGCCGTGTTCCCTTCATCACCCTCTCGAACTCTAAGCAGGTGGTAGGCGCTTCGATGGTCCAGTTTGGAAAAAACGGTGGCCCCCCGGACTTCTTACAGAATGTCGAACATAAGGGGCACAGGATAGCGATCTCTGATTGTGATCTTGTTGAGTTCCCTGAAGTCAATACAAGGCATAAACTCTGGGGAGTCCCTATTGGGGATAAAGAACAAAGACACTCCATCTGGTGATCGGGAGGGCTGGATCAGGCCAGTTTCTAGGTTGGAATCCAAGTACTCACGCAAAGCTTTCTTTTCGGTCAATGACAGAGAGAACATGCAGCCAAATGGTATCAAGCCTCCTGGCATCAGGTCGATAGCACAGTCTTCTGGATGGTGAGGAGGGATGCCGTGGATAACTTTGTAGATGAATATCTCTTCATATTCTTTGAGTCCCGCTGGTATGCAGTGTACTGCCCGAATACCCATAGGGTTGACCGGCATGGCAGTAACCACTTCGTAATGGGCTTCCGGCAGACAATGTTGTTGGCAAAAGGAAGAGTGAAACCCAAGTATGTTATTGACCCAATCGATTGTCAGATTGTGTTTGCACAGCCATGAAATGCCCAGTATGACTGGGAAGTGGGCTGCGTGGATGATGTCAAAGGTCATGTTTTCGGTGTGTTGCAAGACAGTGATTTGAAGAACCTGCATGGTGTGGGTGATGGGCCCGGAGCTGGGAGGTTTACCGTCAACCCCTTCTACCTTCTGATCTTCCTCTTTATCAATGGAAAGTATGCCGACTTTGGCAGCCCACTGGGTGTCTATAAAATTCCCTGCAGCTTCACAATCAATAACAGCGAGGGTGTCGATCTTCTGCCTTTTCACCAATATCTGCAAGACAACTACCATAAGTTGTAAATCTTCTGTGGTTTCTGATGGTGTAACTGCCAAGGAGACATAGGGACTTCTGGAACGACCTCAGTAACCCGTCCCTTCTAAGACCAAGGACACCCATTTCCCGAGCATTGAGGAGGTACCTCGGGGCCATTCCGAAACAGATGGCCATATGACCTGCAATACATGCAAAGCCCTGTGTCTCTCCTATTTTTTCGCTTTTCCGGAATTAAGGGAGCTTGGGCAGAGCCGATCTGCATAGGTTCATCCTTTGTTGGATTTGAATTAGATGGAGCTGCTGCTGCTTGTGGGATTTGAGGGCTGAACTGGCCTCTGGCCTTCCTCTTTTCCTCCTTCTGTTTCCCTAGGCGGTACTCGATCTGAAGAACCGTGAATAACAAGTCAGAAAAAGTAGAAAGACGTGGGATTATTTATTATTTATTTATTATTTGTTTATTTGTATTGCGCTGAACTGCTCGCAAGCATCGGGGCGCACAAGTGAAGACACGGACAGACAATAGAAAACAAAAACAGTAGACGGGACGATTCAGTGCAAAGAGGAATTAAGGCAGCAGTAGACAGAGAATCTTATCTAGGATTACTTAAAGAGCATGGTTTTAAGTTTTTTGCAGAATGAGTATAGATTAGTTTCCAGTCTGAGACATGTTGGTAGTTTGTTCCAGAAAGCTGCCGCACGGGTGGGGAAGGCTCTTCCTAGACCTAGTTCTTTTTTTAATTTAGGAGTTGTTATCAAACCCTTGGCTTCAGATCTTAATGTTCTGGTTGGGTTGTAGGGTGTAAGTGTGGTCTTAAGGTAGGCAGGTGCTTTTCCATAAAGGCATTTATGGGTTAGACACAAGGACTTGAATTCTACACGGTCTTCCATTTTCAACCAATGTAGGGATCCTGGCAAGCTCATCTTTAAGTTCTTCATTAAGCCCACGATGGAAAACCACGAACTGAGCTGGTTCCAGCCACCCAGCTTCTGCAGCCAATAGATAGGTGAGTAGATCTGTCATTCCCTGGTGTACATCCAAAAAAGTTCCTCGCAAGCCCCAAACATGATTTCAGGACATTCAAATTTTTGCTTGAGTAAGGCAGGGAAACCCCCGTAATCGTCGAGTACGTGGTTGTTGTTGTTAACCAGTGGTGTTGCCCAAGCTAAGGCATTGTTGGACAAGTTGGAGATCATGAAGCCCACTCGGGCATGATCCGAGGCGTAGGTACTAGCCCTAAAAGCAAAGTGCACCATGCAGGCTTCCACAAATTCCTTAGGGGAACCGTCGTACTTCCCAGAGGAGAGAGCCATAGGAGGCAGATCTGACGGGTGGTGATCCCGGGCAGAGAAGAGCTGGCGTAATACTATGTTTTCAATCCTGAGGATCTGTACCCAGTCTAAGGTGAGGCCTTGTACAGCAGCCACCAGTTTCTGTAGTTGTTCTGCGGTGGCCATTACTGACTTTGGGTGTTGCAAACTGTTAATCTCGCTATCGGATTCAGTGCACTCCCCCACCTCCTCACCTGAGCTACTGGACCGAAGTGGAGTTGACTTCTTCTTTCCTCGGCTGCGGTAGTCTTTCTTTTTGTGGATATATGGTCTGCCTCGGGTAGACGCCACAGTGGTCGCTTGAGGAGAAGCAGGCCAGTGACGCCGCGACAGCCAAAGGAAAGGGGAAAAAGCGAGTATTGGCACAGAAAAAACCTTGTCAAATTGCCTTTGAGTGGTGAAGAAATCTCCTTTCCAGCTTTTGCAGGCTGATGACCAGGGGGTAATCCAAGAGATCCAGCAGGAGTGTTTCACAACATTGGCCCTAATAGGCCTAATAGGCAAGGGCAGGTTCTAGGTCTGGCTGTACTGGAGGGAGTTCTGTAGTCTGGATGACAGAGAGAATCTGCTCCAATGGTAATATGCCCAGAGGAAAGTAGGAGCAAGTGACCCGTAAGAGTCCACAATAGCGGGAGTCCGAGAACCGAAGCAGTTGCCAGCGGGAGGCGGGTCCAGCGAGAGAGAGAAGGTAAGAAGAGAGAGCCCAGGGGAAGCCGGGGAGAGACGGCTGAGAACAGAGCAGGGTGAACTGAGGGAGAGAGAGAGCTCCTCCGTGAGGAGGGTGAGACACGGGGGGAGCGTGAAAGGGAGAGCCAGACAGAGCGGTAAGGTTACGGCCGAGAGAAAAGAGGGAGAGGAGCTCAGCAGGGCTAAGAAAGGATGCACAGCGTGTAAACCCACAGGAGCGAGAAAATACGCAGGGTTGCAATGCACCAACCACCGGGAGGGCTGGGAATAAGAACCTCCCGGCGGTGGCCATGCTGGGGAAAGACTAGACCGCGTGAAGTGGTGCGGGCTGAGGAACGCGGTGGGAAAGATCAATGGCGGTAAGGTTGCCAACGATCCCATATGCGGCAGCGCGTGACACATGTCCACAGTCTTCTGAAGAAACAGAATCCTCTCCTTCTGAAATTGGCTCCATTTTCAAATATAAAACAATAAATATACCCCATAAACAACACTATCTCCTGAAGGTACACCTCGCCCTTAAACAATAGAAAATGTACTATGTAGAAAAACTCTTAATATAATAATACATAATGGAAAATTACATGGAATGGCTTGAGGAAAACGATACAACAGAGAAATAAATATAAAAAGAAGATACTCAAGAAAAAGAAGCAGAAGAAAATGCATCACATTCAGGATACTGCAAGTACATTATTTGTATGTAACATTAGAGAAGCAACTATATGTTTTTGAACAAACATCAGTCACCAAACAGATATCGTTTATCTAACTACTTTTAAATGTCTATGCAACCAAACCAAAACAAATAAAGTGCATTATATCTTGAATTGTTTAAAAATATTGCAAACATGTTCAAACAGATGAAGAAGTCATTCAAGTATTAAGAAGAATCAAGCAAGAAACAACACAAACAGTACCTACAAAAGTAATCATGGATTCATTGACAGAACTAAAAGAACTCTTACATGATATTCAACAACAAATATAATCAATGAAAAAGGACATTCAAAATTAAAAAAAAATCATGGACAGTAAAAATCCAGATAATTGGGCTAAAGAAGAAGATGTATCATGTGTTCCAAGTCATAGAAAAAGAAAACCCACAACCACATCCCCCCTAATACCCCTGTTTGTTTAATACACCTGTTTTGTTTGCAACAAACTGTGTTTCAATATTTTGTTACCGTTTTGAACTATATACATTTATATGCATTATTAATAATTAAAAAGTATTGTAACAAAAAGTTTACGAATATTACACTGAATGCATGTTAAAAAAAATATTCCAGTTATTTCTTTTTTTTTTCAAAAATGAAGTATAGCCACAGCTATCCCAAAAACCAATTACGCCCCAATTCCTATATCCTTTGTTTCTTCTCATTAATGTATTGAAAAATATTAATAACAAAAGACACTGCTAAAAATAAGTACGTACAGAATGCACTTTCCCCACATTACACGCATAGCCACGGGTATATGCGCCTAGGACACCCCCCAGTCATTGCTTCAGTTACCCGCGTCTCCAAATGCTGATGGCCCATTCGGCTAATCCGTGGTTGTGCCCACACAGCTATGTTTTTAAAAAAAAATGTATCCTCCTATCTGAAAAACATATAACGGAATCAGTTCAATAACACACATACTTTTATAAACACAATTTTATGCACACGCTTTTATGACCCTAATATTTTCAACATATTAATCACTGGGAAAAAACAGCCAACTTGGATTAAAAAAACATACAACAATATAAAAACAATACGAAAACACCACTACAAAAACAAAATGTTATATATAAACTGGGTGAAAATAAACAAAGAACATTATATTGGTAGCATGCATAACAAATTATGAGAAGGTTAAGAAAACTTGGAGAACAAGAGAAAATAGGGTGGGATAAGTAAACTTGGAGAACAAGCGGAAATAGGCTAGGATAAATCAACTTGGAGAACCTCGAACTAACTACTTTTGTTTTACTTTTTCATTTTTGGAAGCATTGTATTTTTCATGTTGTCATTTTCATTGTTTTATATTTTGTCGCTACAAAAACATTCCAACATGTCTGCACATGGGAGCACAAGTACTGACAGCATCATCATTTGGACCAACAATCCACATGAACGAAAAAAACAGCAGACAGTAGGCTCTTCTTCAAAGTCAAGAAACACTGTGCAGAAAAAGAGGCAGAGGAGGTACTCTTCACCTTCTACAAGAAAACTCTGTGCCGTGGACCTTCTAATGTTCCATCGCAAAGTCTAGGAACATCGATAATGATTAAGCCCTCATAAACGAAAATGTATGGGTCCCATTCTCTACATAGACTTTGATAAGCACCACCTCCATCCCCTGATCCAATAACGCCATCACCGGTATCAAATGCACAGACTCCTCTTTTACTGGCTTCCCTCATCACTGGAGCTGCGAGCAATGGTTGTACAAAATCAGCCACCACACATTGAAGGTATTTCCACCAACAACCACAGTATTAAAATACCTGAACCACTGCTTTTAAAGAATCGTACAAAATGCTAGAAAGGTCACAAAGGATGCTTTGCATGAACAGTCTACAGATGTGCTGCTCCTATCTCCGACAATACCACTATGTTTTGAACATAGGTTGACCTTTCACAGGATTTAACTGTACAACATCTAGTGCAAATCCACAAGGATGATGATAACAATGCAGCTACAAGAAAATACAAAAATAAGCACATTACAAAAATGAACTTGCACAACACCACCAATTGAATTACCCCATAAAACACTTGAAACACCTGCAAGTAATGCATAGCTCAAAATACATTACATGTACAAGAGGTACAATCAAAGAAACCATCAGCCTTAATAACAAATACAAAAGCTACATTTCAACTTTTTTCAAACAATGCAAATTAATAAAATAATAATGTACACTATAGCAATGGTCACTACAACTACCACACACAACACTTTCAATACATCTTCAAATATGTAAATACAGATTAACACTTACTTTCACATCAGCCACACTTCTACCTTGTGCACAGTCAAAATCCAGGAATCAAAAGGACACAACTGCAGAAAATTGTGGCTTTTATACTTTCCCAAAGAAACACCAAAAAAAGAGGACTATATACCAATAAAACTACTAACATGGCTGGCACATTTTCAGCACAACCTATCACCAAGTCCTACACAAATGCAAAAGAAACAACCAATAGTAAACAATGAAACTGACAGAAATCTATTTTCGCCCCACCTACCCTCTTTCATAGCCACGGCTAAAGATCTTGGTTTGTAACCGTGGCAACATGAACATTTTTCTGCAACCCCAAATTCAAAATAAATTGGCCTTCAAATGAAATAAGTGAACAACTAAGTACGTAAATAACCTAGATAAAGAAAAATGTGTACTGTATCATCCACAGGAACATATGATTATTGCACACAAAATGTATGTTTATAGATGCGGCCACAAATGTAGCCGTGGCTACTACACGTCTACAAACACATGATGTGTCAATTGTCAAAATATAGCCATGGATACAGAGGGGCTGTGTGCATACCTACCTGAGGCGCGGCTACTACAAGTTCACACAAATTGTCATTTGTCACAAACACACAATGTGTCATTTGTCCCAATATAGCCGTGGCTACAGAGGGTTGCTGTGGATGTCTACCAGCGAATAGCAATGCGGTGAATAACAACAACTGCACCAACAACCAATTAGAAACTACAACACACACACACACACACATCATACATACCCCACTCATACAAACTACTTGAAATTCAAAGTAGGAATAATTTTCCTGGAAACAGAGAAACACTGCAGATATAATCATGGGTGCAATGAAAACTGTGTGGCTGATTGGAGACAGTTGGCTGTTTGGGTTGCTGGCTTTTTGCGAGAAACTAAATATTACCACAGACCTAGGTTTGGCCAATTTCACAATTAAATGGGTTGGAATGCGAGGAATGCAGTGGTTTCAAATTTTTCCAAAATTGTTAAGTCTGAGAAGTACAGGGCACCCAGACATCATGCTTATCTATTGTGGAGGCAATGATTTGGAGAATGTACGAGGGTTGTCTTTTACTTTAATGATGAAACAAGACATGGAAAAAAGTTAATGGAGCTATTTCCTCACACCATCTTCATCTTTTCCAATCTACCTCAGAGGCAAAAATTGAGATGGACCACCAGATTTAATGGGAACATTGAGAAATCCCGGAGAAATGTTAATAAAAGCAGTTTCAGCATTCATGACAGACCACAACCAATTATGGATTTTGAACAACATACAGTTCTACATGGTCAATTTCTATAGGCATGATGGGGTACCCATAACCGATGAAGGAAATGCAGTGTTCCTTGATAACATTAAAACAGTACTCCTGATGTGCTGAAGTTCTACACTCAGTGTTCCCCCAAACAGTCCTTTTAAGGACTACTTATCATATGTAAATACACAAATACAAAAAAAGAATAACAAAAAACATAGTATTCCCGCAGCTACAATTCATTGACTTTTATTATAGCCGCGGTTAGAAAAAGTTAGTTAAGATGGGGACTAACTTTTATACTACTATACAACTTAAATAATCAGTACAGAACAACAATGCTCATGTACATACATGAAATAACTTGAAAAATAATAAAAATATGTAGCAATAAACTAGGTAGGCTAACATTCCACAACCACACAATATGAAACCATAAAAAAATGCACACTCTAAAATACATTCTATTGTACATCTAAAACTACACTACAATTCCTCCTTTTTGTATTATTTTGTTAAACTATTTTCTTCTATTTCTCTCCAAAGTCTCACGTGCTCAAAAGTCTGAAAAAACATATCCAAAATAAAAAAGATTCTCTAATACCTACCAAGTCTTTGACCCAGGGCCAGGGATTTTTCACCCCCCAACAAGACTATATCTAAACAAAGAACTTAAAAAAAATATAAAACACTGACACCCCAAACTACATAGCCGTGCATACCGAACTACACATACCCGCGGCTATCTGTAGTCTTATGTAGCCTCGAATATAGCCGCAAATACCATCAAAGAGGTAGAAAACAATTGCTTCCCTGTCCCCCCAGGCCCTCACCATTTGCCCCCTTCATCTGTGCCAGCTCCCCCACTCCCCAGATGTCCTCCTCATATGCTCTGCCCTCTCCCTTTCACCCCAGAACACACTCTGCTTCTATGACACAGTTTGCATCGAGATGTCGGCTATTCGTAGCTGTAGCCAGGCTACAGTAAGCTTTGTGCTGCAAACTCGGTCCCTATGCCCCCTCCAAATCCCAAATTTCACTGAGTACCCTCTGGCCATCCCCCCACCTCTACCATGATGACATTTATATGTTTTTGACATACAAATAGAGTTTTACTGTGTTTCATTTTCCCATAACATCGGCTAGAGCTGTGAATATCTCTCGCATCGAGAGAAAAACAAGATGGCGGTCGTTTCATTTCTGAAAACCATGATCCTGCAATGCACCATGGGCGATAGAACTATAATTTTTGTGGGGACGGGGGCACCCCTTACTCCGTCAAATTTTAAAATAACCACTGGACAGAATAACCCCAAACCACAAAAGGATTGCGAGTCAACGCTTTGTGCCCAAGTTGTTTCGGACCTGGTCCAAATACGTTCAACGGTTAAGGCTGTGCGCTTTGGCATACATGTACCTTTTTTGTCTATGGGAAAATGAATGGGAAGTAGGGGGCACTTTTGGGAAAAAAAGAAAGAATCCGACACTTAATAACTTAATTTCCTAACAAATCTCTACAAAGCTTTGCAGTCTGGGGAGGCCCGCAGACTTTTAATCACTTTCGAAATTCCAGCCAAATATGTTACTTGAATAAAAAGTTATTAACAGAATTTCGAGGGATCCAATGTGCCTTAGAAGCAACACTAGAAAAAATAGTGAATAATCACCCAGAACCCAACAGCACACTGTAAAGTAGCCCTTAGGCTAATAGCATAGCATATATTTAAAACAGAATAATTCCATTGCATAACTCACAGCAGGAATTCAATAAAATCAAAACATTTTTCAAAATAACAGCAAAAAGCATGTGTTAAACTCTGCAAGCAATATCAACATATTTTATGCCCAAAACCACATTAAAGAATATTGTGTTCCCCAACACCTATTTAACGACTCCTAACTAGAGATTTTAGAACATCATTCTAGTATTTGTGTTAAAGGGACAGAGATCACTACTGGTGTGAGGG
Organism: Ambystoma mexicanum; assembly: GCF_040938575.1. Classification (NCBI taxonomy): domain Eukaryota; kingdom Metazoa; phylum Chordata; class Amphibia; order Caudata; family Ambystomatidae; genus Ambystoma; species Ambystoma mexicanum. The sequence continues at coordinate 377,017,069 of NC_090926.1, read as the reverse complement.
ATGAGGAGGAATAGTTTGCTAGTCTGGTGCCTTGCATCTTGTGAAGCCTCAGCACTCCTGGGCCAGGGGCAACATTCACCAGAGATCACTACTGGTGTGAGGGATGAGGAGGAATGGCTTGCTAGTCTGTGCCTTGCATCTTGTGAAGCCTCAGCACTCCTGGGTCAGGGGCAGCGTTCACCAGAGATCACTACTGGTGTGAGGGATGAGGAGGAATAGTTTGCTAGTCTGTGCCTTGCATCTTGTGAAGCCTCAGCACTCCTGGGTCAGGGGCAGCGTTCACCAGAGATCACTACTGGTGTGAGGGATGAGGAGGAATAGTTTGCTAGTCTGTGCCTTGCATCTTGTGAAGCCTCAACACTCCTGGGTCAGGGGCAGCGTTCACTAGAGATCACTACTAGTGTGAGGGATGAAGAGGAATGGCTTGCTAGTCTGTGCCTTGCATCATGTGAAGCCTAAGCACTCCTGGGTCAGGGGCAGCGTTAACCAGAGATCACTACTGGTGTGAGGGATGAGGAGGAATGACTTGCTAGTCTGATGCATTGCATTTTGTGAAGCCTCAGCACTCCTGGGCCAGCGTTCACCTGAGATCACTACTGGTGTGAGTGATGAGGAGGAATGGCTTGCTAGTCTGGTGCATTGCATTTTGTGAAGCCTCAGCACTCCTGGGTCAGGGGCAGCGTTCACCAGAGATCACTACTAGTGTGAGGGATGAGGAGGAATGGCCTTGTAATCTGGTGCCTTGCATCTTGTAAAGCCTAAGCACTCCTGGGTCAGGGGCAGATTGCATCAGACAATGCTACTGGTTTTGGGGATTAAGAGGAATGCCTTGCTAGTCTGGGTACCTTGTAAAGCGAGTGCACCAGAGATTTATTTTGGTTTTATAAAGAGCAAGGGTATCTGAGTGCTGTACAACCAGTTGCAACAAGAATACATTTTTATAAGTCAGTAAAAATACAATTCAGCAATCATTTATAAAAGTAATAACTAACAAACTCATATCTTAAAATGATCGTCCTAGATCACTACTTGTGTGTGGGATTCCTGTTAATGTTTGTTCTCTGCAGGTCTTATCCAGTGCTTGGGGATCTCTTTGATTGCTGTGTCCTACCCCTGCCTTGAGCCCAGTGAGTGGCTTGCAGCTAACTGACTAGAACCCTAACAACTGCAATGCAAGTACTTAACGAAATAAGTAGAGCTTGGTGGCGTGAGTTCATCTTTTCCAATCTAACTCAGAGGCAAAAATTGAGATGGACCACCAGATTTAATGGGAACATTAAGAAATCCCGGAGAAATGTTAATAAAAGCAGTTTCAGCATTCATGACAGACCACAACCAATCATGGATTTTGAACAACATACAGTTCTACATGGTCAATTTCTATAGGCATGATGGGGTACCCATAACCGATGAAGGAAATGCAGTGTTCCTTGATAACATTAAAACAGTACTCCTGATGTGCTGAAGTTCTACACTCAGTGTTCCCCCAAACAGTCCTTTTAAGGACTACTTATCATATATAAATACACAAATACAAAAAAATAATAACAAAAAACATAGTATACCCGCAGCCACAATTCATTGACTTTTATTATAGCCGCGGTTAGAAAAAGTTAGTTAAGATGGGGACTAACTTTTATACTACTATACAACTTAAATAATCAGTACAGAACAACAATGCTCTTGTACATACATGAAATAACTTGAAAAATAATAAAAATATGTAGCAATAAACTAGGTAGGCTAACATTCCACAACCACACAATATGAAACCATAAAAAATGCACACTCTAAAATACATTCTATTGTACATCTAAAACTACACTACAATTCCTCCTTTTTGTATTATTTTGTTAAACTATTTTCTTCTATTTCTCTCCAAAGTCTCACATGCTCAAAAGTCTGAAAAAACATATCCAAAATAAAAAAGATTCTCTAATACCTACCAAGTCTTTGACCCAGGGCCAGGGATTTTTCACCCCCCAACAAGACTATATCTAAACAAAGAACTTAAAAAAAAATATAAAACACTGACACCCCAAACTACATAGCCGTGCATACCGAACTACACATACCCGCGGCTATCTGTAGTCTTATGTAGCCTCGAATATAGCCGCAAATACCATCAAAGAGGTAGAAAACAATTGCTTCCCTGTCCCCCCAGGCCCTCACCATTTGCCCCCTTCATCTGTGCCAGCTCCCCCCACTCCCCAGATGGCCTCCTCATATGCTCTGCCCTCTCCCTTTCACCCCAGAACACACTCTGCTTCTATGACACAGTTTGCATCGAGATGTCGGCTATTCGTGGCTGTAGCCAGGCTACAGTAAGCTTTGTGCTGCAAACTCGGTCCCTATGCCCCCTCCAAATCCCAAATTTCACTGAGTACCCTCTGGCCATCCCCCCACCTCTACCATGATGACATTTATATGTTTTTGACATACAAATAGAGTTTTACTGTGTTTCATTTTCCCATAACATCGGCTAGAGCTGTGAATATCTCTTGCATCGAGAGAAAAACAAGATGGCGGTCGTTTCATTTCTGAAAACCATGATCCTGCAATGCACCATGGGCGATAGAACTATAATTTTTGTGGGGACGGGGGCACCCCTTACTCCGTCAAATTTTAAAATAACCACTGGACAGAATAACCCCAAACCACAAAAGGATTGCGAGTCAACGCTTTGTGCCCAAGTTGTTTCGGACCTGGTCCAAATACGTTCAACGGTTAAGGCTGTGCGCTTTGGCATACATGTACCTTTTTTGTCTATGGGAAAATGAATGGGAAGTAGGGGGCACTTTTGGGAAAAAAAGAAAGAATCCGACACTTAATAACTTCATTTCCTAACAAATCTCTACAAAGCTTTGCAGTCTGGGGAGGCCCGCAGACTTTTAATCACTTTCGAAATTCCAGCCAAATATGTTACTTGAATAAAAAGTTATTAACAGAATTTCGAGGGATCCAATGTGCCTTAGAAGCAACACTAGAAAAAATAGTGAATAATCACCCAGAACCCAACAGCACACTGTAAAGTAGCCCTTAGGCTAATAGCATAGCATATATTTAAAACAGAATAATTCCATTGCATAACTCACAGCAGGAATTCAATAAAATCAAAACATTTTTCAAAATAACAGCAAAAAGCATGTGTTAAACTCTGCAAGCAATATCAACATATTTTATGCCCAAAACCACATTAAAGAATATTGTGTTCCCCAACACCTATTTAACGACTCCTAACTAGAGATTTTAGAACATCATTCTAGTATTTGTGTTAAAGGGACAGAGATCACTACTGGTGTGAGGGATGAGGAGGAATAGTTTGCTAGTCTGGTGCCTTGCATCTTGTGAAGCCTCAGCACTCCTGGGCCAGGGGCAACATTCACCAGAGATCACTACTGGTGTGAGGGATGAGGAGGAATGGCTTGCTAGTCTGTGCCTTGCATCTTGTGAAGCCTCAGCACTCCTGGGTCAGGGGCAGCGTTCACCAGAGATCACTACTAGTGTGAGGGATGAGGAGGAATGGCTTGCTAGTCTGTGCCTTGCATCTTGTGAAGCCTCAGCACTCCTGGGTCAGGGGCAGCGTTCACCAGAGATCACTACTGGTGTGAGGGATGAGGAGGAATAGTTTGCTAGTCTGTGCCTTGCATCTTGTGAAGCCTCAGCACTCCTGGGTCAGGGGCAGCGTTCACTAGAGATCACTACTGGTGTGAGGGATGAGGAGGAATAGTTTGCTAGTCTGTGCATTGCATCATGTGAAGCCTAAGCACTCCTGGGTCAGGGGCAGCGTTCACCAGAGATCACTACTGGTGCGAGGGATGAGGAGGAATAGTTTGCTAGTCTGTGCCTTGCATCATGTGAAGCCTAAGCACTCCTGGGTCAGGGGCAGCGTTCACCAGAGATCACTACTGATGCGAGGGATGAGGAGGAATAGTTTGCTAGTCTGTGCCTTGCATCATGTGAAGCCTAAGCACTCCTGGGTCAGGGGCAGCGTTCACCAGAGATCACTACTGGTGCGAGGGATGAGGAGGAATAGTTTGCTAGTCTGTGCATTGCATCTTGTAAAGCCTCAGCGCTCCTGGGTCAGGCGCAGCGTTCACCAGAGATCACTACTAGTGTGAGGGATGAGGAGGAATGGCTTGCTAGTCTGTGCCTTGCATCATGTGAAGCCTAAGCACTCCTGGGTCAGGGGCAGCGTTCACCAGAGATCACTACTGGTGTGAGGGATGAGGAGGAATAGTTTGCTAGTCTGTGCCTTGCATCTTGTGAAGCCTCAGCGCTCCTAGGCCAGGGGCAACATTCACCAGAGATCACTACTGGTGTGAGGGATGAGGAGGAATAGTTTGCTAGTCTGTGCATTGCATCTTGTAAAGCCTCAGCGCTCCTGGGTCAGGCGCAGTGTTCACCAGAGAACACTACTGGTGTGAGGGATGAGGAGGAATGACTTGCTAGTCTGATGCATTGCATTTTGTGAAGCCTCAGCACTCCTGGCCCAGCGTTCACCTGAGATCACTACTAGTGTGAGTGATGAGGAGTAATGGCTTGCTAGTCTGTGCCTTGCATCTTCTAAAGCCTCCTCACTCCTGGGTCAGGGGCAGTGTTCACCAGAAATCACTAATGTTGTGAGGGATTAAGAGGAATGGCCTTCTAGTCTGGTGCCTTGCATCTTGTAAAGCCTAAGCACTCCTGGGTCAGGGGCAGAGTGCATCAGACAATGCTACTGGTTTTGGGGATTAAGAGGAATGCCTTGCTAGTCTGGGTACCTTGTAAAGCGAGTGCACCAGAGATTTATTTTGGTTTTATAAAGAGCAAGGGTATCTGAGTGCTGTACAACCAGTTGCAACAAGAATACATGTTTATAAGTCAGTAAAAATACAATTCAGCAATCATTTATAAAAGTAATAACTAACAAACTCATATCTTAAAATGATCATCCTAGATCACTACTTGTGTGTGGGATTCCTGTTAATGTTTGTTCTCTGCAGGTCTTATCCAGTGCTTGGGGATCTCTTTGATTGCTGTGTCCTACCCCTGCCTTGAGCCCAGTGAGTGGCTTGCAGCTAACTGACTAGAACCCTAACAACTGCAATGCAAGTACTTAACGAAATAAGTAGAGCTTGGTGGCGTGAGTACATCTGCTAGGCTAGGCAGTGAACCCCTATGGTGAGAATCTATACATTTTTGTGGGGGGAAGCCACCCATGCTCCATAAGAGTAGGTTTTTTAAGAAACCAAGCTGAATGTATATAAGGGAGCAGAGGGTAAACTATGCACCAATGGAAGAATGACAGCCTTCCCCAAATCTTCCAACTCTAGTCCAGAACACCACCCAGTGTGAAGGTAAGAACCTTTACAGTGACCGGACACTGGGTTAGGTCATTCAGTATATCAGTAAGGGATGGAAGGTATGAGTTGCCACTGCATAGTGTTTCAGTGTTGGGAACCTTCCACCTCTTAAATGACATTGCTTCTTTACTGTGTCCCTCTGTAGGTTCCATGCCTGCCTGTCCTGCCCATCCTGAGCATGCTGGTCAATATCTACTTGATGGCTCAGCTGAGTTCCGAAACCTGGATACGGTACGCTGTCTGGATGATCGTCGGTGAGTTTTCTGCTCGAGTTTGCTTCTATGGCCGATGCACGACCCAAGGCAGTTAACAAATTCTTATCAATTTCATCTCCAGGCTTCGTCATTTACTTTGGCTACGGCATCCATCACAGTGTAGAGAACAGTAGCAATACAGAGACACCCTTACAAAAGATGGATGCTGCACCCTCGGAAGAAGCGAACGGCAATGCAACCAATGCCAATACGTTGGATGTGCCTTCAAAATAATAGGCGAGAATTGGAGAACACTTGAATCTGGATGAACGCCCCCGAAGAAACATACTCAGGCAACCAGCCTATTTACACAATTTAGCTACTTAAAAACTGAATGAAGGAACTGTAACATCAGTATGAATGTGTTGATTTGATTAAGGGATATGGCAAGAACATCAGTTTTTTCAGATAAACCTTAGAGCAAATGAATGCCTTGTGAGCAGATTCTACTGCAACTCCCACGGTCGTCATGTAGGCATGAACATATCGATCAAGTCGTGATAATGACTGTGCACTGGATGGGCATGTCCGAAAGGATTTTTGAAATAACACAAGAAAAATCTAATTTCCTCATAATGAACAATGGAGGGATCGCAGAGGGAGGATCAAGTATTGCAGATGTGTTTATCATTCTTGAAATAAAGCAAGCTAAGAGATCCCATAAAATTGGAAACAAAACAGAACTGGCTTTGCTTGACCAATGTTGGAGGAGGAACCTGGACTCATCGATTCGTAGACGGATTTTGGGGTTTCTTTGATGTGACTTCCAGATCGTAAAACAACTAACGTGGAAGTTAATGATACCTACATGATGGAGGATGTCCTGTAACTAACTGAACATGTGCCGTTTTCTCCGCTTATGTTGGTTAACTAAACATAAAATAAATTCAATTAAAAAAATTAAACAAAAAACAACAACCAGGGACTCAATAATTCAACCAATAATGTGTACATTGCATTGCATTAAATGTTATCAAGCAAGATACTTCATGTCACCACCACTCACAGTCCGAGCAAATGCCTATGCAAAGCAACACAGTGATACAAAATCTCCTCTGAAGTGGTTGTATCAAAAAAACTATAAAACCCACCCAAATAATGTCAGATGATGCCACCATCAACAACAAACGGTTGCCTCCCCTCCCCTCTCATAGTCCTACAGGTTGGATTAGGGTTGTGACCAAAAGCTGCGACAAAAGCTACCCCAGACTCCATCTACACTGAATCTTAAAGACGAATGGAAAGCATATTGATTCTACTGACGGGACATCTCCAAGCTCCTCTCTTTGTGTCATTTTCTATGGACAGTTGTCCCATCACACTATTTTGTGTGTAATTGGTAGAGTCTATATATAATCTGGCAACATCTCACAGTTTAGTTCAGCAAAGAACTGCCCAGGTTACATACTTAGGGTTATGCCGGACTGTTCCAAACCCAGGACTAAATGAGTCGGTGAAGCCTGCCCATTACTCACCTGCTCTTGACAAATCCAATGGGGATGCAACTATACTTGGATGTATTCATTCCTGTCATCCCCCTGTCTCGATGCCAGGCATTCTTCTATTTCATGATTGATCTTCACTACTGCTGCTAGAAGCAACGACGTCATTTCACCAAAATGCCTGGGGTAGCAGAAGTGACATCACCTGTCCCTTGACCTCTGATGACATCACAGGAAGTGATGTCATTTGACCCCACCCCAAAGTGACATCACAGGGAGCGATGAAACACGAACTTTAACATCACATACCATTGTTCCTAAGTACACAATGAAAATATGGTTACGATATCACCAATGTGATATAAATATGGTTGCGATATTACAAGAATGGATCACCATATGTATCATTGATATCAGTGTGCATAGGCACACATTACCCCATTACTGTGAATGCAAGCAGGCGTCCATGGCCAAATGACAATGAGTTATTATATAGCACTTATGCATAACCGCTTTTTATTTTTTTATTAAGTGCATTTGGTTATACCATAACCTTTTAAACTATCACATAAAAAATAAGTCATAAAAGAATTCACAATTTCTCGCAATAATAAAATTGAAATACATCATTTTTTTCCTTTCGCCATTAAAACCTCTACATATGCATGCACAAATGATGTTAAAACTTTCCACATTCTACATGTACTATGCCGGTTTTCCCAAATGTATTGCTCAAGGCTCGAGGGATAATTTATTGCCTGCCTGCCGCCATACATGGGAAACCACCGCTGTAATCACTAGCGACTCGGCACCAAAAATCGTACTCCATAATTGGTCGAAGGGCCGCAAGCAAACTGACTATAAATAAACCTTAGGGTAAACGATGTTATTCGCTACACATTGTGTTAATATGTGCCGTGGAGTTTCAACCGGTTAAGCACAAAGTCTACAAAGCCGCTCACCCCATGGCAGTCCTGCCCACACCCCAGTGTTTTCTAGGACCGGCAGAGTGTACCGTCGAATCGCGAGGATACATCTAATCAGTGCTGGTACACGAAGCTTTGTCAAGAACGATTTTAGGCGGTCAATAGAGATCCCTTGTTTCGAACTGGCCTCAAACCTACGCAATCTTCCCAAATGCTTCAGTGCTTCAATCGTATCATGGTTTCTGGATTTCTCCTCTTACTTTGCTAGATTGAATTCCAGCCATGTGTCCGAGAAGCTATGTACACCAATCTAAAAAAAATTGGATTTCACCAGTGCCTCCAGATCCTTGAACCATATATACTTTGCTGAACCTACTCTAGTGGATAATGGTTCGGTTCAGCAAAGAGTCATCTCTCATCCATCCATAATATATTAAGAACAAATCTACAGTATCACCCAACCTGTATTGGTACTTATGTATCGATCTAAGAAGGATTAAAGGCTGAGTTGGTCTTGCCGGGATTCGAACCTGCAGATTACACACACATTGCAGCAGCGAGCACTCAACCCGCTGAGCTATCTTACTGGCTATAGCTATTTTACCGGCTGTAGTAAAATGACCAATTACATGTCTGAATGTTCTCAAAGTCAGAAAGCAAATTACACCCTGTGGTGGATACCATTAAAATGGTAACTGAGATTTAACAGCAGGCCAGTTCATCTGTAGGTCTGGTGCAAAGGTGGCCGCGTGTCAAGCCTGCGTGGATCTACTTTTCAGGCTTCAGAGGTTGGCAAAATAGGGAAAGCAGCGCACTCACACATCATCCAGTACTCTGAGCACTTGTTACCTCATACATGCAAACAAACATCCTGAATGGCATGCCAAGGAGATGGGAAAGATAGACACATTACTACCTAGCATTAATTCTGGCACAATGCAAACAAGGGCCACTTGATGTGCTATGGTCAAACATTTTACACCGTAAACAAGTTTTTAGGCACAATGATTTTGTCAAGTGACGGAGGACACAGAGATGGAATGTAGTGTGATGATCTTAAAAGAGACAATGGCAGAAAAAAACATGCTATAACTGAAACTTGTGAAAAGCAAAATGCATAGTATGAAATGGATGCTTATTCTACTCTAAAAGCTTTTTGGAATTTTTTGTCTGCATTGTGAATTTGAGGTGTTTAAGAACAGACTAAACCAGTGACTCAGCCCCTGAAGTGTGCCTGAAATAAACCTTTAATGAGTCTAGCAATTATTATATAGAATTCCAGCAAGGCTAACTATTTGTTATTCCTATTCTTTCTTATTTATGGTCACTGCTCAAACTGTTACACTTGTGGAACACCCTGTTTTTTTAAGTGGCCTGAACAAGAATACCAGCCATTCCAGAAACAAAGAGCCACATGCCGATGGCCACAGTCCAGAATCTTCAATTTAAAGAAAAAGAAAGAGGGTTAGCAAGGGAGACCTCAGGGGGCGCAGTTGCGACCCCTGGCAACCCCCAAATGACGTCCCTGGCGGGAAGATTGCTCCATTCATACTTTCCATGAAAAACTTTATTCCTGATCTCAAGCCTCATCCCTCACGCTCGGTTCTCATATTTTGACTAATTTAAGTACTTTTGTTTATTTTTACCAAACATGTTCATCATTTGACCTAATCAGAATTAGAACGTGCCTGTTTGTACACAGACCTGGTATTTTACATTTTGGTTGTCCACTTGAATTGGTTTTTATTCTTCCAGAGATGCAACTTTAAGAACTGGACATGGGCCTCATTGCAAGTACAGCAGGGTGGGTAAAAACAGTGGTAATTCCATCATTGTTGCATTAACGCACCGCTGTACTACAAGTTTGGTGGTAAGGTGGAGGATTTACCTCCAGCAAATGCTGGAGGTAAATCCTCCACATTATGTCCAAAGAGTTACAATATTGGCGGAATTTCTGCTGAAATCCCCATGGAGTCTGATGGACTCCAAAAATGGGGCTTAACAACACCCTACCACCACTTGTAATCCCACGTTAAATCGGCAGGCCTAAGTGGTGGCAGCAGTAATCGAGTTTAGGGGTAATTCGGCAGATTTATCACCAAATTGCCACCAAACCCATACTGCGCCCCATAGCACTTCTAATGGCACCTCACAAGACAGGACTCCAGGGAAAATACAAACTCCTTATTTGTTTTAGCAGAGCAGGGGCTTTTACCATCATTCGGTATGAGCCAAATGTTATAGGGTGTGGAGTGGGGCAAAGATCACAAACATGTTGATACACAACACATTCACAGTGCCGTGGCAATGTTCACCCCTTTCCACACGTAGGCCATCGGCTTGTCACTTGGTATAAGTGGCATTGCTAAGGTCCTTGTCTGGAAATGAAAGAGAAAAGGCACATCAGCAACACTGCTAGCATGAAGTAGCATGCATTGCCAAAGCCAACAGTTTGGGTTTGTTGTGTAGACATGGGAAAGGCAATTGTCAGCAACTGCCATAGTGGTATTAACTGGCCATTGATGGTAACAGTTGCAAAATTCTGCAAGTACCTGGGCATCTAATATCACTGCTTGGCAAATGCCTAATAGCTATACACAAGCCAAAACTGTTGACTTTGCCAATGCTGGTAAATCGAGTTTGTTGGTAACGGTTGATTAAAGCAAGCTCAAAGAGTATTCATGATAAGGTATTTTGGGCAGGGAGGGGGTAGGAACCGGGTGGTAATGGCCATAGGGATTAGCATGGTCATGAGCATTCAATGGAAGGGCAAATTGCCAAACAACACCTACCCATCTGTACTCGAATACAATAGTTTCGGTTTATAGGTGGTGCAAGCGCCACCTAATAGCCCAAACTAAAGAGATGCATCACAGGCCCAAGAGAGAGCAGCATTGCTGTAGTACTCTCCCGTGCAACAGGAATAGGGCCAGAGATTGTGCACGATCGTAGTCTAGTAAAGCTCAGTTCTGCCACTCCACTGGCATTGCCCAGTTCCTTTACTTTTATGAACATGAACAAAAACTCTATTGTCATATACATTGGGGAGGCAGCTGGACAGAGGATAAGGCTTTCTCCTTAGAGGCCGCATTCCCGCTCGTAAGGGAACCAACACGGGTGTTTTCGCCAATGCTGGTTTCTAGTGATGATAGCCCTCTCAACAGCTGATTACATTCTTATAGCGCCATTACCTGGTTACATTACAATATCCAAACTGCAGCAAGCTCATGGAATACCCCTATGAAAGGTACAATCAGTCCCACGAGAAGGATCCCTTGTTAAATGTTAAAGGCATTTATACAGCGCACCGTCACCAACCTAATTGGTCCCCAGGAGCTCAGGCAGATATATAAAACAAAAGGCGGGCTCCTTAGGTTAGTCGGGTGAAGATTGAGTAGGAAAGTGAGAGAAGTGGTGTGCTGTTTCGGCTTCAGTTCGGTTTTCACTGTGCGCTGAGCTTTGGTGTGAGTATCGGACTGATGCGAGACCTTCTGTGCTGTTGGTGCGGTTTATGTGTTGTTAGTTTGTTGTTGTTGCAGTGTGGTGAAGTGCCTGCAGTTTTCTGGGAGAGTAATGGTTGTGTGGATTTTCGGTTGGATTAAGTATGCAGAGATTTTAGCTTGGGGTAGTAGATTATATATCCTAGTCCTTGCAGATCTTGTTCTATTTATCTAGCATTCCAGTAGGTAAGCTTAATTGCCACTTTCCTTTCATGTCCATCTAATTGTTGTGAATGACGGCATGGTGCGTTCCCGGCTGTGTTGTATTTGAATTTAGTGAAATGGGACGGGGTGTGTCTAATCGGCCCCACCCCACCACTGGTATTGGTGCTGTAGATTAGCAGTCCCCTACTCCCTTGCTATCTTTTCCATCGATGGTCTGTTGGTGATTATGTGTAATTGGAGGTCAAGGTGCTATTGATAAATCGTCCTTGTCCTTCCGTCCTGGTCTAACGGTGTAGTCAATCTTTAGTCTCGTCCTGTCGTAACGATCTCTCAGTTGGTAAGTTTTGTATGTTGTAGAATGTCTTCCTTAGATTCTGTTTGTAGTTTGTTGCTTAGTGGGATCCGGGATCGGTTTCTTCAGTAATCATTGTATCAGCTATCTATATGCCCCTGTGGGCTTATTTTACTTATGCAGTGAAGAGCCAGCATTTGAGGAGTTTTCTGAATAGTAGGTCATTTCTTGTGTTACGTATGTTCTTTGATAAGTCGTTCCAAGTTTTTGGTGTGAGGAGAGAGAAAGAAGATCTGCCGAGTTTTCTTTTGTTGTAGGGTTTCGGGTCCAAGCGGATGTAGTTGCTTGATCTGAGTGTCCTTGTTGGGTGATGTAGGTTTCATTTGTCTCTCAGGAACTCTGCATCTTGGTTGTGGATTGCTTGTAATGGCGAGAGAGTATTTAAGGTAGGACTAAAATTAGGAACCCAATTCCATTAAGGTTTCTGCATATCACGAGAACATGTGCCTATGAGTGGGATACAATCACTCAGTATGGGTATGAGGGAAACATGTAGAGGGACACAAATCAGGAGTGGAACAAGTGAACACGGGATCCAAATTTAATTTGTAAAGCCCAGCAATGAGGAATCTGTCCCGTTATTCCTGTTTCCACCTAAGGTTTACCCAAATTAAAAAAAATTAAAAAGATTCAATGCACAATTAGTGTGCATTCGGCCTGGTATAATAAATCAAATCCCATAATACCAAATAAGAGGTGCAGGCTTTCTGTGTCATGGGCTGGCCACCGCATACACTCCTGACTCTTCAGGTCCTTTCCGCAACCTATGCGACTCTCCATTCTTCCTTCTGGCCTGATGCACACCGCTGGCCACACCTTAGACGCTCTTATCTCTACATCCCTATCTCTATCCCTCTCACTACTTCACTCCGTTGGACTGCTCATTCTCTTCTCTCTTCCCACATGAAGCTCTCTTCTACTCTAGGACTGGCACACCCTTCACTGCCTTCTGCCTTCAAGGTCATCCGACCCAGGAAAAGAGTGACAGGGGCTGCATTTGCCTCCAACTCCTCTCCTCCTTCTACTACTGCCGCTGACTCCCACCCCGACACAGCCCTCTCTAACTTTCACCACTACACTTCCAACACTCTTGAAATGTTTTCCTATGTCATGATGGTCCGTCTGAAGCCTTCCAAAAAGTGCAACTCTTGGTACGACTCTGAGCTGGCTGCCCTTAAATGAAAGTGCAGAGCAGCGGAACGGAAATGGGGATCTTCAGGTGCACCATCTGACAAACTGACCTGGCGCTTCAAATGCAACATAGACTATGCATCCTCTCCAAGTAGAGTCTATATTCAAGCCCACATCGCAGCTGCAGCTAACAACACAGATGAACTCTTCAAGGTCTGCAAGGAACTGGCCAATCCTACTCCAGCCTCTTCCTCTACTGCACCTACCCAGGCCTTTTTGCTCTGACCCGGCTGCACATTTCACTTCCAAATCACAGGAGATCCTGTCCTCTCTCTCCCCCACACCTTTGCCTGCACCCACATCTCTTGGGGCCCCCTCGCACTCCATTTTCTCTTCTCCCTCTACCCTGTCACACCTGAGGAGGTCTCTAGACAAGTCCGGTCCTTGAAAGCCTCTTCCAAACAGGTTGACCCTGCCCTTCTAAAACCATCAAGGACTACATTGATTCTCTTGCTCCAGCCTTGACCGACCTCTGCAACCTCTCTTTCGCCACTGGAGTTTTTCCCACTTCCCTCAAGCACTCTTATGTTCATCCTTTGTTCAAAAACCCTCTGCTGACCATTCTATCCTGGCAAACTATCACCCAATCTCTATCACTCCTTTCCTGGGCAAACTCCTGGAAAAATGTGTTATCTCTCAGCGTACCATCCACGCTGAATTTGCTGGTTGTCTCCATGACCATCAGTCTGGCTTTAGAGCATCCAGAGGCATGGAAATTGCTCTTCTGAACACCTGTGAAGACCTGCTCTCAAATCTTGACCAACTCTCCTTCTGTCCTCATTCTTCTCAGTCTCTCTTCTGCCTTCGACACGGTAAACCACAACATCCTGATCTCCAGTCTCTGTGATACCCTGGGCATCACAGATCTAGCCCTGCCGTGGCTTGCCTCCTTTCTCTCTGACCGTGCTTCGAAGATGGAACTTGGGTCCTTTCTCTCCTCTATCACTCTCTCTACTTGTGTCCCCCAGGGTTCTAACATGTCCCCTTGGTTCTTCGATGTCTACATGGCCCCTCTTGCCCACAGGATCTTTTCCTACACCTCTAACTTTCAGTGTTAGGTGGATGACACGCAGCTCTTTTTCAGGCTACCCTTGGCCTTTTCCTCCATCTCCTCGCTCAATCCTGACTTTCTGTAATTCAGTCTTGGTGTGCTGTCAATGATCTCTGCCTCAATGCCAGTAAGACAGAGATCATCGTCATTGGGACCCCTGCTCCCAATTTCCAAATTTCTCACTGGCCGGCCTGCCTTGGCCATGCACCCCACCAGCTAGTAAGGAAAACAATCTGGCGATCATTTTTGACTCCACTCTCTCCTTCTCTTCTCACACCTCGGACATCTCCAGAAAGTCCCACTACCAGCTGCACCTTCTCAGAGGTATTCTATCTTTTATCACTTTGCCCCAAATGCCCACCGTCTCCAGAGCCCTAGTACTCTCTAGAATGGATTAGTGCAAAAGCCTCTTTCTTAATCTTCCTACTTCTACTCTCTGTCCGCTACAACTCATCCAGAACAGAACCACAAGACTGCTCCTTGGCCTCAAGCCCAGGGACTGCATCTCTCCAGCACTGAAATCGCTCAACTGGCTGGCTCCCTGTGGCTGCTAGGATCAAGTTCAAGACCCACTGCGCACTCCACAAGGCTTTCCGGGGCCCGCCCTATCTACAGCATTCTCTTCCTAAATACTCTCCTTCTAGAGCCCTCCACTCATCATCCAACTCTGTGCCGGTGAGCCATTTTTCCAAGCAGATATTTGGTGGTAGATCTTTATCCTCTGCAGGTGCCTCCCTCTGGAACAGCTTCCTTCCCCCTCTCCACCTTGAGAGGGAGCTCCTTAAGTTACGGAAACTCCTCAAGACCTTCCTCTTCTCTTCCTCTTTCTCTCTCCCTCTCTCCTGCTAACCTCCTCTCTTTTTCTCTCCTTCCTCACTCCTCCTTCTTTTCCCTAACTCTGTTCAGCTTTTGCTGACTGGTTGCCTGGCTCACCTCCAGAACCGCACAGGTCCCAGGCTCCCCCATCAGTCTTTGCACTTGCTTCTGAGCCTCTGCACTACGTTCAGCACTACTACACTTTCAGCATACATTCCATGAGAGGGGTAACCTCTCTGCACTTAACCCAGGCCCCCCCCACACTTTCCCTCGCACTTCCGTCTGTACACTTGCATGACCTGAATTTACTAGGCCTAGTACATTCTGTCCTATCCTTCTTGTTTCCCCTCTCTAGTTTGGTTGTGCCTGAAACACTTCATGCACTTGGCACTAGAAGAAATGCTGTCACTTTTTTGTTAAATCATTCATAAACATCAAGGCCTAACAATGACTACTGTATTCCCTTGCTCCCTTCCCATTTTAAAGCGCTTTGAAGCACTTCACTTGTGTATAAGCGCTGTGCAAATACACCATTATAGTACATTAGATGCCCAGTGGGGGACAAATAACTGAAATACAAAAAGCTCGAATTGCAAAATGCGAACAAGTGGGCTTTGCAATTTTGTAATTCAAGCTTTTTGTATTCGTTCTTTTAACAGAGTTCAGTCCACCTATGCTTCTTTTACAAAATGGTACTTTTCATTTTCATTGAAGTGCTCTGCGGCTTATAGATGGTGCCCAGGGTGGTCGAGATTTTGCATAAGGGTGCAGCACAGACAGAGTGCATAGGCTGAGACGACTAAACCATAGATTGATCTCACATCTGCTCTGCAAGGTGGAATGGATTGTTCATCAAATTGCAGCCACAACACCACAGACAAACTGGTATTTAGCAAAGCGTAACACTTGCCCCCTTTTAAAAAATGGCAAGCCATCCTGGCCATGTCTCCTCTGCCATGAAAAATGCTCCTAATGGGATTCCCCATGCACCTAGGATGAGCAATCTAGTCCTTGGCACTTAAGGAGTTAAAGTGCACACACTGATCCTCCGGCCACCAGCACTGGGTCTTCCAGCAAACAGGGCTGGACTGGGAACCAAAAGTGGCCCTGGAAATGCTTTTTAAAGTGGCCCCATATTATCATAGACTGGAAGATTTGTAAGATATTCTTAATTGAACCCACTCAAAAGAGTACCACTGGGAAGTCTTGAGTTCCCTGTAGGCCAGTCCACCACTGGTAGTGGGCACTGACTCCAAAGTATAAAAGCTCAAACCTATACAGGGCATATCCTGAGCTCTTATTGCAAACTACTCATTGAGTGCGGAACAATATATACAAGTCAGAAGAAATGTCTGAAATAGGTGTTCGTAGCAATAGATTCTGACAGGTCAGCGAGAGCCAATTGCATCATAAGTTTCAGGGAATGATTAAAATGTGTCATTCGTGATCAAGCATTCTCTATCAATTGTTTTTACACCCTCTGACTGCCGATCGGCCAGCGTTTGTGCTCTAAAAGCAGAATGAGTTGCCAGGACCTGCATGGCTTCGATTCAGTGGGCTGTGTTCATCCTGATCTGCCCATTCCTGCATGCACACTGCCTTTGCAGGGCTACAGCCTCACTTTTTCCTATTGGAACCAAACCTACTGGGTTTCTGGATAATGAAAGTGTAGTGATGACATGTCCTTGGTATAGTATCATGCACGTTTAAAGTTCAAGTCCAAATATTACATTTATTTAAAATTAAAAAAACAATCAAACTAATTTAAAACAACATCAGCATCATCGCAAAGCTACGAAGCACATGAAGCCATTTTATCCTTTTGAATTTTTTTTAATGCCATCAATCATACCTACAAAATATGTAAAATACTTAAGCATTCATAAATATTTTTACGCACTTCATTACATTTATAGCTCAATATTATTATAGCTTTATTTAGTGCTTTAGTCCAGATTCTTCGTGCTTCTAAGCGCTGGTATGATAGCTGCTATTATTACTTAGTTTCATCTGCCTCTTCATGCAGAAGACCTGAGCCTATTTCAGTATGCCAAATTGTGAGCACATTCTACCCTGTTTTGGAGTCTTGAGGAACTATAGTCTTTTGAATACTTATTTCTGAATGGTAGTGCCAGTACTTAGATACGTATACTTGAATGTTTGAGGAAGAAGAGCAAGAGCATATGCATTGTACCCAAATAGAAGATTGGAAAGAGTTAGCTTAAATCGCAACATGCCGTCTTGAGCAAGTCCTGATCTTTCACCCACAGTAAAAAACGCTTTGCTTTCTGGAACCTGTAGTTTCGTTATTCCCATTACAAGTATAGGCCTACAAGACCTGGGATATGATGGCATTTAGGGAGGACAAACATGGTAAACAATGCTGTTGCTGATCAACAATTTTTTTTTTTTAAAACTGCATGCTGAAGACGGGAAGACGAAATGCCTTACAAATAAAAATATCATTTTGGTGATATTCAGATGCATGCAGTAACCAGTCCAGTCTAACATTTGTTAAATGTTCACTCATACTGAACTGGACAATACAGCAAGTATTTAAAACACAGTTTAAACCTTGGAAAAATTGAGAAACACTTTTTTGCTAAAACACAGACTGTAACAGTGACCTAACACATGGGTGCAATAAAGTGGATAGAGACACGGGTGCCACAACATAACTAGGGAAATAAATAGACAGATTAGATGGATGCAGACATTCAGACAAATAGATGGAGCCATATGACAGAGTAACTAAGGCAAAGGAAGGAGAAAACAGAGATGGAGAGATGCACGTAGAAGGAATGAGAAGCGTGATATACAGGCGATCCAGAAGCAGGAGAGAGAGCAGTCTATGATTGCAATTAATGAGCAAGCAGGGCAGCGCATGCAATGCATTACACAAATAACTGAGGTAAAGAGAAATGGAGATATACTTGTTGCAGGCACCCAGAGCTGCCCCTCGCAGCATGAGCGTCCATGAGACAGCCTGAGAGCTCTAACACGCAGAAGTCTCTGCAGCGCGTGGACCTGAAGCGGCGCCAGAACGTCGGCTTCTCACAATCTTAGAGATAAATGCGCATGTAATTACGCCATTTAGGGGTCACGTTATGGAAATGTTGCCTTTTGCTGCTGTGCTACTCATATATCCTTGGTGTAAGGTGACAGCCTGACAGGGGAGGTGTAGCATGTGTACATGTATTGTTTGTCACACGGCTCCTCCAGAGAGTTTGGCAATTCGCATTACAGTTTCAACTATGTGTCACATTCCTGCTCCAGCTGCAGTTGCTTTGATGTTTAAAGTAGAATGTCAAGTGCTTTTAGGAATCCCCTCTACACATGGGGCAGTGCTCCGGTAACCTCATGCAGCCTTTCTTGCGCAATGGACAGCGAGTATCAAGGACCAGGCACCACACCGTAGAGAATGCCCAGGAATTCGTGGGGATTAAGGGTGGGCAGTCTGGGCGGTTGAGGCTGGGAACACTAGACTAAACATGCACAGGTCGACACACATATACATATAGCAATCGTCAGTGGACATTATTTTAATATTTCTTTTTCACTCTGAAGAACACCCAGGGCTGGATTAGTGGGACTCGGCTCCTGGCCGTGATGTATATGGTGTGTATACACTGAGCAAGGCCCTCTCTTTATCAATAATTTGCTATTGTAGCACATTTCTGTGCTTTTCAGCAACAGGGCTGGTGGAAGGCATTTTACTGCTCCTACTCCCATCACACTGGCAATAAAGTCAGCTGGGATTTCAACGGTGCATATCGGGGCTAACACCTACCATGGCCCCCTGCATAATAACAACAACATGCATAAATCCCCATAACCTGCTTATCCCCAATGATAAGAGCCAGAGACTTTCTGAAAGTTGGAAACATAATACACATTATTGCAAACATATGGTCGCATAATTAGAGTCATCCTATCGGGTGGCCCAAGCCCCACTCAGGTCTTATGAATGCCTGGCCCAACACATCGTCCTTTCTCGGGTGGCTCCACCAATCCCGTTTTACAAAGTCCCATGTCCCAAACCTGTGAGCCTTCTCACACCAATTCCGTTCTTGCGAGAACGGCCCGCCCTGGTATTCGACTGCCAGTTCAGTCACTCCCATTTGGACAATGGACAGAACCCAAGGCCACTGTATCGGTTGTTGAGGAGTCCCAACTGTCCCTAGTGGTATCAGTGCCCTGTCACCCCATCCTGCCTGAAGCAGTCAGTAGTTGTAGCTCACGGACCGGACCGCAGCGTGCCTCCTTCTCTGGGACCGCCCTCGTAACTCCACCGCGCTTTGGGGTGGCCCCCCCGCAACTCCAATGCCCCCACCAAGTAGGAACCAATCACCCTGCTCCCTTAGGCATCATGACCCATTTTTCTCCTCGGAGCTCCGAAACTATCCTGCTTTGAGCCTAGACCGGAGTTCTCAGCCGGTACTTAAATCTCTCCACTACCTACTCCGGGTGCCCCCACCCCTAGTTGTCATTGTCATCCTGTCAAGACAGCAACCTTAACGAGATCTAATGGATCTCCTTTACTCAATCTCCTATTCCTGAGGCAAACCAACACTCCAAGTGCCTCAGCCTCTCCATCCCACCACCAGGGACCTGCTGCTCCTTTTTATTCTCCACTACTGGGAGGCACATTGATATATCCGGGAGGCACCTAGCAAACTCTGCATTGAGCCATCTTACCCTTTGGTGAACGGCCCACTGGTACATTGATATTCACCCTTACTTCGAGTGCCCCACAGCCTTCCCAGGGCATTCCGCACCAGCAGCCCATTGATGGTTGTTACCTGCTGTTTTTCTTTCGGCCCCTCCTCCTCGAACATCATGCAACTCCAGCTACCACCTGGACCCGCTCCTGGCACCGGCCAGAGCGTTGGGTCCAAGCACCCTTTCGACTGATCCCTGTCTCCACAACACTATGGATCGCCTTTCCGGGAGTTCCCCTCGCAAACCGTGTTTCTTACCTCACCTGCATGAGCCCACTTTACCAGTACTGCTCCACCAACCACTCTGAGCTTTTGCCACATTGTATCACCTTCCTGTTCCTTTGATCCTGTGACACAAAATCCAAAATTAGTAGTTCCTGGCCCTACAAAATCGCTGGTGCCCGGGAGGTAGTAAAGAGTCAGTACATGCTGCAACCTTGATACCTATTTCCTCTACAGCGCCCTCCTGCTGCATGTAGCCCATTCACATATAATTATCTAAATCCCCTTTCCACCTATGACGCCAACCCCCACACTTTGTCCACCATTGATCACATCTTGCCTTCCACATCTGCACCCTTCCAACCGTGTTGACGTCCCTTGCGTCCCCCACATCAAATGTGCACCGTTCTTGGGAGTGTTTACCTTAAGATAGTATAATTTCACTTACCAGCCCTTCAGTGACAAGGGAGCCCACCGAGGAACTCTGCGCTAGTACATAGCGTTCTGTACAACCAAAGTTCACCCAGATGCAAACCCATCCCTGTGTCCAGCATTCCTTACAATTTCCCATTAAACCGTTGTATAGCTCTCTCCCAACATTCCATTTGCCCCCCATTGGTACGTGGAGACCAAAGCGGCTCCTGGTCGCTATTGTTATGCCAAAGAAAATCCATGCATCTCAGTTTTAAACCATGAGAGAACGCCGCACTCCAACTAGGAGTAATTAAGCCATGCCATACTTAATAAATTAGTACCATTAAACCCAAGGGTGAGGTTACCCATAAATTCATGTTAAGTCTTTGTTCCATACTTCCTGGGACACACCCTCCTAGCTGCCGGGGTGGGTTGGGCGCGGCCCATCCAGGCATATGGCCGTTCATAGACAAGCAACTGAACAGGGTAACCCCACTTACACCCCTTAACTTGCAGTGCAGCACGATTAATTACCTTGCCCTTAACGGCCGAAAATGAACTGCTACCGCGAAGCGGGACCTTCACGTCAATCTCCCGTAGAACACCCAAGCGAGTTACCACAGGCCCTATGCAAAGCAAAACCACCATAGTCTTATATTAACTGAGTAAACCTAAATCCAAGCGTCCACCCACTATCCTTTAAAAGCGTATGCTGTTAAGTGCCCAATGGTCTCCAATCTCCCCTCCATTAACATACGTGTAGCTCTGTTCAAAAACTCTTGAAATTTAGGGGTTGGGGTTTGTGCCTGTATCTTACATATGCCTGCGTACCCTTCATACACCTTGCCTGTTCATCGAATCCTCTCCTAACCCACTTTATACAGTGTGGAACCTTGATATGATATGATGGGTTATTTATAGTGCGCTTAATACCCAGAGTTTTCTAAGCGCGCACCGGGGATAGAACATTTGTTGCTCCGCGTCGTCTTGCTTCCAAGGTGAGCATGTTACCCCCGAGCTATCCTCCCTTCGTACCTTTGAACCCTCACTGTTAACCTCTTAATTCCTCCTCTTTGGAGCCTGCTTGAACCTGTGTTCTGCACATAGAACATTTCATTATAAACACAAAGCCAGTCCTGGAGCATCCTGTAGTCCACCCTTGCCCCTTCATCTCCAAATTCCGCTTCTAATCCCCCTGATGTTTACAACTATTACAGCAATGTCCTGGCTGTTCGGCCGAGCTTCAAACCATGTGTGTTCATTAGAGTGCGTGTCCGAGCGCCAGGCAACCGTTGGCATATTACATTTTGGACTTACCTTCACCCGGGACCTGTGCATGTGTGCCACACAATGCTAATGCCCTAGACTGGTCACCACTCTCTTCTGTAATACCTGCCCATTTCTCAGGGGAATGGTATGCTACGCTCAATCGGATGAGCCTCTGCACTGTGAAGACCCTACAGGGGCGGAGGGGGTCAATAGTTGCCTTATTATACGCGGTCCTCAAATAACCGGCCCTCCGGGCAAAGCCTTTAAACTGAGACAGATTGTGTTTATGTCCCTCAGCCCGGGACTCTGCCTTGCTCATCCCTTTGTCACACATTGTGTGTTTGTGCATTTCAATAAGACACACATACATCCTCCCCTTGCTACCTTTCCAGCACACTGGGATTGGGTGGATTGTGAACCCACAAATACGCTGTATTATACACCCAGGTTTCCACCTCCCCTTCAGCAGCCCTAACCTTCTCCCTTCTCATTGAGACAGTGGTGTGTTCACAACGGCTAGCCCTGGCCGATGCCCCGCCGCTCCGCAGTAACTGGAATGAATGTTGTCACGAGAAAAACCCACTTCTAGCTGCCCATTGCATTAAATAAACACTCCTGAAATGAGCAAAATTGCCATTCCTTTGCTTGGTTGTGATGTGCCATATATGTCCTATTCCCTTGCACCCAATTATGTAATCCGGTGTGCACTCCAATTAATATGTACGCTCGAGGTGAAGGTGCTCCCTTACCTACTCCTTGTTCTCAGGCAACCCACCCCCTGTGAATGCATAATACGCCCATTATGAGAGTGAGCCACAGAAGCCTGCCCTGACTCCTCTCCAAGAGGCCAAATCAATCCTTGTGAGACCGAAATGCCCTAAGAGGGCGATAATAACCCCGAGTTGCCCTGCTGCTGTTCATGTTTCATGAGTATGGACTGGGGCTGATGCTGACGGATGGGGGGGGAATAGGGACCCAGGCCCATGCTCAGCTGGCTTGTTGGGCAATGCCCCTCCCAAACCGCAAACTGCTACTGTGGGAAAAGGGGGGGGCGGAGGGGTTACCTTCCTATGCTGCTAGTAGTTTGGACTAGTGTTGCTTAATACATATTCTTTACCTTGCACCATTTGCATGACGTTTCATCCAACATACCCCGTTGGGTACTCCTTAAAACAACGTCACAAAAATAAATGATTGTCATCTGCAACGATGGGCCACCTTTCCTTTTGATGCCCGATAGTGGGGCCACGATAATTACAATAAAGTCAGCTGGGATTTCAACGGTGCCTTTCTTCTTATACCGTGCTACCCCAGAACTGTCATTGCGCATGTGAACACCCAATAAGGTTCCTACCTAATGGCACTCCTGCTATCCAATCTGACATGCACTGTAGTGTTCTCATAGAGTACCTGCGCTGCACACATTGGGCTTCATTACGGGTGCGGCAGTAACCCTGCCAGTGCTACCGACAGGTTGTCGCCGGACCCATAAAAAATAACTGGCGCCTGACTTCCCGGTGCCACCTGGCTATTTCAAGTCCAGCTTCTGGGAAGTCAGGCGCCGGTAATTTCATTAATCCCCATTCCCATAGAGTCCAAAAGGACTCTATGGGAGTGGGGACATGGAAGCACCGGCACCGTTGTTAACGGTGCCGGTGCTTCCGTGTCGGCTTTGCCTGCTGTGACCTCTGTGCCCGGCAGGGTCAGACTTGTCAGGCATAGCGGCTCCGGCAGGCAATCCTGTAGTTTGCCGGTCCGGAAACAAGGCTGCGGTGAGCTTACCGGCACCCTTATTTCCGGACCGGCAAACTTGTAATGAAGCCCAATAGGTGGTCCGGGTAACAGAGTCAACACATTTTAGACCACAGCCTATCCCTAGTCACTGTATCAAAGGCGGGTTTAAAGTTCACCATTGCAGCATTTAGATATGGATTTCCTTCAATCTTAGTTTCCAGTGTCAGGGAGTCCATAAGGTGAAGTCAATGAGATGTCCCTGAACCAGGTCGAAAACCCGTTTGAAACTTCTTTAATATTTAATTCGAGTTCACCCAATTTGTCAATTCTCCAAGTACCAAGGATGCAAAAAGTTTTCCCCTGACGTTCAGCATTGCAAGCAATCTGAAATTTGCCAGGTCACTTTGAATACCTTTCTCATACATAGGGATAAGCAGGGACTCTTTCCAGGAAGCAGGTATTTTGCCCTCTACGCAAACTTTAAAGATTAACATGAACAGAATCTTTGACCAGGATTCCGGGTCCTTTTTAAGACTACATTACCAAGGGCATTTGGTCCCGGCACTCTTAAATCTATACGTTTCTGGATCTTCTTTAGAATTATATCTCTGTCAAAGTTAATGGCAATACTGTTCTTTTTGGTAAGACCTTTATGAGAAGCGATGTGAGGGAGACTAAAGGTACGTCTGATGTAATTAGCCCATTCTTGGGCCCCTATAGTATTCATAACCTACGTTACTTTAACTGTTGTTGTACTATGTAAGATTTGGCACATCTTTCTAGTATCTTTAACTAATGCTGATGACAGTAGATTTTGCCATTGTGCATTTTTGGGTAACTGTGCCACCATTCAACCCACCTTCGATACTTATTTTTGATGGCCCTTTCTTCTTTATAATGACTCTGGTGATCTGGAGTTTTACCGTGAACCCTCCCCACAGCCCTTCTCCTTTCTCTTTTTGCATTTCAAACTTTACCATCATAGTAGCGCTTATCATTACTGCCTGACCTATGTACGTAATAGCCCTTTTGCAAGGCAAGGTCTGTTAGATTTTTCAGCATTAGCTCAATTTGATCCGCAGGCATAGCCTGCTGTTGGATCAAAGAATGCTCCTTTTTTTGGTAATATGTACCTTCCAGCGTTGTCTATGTTCTTTTGCATCAATTGGATCTTAGTCCGACTTGGATTTACCTCTAGGCCAACTATTAGCCTTGGGTCTCAAGATCTTCCAACCTTAATGTCAAGGCAGCATGATCACTGAATGCTGTGTCAGAGACTCTAAATTCTCTAATATTCGCAAAGGATGAGTAAATAAAGTAATCAAGTGTAGCTGTTTTAGGGTCACTTTTCAAAGTTTTTGACGCAGACAATCGCCCCTGGCATGCCCGTTCATCATTACACAGCCCCAATGCAGCCAAAAATCACACCATTGCATACCTTTCTAATTTTCTATCTTCTGCTCCATGCTACAAGTACTGCTAACATAATCAGTCGCCAGACATTTATCCTGGCACCTACACCTCGCATTACAATCTCCACCAATGTCAATATGGTTGATGGGCCCAGCAGCAAACACCTTACCAAATATGTCAGATCGCTTTTCCATTATATTACACGTATGCTTGTTCCCAGGGGGTTCATACACATTGATATTAACCAGGGTCAAGTTACTATTAGGAATGCCAAAACATATGGTCATTTGTTACTGTTATCAACTCTGGGGGCCTTCATGCTAAACATTGCCCCTGTTATCAGACCCCCATAAGGACATTCTTTGAGGCCTTTTTTGGCCAGTATTTAAAAAATGCAGTCGCCATCTATACTAAGGGGGTAATTCTTAGAATTTAGCGCACAAGTGGCGCACGTGGCTGGCTCACAGTGTGCGTGCGCGATTCTCTGCGCCAGCTGCGTGCTCTAAAATCCATTTCCGCGCACAGCACATGGATTTTAGCTACCAAAACCAGCCGTGGCGCACAGTGGCGCAGCAACCCTACAGCAGCGCCAGTTATGCCCCCAAGAACGCCCCTTGCGCAGGGAAAAGCCATCAACATCCCCAATCCAGCACAAAGGGCTGTGCTAACCCGTACCAGCACGGCAAGCGGGGAACGTGTATTACTGGGGTTCGTGGGAAGTTTCACATGCGATTGGCCCTGTGCGAGTGGGGTACGTGTATTACTGGGGTTCGTGGGAAGTTTCACACGCGATTGGACCTGTGCAAGTGGGGTACGTGTATTACTGGGGTTTGCGGGAAGTTTCACAAGCGAAAGGGCCTGCGCGAGTGGGGTACGTGTATTACTGGGGTTCGCGGGAAGTCTCACACGCGATTTGAGTAGGGTACGTGTATTTCGGGGGCTGCGTGGGAAGTTTCACACGCGATAGGCCCTGTGCGAGTGGGGTACGTGTATTACTGGGGTTCGTGGGAAGTTTCACACGCGATTGGTCCTGTGCGAGTGGGGTACGTGTATTACTGGGGTTCGCGGGAAGTTTCACACGTGAATGGCCCTGTGCGAGTGGGGTACGTGTATTACTGGGGTTCGCGGGAAGTTTCACACGCGAATGGCCCTGTGCGAGTGGGGTACGTGTATTACTGGGGTTCGCGGGAAGTCTCACACGCGATTTGAGCAGGGTATGTGTATTTCGGGGGGTACGCGGGAAGTTTCACATGCGATAGGCCCTGTGCGAGTGGGTACATGTATTACTGGGGTTCGCGGCAAGTTTCACACGCGATTGGCCCTGTGCAAGTGGGGTACCTGTATTACTGGGGTTTGCAGGAAATTTCACATGCGAAAGGGCCTGTGCGAGTGGGGTATGTGTATTACTGGGGTTCGCGGGAAGTCTCACACGTGATTTGAGCAGGGTACGTGTATTTCGGGGGGTGCGCGGGAAGTTTCACACGCGATAGGCCCTTTGCGAGTGGGCTATGTGTATTACTGGGGTTCGCGGGAAGTTTCACACGCGAAAGGCCCTGTGCGAGTGGGGTACGTGTATTACTGGGGTTCGCGGGAAGTTTCACACGCGAATGGCCCTGTGCGAGTGGGGTACGTGTATTACTGGGGTTCGCGGGAAGTTTCACACGCGAAAGGGCCTGTGCGAGTGGGGTACGTGTATTCCTGGGGTTCGCGGGAAGTTTCACACGCGAAAGGGCCTGTGCGAGTGGGATACGTTATTACTGGGGTTCGTGGGAAGTTTCACACGTGATTGGCCCTGTGCGAGTGGGGTACGTGTATTTCGGGGGTGCGCGGGGCGTCCTACACGTGAATTGTCAATGTGGGTCCTCCCAGGTGTTCCCTCTACACCCTCCACGGCCCCTGCAGGCAGCCCACACCACAGGTGACTACCCTGCACCCCTGGTCATGTACCGCAGGCAGCCCATCCACCATGGGCATGCCCCCCAGCCAAGCCACATGTCAGCTTGCACTACTGATCACCAACTCATGCCCCCCAGCACCCCCAACCCCCAGCAGTGCGGGGCACCTGCCAGCAGGCCCCCACTCATGTCCCCCTGCACCCCCACCCCCCAGCAGTGCAGGGCACCTGCCAGCAGGTGTCATGACCGCAGCCTCCAAGGAGTCAGGTTTAGCCCAACTGCCTCGGAAGCTGGGTCACAACTTTATTTTCAGGCACCCATCGGCTCCCATAGGGGCCTTATGGACCTTGTCCTGGCGCCAGTGGCACCAGGCTCATAAGGGGACCCAGTCCCGGCACAGGACGTGCCGGGCTCATGATGTAAGGAATGGTGCTTGGGTGGACCTACCGGCTGCAGACCATGCTGCTCACTCCCCTGCAGGATGAAATCCTCATCCATCCATGGCTGGAACTACTTTACCTTCTGAGTGTGGCCAGCACCACTCCCTGGGACTGGATACTGGAACTATTCTGGAAGCTGGGACTTCTTACTTGGGCGAGGCTGCTGTGGAAGGAGACACCTAAGCACTCCAGTAGGACTATTTAAACCACGCCCGATCAGAGCAACGTGCTTCGCGTTATTCTGCAATAGCAGCAAGACGCTCACCGTGTCAGCTCCAGAGAATCTTCAACTTCTGCATCTAGGGAAGAGAAATCCGTAATCTTACCTTCTGAAATACCATCTTCATCTTCTGCAGCATCTGAGAAGGGAAAAGAACACCAGGTTTGCACGAGATAACAACCAGCGCAGCACTTACCCAATCCATCGGTGCATCTCAAGCCACGGGCTGCAGCTCTCCATTTTCCGGCACCCTGTGGAAGCAAGGACATTGGTTAGTAACCATCGTGAAACTTTTCCTACCTGCGCTGCATTCTTCTCGCCTCCGCCGACGCTGCTACTCGCATCTGCAAAACAAAAGGACATCATTAAGAAATACAAAACTCCATCCATACGCACGTGTTTTGGGCAGCTCTCATCTTTCTCACTCCTCGCCGCATTCCTCGACATCTATTTTTCTACCCAGTTGCTTCTGCAACCTGAAAAAGTAAAAGAGACATTAAGAAGTGCTTTAAACTTCGAATTGACATTTTTTACTTACTTGCCTGCAATACCTTCGCCCTTCCATCGCTCTCCATTCAAGCAACCGTCGTTCGTGCTGCTAACGACGGCCTAGCTCCAAATCTTCATCCTCTGCAACCAAGAGGCTGGACAATTAACCAGTGAAGTAACTGGCTTCGGCGCCCCTGCACAGACGCAGGATGGAGAGCTCCGCTTTCACCTATATAAGGTGAGCACATTTAGCCTACGAACTACGTGGGGAGTACCAGGAAGGGGAGTGAGCTTGCCCAGTCAGGCTTATATATCCTATTAACCCCTTTCTCTCACAATTGCAGACACCTCACCCTTCATATCAAGATCTCAGTGAGGAGAGGGCCTTTCCAGGGTGGCATTCGAGGCCTGCGCGTGACCCTAGAAGACTCCGAGAACCCCCAGCCCAGACCTGCGCCTCCGAGGGATTCAGGTGAGCGTTACAGAACGCGAAGCCTACCGCAATATTCCCACCCAGGCGCAATGGAAACCTCGGACACAGATCAACTGGCTCAAATGCTTGGGGAACTAAGGGCAGAAGTACACGCATCTCGCCAAGAAACAAACGCTTTACGAAGGGAGTTGATCATGGCCAAGGAACGGACTGATGATCTGGCCAGACAGTTGCTACAGGCTCAAGCGGGACAGACGCCACTGCCTCTCTATGGAGGGGGCGGCACGCCTACAACCTCAAGTAATCCGGTGCAAATTAATCTGCCAGGGAATGTGCCTTTGGCCCCGCCCGAACGTTTTTCCGGTGATCCAAAGCGATATGCAGTATTCATCAATCAATGCCGCTTGCACTTTCTGTGTAGACCCGCCGCATTCCCAACGGACCAAGCCAAGGTAGCGTTTGTACTTTCCTATCTTAGCGGTAGTGCTGCAGACTGGTCCATTCCTCTCGTGACACAGGATGACCCGCTCCTCTATAACTTTCAAGACTTTCAGACCAGTATGGAAAAGTTGTTCACAAGACATTCGCAGGGGCAGGCCTTGGACAATGAACTCCTGTCACTCAGACAAGGTAATCAGGATCTCCTGGCTTACATAGCGTCCTTTAATAGACTGGTGGTTGAGACCAGATGGCCTGAAGATAAGAGAATCATGCTCTTCTACAGAGGTCTACGTGGGGAACTTAAAGACGTTTTAGCTCAGGTGGTGAATCCGCCGCAAGACTGTTCAGATTATATCGACCTAGTGGTCCAATTAGATCATCGGCTACAGAACAGGAAGACCGATCGATCCAGATTTGAAACCCGGGTACTTTCAAGACCTCAGAGCTCCGCTAAAGGGAATGACTCCGTGGAACCAATGCAAATAGGAGTAGTAAAAGGACCATTAACCCAGAAAGAACGGGAAAGAAGAAGGCAATTACAGCTGTGCCTATACTGTGGGAATTCTGGACATTTCCTTCGTGATTGCTCAGTGAAACCGGTCAAGAAGACCGTAGGAGCTTCTGATAAAACTGCTGAGAAACTGGAATCGGGAAACGACCTCGCCCGACAAGCGTAGAGGTCCGCTTGCCGAGCGTTAGAACCAGTTCCTTGACCTCGCATTTGGTAATGCCTATGGTCCTCATATGTCCCAATAGACCAGATCGCATGCATGCTATCAAAGTATACATCGATAGCGGAGCAATCGGTAATTATGTGGACCACGACTTGGCTACCAGGATGGATCTTCCCCTACGTCCCAAGATGGTAAAGGACGTAATCACTACAGTGGATGGTACTGAAATAGCTTCCGGACCAGTTTCTCATACCACCGTGGAGGTAACGTTGTTATGTCAAGGCGGACATCGGGAGAAGATTGTGTTTGATGTAATCAAGGCCCCGCAGTTTCAGGTGATTCTGGGAATGCCTTGGTTGGAAAAGCACAATCCTCAGATAAACTGGCGAGCCAAGGTGATTCGGTTTCCAGAATGCGCTTCAACCTGTTATCCTCAGCCCGAAATCAAGCTAGCAGCCATCACTTCCGAGGACCCCCGATTACCTCTGGAATACCAAGAGTTCATTGACGTCTTTCAGAAAGATCAAGCCAACACCCTGCCTCCACATCGGTCATACGACTGCCAGATAGACCTGATACCTGGGTCCACCCCCCCGTGCAGTAGAATATATGCCCTCACTGAACCAGAAAACCTCCATCTCAGGCAATACTTGGACCAGTACTTGGCTAATGGATTCATCCGCCCCTCGAAATCCCCGGCTTCCTCAGCTTTGTTCTTTGTCCCGAAAAAGGAAGGTGACCTAAGAACGTGTATCGATTATCGTGCCCTGAACCAGATTACAGTAAAAAACCGATACCCGTTGCCCTTGATTCCTGAATTATCGGACCAGGTAAAAGGCGCCTGCATATACACAAAGTTAGACCTCAGAGGAGCTTACCATTTGGTACGCATTAAGGAGGGCGACGAATGGAAGACGGCCTTTCGCACTAAATATGGATTATTTGAGTATCAAGTAATGCCCTTCGGACTATGTAACGCACCGGCCGCTTTCCAGTTTTTCATGAATGATGTCCTCAGAGAACTTATTGATGTGTGCGTAGTCGTTTATATTGACGACATCCTGGTATACTCAGCCTCAGAATCTGATCATCGTAGACACGTCACAGCGGTTTTACAGAGACTTCGCCAACACCGCTTGTTTGCTAAACTGGAGAAGTGCACCTTTCACGCAAAGGAAGTGGAATTTTTAGGGTTCATCTTATCACCCAACGGAGTTCACATGGACTCAAGAAAAGTGGATGCTATCACCAAATGGCTGTCCCCAACTTCCGTGAAAGGTGTGCAGAGCATGCTGGGCTTCGCTAATTTTTACCGAAGGTTCATTCCGGAATTCTCTCGGGTAGTCCAATCTATCACGGCTCTTCTGAAAAAGAATAAAAAATTCGAGTGGACTCCAGAAGCCGAACAAGCCTTCCAAGAATTAAAAACCAAATTTATCTCTGCTCCAGTCTTAAGGCATCCCCGTCCAGAACTTCCCTACATCGTCGAGAGAGACGCTTCCAGTCTTGCAATGGGGGCGGTGCTGTCACAAAGAGACCCCGAGACTCACCAGTTACACCCTGTAGCCTTTTGGTCTCGCAAATTTTCGGCTCCTGAAATCAACTACACAATTACGGACAAAGAACTCCTGGCAATTAAGTCCGCCTTTAAGGCCTGGCGGCATTATCTTTTGGGAGCCCGGCACACAGTAACTGTAATCACGGATCACCGTAACCTCCAGTACCTGAAGTCAGCTAAAGCTCAATCTTCGAGGCAACTACGCTGGGCTTTATTCTTCGCAGAATTCGATTTTGTAATCACATTTCGACCAGGCGTTAGGAACGGAAAAGCAGACGCCCTTTCCCGGATAGGGGTAGACGAACTTACAGCTAATCCGGAGCCGGTGCCAATAATTCCTGAACAAAAGATACTAGGAGTAATCAACACCTCATCCCTCGAAGAGATTAAAGCAAGGGTCAATCAACTCATAACTCCCGAAGATTCATCGAATTGGCAATTGAAAGGGAAGGATTTTACAATAGATCAGAACCTATTGTATTTCCAAGGAAGACTATTCTTACCCTGCGCTGACTTACAAAAACAGGTCATCACCTGCTACCATGATTCTCTAATGGAAGGACATCCTGGAGTTGCCAAAACCTCAGAGAAAATTAAAAGGCATTTTTGGTGGCCATCTTGGAGGAAAGATATTAAGGAGTTTGTGGCTTCTTGTGGTATCTGCGCACAAAACAAGAGTCAGAAGGAAAAACCAGCAGGATTATTACGTCCAATAGACATTCCACCAGGCCCTTGGCACACGCTCTCGATGGATTTTATCACAGATTTACCCCCTTGCTCCGGATACAACACAATTCTAGTGATCGTGGACCATTTTTCAAAAATGGCTCATTTTATCCCACTGAAGGGTTTACCTACAGCTTCCATTCTAGCCCGAGAATTCCTTGAAAACATTGTCCGGTTGCACGGTTTCCCTTCAGTACTAATCTCTGACCGAGGGAGCCAATTCATTTCCCATTTTTGGTGGAGTTGTTGTCGTTTAGCACAGATTGATGTACGACTTTCCACCAGCCATCATCCTCAAACCGATGGGCAGACTGAGAGAACTAACCAAACTCTAGAACAATATCTGCGCTGCATGTTGCATCAATCCGAGGGTACCTGGAAGGATGTCCTTTGGATTGCTGAATACGCTTACAATAATTCAATCCATTCTGGGACAGGAAAAACCCCTTTTTTCCTGCTGTATGGAAGTCATCCTCGAACCTCAAATCTGGACCCACCTCAAGCTCTCGGAACACCTGCTGTTGACCATCTGCATTCGGCGATAACTCAAGCATTTAAAGAAGCCACAGCTCATCTTCAACGAGCTAAAGAATCATACAAAAAAGGAGCGGACCAACATCGAAAAGAGGCTCCTCCATATCAAAAAGGAGATCAAGTCTGGCTGTCCACTAAACATTTATCTTTAAAAAAAGGGCCACGCACCTTCAACCCAAGATATTTAGGACCCTACTCGATCACGGCCGTGATTAACCCAGTGGCTGTCAAACTAGAATTACCTACTCGAATGAAGATACATCCTGTCTTCCATGTTTCTCTCCTGAAACCTGTGCAACCCGGAACCCGTTTGACTAAACCTCCTGAGCCAATCCAAGTTGACGGAGAATCCGAATTTGAAATTCGAGACATCTTGGACTCCAAAATTTCCAAATCAAAACTATACTACCTGATTGATTGGAAGGGATATGGACCCCAGGAGAGATCTTGGGAACCCTCAGAATACGTACATGCACCTCGTTTAGTCCGAAAATTTCATCGGGCTTTTCCCAACAAGCCAAAACCTCCGGAAAAGACAAGCTTGGGAGGGGCCTTGAGGGGGGGTACTGTCATGACCGCAGCCTCCAAGGAGTCAGGTTTAGCCCAACTGCCTCGGAAGCTGGGTCACAACTTTATTTTCAGGCACCCATCGGCTCCCATAGGGGCCTTATGGACCTTGTCCTGGCGCCAGTGGCGCCAGGCTCATAAGGGGACCCAGTCCCGGCACAGGACGTGCCGGGCTCATGATGTAAGGAATGGTGCTTGGGTGGACCTACCGGCTGCAGACCATGCTGCTCACTCCCCTGCAGGATGAAATCCTCATCCATCCATGGCTGGAACTACTTTACCTTCTGGGTGTGGCCAGCACCACTCCCTGGGACTGGATACTGGAACTATTCTGGAAGCTGGGACTTCTTACTTGGGCGAGGCTGCTGTGGAAGGAGACACCTAAGCACTCCAGTAGGACTATTTAAACCACGCCCGATCAGAGCAACGTGCTTCGCGTTATTCTGCAATAGCAGCAAGACGCTCACCGTGTCAGCTCCAGAGAATCTTCAACTTCTGCATCTAGGGAAGAGAAATCCGTAATCTTACCTTCTGAAATACCATCTTCATCTTCTGCAGCATCTGAGAAGGGAAAAGAACACCAGGTTTGCACGAGATAACAACCAGCGCAGCACTTACCCAATCCATCGGTGCATCTCAAGCCACGGGCTGCAGCTCTCCATTTTCCGGCACCCTGTGGAAGCAAGGACATTGGTTAGTAACCATCGTGAAACTTTTCCTACCTGCGCTGCATTCTTCTCGCCTCCGCCGACGCTGCTACTCGCATCTACAAAAAACAAAAGGACATCATTAAGAAATACAAAACTCCATCCATACGCACGTGTTTTGGGCAGCTCTCATCTTTCTCACTCCTCGGCGCATTCCTCGACATCTATTTTTCTACCCAGCTGCTTCTGCAACCTGAAAAAGGAAAAGAGACATTAAGAAGTGCTTTAAACTTCGAATTGACATTTTTTACTTACTTGCCTGCAATACCTTCGCCCTTCCATCGCTCTCCATTCAAGCAACCGCCGTTCGTGCTGCTAACGACGGCCTAGCTCCAAATCTTCATCCTCTGCAACCAAGAGGCTGGACAATTAACCAGTGAAGTAACTGGCTTCGGCGCCCCTGCACAGGCGCAGGATGGAGAGCTCCGCTTTCACCTATATAAGGTGAGCACATTTAGCCTACGAACTACGTGGGGAGTACCAGGAAGGGGAGTCAGCTTGCCCAGTCAGGCTTATATATCCTATTAACCCCTTGCTCTCACAATTTCAGACACCTCACCCTTCAGATCAAGATCTCAGTGAGGAGAGGGCCTTTCCAGGGTGGCATTCGAGGCCTGCGCGTGACCCTAGAAGACTCCGAGAACCCCCAGCCCAGACCTGCGCCTCCGAGGGATTCAGGTGAGCGTTACAGCAGGCCCCCACTCATGTACCCCATGCACCCCCACCCCCCAGCAGTGCAGGGCACCTGCCATCAGGCCCCCACTCATGTCCCACTCATGTCCCCCCTGCACCTCCACCCCCCAGCAGTGCAGGGCACCTGCCAGCAGGCCCCCACTCATTTCCCCCTGCAACCCCACCCCCCAGCAGTGCGGGGCACCTGCCAGCAGGCCCCCACTCATGGCCCCTGCACCCCCACCCCCCAGCAGTGCAGGGCACCTGCCAGCAGGCCCCCACTCATGTCCCCCTGCACCCCCACCCCCCAGCAGTACGGGGAACCTGCCAGCAGGCCCCCACTCATGTCCCCCTGCACCCCCACCCCCCAGCCGTGCAGGGCACCTGCCAGCAGGCCCCCACTCATGTCCCCCTGCACCCCAAACCCCCACGAGTGAGGGCACCTGCCAGCAGGCCCCCACTCATGTCCCCCTGCACCCCCACACCCCAGCAGTGCAGGGCACCTGCCAGCAGGCCCTCACTCATGTCCCCCTGCACCCCCACCCCCCAGCAGTGCGGAACACCTGCCAGCAGGCCCCCACTCATGTCCCACTCATGTCCCCCTGCCCCCACGTCATGACGATCCTCAATCATGGCCCTTATGGCCAGCCTCCCTAGCCCAAAGACCCAACCAAGTATTGCATCCACCCACATAGAAAAGGCAATTACATGATACAACCCCAAAGGCAAGTATGTTACTGAACACATGTCCGTCACACACACACAATGTGAATGTGAAAACCCATATCATGACATGCATGAAACCAATGAGATAATACCACACATCGAAGTATGAAGAAAAAAATGTATTAAACACAACGTGAATGTAATTAAAAGAAAACACACAATGGGAATAATTAAAGAAATGCTACATGTCCGTAAAAGAATAAAAAACAAAAAATCATAACCCAAAGAAATCCAAAAGAAATGGTGTCCAAAGTCACAGTCCAACAAAGCAAATCCAAGGGAAAAAAGAAAGTGAAATCCATTGCTCCATGGTGAAAATAAGAAAAATGAGAATAATCCAATGGTGAACTATTTACAAATGAACAATCCAGGGTCCATGATGAAATGAAACCTACCAAAAATACTACCTAATAAAAAACTATATACAAAAACGTGGTGCATTGTCCAAGCGCAACTAAAATAAAAAAGAAAAGGAAAGGAAACCTAACACTATCTAACTATATACAATGGCGGCGGGCAAGTCCTGCGGCTCACTCTGTGGTGTCTCGGGCCAGGGCATCATCGAACTCCATGTCGATGTCCCGGGGGCGGGCCTCTGCCCTGGACCCGAGGTCTCGCAGGGAGGCACTCGTGGCCTGTTCCAACTCCTTGCGAGTCGCCTCGAGGCACTCTGCCCACCTCAACGCCCGACGCATGGAGAACTCCACCCTGACCATGGTGAGCCGCACCTCTTCCGCCCGCCGCCGCTCTGCATCTATGCGCTGGCCCAACCGCAACCACACGGACGACACATCCATTCCAGGGTCCTCCTGCCCTCTGGCTGATGCCTGCCCCCTGATGTCGATGGCCCCGAGCCATCATTGCTTCCACCTAGAGCCTGCTCCTGCTGCTGCTGCTGCTGTCCATGTGCCCTGTCTGATGATGCCTGCACATCCTCCATCAGCTGGTCTCCAGTTGTGGTGTCCACCCCTGCTGGACCGCCGACTCCCGACTGTGGCAGGGATGGGATCTCCACCAAGCTGGCTGTGTTGGTCAGGCCAGGTCCACAGGGGGCCCTGGTGGAATCTGGACCGGAAGACGGCAGGGAGAACGACTGGCGCATAGTCTCCACAGAGGAGGAGAGGTCCACCAGAGTGCGCGTCACATGTAGGAACCCACCAACCAGGGCCCCTCCCAACAGTGCCACGTCGCGACGCTGCTCTTCGTGATGGCGTGCATTCTCTGCCCAGGAAGAACGCACGTCATCACGAATGTCACGCGTGCGCAACGCGACACCAATCAGGACGGAGCCCATACGTTCATGAGACCCCTCGTCCGCAGGTGGTGGAGAGGCAGATGACATGGCACTCTCCCCTACCTGCGGACGGGCCTGGGACGGGGCCTCCCTGCTGGTGCATGGTGGTGCAGTCACAGGGCCAAGGACAGGGACATGCACAGGCCCCTCTGCAGTGACCTGTGCTGCCTCCTGACCCTGGCCCTGGACTGCACCACTTGCACCAGTGGTACTACACCCACCAGGCCCCATGTGCGGCTCAGTAGCGGGCTCCTCCTCCTCTGTGGAGACCACCAACCTGGATGTCTACGTACCGTCTTCCGCCATTGCAAGCCCCTGTGGGGGCTCACCCGGCCCTTCCGCCACAGCCTTAGTGGCAGACGCGGCACCAGCCCCCTCCCTCCCGGATGATGGCAAGTCCTGGGAGGGTTGCTGGGCCTTGCGTCGCCGCCCAGTGGAGGCATCCCCGCCGCTTGGCTCCACAGTGCCGTCTCTGCCCTCTTCTTCACTTGACGCTGCGTAGAGGGAGACATAGAACACAAGAATAAGGGTACAGAACAATGTTCCCCTAGACAGGAAGCAATAACACATGAGTGGCAGTGTCTAACGTCACTTCCATCCTGTCCCTCCACACCACATGGGTGAATACACGCAACACACATG
Source organism: Ambystoma mexicanum (assembly GCF_040938575.1). Lineage (NCBI taxonomy): Eukaryota > Metazoa > Chordata > Amphibia > Caudata > Ambystomatidae > Ambystoma > Ambystoma mexicanum. The sequence continues at coordinate 376,980,236 of NC_090926.1, read as the reverse complement.
CATGAACAGGCATGGCGCCTGCAATCAACATCAGCATCCATGTACAAGGGCCTCTATTAATCAAAATGTTGCCTTCAAACTCACATGCATCCTGGCTCACACTGATCCCATCCACACACATCACCGGAGGGTCATGCATCAAGCCTTGTACACCACAGACACAGTGGATAGACACAGTGCATACAATGGTGACCGCACTGCATGAGTGAATCTACACATCATCACAGACATGTGTCATGAATCCATGGCGTATCGAAGTCACAGACACACTACTCTGACACACACACATGTGCACATACATGTACATGACAGCAGCACCCATCCCTCACACCCCCACCATTTGCAAGAACAGACACTGGCATGCTTTCATGTGTGCATTTGCCATACAGCTCCCTATGTAGCATTGGAACTCATGCACCAACCATGTGGTTCGCACATTACTGGTCTCACATGCATGACCAAGATGTCCCTGCACACACACATCCATACATGGTCCATGTCACACATACAGGCAAGTATCAGACTACCAGCACACTGCAACATGCCCTGTCTCGCACACCAATGCTTGGCCACTTACCGCTGAACTCCAGACGGGTCTTCCTCTGAAGGATCTGGGCGTGGAGCGATGGGCATACGTGTTCCAGGACCCTCATCTGGATGTCACTCATGCTGACCCAGCCCCCCTCCGCGAGGCGCCGGGCCTTGTGGAGGGTCCTGGATCTGAAGTCCTCCCAGCGCTTCTTGACGTGCTTGATTTCGCGGGTTGCCACCCCCTCCGCGTTGATGGCAACCACTACGTCGTCCCAGATCCTCTCCCGTCCTTCCTTGTTGGCGTGTGATGTTCCGAAGAGGGCATCATAATGCCCCAGGACATGCTCCACCAGGACACCAACTTCCTTCACACTGAAGCTGGTGGCCCTCTGCCTCTCTGGCTGCGGGTCGCCAGTGGTCTCAGATGGTGTTTGCCCCGACATGGCGACCTCCGAGGCAGGCGTGGGGGGGGGTCGACTGGGAACTGGGGCTGGGCTGTGGAGCGATGGTATCCCAGTCGGGAGTCTTCTGTTCCAGCACAGGTGGACACAGCAACTGGAACCCTGGCTGACGTGCAGGCACCAAATAGCAGGGCACGTTGGCAGCAGGTAGTCAGGCAGCAGCAGATGGCAGGTGGGAACGTGCTCAGGGCTCTGGGGGGCAGGAAAATGGCCTTCTGGGCAGGAGCGTGGTCTTTCGTGTGTGTACGCGTGGCCAGCTTGATACGGAGTGAATTGGCACGTGAAAAAAGTGCACGTCAGTGTGAAATCCAAGGAAAGGCCCTTAGTGCGTAAGCGCGTCAGCACACGTACATGATTTCATGGGACCAAAGGCCCTTAGCGCGTAAGCGCATCTGTGACGTATCGCGCATGGGCGTTGCCCTTTTGCGTGTAAAACTTCCTGCGAACCCCAGTAATACACGTACCCCACTGGCACAGGGCCAATCGCATGTAAAACTTCCCGCAAACCCCAGTAATACACGTACCCCACTCGCACAGGGCCAATCGCGTGTGCAACTACCCGTGAACCCCAGTATTACACGTACCCCACTCGCACAGGGCCCTTTCGCGTGTAAAACTTCCCGCGAACCCCAGGAATACACGTACCCCACTCGCACAGGGCCAATCATGTGCAAAACTTCCTGCGAACCCCAGTAATACATATAGCACACTCGCACAGGGCCAATCGCGTGTAAAACTTCCCGCGAACCCCAGTAATACACGTACCCCACTCGCACAGGGCCAATCGCGTTTAAAACTACCCGCGAACCCCAGTAATACACGTACCCCACTCGCACAGGGCCCTTTCGCGTGTGAAACTACCCGCGAACCCCAGTAATACACGTACCCCACTCGCACAGAGCCCTTTCGCATGTAAAACTACCCGCAAACCCCAGTAATACATGTACCCCACTCACACAGGGCCCTTTCGCGTGTGAAACTACCCGCGAACCCCAGTAATACACATACCCCACTCGCACAGCGCCCTTTCGCGTGTAAAACTTCCCACAAACCCCAGTAATACACATACCCCACTCTGTATATACATGCTTTTTATTTGTGCACACTTTTGTAACGCGCAGGGACGCTACCGCCTGCCTTCGTGTGGTGGACGTGTTTAGGCATGTGCGTGTCTTTGCCCGTGCGCAGGTTTGCCCTATTCGATTCCATAAATACGTGTGGTTCGCGTGCATGTGGGCGTTCCGTGTACTTCCCATAAGTACTTCCCCAGTTACGCCTTCTTTTTCACCTGTTATTCCCCATTCCACGTGTTACGCCCCCTGTTCCGCCTACTTTTGTTGTGTGCGCTGCGCCATGTGCACTTTCGCTGTGCGCTTAGCGCACGCTGTTTGGAGACATGTGCACCAGCGTGTGCGCCATGCACGGATTTGGCCCACAACCAGTGGGAAAGTAGCGCAGCGCCTTCCTTGCTCCTGCTTGCGCTGGGATTTTCGGCGCACGTTTGTTCCATGAATCGCCCCCTAAGTGTTTCGATAACCAGCTTTCCTGTAGTAAGAATATTTCATTTTGTAAGAGACCTTTTAGTGAACGCTCCATACTTAACAAGTGTGAGAAACCCTGGGTGTTAAAACGTACGAATGGACAATTTTCAGTTGTTCCCTGTATTTTTCATCGCGGAGGAACGTATCAGCCATTTTAGGACGTCAACAACATTCTCTTGCATTGATCCCATGCCACCTTTATTTGCTGGTAATACTCCAGCTGTTTACGCAAGTCCAATACATTATCCAGGGCCACTGTAGAACTACAGATTGGTGTGTTGGGCTCTTCAATTGGATCTAATTGGTACTTCTTATCTGAAAAACTGCTACATTGTCCTCCAGTCATGTCAACCACTTCACTTATACCACAATGCACTCTACTGATTTTAAAGTTTGTGTTAGTGACTGGCTCAATGTACTCAAAGTCTTTGGAATCTAGAATTCGCAGGGAGTATATTCTTTGCAATATTCCCATTAAGTCAGTGCTGTTAATATGGGTATGTCTCTTTGTAACTCTCTGTGCCAAGCTTTTTACGGTAATAACCAGTTGGCCCATCTTTGTTTCCTCTTTCTTTGCGGTGATGGAATTAGCTTTGTCGTTACCTAGCCTAGCTTTCGCTGAGTGTTACTCCCCATTTGCCCTACCGCTGGGCTCCCAGTTGTGACCACATCATTTGATGAGCATCCTGTGGAGTCTGGATTCTGTTTCTTACCAACAGGATTCATTGGGCCTCCTCACGAGTTAGGAGGTAGCCCTTAAATGCAGCGGTAATTCTATTACCTCTGCATTTAAGGCCTGGCCCTATCAAGAGTCTGGTGGAAAATTGAAGTTTTACCTTCAGTATTTTGGACCCAATAGCGAATGGGGACTTACCGAACCCTCCCCACCCCCCGCAGAACTCGCCATCTGGCGCAAATTGCGCCGGACCTAGTTGCGGTAATGCAAATATCATTGGGTGGTATCCCGGCGCACTTTGCACCAGGATAGTGCCCAACTCGTGATGAGGCCCATTGTCTGTAATGATTTGCATTATATCTTTTATGATGGTTTTTAACCTTCGAAATAAATATTTTTCTTTTGTTCATTCGTTCATTATAAAAACAAGTCCAAACAATGGGTCTCACCATCCATTTGGTTTATTTATAAAAGGAAAGATCAACTGTATACTTATAGAAATGTGCGAAGCTGCTGATTGTTTAGAAGCAAAAAAATGTACTGTTTTGCAACAAGGCAACATCACATTACTTATGCAAAACAGTGTGGTGGAGGCCGGTTTTAAATAATGAAAAGCGCAAGCAAAGTGTACTAATAATGTAGCCAGCCAACTCATTGCAGACTTCACAGACACCTCATACTGTCCCATTCTCACAAGTGAAAGGGGCATTCAGTCCGGCTTCTATTTTTGAGATGTGTCATGGCTTAGCAATGATCAATGAAAAGCCAAACTAAGAGAACCAGAATGCAGAGAAACACTTGGCAGAGGATGAACCACTTGCACCTGACCTGGGGCATAGTTAGATCTCTGGTTTAGATCTGTAAGCATTCCGAAGATATTGTCACATGTAATGTTTCACAAATAAAATCCAACAAATAAACCTGCTTCCCACAATGTATATTTACTTGGCTTTTTATTGGGTGCTGCAGGTATGCAAGGTACTTCAGAGTGCGCATATATTTGAATTGTGCTCTAAACCTTGACAAGCAATTTATACTACGAACAACTCAAGGTTCCACAATGTGCCTAGCGAACAGTCCACCCACCCCAGAAATACTTTGCATTCTGTTACCTATAGTTACTTATAGTGGAATAGGTATATAGTATGGATACGGAAAGGAGAAGAAACAAATAAGGGAGGGATATGTTGTGAGGGAATGTACAGCTCTGCTTTACAATTACCATATAGAGTAAAAAGGCAGTGGATTTGCTATACCAATTTGCATTTGATGATTTGCAGAACACACATTTCCCAGAATGTATGTTGAATGACCAGCCAGGGCTGGAAGGGAAGTGCCAGAGAGGTTATGGTGAAAAGTACTAATACTTAAAGATTTGTTGGAAAACAGTCCCCTTTCTGTAGATCTATCAAGCTAACAAATTTCAAGTTTACGTTACTCCACCATTTATGGCCTTCAGGACCACAGCAACCTTCAAGCCTGCTACTAGCAGATCTGCATTTCCATTTAGAGAATTTAATGTCACTGTTTTGCAAGGGAGCAAGATCTCTATAATCATGCTGTGTGATGTGCTTAACAAGTACAACAGAATTACAATGGTAATATTTAATAGCAGGCCAGTTACTGCAAAAGGTTGGGTAGAACAGGGAAAAATCTGGCGCACATCAGTGTACCTCAGTCTCTTATCTCACCTGAAAAAACGATTACAATTCTTGTGCAAAATGTTATCTGTCTTTATGACTGGCCGGTGCCTCTAAACGTTTGGTAGGAATTGGGAAGAGCCATGTTGACGTTAGATGTCCCTACACAAGCTTGTAAAATGTCTTGCTCCTATAAAATTAATTCAGTTGGGCAGTAATGTCAAGGTTTCTTAATATTGTATTAGACAATTAAAGAATCACTCATTCTTTCTCCTTGTGATGTTTTTGCGAACATTGGCTTTGTGAGTTAATGCACATCTTGATGAAATTTGAACTGCTTGATAGGAACTGGATCCAACTGTGTTGGAACCAGCTCAGCTTTTCCTCGCTTCAAGGTCAAAAAATGGATGGTGTATAAATTAGTGAAATGTCATTTTCAGGCTTTATTTTATTTCAATTATGATCATCATCATTTACTTTTATTTGGTATTAAAACCATGAAGTACAACACATCATAAAACCATCACAAATTAATCATCCCTGATTTATAAAAATCCACTAAGAAGTTATTAACAACATGTAAACATTCTGGCAGTGGGAAAGCAAGCAAAATCCATTAATCACATAACATTAATGGCAAATTTAAAGGAAAAAATAAAAATAAATCTATGTATCATAATTTCCAAAATAAGAATTGGGGAGAGCAAGCTTGCAGCCTCACAATTACATTAGATTCAATAACAACATCTCAAGAGCCATTATGGCTCAACAACATCTTTTAACATTTGAACTCTTTTTCTCATATCTTTTAATCTACGTATCCAAGCCCTATGGATGTAGCGGGCAGTTACAAATACTACATGGGGTATAACTGTATTTTTACACAGGTTCATTGCGTCCTTTGTAGTACGGATCCCTATAGCTTTAAAAATTGGACGAAGTCCACTTATCTTATTATACATTACACAAGTCAGAAGAAAATGTGAGGCTATTGCCCCACATAATGGGCAATCCCCATTTGCGCCCCTTCGCCATGACTTTGTAAATGTTGCCAATGGCAGTGTTCCCATCCTGAATGGGGCATACAATGATCTTTCAAATGGGGGATTCATTTGATCTAAGTAACATTCAAATCCCAACCCTGACTTGAGCAATAAATACCCTGGTCCCAATTTTAGCATATTCACTGCTTCTATAAGTTGATCTCTTGATCTTATGTCTGCAGACCCTCATTATACTTATGCGGGTTGAACCATTCACATTCTGTGGCATCTCCCAAACATCGCTAATACCAAGAGCCATCAGCGTGTCCTTTACATGTTTCACCCGCCCAAGGCTATTCCAACCCCCCAAAGACAGAAGATGCCCAATGGCCTCTCTCTGCTTCTTTAATCCTTCAGTGCGCCATATCCTCACCCAGTACAATACTGGTTTCAAACTAATACAGTCACCTGCTGGTAGAAAATCCAGTTCTAGGCGCACAAGGGCTGAGGTAGTACTCTGGGGCAGTAACAACAATTGTTTCAGGAAATTACATTCCACCCTCTGCAAAACCCCTGAATCCGCACAGCCCCCGATTTCCACCCTGTATGTTGATGCAGACAGGGACTGTTTTTTAATATAATTCCAATGCAGGCGTAACTGCCCCGCTCCCATGTTTATTAAAAAAGAATGTAGTAGCCCCATTACATTTGCAGAGGTTTGCCCCAGATTTTTCTATCTGTGCTGACCACTCTAGTTTTCCTGGAACCGAACGCCTAACTAATCAAAGACCACAGGGGAACAAGGGGCCAGAGTGTTGCGCTCCCGCCCAGGACCTTGATCTGATCCAGGAGGGCCAACATACCTCAGAGCGCCGGCGTGCTAGGCCACGCCCCAACACTATTTCACCTGCTTCTAGGCCCGCCAGGGTCGAAGTCCATGGGGGAACAAGGGTGCGTGGTGTTGTGCTCCCGCAGGGGTGTTCCACAACAGCAGGGTGAGTCACATCTCCAAGCCCAAGTACTGGATATCGCAACCCAAGGAACCTCATTGAAAGCATACTACAAGGTGAGCGTGGAAAAAGACTGGGTTGAGGTTAGGGGTTGCAGTGTGGCGATTGTCTGCCGTAATCCCAGCGTGTAGGCTCTATCTAAAACCTAACATCTAATATCTTTGACAGAGGCATTGGAGCCCTTCTCCCCTCTCCCGATCCTTATACCCTTACCACAAAACTGCTCATTCCTTAGCTAATTATGCAAGCTGATGCAGAGCCCAAGTGCAAGATCCTAACTGTGAGAGCGAAAAAAATTGAGAATCTGCCACCTTCGACAGGGTGAGGAGTGTGACTGCAAAAAAGGTTTGCAGCCCCATTAAATTCATGGGAGAAGCTTTCTTCCCGATTAAAGAAATATACCAGTTCCTGGGGTCCAACCAGGTTGCTTTGGGGAGCATCAAACAACTCAAGAGTTCACCAAAGAGGAGAGATAATTAGAACTGTGGGGGGTGTAACTGGTGCATGTCCCGGAGCAAACCCTACAGCCAAAATCCAAGATGAATTGCTAACAAACAAATGTCCGCTGATCATGTTAGGACCCCTTACATGCCCTGGTAACTATATTGACAAAGACACTGGCAGAGGAAAGGGCTTTTTGTTAACAATCTTGGTTGAAACCTCCGCCTTCGGTCACCCTTCCGGTTTCTACCAATGTGCTTATCCTTCAGTGTAAACTAGAATGGTCCAGTCAAGAGATGGAGGAATGTTCAGTACCAGTACCAGTGATGGGAGATGTTAGATCAGCCTTTATCACAAGCTGCTACCCTCCTCGGACAGAAAGGGGTGAGGGGGTTGCCATTCAAGAACAATTTTTGAGAGCAATTACAAGGTGCCCGAGATTTCGTCAATGTCTGTGCCTGGGCCAACCCAAGTGGGTAATACTTTGGACACATCTGCAGAGAAACTTAGCCTTTTGGACTTAATGACCCAAACGGATGTGGAGACTAATGACGTGCTTGAAGATAAGCTCGATCTCACTAGCAGTGCCTGGAGTGAGAACTTGACGAATATGTGCTGGGGGAACAGCTCCTTTCTCCATCCAACCCCACTTAGGGCTTCAAGTAAATCAGCTGATGTATTCAACTCAAATCCGACTGATTTGTCAAGGAGGATCATACTTCCCAAGGATGCAACTGCCAGCAAGTACCCTCTGAATTTGCAGATATCAAAAATCTGTTATTGGCCTTGATAGAAGCACAAGGGAGACGAGGAGGAAGATTCACAGAGGAGTCCAGCACTGGTCAATTGGAAGTTATGAGGTCTTACAAACTTCCCCCTGAATGTCCACAGAAGTTAGACGCACATGGCACACTGATTCCTGAAGATAACGCTGACCCCCATAAAGCGATGCCATGAGACAACCCCAGACCACTACCCGCTGCAAGCCCGATGTCGACACGTTAGTGACACTGCATCAGGATGAGCAACCTCTCCAGCAATGCACATCGAGGGAAGCCATCAAGGCCCCCAATGTTAACACCATTGATACTAAATGGGCGGACCATGACACAAATAGAGAGGGAATTGAAGGCCCCAGTATATCTGAAAATAGAACTCACAGACCCTGTTCTAGGGAATGCTGGATCAGCTGTCAAGATCACTGGGGCCAAGGAGGGGCACAGTATTTCTCCATGGGGTGCCCAAACTATATCCCAATCAGCGAGAACAAAGTGATGCACTTACAAATAAATGTTTACATTGGCTCTATACTGTAGGCGGCTCTGCTTTTGTAACAAGGGAAGCACTAGCAAGCTGCTACAGAGTGTGCAATGAGGATGACATCCCCTGTGACTGTGTTGGAATTCTGGGACCAAAGAGTGGCCAAAGGCGTTCTGTGTAGAGCCAGGAGTTATGATTGGACTGAAAATAGCAGGATTGTAACTGGCCCCTTTTTTCATTTTAGAAGTCCTGACCCATCTGGAAACATCCCACCTAATCCTGTTTAATCTGGTGCAAATTTAACCCCACTTGGGAAAAGGTTAAATGGTATGGTATGGAATTGCAATGTTAAAATAAAAAGGGGACATTTCATCTTTCGAACCATTGAGCCCCATTGTGATGAGCAGGACTTTGGGGGGTTATACCCAATGCTACACTGATATCCCCTTCTTTTCCTTTTTTCGATATGATTTATTGCCAATTGTAAGTACGTGTTTTGTTCTGTTAGGATGTACTTAGATGGCCTGAAGGCTGAATACATTTATTTGTGATGATGATAATCAAAAAAGCTTACTTGCTCCAATTTGATATCTTTAATTTCTAAATGTAAAGGGCATTTCTTTGAGCGTTTGTGTATGAAGACCATGTCCTTCAGACCATCTCCTTCATCTTCCCTATCTTCACCTCCATCTGAAAGTCTTCACATTTCCTCTTGAAGATGTTTAGGGTGGACTTCAGACCTTGAGGTGAGGTTGCTAGAATTACTGCATCGCCCAGATAACCAAGAGTTAGATACTTTTCTGTGCCCATCTTGGGGCTATCCAGGCAACCCTCTAGTAGTGCGCCTGTATGATATATGATATATTTTATTTGTATCACGCTCTTACACAAGTGTTTCAGAGCGCAAAACAGATGTACATCTGTTGATCATACATCATCTGTAGAGAAACAGATGTACACATCATTTATAGAGCTCACCCCCCACCTCCATCATACTGGAATAACAACGGGCAAGCACTGTTCTTGACACTTGGTATCATCCCAACACCACATCGAAGGATTGAGAGACGTCATTGTCGTGATAAGCTGCTAGGCGCTTGCAGTAACCTATTCGAAGGGTGGAGGAAAATGCTGACATCAACCAGGACTCTCGAACTGGGTGAGCCTGCATGCTTGCAAGGGGTTAATTGCGAAGGCCTTTTCTGAAGACATAAAACATCTAGCATTTGCAAGAGGCTCTATGCAGCCCTTGGGAGCCAGGCACAGCTTTGCTCGTCTTCGCTCTGCGAGTCAGGTTCACTGATAAGGAAAGAATGTCTGATCTTTTCAAAACACAGTGCCCGAAGCCTGGGAGCCAAGACTGGCTGTTTCCAGTCTTGTAACTTTCCAAGCAAAAAACATGTTTACTGCCGGGAAGGGAGAGCCTAGAAGCTTCTCGAAGAGCTGACACGTCATGATGATTGACGTGCAGCTCCTAATAAGAGAACTATACTTGGACCAGGGAAGGGGGGACTCATCCTGGGCTGTTGGAAAGACGCGCGTATCAAGAAGAACAGTGCCTGGACGACCAGCTGTGCACTATCAGGGCCGAGACTCCTAACATCACATCCCCGCTCTGGTGTAGGACTGTGGGGGCTTGGCCAGTCCTCCCCTCCTCTTCTGAGGAGTGCCGGGCACCTGTAGCGGCGAGGGTCCTGGGTGTGATCAGATCGTACCTTCATCTACATTTCATTAGGAGCGTAAGACCAAATAATTGCATATTCATCTGTGATTGATAATTGGCATTATATAGCTTGCACTTTCTATTTCCACATTATTATAAATTGCTGCTTAGTTTTCATTAGCCACTGTAGATAATAAATGCAAGCATCATATATTCTGTGTGATTGCCTTTTTTCCAGACTGAGATAATCGTGCGTCTTAAGCCTTATTTGTGTGGGAAGGTAATTAGGAGTGATTTACTTTGCACAAAGGGCTGGATCCCAGGGAGGTGCGGGTACTGCTTATCACTACATTTGGCGCTGCGAGCAGGGTTTACGAGCATCATGCCATTCTGGAAAAAACATGCAAAAGATGAATGCAATGGGGAAGATAGTGCACTCTGTCACATTCCAGGATGGCCGGCATCAAATGCTTGGTCGGGTGTGGCAGATATTTTGCATCGGTACTCGGCACCGAGGGCATGGGACATGCTTGAAAATGATGTTTCCCCGGCGGTAATTAGTAAGTGCTTGGAGAATTTACCGCTTGAGAGATGCAGAAGGGAGCTAAAGGCAGCAGGAAACATAGGCTGGTTATTCCTGCAGGCGCTCCGAAAGGTGCATGAGAATGAATTGCTTAAAGATGCGCAGATTCACAAATTAACAGATGAGATTTCCCTGCTCCAAGAGCAACAAATTATTATGAGAGAGACCCTTGAATCGTCCGTTAAACGGGCTGATCAGATGGAGGAGAGGTGTGCCACTTTAGCTGTGCGTGTAGCCACGCACAAGCACAGACAGCAGCGGGGCAATCCGTCAAAGATAAGGATTTGCGCGCTAATTAGGAAAGATAACTGGGACCCAAAGAAATGTGTTTATCCAGCGCGGCCGTTAATCACTAACAAGTCAAAAGGCCAAGCTGGCGGTGCAAATATTCAGAATACAAGGATTGTCCGCGATTATACACAGACAGAGCTTTTAGAGATTGCTAAGTTATTTAGACAGAAGCCAGGTGAAGCACTTCTGAGATGGTTCCTTCGCCTCTGGGACACGGGTGCCGATAGTATCTTCTAAACCCCAGAGGAACTGTTAAAGATGGGTTCACTCACTACTAATGTGATGTTGGGACAGATAGTGCGCGGTGCGCTCCGACAGCAAGGTTCTCATTCCTTGTTTAATTGGCTTCAGACTGCCTTAATGACTCTGTATGGGAGTCCAATGGATATGGAAGAGAGTTGGGGCGGTTGGCAATCACTAACTGAAGCAACAGATCAGCTTAGAGAGATGGGTTTGCAGTGTGCACTGTACAGTGCAAATTTTGCAGGGCCTGACATGGAGTTGTTTACAGCTGGCATGCGCGCACGTTTGTTAAGAAATGCGCCGAGTCACATGAAGGGCGCATTGCTTTCATTGCTGGGTCCAGCGCAGGGCAAAGCCATTGGTGAAGTGGCACTTCTGTTAGGGCAATTAGAAGGGTTGGATGTGCGTAAAGCAGCGCGCCTAGTGGCTGCAAACAATGATTCAGAGAAAAAGCGTGGTAAAAATGTAAAGTCTAAAGAGAAAGCTGATACTGTCGAGATCACACGCAGACAAATGTGGGTGGACCTGCTAAAAGCAGGAATTCCAAGGGAAGAGATAGATGGTAAACCCAAATCTGTGCTGCTTGAGAAATGGACAAAATTAAAAAGACAGGGATTGGAAAAAACTAAGCCCTCTGCACCCTCTGAAGAGGAGGTGTTGAAGCCCAAAGGGCGAGCAAAAGGTTACCCTGATTTGGCAAAGGACAAGTGGGAGGTCCCAGACCCCATTTTTGATTGAAGGGCTGGCTCTGTCTTTGAGGTACAGTTAATAAAGAGAACTAGTCCCAGAGACAGACGCCCTTTTGTGCCACTTACCTTGTACTTGGATGAGAAAGTAAAACATGTTTTGGCTCTACTAGACACAGGAGCTGAGGTAACCATTCTGAATGGCAATCCCAGTAAATTATCTGGTCCCAGAGTTTTGGTCAATGGTTATGGGGGAGCAGAAACTGTTGCAAAAGCCTTTAATGTAAAAATGTCAATTGGCGAGGGATTGCCTTTCACAGCAAATGTTTTGATTGCAGATATACCGGAGTACATCCTTGGCATGGATGTGTTGTTGGGCAAAAGTGTGACTACAGATTTAGGCGAATTTGTTTTTGGCAATCGAAAAATCCATGTGAGAGTTATTAACCCTGTTGTGGTTGGGCATGCCAAATGGTCCCCCTTGCATTTACCTCCTCCTGCTGACCCCGTGTGCGTGAAACAGTACCAGTTGCCAGGAGGACATAAAGAGATTGGTGAAACTATTGAGTCATTGGTGAAAGCTGGCATAATGAGGCCGGCAGTCAGCCCATTCAACTCGCCGATCTGGCCTGTCCGCCGCCCAGATGGGGCGTGGGGTCTGACGATTGATTACCGCATTTTGAACAAGAAGTTGCCGCCCTTAGCTGAGGCGGTGCCAGACATCATCACCCTGATTGAAAACCTAACGAGAGAAGGGGGTGAATGGCATGTGGTCCTTGACCTGGCCAATGCATTTTTCTCCATTGATATTGACACTGAATCACAAGACCAATTTGCTATCACTTGGGGAGACAGACAATTTACTTTTACTAAATTGCCCCAGGGGTATGTGCATAGTCCCACTCTGTGTCATGGATTGATTGCCAGAGACTTAAAGATGGTGCAGTTGGATGATGTATTCATTACTCATTACATTGATGACATCATGCTGACCAGTGCTGAGAAAGAACATGTAGAAAACGCTGCTGAAAAATTGATCACACACATGCAAAATCGGGGGTGGCCATAAATCCCAAAAAGGTACAGGGGCCTGCTCAAGAGGTGAAATTTCTAGGTGCAATCTGGTCTGGGTCAGTTAAGAAAATTCCCGACCCGGTAATTGATATGGTTCAGCAGATGGCTCCACCAGCAGATAAAAAAGAGGCACAAAGATTCATTGGGTTAATGGGTTTTTGGAGAAATCACATACCTCATTTAAGCCTGATACTGAAACCCATTTACAAAGTCACCAGAAAGAAACATGACTTTACATGGGGCCTAGAGCAACAGACTTCCTTCCAACAGGCTAAAGACGCATTGCAAAATTACATCACGCTGGGGCCCCTGACAGAAACTGATCCTTTTGAATTGGAAATTCTTGTCTACAATGACGTGGCTGTGTGGAGCTTGTGGCAAAAGCAAGGACAGAAAAGAGTGCCACAGGGGTTCTGGTCAAGGAAACTCACAGATCCTATGACAAGATACACTCCGTTTGAGAAACAAGTTGCTGCAGTGTACTGGGCTCTAGTTGAAACTGAAAGAATAACAGGCGAGCAACCAGGGACAATTTGCACAGAAATTCCAATCATGGGCTGGGTGCGTGACACTGCTGCAAATGGGAAAAGTGGCAGAGCACAAGTCGCCACTCATGTCAAATGGAAATGGTATTTACAGCAACGTGCGAAAGCTGGCCGCACTGGGGTTTCCAGACTGCAAGAACAAATGCTGGAGGCGGTAGATCTGGAAGCGATGCCTGAACCAAACACCCCTGTGGCGTTGCCAGAATCTCCCTTCAAAGTCGCACCCGCCTATGATACATTGACAGAAGAAGAACAAAAGTCTGCATGGTTCACGGACGGCACCGCAAAGTATGATAAAGGGCAAAGACACTGGCAAGCTGTCGCATTCCAGCCCCACCGAGAAACACTGCTAATGAGAGAAGGTGTGGGAGGATCAAGTCAGTATGCTGAACTGCAGGCAGTGGCCTCTGTGATTAAACAGGTGAAGGAAACAGAGACTGCATACATATACACAGACAGTTGGGCCACATATCAAGCCCTGACACATTGGGCACCGGCATGGAGAAGAGATGGTTGGCAGATCAAGAACACACCGATCTGGGGAGGGCCAGACATCTGGGAAGAGATGTGGTGCAAAGGTGAGAGGTGCAAAATCTGCATTGGGCATGTCGATGCACACATGCCCCCTGACACCTCACTGGCTGCCCTGTTCAACAATGAAGTGGAACAAATGGCAAAAATTTGCCCAGTGACAACACCGCAAGAAGCTGAGGTGCTGCAAGGGATGGCGGATTGGGCACACCAAACCTCAGGGCATCTAGGGCAAACAGGAACTTATCAATGGGCAAAAAAGAGACAATTGCCCATTACCATGGATCAAGCCATACAAGCTGCCTCCCAATGTTCCGTGTGCAGTGAAGTGAAGCACTACCCTCTGGAGAGGATGCCTCAAGGCCCTTTGAGAAGAGGTGAAAGAGCTGCTAGCGTATGGCAAGTTGACTACATTGGCCCTTTAACGCCCGAGAATGGAAAGCATTATGTGTTGACCATGGTAGTCACATACTCTGGACTGCTGTTAGCTTATCCAGTAGTCCATGCAGATCAACGGGCTACCTTGCAAGGCATGGAATACCTCATCAGACACTATGGCATCCCGGATGAAATCCAATCAGACCAAGGCAGCCATTTTGCTGGACACAATGTGCAAGACTGGGCACTAGAGCAAGGCATAAAATGGACACTGCACATCAGCCGATACCCAGAATCCTCTGCTCTGGTGGAACGTAGCAGTGGGCTGCTCAAGCAACAAATAAAGAAGCTGACTAAGACTCACACTCTCAAGGGGTGGTCCAAACATTTGGCACAAGCACTGTTTGAACTGAACAATCGTCCACTGGGAAATCGCCAGACACCCTTTGTGAGACTGACAAGTGCGAAAGTGGAATCTACAAAGACTCTTGTTGTGTGGAAAACCGACAAAGAAGCCAAGCTGCCTGTGCAAGCGACTGCAGGCAGCATTGGACTTGATCTATCTACCTGTGAAGATGATGTTATACCGGCGGGGCAAACCAAATCCATCTCGCTGGGTATTGGCATCAAATTGCCGGCTGGCACTTATGGACGCATTGCTGCACGATCCAGCCTGGCAAAACAAGGCATTGACATATTGGGAGGTGTGATTGATCCTGATTATAGAGGGACTGTTTCGGTACTTTTACATAATGCTGGTGCATCTGCAGTACCATTAACCAAATATGACCGTATTGCACAATTGATTTGTGAACGAGCAGTTGTCCCCCTAGTAGTAGAAAGCAAGCAATCCCCAGACACTACATTGAGGGGGGAAGGAGGCTTCGGTAGCACGGGAAAAAAGGTGTGGGTGCATCATCCTAACAAAAAGCCTGAGGCTGGGGAAGTGTTAAGTCAAGGTGTTGGAAGTACTTATGTTGTACTTTTGCATAATTCTAATGTGCCTGTTTATATTCCCGCTACTAGGCTCACACCACGAACGTAGAGCAGTATGAAGGGGATGGGACTTGCCTTGCTGTGGGTGCTCCTGGCCTGCCAAACCAACGCTTTCTCTGTAAAGAGTGGGTTATTGCAAGACACTACATGGACTCTGAGAATCGCATGCACTACACCTAATGCTCCAGTCCTGCGTGATAACTACAACCGCACCGTAACCTGTGAGAAAAGCGTTACAAATGAGTATCCACATGGAACTGCAAGAGTTCTAGACTGGCACATTGTCGGACACCTTTTATCACTAACTCATATGACTGGCGCTTATGAAATCTTAGGTCCAAAGGTTTCAGTGAATGGATCAAATAATTTGTTTGATGTTTCATGTTTCTTTTGCCCCAAGAACTGCAATGAGTGTACTCGCCAAGATTTTCTGGACTATAACTTGACCAATGCCTTTCATACAATTGTACGTTGAAACAGCCTCTACCAGATGGTAGTATGTTGTTTGTATCAAAAACCAATATTGTATATGGTAGGCATCCCACTTGGAGGATGGTGTTTTTCAAATCGCACAAAGTAGAAACTGTGAACATGCTAGATTTTCCAGTAGTAAGACAACATTCAAATTGCAGACATGTGTTGCACGCTTCCATCATTTCAGAGGTACACTTAGACATAGACTTGTCACGGGGCAATGTCTCGTTAGTACTACCAAGCTGCTATAAATTGAGTCAATTTCTATGGCCCATCACCAAATTGCGCGTAGCTAGGGGTTTAGATTCATTGATTGCGCGTGCAGCGGGAATGGGAACGGGGGCTTTAAATGCTTTTGACATAGAAACTGTGCGCAACAAGTTAGCCACTATGGGTTCTGATGCCAGCTCTGCTACAAAACCTCTGGCCTAGTGGGGCCCATTGATGTGCCCAACACTGCTACAAGTATTGGCAACCACTGGAGATGGCAGAATTTTAGGTATGAAGACATTTTTTCTGCCATAGGGCAGGTCAACAAGACTGCTAAATACACACAATGCATTTTATGGCAAACATTGTTAAATCAGCAGGTGTTGGCTTTTCGCTCCGAGTGCGGGTGACCATCCTCAACCCACTGGCACACAGAGCTACAGTTACCAGCAAACATATGGATTAAGCCGCTTGATTTTGATTGCATGAATAACACCTGCCATGCGTTAATGCAAGTTAGTAGGACCGCTTATGCTCTAGAAATATGGTGCCCTTTTATAGTATTGCCTATGAAAATCAATGGTTCCTGGTGGGTTCCGCAAATACGAGGGGAATGGTTAGACAGCCAAAACTACACCATCCACAGTCACACCTGCATGCCCTGGGATCATCTTCCAGATAGATCAGCATAAAGCTTGCGTAGTTATTAATCATTCCTGGCTTATTAACAATTATAGGCTATTAGGGAATCCTCAAGTATTTTGCGTAGATCAGGTTGTGACTATTTTAGACATTGTCACTCATACCTTATATTCTTTAACCCAGTGGTCTCACACTACTCTGCATGCTGAGCTCACACATTTGCTTAACTGGACTCTACCATATGGGGTGATTACTGCCCGGCTTCAAGCTATTTGACAATTTGCCCAAACTGCTTGGCAAGATTTCCAGACGCTAGCTACCTCGGTTATTTCTGCAGAGTGCAAGCTGATAATAGACAGGAACCAATTAATCAAAACTGCTGACCATCTGCAATCAGTTACTACTCACCACTGGTGGGATGTATTCACTGGATAGTCTTCCTCCTCCACTAAGATGCTTAATATAATGCTGCATCCATTGCTGGGGTTGCCGATTTCCCTAATATTCATCCTTATCGTTTTCATTGGGCTGTTGCGCAGAATGTCTTTTCTTTATATTAGAATGACTGCGCTAGAGAAACGCTTAATCGGCTTACAGCACACCGTACATGCTTCCAAATCGTGGAACTGAGTCAGCCTTTTCAGGCCTCACTTTGAAAGGGGTGGAATGTCGTGATAAGCTTCTAGGCGCTTGCAGTAACCAAGAGGAACAGTGCCTGGACGACCAGCTGTGCACTATCTGGGCCGAGACTCCTAGCATCACACCCCCGCTCTGGTGTAGGACTGAGGGGGCTTGGCCAGTCCTCCCCTCCTCTCTCGAGGAGTGCCGGGCACCTATAGCGGCGAGGGTCCCGGGTGTGATCTGATCGTACCTTCATCTACATTTTATTAGGAGCGTAAGACAAAATAATTGCATATTCATCTGTGATTGACAATTGGCATTACACAGCTTGCACTTTCTATTTCCATATTATTGTAAATTGCTGCTTAGTTCTCATTAGACACTGTAGATAATAAATGCAAGCATCATATATTCTGTGTGATTGGCTTTCTTCCAGACTGAGTTCATCGTGCGTCATAAACCTTACTTGTGTTGGTAGGTAATTAGGAGTGATTTACTTTGCACAAAGGGCTGGATCCCAGGGGGTGCGGGTTCTCTTTATCACTACACTTTCCAACTTCGCTCGCCGAAATGCCTGCCGCCTGATACCAGCAGCTGTCCCCCATCTCTGTCGCAAAAACTGCAAAGCGCCCTGAAACCGACTCAACTCTGTCGAACACAAAGAACTCCTGCAGCACAAGGTACATTGTGGCTCCGTTTGCATCGTCCTTCTCCAAAGGCTTCTAGTGACATTTTACACCCCATTGCTCCCATTCTGCTGAAACCAAGTATCCTTGAACTGTTGCGTATATTTACTATACCCAATACCCTCCTGTCAGTATCCAGAGTGCATCCCCTTTCCTTCTTTGAACTGTCTGTCGTCTGAATTTCTTTACAGGGTGAGTTGGATTTCCTAGTGTGCTAGAATTCTCTGTTGTGATAATAATCAAGTAGATCTTTTTTTTCTGGACAGTCCCTTTTATGAATGGTTAACAATTGTATTTTTGCTGTATTGCAACTAACCAACGATCCACAACCTTTCAGAGATAAGCCTGCCATTCCGTCCATTTTACCAAAATTGGACATGGAGGTTTATAATTTGCTTGTGTTTCCAAACTGTTTGGATGTCTTCTGGTGTACTAGAGGTGTGCGGCTGATTGATGGTTTAGAAACTGATATTCATCCCTGAACCATGGTGTCCTGGAAGTGGATTCGTCACACATATCGAAACATTAAACCGGTTCTTTTGGAAAATCTCCAAGTCAGGTGGTAGCTTTTCTGCGAAGGCAGGAGTTCCGACTTCTACGAGTCAAATTATGCCAAAAGGATGATCAGTTAAAAGGAGATGGATATCAATGGTGTACCTGGCTTCAGCTGAGGCATAGAATAGCATGTTGAAAGTGTAATATGGGTAGGCACTTCCGAGGGGAGGTAGGAAATATGGCTGCATGGTTGGAGCACATTCGGCTTGGAAAAGCTAAGAACAGTGCTGGTTTGACTCATTTGCCATGGCCAGGGAGACCTTTTGCTGGTCACAGAGCATGTGATAGGCTGGTGACAAACCAGAGTGGTGGGGATCCCCTTTTACGTTATCTTGGTCATCAAGCTCTGAAGACAGTGGGCCCAAAGTACACATCCACTGTGACAGGGAAGGGAAAGGGTGGGTATTGGGAGGTTAGTATATGGAAGGATGCTGATCGATCATCGACAAGCATCATGTTTCTGGAAACCTTTTTGAGGCAAACTTTTGCTGTCTGTAGGAAAAAGGAGGCTCCAAATTTTAGCCAGGTCAGCATTTCACCAAACAAATCAAAACTGATCCCATTTGCCAACAAGAGTTTTAGACTTGGGAGTGCATAGAAACATAGAAGGGAAAAGGGGAGTTTTGAATTCACCATTACATAGCACCACACATTGGGAATATGGACTGTGTTGCAATGAAGCACAAGACTAACAGTTTACTTACTCTACTACAATACCCCTAAACTAATAATCTTTCCCCTGACTAATGTTCAAGGCAGCTCAGTCCATGGCCATGTGGTGCAACATGTTGGTGCAGGATAATGGTATAAACCGGCTCATTTTAAAAGAGAATAGAAGTGCAGAATAAAAACTGCTTTCTTGCAAGGACGAGCTGACAAATGTGTAATCTGTTATGCTAAAAGCAAGCTCATTATTCATTTCCAGAATAGGAACCAGTGCAGAAATGTAGGCATTTGCATCAGTTGGCTGCTGCCTGAATCTCAGTCAAAGGTGCAGGCTGAATACTTGCTTTCTGCAAGCTTCTAGTGGGTTGGTTGGTTTGACAAAGGGAGGTGGTTTTGATTTGCAAATGACATCATGAGGACATCATGGTGAAAGGTAGGCATTTACTGACACTTTATGGAGGCCAACATACATTGGTGGGCAGATCAAAGATAAGGATTTAAAAAAAGACTGACTGACAGAGGGCGGGCTCTCTCTGGCTCTGCCTCGGAGTGTGCTGCATTTGCTGAGAGTGTCTGCGCAGGCTGGCTCCGCTGAGTTCATCCAGGCTGAGAGGGGAGAGAAGCCGATAAGAAAACCTGTCGTGTGGGCTGTCCAGGCAGCTGGGTGGAGAGAGAATTCTTGCTTTGCAGTTCAAGGACACACAGAACCAAGTGTGTTTTTGGTGAGTTCACAAGTCCAAACGAGGTGTGTGATCTGTGGTTTCTGACGTGCATTTTACAGGCAGTCACAGGCTGAAAGATTTTGTTCTAAATTAAAACATGTGGGTAGGCATTAAGTTGCATAAAGCAAATGCTATCTCTCAAGGCCTTTTGATAACCAGGTTTGAACTGCAGCACAAAAAGGGTGCTTGAAGTTCATTGTGGGGAAAAGCTCATTTATCACAGGGTAAGCATTTGTAAATGAATTTTTTTTGTGGCTATTTCATTTTCATTTTTGAATCACAGGGAATGTCATGTGAAAACTCATTACATTGTACATGTTTATTTCTTATAAATTCTACTCATAAAGGATATACAAAAGAAGTAAGTCAGCCTTGGTCTATTTCTTTTTTACGTGTCTTAGCTACTGGTGATAGCATATAGATAGGTGTAAAGCTGATGTGGTATTTGTTTTTACCTCATGCTGTAAAATACAAGAAAGCAAGCTATACCAAAAACTGTGAACTGGGTCAAATCACAAAGAGCTGGATTCCCATATTACAGTCTTAAGGTGATCTGGTAAGTTTATGCAGTGCTTTTACCACAAATAGTTTACCACCAAAAACGAAAAATTGTGCTCTAGTGCACACCAGGTCTTGTTTTTGTCTTACAGTTTATGATCTCGATATAAGAATAATATAGGTAGTCCTGTATATTTGGGGCTCACCAAAATACCATGAAATACCCCCATCAGGCTCACCAAAATACCACGAAATACCCTAACAAATGTATGGTGCGTTCACCGGGAAGCGGTAAAGCAATTACTGGGTGTGGCCTTGCATAATGTAGCATAATCATATTGTGCGCTCATTCTCTGACCTAAAGTTCATTATAAGGGAAGTGGCAGCAACTGTGCTGTGTGTAAAAAACATTTTTTTTGTCGTATTGTTTGCACTAGGTCCCACCATGTCAGAAATAGAAGCTGGTTTCTCTGAATTATCTACTGACCTCGAAACAAAGCTCTTTACTTTTTCAATGGGGTCATCTGAAAACGTAATAACTTGGAAAAGATGCTGATGTCATTACTGATTTGCAGTGTAGTTTAGATGCAGAACGTGAATGAGTGAAGCAGATGAAATCAGATTTAAAACATAGAGAGCTGGACACAGAACTTCAGGACAAATGTAGCAATCTTAATACATAGTTGGCTCAGAGGGACAAAAAATGTTCAGAGAGTGAGGGAGAATTAATACATTTGAAAAACCGTGTTAGACAGTGTACATAAAGATAGAGATGTTGCAATTTCAGAATTTCAAACTTAAGATGCATAGCATTGAGAATAATGAGGAATTTTATGCCATGGAAAATGAAATCTTTAAACTGTTAGATGAGAATAAAGAAAAAAACCAAAGCAGTTGATCATTACCAGACACAGATAAATGAATTTCAAGGAATAATCACTAAAGTGAGAAATGAGAATTCTGCTCTTTGCCATGAAGCACAGCAACTCGATGCACAGTACAGAGAAATGAAACCATCTCCAATTTTGAATCTCCAGAAAAGCGGCAGTGCACCAGGTTCAATGAAGCTGAATGTCATCACAGCCCTAGTCAGGAAAGCTTGCCAGCATCTGTCCAATTGACAAAGCCTGGCTGTGGTCCAGTATTCAAGGCTGAACCACCCATGACTGCTCACCCACATGCTCACCCACAAGAGAACAGGAGTGGGGGACAAAATGACACATCCCATAATGCACCTGGTAGTGCCTTAAAGATAATGAAATCTATCAAGGCTTTAATCAAACCATTAAAAAAAGGGGGAGATAGCTGTATCGAACATCATCTCGAAGTTGTATCCAATATCTTTAATGTTCTTCCAATTCCTATGGAACAATATGGCAGGTATTTTCATCTAACATTAGACTCTGCCCCTGCCAGTGTCATTCGAGGCCTAAATGAGCAGCTCATTTTGCCATGGGAGGAATTTGAGAAAGAAATTAGACACCAATTGCTGCTCTATCAATGTATACAACAAGTCAAGAAGGCTGCTTATAGCATGTCTGCACAGCCAAATAAATCCCCTCACCAATGCTTTAAAAACCTAAAGAGGGTGTTCTCACATTTTGATGTAACCTTCAACCCTCACTCAGTACAGTTCAAACTGCATATTTCTATGGGCTTCAGCAGTTATTTGTATCTTGGCTGATCCGTGAGTTTGACAGGGAAATACCATTAGAATGGATTATTGAACAGGCAACCAAGATATATGAGGTATTTGAGAAAGAAGAAACAGCTAAGAGTAAAGAAACTAAATCAAAAAAACAAAAGAATCTACCCCGGAAATTCTTGAGCTGAAGTCTGTAAAGGTGCCCCTAGAAACAGCCCAAGTTGAAGCAAAGAGTAGCAGACCACACAATCAAAGAGGCATGCCTCCAAAAAGAACAAAGCCCCAAACCCCTTTGTTCTAATCCATAGATCCCATTGACAGAAGTTCATACATTAGTTGTTGGTTTCTAGGTTAGACTCCAAAGGTGGTATTTCACTATGATATGCCAGGGCTAAATAACACACAGAATCAGATGTACAATGGTCCATACCAGACATTAGGGGACCAGAGTAGACTTGACCCTAACACAATGGTGTATGGCTATCAGGAAAGACCAAGGTATGTGGATAGATGAATTGAAAATGGAAATCAGCATATGTAACGATTCCCACCAAATGAAAGACAAAACGTGAATTATGCACCTCGCCAATGTAGTCAATCCCCACCACAGGTTGACCATGGTCAAAGGATGATTGATTGATAGTTTATTTGTATAGTGCCTATACACAATGTGTTTCAAAGCGCTTCAAGGAGGGAGGGAACATGGGAAAAAATACAGTGAACATTCTTACAAGTCCTTGGTACATTCAGAATGTGAAAAAAAATCAACTATCATAATCAGCCTAGCGACATTTCAGATAGTGCAAATGCTAATATGATGAGGAGAGGAGGGAGGGAGGGTGAATGAGAAAGACAAGCGGCTACATTACTATGCCTGACGGCAATTGAGGTAGTGCTGGAATTTAACAAGAGGAGAGATGGTATGAGGGGATTGGAATGAAGGAGAACGAGAAGAACAGAAAAAGCGGCTATTTTAGTATGTCTGATGACAATTTAGATAGTGCTGGAGGGGGCAGGGGAGGGTGGGGACAAATGGGGTAAGGAGGAGACAAACGAACTGCTGTCAGATAGGTCAGGAGGACATAAATGAAATAGTAAGAGCAAATTGACAATGATAGGGAGGGGATGAGGGGTGGGCAAGAGAATGAGACAGACAAGCGGCTACATTACTATGCCTGCCAGCAATTCAGGTAGTGCTGGAATTTAACGAGAGGAGGGGTGGTAGGAGGGGATTGGAATGAAGCAGAAGAACAGAACAAGTGGCTATTTTACTAGGTCTGATGACAATTCAGATAGTGCTGGAGGGGAAAGGAGAGGTTGGGAACAAAAGGTGGGGGAGGGAATACCAACAAGCGGCTAACAAACAAGTCAGGTGACATATTTTTAAAATGTGAATGCTAAGGTGGGGGAGACAGACAGCAACACAGGGGCTGGGCAGGGGAGGGGGGACACAGACAGCATCATGGGGTGATGGGAAGGGGAGGGGGGCACAGACAGCATCATGGGGTGATGGGCAGGGGAGGGGGGCACAGACAGCATCACAGGGGGATGGGCAGGGGAGGGGGTCACAGACAGCATCTCGGGGGCTGGGCAGGGGAATGGGGACACAGACAGCATCAAGGGGGGCTGGGCAGGGGAGGGGGACACATATACCATCACAGGGGCTGGGCCAGGGAGGGGGGACACAGACAGCATCACAGGGGGTAGGCAGGGGAGGGGAAATACATAAAACATCACGGGGACTGGGCAGGGGAAGGGGGAGACAAACAGCATCACTGGGGCTGGGCCAGGAAGGGGGAAACATAAAACATCACAGGGGCAGGGGAAGGGGATACATAAAAAATCACAGGGGCAGGGGAGGGGGATACTTAAAACATCACAGAGGGCTGAGCAGGGGAGGGGGGATACATACAGCATCACAGTGGGCTGGTCTGGGGAGGGGGAGACAGACAGCATCACAGGGGCTGGGCAGGGGAGGGGGATACATAAAACATTGCAGGGGCTGGGCAGGGGAGGGCGGACATAGACAGCATACAGGGGGCTGGGCAGGGGAGGGGGCACACAGACAGCATCATGGGGGGCTGGGCAAGGGTGGGGGATACATAAAACATCAAGGGGGCTGGGCTAGGGAGGGGGGAGAGAGACAGCATCACAGAGGCTGGGCAGGGAAGGGGGGATATGGACAGCATACAGGGTGCTGGCCAGGGGAGGGGGCACACAGACAGCATCACAGGAGGCTGGGCAGGGGAGTGGGGATACATACAACATCAAGGAGGGCTGGGCAGGGGAGGAGGATACATTAAACATCACAGGGGCCTGGGCAGGGGAGGGGGGACACAGACAGCATCTCGAGGGGCTGTGCAGGGGAGGGGGGACACATACAGCATACAGGGGGCTGGGCAGGGGAGGGGGACAGACAGCATCACGGTGGGCTAGGGAAGGGGAGGGGGACACAGACAGCTTCAAAGGGGCTGGGCAGGGCAGGGGGGACACAGAGAGCATCAGAGAGGGCTGGGCAGGGGAGGGGAATACATAGAACATCACAGGGGTCTGGGCAGGGGAGGGGGATACATAAAACATCACGGGGGTTGGGCAGGGGAGGGGGGACAAATAACAGCATCACAGGTGGCTGGGCAGGGGAGGAGGCAACATAAAACATTGCGGGAGCTGGGCATGGGAAGGGGACACAGAACAGCATTGCGGGGGGCTGGGCAGGGGAGGGCGGGCGGGCACAGAACATCATTGTGGGGAGCTGGGCAGGAGAGGGGGACACAGAACAGCATCACGGGGGCAGGGCCAGCGCTACGGACAGGGAGCAGACAGGGGCCTTAGGAGTGGGACTTGTGAGGAGAGCCAGCCAAGCCTGCCGGCCTTCTCATTGGCCCAGATGTAAAAGGCCAATCCAAGGCCCCCAGTAGCAGTAAAGAAGGCACGCCGGTGCAGGACAAAGGACACGGCCATCTTGTAATGGCCATGCCTCATGGAGCAAGTGAGGCCAGCATGTAAACTGCAAATGCAGTGGAACTACGAATTTGCTATGATGTTAAAACAAATTGAATCAGGTAGATGCGGAAGTCTGACAATGCATTTCAGCAAATTAAAAGTCAGCCGTGGCACCATCATGCGCTGGTAGTTCAAGCCCAGTGGGGCTTACCTGCAGATGGTAGTGCACTGTGTGCACTGCAGGGCTTATGGATGGTAGGGGGAAAGCCTCTTGTTCTCGTTACCCCATGTTCCCCACCTCCTTTTTCACAGGAATTATGGGGAAACACAAACAAAAATCAATCTCCTGAAAGGTATCAGAACAGGCTTAACCATGGTGAATTCAACCATTACCGACCTAGACTACAAAGGGAAGAGCTTAGGGACATAGATGGGTTCCAATGCTTAGAGAGCCATGTTAAAATGTTGTCTGAGCAAATAGGGAAACTATGTGCAGTGCAAATACAGAAACCAAAGGAAAGTGCAGAAGGTCATAGGAGTGATCTTACACACAGCGACAGCAAGTACACGTTAGTCATTTCTGCCATGTTGAAAACTCAGATGCCCAGGAATTATCTTTGAAAGAAAACACTGAGTTTCTTTGTTTTGTTTGTTTGTTTATTTATTTGGTAATGCGCACCAAACCCTTAGATAGCTGGGCGCAGCAGTTACAAGGTTACTTGAAACTTAGTTACAGGCAGTATTTAGTTACAGTGGATACTTGATACTAGATCACAGAATGGCTTGGGTTACAAGGTTACTTGAAACTTAGTTACAGACAATATATAGTTACAGAGGATACTTGATGCTAGATTGCAGAATGGCTTAGGTTACAAGGATGCTTGGTGCCTAGTTATAGAGTACAGGTAGGTGTATGAAATCATACATGAGTGTATAGCATACAGATAGAGGTGTCTGCACATAGTCAAGGTTGCCTGGTCAAGTAAAATCATACATAGGTGTATAGCATGCAGTTGGGGGTGTAGACATGCAATCAAGTTGCATTGGCAGCTAAAGGGAAAGGTGGCAACCTAGATTTCATATGTCAGTGACAGGTGCCAGTTCAGAGGGGGTGCCATATTAGCAGTCATTGGTATGTAGCCAGTTCAGCAAGTTCCGTCTAAATCTTGTGTAAGGTTGATCCATTCTGAGGGAGAAAGGGAGGGTGTTCCAGGTAGTGGCCGCTTTACAGGGAAACCAGTTCCTCCAGCTTTGGCTATTCTAAATCTAGGGACTTCAAGGGAGAGGTGGGTAGAGGCCCTCGTGCAGTGCTTTGGGATTTTTGTGATGAGTCTGGTGGATAAGTAGGGGGAGCGGTATTGTTGAGACATTTGAAGGTAAGGGAAGCCATTTTAAGAAGTATCCTATCGCAGATTTGTAACCAATGTTGGTCTCTTCTGTAGTTGGAAATGTGCCCTCTACGCGATATGTTTAGAGCAGCTCTCAGAGCATTATTTTGAAGGATTTGAATTTTAATGATGATTTTTGTTAGCGCCAGCATACAAGGCGTTGCAATAGTCTAATTTGGACATTATTAATGCATTAGCGAGTGTAATGCAGCTAGCTTTAGATACAAAATGATTTCAGGCCCTAATTAGTTTACAAGTGTAGGCTGTGGATGAGGCCATTGAGCTGACTTGTTTTTTTTTATTGATAGGGGGCAGTCCAAGTAAAACACTTGCGTGACTACTTTAATTACGTTGCCATCGATGGTGAACGCATGATAGTCGGGGCTAAGTTTTTTAAAGTTGGAGTCAGAGCCCAGGATCAGAATCTCAGTTTTATCGCCATTCAGACAGAGTCCGTGTGAGGCCATCCATGACTGAATGAAGAGGTATATCGTGTTTACTAGAGCTGTGTCTTCAACAAAGTTGCCCGAGAGGGGAATAAGGATCTGAGTTGTCTAGCAATTTAAAACAAAGCAAACAAATGAATGATAGTGAGACAGGGAAGAGTAACACACACAAAAGGGTGTGTGGTTTAACTTAGATTTGAAACAGACCATTCAGGTGTGTGAAAATTAGGAGCAGAAACTTAGAAATGATCAGGAAAAACCTAAAGAGCAATGTAATGGATGGCAATTTAAAAATAATATGCAACATGAAAATGAAACACCCTGTCAAACAAATGATGGTTTGTGACGAAATGAATCATTGCAGGGCTGATCATATGCTGAATGTCTCAGCAATGATGAATGAAAAGTCAGAATCAACTGACAGTCTATCCTTACTTGATAACCAGAACGCTATTCATATCTCCACAGAAATGAAAAATACCCAAAACACAGGTGCAGGGCAGTCACCTGAAGAGTATTTTGAACTGCAGATATTCCAAGAGACAAATATGACAGGTACTGTACTAAATACAGGTAAGTGTCACATACCAAGAACTGGAATGCTGACACATAAAACTTGTAAAAACATAGATTCACTAGGTTCCAGAATGGAGGTAAATGGAAAGGACCCTGACAGTGGGGAAAGAACACTAGAGGAATGGGGAGGGGGTGAAAACTAGTGATCCCAAATCAAAGGGGCAGTCGGTGGCTACACTTCATATGGTTTCTGAGCCCAGGAAAATAGACAAAGAAATTCAAAAGAAAATGGGCAATGAGGGGGGGTAAAATGTCATTTCATGTGCCCCTTTGCTTAGCAAGAAGCCATACTGGCCTAAGAAAAGTAAGCCCTAAGATCAGTAACAATTCACATGTTCTATGCATACTAGAAGAATGTGAGGGCCGGCATTATGCTCCTAGCACTATTGAAGAGAAATGTAATGCAATTGCAATGATTGATACAGGTGCCCAAACAACAATGTCAAGGGAACTAATTCAATGCAGAAATTATGGTAGAACGCTGCAAAACTGTTTAAAGTTGAGGCAGAGTGAAGGCCCTGTACATAATTTCAATGGGGAAGAAATACCTGTCGAAAGTGTCAGCGAGGTGGACATACAGATAGGGAATGATAGGAGGTGCTGGTCACACCCATTAATGATATGCCATTCCTTATACGAATTAGCCTGAAAAGGCTGTCACCCATGATTGATGGCATTAATGGGGTGTTGTGGTGCTTAGCCAAAAAAAACACTGAAACCTAAGAAAGTAATGACTCAGAGCAACAGCGTAAAAGAATACCACACCATTGCTAAATCAGAAAATTCAGTGGAAGTATATCTGCAGAATGGCTGTGTGCCTAGTGTCACTGTCATTCTCATGTGTCAGGATGAAATGCGAGGAGAAAATGATAAACAATTTTGGGAGATTTATTTCGACCCCAAGAAAAACTGGCAGACACAAGTAGATGAAAATACATTGTGTTTTTATCTAAATGAGGAAAATTGCAAACCAAATATTGCTGTGGAATTAAATCAGTAAAAGGGCATTTAAACATTTGCAAAGATACACACGGGAGAAGGACAGCCATGGATCCCTATCCATGTAAATGGGAATCCTGAAAAGCTTGAAGCCATTTTGGCGCTAGAGCAGGAAAGAAGTTTCATTAATGAAAAGGTGTTTAAAAAAATACTGGACAGAGAGGAAATACGGTATGCAGTAATAAAATCGTGGCACAAATGTCGCCTTTACAAAAAATCACTGCAAATGTGCTG
The DNA here is from genome assembly GCF_040938575.1 of Ambystoma mexicanum. Lineage (NCBI taxonomy): Eukaryota > Metazoa > Chordata > Amphibia > Caudata > Ambystomatidae > Ambystoma > Ambystoma mexicanum. Next base: position 376,951,398 of record NC_090926.1, on the reverse strand, counting down.
TGGTTTGACCCGGTAAAGGTGTACCCCATTATTCTTTTTTTTTCTTTTTATTGATTCGGCTGAAATATTCAACCTTTCAACATTGCACAATTTTTAACATTTAAAATGTTCATTTGCTAATTAAAAAAAATATATTTATATATCTCAATCAATGATTGCCAGATCTGCAATTAAGGTCATCTCCCAAATCCCCTGTAACCATTCAGTTTCTACATTTCAAATTAATTCATTCTCTAGTTTCAATTCATTAAAAAAATTAACTGTTGCATATCCTATTGATTTTGAATGAATATGAAATATATATTTCCATAAAGCTTTAGAATTCATATGAGACACAAAGCTAAACAATTTTCTGAAATATTTGATTCGTAAATGCCCTAATTCCGTACATTCAGCAATAATATGCTCAAGAGTTTCAACCCTAGTATGACAAAAGCGACATATTTTGTTTGTTTGATCATCACCCCGCCATCTAGCAGAAACCTCTCTGGTCTTCCATAAATGTAATCTAAGGCAAAGGAGCCCTGCGCAATGCAGGGGATTAGGTGATTTCAAAAGGTATAATTATCTGGTGCCAAAGTGCTTTGATGCAAATGTGCTTTCTCAAAGATCTTATATCTGCCACATATTTCTCTAGTCTGTATCCCATCTTTTTGCTATATTTTTTCCTTTGCTTTATTAGGATTTTGTAACAGCAGTTCTTCAGTTATATCTGCCTCAAGCATGAACTCCTGCACCTTTAATTTCCATTGTTTTGCAAAAACATCATCAGGGTGCTGTAGATATTTCAATAACATTATGACTAAGCCATTTATGTGGTTGACTAGCATACATTTCCTATATAGCATACACACCCTCCATTTTTATGTTGAAAACATGGATATCAGTTCTATTTCATGCCTAATCAGTGCTATAGATACTGATGATGGTAGTTGGAACAATGCCCTCCAGATTGTCCCTTCTTTCCTATTCCAGAAAATAGCTGATCTACATTCCTTAGCCTCGGACCCATATAGTATAATTGGCAACATTTTTTGTTTATAAAATATAACCAGCGGCTGAATTGAGAACTTACAATATTTCCCATTTATTACTCACGCTTGCGATATTAAGCTATTCAATTTCAAATTTATGCTGGTAATATATGGTAAATCTTTCAAATGATTGTTGACATTTACACCAAGGTAAATGTAGTGTGACACTACCTTCAACCTCTGTTTGTCTAATAACCCAGTATGTGCAAAGTTACGCTGTTTCATATTGCCAAGTTGGATTACTTGTGTCTTACTAATGTTTATTATTATTTTGTTGACCAATGCATGTTTTTCTAAGGCCTGGAACATAGCATATTTTTCTAAGGCTTGGAACATATTTTTTAATCCCTTTAGAGTTTTGGATATTAGCAGAAGGTCATCTGCATATAATAATCATTTTACCACTTGATTTCCTATTTTAGGAGAATCATTTATAATGTTAGCAAACCCCAATCCTATATCCAATATGAAAAAATTAAAGAGGGCTGAAGCAAGTATACAACCTTGCTTCAGCCCCCTCGATGTGGAAACTGGCTCTGAGAGTACACCATCACTACTCAGCCTTATAGTAATGTAGTTTGTTCATGAAAGTCCATCAACCATTTTAGAAAATGCCACGGGCAGTTATGTTTCATGAGTTTTTCAAATAACAATTCTCTAGCCACAGAGTCAAACGCTGTTTTGAAATCGACGAACGCTACATATAGAGGTTGTTTCCTACTACGATGTTTAGCAATGATGGCATCTATGGCGAACAAGTTGATACATGTTCCCAGACCTGGGAGGAAACCCGTTTGACATGGATCTCTTAAATTCTTTTCGGTCAACCATGAATTAAAGCCCTGCAGGACCAAACGGGCATATATCTTCCCCGGCAATCCAATAAGGCTATAGGCCTATACGAGCCCGGGCCTAATCTGTTTCCTTTTTAAATAGTGGAATCAATAAGGACTTTTTCCATGATCGAGGTAATTCATCTGATTTTATTACTTTGTCAAAGATGTTTTTAAGAATTACAGCCCAGATTTCGGGATGGTTCTTCAACATACTATTGTCGAGTCCATCGGGCCCCAAGGCACGCGATGTACTCAACTGCGAGAAGTAATTAAGCAGATCGTCATGTGTAAACTGAATTTCATGGTTCCAACCTCCACTATTCAAATGTATCTGAAAATCTGGTAATGGGGTCTACTACAAGTAATCACACCATGTTTGTTCCTGGATTGAGCTTATTTGTACCAAGCCCTGATCTTTATAAGTGGCTTCATTGAGGAGGCTCCATATCCCAGCTGATGATTTAGGAGCCATTTTCCTCATCATATGCTCACTATCACTTTGATAACATATTGCTTTGTTCCCTTGTTGCCAGTTTTTATACACAGATCTTAAATGCTAACTTCTCATTCAATGGTAGATGTTTCAATTGACAAATTTGTCGTCCCAGCTCAGCTTTCTTACATTTTACATCATAATCAAATACATGAGGATGTTTAAAATTAGAGCCTTGTACAGCTGACTTCACAAATATATCCTTTTGCATGGATGATACATCGCAATTTCCGGATCATTCGTCAATGTGTGATTAAAATCAATTAATGATTTTTCTGACCATGCGATTCGATTTCTACTGTTATTGTCAGTCACTTGCCCCTTATATCTTTCTTACTCTTTCCGAAGACAAGGCAGTTCCCATTCCCACGTCAGACATAATTGGCTATGATCACTATTAGCATTTTATTTCACCTCCAAGGTCTTAACCAGCATAAATGCACAGTTTGTAAATATATAGTCAATGGTGGCTCCTGAGGAGCCTTTTTGCCACGTATAACCTGCCGGTACATCACCCTCTATTGTGCCATTTAACATTATAAACTTCCTTTCTTCCATGATATGGGACCACCTTTGCTCTTCCTAACTATGTCTTCCTCCTCTTTTCAGTATTAGGTGGAGATTTAAATCACCCATGAGCAAGATGCCGTTCCAGGGCCAAGCTGTTAAGGACTTCTTCTACATGTTCAAAGAAATGGTCCGGATCCAAATGCGATCTCCCCCAATAGATATGAATTATTATCTTTGTGTGTACATATTTCACTAGTTTAACTACTTGTATGAAAGGTGTGGAGTGGAGTGCATACTAACTGTGAATTCCTTTGATTTCCTCATAGCTATCATTAGTCCCGCCATAGGGCATCCCCTACATTGTGTCAAGGCTGGTATTGATAGTATTTCAAATTCATCCCAGATTGGAGGCTCCACCAGCCATGTCTCCTGAAGCACCACTTTATCGTGATTATTCAACTCACTACTTCTAGAATTGATGAAATGGTGAAACCCACGGTGTTCCAGTAAATCAAACAAACTGTTTCTGATGTTATGGATTGTTGTGCTTGCTGTTGGGGTCCATCCATTCCACAACGACTGGCACGATCGGCACCAAATATTCGCAGACTTCTCTTCGATGTCTCTTGTCTGGGTTAAAACCCATCTCATGTAGCGCAGCTTTCTCCCGCCACATAATATCAGCTAATACAGTAGATTGAATAAAGATTTGTGATTTAGCTAGATCTTGGTCATCCAAGAACTGAACTCTATCGATATCTGCCGTATTTATATTTCGTAGCTGTGGAAGTTCTTTACAAATATTTAGTATGCTTGTTCGATTCAAGTAAAATTTTGTAAATGGATGGGCCCTACATTCGATTATAAATCGATGGTAACTTATTTGTGCACGATTATTATTAGGCAATGGCTTGGTCTTATATGTCGGATCTTTCAATATGGGCGCATTTGTTTTCCACTCCGGGTTTCTGCTCGAGGTCCAAATTATGCTGAGAATTAGCTTTACCAGTCACATTTACGGACCAGGGACCATTTAATGTTGGGTGATAAATAGGTGTTATTGATTATCCTTCCTTGATAGTCTCAATGTTTTGCTCCTTCTGTTTGTTAGCCATATACCGTTCCACTGTTTTGTTTATTTCATCTCTTATCTGAATAGTAGACAAGCTATTCGGAGCATTCACCACAAACGGCGTTGCACTATTTCCTCCATGAGATACGCATTTTTCTTTCAAGTGGTTTATATGATAAGTCAATTGCTGCTTTATCCTGGCTAGCCAAGACTTGCTGCAAAGATGCACCACTGCATACAATCTTATCATCCTTTTTTTCCCCATTTTTTCCATTCGTGGAATTTAGAATCTTGAACGTCGCGGCTTCATACTTGCTTTATTCATTTTTTGTATGTTTGATATCTTTCTATTTTTGTCTCTCTTAGATTTCCCTGGTTGACATATCTTCTCCTTTATCAAATCATCCTTAGAGAAAATATTAAATGCATTCCATTGTGAAATCTTACAATCATTGTTCACCTTGTCTTTAAACAATTTTCTAATGTCAGTAATCTCAACACTGTCATTATTATCAGTTGGAATTGGTAATTTGACTTCAGTGATGTTTGCATCTTTGCCTATTTGCAGGTTCTTCTGAAGTACCAGCTGTTTTGGTTGTTGCAGGACTATTCCTCCATAGTCAGATATATTTTGTGACCCTACATTTGCTAGTGCACATTGCCTAAAGATTTCATAGTCAGGATCATTTATATTTGCTCTCCCACTGGACATACACCCAGCATTACGATTTGTTAATTGAGACAAAAGGATTGTTTGGTAATTTATCTTTTGATCCAATGCCTCATAGAGTTTTGCCAGGGCTAAGTGGGCTGTATTCATTGCCATCAATGTTAAGTTTACATCCATTGTATCAGATTGTGGATTAACATCCACTTTTTATTTTTCGGGTGCACACTTAACTTGAAAGCAATTCCAGGCTGATGTTGCTCGTCGGGGGGGGGCGGAATAAATGATAGTGAGTGGGCCGAGCAATCAGAAGCTACTGGTGAGGGCAGGGATGCATGTTTTAGTACCATTTGTGACTGTTTCCACATGGACTTTTAATTGGAGATAGATTGTCAACTTGCATCAAATCACCCTTGTTGGAGTGCAGAAATACCACTTCTTCATTATTATCAGAATTATGACTCAGATTCATAAAGTTAAGTGCTTCATCATCTACCTGCCCAGTGAAGTGCCTGATAAGCATCCCTTAGTTTTTGTTGTACCTCAATGGAACATACCAAATGGGGACTCACCCTCTTCTGATTTAAAACTTCAGTTGTCAATAAGAAATCTTGATTGCAGCACTTGCTCTCAGTTTCCATTGTGATATCTGCTCGCTGCTAACTTTCACAACTGGTGTATTTTCAGTTATATTGGCCCCAATTTTATCAATTTCTACATTAAGACGCAAATCCAATTCCATTCATGTGTTTTGAGTTACGCCTGTTGCTTCTATTCAATACTTTTTTGTCTGTTACACAACTTAGCTGTTTTTTCAGCATGGGCGTATGAGCACTCATCCCGCATGCAGTCATGTATCCTATCATTTGCCGACATGCCAGTTTTTAAAGAAGACAAGCTTTTTTCCATTATATTTGTGGACATTTCCTTCACTTCCTCGACCAAACAAATATCTGAGAGACTCCACTCCGCTTTTAAAGAAAAACAACAGCCGTGTTTAACACGATAGTCAGCTTTCGTATTACACGTAAAAGTGTTAAAGTAAAAAGAAAGAAAAAGCAACTGACACACACTACACACATGTATTTGTGAATTTATCGCTACAACCAAATATCCCAGCTGATTTCTCAAGTTATACATGTAATTGATCTTTTAGAATAACATAGGGTTGGCGCACAGATACAATCAGCACTTACAGAGGCTTGGTTCACTCCCTTTCAAGCCCGCCCAAGACAGCCACATACAGCCCACGACAAAACAGGACTTTGCAAAACGGCGCGCGCAACACGCGAGCACCTTAGTTCTAATAGCCTTCTGGGAAGTGGAGGAATGGCTTAACCACTTAGAATTTTTTTTTTCTCCCAAAAACGTTGCAAAAGCACCGTAGCAGTTGCAGTTGTATTATCTCAGGTCAGCTTCCAACAGATCAGGAACAGAGCAGTCACAGACAGCCCTGGACAAAACAGGGCTTTGCAAAACGGCCCCAATTATACAATTTAAGGGGAGCAGGGATTGCAGGGGTTTCCCCTTAAATGGCATAATGTGTCTGGGGGTTGCAGGGGTGTCTCCCACATCCTTTACATGGATTGCGGCAGCAAAACCACAGCCTTTTTGCCGTTATTTTTTGTATAAACAGCAATTTTTGCTGCGGTTTTAACACATGGAAACGGAAATACCACATTTATTCATTAAACACATTTGTGGGCTGGATGACCCTGAATTGGGGCAAAGAATTGTGGACAGATGCATGCTATAGATTACAATTGGCTCTAGGAGCATTCATCACAATGTTTGGATTGTAAGTGGAACCCAAAATAAATTCTGTTTGGGGAATTACATCATGCACATAATGTGCATGGTGTTTTACTTCTTAAATCAGAAGGTCTGATCTATATTGGGTGGAGCTGCACCTGAATTTGAAAACAAAAGATAAACTTACCATTGTGCCCAAATGATGTCATATGCTATTGAGCTTCAGGTAAAGAGAGGGATTTTGTCAGAGGGATTTCACAATTCCTTCTTTCACCAGGCAATTTGCAATAGCATTAAAGTACAGAAAGGGGCAACAGATGGAAGGGCCGGATGCATTTGTCTGCCTCTGTAAATCCAATGAACAGCAAAGGTTAGAATGTGAAAATGCACCATTGATAGAGATTGGGGATGGTCTCATTCGACATTCAATTGAAATAAAATACAGCAATCAGGGATGGCAGTGCAGGAATCTTACTACACTGCTTATTTAAGATACCCAGTGATTGGGAATATCCTTGGAAGCTATGTAACTTCACAAGGTGGCACAGCAGAGGGCAGGAGGTCGATCTCTATCATCAGTTGGCCCTGTTCTTTGGAACAGACTCCACCCCTCATCCTCTTGAGCAGGACTTTTTAAAATCTGGAAGCTCCTCAAGACTTTCCTCTTTACCTCTGCCCCCCACTTTCCTCTGCTAATCTCACAGTTTCTTGTTTGGTGTTCAGGACTGTTCCCTTATGCATCCATCAGGGCCCTGACCTCCCACATCGAATCCCCCCCAGCTTATGTCTATCCTCAGCACTTGCCTCGGCTCACCCTCCAACCTGGGGTTTTGCACTTACCTTACATTGCACTTCACTTCACTTGTTGTTCACACCTAAGCACCACAACATTTATCCCATTCCCCCTCCCTTCTGCACTTGTACATTCTGAACACTCACAAGGCATAGTAGGTCTGTCTCCCCTGCACTATATTTAATATTATTATGTATTGCAATCATTTTCACATCCCCTCCTAACAAAAAAACAATAAATAAATTAAATAAATAAATAAAGGTACATTACATGAATTACTGGATTCTAAAGCAAAGCGAATTTTTAGAATTCAGTCTAAGTACCCTTTTGAGCCTGAAGAAGTGATACGCTGTTATGAAGATAATTGTGTCCAATTTGAAGTGGGTAAATCTGAAAGAGACAAGCAGCAAGGTAAAACACAGCAAATTCAGATGGAGGTCAATATTCCAAAATGAGCATGGTGGCTCTCCAAACAGACACTGCCACACAATTAGAGGAAAGTACAGAGGTTCCTTTTTGGAGGATTTCCCAGAATTTTCTACAATGGTAGAGGAGCAGATTCAAGCTGCAGATGCTTGCACAAATGAAAAGGAAAAAAACAAATTAAGGAATATATGTATGGAGTTCAAAGAGGTTTTTGCCAAAGACACCTATGACTGTGGGTTGACTGATTGACATGTTGCTACACTGCCTGAAGAGTACGGTAGGGAGCCAGTATTTGTGCGACAATATAGGTTACCCCTGGCCTGTCTGTAGTCACTGGTAGAAATCATAAAGAAATTGGAATCTAAAGGCATTATTTGGCCTATTCACAGTACTTCAAATACTCCCATATTAGGTGTGCTAAAGCCCAATGGTGCCTGTATGCAGACTTAAGAGAATTGAACTAGAGGGTATCTCTTTCAAGGTGGCCCCTTCCATTTATTGATCAAGGCCTTGCACAAGTTCAAGGGTCAAAAGTGTTTACCTCTTTGGATCTTGCAGCTGGGTCTGGTGTGTGCCACTAGCTGAAGATATAAAAAATGTATTTTGGTTCTTCTTCAACAGATTACAATATGCATGGTCCCAGACCCCCTTTGGGTATATCAAAAGTGAGAGTGAATTTGGGTATTCCTGAGCAAGACAGTCACAGATGCAGCTGAGAGAGCAACCATAGTTTATGTGGATGATGTGCTAATCACAAATGAAGACTTAATAAGTCACTTTAATGAAATTAGACATGTTCTCGGTCAATTAAAAAAAGGCTGGGGCAAAAGTATCTTTACAGGCAGCACAGTGGTGTAGAAAAAGTGTAAATCTACTAGGCCACGAAGTGACAAAACATAAGTTTAAGCAATTCAGAAACTAAAAGATCCCACCAACCTGATAAGTCTAAAGAATGACAAGTTACAACAGGAAATGTATTGGACATTATGCAGAGATTACCCAGCCTTTGACCAAATTGCTAAAACAGGGTGTACCCTGGAAATGGGAAAAGGAACAAAGTGAGGCAGTGGCCAAGTTAAAAAAACTGTTTGATAAAAGCACCATGTTTAGCATATCCAATAACAAAAAACAAGATTTATTTGTAGAAATAGGATTCACAGATAAATGTATGTCAGCAGTACTACAATAAAACCTTTGGATATGCCAGTAAGGCATTGTCACAGGTAGAGACCAAATTTAGTGAATATGAAAAGGCACTTTTGACCACTGTCTGGGCATTACAACATTTATGTCCCATTATTCAAGGGCAACAGGTGATTGTTGAAACAAATCTCCAGCCTCTGCAATTCTTACAAAGTAAAAGGATCAGATCAGGGAATTTGGCCCAGTCAAGAATGACTTCATGCTATAATGGTTCTCCAGGTGTCAGTCATGGGCATTGCAACCATTTCTGGATCAACCTCATTCTTGGACTGAGAGACTCTCAGATCATTGGTATTCTTCCTAGATGAGCACTGGGAAGAAGGGGGAAAGGGTGGAAATGGCTGGATTACTTACCAGTTATTTTCATTACAGCAAGTCCTGCTCATCTTCATCACAGTAGTTGTTTCGGTCCTGGGAAAGAGAACTGGTCATGGGTAAGTTGATACCGCAGATGAGAGAGGTATTTTCTATTTTAAAGGGTTAGTACATTGAGTGAACTGTGGTAAAGAAGATTCCTTCATAGACGAGTACTGTGACAAGGAAAAGCAGGACTAGGTGCAATTAAGATCACTAGTAAGTAATCCAGCCAATTTCCATTTAGAAACAAGGGGTTAATTACAAGTTTGGCAGTGCAGAAAACATATGACAGTAACACAATTACCACACCAAACTCAGAGTTGGACCTTAATGTGAAGGGAAAACCTCCAGCACTTGCCTGGAGATGTTTGCTTAGTCTGAATTACTTCCCTCAATAAATGCTCAAAAACCCAACAGACTCCATAAACGCGGGCCATTACTGAAATGTATAATCTGGCAGAGTCAATATCATAAAAAGTTAGAGAAAAGTGAGTTACCTTGGCACTATAGAAATACCAACAAACACATAAAGAGGCCCATGGTCTTTTGTCCATCATAGTTCCATTTTCCAAGCTAACGTAGTTCAGCTTCCTGCAGGTCAGTAAGACAAGTAAAATGACTTTCAAATCCTTGCAGAGTCCATGATCCTGTGGTCATCACAAACATGACAATACACCTACTTGCTCCTGCTGTATTCACACACTAATAAAAAATGAAGGAGGAATGCAGGAGACAAGTAAAACCTAGTGACAGGAATGACTGCAAAGTTAAATTGATAATTCCTTTCAAATTTCACATTTACAGAAAATATCAGATTTGAGACAGAGCCATTTGCTAGGTGACTGAGGCATTTTGCATCAAGTGAATACATTTCTCTTGCAATAAATGTGCTTGCCGCATTCATGGCGTACAGTATTAAGGAACAAACATAACAACTTTCGTCTGATGTTCTTTCACCCACCTCTTTCATTTGCTGGTACCATGGGTTATTCTTTAAGTGAAGTGAATTTTCAAGATACGTATTTATACATTCATGGTTCATCTCAATATCCCTTTTAAATCAAAATAAACTCAGAGTAATATTGTAAAATAGGCTGTCTGTGCCTTTAGTGGGGACAGTAATAAGTGTTTCATTGATACCCTTTATATCAGTGCCAATATTACCCTCCATGTTAGTGCCATTTTCTGCAACACTTCGTAATGCCATAAACACAAATCATGATACCAGCTGATATCACCATCAATATCGATTTTTTGGATGGCAATGAATCTCTAAAATGTTGAAGCCTCTCCATCTTGTATTTACTTTAATATGTAAATGTATTATCTCCTTTTTAATCACTTACACATCAAAAACTGGAGTATTATTGCAATTATCATTCTCCAGACAATACCGTTGTTCTTTGGGTCCTCCAAAAATGTAATAATGTTTATTCCTCTTCAAACTAAAGCCGGATACGTCTGTAGTATATAGGAAATAAGAACAGATAAGGATGTACATGCTAGTGTGATTATGGGTATCATAAACAATGGTCAACACTTTTCTTTCTTCTTCAAAGTGCAGACTATTGTTTCTTGAACTCTGTCTAAAAGGAGTGTTCCACACTTACAGTAAGTCTATTTTCTCCTTGTCAAATTTGAAAACCAACAATCTTCAATTGATTCGAAAAGATGTTAAATCCTAATCTATAGTGCTTGTGTGCACTTCATTTTTCTTGTTCTCGTTCTTAGCCATTTGGTGGGTCTACATGCGCAGAATTACTTCTCTTGGGATGTCTTTCGGAGGGCCGATATTTCACCTTAATTTGGTTTGACGTCGTGTATATGTAGCCACGTTCTTTGCCTCTTCAATTGGATGGCAGTGGGGCTAGCTTTCTCTACTTCATGGGGACCCTCAAAGCGAAGCGTACTGCAGGTCTGTTTAAAATTGCTTACAAGCACCTGGTCTCCTGGGTACAACCTTGGGGGTTTTAACACATTTTCTTTTTCATGCACTTGATTATTTTTGTTGTTTCCTTTTGACCCCTCCCTTCTATTCTTGATCTGTTGAGACCTGAAAGAAACACTTGCAATCATTGTTGTTAAATAATCATGCATCTCATCCCCATTGTTGTTAAATAATCATGCATCTCATCCCCTAATGCCCTTCCTGCACTGTCAGCATCAGTTCTTACCCTAGTTGGAGGAGTCAATGGCATTCTCATACAACATCCAGTCACCAACTCTTGACGAGTTAGATGGCGATCTGAACCAGGTTGGTTTCTTAGGTCATATAATGCAAAGGGCAGACAATGCAGTCACCCCTTTTTTAAAGTGATCTTAATTTTGGCTATCCTCTCCTTAGGAAGTCTGTTTAGTCTCTCACAAATACCATTGGCCTGTGGACGGAAAGCAGATGAAAATGTGTGTTTTATACCTAAGAGAAGTACTATTTGTTCAAAAAGTTAATTTACAAAATCTGGTCCATTGTCAGACCCCAAGACTTCTCACCTCCCCCACCTGGAGAACACCTCACGTACAAGGAACTTGGCAGCACACGAGGCATCAGGGTGTGTGCATGGGCCTCCCTCTATCATTTAGAAAAAAGACATACTACAACCGACATATATCTATAGCTATTATATATCTGTAGCATATCTACATAAACTATGTGTAGATGCAGAAATGGCCCATTGGGTCTAGGGATTGCTCTTCCTACTATTCACAAAGTGTGACCTGAATAAATGTCTAGCAAACTATGCAATTAACAATGAACTGTGCCACATGCTCCAGGAGATTGGGTGAGAACCACTCTTCCGCAATTGTTGCAGCTAGACTCTCCAGAGTCATATGTGCTAGGTAGTGAAACTGCTCCAGTGCTACTCTCAATAATGCTAGAGGCATAACTGGCTTCCCAGTGCTATGCTGCCTCCAAATTGCCTCAGTGGGGGATAAGGAACACACCTGCCTCCTCCGTAAATCTTGCTCTTCTAGTGGAGCTCAACCTTGTATTTGGACAATAGACAACCTAAGCCCTCCTTTACCAAAAGGCACCATGCTGTCATTTGTTTAACATCTTCTTTCTCTAAACTGAATACGGATGGGTAATGGGCCTACATCTGTGGCTTTGCTTCCGTTGAAAATTAAATACGTTAGTTTAGAATGCGCTGAGCATTTTACAATTGCTATGTTCAATGGGAGACTCAATGCTTCTAAGCCTATCCAATAGGGCTGCATGTTGAACTGGAGAGCCATCTGCGTGGAGTAAGCCCCTACTTTTCCAGCGTGACTGACCTGTGTGCAGGGTTGATGTCACATAGACAGAGTCAGAGTACACCGTCACTTCCTCAGCCTCAAAGCTCTGCAGCGCTTCGATGAGTGCCACTAAGTTTGCAGCCTGTGATGAATAACTGAAAGGCAACCTCATACTTATTACAACTTCAAATTCACCTTATTCAGTTTTACTACCGCTGATCCCGTATGGCTTTCCCCAGTTGTCTGGTCAATTTTTGAAGAACCATCAATAAAAACAACTTCCGCCCGCCCAATAGCATTTTCTCTAACTTGGGGGATTCATTATAATTCTCAATATACTTCTATATTTCTGGATTCACTGTCTTACATCTAACAAATTTAACCACAGGGTTGGAAATAATCGCATTGCACCCTGATGCTCTTTGTGTAGTCAATGTACTTTTGGGTTTCTGAATACCACATTGTTATACTAGAAGCTTTTCAATGGCAAATTAAGCAACAGCTGAAGATTGCTCACAGGGATAGAGCCCCTTCACTACTGGATCTAAAATCATACTATAATATGCCAGTGGTTTATGTTCATGACCTAATGTCGTCGTCTGCGTAAGAACTGCTGTCATGACTTCTCCATTTGAATGGGAGTATACATACAATTCTTTCTATAATTTGGGATTCCCAACACAGGGGATGTACTGATTGTTTTTTTCAATTCCTCAAACCCTTCAGTCATCTCATCTGTCGATATTATTGTGCTCTTATCTACTTGTGCTACTTTAAGTCCTTTTAAAAGTGGTTGGATGTATGCGCTGTAATCACAAACCCAAGCCCTGCAATAATGATATAGACCTAGGAACTGTTGCATTTCCCTCACTGTTTTAGGTGCTACAGTTTTCATAATTGCTTCTGCTCTTTCAGGTGTCACTTTTTTCCATCTGGAGGACTCTGTTAAAAATGGAAGGGGACTCGCAGTACGTTTCAAGCGGATCGTTCTATATGAAGAGGAAGTAAAATCTTGTGAGTCTTCATAAAGGGAATCGAGAAATTTTTTACAAAAAAATAAACAACTGTAAAATATTTGGCTGTGAAGATGTTCCACAATATCATCGCAGGGTTTCGAACCAACAGAAACTCAGCTTCTACTAAATTGAATGTCCTAGATAAATCTCCATGACCAACCCTTCGATTTTTTGACAGGGTACACAGCCATGTTACATGAGTCTGATCGCATTAATATGCCTTGAAAGTGGAAATGGTCTCAAATATACCTTCATCCACCTCTCTAGACATGGGGTATTGCTTTGCTCATGGTAAAAGAGATCCTGGTTTTAATTTAATTTTAACTCCCTCTATCCCGTTTAATAAAACCATATCATATGGGCTCTTGGTCTACAAAATATCTTGCACTTTCTCTAAGCATCCTGAAAAAATGGTGATCTTCTTTTTACCAATGCCATTCTCAGCGGTATTTCTACATTCTTTCTTTTAATCCATTAAGTGATACTTATAAGGAACACTAGTTTATCATCAAAGTAATCATCTCTAAACAGTTCTTTGTCTGTCAAATCTGTCAACCTATATCCTTCACTGAGGGCTATCACTGTTCTCCAGCCCCTTCCTTCATCATCTTTCCAATGAAGCATCACTATTCTCTGGCCACTGCTGCTTCTAATTCTAAGGGAATGATCTGCCCTTCCTCATCGTCCATAGGGATTTCTGGCCTAAACAAAAATTCAGGTATTTTCAATATTTTACCTTCAAACCTTGGATACCATGACAATAAAATAGTCCATACAAAAATATTTCTGGATCCAAAGGCACTCTTCTTAATGCTTTCTGGCCCGTAAAGTCCAGTATAAACTCTCCCACATTCATATAGTGTATAGCTGGAGCAAATCACACTATTCCTTCGTCGGTGAAAGATATCATCATGTTAAGCTTTGTCATTAAACCACATCCCCATATACTGACTGGTGTCTGCCTAGAATATAACAATGGCATTGGCATACAATGTTCTCCTATAGAAATTGGTAATTTGTCTGTAAAAGGAACTACATTTGTCGCCCCAGAGAACCCATGAGCTTTCATGACAATTCCTGATATTGGATATTTTCCCTCACAGACACAGGAACAATTGGCTCCAGTGTCCACTAAAAATGAAATGTCTTGCCTCCTATCGTCACCTTGATCCTTGGTTCCTCTTGGGGGTCTGATGTCACTGATAATACTAACACATCAAGTCACTATGTAGGCAGTCCTATTGTGGATATAAATCCATCATTGTAACTGTGAAACGTTTTCCTCCTATCACAGTTACATTCTCCATTTTGGGTGTGGGTGCCTGTTGTGTCCCTAAAGTCATATTCTATTGTGGTACCATAGTCTGCTGTATTGGTGTTTGCTGCGGCTGGCCTGTTGCGTTTGCATGGGTGCCTGCTGCGGCTTCCCTTGCAGTGATTGCCTTTGCAGCGGCGCATGTTTAGGAGCATACATGAGATCTTGGGAATAATTTTCCTGCGGTTCTGCATTATATTGTGGAGCATAACCCATCCCCTCTCTTGGTGCTTGCCAATTCTGTTGCATGCCTCCTCTGCTTTTGCATATCCTAGCTATATGCCCCATTCTCCCACAATTCCAATATTGTTGTGGCTGTCCCACAATTAAATCCTCCTCTTCCTTGAAAGTTTTGAAATCCATCTCTTCCTATTCCTCTAGACCATTTCCCTCTTGGCAAAAAGATGTACCCGCTCTGATCTGCGGGATATCCAGTATTATGTTGCTGCCCTGACTGTGTCTCCTGTGTTACCCCTCCTTCGTTACTTAGCAATACTGCTCCTTCAATGGCTATCTTGGACAATTTCTCCTGGACTAGCTTTGCTTCCTCCTGCTTACCATTTTCTGCTTTCTTCTGATTTTTTTCCTTCATTAATCGGCAGTGATGCACAAAAGTTATTTGTATCTCTGGCCATGGCTTTGCTTCCATTCCCACCTGTTTTTTTCAATTGTTGTTGCACTGGCTCGGGCAGGCCCTGACACAAAATGTGTTAAATAATTCTACCATGTTATCCCATGGATCACCCATCTCCCACCGACATCTGTCTTGAATATGTTGAATAAATTCAACAGGATCTTAATCCTCTCCGATTTTCCTAGTCATAATCACACCCATATCCGATTTATTGGGATATATTTCACTCTGAGGACATACCATACAGTTATTAAATGGTGTTTCATCGTATGTCGTGTTTTACGCAGTCACACCTGCGTATCCTGCTCGCTTACAAATGTCAGCTCTCTCCCCTAAAATAGCTTCTGCAGTCCTTTAATATCACCTATAGCTACAGTCATTCCTGATGTCATTCTTTCTAATGCATCAATCCATTTTCCTGCACTGGAAGTTAAACTCTGGACCTTAAATTATCTTTATCTATCTGTGGCCATTGCATATATTGTGGTCGTCCTCTCCCCTTCTCTAATAATAGGAATTCCAAATATCCTGATTAATAATCATATTTCCCTACACTCCTTGTCGTCACAGCAGAACTAGCAGAGCCCATTTGTTTCCCTCATGGTAATGATCTTACCCTACTTACATATGGCGTGGCTATGTCCCCTGTACTGCACTGGTCGTCGCTCAGTATAAGGCGCTGGTTCTGGTGTCTTCCCTTTAGGGTCCTCTAAATCAGACCATTTTATTCCTTTTCCTGCATTTGATTCTTTTAAAAACATGCATGCGCGCTCTCTTTGCACCCTTTCGTTCTCCTGCCTTTCTTTGTCTGACATCATCATACCCCGCTTGTGTGACTATTGTCTCTTTCTACATCGTCGAGGTCTAAATCGTTTGAAAGACTATGTTCCATACTTATCTGTTATGATGTCACATGATCTATCTTCGGTTCCCTTTAATAGGGATCCTTCTATATTCTCTTGGGTTTCGTACCTCCCTCTGTACCTCATTTGCCTATGTAACTTCGCAAGCCTTTGCTCTATGTCCTCTGTATGATGCCCTTCAGCCCACGCTGATCGCGGAATTCTTTGCAGCTCCCTACGGTGCTGTTGTGACCTTTTCTCCTCCTCCGATCATTCGTGTGCATCAATCGGTACTGTGCACCTATTGCATAAATATTCTACTTCATTGTCTTTTAATCTCCTATTCTTATTAATTTCTTCTTCTCTTCTCCTCATCGCCCTCAATTCATCTTCCTCTCGCCTTCGTTGTAACCCATGTACTGTCATTCTTTGGGCTTCTAGCTCTTCCTTGTCTTCTCTTCTAGTCTCTCCTTCTCTTTTCTTGCCCATGTCTTCCTCGTTCTTTCCTTCACTTGCATTCTTTGCCCCTCTCTTCTTTATATGCCATTTCTTCTTCCTTCTCTTTGAACTGGAGAACTTCCAGCCCTTTAAGATGGGTCAGCAATACATTTGAGACGAATGGGGATGCAGAGGTTACTCAAACATCAATAAACTAAACGACTCAGAAATTAGGCAAAAAGGTAACTGTTTTAATACCAATTATCTAAAACAGGGAGACCAACAAACTTCATTGGACAGGTCATGGCAGGGTCTCAACGAACATTATCAAAAAGTGCTCTTTTATACTAAAATCTTGTCATAGCTGATGTACAACCTGCGTATTTACTAACGTCATCCTATGTGGCAAACTACAAAACTCATGAGTAACGGTGATAGGGTGTAAGGGATCATCTAGATATATAATCGATACATGTCTAATGGGAGTGAGAAAGGTGATAGGTTTCTTAACATCAGGGGAGGCAACTAAGCCCTTCCCTTAAAACTGGTCACTATGAATGTCACTAAATACACAACGTCCTATTGGCTATGAAATTATAGGACCCCTAATCATACGATCCTCTAACATTGGTTGGCTTCTAACCTCCGTCATCATACTTCAGCGCACCCAGGCCAAGCGTCCAGGTGCTGGTGAGTTAGTCTTAAACATCTGCTTCCCATCAATTAGAACATCATCCATCATCACCTCAGTGGTCGGTTGTCAATTAGGGCCTTTGAGCTCGTCCATCGGAGTGTTCTTTTGCTCTGGAAGATACAGGGGAGTAGAGGCACGCTCTGCCCTCGTGCATAGGTGTGACCATCCTGTTCATCCAACTTCTTCTTCTTAAGTGACTGAACACCACAAAATTGAGCTTTCAGTGTATTAAAATGAATATTTTTCCAACGAGCCTCTGACGTCTTCCTTGTCCTCTTCAGGTTTCTGAATAGGAGGTTCATTCCTCCACAAGATTGTAACTTATTTCTGTTCTTCTCAGCCGAATACGACCTTTGCATCTTGGCTCTTTCAACCTCGCCTTTCTGAAATCCGCTTGTAATTCAGTTATTTTCTTACTGCCCCATGCTGAAAAAGGTAGCCTTTCTCCTTTAGTTCAGCACTGTTTATAGTTCATACTGGGACCATCCATTCTTTACTCATTCCTATGTATCCATACATTGCTGCTTGCCGCAATCTATTCACTATAAAGCTAGCCACTATAAAGCTAAACTCCTTCTGCTTGCGTTACTTTGCATTTGTAGACATGTGAACTGGCTTGATATCTTCATTGTTTCTGTATTATAAGCTTCTTTACCTTGAGCTCAAAATGTTGATTATCTGTGATACTTTATTGATGCCTTATAGAATATCCGCATTCTGTTGTCCCTGGATTTCTTCTATGTACGTCAGCATGACTCTCACATGACATCACCAATCTATTTCGTCAGTCAGGCATCCTGCATCTTCTGGGATCTCATTTAAACAGCTATCATACTGTCTTGAATGCAGGTATGGTTTTCTCAATGGGAACCTTGCTTCCAGGATTTCCTTTGGCCTCTGTCATTTTAATTGTTCTGCATATATCATATACTCTGGTTTCCAACATGTAGGCATTCTCTGTAAGGTGGTGGGGGGTACTTAGCTCCTTCTCTACATCTTTCTTTTCCTGCTCTTTTCTCTCCTCTCTTTCTCGAACCCAATCAATGCCCTTATCATCTAGATTAAGCAATATTTGTCCTACCATCCACTCATTCTTCACTATCTTTATTTCCCTAACTTTATCTTTTATTTATTTTTGTTTTCCTGCTTCTTATTCTATCTTTATTCATCTATCTTGTCTGTTCTTCCTCCCATCAGGCTGTTTACTTTCATCGCATGTTTATATATCTTTGTGTTCTCTGCTCTTGCTCTCTTCTGCATTATCCTCGCTGCTATAAGCAGGTGGTGCATACGTTGGATTAACATACCTCGCCGCTGCTTTTAATTCCTTCAAAGGGTAAAATCCTTTCTCCTCTTTATCCACACCCTTCTCTTCAGGGCGGGGTAAGGGGAGCCAAAGGTGTTTTATCCTCCCCTTTATGCTGATTGGATGCTCACACTGCCTATAGGCTGGATCTTCCTTCTCACTCTGGTACATTTTCCAAAGCTCTAAAATGGCAAATCTTTTCTGCAACTTTTTTCCCTTATATGGCATGCAAGTATGTCGTCATATCCCGCAATACATCTTTTGACAGCTAACCCTCCTGAGGCCATGGCATAAATGTCTTATTGGTCGTGCACTGACCTATTCCGAATATTTTGTTATTTTCGCTGTGTATCTCAATAATGACCTACATAATTGTAAAGGGGGTGTATCCCCATGATGACAGATTAATTTTGATCATCAGTTTTATTTGATACTTTATTTTATTCAATATTCCATGCCGATCAATTAGCACAGGCAGCATCAATCACTGTTAATTATAATCGAAAAATATTTTAACTGCTCACTTTATTTTAAAAATGTATACGATTATATTTTGTTTCCTCCTTCGTTTACACTTTCTACTAACCTTTTTTATATAATTCTTGTATTATTAGTATGTTAAGAGTCTCTTCTATTTTCCTTTGATTTCTCTCTTCCTGATTGATGTCAATCTCTTGATCAAAATGTTCAGCAATCTCTTTAATGTTTTTACTATCATTTTATATTAATCCGTCGAGAAACAGCAAAAGATTTATTTGAACAGTTCTATAACCCCTCATATATGCACTTTAAAAATGTTTTTTACGGCATACGCCTTCCTCTACTACCTTAGTGAATGTATCCCTTCTCTATTTCACTCCATTCTGGAGTTTGACACGCACTATTCTGCAGACTGTGTCTCAGGAATCCTTAATAACTTAGTGCATACCCTTCTACCTTCTTGAAACCAGGAATCGAGGCATTTATAATTTCCTCAAAGAATTCTGTTACTTTTTACAATTATTTTTAACACCACAATCTCTCCCCCTCTATTTTGCCACTTTCTTTGTTTTACTTACATCTGTGACTCAGAGTCTTCCGGCATTGACTCTTCCCCAACCGACCAGTTCGCTTTTCATCCACAAGGCACCTGCGGGTACCAGACAGGAATTTTGTCAAAGGGGGACCTATCAACCAAATTGTCTTCACACGTGGCTCTGTGAACCGCTCTCCACAGGAAACTCTGCCGTTATCTGGCTAATGGCGAGAGTTGCTTAGTGCCGGGGGTCTGGATCTGGCCTAGGTCGACTAGATTGTAACCATCCGCACTGCTATCAAATGTGCTCTTGCACCCTGAAGCGTCTTTTGTGCTACATGGAATTACAATAATAGATCTTATACCAAATTCTCAGACAGACTCAAAGAGTTTGGCAAAATACTACTTTATTCTCAGTTTAATAAAGAAGGGTCAATTGGCAGACATCAGACTGATGCCTCCACACTCACACAGCAGCTTGAATACATGGAGGTCTTATACTACAATATGCATCCTCTATGATGTTATTCCATGTGGCAGAATACAAAACCTATTGTGGGAAGGGATTGGTGAAGGATGCATATCTACTTATAGAATACATACGATTCAGTGCTTCATTGGCTACCCCTGATCTGAAGGGCACACCTTGAACTATACAGATTTCAGCAGAAAAAACATCATTCGATTGGCCCCTACAACTTTGTATGTTAGGATGTCCCCCTACCCCACTGATTGGTTGGCATTCTATCCCAACCATGGACTTTTAGCACCTTAGCAGCACGTACGTGAAACGAAACCTAGGTGTTTGAATCCTGTCATTTTCCCAAATAGTCCATCATCTCTAATCGATAGGCTATCAGCCAAAGTCACCCGTTTGTAGTTGACATTTTGTCTGCTCACTGCCCTGTAACATTCAAGGTAGTGTGAGCACACCACTATTTTAGCTTAAGGCTCTAATGAATAGCCTTTGTTTTCGACTTCTATGTCATGTGTAAAAAGACCACAAGTGTGTCAATTTCAGCCTTCAGTTTATTGCTATTGTTGCTCCTCTTGGCCTCTAGAAACATGCTCACTCTCTCATATGAATTTTATACACTTTTAATTGACCAGCAGTTTGGCTCTCACAGATGTTTTCATCTTCTTCCATCTATAAAGAACGATCCACATTCAGAACTTATCCATGTTCTCCCTTTGTGTTATGTGCTTCTCCCCCAAAATAGCCTCTTCGCTCTGGGCCAACCTGGATTTATCAGGCCTGCTTACGGAGCTGTCTTTCTGCGTCTTCTGATTTTTACAGCCTTGGCCCGTCTCTGAGGTAGCTTGGTTAAATTCAGCATAGGCTGTCATCCATTCTCCTAATATGGCCATCCTTGCCACATTATATATTTCTCTATAGCAAGCTTTCATAAGCCATCTTTCTACCTTGTATTACTGCATATTTACAGTTATTGGTCAGTGAGTTACTTCATTCTCTTTAGATCCATGATTAGTTTTAGTTTCCTGTTACTCTCATTGCTTCAATTACAGTGTTACTTAAAATGTTCATATCATTTCAACATCGGTTCATATATCTATATTATGACATCACTTCATCCTCATTAGATTTTACTTTGACGTCGGTCCATAATGTTCACAGATGCATTCTGACATCTTGGCAGGCGACATCCTTCAATGAAGCTTTCTTCCATGCAACATCCTTCCATACTTTCAGTGCAAGGGTACATTTTGTATGGCTGCTTCGCATACACTCGATGCAACATTGGAAGTATACAGATGGTCCCATCTATGGTTTTTCTTTGACTGTTCCAATATGATAGTGGTGCAGGAGCTGGCAGGAAAACATTTACCAGCTCCTCTACACAGTTATTGCACTTTGTCTCAGGAATTGACTATTTAACAATTAGATCACTGTTGTCAGCTATTGCAAATCAGCCAAGTTTACAGGAGACAGTGTTTCCCTGGGATCACTTTGAGGGTTAGGACCAGCAAACACAGACCATTAACAGGCAACACATTGTGGGATATTTCAACCCATGCCAATGCACCCTACTATACCCCTTTGCCAATGGGGGAAAGAAAACTGCCATAAATGGAGGCGCTAACCCCTGTGCGTGCTAAATCTGCAAAAACTGTGCATGGTTCAGAAATCACAAAGAGGCTGCACCACCTTGCCACACACAGGCAAAGCTGAGGTCCAAATAGAACTCCCTGCAGGAGAATGCCAGTGAGTTCTGTTACCTGTTACAGGAATCAAAGACCACAGAAGGGCTAAAATCTGAAAATGCCCTTAAATACAGCTTCCTAATCAATGGCAACCTTCAAAGTGCTGTTTTGGCAGTAAATTCAGTCATTTCCCCAGTGAGCTATTGAAAACAAAAGTTGCTGATATCACAGATTCTACAGGTGGCTCAGAGAAAGCCGGGCCTCACTGACTGACAGATGCATCAGAAAATTAGCTGTCAAACCCAGTTTAAAGGTGTTTCTGTTTCCTGATTAAAATGGCAAAATTCACCTATTTAAAGCATGTTTGTGAAGGGCTAATTCTTTTAAATGCCCAAATCCCTTATAAACTGTGCTTATATTTTATATGTGTGAAATGAAAAGACTTTAATTTAAATGAACCCAGTCTGGAGCTAATCAACTATTTAATTCTGATCTGTCAGCCCAGCCTGGGAAATATTCACATTTCAGCGTGACACTCAACTGCTATAGGAAGGCTTAAGTGATGCTAATGGTTCCCGCATATTGACAACAAGGAGCTCAATGAGACTTCATTAGACATTCGTCTTGTGGCTGAGCCAAGAACAAAGGACAGTCTCTGCAGGGGAGGGATAGGATGCTTCTCTCTATACCCCAACCTGATCAAATGGATCTGATAGCTGTTTTTTGTTGAAATGAGAAAATAAACTCTGAACTTCTTGGTGTTTAAATCTGTATTTGTGAGTAAGTTTGAAACTATTTTAACTGTGCAACCTGAAGGAGTACAAATCAAAAAAATGGGTAGATGTTAACCTAATTTTAGGCCAATGCTTTTAAGACATTGATGAAATCTGTACCACTTAAGGTACCAAAGTTACAAAAAAATCCTTATGGTAGCAGAACTATTAATGTTGCAAGCCTAAGATTGTATGTACATGATCCACTGATAAGCGCCCAGAGGTGTACCAAATTAGAAATTATTAATCCAAACTGTTATGATTAAAATTGATGAAATGCCATAGAATGAGAAATACAGCTCTCACAGAGATGGGAATTGGACGCCAGGATAAACCTAAAAAATGTAATGGGTGTGTCTGATTTTAGTAGAGGGCATAATTGTAAAATGTGTATTCATGGGAAAGCTAAATTGTGGTCAAAATCAATGTGGGAGTTTCTAAATCGCATCATAAAGATGACAGCTCTGTTCAGACCGCCAACCAGGACAAGGCAAGTGCCTGTGGTCACTCACAGCAGTGGGGGGCGTGTTTTGAAATTCTGCCCACACCATAAACTTGGGGATGGCATTTGATAGTATAAATATAGGAACTTCACAACACATAGGACACTGCTTCCAAAACCCATCCAAATTTCCACGCAGCACCTTGTTCCAGAACTCTTCATCTTGTAGCTGACTCCAGACTTCTTTGAAGATGCAGATTTCCTTGCATAATCTAGACTTTAGCATTGCTGAACTCTTGCTAGCTACACCCAATTTCAAAACATCCACAACTTAAAAGAATAATTCTGATTCAGCTTGGATTGCTACCATTAAGGTTTGCCGGCTGAAACTTGCATCCTGTAATCTGCCGTGTCCAGTGACCAGAAATGCCCATCCAAACCCAGTCTGAAGCGCAGTCCAGAATTGACCCGAACTGCGCCGCTGATTCAATCCCTCCAGAGGTGCCCTGCTGCCAGTAGACCTGAACCGATCCAATAGCCATAACCGGGCGGTCCAATTTAATTTCAAAGGACTGTAAGTATTAATAGGAAGAACAGTGACCCATAGAATATCTGCATTGTATTATCCCTAGCGCAATCCATCTCATCTTTAAATTCAGAACCCTAGTATCGTTAGAATCCTTCTTGCGCTGATTTTTCTCATCTGTGTTACAAAACCATAAGTCCTTAGTGATTTTGAGTAACTAAAGTAAATCCCAGAACAAAATCGAGTATCCACCACGTGAATGGTTGCTCTGGCCAAGTAGCTGTGAAGATTCATGTGTGGCCCCTTCTTTTTCATAGTCATTAACATAGTGTAATAAAACCGATCTGTCATTTTTAAAATTGAAATTCTGTTTTCAATTTCGCGCCTATTTTGCAAAAAATATAACTTCTTCAATTTTAAAGATACACTGATACCTAAGACCCTTGGCTACATCCACAACTAAAATTGCAGGACAGTGTATTTGAACCGTTTTCCTCCAATATCTCATAGGAAAAGTTTGCCGCAAATTTGTAGTTTTCAAAAGTTTACACGTGTCTTTTTGCCATTTCAAAGTGCTTCTTCCATCCCATCCTGATGTAAAGTGTGTACTGTTGTTTATATTATAGCTCATGTGTGTTAGGACCTGTTCAGTGCTGCTTTCCTTAGAATCTTTCTCCATTTAAGCATTTTTGCACCCTTTTGCATTATTTTACAAAGCAATTGTTGTCACCTGTCAGTTTAAAAGTGTCACTTTCCAAAAACGATTTTCTCTCTTGTTTGGGGGAGGGAAGATTGCATTTAAGCTCTAGACATTGTCTTTCATTCCTGAATACCTGCTGATTATTTGCATCTCTGTAGGATTGCTCATGTGTATTTAAAAAAACTTTTCAGGGGTAATATTAACCTAAACGCTATCTGTTAACAAATCAAAACTGTTCTTTTTCCTGTGTTTTCTATGCTGCATCATTATAAGTGAATTCAATTGCTTGACTTATATTCTGAATTGGATTATCACCGTTAGTGATTCCTGTCCCATATATACATATATATATATATATAAATTGATGTGTGATTTGGATATTAAATAAATAAATATTTACCTTTACAAACTAGCCTGATTCCTGATCCAGTGTGACCTAGGGGGTATTTTGGGATGGGTGTGATATGAGTGGTATATCATTCAGAATATTGAACTTATAGACACAAATAAATAAGGGTTTCATTGCGCACTACATGCTAGGCGAGACCTGGGTGTGTGCCTGAGTGAAATACCTTACAGCTTGTGAAGGCTCTGTAGGCTTAGTTGGCCACTCCACAGCTCCTGGTTGCTGGCTTACTTGTGCACCTTTCAACCATCCTCCTAGTCATTCCACCCTTTTCCCTCCCACAGACCTTGGGTCGGGTGTATGTTAGGTTTATGGTCATACTTCTATTTCATCCTGCTATATTGAAACTTTACATTGCACCAATGTTTTCAAAATGTTCCTGGAAGCAGTGGGGAATGGGCAAGAATGTGCCACAAGCTCTGCTACTCTCAATGGGGGTTGGGCTCACTTTCTGTGTTCACGCTTTTGAATGCGGACCAGTTAGGACATTGATATGTTTTTTCCACAGTCCACCCCTTCACGGAACCAAAGCTTAAAACAGGGGATCTTTCCAATCACGTAAGCAATTCGGCCCTCCGAGAAGGCTCCCTAACTGGGGGCAACATTAGAGCGTTTCACTGTTTCAGGTAGCAAGAGTTTGCACGTAGATAATTAAATGGCACAGTAGAACATTGGTCTTAAAGGTTTACTGGATTGCAAAATTTTTGCAATCCAGTAAAAACAGAAAAAGGCATCTGAACAGAAGGGCAGGCTTTCTGCGAGGTCTCGCGCATACATGCCCCATTTCAGTAGGCAGATGCCAGTTCAGTCCTGGTTTTAACTTTGCATGCTGGGACTTGTAGTCCTGGATGAGCCAAAGAAAAGTCCCAGAATGCAGACTGAGCTAGCATCTCCGGACCCAAATGGGAGATATTGGCATGTATATCACCAGATGACACACAGATCTTACATCACCTATGGCACAGTTAAGCATCAGGGATCCTGGTCCCTCTTGCACATTATGGGGGAGAGTTCACATATACTAAAAAGACCACAGACCCAGGTGAATGTGCTTATGACCCACGCAAATAAAGCACCAAGGATCTACTCTGCATAACCTTTGCAGTTCCAAAACAAGGTCAACCTTTTCTGTGCAAAACAAGCAGACGTAAGAGATTTCATTTTACAGAAGCTTAGGAACAGGCTTTGCTAGGCATCATTCAAGCACAAATGACAAACCGTAATTTGTTTTTTTTAATGTTTTATTGGCTAGAAGTCAAATATGTATAAAATAATCATCAACTTAAAATAAACCTTTAACATTACATTTCCAGAGAGCATCTACATCCAAACAACAACACAATCCGATACCCTAGTTCCCCACTTAATATGTCAGGACAAACAAATAAGCAGTTAAATTTTAAATCGACCAGAGTTCAATTATTCCTCACCCCCAATCCTAGATAGTCCCCTCCAATTTGATAGCACAGCGTCAAGCATTTTCATCACGGCAATAGCCAACCTGGGCTAGTCACCATTCCACCCTTGTAAGAGTTGTCCACATCCATAGAAATTCATCAAGAAAAAATGCTAGAGTCTCACTCAGAGCTTCACAATTCATTACTAAATGCTCTGGGGTTTCCACATGCTGGATACTCTTACAGTACCGACAGGATGCATTATCAACACCCACCATCTTCCTCCTAAACAGAACCTCTCTTGTATGGAGGATATTAAGACGACATCTAAGAAGTAAGTCCCGATATTTTGGTGAGGGGAATTTGATCATGAATTTGGGTAACTCATTGACCCTCCCACTCTCAATGGTCATCGTTTCTCTGGACTTTAAGCCACCGCATTGATCTGTGAAGATCCAGTCCCTGAGCAACAGACACTCATGGGATTGCACAACAACAGTTTCACAGAAACATTCTGATCCACCAGGAAAGCTCCCACCTTATTCCTCCACTGTTCCAACTGACCTTCTACCAGTTGGAAGGACTAACCGTAATAGTAGCAGCAGCTTCTAGGAGTCACAGTTCACCCCTACTCTTTAAAAGAGTGTGACAATGAAAATGATTTGCAGCCCAGCACAAGCCCGTTGGTGGAAATATCCACGACAGTACGACACCCACAGCCCTAATGACATCTCCCACTATGACTGCCCAAAAAGTCAGTTAAAATGCAGCATTAGGAGAGGGCGGGCAGGAGCAGTTATATATTCTGACATAGAGGTGTTGCATGTCTTTTGGTTGTCAAGTCTATATACTTAATTCAGGGTGGAAAGAACTCCCTCCAATCAATGAGACATTAGGATGGTAAGAGTCTTCTTCCTGGAACAGTAATGATGATCTGTGGCCCACAGATGAAATCTCATAGGTTAGTCGATCCACCTCAATTATAGGAGGGGACTGAAAACAAGTGGGTGGTACCTCAAATGTCTGCATCCCATATTCAGACAGGCCTCCATGAGAGACGTATTTATCTGGCCCATAGTACCCTTAGGAGATTTCAGACTGCCTCACCCGTATTCATCTTCCTTGCTCCCTCCAAGAGCACATCATCTCCCTTGCTCCCTCCAAGAGCACATCATCCAGTATTGATTGAACAGCCTCAATAAGATTTAACTAAAGCACGCAAGAAGAAGGCTGTTCTTTTAGTAGGAACCTTTATTGGAAATGACCCCCGCACCGCATCCTCAAAATTTCTTACAACGTTCTTATCTAGTGGCATCACTTCCGCATTTCTTAGGTGATACCATTGTCCCTGTGAGGGATTGGGGTTGTATCATGGGGCTGCTGGGACAGGAACACACAGAACTCAATGTATGGGCAGAGAAGCCCAAAAGACTTCATTTCACATTAGTTCATGTGTGTTTGGAGAGCGTGCAATGCTTGTTCTAAAAAAACTCCTCCTCAGCCCTTGCTCCAGGTTGGTGATTTTCACATCTGCATGCACGGGCAGGAGGAGAGCATGGAGGAGTGTCGGAAGGTTTCCTGCTGAATGTGGAAGGAGGCTGGCGGTTTGGAGACACAGAAAGGGAGGAGGGATGGCAGGCTACACTGGCTATCCCTACCTCTCAGCATGAAAGGCGAACGCCACTTGAGACCACAGGATTTTCCCGCTTCAGTTAAATGCCTCAATTCTGTGGTTTTGTGAAATGAACAAGAAAGCAGGAGGGGAAGTGAAAAATAAAGAGCTGCATGAACGCTGCATTTGGGGGGGGGGGAAGTATGGAACTGTGGCAATAACTCCTCTGGCAAGCATTTTCAGGAGTTTGTTGGGTCAGGTTGCTCAACAATCATGTGTTAAATGTCATGCTGAAGTTCTTGTTTCTGCTTTTGCTATTGCTTTAGTCCAGGTTCCTGGATACAATGTGCTTATGTTAATCACTTTATTTATTTATTTTTTTATTGAATTTAGCTGAGAAAACTCAACTTGTTTCAAGTTTAACATTTCACTAAAAATTTTACAAATTGCAATTAATTTAACAATTTATAAAAGTTCTCAAATGACAATTAAACAGCATCCATCAAAACTAACACTGAACAGACTAAATTAGATACATTTTTTAAAAGAAGTATACATTTTAAAGGAAGAATACAATAATACTATATTTAAAACATACTTAAAACAAGGTGTACTGACAAATCAATATACACCTACACATAGGCATAAATACATCAGACATTGAAATTCATATTTAATCTTGTACATGATTTATGAAACTTATCTCAGGTCTATTTCTCCTCCTAAATTTTATAGGTTCAGAGATTCTAAATCATCATCGGGATAGATTCCACATCCAGATTCAAAGCCTTCATAAAATTAAAAGTTGCAATTCGAATACTGATGATCTTGGTGGAGAGAATGGTTGGCCATCTGGTCTCAGGAGTCATCCAACCATCAGGTGTTTCCTGAAAAATGTAGCTCTTAAATCTATCAGTGCTGGACATTCCACCACAATGTGTTTCAGGGTCTCCTTAATGGAAACGTCTACACAGTATCTGCAGAAATTCTCTTTCGCACTAATAATGTGTGTTCTTGCTAAAACATCTCGGGTGGGAATCAGATTAAAACATAGACATAAAATTAACAATCGCAATTGAGGTGAGGGAGCTCTATACAAATAGGCTTCTATCTCTTTCAGTTTTTTATTTACAAAAGCAACCTAGTCAAAATCTTTATATGAGACACACCGATTTCTAGTATTAATCTAAAACAGAAAGGTGATGGCTGGAAGGTTTTTAATTAATCATAACCACGGGCAAAGGTCTGGGCAACCCTCCAGACCATCGTTTTTCAGCCTGCAAAGCCATTACAGAAGGGGAAAAACCATATGCAGATCAGGCTTGGTCCTACCTCAAAAGGGGCAGTCCTGCCTGAACTGCTAGCTCACATCCCTTCTGCACGAGACCACAAGCATCCCCAGACATGTTTCAGCCTTGTTGGGCGTCATCAGTGAGGAGTAGCTTGGGTCTGTAGGCCCGCCAGACTCGGGACCTACGTCTGGGCATACCCATCCCACTCGGGGTGACTTTGGCAAAACAGAAAGGTGATGGCTGGAAGGTTTTGAATTAATCATAACCACGGGCAAAGCTCTGGGCAACCCTCCAGACCATCGTTTTTCAGCCTGCCAAGCCATTACAGAAGGGGAAAAACCATATGCAAATCAGGCTTGGTCCTACCCAAAAAGGGGCAGTCCAGCCCGAACTGCTAGGTCACATCCCTTCTGCACGAGACCACAAGCATCCCCAAACATGTTTCAGCCTTGTTGGGCGTCATCAGTGAGGAGTGGCTTGGGTCTCTAGGCCCGGCAGACTCGGAACCCACGTCTGGGCATACCCATCCCACTCGGGGTGACTTTGGCAAAACAGAAAGGTGATGGCTAGAAGGTTTTGAATTAATCATAACCACGGGCAAAGCTCTGGGAAACCCTCCAGACCATAGTTTTTCAGCCTGCCAAGCCATTACAGAAGGGGAAAAACCATATGCAAATCAGGCTTGGTCCTACCCCAAAAGGCGCAGTACAGCCCGAACTGCTAGGTCACATCCTACCAGGCTGCACCTCACTGAGGAGGTCCAACAAGGCCGAAACATGTCTGGGGTTGTTTGGTTTTCTGTGCAGAGGGGACCTGGCCTAGCAGTTCGGGCTGGGCTGTTAGCTTCGGTGGCGGCAGCTGCTGACTGATTTGCACATGGCTGGTTCCCTTTTGCAATGGCGCAGACGGGCTAAAAAATGGTGGTGTGGAAGGTTGCCCAGAGCATTTGCCAGTGGTTTAGATTCAATCGAAACCTTCCACCCATCACTTTTGTGGTCAGTTTGTTTCTCCTTGTGAGAGAGGGTATGCCCAGACGTGGGTCCCTTGCTCGCTGCGCCACAGGGAATCAGGCTGCACCTCACTGAGGAGGTCCAACAAGACAGAAACATGTCTGGGGTTGATTGGTTTTCTGTGCGGAGGGGACCTGGCCTAGCAGTTCGGGCTGGGCTGCTACCTTCGGTGGCGGCAGCTGCTGACTGATTTGCACATGGCTGGTCCCCTTTTGCGATGGCTCAGACGGGCTAAAAACGGTGGTGTGGAAGGTTGCCCAGAGCATTTGCCAGTGGTTTAGATTCATTCGAAACCTTCCACCCATCACTTTTGTGGTTAGTATTAATCCAATCCAGCTTGAAAATGTTATCCTTTGCTCTGGTTGGATTCATAATGAGTGTCTCAAGATTAACATCTGCTCTTACTAAGGTTTTCATGATATATGTTGACCTGGATCGGACAAAACTATGGGATGATGATAACATATAAACAGAAAGAGTTGACAAAATGTTATCAGTACGCGTATATGTTAAACATTTACAAAACAGGGTGCACAGCCGCCAATCATATTCCACAGCCAAGGAAGTGAGTCCCAACTCATGTCGCAGCCATGGACCCGGTATACATTGAGGCAAATGGAGCACCGATCTCCAGAATTTCGCCTCTAACTTGTTAAAGAAGGATGGTTTAACTATATTCTTAGTCTCCAACCCATAAAGGATTGTGGGCAACACTTTCTGTCGCCAATACATAATTGCAGGTCTAATTGAAAATTTGCTGTACTTATATAGTACCAGTCTTGTCTGCAAAATGTCTGAGACTAATTTTTGTTCAAGAAACCTCAGCTGTGAATCAGCTTGCGCCATACCATCAACCAGGATACTTCCACCTCTGCATCCTTAATTCTCCTTTCCATCCTGGTCCTCTTAGTCATTTTAGGTGCATAGTATACTATCTGCGTTTTTTTCATATTTATGACTAATTCATTCTGGTCCAAGCATGAACTTTATGTGGACAACAGAAGTTGGAGACCTACAGGAGTTTTTGAGATTAAGACCAGGTCATCAGCATACCATAATGCTTTAATTGTCACCCCATTCATTTTTGGCGAGTCCGATGACACCTGAAGGAAAACCTGCATTACATCATGTATACAAAAATTAAAGAGGGCTGAAGCAAGAATACATCCCTGCTTCAGCCCTCTTGATCTACAGATTGCTGCAGATAAAAGACCCATCATTGACAACATGACCCTTATGGAAGTTAGCGAATGTAACCCAAAAATAATGTCACACAAAAATGCAGGACACCTCGCAGCTCGTAACTTATCAAATAATTTGACTCGGGAAACCGAGTCAAAAGCCGAGTGTAGATCAACAAAGGCAAAATAAATAGGTTGTTTTAAGGTCTGGGCCTGTGATTTAAGAGCATTAAGTGTCAAAAGATTGACTACCGTTCCCAACCCTGCTACAAAGCCTGTCTGGTTTGGGTCACGTTGATTTAGGGCCAGGGACCACTTAACAAAGTCCCTCAAGACTAAACGTGAGAAAATCTTACCCTGGGCATCAAGTAATGCAATCGGGCGATAACTAGTCGGGGCACTCCTATCCCCCTTTTTAAAAATTGGGACAATTAAAGAGGATTTCCATGACGATGACATGGTCCTGGAGATCATAATCTTTTGAAAGATATTATTGAGGATAGTGGCCCACCTAGTTGCATTTTGCTTAAACACAAAATTGCTCAGACCATCCGGGCCCATGGCCCGCGAGGATGACGATTTTTGTATAAGATCCTCTATTATCTCTTCAGAACACTCTAGCCTCCAGCTTGGACTCAAGTTCTCATACTTATAATTGTCAAACTTCACATCTGCATATAAATTCGTGAAATGTTCAAGCAATAAGTCTTCGGACACTCCGCTTAGTTGAACATTAGCTTGTGTCTGATTAGAGGTTTTATTTAATAAGGTCCACACTTGGCCAGAATTTTTATTATGTACAGACTGCATGAAAGCTTCACTATCTGCTTGAAATAACTTTGCCTTCCTTGCCCGAATCCAGTTGCGATATCGGCACTTAATCCTTTCACGTACTTGAATACGCTCACTTAAAGGCAACCTGAGAGTAGCTTTTAATTCTCTCCTGTGCATAATTCCGGATTGTTGTACCACAGCATCAAAACTATGTTTATGCATAGGTTGATATGGACCTTTATCAAGATAAATATTCTGCAGGGAAGACAAAATATCCATGTAAGCATCATACTCCATCCCTGATAACCTCTGTGTCGCCTCCATAAAGGCATCAAGTGATTTTTAAGACAGGTTTTTGCATTATTAACCTGCAAAGTTTGAGTAGACTATTGTTGATTGTGTTCACGAGAATTATTATCCCACTGCCAAAAAACGGTCAGAGGATAGTGATCACTTGCGGTCTGGTCACTTACTTTGAATTTGACAATTCTTGAGAACAAAACTACGGTCATAAATACATAGTCAATTATAGATTTAGAGGAGCCCCTCTCCCAGGTGTAATGTGGAGGGTTATCTCCCGGGAAAGCTCCATTTACCATGTAAAGATTATGATCAGATGCAAACCTAAGCTATCGCTCCCTAACCCGAACATGTGTGCTTTTTTTTCAAGCAGAAACAATCGAGATTTAGATCACCAACCACAACAATTGCTGTGACACTATGATCTTGTGCGACAATTTCAAAAACGAATGCTAGATCTCTATAAAAGATGTCCTCTGGTATACCTAACGGATTTCGATACAAGTTTATTAATGCAATCAAGCAATTTGAAACAGAAATTTTAACCATTCGGATGAAGTTATTTGGGGCAGCCCACCTAGTCATGCTCAACCCTTTACTAGTTTTGACGGCCACCAAAAGGCCTGATGTCGGTCTGCCCTTTGCGGCCACCATTGCAGGTAATAAAAGGACATCATGATCATCCCACAGAGGAGGTCTTTGTAACCAGGATTCTTGGATGGCCACTATATCATATTGGTTTAGAAATTGATTTGAATACCATTGCAAGTGGGCATGACCCCTAGTATTCCAGCTCACTAAGGACAGGGTCTCTGCAATAACTTCAATTAGTGGTTATGATCTGGGGGTATTCAATTCCACATGACAAGGTATATCAGTGGGGCCACAGTAAGAGCCTGAGCAACTGGGCTGCCACATAACTTCCTCACTCAGATTAGTTTTCCTTTCAGGAGGTGCCCTTTTTTCCTCTATTAGGCGTTCAGGATCCTGTGCTACCAAGAAGCCCAATTTAAACAATTCCATTTTTGCTTTCCAGATGGAGTTTAGGACCAAACGTGATTTTATCCATAGACATACAATTGACAAATGTTGATCACATACAAACTCCACCTGGTCTATATCACTAGAAGACATATCTTGTACGTCATATACATCACCAAAAATATTCAAGATGCTTGTTCTATTTAGATCATATTTTTCAAAGGTAGTATCTTGACATTTCATCACAAGCGAATGACAATTTGCAAATGTGTTTTTGTACTGCTGACGTCCTAATTTAGTGGTACTATGATTAGTTACACGCGTTTTTTGAGTGGGCAAATCAATTTACCTTTTCGGTCTACATAGTCGGAAGGACGTGAACACTCAAATAATTGTTTACTACTTCCCAGCATTGTTTTAGACGGTAAGCAGACAGCCTCTCTTGTTGGACAATAATCTTTCCTCACAATTGGTCGATCAGATTTAGAACTAACAACTTCACATTCACCTTTGGAGTGGTTATCATCTTGGGCTTTACCTGCTACACGAGATTTGTCCTTAATAGCTTTAGAGGCTCGTTGGAGCAAATAAGCGTCCACTGCTGCTTTAATTGTAGATATCTGATCCTGCATATCTCCTTCTACTACTTGATCATTTGTGTCAGTATTGCCAGTCTGTGATGCCAATTGCGCAGTCGATTGAGTATTCAAAGCAGAGGCATGGAAGGGTTGTACAGTTTCCATGTTTCCTGGCTCCGCAATCTCAATCATCTGCACAATCTCACTGAGAGGGGCATAATTCAAGTTGTTTTTATGTATGTACTGAAAGGGAGTTAATCGGGTGTCCCTTACCACAGCTGAAGCTTGCACTGCCCCCAATATCGAAGATGGAGGTATTAGAGTCTGTGGATGTTCTAATGTAGGAATCGGATCAATGGAAGAATTAGATTGAACTGGTTGTAAAATTCGCTGATCTTGAAAAGATGGCTTTACCACTTTTTTAGGAGCCAACTTTAATTTTGAGGCAGGTCGCTTTAGACGGATGGTGCGAGTTGCCCTTTGTGTATCGCCATCCGCCCGGACTCCACTCACATTTGTTCGAGCCTTGTTTTTCACGCTCCTGTCTAGACTGATCCAAGGGTCATTTATATTAATTTCTTCAGATGCTGATTGTTCAACTGGACAGATGATGTTTTTAAACACAGGTAAGGCCGATGTTAGCGGACACTCATTGGACAATTTAGTTACCTCATGCAGTGGGACGCTCTTACTACCACCATTATTACAGAGAAATAATTCTGCAGGTAAATTTGACGTCCAATCAAGTATTTGTTGAATTTGTTTGGCTTGTTGTGTAATTTTTGCCATCCAGCCCTCAAAAAATTTAAATAAACTAGCTACTGTGGTATTTACAGCAGCCAATGTTATTTCTATGAGAGACAGATTTTCCGCTGGGTTATCCAGATGACTCATATGGATACGTCGCCGCAGAGTAGGTTGTAGGAAAGAGTCAGCAATAGACTTTACAGATAGATCTGAGGAGTTGTCAGAGTCGACATTGTGGGGGGGATCTCCCATGAATAGTACTTAGGTTCCCAGAACTTGCATGAATGGAAATGTTTGATAAGTCTAGCACTGACTCTCTATTCTCACTTACAGGAGACAGAGTTTTATTCTTATTGGTATGTTTAACAGGTGTCTGAACCAAGGTAAGAATGGTATGATCAGAGACACCAGGCATAATGGGTAAGGCTGCGTCTCTGGCCAATCCAATGGCTGTTTGTAAAGGAGGCACAGAAAAACCCATATGTGCCGAAGGAGGTACTTTTTTTAAAAGGTGGTCATCTATTAACCTTGATACAGTGCCACCTCCATTCACAGATATAAGCGGTACAAAGAATGGTAAAGTAGGCTTATGCACACAGGGCAACACTTCCTCAAGCGCTGGTTCCTCCGACATACAGTCTTTCCGTTTGACACAAAATGCTTGAATGTCTCTATTAAATAGAGGAGTTCGAGCCACTGGCATGAGCACAATAGTTTTTTTCGACATGCGAGGTTGGGGAGGTAGCTTCTTAGCTGTCATGATCGGTGTGTGTAGCGTGCCGGCTCACTCAGGGATGTCAGATTTCAAGGTATATAACTGAAAGGACATGCAACACTAGCTCCTCTTATTAACACGGAAAAACGCTAACTCACCGCCACGTGACTTAACCTCGAACAAACAAATCCAGAAACCTGCGCAACAGCAGGAGTCCAACTAAATAAATAAACAATACCTATAATAGCATAATATAAATAATGTTACACTTTACCAACGTCACAGTTTGATAGCCGGGAAGATAAGGACATTTGCAAGCAAGCAGTCCGCAGCACGGCGGCAAAGTGGACAAGCAGGACTTCCAGGGACTTGCTTGGATATGCGTGCGCGGTGCGTGCCCGCCCGTTCCTGATTTTATGGCCACTTCCTCTAATGAGGTTGCAAAGCCTAAACAAACAAAAAAAACATATATAAATAATATGCTGAAATGCTGAATAGAGTCTATAGTCTCTGGTGATGCTTATCCGTAAATGTCACCATCTGGATCACATAGTTTTGTAAATCCATGTGAACATTGAAAGTAGATTCTCAGCACGAGCAGAGTAATGGGACAAGCGGTGTGCGCCAAGCAAGCTCTTACACTTACAAGCTAGGTTACACTTACAAGCTAGGTTATGATTCATTGAATGTTTTTTTTATTTGTGTTTAAATGTATTTTACCAGTTTTACAAAGAAAATGTCTCTCCATATTGTCCGCTGTTTTCGTTTTTTTGAAACAGTGAGTTCAGGACGAGGCTCTCCTGAAAATTTACAACCGCAATCACTGGCTTTCAGTTAACCCATCCATCAAATAAGCCCACCAGTAGTCTTAGTCCAGCATGCAGAAATGTCCGTATAGGTGGTCAAGGTGGGTTTTTCTGTTAGAGGCTAGTGCCGGGTATTTAAGGATGAGATGCTTCAGGTTTTCAATTGATTGTGTATCTGTACAAAAGCGGCAAGAATAAAGATTACCCCTGCTATCTGCGCAGGGAGTATTAATTCTATTAAAGACTAGGAGGCGAGCATTATGCTTCAACTTCTTTATTTACTACCCTTCAGCAGTTTCAACAAAACTATTTCAAACCAACTAGGAATGTTCATATGTCCATATAACTTTCGTTTTCCTGAAACTACAAATCCCAAAGTCTCTGTAGTCCATCCTTCCAGCTCAGCTATGACCACATCCTGTCCCTGAGCTCCTCCTCTCTTTTACGTGCTCTGAATGGCTTGTCACCAAACTTTCTCGTCCCGCCAACCGAGCAAGGACTCCATGAACTCCAACAATTAACTTCACTCCGGCTTAAACCTTCTCGTTCCTCCGTCAATTATTCTTCTGCTCTTCCCCTAGAGAGAACATAAACATAACATCAGGGTGGCAGCTAGACTGTCATCATATCCACACCTTATCATCATACAATATTATTATCTACATAACATCAGGGTGGCAGTTAGTTTGTCATCATATCCCCCTCTTATCACCATACAATATGATTATCAAACTTGTGAGGGTGGGAACTAATGCTCGCCTCCTAGTCTTTAATAGAATTAATACTCCCTGCGCAGATAGCAGGGGTAATCTTTATTCTATGACAAGACTGGAGGTGAGCATTATGCTTGTTCAAAGCTGTCCCAACACTGTGCTTGCTAAACTCTCCGCTGGTTTAAGATAAAATACTCTGAAAGTTCGATCATTCGCCCAATCAGCAGCTGCCATAATATCCTGCAATGGAACTCCCGTCCTGTACGCTTTAGAAGCCATGGCCCCTCTCACTGAGTGCGCCCCATACCGCTTCAGATCAATACCTGCTGCTAGCATCACCTCTTTTACCCATCTCGCAATGGTAGCTGTCTTTACCGCCTGAAAAGGTCTCAAGCGCTATTAGCAACTGATTTGCGTTTGTCGCTCTTACTTCTGCCGTCCTGGCTTCATATTCTTTTCTGCAACTAGCTACACACCACTTGTTATTATTTGGAAAATACGGATAGTGCACTGAGGTTGTGTTCGACTTAGTCCTTTGTACTACTATAAAGGTCACCCCTTCTGGTCCAAATGTCCTTCTATTAATCTCTAATGCTCTAACATCCGTTACCCTTTTACAGGATATGAGACATAACAGCATCGCCAGTTTACCTGATAACTGCTTGAGAGACAAGTATCTATCTCCCGGCCAGCTTTCCAATAATTTCAGTACTCTCGCCACGTCCCATAAAACTGTATATTTGGGCGCGGGTGGCGCTCTGAACTTAGCTCCTCTAATAAGCCTGCATACCGCCGGGTGCTCGCCTGCTGGCACCCCTTCAATCGGACTGTGACCTGCTGAGATCGCTGATCTGTATACTCCGATAGTACGGAAAGCTTTCCCATTATGCAACAGGTGTGCTAGGAAGTTTATAATGGCTACTACAGGTGCCGAAACGGGATGAAAACCTCTCCTTCTGCACCAATCTGTCCACCTGGCCCAAGCCGAGTCGTAGCTCCTCCTAGTCGATGGAGCCCAGGATTCGGCAATAAGTTCCGCTGCTTGCATCGAAATGCCCGGCAGTTCCCATCGTCTCCGGATATCCTGCACGCGATGAGCGGGAGTGTCCTCTTCACTCTCAGAGGATGACACTGCCCAGCTGGGTCCGTGAGCAAATGCTCTCCTTCCGGAAGAACCCTCGGCAGATCTATCAGATGTTCTATCAGCGTTGGGAACCACACCTGCGCTTTCCACAATGGTGCTACTAGTACTAGCTCCGCTCTGTCACTCCGACACTTCGCCAGCACTCTGTTCAGCATCATGAATGGAGGGAATGCGTAGTGCGTGCCGCCTGCCCATTCCTGTAGGAACGCGTCCGTACCCTTGGCTTCTGGATCCAATCTCCAGCTGAAATAACTGGGTATCTGGGCATTCAGGCGCGACGCGAACAAGTCTGTCTGTAAAGGCCCCCATCTCTGGACCAGCTTCTGAAACACCGCTGGATCCAGCCTCCAATCGCTGGAGTCTGTGAGGTGTCGCGAGTTCCAATCTGCTACTACATTCAGCTCTCCGGGCAGATACTCTGCCGTTACTGATGTCCCTGTTCTCAGACAATAATGCCAGAAGTCCTTCGCTAGCTCGGCTAGCATCCTGGACTTTGTCCCACCTAAGTGGTTTATGTAGCGAACTGCTGAAATGTTGTCCATCTTCAACAGGACGCAAGACTTCACTTTGCCTCTTGTGAACGTCTTTATCGCGAAGGAGCCCGCTAGAAGCTCTAGGCAATTTATGTGGAGGCTGAGCTCTTCTACACTCCATTTGCCTCCAGTCTGCAACTCTCCGCACCGGGCACCCCATCCTAGACGACTGGCGTCCGATTCTATCACGAGGTCCGGCCTGTCTCCGAATATGACACGCCCATTCCAGGCGTCCATATTCTGCAACCACCATTCCAGTTCCATTATAGACTCCTGATCTAGTGCAATCAATTGGTGATATCTCAACCCTTGCTGCAGGTGCCTTATCTTTAACCTCTGTAAAGCTCTGTAATGTAAGGGACCCGGAAAAATGGCTTGGATAGAGGCTGCTAGGAGGCCCACTACTCTCGCCAGGATCCTTAGAGAAATCACTTTCTTCGCTAGACATGCTCTGATCTCTCTCTTGATGTCTCGTATTGCTGGTAGCTCCAGGGTGGCTTTCCTTGTATCCAGGATGAAGCCGAGAATCCTAGGGACTGCAGCAGGTCTAGAACCCACTTCGTCTGGTATTCCAGCGCCTGACGATCCTCTGCAAGAAGCAGTAGGTCGTCCAGGTATATAATCAACCGAATGCCTTTCTCCCGAATGGCTGCGGCGACAGGTTTCATCAGCTTCGTGAACGCCCAAGGCGCCGACGATAGCCCGAATGGCATCGTCCTGAATTGCCAGAACTGGTTCTTCCAGCGAAAAGCTAGGAATCCCCTGAACTGCTCCTGAACTGGGATTGTAAGGTATGCGTCCTTCAGGTCTAGCCTGGTCAGCCAGTCCCCCTCTCTCAGGGAGTCTCTGAGCTGATGGATCCCTTCCATCTTGAAGTGATGGTAAACTATCCACCCATTCAACTCTTTCAGATTGATCACTGGGCGTACTTTCTCTTTCCTGTGAACGAGAAACATATTGCTGATAAAGCTCGGGGCCCCGGGACACCTCTCTATGGCCCTTTTCTTCTCTAACTGCACTAGTTCTGCATCGAGAGCCTCCTGCTCCGCTTTCGCTAATAACGGGCGCTGGGGGATAGAGGTCTGTACAGGATCTTGAATAAACTCTAGCTGCAGACCTCTGATGGTTTGCAATATCCAGGCATCGCTGGAAAGCGCGCGCCAGTTTCCCCAGAACATACATGTCCTCCCTCCCACCGGAGGATAAGTTCCCGCTCTCACCTGGTGTAAACCCTTGGCCTCGTCCGGAACCTCTTTCTCGTCGCCCTCTGGTGTTGCGACTTCTGGAAGGGAAGAACGTGTCTTGCTGTCTGTTTTCCCAATACTGTGCTCTGTAATTCGAGGGTCTTCTACCTCCTTGTTGGCGACCGGTCGAGCGACCCCTGTATCGACCGGTCCCGGCAAAAACTCTCTGTGGGAAGATCTTTCGTATGGAAGCTTGCGCTTTCTCCAGTGAGGCGTAAGTGCCTACAAAGCGGCCCATTTCTTTCCCAAACGTCTCCCCAAACAGGAATCCTTGGGCGGCCTCTCCTGCCTCGTAGGATGCCAGGTCACTAAGCTTCGAGTCTATCTTTAGAAGCAGTCCCCTTCTTCTCTCGGAGGCTATGGCGCAGTTCGCGTTACCTAGTAGGCACACCGCTCTCTGCGCCCAACCTGCTAGGGCTTCTGGGTCCACCTCCTCGCCCGTGTCCCTAGCCCGCTCTGCTAGGTCCATGATCTTGGCGAGGGGACCGGCTAAGTCCAGAACTTTCTCCTGGCAGCTCTTCCAGGATCTGTCTATTCCTTTACGGGGGTCTTTATTGGTCTTTGAGACAAACGTGAGCATCTTAGGGTCTAATTCGGGAGCTTCCGCTACCTTCCCTGGCAGATCAGGTCGAGGGCATTCTGCTCGTAGACGCTGCCTCACTTCCTTATCTAAGGCCTTCCTTAGCCTCGCCGTCATATATTGAGCCACTCTCGGGGAAGGTTGCCAGTCGGAAGATCTCGGATTTCTAATGGCATCCGGATCTAACATGTCGTCTTGCTCCTCCTCGAGGTGCTTTTCTTTGCGGGCTTTCTTCCCCCCGCTGGGCTTAGCCCAATCTTCCTCGACTGCGTCCTCCGGCTCTTGAGGAGGCATTACTCCCCCCTCTGACTCTCCTTCCGAGCCTAGGTCATCATCTCCTTCTTTTTCTTCCCCAGGAGAGGGGGTCGCGAGGTTCGGCACAGCCTGACGCTGCAAATATGCTTTCTTAAGCTTCGCGAAGGCGTCGGCAACCTCCGGGGCCTTATCATTCGCCCCATCTGAAGGGCCCTGGGGGTCTGCAGAGGCTTTCCTCTTGCGGACCTGGATACTCCCCGTATACCCTGTACCTGAGGGTTCAATGGACCAGCTGTGAGTCCTTATGGTGCTTTCTTTAGGCTGATGAAGCATTGCTTCCAGGGTCTCCAGCCTTTCCTGTAAGGGTCTTACCCCTTGCGCCACTGCATCTACTAGGGAATTCCCTAGCACCTCCTTGAAACTGGCAGCCAGGTCTAGCGGCTGCTCTTCCTGGCTCCACTCGAATTTGGACATGACAAGGGGTGCTTTGTGCCTTGGTACCTGTAAGAAGGTGTCTTCGCTGACCACTTCCTAGTAGCTGCTTAGCAGGGATCCAAATTCCCTTTCTTTAAATTTTTTTTTTTTCTTTTTTTTCTTTTTATCGTGGCTGCACCGGACTACTGCGATATTTCTTATGCCTGAGGCGGCTTTGGTTCACTGACAGTCTTTCTGAGGTTACTGCTTCGTGATGCGATATACCGTATGCCTGAGGTGGCTTGGGTACATTGACCGTCTTCGAGAGGCTTCTGTCTCGTGTGCGTGTGCTGTTCGCCAGCCCAATCCACGCGGAAGCTGAAGCGGCCTGCTTCCTCTTTCAGCTCTCTCCGGGAGCTGCTCCCGCAAGTGAAGTCAAACACTTCAACGTTCGGCTGGGTCTCAGCTTTCTGTTGCGTGTTTCCACAGTGGTGCCGGTGTCTCGGTCCGCGTCGCAGACTAAATGCGACGCGGCTCGGCACTCGGCCCGCTCCGCCCACGCGAAGGAAGGGGGCTGCCCTTCGTATCACTCTTTGGCGGCTGTCTGCGCTCGGCCCCGCCCCTGCGCTCTTCGAAATCTGCGCTACCTTCCGGCGGAGAGCCGGCGCGGTTCCGTGAGCTCCGCGGCTTGCCGACGCCCCTTGAGGTGCCGGGAATACGGCACGGGCCAAGGCGGCTGCCGGAGCTCCTGTTGCGTCCTCGGAGTGGTACGCCGTACTTCGAGAAATTCGAACTGACACCGTCCGGAACACCGATACGCGCTAGTAGATCCTACGCTCGCGCTTCCCCATAAAACTCACTGAACTATGGCATATTGCAGTCGTTATGCTACTTAAAGACAAATAATAGCATCTAGACATCAGTTATTGCTATGCATATACACGTTAACTGGAAAGTAGAGAGAACGTGACTTATCTGCGTGAAGAGCAGTAAAAGAAGAGGAGGAGCTCAGGGACAGGATGTGGTCATAGCTGAGCTGGAAGGATGGACTACAGAGACTTTGGGATTTGTAGTTTCAGGAAAACGAAAGTTATATGGACATATGAACATTCCTAGTTGGTTTGAAATAGTTTTGTTGAAACTGCTGAAGGGTAGTAAATAAAGAAGTTGAAGCATAATGCTCGCCTCCAGTCTTGTCATAGAATTTACATCCGTTTTTTCCTCGATTCCTAAGATTTTGTTTGTTTTTAAGGCCTTTAACTTTGCTCTCAAGAAGGTGGAGCGGATTTTCGTATTTGGGAACTTAAGTAGGTAATTGATGGGCTCATTCAGTTTTTGGGCGTTGGGCAGCAAATGTGCAATGCTGTGGTAGCTCATGGCCTTCTCTAGCGTGCCACACCAATCCGTTTCCTTACATTTCCTGGCAGTTTTTGCTGGGTTTGTCAAAAGTTCCTATTCAGAGATTCCCATTTCTCCCAAAATTGCACGATTTTTAGTTCGACAGTCCGTCTGGTCCAGGGGCACGAGATGTTTTAAGTTTTTTTCTTTTTTCTTCGATGTTGGCTCTATCAAGTTCAATATCCCATTGTCAGTATCCATAGTGGGTTCCGATGGTAAGTTAGGAAGTGCACCGAAAAGATCGGAAAAATTAGTAATCCAGGTTGTTAGGCAGAATTATATACAGTACCCTTTGGGAACACCACACACAATTAAGACTACAAGTGACAGTACAAATTCACCTTTGGTACAAGCCTGTACTACACAGTACTACACAGTAAAGTGGTAGCGATGGCTGAGCAGCCAGACTTTTCTGAAGAGTAAAGTGAACAGTTGTAGTGAAAAGGGGAACCCACACCCCCTGGAGCCAGCCCTTAGTGCAATAATCACTCCTAATCACTCTCCCACAGAAGTAAGAATCTATGCGAGGCACAATGAACTCAGTCTGG
The DNA here is from genome assembly GCF_040938575.1 of Ambystoma mexicanum. NCBI lineage: Eukaryota > Metazoa > Chordata > Amphibia > Caudata > Ambystomatidae > Ambystoma > Ambystoma mexicanum. The sequence continues at coordinate 376,908,529 of NC_090926.1, read as the reverse complement.
AAGAAAGCCAATCACACAGAAGATTTGATGCTTGCATTTATTACTACAGTGACTAATCAGAATTAAGCAGCAGTTTTCAATAATATGGGAATGAAAGTGCAAGCTGAATAATACAAATTATCAGTTACAGATGAATAAGCAATGAATCTTACGCTCCTAGGAATCGTTGATGGCGATACGATAGAACCGCAGCCAGGCCCCATGCAACTCAGTGTGCCCAGCACTGTTCAGGAACTGGCCTAGTCCCCCGAAGGCCTGCACCCAAAGCGGGAATGTGACTGCCAGGAGCCTCTTCCCTCTAGTGCTGGCTGGTTATCCAGGCGCTGTCTCTCTGTGCGCGCGTCTCACGAACAGCCCAGGAAGAGTCCTCCCCTAACTGGCCCAGGTAAAGTTCTCTTATTAGGGGCTGCATGTCAATTACTATGACATACTAGCTCTTCGAGAATCTTCTGGGCCCAACCTTTTATGCAGCAAAACATGTTTTCGCCTGGAAAGTTACAACTAGAAACGGCCAGTTTTGGCTACCAGGCTCAGTGTACGTTGTTTTGGGAAGGTCTTCTACATTCCTGTGTTATCAGTGCACCTGAGTCGCAGAGTGAAGAAGAGCAAGGCTGTGCCTGGCTCCTAGAAGCTGCGCAGGGCTTCTTGCAAAACTAGATGTTTATTTCTTCAAGAAGGGCCTTTGCAGTTAACCCCTCACAAGCATGCAGGCTCACCCAGTTCGAGAGGCCTGGCTGGTTCAGCATTTTCCTCCACGCTTCGAATAAGCTCTAAATACACGCAAGATAGCTCAGTAGGTTAACGCAAGTGCAGGTTACCGCAAGCACCTAGAGGCTTTTCACGACATTCCACCCCTTTCGAAGTAAGGTTTGAAAATGCTGACTCAGTTCCATGATCTAGAGGCATGTTTGTTTTGTTTGTTTGTTTATTTATTTATATTGCGCAACCAGACCCGGGGGTATTCGGCCGTGAAGGCAAAAAGAGGGTTGTTGAGCTTAGGTTACATATTGCAGATAATCATGGAATACAGCTTATGGTTACAATGCTGTAGACATGTAATGTCAAATAATCATAGAAGTATGTACAGTAAATTTACAAGAATGCAGATGTGACAGATAAACAGAACAGAACAAATATACAGAATATGCATGCGATCCCAGGTGCCATGAGCGTGAGGTTAAACATCATGGTCTTTTAGCCATTGGACAAGTTTGGATCTGAATTGCTGGTAGGGGAGATCTTCCCTTAGTTCGGTTGGAATGGAGTTCCACAGTTGTGCCGCTTTGACAGCGAAGCTACTCCCGCCAGATTTAGTACGTTTGAATCTGGGAACTAGCAGTAGGTTAGAATTGGCTTTTCGTAGGGGGCGCAAGGCTGTCTGTCTGGTGAATCTGTCTATAAGGTATTGTGGGGCTGCCTGGTTATGGCATTTATGTGTGAGGGAGGCTGTTTTGAGGCGGATTTTGTCTTTAGTGGAGAGCCAGTTGGTGGATCTCCTAAGGTCTGATATGTGGGCATTTTTCAGGAAGTTTAGGGTGGCATTATTTTGCAATGTTTGAATTTTGGAGGTGATGTATTGATTGCTGCCTATGTAGAGGGCGTTGCAGTACTCTAGTTTCGACAGGATTAATGCTCTTGCTCTGGTGACGCAGTTATTAGGTGAAAGGAAGGGCTTGGCTGCTCTAATAAACTTGCAGGTATAAGAGGTGGCTAGGCCATGGAGTTCACTTGTTTGCCTTTTATTCCAGAAAGGGCGGGTGGGTCAGAAGGCGGTTGGGCTTTGTGTTGGCATTTAGAAGCAGTGTCTCTAAAGATTCGACTGTTGAGTTGTAATCGGTATTGGCCAGTGTTGAATGTATGTGAGGGGGTGTTGGTGGTGAGCAGAGAGTGCTGTAGTGATAAACAGTACCCGCACCTCCCTGGGATCCAGCCCTTTGTGCAAAGTAAATCACTCCTAATTACCTTCCCACACAAATAAGGTTTAAGAAGCACGATGAACTCAGTCTGGAAAAAAGCCAATCACACAGAATATGATGCTTGCATTTATTATCTACAATGACTAATGAAAACTAAGCAGCAATTTATAATAATGTGGAAATAGAGAGTGCAAGCTATATAATGCCAATTATCAATCACAGATGAATATGCAATTATTTGGTTTTACGCTCCTAATGAAATGTAGATGAAGGTACGATCTGATCACACCCAGGACCCTCGCCGCTACAGGTGCCCGGCACTCCTCAGCAGAGGAGGGGAGGACTGGCCAAGCCCCCACAGTCCTACACCAGAGCGGGGATGTGATGTTAGGAGCCTCGGCCCTGATAGCGCACAGCTGGTCGTCCAGGCACTGTCCTTGATGCGCGCGTCTTTCCAACAGTCCAGGATGAGTCCCTCCTCCCTGGTCCAAGTATAGTTCTCTTATTAGGAGCTGCACGTCAATCATCATGACGTGTCAGCTCTTCGAGAAGCTTCTAGGCTCTCCCCTCCTGGCAGTAAACATGTTTTTTGCTTGGAAAGTTACAAGACTGGAAACAGCCAGCCTTGGCTCCCAGGCTTCGGGCACTGTGTTTTGCATTCTTGCCTTATCAGTGCACCTGACTCGCAGAGCGAAGACGAGCAAAGCTATGCCTGACTCCCAAGGGCTGCACAGAGCCTCTTGTGCTAGATGTTTTATGTCTTCAGAAAAGGCCTTTGCAATTAACCCCTTGCAAGCATGCAGGCTCACCCAGTTCGAGAGTCCTGGTTGATGTCAGCATTTTCCTCCACGCTTCGAATAGGCTCTAGTACACACAAGATAGCTCAGTGGGTTAGTGCAAATGCAGGTTACTGCAAGCGCCTAGCAGCTTATCACGACATTCCACCCCTTTCGAAGTGAGGCCTGAAAATGCTGACTCAGTTCCATGATCTGGAAGCATGCACAGTGTGCTGTAGGCCAATTAAGCGTTTCTCTAGCGCAGTCATTCTAGTATAAAGGAAAGACATTCTGCGCAAGAGCCCAATGAAGACGATAAGTATGAATATTAGGGAAATCAGCAACCACAGCAATGGGTGCAGTATTATATTAAGCAGCTTGGTGGAGGAGGGAGACCATCCAGTGAATATATCCCACCAGTGGTGAGTAGTAACAGATTGCAGATGGTCAGCAGTTTTGAATAATTGGTTTCTGTCTATTATTAGCTTGTACTCTGCAGAAATAGCTGAGGTAGCTAGCGTCTGGAAATCTTTCCAAGCAGTTTGAGCAAACTGTCTAATAGCTTGAAGCCGGGCAGTAATCTCTCCATAGGATAGAGTCCAGTTAAGCAAATGCGTGAGCTCAGCATGCAGAGTAGTGTGAGACCACTGGGTTAAAGAATATAGGGTATGAGTAACAATGTCTAGGATAGTCACAACTTGATCTACGCAAAATACTTGAGGATTCCCTAATAACCTATAATTGTTAATAAGCAAGGAATGATTAGTAACTACGCAAGCTGTATGCTGATCTATTTGAAAGATGTCAGTCCCATTTATGTGGTATTGCATCCAGGTGCACTCCCCTGCTATGGGATGTATGCATGGGCCGGAACCCTCCCAGTTAGGGGACACACCCACCCCTGATCCCAGGGCATGCAGGTGTGACTGTGGATGGTGTAGTTTTGGCTGTCTAACCATTCCCCTCCTATTTGCGGAACCCACCAGGAACCATTGATTTTCATAGGCAATACTATAAAAGGGCACCATATTTCTAGAGCATAAGCGGTCCTACTAACTTGCATTAACGCATGGCAGGTGTTATTCATGCAATCAAAAGCAAGCGGCTTAATCCATATGTTTGCTGGTAACTGTAGCTCTGTGTGCCAGTGGGTTGAAGATAGTCGCCCCATTCGGAGCGGAAAGCCAGCACCTGCTGATTTAGCAAAGTTTGCCATAAAATACATCGTGTGTCTTTAGCAGTTTTGTTGATCTGCCCTATGGCAGAGAAAATGTCTTCATAGCTGAAATTCTGCCACTTCCAATGGTTGCCAATACTTGTAGCAGTGTTGCGCAGGGTAGGACTTATCAATGGGCCCCACTGAGCCAGAAGTTTTATAGCGCCGCTGGCATCAGAACCCATAGTGGCTAACTTGTTGCGCACAGTTTCTATGTCAAAAGCATTTAAAGCCCCGTTCCCACTCCCGCTGCACCCGCAATCAATGAATCTAAACCCCTAGCTACGCGCAATTTGGTGATGGGCCATAGAAATTGACTCCATTTATAGCAGCTTGGTAGTACTAAGGAGACATTGCCCCGTGACAAGTCTATGTCTAAGTGTACCTCTGAAATAATGGAAGCGTGCATCACATGTCTGCAATTTAAATGTTGTCTTACTACTGGAAAATCTAGCATGCTGACTGTCTCCACTTTATGTGATTTGAAAAACACCATCCTCCAAGTAGGATGCCTACCATGTACAATATTGGTTTTTGATACAAACACCATGCTACCATCTGGTAGAGGCTGTTTCAACGTACAATTGTATAAAAGGCATTTGGTTAAGTTATAGTCCAAAAAATCTTGGCGAGTACACTCATTACAGTTCTTGGGGCAAAAGAAACATGAAACATCAAACAGATTATTTGATCCATTCACTGAAACTTTCGGACCTAAGATCTCGTAGGCGCCAGTCATATGAGTTAGTGATAAAAGGTGTCCGACAATGTGCCAATCTAGAACTCTTGCAGTTCCATGTGGATACTCATTTGTAACGCTTTTCTCACAGGTTACGGTGCGGTTGTAGTTATCACGCAGGACTGGAGCATCAGGTGTAGTGCATGCGATTCTCAGAGTCCATGTAGTGTCTTGCAATAACCCACTCTTTACAGAGAAAGCGTTGGTTTGGCAGGCCAGGAGCACCCACAGCAAGGCAAGTTCCATCCCCTTCATACTGCTCTACGTTCGTGGTGTGAGCCTAGTAGCGGGAATATAAACAGGCACATCAGAATTATGCAAAAGTACAACATAAGTACTTCCAACACCTTGACTTAGCACTTCCCCAGCCTCAGGCTTTTTGTTAGGATGGTGCACCCACACCTTTTTTCCTGTGCTACCGAAGCCTCCTTCCCCCCTCAATGTAGTGTCTGGAGATTGCTTGCTTTCTACTACTAGGGGGACAACTGCTTGTTCACAAATCAATTGTGCAATTCGGTCATATTTGGTTAATGGTACTGCAGATGCACCAGCATTATGTAAAAGTACCGAAACAGTCCCTCTATAATCAGGATCAATCACACCTCCTAATATGCCAATGCCTTGTTTTGCCAGGCTGGATCGTGCAGCAATGCGTCCATAAGTGCCAGCCGGCAATTTGATGCCAATACCCAGCGAGATGGATTTGGTTTGCCCCGTCGGTATAACATCATCTTCACAGGTAGATAGATCAAGTCCAATGCTGCCTGCAGTGGCTTGCACAGGCAGCTTTGCTTCTTTGTCGGTTTTTCCACACAACAAGAGTCTTTGTAGATTCCACTTTCTCACTTGTCAGTCTCACAAAGGGTGTCTGGCGATTTCCCAGTGGACGATTGTTCAGTTCAAACAGTGCATGTGCCAGATGTTTGGACCACCCCTTGAGAGTGTGAGTCTTAGTCAGCTTCTTTATTTGTTGCTTGAGCAGCCCATTGCTACGTTCCACCAGAGCAGAGGATTCTGGGTATCGGCTGATGTGCAGTGTCCACTTTATGCCTTGCTCTAGTGCCCAGTCTTGAACATTGTGTCCAGCAAAATGGCTGCCTTGGTCTGATTGGATTTCATCCGGGATGCCATAGTGTCTGATAAGGTATTCCATGCCTTGCAAGGTAGCCCGTTGATCTGCATGGGCGGCTGGATAAGCTAATAACAGTCCAGAGTATGTGTCTACCATGGTCAACACATAATGCTTTCCATTTTCGGGCGGTAAAGGGCCAATGTAGTCAACTTGCCATACGCTAGCAGCTCTTTCACCTCTTCTCAAAGGGCCTTGAGGCTTCCTCTCCAGAGGGTAGTGCTTCACTTCACTGCACACGGAACATTGGGAGGCAGCTTGTCTGGCTTGATCCATGGTAATGGGCAATTGTCTCTTTTTTGCCCATTGATAAGTTCCTGTTTGCCCTAGATGCCCTGAGATTTGGTGTGCCCAATCCGCCATCCCTTGCAGCACCTCAGCTTCTTGCGGTGTTGTCACTGGGCGAATCTTTGCCATTTGGTCCACTTCATTGTTGAACAGGGCAGCCAGTGAGGTGTCAGGGGGCATGTGTGCATCGACATGCCCAATGCAGATTTTGCACCTCTCACCTTTGCACCACATCTCTTCCCAGATGTCTGGCCCTCCCCAGATCGGCGTGTTCTTGATCTGCCAACCATCTCTTCTCCATGCCGGTGCCCAATGTGTCAGGCCTTGATATGTGGCCCAACTGTCTGTGTATATGTATGCAGTCTCTGTTTCCTTCACCTGTTCAATCACGGAGGCCACTGCTTGCAGTTCAGCATACTGACTTGATCCTCCCACACCTTCTCTCATTAGCAGTGTTTCTCGATGGGGCTGGAATGCGACAGCTTGCCAGTGTCTTTGCCCTTCATCATACTTTGCCGTGCCGTCCATGAACCATGCAGACTTTTGTTCTTCTTCTGTCAATGTATCATAGGCGGGTGCGACTTTGAAGGGAGATTCTGGCAACGCCACAGGGGTGTTTGGTTCAGGCATCGCTTCCAGATCTACTGCCTCCAGCATTTGTTCTTGCAGTCTGGAAACCCCTGTGCGGCCGGCTTTCACACGTTGCTGTAAATACCATTTCCACTTGACATGAGTGGCGTCTTGTGCTCTGCCACTTTTCCCATTTGCAGCAGTGTCACGCACCCAGCCCATGATTGGAATTTCTGTGCAAATTGTCACTGGTTGCTCGCCTGTGATTCTTTCAGTTTCAACTAGAGCCCAGTACACTGCAGCAACTTGTTTCTCAAACGGAGTGTACCTTGTCATAGGATCTGTGAGTTTCCTTGACCAGAACCCCTGTGGCACTCTTTTATGTCCTTGCTTTTGCCACAAGCTCCACACAGCCACGTCATTGTAGACAAGAATTTCCAATTCAAAAGGATCAGTTTTTGTCAGGGGCCCCAGCGTGATGTAATTTTGCAATGCGTCTTTAGCCTGTTGGAAGGAAGTCTGTTGCTCTAGGCCCCATGTAAAGTCATGTTTCTTTCTGGTGACTTTGTAAATGGGTTTCAGTATCAGGCTTAAATGAGGTATGTGATTTCTCCAAAACCCCATTAACCCAATGAATCTTTGTGCCTCTTTTTTATCTGCTGGTGGAGCCATCTGCTGAACCATATCAATTACCGGGTCGGGAATTTTCTTAACTGACCCAGACCAGATTGCACCTAGAAATTTCACCTCTTGAGCAGGCCCCTGTACCTTTTGGGGATTTATGGCCCACCCCCGATTTTGCATGTGTGAGATCAACTTTTCAGCAGCGTTTTCTACATGTTCTTTCTCAACACTGGTCAGCATGATGTCATCAATGTAATGAGCAATAAATACATTATCCAATTGCACCATCTTTAAGTCCCTGGCAATCAATCCATGACACAGAGTGGGACTATGCACATACCCCTGGGGCAATTTAGTAAAGGTAAACTATCTGTCTCCCCAAGTGATAGCAAATTGGTCTTGTGATTCAGTGTCAATATCAATGGAGAAAAATGCATTGGCCAGGTCAAGGACCACATGCCATTCACCCACTTCTCTCGTAAGGTTTTCAATCAGGGTGATGATGTCTGGCACCGCCGCATCTAAGGGCGGCACCTTCTTGTTCAAAATTCGGTAATCAATTGTCAGACGCCATGCCCCATCCGGGCGGCGGACAGGCCAGATCGGCGAGTTGAATGGACTGACTGCCGGCCTCATTATGCCAGCTTTCACCAATGACTCAATAGTTTCACCAATCTCTTTATGTCCTCCTGGCAACCGGTACTGTTTCACACACACTGGGTCAGCAGGAGGAGGTAAATGCAAGGGGGACCATTTGGCATGCCCAACCACAACAGGGTTAATAACTCTCACATGGATTTTTCGATTGCCAAAAACAAATTCGCCTAAATCTGTAATCACACTTTTGCCCAACAACACATCCATGCCAAGGATGTACTCCGGTATATCTGCAATCAAAACATTTGCTGTGAAAGGCAATCCCTCACCAATTGACATTTTTACATTAAAGGCTTTTGCAACAGTTTCTGCTCCCCCATAACCATTGACCAAAACTCTGGGACCAGACAATTTACTGGGATTGCCATTCAGAATGGTTACCTCAGCTCCTGTGTCTAATAGAGCCAAAACATGTTTTACTTTCTCATCCAAGTACAAGGTAAGTGGCACAAAAGGGCGTCTGTCTCTGGGACTAGTTCTCTTTATTAACCGTACCTCAAAGACAGAGCCAGCCCTTCAATCAAAAATGGGGTCTGGGACCTCCCACTTATTCTTTGCCAAATCAGGGTAACCTTTTGCTCGCACTTTGGGCTTTAACACCTCCTCTTCAGAGGGTGCAGAGGGCTTAGTTTTTTCCCGTCCCTGTCTTTTAATTGTTTTCCATTTCTCAAGCAGCTCAGATGTGGGTTTACCATCTATCTCTTCCCTTGGAATTCCTGCTTTTAGCAGGTCCACCCACATTTGTTTGTGTGTGATCTCAACAGTATCAGCTTTCTCTTTAGACTTTACATTTTTACCACGCTTTTTTTCTGAATCATTGTTTGCAGCCACTAGACGCGCTGCTTTGCGTACATCCAGCCCTTCTAGTTGCCCTAACAGAAGTGCCACTTCACCAATGGCTTTGCCCTGCGCTGACCCAGCAATGAAAGCAATGCGCCCTTCATGTGACTCGGTGCATTTCTTAACAAACGTGCGCGCATGCCAGCTGTAAACAACTCCATGTCAGGCCCTGCAAAATTTGCACTGTACAGTGCACACTGCAAACCCATCTCTCTAAGCTGGTTTGTTGCTTCAGTTAGTGATTGCCAACAGCCCCAACTCTCTTCCATATCCATTGGACTCCCATACAGATTCATTAGGGCAGTCTGAAGCCAATTAAACAAGGAATGAGAACCTTGCTGTCCGAGCGCACCGCGCACTATCTGTCCCAACATCACATTAGTAGTGAGTGAACCCATCTTTAACAGTTCCTCTGGGGTTAAGAAGATACTATCGGCACCCGTGTCCCAGATGCGAAGGAACCAAGTCAAAAGTGCTTCACCTAGCTTCTGTCTAAATAACTTAGCAATCTCTAAAAGCTCTGTCTGTGTATAATCACGGACAATCCTTGTATTTTGAATATTTGCACCGCCAGCTTGGCCTTTTGATTTGTTCGTGATTAACGGCCGTGCTGGATAAACACATTTCTTTGGAGCACATTCCAGCTCCTCTTCATCAGACCAATTTAATTCAGCAAGTCTAATTTCAACAGACTCATTCCAGTCATGTGCTTGCTCAGTTTCACTATCACTGACTTCACCCGACCATAAATTTGGGTCCCAGTTATCTTTCCTAATTAGCGCGCGAATCCTTATCTTTGACGGATTGCCCCGCCGCTGTCTGCGCTTGTGCGTGGCTACACGCACAGCTAAAGAGGCACACCTGTCCTCCATCTGATCAGCCCGTTTAACGGACGATTCAAGGGTCTCTCTCATAATAATTTGTTGCTCTTGGAGCAGGGATATCTCGTCTGTTAATTTACGAATCTGAGCATCTTTAAGCAATTCATTCTCATGCACCTTTCTGAGCGCCTGCAGGAATAACCAGCCTATGTTTCCTGCTGCCTTTAGCTCCTTTCTGCATTTCTCAAGCGGTAAACTCTCCAAGCACTTACTAATTACCGCCGGGGGAAACTTCATTTTCAAGCATGTCCCATGCCCTCGGTGCCGAGTACCGATGCAAAATATCTGCCACACCCGACCAAGCATTTGATGCCGGCCATCCTGGAATGTGACAGAGTGCACTATCTTCCCCATTGCATTCATCTTTTGCATGTTTTTTCCAGAAGGGCATCGTGCTCGTAAACCCTGCTCACAGAGCCAAATGTAGTGATAAACTGTACCCGCACCTCCCTGGGATCCAGCCCTTTGTGCAAAGTAAATCACTCCTAATTACCTTCCCACACAAATAAGGTTTAAGAAGCACGATGAACTCAGTCTGGAAAAAAGCCAATCACACAGAATATGATGCTTGCATTTATTATCTACAATGACTAATGAAAACTAAGCAGCAATTTATAATAATGTGGAAATAGAGAGTGCAAGCTATATAATGCCAATTATCAATCACAGATGAATATGCAATTATTTGGTCTTACGCTCCTAATGAAATGTAGATGAAGGTACGATCTGATTACACCCAGGACCCTCGCCGCTACAGGTGCCTGCACTCCTCAGCAGAGGAGGGGAGGACTGGCCAAGCCCCCACAGTCCTACACCAGAGCGGGGATGTGATGTTAGGAGCCTCGGTCCTGATAGCGCACAGCTGGTCGTCCAGGCACTGTCCTTGATGCGCGCGTCTTTCCAACAGTCCAGGATGAGTCCCCCCTCCCTGGTCCAAGTATAGTTCTCTTATTAGGAGCTGCACGTCAATCATCATGACGTGTCAGCTCTTCGAGAAGCTTCTAGGCTCGCCCCTCCTGGCAGTAAACATGTTTTTTGCTTGGAAAGTTACAAGACTGGAAACAGCCAGCCTTGGCTCCCAGGCTTCGGGCACTGTGTTTTGCATTCTTGCCTTATCAGTGCACCTGACTCGCAGAGCGAAGACGAGCAAAGCTATGCCTGACTCCCAAGGGCTGCACAGAGCCTCTTGTGCTAGATGTTTTATGTCTTCAGAAAAGGCCTTTGCAATTAACCCCTTGCAAGCATGCAGGCTCACCCAGTTCGAGAGTCCTGGTTGATGTCAGCATTTTCCTCCACGCTTCGAATAGGCTCTAGTACACACAAGATAGCTCAGTGGGTTAGTGCAATTGCAGGTTACTGCAAGCGCCTAGCAGCTTATCACGACATGTGCGTATTGTGAATAGTGGTAGGTTGGCTAGTGGGTCATAAATTCTTGGGAGTCTGGCACAGAGTCTAAGGTTCTGCTGTTGGAGGCTGCATGGTTTAATGGGCATGTTGGCTAGTGTTGGCTAGCTCTGGGGGTACGTTACCGGGAAGTGGCTGATTTTGCGGTTGAGCTAGGTTCATGATATAAGAGGTAATCAGGTGGAGGATGGTTCTAAGTAGAACTGTGTAAAGTAGTGGTAGATACATAGTGGTGGGCTGGTGTGGGCAACTTAAGCACTCACATGCTGGAAGCAGGTAGAGTCTGTGCTAAGAATGCATGAGCAAGCAAGTTCACCAAAATTCAAAATTCAACAGTAGGACTGAAATGCATGTGCACACAGGGTTCACCTAGATTTAAGTTAGTACTGGGTATGAGTATACCTATGAGTAAAGGTGCAGTAGGTAGCGGGTTCACCTATGTTTTCAGATACACATAGGGCTAGGGGCGAGAGGTGGCAGATATGGTTACATAGGGTCAGCTCGGTTCTTAAGGTCGCCGTGCAAGTAGGGATAGTAACCAGTCACTAATAGAGAGAGCATAGTAAAAGTGAGTTTGCACATACAAGCAAAGATAATTAATCAGCGGGGTGAGCATAGGTAGGCTGTGCACCTGTGCTAACAGTACATAGGTGAGCTATGAGATATTTAAATCTGAGTGTGTACTATCAGGGTGAAACATGATACACTGTGATGCACATAGCGACATCAGACAATGGGGGCCTACAACTGAGAGTCTGCAGTAGCTGCTAACAGCCGGATACACATTAAGTCAGGGAAGGGTGCAATGTACTTAGGCGCAGTCGTGGGGACTTTGGGGCTGAAAGCGCTCGACTGTCGGGGGATAATGTACCTTGTGTGCGCCATACCGGGTGAGCACAAGATGTTCATGGGCGACTTGCAAGGTTTCTGGCTGACGGCTGGTCAGGCATGGACAGGCTAGGGACAGGAAGTCAGCCTTCTTTCGTGGGCCTTCCTGAATGTGGGCCGGCTTCGCCTGCCGGTTGTTGATTGGTGCAGAAATGCGTTCTGCTGGTCAATCGGATTGCAGAAAGTGGTCCGGAGTCAGGAAGTCAGGCATGTACCGTGTGCTGTAGGCCGATCAAACGTTTTTCCAGCGTAGTCATTCTATTATAGAGGAAAGCCATTCTGCGCAAGAGCCCAATAAAAACTATAGCAATTAGTATTAGGGAAATTAGCAGCCACAGCAAGGGATGCAACATTATATTAAGCAGTCTTGTAGAGGAGGGTGACCATCCAGTGAATACATCCCACCAGTGGTGAGCAATAACTGATTGCAGATGGTCAGCAGTTTTGATTAGTTGATTCCTGTCTATCATCATCTTGCACTCTGCAGAGATAACTGAAGTCTTTCCAAGCGGTTTGGGCAAATTGTTTTATAGCTTGAAGCCTGGCAGTGATTACTCCATAGGGTAGAGTCCAGTTAAGCAGTTGAGCTCGGTTTCAAAGTGGTGTGAGACCATCGGGTCAATGAATATAGGGTGTGAGTAACAATGTCTAAGATAGTCACAACCTGATCTACACAAAATACTTGAGGGTTTCCTAGCAACCTCTAATTATTAATAAGCAAGGAATGATTAGTAACTATACAGGCCTTGTGCTGGTCTATCTGGAAAATGTCAGTCCCATTAATGTGGTATTGCATCCAGGTGCACTCCCCGGCTATGGGATGCATGCATGGGTCGGGAATCCTCCCAGTTTGGAGACACACCCACTAATGATCCCAGGGCATGCAGGTGTGACTTTGGATGGTGTAGTTTTGGCTGTATCCCCTCGTATCTGCGGAACCCACCAGCAACCATTTATTTTCATAGGCAAGACTATAAAAGGGCACAATATTTCTAAAGCATAAGCGGTTCTACTAACTTGCATTAAAGTGTGGTATGTGTTATTCATGCAGGCAAAAGCAAGCGGTTTAATCCATATGTTTGCTGTTAAATGTAGCTCTGTGTGCCAGTGGGTTGAGGATAGTCGCCCCCACTCAGAGCAAAAAGCCAACACCTGCTGATTTAATAAGGTTTGCCATAAAATGCATCGGGTGTCTTTAGCAGTCTTATTGACCTGCCCTATAGCCAAAAAGATGTCTTCATAGCTAACATTCTGCCATCTCCAATGATTGCCAATACTTGTAGCATTGTTTCGCAGGGTAGGGCTTATCAAAGGGCCCAACTGGGCCAGAAGTTTTATAGCAGCACTGGCATCAGAACCCATGGTGGCTAACTTATTGCACACAGTTTCTATGTCAAAGGCTTTTAAAGCTCCCGCTCCCACCCCGCTACTCCCGCAATCAATGAAGCTAGTCCCCTAGCTACGCACAGTTTGGCGATGGGCCACAGAAATTGACTCCATTTGTAGCAGCTTGGTTGTAATAATGAAACATTCCCCCGTGACAAAATCTATTTCTAAGTGTACCTCTGTGGTAATAGAGGCATTCATTACCGACCTACAATTTAAATGTTGTCTTACCGCTGGAAAATCTAGCATCTGCACAGTTTCTACCCTTTGTGATTTAAAGAACACCATTCTCCTAGTGGCATGCCTCCAATATTGGTTTTAGATACAAACACCATACTACCATCCGGCAGTGGCTGTTTCATCGCACAATTGTATGGAATGCATTTAGTCAAGTTATAGTCCACAAAATCTTGGCAAGTACACTCACTGCAGTTCTTGGGGCAGAAAAAACATGAAACATCAAACAAATTGTTGGATCCATTCACTGAAACATTTGGGCCTAGGATTTCATAAACACCAGTCATATGAGTCAGTGACAAAAGGTGTCCAACAATATGCCAAGCCAGTAAATTAGCAGTTCCATGTGAGTACTCATTTGTAGTGCTTTTCTCACAGGTTACGGTGCGATTTCTATCGTCACGCAGGACTGGAGCATCAGGTGTAGTGCATGCGATTCTCAGAATCCATGTAGTGTCTTGCATCAACCCATTCTTTATAGAGAAAGTGTTTGCTCGGCAGGTCAGGAGCACCCACAGCAAGGCAAGTCCCATCCCCTTCATACTGCTCTACGTTTGTGGTGTGAGCCTAGTAGCAGGAATATAAACAGGCATATCAGAATTTTGCAATAGTACAACATAGGTACTTCCAACACCTTGACTTAACACCTCCCCAGCCTCAGGATTTTTGTTTGGATGTTGAACCCACACCTTTTTCCCGGTGCTACCAAAGCCTCCTTCTCCCCTCAGTTTCTGGGGCTTGCTTACTTTCAACCACTAGGGGAACAACTGCTTGCTCACAAATCAATTGTGCAATTCAGTCATATTTGGTTAATGGTACCGCAGATGCACCAGCATTATGTAAAAGTACCAAAACTGTCCCTCTCGAATCAGGATCAATCACACCTCCCAAAATATCAATGCCTTTTTTTCGCCAGTCTGGATCGTGCAGCAATGCGTCCATAAGTACCAGCCGGCAATTTGATGCCAATACCCGGCGATATGGATTTGGTTTGTCCGCTGGTATAACATCATATTTATAGGTAGATAAATCAAGTCCAATGCTGCCTGCCATTGCTTGCTCAGGCAACTTTGCTTCTTTGTCGGTTTTCCACACAATAAGAGTCTTTGTGGATTCCACTTTCTCACTTGTCAGTCTCACAAAGGGTGTCTGCCGGTTACCCAACAGACGATTGTTCAGTTCAAACTGTGCTTGTGCCAGATGTTTGGACCACCCCTTGAGAGTGTGAGTCTTAGTAAGTTTTCTTATTTGTTGCTGGAGCAGCCCATTGCTGCGCTCCACCAGAGCAGAGGATTCTGAGTACCGACTGATGTGCAGTGTCCATTTGATGCCTTGCTCTAGTGTCCAGTTTTGCACAGTGTGTCCAGCAAAATGGCTGCCTTGATCCGATTGGATTTCATACGGAATACCATAGTGCCTGATGAGGTATTCCATTCCTTGCAAGGTAGCAGTCCCGAATATGTGTCTACCATGGTCAAAACATAATGCTTCCCATTCCCGGGCGGCAGAGGGCCAATGTAGTCAACTTGCCATACGCTAGCAGCTCTTTCGCCTTTTCTCAAAGGGCCTTGAGGCTTCCTCTCCAGTGGGTAGCGCTTCACTTCGCAGCACACAAAACATTGGGAGGCAGGTTGCTTGGCATGATCCATGGTAATGGGCAATTGTCTCCTCTTAGCCCATTAAGAGGCATACATGCCAACATTCTGTGACCAAAAATCTGTAGGAATCTTAAAGTTTCAAAAATAGTCAGGCGAGGAGGTAATGATAGGAATAGGGCGTTTCAGCAGCCCATTGTCATTGAATGAGCCTGCCGCCGTGGGCGCATTCAATGACAATGAGGCGCCTGCCACGCCTTCTGCCACCACGCCAGCTCGGGGGAGCCCTTGAAAGACTCCCCCAAGTTGGCGTGGTGGGGGGCTAATGGCACCTTTTGTGAAAGGCACCCGCGGCAGAGGGGCGCATTTAGCCCACCACCGTGGGTGCCTTTTACATCAGAAGCCTGCATGCTGCGCCTTCACCCGCTACGCCAGCTCGGGGAAGTCCTTGAAAGACTCCCCAGAGCTGGCATGCTGAGGGGCTAATAGCGCCTTTTGTCAAAGGCACCCGCAGTGGAGGGGCGCATTTAGCCCACCGCCGTGGGTGCCTTTGACATCAGAAGCCTGCATGCTGTGCCTTCTCCCGCTACGCCAGCTCAGGGAAGTGCTTGAAAGACTCCCCCTGAGCTGGCGTGGTGAGGGGCTAATGGCACCTTTTGTGAAAGGCACCTGCGGCAGAGGGGCACATTTAGCCCACCACCGTGGGTAGCTTTGACATTAAAAGCCTGCATGCCAGGCCTTCTCCCGCTACGCCAGCTCGGGGGAGCCCTTGAAAGACTCCCCCGAGCTGGCGTGGGCAAAAAAAAAAGAAAAAAAATTAATTTTCTTTTTATTTTATTTACAAAAAAACCCGGTATTTGGTGCCAATAAATCGGTAGGACTGCTTTAAAAGCAGTATCCTACCGCCTAAATCGGTAGGGTTGGCAAGTATGCATAGGTTCCTGCTTGCCCTAGATGCCCGGAGGCTTGGTGTGCCCACTCCGCCATTCCTTGCAATACCTCAGCTTCTTCAGGTGTTGTCACTGGGCAAAATGTTGCCATTTGATCCACTTCATTGTTGAACAGGGCAGCCAATGATGTGTCAGGGGGCATGTGTGCATCGACATGCCCAATGCAGATTTTGCACCCCTCACCTTTGTGCCACATTTCTTCCCAGATGTCCAGCCTTCCCCAGATCGTAGTGTTTTTGATCTGCTAGCTGTCTCTTCTCCATGCCGGTGCCCAATGCGTCAGGCCCTGATATGTGGCCCAACTGTCCGTGTATATGTATGCAGTCTCTGTCTCGGTGGGGCTGGAATGCAGCAGCTTGCCATTGTCTTTGCCCTTTATCATACTTGGTGTGCCGTCCGTGAACCATGCATAATTTTGTTCTTCCTCTGTCAATGAGTCATAGTCAGGTGCGACTTTGAAGGGAGATTCTGGCAACGCCACTGGGGTGCTCAGTTCAGGCATGGCTTCCAGATCCACTGCCTTCAGCATTTGTTCTTGCGGTCTGGAAACGGCCATGCAGCCAGCTTTCACACGTTGCTGTAAATACCATTTCCATTTGACATGAGTGGCGTCTTGCGCCCTGCCACTTTTCCCACTCACAGCAGTGTCACACACCCAGCCCATGATTGGATTTCTGTGCAAATTGTCACTGGTTGCCTGCCTGTGATTCTTTCAGTCTCACCTAGAGCCCAGTACACTGCAGCAATTTGTTTCTCAAGCAGTGTGTATCTTGTCATAAGATCTGTGAGTTTTCTTGACCAGAAACCTTCTGGCGCTCTTTTCTGTGCTTGCTTTTGCCCAAGCTCCACACAGCAACATCATTGTAGACCAGAATTTCCAGTTCAAACGGATCAGTTTTCGTCATGGGGCCCAGCGTGATGTGATGTAATGCTGCAAAGCGTCCTTAGCCTGCTGAAAGTCAGACTGTTGCTCTAGGCCCCATGTAAAATCATGTAATCCAGTATCAGGCTTAAATGAGGTATGTGATTTCTCCAAAAACCCATTAACCCAATGAATCTTTGTGCCTCTTTTTTTATTTGCTGGTGGACTCATGTGCTGAACCATGTCAATCACAGGGACAAGAATTTTCTTAACTAACCCAGACCAGATTTCACCTAAAAATGTCACCTCTTGAGTGGGCCCCTGTACCTTTTTGGGATTTATGGCCCACCCCCGGTTTTGCATGTGTGTGATACTTTTCAGCAGCTTTTTCTACATGTTCTTTCTCAACACTGGTTAGCATGATGTCATTAATATAGTGGGCAACATACACATCTTCAAGTGTCTGGCAATCAATCCATGACACAGAGTTGTACTATGCAAATACCCTGGGATAATTTAGTAAAGGTAAATTGTTCAGCTCCCCTAGTGATAGGAAATTAGTCTTGCGATTTAGTGTAAATATCAATGGAGAAAAATGCATTGGCCAAGTCAAGGACCACATGCCATTCACCCACTTCTCTCGTAAGGTTTTCATGATGTCTGGCACCAGCACAGCTAAGGGTGGCCCCTTCTTCAAGGCACAAAAATCAATTGTCAGACGCCACACCCCATCTGGGCAGCGAGTAGGCCCGATCAGCGAGTTGAACGGACTAACTGCCAGCCTCATTATGCCAGCTTTCACCAATGACTCAATTGTTTCACCGATCTCTTTGTGCCCTCCTGGCAGCCTGTACTATTTCACGCACACTGGCTCAGCAGGAGGGGGTAAATGCAAGGGGGAGCATTTTGCATGCCCAACCACCACGGGGTTAACAACTCTCACATGGATTTTCCGATTGCCAAAAACAAATTCACCTAAATCTGTAGTCACACATTTGCCCAACAACACATCCATTCCCTTTATACACTCAGGCATGTCTGCAATCAGGACATTTGCTGTGAAGGGCAATCCCTCACAAATTGACATCTTTACATTGAATGCTTTTGCAACAGTTTCTGCTCCCCCATAACCATTGACCAAGACTCTGGGACCAGATAATTTATTGGGATTGCCATTCAAAATGGTTACCTCAGCTCCCATGTCTAATAGAGCCAAAACGTGTTTCACTTTATCATTCAAATACAATATAAGTGGCACAAAAGGGCACCTGTCTCTGTTACTGGTTCTCTTTATTAACCGTACCTCAAAGACAGAGCCACCCCTTCAATCAAAAATGGGGTCTAGGACCTCCCATTTGTCCTTTGCCAAATCAGGGTCACTTTTGCCCGCACTTTGGGCTTCAACACCTCTTCCTCAGATGGTGCAGAAGGCTTGGTTTTGCCTGACCCCTGCTTTTGCAATTTTTTCCATTTCTCAAGCAGCACAGGTGTGGGTTTACCGTCTCTCTCTTCCTTTAGAATTCCCTCTTTTAGCAGGTCCACCCACATTTGCCTGCATGTAATTTCAATAGTGTCAGTTTTCACTTTAGACTTTGCATTCTTGCCAAGCTTTTTCTCAGAATCATTACTCATCTCCACTAGGCTATCGGCTTTGCGCACATCCAGCCCTTCTAATTGCCCTAGTAACAGTGCAACCTCACCAATGGCTTTACCTTGCGCTAGACCCAGCAATGAAAGCAATGCTCCCTTCATATGACCCGGGGCATTCCTCAACAAGCGTGCACGCATGCCAGCAGTAAAAAGTTCCATGTCAGGCTCTGCAAAATTTGCACTGTACATTGCCCACTGTAAACCCATCTCTCTAAGATGTTCTGTCGTTTCAGTTAGTGAACCCCAGGGGCCCCACCTTTCTTCAATATCCATTGAACTTGCATACAAATTTATTAAAGCAGTCTGGAGCCAATTAAACAAGGAATGTGACCCTTGCTGCCCCAGCGCACCGTGCAACATCTGTCCCAGCATAACATTAGTAGTGATTGAACCCATTTTTAATAATTCTTCTGGGGTTAGGAAATGCCATCTGCACCAGTATGCCACCCTCTCAAAAGCCACTTCAAAATCAGTTCACCTGCCCTCTGTCTAAACAACTTGGCAATGTCTAAAAGCTCGGTCTGTGTATAATTGCGGACAATCTTATTATTCTGAATGGTTCCACCGCCAGCTTGGCCTTTTAACTTGTCAGTGATTAACAGCCGCGCTGGATGAACACATTTCTTTGGAGCACATTCCAGCTCCTCTCCCTCAGAGCAGTCTAGCTCTGCAAGTCTGACTTCAACAGGTTCTTCTCAATCAAATAGTCACACAAAGAAATTCAAAGGCTGTAGGAAATAATAAATTGATAGACCGCAGAGATATCCTAATTATTTTAACCTGAAACAAACTGAGATAATCAAATAGAAATATAATACCAAAAAGAAAGGTTTTTTCCCCTTTTTTTATTTTACAAAAAATAAACAAAAAGAATTATGATATTGAAGTGACATAAAATTTACAGTGAGAAATAAACATTCCAGAGCATAGAAGTCTGGGTGTACAATAACAAATTTGCCATAATTTAACATTTAAATAAAGACAAAAAATATATATAAAGGGAAAAACATTCAGTGCAATTTTGTTTAAGCAAAAGTGTGAAATCACTTATACATATATGCCTTGTTTATAAAAAAGTGTAAATTCATTTATACAAGTCTGCCAACATAAACTTTTCACAATGGTCAAATAGAAAAGAGGAATTCAAAGAAATAATGCTGGGAACTAGGTTGATGTTCCATCTGGAAAGAATCTCACATTTACGTTTCAGCAAGCCGCCTGTAAGGCCACTGGTGTTATAGAGACGCCTTTCTCAGGGCAGAGTCAATAATGATAATCCCCAAAATAAATGAGGGGGGAAAATTCTTCAAGACAGGGTTTCTAGGCATCAGAGTCACCTCGGTGTCAAGCATGGGCAACCGTGCCTGGTTTTGAACAGTGTCCTGAAGTTTTTGGAGTGCCAGGTCCATCCACAGGGGGTGTAATGTCTCTTTGGTCAAGTTTTTAATCTCAATCAAATGTTTCGCTATCACTAATCACCCAAGACCATGAATTTGGGTCCCAAGTATCTTTCCTAATTAATGCGCAAATCCTTATCTTTGACAGATTGCCCCGCCGCTGTTTGCACTTGTGTGTGGCTACACGCACAGCTAAAGAGGCACACCTGTCCTCCATCTGATCAGCCCGCTTAACGGATGATTCAAAGGTCTCTCTCATAATGATTTGTTGCTCCTGGAGCAGGGAAATTTCATTTAATTTATGAATCTGAGCATCTTTAAGCAATTCATTCTCATGCAACTTCCTGAGCGCCTGCAGGAATAGCCAGCCCACGTTTCTTGCTGCGTTTTGCTCCCTTCGGCATTTCCCAAGCGGTAAACTCTCCAAACACTCACTAATTACTGGCGGGGAAACAACATTTTCAAGCATGTCCCAAGCTCTCGGCGCAGAGTCCAATGCAAAATGTCTGCTACATCCGACCATGCATTTGTTGCCAGCCATCCAGGAATGTGACAGATTGCACTATCCCCTTCATTGCATTCATCCTTCCCCCGTTTCTTCCAGAACGACATTGTGTTCGCAAATCCTGCAATCGACTACGCCAAATGTAGTGAAAAGTGGAACCCGCACCCCTCTGGGGCCAGCCCTTAGTGCAATAATCACTCCTAATCACTCTCCCACACAAGTAAGAATCTATGTGAGGCACAATGAACTCAGTCTGGAGGAAAGCCAATCACACAGAAGATTTGATGCTTGCATTTATTACTATAGTAACTAATCAGAATTAAGCAGCAGTTTTCAATAATATAGGAATGAAAGTGCAAGTTGAATAATACAAATTATCAGTTACAGATGAATAAGCAATGAATCTTACGCTCCTAGGAATCAATGGCGATACGATAGAACCACACCCAGGATCCACGCCACTCAGTGTGCCCGGCACCATTAAGGAACTGGCCCAGTCCCTCAAAGGCCTGCACCCAAAGCAGGAATGCGATTGCCAGGAGCCTCTACCCTAGTGCTGGCTGGTTATCCAGGCCCTGTCTCTCTGGCGTGCGTCTCACAAACACCCCAGGAAGAGTCCTCCCCTAACTGGCCCAGGTAAACTTCTCTTATTAGGGGCTGCATGTCAATCACTATGACGTACTAGCTCTTCGAGAATCTTCTGGGCCCAACCTTTTATGCAGCAAAACATGTTTTCGCCTGGAAAGTTACAACTAGAAACAGCCAGTCTTGGCTCCCAGGCTCTGTGTACGTTGTTTTGGGAAGGCCTTCTACATTCCTGTGTTATCAGTGCACCTGACTCGCAGAGCAAGACAGTGCCTGGCTCCTACAAGCTGCGCAGGGCTTCTTGCAAAACTAGATGTTTATGTCTTAAAGAAGGGCCTTCGCAGTTAACCCCTCACAAGCATGCGGGCTCACCCAGTTTGAGAGGCCTGGCTGGTTCAGCATTTTCCTCCATGCTTCAAATAAGCTCTAAATACACGCAAGATAGCTCAGTGGGTTAACGCAAGTGCAGGTTACCTCAAGCGCCTAGAGGCTTTTCACGACAGGAATTCAAGTAGTCCTTTCCAATCGCACAAGAATAATACAGCCAAATCAAGTACTGCCAACACACTAGACACTAACCGCTCTGCAGTACATGTTGCCCAACTGCACTTCCTCGCATAATGTGTTCTTTGGTAGGCATTAATGTCACACGCTGAGGCCCAATCAATTTGCACAACAAAACATATTCGACTTAAATGTGCATTTGGAATGGTTCTGTTATGTTAACCAATGTTACAACAAAAATAATTTACTTAAAATTAGCTAAACAGTACTTTTTTTACAGCGATAATGCATGACCAAATGTATACAAATAAATATTCTAGAAGTATATCAAATATGTTATACAGTGGTTAAGGTTTATCATTTATTAAATTGCCTTTTCCTGTACGCAAAAGAGCATTTTTCCATGGAAATGAACTTAGTTTGAGCTGTGGTTAAACCCAAGATGCATTTCTGCACAGCTCCTCTTGAGACAAAGATTGCAAGTATCAGCTGTCTATAAAACTGACCTCACCACTGAAAGATGAACAGACTGCTGTGAGTACCAGGATAAATGCCTTGCTCAATTGGAGTCAGCTCAATTTGGAAGACTTGTAAAAAGAAGAGTAAGGTCACATTACATAACTCTAGTAAACCAGTGCCTGCAACTTCAGAGAATCTGATGCTTACATAAATTTAAGCTTGACCTGGCAGAACCATAAGCACTCTAGAAAAATGCATATTTGTCAAACAAGACCCTTAAAGAAAGCAGTGGTTTATTTTGGTAGAAGGACACTAGCAGTACAATTCAAGCTGACTTTTGCAGTGTGCAAATAAATTAATTTAAAATGACAAATCACATGCATTCAGCACCATTCTAACTTGTGGTTCATTTTGAGGGAAAAAGAAAGTGGACCCAAACACCCATATAAGAAGGATGAATGCATAATCCCCATTAGTGCTGCAGGTCTAAGCAAAAAGAAGGTAAAGACATGCAGACCAATTTGCTCATTCTTTAGAGGGGGTTTGGGGAGAGAAATACATGCCAAATACCCCCCTTATGACATGGGAAAATACATGGCACAAATGAAGCAAAGACGAATTCTAGAGGGTGCAGGAAAGTGACCCCATCATGCTCTGTCTAATCCAAGTTTGCCATGCCAAGTGTACTTTTTTTTAGGGAATCAGCAAAAGGAAGAGAGCCTATCCGACAGAAAAGCTGGTTGGAGAGAGAGTAAGAGGGTCCACCTGGCTGTAGCTGATGGAACAATCCTTAAGAAAGCCTTTTCCAGAGGGAGCAGAATGTGGAAGCCTGTATCCCTCCCACCCCCCAGACAGAATCAGATTGCCTAGTAACGAAATGGGAGCAGGCAGACGAAGGATATGCTGGTGCTTTCTTAGGCCTTGAACCAAAAGGCAGTACAATAACCACAGAGCATTTAGTTAAATGCCCCAAGATATCAATCCAGATAGCAATTGAAAGCATGTTGCACACCTACCACATTTAACAAGCCATCCCCGAATACATAAATGAAACTTTGTGGAAGTATTAGAAAAGCGGACCTAGAATCCAAAATTGTGAAGGACACATTTAACGAATTATTAATGCAGAGTTTTCACAAGACCAAATGATATCAGGGATCACAAGCATAGCTTACAGAGCTCATATATTCAGGAATTGATAAACATCTTTACCCGAGAAGACCATAAATTGAATAGGAAGGTTAATTTTTCCTCCCCAGTCCCAAGAAAAAAATGTCCATTTAAGTAATTTTCTGAATAACACTGCACAGAAATGGAACTGCCTTAATTGACCTTCGATTGCTAATTGTTTACTTGCTGATTTCCCATTTCAATTTTGTAACCTCATGCTTCACCCTTTAATGCATCAATGTATTTTGCTCTCCAAAACCAGACCGTCTACCCTGAAACCAAGCCTTTAGAATAGGTGTAATCAAGTCAACCTTACCAATCATTCTTGCATCCACAACCAAGCAAGAAACCCGTGCTGTCCAACATTTTAGATTTGAATCAGCCCCAGAAAAGGAACCATAGTTCACTGAAACTATTTGCATCAGAGAAAAATTGTATTGCTGTAACATTTATTCCAAAGTCTTTTTTAATTCATCAACCTATGTCAATGTATTTTAATATTGAGGAGTATTTGTCTTAGTCAAGGAATAATGTATTCAAAATTGCTTTTGTATTCAAGGGGGTTTATGTGAATTGTGAATGTAAACAATAGCAAGATAGACAGGTAGTGTTTCTGTATAGACTGTGGCTGTATTCATCTACAATATTTTTGGTGACGTCCATAGCATTGCAGATGCAGGCCTCCAATCACCTTAACCCAGAGTAGGCCTTTCTTAAGCAAGGGCACTTTTTGTCCAATCTTAGCAGCTGGTTGATACTCAGTGAGTAGTTGTACATTGATTTTAATACATTGTTGGCTTGTTATGTGCTCCTGTGGAGGGACGTGTGTTTTTTTTGTTGAATCGTTTGACTAGTTTGTGCTATTCTGGTGGGTTTGCGTATGCTTCAGTGGCCTCCCACCCAGTTTTCTAAGCTTGCCTGCATCTAGAGGGTGAAATCCCTGGGGTTTAATCCTTATTTTGCTTCTGGGTTTCGTCCGGTCCTTGCCCTCTCCCTTGCAATTGGTTCTAACAGTCAGGTGTTTCTCTGCCTCAGTTCCTGGCAGCCATTTCCACTTGCTTTCTGAACTTTTTTCCATTTTTCTGCTGCACCTGTGACACCTCTCCCTTGCTCTCTCTCCCTGTGCCCGTCAATGGCTGTTGCCCTCCAGGAAGCACGTTCATAACCACAGTCCCTAGGGCAGCCCACTGCCCATGCAGCCCCTTCGGCTAAGGGCTCAAAGGCAAGCAGTAGCTGCCAAAAAACAGCTCTGGACCGTTGTTCGCCTGAGAAGTCAGTAGCCAGCCAGCAACCAGCAACGACTGACAAGATAAATGCGGTGGGGGGCAGAGTACAGCAATCACTGTACTCCTGTAAAGGAGCAGCCGAATGCCTCTGGAGGACGTCCCGCCCCCCCTACCGCCTATATGCTGGTAGCCAGAAATCACAATGCATGACACCAGTGATCTTGCCTATTTCAAGTAGAGCCTTTGAGAAGAGGCATCAACTAAAAAAACTCTGATGTACCTGAAGGAATATGAAGATGAACGAAAGAAGATGGTGCTATCATACAAGATATGAGCAGGACGCACTGAGAAGCGTGGCTGAAGAAGAGGATGCAAGGACCTTATAGAATCCGATGACCGATTAAAGAATCGAGTAACCTTTCATATGCGGAATAACGATTGCATGTGTGAAGAGCACTGCAGAAAATACAAGCGGTTTCAGATGCAGCAACACGATTAGACTAAGTAATCATAGACCCTAGATATACATAGTGAATAGACAGGCGATGTCGCCATTATGTAGAATCTGGACATCGGCGTAACAATCTTAGTAAGCTGAAACCCACAGAGAAAAAAGGATCGAGAGCTGTGTGTCATAGCAAGAAAGCAGCTGGAAATCATTAAAAGAACGAGAAGGCTGTCTGGCCTGGTGTCAAAGGCCAGAGCAGCCAATCTACTCCTGTAGACAGTGAACATGAGAAGCTGAATCGCATCTCGTCAAGGTGCTAAGAAAGAACACCATGCCTGCCAAGTTCATTCATTTCAGACAATTAAATACTAGAAAATGGGCCAATTTACAGTCTCCTGTCACGTGGGACAAGGATGGAAATAGGATTTCCAGGAGCATGCTCACACTCCCTCAGAGGCAAGGATACTTGGCAAGGCCAAGTTCAAAGGCATTCTGCATGACAGAAGGCATGGGTGATGTTGGGCTAATTGGTGGGGGAGACATGGTCAAGTCCACCCACTGACATCTGGGGTGCTAGTTTACGTGCTGCTAGTGAGTCTAATGTTCCAGGTCACGAGCGTGCCAACCAATTGTAGAAGTCCATACAATAAAGAGCCCGTATAGCTTGGTAGCCAATGAACCTAATAACTGTTGAAGATGACTTGCAGTAGGGGTGGGCATAGTTTATCCACCTGACTGGAGAGACCCAATCACAACCTGTTCCTATATAGAAAATATACTTAGATGTTCCCTTTAAGCCAACCACAACCCCCTCATAGGTTTTTGTTTCCACGTAGTAGGATGGCACGAGAGGTTTTTACTATGCGTAATTTTTTATGAAATGCTTTGAGTTGTACATAGTGATTAAGCGAGATAGAGTGCAATTAAGTGAGTGTGATTATGTAGTGCGGCACCGGTTGATGTCCGTTGCAACTCCGTTTTAGATACTTGATATTAAAACAGTTAAATGAATTTGGCCTTCTTCCTGCATTGTATTATTTAGGGTAGGTTACACTCCATCCCATCTAATGCACAATATGCCACTTATTTAAAGGCCATAAACTGGCACTCAAAAAGAAAACTGCCTCTTATTACCTACACAACATAGCATTCCAAAATCAGCCAGCTAGTAAATATCCCCATCACTGCTGTGTTCCAACTGTGGAAAAAAATGATAGGGGTGGTGGCCCCCTCCCCACCCACCCACAATGGAGTGGGGGCCATGTCATGCAGCCCTCCCTGACAGCAGATACCTGCTCTTAGGTAAGGACACCTGACTCCAGGGAGGAGGGTATGACAGCCCCCCCCCCTTATTTGCCCCCAGGGAGGGCTACATGAGATGCCTCGCCCCTCCATTTGGGGTGGAGGTACCCCCCCCCCCCCCCAATTACATTTCGAAATGTTCCGGCGGTTTAGGGTGCCCCTCAACCCGCCCTCAAGTGAAGCCTGCCATTTTCAATTTGTTTTTGTTTACAAAACTTGCCTTGGCACATTGGTGTGCCAATCTGCCCCCAGGGTGCCCAAACCCTACTGCCCCATCCATTGGGGGGCCTGTCCGACGTTTTGCAGTGGGCTTCTCCCCCCTCCCCAAGCAGAGTGGGGGGGCACCTCATGCAGCCCTCCCTGCGGGCAGATATCTGCCCGTTGGAAGAGGCAAATGTGTTTTTACTGGGGGGGGGGGGGGGGGGAGCAGGAGGTTCAGTAGACCACCAGGGATGGCTTGCAAGGGGGGCATGCTTGGAAGGTACGAGTAGATTTGTTCTTGCTGGTGTGACCGTAGATAACATGTTTTTGGTTGGTTTACAGTTTTTTTTCAACACGAGCAGCTGCAACGTCATGAGAGTACTGTTTTTTTATTATTCTATGGTTAGGGCCCACTGTCAGTGGGGTGGGTGAGACCGGGGCTGGATTGTTGGTGTGGTAGGGAATGGGCCATCTGGGCAGATATTTTGGTAGGCTGGGACACTGGGATGGGCCACAAATTGCCCCCCATGCCAGCAGAACATTGTTTCCCTGGGAGCAGATGCCCCCATGTGGGTTGTCCTACTGCAAGCCCAGGCTGCAGCTCTGGCTGTGCTAAATTACAGGTGTCACCTCCAGGGAGGAATGGGATCCTGCCGGGGATACCTGGAGCTACCGCTGTGCTTAAGGGACGGTACACCCACATGTCCAAGGCTGGGGACTTCACCTCCAACCGTCCTGGAGTTGCAGCTGGGCTGCATTAAAGCTTTTCCCCCTTCGGGGAGGTATTGACTCCCTGCAAGGGGGAGAGCAGGAGAGGGGGGGGGGGGAGAAAGAATCTGTAACGCAGGCCAGCCAGAGCTCCAGCAAAGTCAGCGGTAATATCCCTGGCCTTGGGCACCATTCTCCCATGTGGGGCTTGTTGATAATGCAGAGATTTGTACAAGTCAGACATCTTTGATTCCCACGGGTGTCTTCTTTTCAGAAATGCATGGGGTTCCCCGTTTTCCTTGCTGGCTTCAACACCCTAAGGCCAAATCTTTAGGTTGCCCACATGAACAAAATGTGCTGTGCCAAAAGAAAGGTTTGGGGTTACCAGTGGGTAAGCCTTTCTCTTTGGCGCCCCTCTAGGTGCACCCACACATGTGAGGTACCATTTTCTTCGGGACACCTGTGGGAAGGTATGACATCTGTTGGCGACGTGGTTCGGTGAGTGGACAGAGAGGGAAATGTGTCTGAAATTGGCTGGAAATAAAGACAATTTGCAGATATTTAGCTCTGGCCACTGACCGAAGCACGTCACCAACAAAACATGGCCTACCTTCCCATGTCCCCACATGTGTCCCGATGAACAGTACCTCATGTGTGGGTGCACCTACCTGGGCACCTAGGGCAAAGCCTAAAACACAGCTAACCAAGTCTTTTCCGACAGCTGAATTTCAGGATTTTTCCTGAAGTACACACCATACAGATATGGGCCTACTTTCCTACCCTTCTTTCATTCCGTCCACTCCTGTCCAATTCGCAAAAATGTCCAAAATCGCATACCTCGCAAAATGGTGGATTTTTTTTTCGTTTCCACTCAACCTGTTCTTGAAAGCTAGGAAACTGGGGAAATCCAGCACAGCAAACCATTTGTTCCTAACTCTTACAAGGAAAAAAAAAAAAACAGGCTTCCTTGTACATCATATTGGCATTTTTTGAAAAAATGCAATATTTTCTCCCTTTTTGGTCATTTTCTCTCACCCCCCTACAGCAACTTATGATTCCTGGGTGGTGTTACGACCACTTACATGTGGGAAAAATGGGGCCACATTTGGCCGAGATATCTTAGGTAACAAAAAAAAGTTACAAGGCATTGAATGGTGACATACAGAAATCACCAAAAAAGGCCTTGGCACGGGGGGTGGAAGAAGGGACCCATGGCACAAATGTAGATGTATAATTTCCCTGTGTATGTACATCAGTGTGCATGCATGTATAATTTCCCTGTGCATGCATGTTTAATAACTCCTGTTTTCGTCAGAAAGGGTTCTCCATGACAAGTCCCCGGCCTTGCATGTACATTATGAAAACTTGTTGCCCAGCTTCTAAGCACACCAGCTCTGGATAGTGTTTATATTTCAATACACGCATGCAAATACAATATGCATCAACACAAAGTAGCACATCCATTCATATTGAACAACACTGGATACATATAAAAATTGAAACTTCACCAACATTGACCCTCTTCATCTCAATGAGACCTTTCCTGACCACCTCAGCAGCATTGAAAGTTAAGGCACCACCTTTAATTTCTTCTTGCCCCAGGTTTGGGACGAGATGTCATGGTTGGGGATATTAGAACAGGGGTTTCTCCTAAACACGAACTTTAAATATTTACATATTCCATAGAATCAAAGTCTTACGACAGTGTTCGTCATTTGACAAAATGCTCCTAGGACAAGGACCTTTAGTCGCCAGCTTGTGCCACCATACACCAGCAACTCCACTTCATTAATAAATTGTATAATATAACAGGCATTTAAGAAGTTACCAGATATTGCATGACCAAGTAATCTCACCATTATACAGTTAGTGATCACGTGCCTAGATACTCATACCATTGCAAAGATATTGGAGTCATGTTCAGCCATTTTCACCACATGCCACATTTGATATTATGCCTATGTACTCTGAGACTGGGGGTAACACACAAGCCAGAGAAGACAGCTAGTTCATTGAATAATGCAGTATTATCACCATTCAAACCACAATTGGCTTCATGGCAGTATTTGTGAGCTGCTGTCATTCAGTCTTTTCCACGATTCTTCTGAGTTACTCTTCCACACATTCAACAGTCCCTATCCTATTAATCCCGGTGAAGTGCTGCTCATCACACCACCTCCATCAAAAGCTGGCAAAAAAAAACAATCATTGTGGACTGTTCCTTTGAACATCCTAACCTCCCTCAATAGGCCATTGGCACAGGCTGTTCCCACACCCACTATGCATAAAAATGAGTAGCGTCTGGACCCAATCGTCCTTCACAACCTGCCCATTTGGTTTAGCTGTGGTTCCACACTGTCCCAATAAGATGGCAGTTCTTGTGAACTCTAGCAGCGTCCTACTGCCACAATGTTTTCTTGACTTTAAATGCTGGCCATTGAAAAGGTGTGGCCAGTTCAAACTGCCACTTTTAGCCACTGCCTTAACTCTTCCTGGTTTGCCATGATCTCCCGTTTGGGAAGGGAAAAGGCTCCACGCATGCAATCCGCCTAATCCAGGCGACTCCCAGGTACATGAAAGGTTGCAAGTTGAGGAACCACCACAGAACCCATGGATTGGTGTCCTTGTGTCAGGCCAACAAAACTAAGTGTCGCGATGGTGAGAAGTATAAAGTATCAAAGTAAACTGTAGCACCGCCTGTGGGATCAGCTCACAACTGAACAGCACAGGGCGCTCCATATCCCCTAAGAACATGGCACCTGATGCATCTGCATGTAGACAAACGGTTCAGAGAAGTTGGACAGTGTAGGACAGCTTGTGTAGTCAGACTGGTCTTTGCCTCGCCCAAACCTTAACAG
The DNA here is from genome assembly GCF_040938575.1 of Ambystoma mexicanum. NCBI lineage: Eukaryota > Metazoa > Chordata > Amphibia > Caudata > Ambystomatidae > Ambystoma > Ambystoma mexicanum. The sequence goes on along the minus strand of NC_090926.1, from coordinate 376,878,558 downwards.
GGACTACTTCAGGAGGTCTGTAAATTGTGGTGACATGAGGAATGAACCATGATCAAAGAGAGCAGGAACAGTCAGGAGCGATGTTCCACTCCTTTTTTCTGTTTACCATTCCTCTACTTTTGACAACCATACTCCCCATTCTATAATTGTCCATTCATGTCCCTGTGCAAGTATAAAGTTGTAATAGCAGCCTTAAGAATATGGTAGTTGCCCAAACCACAACACCTCGTTGCACTGCACTTCAGCATACCCTCTCCCCTGCCAAGACCACAGTTCCACTACACTTTTACCACTGGGAATGAACCTTATACAAGGTATCCTTTTAGATGTTGCTAGTTGGTTGGGAATGAGCTACAATGAATTGCTTAGACCTTATCAGCTTGCAGCCCTACAGTGCCATGGTCGACCTGGTACACAAGATATTACCAAGGCCCATGGTTGCCAAGGTGAGGCCGAGCTTATAAATATGCTCCTCTTCTAAGCAGGCAGCTGCATATGTTTAAGGCTGATTGACAATGTGCTCTGCCGACATTAATGTTGTCAGAACCCCATGCAGACCAGAGGGCAAGACAGTGAACTGGTACCACCCACTAGGGGTGAACTGGTGTTCTCTTGATCTTCCTTGCTAGTACCCTGGTCTATTGTAGTGAGAACGCGGGCCAGTCACTCCAACAGATCAATATGCAAAGCAGGAGAGTCATCTGACAAGATTATATAGAACCGTCGGTTTCAGGGCTAGCACCAGTTACCTTTTCCACCACCTGGATTCAAGCCTAAGTATATGGCAAGGTCTTTGCCGAATTACCCAATTGGTTATGGTCTATTGCACAGTAGGCTTCGGCTGTTTTCCCTGGTTGCAATGAAATTCATTTACTGGACTGGTGCAGTAGCTGTAGTTCTTGTCGTTGGATGGCCGAGGGTGTGTATATCATGGATAACCCCTCAAATCAATCCAGGATGCAACTCCCCCTGTTCGGTGGTTTCAGGTGTAAACCCACCCTCCTTTACAGCCTGTCCATATGGTTTGGTTCTGCACTGTCCAGTTAGGATGGCATGATCTTAGCCTTCTTGTCATCTGTAGCCGTGTTCTGCTGCCACCAGCTGCTGGCCGTTGAACAGGTGCGGCCAGTCCAGCCTGCCACTTGTAGCTGCTGCCTTGCTCTCCATTTGCTGTGATGCCCACCAGCCTTATCCAGTATAGACATGCCACACCATCTGGAGGACTGCCATTTGCTCACAACTGCACCAAGTCTCAGATGCTTGTTAGGGCACAGGAGCATAGCCCAGAGGCTACATTGCAATAAATATCCGCGGAACAATTGAGAAGAGTCCCAGAGTATCAGTGCCAGATCAGGTTGCTCTGTAAATACCAAGACTGAATCCATAACAGAATGGATTTCTTGGATGGGAGCACACCGCGAAAATACGCACAAAATATCCTGGACTTTTGAACTACGAAAGTTTAGATCTTAATGGGGATATCTAAGTCAAGTAGGCTATGGGCGAGCAGAGTAAAAAACACATGGCCAGTTACTAAGATGGCAGTTTTAACTGGAGAAATCCTTGTACCACTGGAGCCAAAGAAAAGCAAATTAACTTTATTCCAAGACGTTGAACCAGTGGGATGGTAAGGGGAGCTTGCCCATGCATTCCAAGACTAGATGATGCCTTTAGATTCTGATAATAAAACGACAGAGGAGAACGATTTGGATATTTTAAGATTAGGCATGATCAGATATTAGCAATGAGACAATATGAGTAGGATGAAGTCGCCATCTAACTCCCCAGTTTGGCCGGCAGTTTCATTAGCACTTATCCAGCAAAAGGGTCAATGGAAGAAGAGACCCATTGCTCCAATAAGGTGAACAGAGATCTAATCACGTGGAAGGCAAACATGCTTGGCTTAGGAAGTACGAAGCCATGTTATTCCATTTAAAATCCCAACAGGGTCTCTAAAATTCTAAACATTGCCTCCTTAGCTTCGTAACATCACTTCAACATATGTGCCAAGAACAAATTGAAGCATTGTTGAGGATGGAATTCCATTCAGGAAGGGGACAAAGCAAATGTCAAAATGCTTCACTTGCACCAGAGGAGTATGGATAATTACAGAGGATTCCTGAATAGTGAGGAAGGATTGAAAACTGCTTCGCCAAAGGCAGAGAATTGAGGAATCTTCGCTCACAAACCCAGCCTTCAAATTGCCCTTCCAAGGTGGTTCCGAGGTGGACGCAGTGGTCTTGGACAAGTAGCACACCCAACTGGCAAGGTTATATTTGAATGGATAGAAGGAAGAATGTGTACAGAAGACTGGGTAAGTAGGGCACATGTGCAACATGCATCTTCTACCAAAGCATCCCCTCCTAAGCACAATGCAAGTACCCACCCAGACTAGGGTTCAGGCAGTAACAGGATTCCACACCATCTTGTATAGATTTTCTTTATTTCAAGCCTTTACACTGGCCACACCACGTTTCTGATTATGGTACATCCAGAGACCCACAAAATGTGCCAGAGCAAGACCACCCAGAGCGAGGAACATCAGGAATCCAACCGCAAGCACCACCACTATAGCCCATCCTGGCACCAAGGACACCACCGAGCTGCGCGAGCCTGAGGGAGGAAGCAGAAACCCATTAGTGTAGACTACAGCTTGTTCGATGAACGTTGGGCTTGTAACCCTAGTTTCACTTAAGCTTACCTAGCCACTCAATAATCTACAGCCCAAAACTAGCAACTCCCACACCCTTAGTTTTTATACAACAGCTTTGGGAATTACCCAAAGCAGCAAATTACCCTTTCAGGGACTGCAAGCTGCAGTGACGTTTCCAATTGTTCCGATTGCCATTGTGATCATTCTGAAAATAGCTAAGAATGCTGCCTTCTCTTTCGGGACAGCAGAGCTCTAGCAGTGGACACAGTTGGTTGTTGGCCTGCCTTCATCGCACATTGGTCAACATAAGCTTCAAACTGTATGGCAAGCCTTTTCCATGCAGAGTCGCACACATGATCGAGCTCACCTGCATCCTCACCAGCCAGGGCTAAGCCTCCATCTTCCTCTAGGATGTCAAAGTAGACCGGCCTCTCCGCTGACACAAGAGCCAGATGCTCTGCGTTGAAATCCTTCACCATTCTCTCTGAAAACAGTAAAGATAATAGGTTAAGTGGCTAGCATCAACCCCAGCATCCAGAACGTCAGGTCAGAGGTCATAGCAGACAGGAACCAAGTCGAGCAACGGCATAGCTACACCCCAAGCTCCCTTAAAAGGCTAAGGCACTCCAGATCTTACTTCTCCTTGAGCAGGACGCAGAGCAGGACTCCAGCGAGGACAGGACACATACAGAGGCGCTGCAGTGGAAGAAGATCTACAAGAGGGGAGGGGGAGATGCAGGTTCTCTATGAGTATCCCATGTGAAAACATCAGGGACTCAAGGTATAAAACTTGAAGCAATTAATTCCTTCGAAGCACATGTTCTTCGCGAACAACCCCTACAAACACTAAAGCGGGCCTTGATTTCTCAGCTTAGGAACAATGGTACAAAGTACAAACACCATTGTAGAGAGCTCACCTGGCCCCGAAGATTCTGCTGCACTGAATCCACAAAGGTGAAGGTGCTGACAGCGAAGTGCTGGTAGTGTGATGGGAACTGAAGAACAGAGGAAGCACCACCAACAGGGACCAACAGCGTCCGGTAATTGTCTCCAGGAAAGGGACACCTAGATTTTAAACAGGTCGGTCAGAAAATCTCCAATAATAGTACACTAGCCCCCCGCCCCCAAACCCCTCTGCTGGGCCGCATGTTTCACCTGTTCACAATGATGGGCCACTGTGGCTGCTGCATTGGGTCACTGGAAGGGGTGGCCCAGCACTGGTTCAGAACAAGCTTCAAGTTGGGGTCAGTTCTCTGCAGGATTCGAACCTCCACAAAGACAGGGTCTCGAAGGATCTTCACCACTGGGTACTGGCTGGCTGTGTAGTAGGAGCCATACAATTGATCTGCAGAAAGAAATACTATTAAACTGCAACCAAAGCCAGTTACGCTTGGGGGGGGGGGTAAAAGAAAGGGCTCGTGCAAAGGCTGCAGAGCATCTGCTTATCCTAGGATTGCAACCATTGGAGGACAAACAACCCAGCAAGGAAGCCCATAATCAATACAAGGGTCACTGAGGCCTAAACAAAAAAACATTGTGAGGGCTTGATTTGAATGGATTTACGTCTGTAGCCAAAGAGTCTTCCACATGATCAAGTAAGAAGCCAATGTAAGCACGTACGTCTGGTTGAAGAAAGTCTGACGACATGCAGAATGAGGCAGCTATGGAGCTCCAGCCTTCAGAAAAGTAACATCCCATGGGTTGCTGCTCTGGAACTATCCAAGCTACTAAACAGTACATTTAAACTGGTATAAACCCTTGTGCTCTCAGCAGACATTCTGCTCCTGGGGCACAACTCAGCTTCGCTTGGGACAAGCAAGTGTGTTCCTGAGGCTTGCTAAGGTGTGGAGTGTAATTGTGATGGCATGAACTCAAACTTGGATAACCGAAAAAGACTAGCCTGATAACCATGTGTGGAAGATGAGCCAGCCAAGAAAGGCGATAGTAGCTCAGGACCACGCTTTGCCTTCATTTGAGCCCAAATCAAACCACTTACCTGTAGCAATCCTCATCTCTAGGAGGAGGGGCCCAGGGCTGCTCACTGGAAGAGGTGGCGGCAGAGTGAAGACTTCCACCTGCAGTGGGATGGAGCCGCTACTGCTGGTGAAGGTGCAGCGCACAGTCAACCTGACAAGAATCATCAAGAATCCATAAGCGGACATTTTAAAACAGATGGGGTGCCAGTAATAATGTGGTGCGGGGGAGAGGGGACAAACAACTGGAGAGGCTTGCATGTAGGAGTGGAACCATATGGACGAAAGCCATTCAAAGCCTGGATAAGAGGATTTGTACAGTGAGATGGTTTCCCCACCCCAACAGCAGTCATTACAGTGTATCCGAGACCAGTGACTTCGAGGGCTCAAATGAGACTGGTTTCTCATAGATTCTCCATGCTAGCCAGGACCTTGACCCTCAATACAACTCCTGAACCCAGTCTTACTGGGATGAACCAGCGGTTCAGTCTATTTTCACTTTTTTGTAGGTCACCAACCAAGAGACTGATTTTAGGCGGCCTTCAAAAAGCGATAAGACGATGTTGCTTTGCCCCTACACCCAACCCTCCCCTTGCCCACTTATGCACAAAATCAGTGGGGGGTGTTCACCCTCCAAAGCCTCCTCCACACCCAAGACTCCCCCAAAACACGTAACCCCCCCCCCCCCCCCGACGCTGCTTCCGGGTGCTGGTCAGCCTGTCAGCAAGGGGAGTGACAATTTTATTTAGAAAGACAGATCTCTGCAGGCACAGAGCGGTCTTAGATGGTACTGGTACGGTGTCCTATCGCCAGCAATCATTATGGAGCAGACTGGGATTAACATTATGAAAAAGGGGCAGTGCCACCCCTGGCCCCACCAGTGAAGCTCTTGGATCAGCACAGGGGGTGCCTGGGGGGCAGGAATTTACTTTTGACATCCACTTGGACGCTGCAATAGAACCCATGTCCGATAGTTTATGCCACACAAGCTACCTGCTTCAAGTTGCATATGGGGACGAGATACCAAGGTGTACCTGAAGGTGCTGTCCCTGCTGATCGAAGCACCGCCCCACGTGACCACAGCATGGGAGGCCTCCAGATGGTTCTCATATATAGTGGCATCATCCATCACCTGTTAAGCAGAGTGCACCAGTCAACCACCACATACAGTTACTCGACAATCTGTGCTTGCCACTTGGATTGGGGGCCGGAAAAAAAAAAATAGATGGACACGCTGCATCAGTAGGTGCCTAAACACTACAAGACCTGAACACAAGTACATTTGGTGGTGCATAAGCATGCAGTGGCATTGGAAATGCACCCCCCCTTCCAAAAAACACAAATCGGAAGGTCACAAGTCGGTTGTATTCTGGTCCTGGACCGAAAACTCACCCGTCGCACACCCCCACAGGACAGGGGGAACTGGTACACCAAGAAGGCCTCGCTCTGAAAGGAGCGCAGTCCCGTGCATGTACTGCTCACAGTGAGGAGTCGCACATCGGCCAGGTTCAGAGAGGGCACCGTGACATCTGCAGATATGGCAATTGTTGCTTGACCATCAGCGGAGCATTGGCCAGTCACTAACAAAATAAGAAAGTCAGTCCTCAGTCCTCTTGCCAACACACACTATACAGCCACCACCCTGCATCCTCCCACTTAAGTTACCTGGCAACTACACCCTGTAGACCAAGACCAACGTGCCAGAGGCCTTCCCTTTACCAACTGTGGTTAAGTTCACAGGAGACCCCAACTCAAGGGCTTTAAAAGGGCCTGGAGAGTTTTGGTTAAAGCTAAAGCAGATTTACAACTATGTTACACTCAGATAATGAGTAGAACTTACTGGACCCCGGCCCATATGTATGCTTTAGGAATGGTGGATGGTGACAGTTGTGGGGTAGTTTGCTTCATATGTTGTGGAATTGTGCAAGTGACATTTCTGGAGAGATGTGGTTAATAGGATTGACCAGGTTTGGGGCATCACCTATCCACAGAATCCGTTAGCAATCATTCTGCAATTACCAAGGAATGGTTGCAAATATGATTGGGTAATATCGTGTTGGATGGCCAAAGTTCTGTTAGTAGCTACTAAACAGATATAAAGGTCTGGAAGACCAGAAAGAAACCAACAGTAGAGGATTGGATGTTAAGATGTGCAAGTTCTATCTAAATGAGAAGACTGTTTATAAGCAATGCAAAGAAGCACGTAATTTCAATGATTTTTATGGGTAAACCATCTTGATCGGAATTATGTAATAGAATGGGTTTGCATCACATCTAATGGATACGTTGCGCAGGGTGCTTGCGTTATGTTCTCTTGTTTTGTGTTATGTTTGGGAATGACAGGCCACCGCTCATGGCTACATTATAAATGTGTTGGGGTTAATATGTGTTTCGAGGTTCTTGTTTATTGTATTCTTTGATTCAGGTTTATGTTGTTACCTGGAGGATAGTAACATTTGCTTTGTACTTGATATATTTATTGTTGAAAATAAGAAATAAAGTTTGAAAAAAAAAGCTGCACAGCGACATGAAGAGACTCACACTCGTGGCAACAACTACAACTCAACAGCTTGCATTTCTTGTCCACCACCGTCCCACCTACACAAGAAGTCTGTACGAATTCCCACATTATATGCAATGGGGAATCCCAGTAAAAAATGTTGGCACAAACGATTCAGGTAAGGGGATAGAGATACACACATTAAAGATCATAAGGGAGGCCATTTCGGAATAACTGACTCCACAACCCCAATTAGTGGCACATCAATGCCTACACCCTTTGGCAAGAGGATCACCACCCACCTTCACATAGGAAACTTCATGGTGAACCCAAACATTCAGCAAAATACATGCTCGGCTGCACACAACACTTTTAGCATACCTTGCACAGCCAAATAAAACCTTGCACTCACTAACCTCCCCCTTCCCAAAAGGTCCCAACAGCCAGAGGTTATGCAGATAGTACAAACAGAACAGGAAGCCACAATCAAAGAAACAGAGAGCCGTCCCAATCCTGTTGGAAAGCAGAGCACTACCAGCGCTTATCGTAGCTCTTACCCATCCAAATTGATAAATGTGTTAAGGCATTGGTGTAAAGGTTGTGAAACCAACAAAGTCCACTGCACGGTACTCAGTCAATTTATTGAAAATTCAGAGTGGTACATTTAACCAAAAACCATAATACCAAGAAAATAAAATTAGTGGCGTAAGAGGTAAAAATGGGTCATGATGGGGTGATATAGGGATAGAAAATTGGGGTGACCCCCGGCCCTCTGCACTAGGTCACCTTAATATGCAGCCAGAGTCCGTACAATAGGTGTCAATCAACCCATGTAGTTCTGAACAAGACCACCCCCCCCCCCCCCCCCCCCCAACACCTTACTCCTGCTCTCTGCAGATGCATTGCCTTTTTGATACCTTACCACCCCACTAACCATTTATCACTGCTCCTCCTAACCCATTTGTTCTCTAGAATCCCAGCAGCGCTGCCAAACATCCCCCCCCCCCCCATTGCCCACCATGCAGTGCCTCCCACCTACTTGCACAATCCCAGCTCTCAGGACCATCTAAGCTAGACCAGCTCTAGCTAAGAATATCCTGCACATTTTCTTTTCAGAATGCCCATGAACCCTACATCAGTCTTACTCAACCCCTTGTGTGCATGCCCACAGTTTTAGGTTTAATCTATATTACCTCCCTCCACTGTTGTAAAGCTCCCAGAAATAACTAGTTTAGCCTTTGACAGAAGTGAATTGTGCATGAAGTAAATGTACCCTTACGAAATAGCTATACAAGTGTCACTCAAGAGCAAACAGCGTTCAGTTACAGTCGAACATCAGAACAAGATCACATTTAGTGTCCAGCACTAAAATAACAGAAACCGGAAAGGAACCACCAACACAAACCTGCTTTTCCAAAGTAGCAGGGCTTGGAGGAGTCTGTGGGGTCATAACAGCACTCCAGTGCTTGGCACACAGCCTGGGTGATGGGGAGGGTCCCGCAGGACAGCCGGTTCACTCTAGCTATGGCGTCACAAGCATCGGGACGGGGGGCATCCATGGCTGGGGACGAAGGGGCAAATATAAGATTATAAAGCAACGCCTCGCTCACTAGGCCAGCCAAATGCACTGCTGCCCCAGCAAGACCGACAGTGGACTCACCAAACAAGACGGGGCACTTGAGCTGCTGCCAAGATGAATTGTGTTCAGTAGAGAATGCTGCAGAGTCCAAGGTCATGACATACGCTTCATCCTGCAGAAGAGAGCAAGGGGTCAAGCAGTTAGGAGCAGCACCCTCTCCAAAAAGGGAGTATACACAAGTTTTAAAACTACAATAGTGCTCCATCCACAGACGACAAACTACACTCGTGGTGGTTTGTTTGAGAACCCCATGCTTTTTGGGCAAGTAGACCAGAACAGGGCCAGGCTAATGCAGGGCCACAACTCCAACCAGCAACTAACAGGTCCTCATTAAATGAGGAGATCCCAAAAGAGTAGCTCTTCTTCCTGTGGCCGTGTGCAAGAAGGCCAACTAGTTATTAGTTTCCCTTGAATTCTGGTAGTTGCAGTTTTTTTCTTCCTCAGTATAGGGACACGTTCCAGAACCCAACAGCAGTAGACTGGATGGCTCTTAAGCAGGGCAAAAAAGAAGAGATAATGTTCACACATTATACAGCCATAGAGGGTATTACTGGACACCCCCCCACCCCCATAACTCACCTGCTCGCTCACATAGCACCCTGAATAGTCTGCGCCAATGACAACAGAGCCATCTGGTCGCCAACTGACCCAAATGCCACAGTCAGTGTCGTTCTGGAGTGTGTGAAACAACCCGGCCTGATCTAGCAATGACAATCAAGAAAAAAAAAATACATTCTCGTCAGGTCAACAGACGCAGACACGGAACTAGGTACATGATGCACACTCTTAGAATCCTGCCACACTACCAGCCAAACAGAGCAGAAGGCAGGGACCACATAACCCTAATCCTCTGCCCTATTTCACAGGGCGCAAGAACCAACATGTTCAGACCTACACCCGGGAAGAGAACAGACTCCCAGAACCCTGCACGGACACCAAATAGCCAACATATACCAACAACAGATAGATAACCTGCGGCCATTTTTTGAACAAAACTTCAAGTCCCAATAGCAAACTGTTGACAAGTTCGGAAAACTTTTCCCCAGCGACCACTCACCTCTCACGGTCACTGTATTTTCACGGATCAGGGGAAACTCAGCATGTAAGCTGCGGGCCCCACACCGTAGCAGGGAGGCGTTGCTAGCAAGGGCCACTTCCTCCAAAGTGCCGAGGCCCCCTAGCACAAAGCCCAGCCTGAGCCACAAAACCACGGCGGCTAACACAGGAGACATCTTTACCGGAAATGCCTGTCAAGGCTCACGCTGAGGTATTTATGCACCGAGGGTGGCGTGAGGTCAACGGGGTCTCAACGCCAGGGTCACCAGGTGAAACCCATCACCTCTTAATTAGACCGGCCTCAAGCCTAGGTGATCCCCACCCCCTGCTGCGCAGGTCTGCCGCACATTCATGCTCTACACTACAGCCACAGATCCGCCCGCATAGCTGACGTGACCTCAACTCAGGTGAAACCAATTTCCCTTTCAATCAGGCATGGCCAAACGTATGCATTTTTAAAAGTCTGATCTTAATTGTCAAGCTCCACCTCGAACCTCCCCTTTGATCGCCTGCCACAGGCCAGTTCCATGTCGGCTGTGTGATGTTATGAAAACCCACGTTTTTTTCTTAATAGATCCCTTTGGTTAAAGGTACTTTTAGGCCTGTAATTTTTCTTTTTCAAAACGGCTACAAGTATCAGATCTCAAGTTGATATCGGCTAACAGGCACTCTGTCCTTGCCCCTCAAAACTGGTATTGGGCAACTTGACTTCTTTTCAGCCTGTCCTAGGGTGCTTCTGCGTCTGCGAATGTCTAAGGGCCAATCTGCCTGATGCCCAGTGCTGATCCTGTAGCAGTGTGCCTGGGAATTGTGGTCCTTGTAGTTTGTGTAGTTTTCTAAATATCATGATTACAGAGCCGAACTTTGCAGGAATGCATATATGCTGTCATACGTGCCCACTCCAGTCAGGAGATGCTAGCTCGCTTCTGATTTTTACTTTGCATTCTGGGTCCAATAGACCTGGATTTCCCGAAAGTAAATGCAAAGGAAACAAAGGGCTGGATTAACATAATAGGGATACAATGGGGCATATTGGCATGTATCAGCCATGTTCCATGTCCACAGCATTCATTTGTTCTGGCACATTAAGTCTATTTAAGTGTGTCCTGGTGCACAGCTACCCTCTGCATTGCATTATTTGCAGGGCTAGTGTCCGGCCGGTTATTTAGTAAAAACTGCAGCTATTACATCCGGCTACTTAAAAGCCATCAGACCACTATTGAGTGAGAAAAACTGCTCCACAATAGCAACAGCTACCGTCATGTCACGCCTGGACTATGGTAATGCCCTCCTGGCAGGAGCTAGTAAGCAAAGCATCCAAAAATTCCAGCTGGTCCAAAATAACGCGATCAGAATGGTCAAAAAGAAAGCAAGAAGCGAACACATCAGTGAAGCTAGACTGGACCTTCATTGGCTGAGAATAGAGGAACGCATACAATTTAAGTCTATGTGCCTAACTCACAAGTGTTTATATGGCAAGGCACCAGCCTATTTGAAGTCCAAACTCACTTTTTACCACCTGCCCAGGGCATTAAGATCAGAAGCAAATGGGCTCATAACGCCCCTGAAACACAAGAAAGAACTCGGCATGGGCAGAGCCTTTCCTAACGGAGCGGCCTCCAACTGGAACAAATTGCTGAAGCACCTTAGATTGGAGTCCAATCTTTTGGTCTTCCGCAAAAAACTCAAAACAGAGCTTTCCAAGTAACCTCCCGTCTAGGCCCCACTGAATCAGTTAACTGGTATTTTTATGTCTTTGTCCTGTCCCCTCATTCTGGCTCCATCTTGAGCTATGTACATGTCTACATGTAAGCGCCCCGATGCCTGCAGGCGGTCGGCGCTATATAAATAAATAAATAAAAAATAAATAATAAATAAATCCTCCTGTTTTGCAAGTGTCCTGCTAATTTTTGGAATGAAATGAATCTCAGGAGGAATCAATTTATATAGCGCTTCTATCTTCATATTAAGTGAAAAAACGTTGCTAATGGGATTTTATGGTTACACATAAAACCAAAAAACACAAGAAATTCACCAGTTATGTTAAGCTAAGAAATTGTTAGCTATATATTCCATCTTTAACATTACCCAAAACTCTGATAAGATAGCATTAATTATTTTACTATCCAAAATGACCAGATTAAAAATGTTATACATCTATGGTGAATGCTGCAGCCATTGCCTCTGTGTATGTTTGATTAGGTTCCTTTATTAACGATAACACTCCAATATAATGTTTTGTTTAGATGAGTACATTCTTTAATACATTCAGTAGTTCATGTTAGGTCTCCCAATCACCCCTGACATCTTGTTACCAACATTATAAACACCACCCCTTGAGGCGACTTTTCAGCAAAATACATTTTATATGTGATGTCATCAGTGATGTCATCAGTAACATTTGTGACATCATTTTTGATGTCCTCCTGGGTGTTAGTCTTAGCAGTGCACGGTGGTGGCGTGAGTTATGGTTGCTTAGCTTACCATAACTGGCACATTTCTGGGTTTTTACGGTTTTACTTGTAACCATAACGTCCCTTTAACAACATTTTGTCACTGAATTTCATTGGTTTTTATCAGCGCAACTTGTGCATAACGTCCCTTAAAAGTTTTTCATTGAATTTCATAGGTTTTTATTAGTGCAACTTAACCATAACGTCCCTTTAACAAAGTTTTTTTTAACTTTCTTTATTTGTCTTGACAACACACCAGAACAAACAAGGCGCAACATGGCACCAGCAATGAGTCAATGAAGTTAACAATATACATTATTAGCCACATATCATGCATCAGTTACGCTACACAGAACATGAGTCAGCAGGCTGGACATCAACAGTTTATATCAGAAAAAGAGCATCACTTATGGGGAGCCCCTAGGGGGAGGCCCTGGCAGCCATATAGTCCCGAAACTTCCATCAGATGTCTGTCGGCCTCGAGTGGCAGTGCTGCATTGCATTCCAAGATTCCTCAATATCGTGAACCCATGTGATTGACCTGAGCCACTCTGCATAGGGAGGGGGCCCTAGGACGGAGCCAGCATAATAATATACAGTGGACCGCCAACAGCATGCCCAGGCCTGCAAGTTTCTTAGAGTCGCGGGGAAGCTTTGGGAGGTCATGAAATAGGCAGTGTAATGGGGTGGGGGCTATGGTATAGTCCAGGATATCTGATAGTGTGGAGCAGACGTCTAACCAGAACTGGGTGAGACGAGGGCAGTGCCATAGCATATGAATGTAGGTAGCCCGATCCATGCCACACCTGGGGCAGCTGGGACGAACAGTGCTCAACATGCGATGTAGTCTTACTGGTGTATGATGGTATATGTGTAGCACCTTGAATTGTATTCATTTAAATTTGGTGTTATAGGATACATTGTGGGTGCGGCCACACATATAGGACCATCTCTTGTCAGTGAGCTCAACTCCCAGATCCTCCTCCCATGCACGTTTCAACCCTGTAAAGGGGGGCCGTCCTATTCTGCAGTAATGAGTACAGCCTCGACACTTTGCCCCTAAAGGAGAGGTAGGAGTAGAGTTCCGCCACTATTGGCTCATCTTGGGGTAAGGCAGGGAAATCAGGGAATTTGGATTTGAGATTCTTACGTAGTGAGGAGTATTGTAGCCATACTGAAGGCCGGCCTCTAAGAGGTGGGGGAAGATCTAGCCACTCAACAAAGTTCTCCCGTTCATAGGCATCACGGAGTGCCAGGAAGCCGGCATCCGCCCAGTGTGATACGACTGATTGCGGGATATGTGGTACATCGGGGAGAAAGTTCCATAACGGCAGGTCACCGTGAAACGGATGGGGCGTGCCAACCATTGCCCAGAGTTTGGACAATGCCAGGGTTGTGGCAGCAACCGGGTCCGCGGAGTCTGGGTCAGAGGGTGCTGGTTTGTGAATCACAGAGCCTATCACATGGTCTGAAACCGCTAGTTTTCCCAGCTGAACATGTGGGGGGGATCAGTAGTATTAAACCAGTATGACGCAAACTCCGATTGGGCTACTATCCAGAATCTGGTGAAATCAGGAGCGTTGAACCCACCCAGTTCTTTGTGGGTGGTCAATGTGGAGAGTTTAAGGCAAACAGCTCCCAAATGCCATAGAAAGGTGTTGGTTATCTGACGCAGCTTTTTGAAAAAAACATCCCCAGGCCACACAGGGAGGTTGGTAAAACGATACAGAAGTTGGGGTAATACCACCATTTTAAGGATTCCAATCCTTCCTGCTAGTGAAATGGGGAGCTTGGACCAGCTGGAAGACTTCACCGCAAGGCTAGTTAAATAAGTCTGTTAATTGTCCCTGCGGAGCTTGGCCACGTGGCGTGAAACCACCACCCCCAGGTAGGTGATGCTGGATGGCGACCAGTTGAAGCCTTATAAGTCTGCGGGAGGTTGTGTGGAATCTGTTAGTGGGAATAAAGTGGACTTGGAACAATTTATTTTAAGGCCAGATATGTCCCCAAAGTGAGCCACATCCGCTAACATGGGGGCGAGATTAGAGTTGGGAGACCGGATATAGAGAAGAGCGTCATCCGCATATAGGGAGATCACATCGGATTGGCCGGTCGTGCGTAGGCCCCTATGCGAGTGGGATTGGCGTACCATGTCCGCAAAGGGTTCCATTGCAATGGCGAATATGAGGGGGGAGAAGGGGCAACTCTGTCGTGTGTCTCTGGATATCTGAAAGGGGGCAGAGCATCTGTCCTCAGTTCGAACCCTGGCCGACGGGACAGTGCAGAGTAACCCGACCCACGCACGGAAATTGGGGCCGAACCCGCACCTCTCAAGGACTCGCCATAGATACCTCCACGAGACTGAGTCAAAGGCCTTCTGCATGTCTAGGGTGGCTGCAACCGCCTGTGTGGTGGGACTGATTCAGCTAATTACATTGAAGAGTCTCCTCAAATTCAGGGATGTAGATCTACCCGGGACAAATCCCGCCTGGTCGGGGTGAATAATGTGCGGCATATGTGGGGCTGGGCGGTTGGCCAGCAGTTTAGCATATATTTTAACATCGCTGTTAATCAGAGACAGCGGTCGATATGAGCCACACTGAGTGGGGGCTTACCCGGCTTAAGGAGCACTGTTATCAGCGCTTCTCGGAGAGATGGAGGAAGAATACCCTTTTCACATGATTCCTCCCACAGGGCCAATAGCTGCGGGATCAGGATCAACTTATATCGTTTATAAAAATCCATGGGGAGCCCGACGGGGCCAGGGGCCTTCCCCGATGCCAGCGATGCAATGGCCTCATCAAGCTCATCAGAAGTAAACGGTCTCTCCAGGAGTAGGCTGGTTTCGGTGGACAGCAATGAGAGGGGGAGGGCCTCCAAGTAGGAATCAATTTCTGGGGCTTGGGGACCATCTGGGGCAGAGTACAAGGAGGTATAGAATAACTGAAACTGGGAGTTGATGTCCTGGGGAGAGGTGGTGAGCGAGCCATCGGGTCTCACTATCGCAGGGATATGGGGGGCACCGAACTCCCGGAGCAACAGCCTGGCTAGCAAGCGACCCGGGCGTTCGCCCTCACCGTATTTCCTCACCGCCTGGGGGGAGTCTAGGAATTTAACCTCATGCTGGGCAAGGTCACGAAACCTGTCCAGCTCGGAACCCAGCGCAGCCAGAGTAGCTGGGGAATGGTCATGAGCATATTGGGATTCAAGGATAGCCAGGGCCGTTTCACTGGCCGCGATGTCTGAGCGGATTCCCTTAAGGATGCCGCAGCACTTGGATATGGCCAACCCCTTCACGTACGCTTTGAACGACTCCCACAGGACAGCATGCGATGCTACCGAACCTGTATTAATCTCAAAAAATTCCTCAATGGAGGATTTGAGTTCCGTTGCGAAGGCCTGGTCGAGAAGCGCGTATGGTCCTAACCCCCACAGCCTAGCTTTTTCGGCATCAGGACCCCAGTTTAGGGATATGAGTACCGGCGAATGGTCCGAGATCGTACTAGGAAGGATAGCCAAGTGGGACACGGATCTGACCAATGTGTCCGTTATTAGCCATCTGTCTATCCTGGAGTGGGAATCGTGGACCGAAGAGTAGAAGGAGAACGTGCGGGAATCAGGGTTCATTTAGGGTGACATCTAGTATGGTATTGAAATCGCCCCCCCCCCCATAATATCAGAAGTAGGGGGTAACTTTCGAGGAGGGCAGCTAGGTGCAGGTAAAATTCAGGGTCGTCGATTTTAGGACCATATATATTCAGGATGGCTATCTCTTGGTGGAGCAATCTGGCAGCAATGAACACGTATCTGTGAAGTTGAGGCTCTTGTGTATCAGAGTGAGGGTGCCACGCCTTTGCGTTGAATAATTAGTATAGTACCTCTGGGGTCCCCATTGCCTAGCAAACCGCTCGCACTGCTCCGATCGAGCATGGGTTTCCTGTAAGCATAGAATCTTCACCCCATGACGTTCAGCATGTAGCTGTACCTGTCTCATCTTTCTGTGATTGCCCAACCCCCGAATATTCCAGCTCATGAAGGTCACATCAGTGTTAGCCATACTCGCGCGAGTACTGCTTGAATTCCTGCCACGGGGCACCAACCACAGGGAGCTAGTGGATCCTGCGGTGTGCGGGGCGCCTTTAGTGTACTCAAAAAACATTACTACAGTGCATGGGGCGCCTCTAGTGATCATCAAGACTTTTTAACTATACCATACCCACCCCTCCCACCACCCACATCCCACCCCCAATCGGAAGGACGAGACCCAAATAAACCCACATCAACCAAAACATTCTAGGCATCTACGCCTGGGAGACTGTTAACTGCCGGGAAGTGGCACACCGGACTGGGGAGTGCATGAGGAGAGTATGCAATCTAATATTATTAACCATAGCATACGAGGCATAAACAGGTAGCAGAGGGAGTCACGGCACGTGGGGAATAAAACAAGTGAGCAGGAGGGAAGCAGCCATGAGTCCCAATACCCGATCTAGGGAGGCAAATATGGAGTCCGAGTGATAAGGGCGGGAAAGGAGTTCGAGGACCAACTATCAGGGACATAGTAGTAACTATAGAGTAATCCCCAAGATGGGGTCTTGCCGGGGAGTAATGCCTCTGGAAACAATGAGTCAGCGTGGCACAAAGGGCCACAATTGCATACGATAAAAGGAACAACGTGAACAAACCAGCAACCAATGAACTTCAACGATGGGGTGCCATCAAAAGGGGAGAAGCCCGCAGGGGCTCCCCACTCGTCCTAGGCACGGCAATATGCAGATTAGATATACATTCCAGCTTGGGAATAAGCGGCTCAGCGAGCTTTGCTTTGCTTCCTCCTGGCTCCCACTCCCTTGGTCATGGTGGCAATTAGAGATCACTTCACCGGCGCCCCGAAGGTGTCGGCTGTCGGGTTTGGCAGGTTCCCCTTTGGATGCAGCTAAGGATGAACCCTTCCGAGGAGGGAAGGGCCACCGAAGGCCCGTTCCGTGGAACACAGTTATTTCGTGCTGGTGCGGGAGGGTATGGCCGGTGCAGCGATGGCGCCGGTTCGGCCACAGTCCGGCCAGGGGGGGGGCCAATGGTGAGGGCCACTCAATCCCCCTTGATCCCTACCTGGTGTCCGGCCCACGGAAGAGTGGCAGGCTTGAAGAAGCTGTGCGGGTGGGCGCAAGGCCACAGGGCCGCAGACGGCAGGACAGCAGTGTCGGCAATCTCTCAGCAAAGGTGTCGCTGGCGTCTCTGGATGTCGCATCCGCAGTAGGTATGGCAGTAGGTATGGCGGGCCAACAGGACGAGGCAGCCGTTGGGGAACCAGGGAGAAAGGAGCCCAGTCACGCAGGCCCCTCACCGCAGCAGGCCGCAACGCCGCACCCTCAAGTGGCTGGCGGCCCGCGGTCCACGGGGCGTCAGACGGGTTATCGAACAGAAGGAGTCCCAGCAGGGACCAGGTGGCCACAGCTCGGCGCCGAGGGCGCGGTTCTCCACGAAACTTTCCCGGGGCACAGAGAATAGGATTATAGAGATGCACCGTCGATTTCAAGCGGATGCAGCGGGGTCACGGGTCTGAACGCGAAGGTTCTTTGCTTTCCTCATCCGGAGCTCAACACCTAGGCGGCCATCTTGCTTTGGCGCAACAGCGCCCCCCCCTTTAACAAAGTTATGTCTCTGAATTTAATAGGTTTTTGTAAGTGAAAATGTTTCATGATTTTTCATCACTGTATATAAGTTATTAATAATTCCTCTTTTAACATGTATGAAATAACTGCAAACCTTCTTTAACAAATATTTTTTGCAATGCATACTGATGTGTGTCGTTATCAGCAGTGCACGCTGGGGATGCAAGTCATGGGGCCTCATTCCGGGTTTGGAGCTAACCATGGAGTAATTAGCTCCATGGTTGCCTCCAAAACCGTCCCAAATCCGGCATGGTGAATGGAGTAATTACTGGTCCATTCCAGGGTTGGAGGGACTGGTAATTCCCCATTCACCTTTTGCCCTTACCCATTCCCATTTCTGCCCCATAGGGCTCAATGGGAATGGGGAAGGAGGTAATTACGGCACCGTAAATTACGGTACCGTAATTACCTTCTACGTACCTTTGCGGGTCCCGTACTTAACTCCTGCTAAAAGCAGGAGGTAAGGAAGGACCCGCAAAGGGACCTCGGAATACGGAGGTAAGGGATTACCGGCATCGGCACCCTTACCGGTGCCAGTAATTCCTTACCTCCAACCTCGGAATGACCCTTATGGTTGAATTGCCTAGGGCATGAAGCTCGACCATGACCCCACCCCCACCGCCACCAACCCACTCCTGCCCTGCATCCTAGTTCAGTGTCCTCTATACCTTCATAACGTGACCAATGGCCAGTGGCATGGCTTGCAGCCGTGGCCAGTCTTCACAATCCATAGGGCATGGGATTCTTCCATGCCGCGTTCCCCAATAGGCAAATCAGAGTAGACATTTGTCCTTGAAGAGGGCCAGGCCCGCTTCCCATGCAGCAAAGTTATATCACTATTTTTCGTATATACATTTTGACACTTTAGAAAAATAAAACACAGGACAGATTTGCAAAACCATGCTTTGAGGTCCTTTCTTATGCTCCTTGCAAATGTTTGCTGCAATCCTTTCCAGCATTTTGTGCTGTAGCCACAAGCAGAATTTGTTTTGCCATTCAAACCTCTCTCAATTTTGGAAAACTTTACCACATAGCCGTCCCTGCTGGCCATGTCCACTTTAACCCCATTGCCTGTCCCTCGTGGTCATGGCCAGTAGCTAGATTGTTGAGAACCCCCCTCTAATTTTGCCCCCTCTTGACAAAATCCCACCAAACTTTGCAAAAACATTCAAATCTGGGTCTAAAATCTTTTTGCAAACCTTTATGAAAACGGCACCAAATTTATAAGGCTTTCAAATATTTTGGGAACCCCCCTCTAATTTTGCCCCTCTTGTTGAAACAACACCAAACATTTCAGGACTGTTCATTGCGAGGTCTAAAAAAATGATATTGCAAAATATCATGAAGTTCCATTGAGTGGCGACAAAGTTATAAGCCATCGAAAAACTCCTTTTCACCGACCCTGTAATGTAGAAATATGCATGGATGTCCCCAAACATACGAGATGTTCGCAGACTTTCTAGAAGAAAAAACCCTGATTTTTGGCTTTTTGTGGCCATATCCCATCCCTTCCTCATCACCCCTCAAGTCCCCAGAAATTGTTTCATTAGTTTGACAAGTGCAATTTTGTGTTTTTTAATATGTTTTTACCGCAATGTCTGCAGACTATGGGAGCAGTTTGTAAATCCAACATGGCTTCCATTTCAAACGTTTTGACGCACCTCACTTTTGAAAAAATAAAACATGGGTGGATTCCCAGCAAACTTGTGTAAGGAGCATTGGCAAGGACCTTTGGTGACTGAGGTATAGCCTGTGGCCATGGGCAGTGGCCAGATTATCTGGGTCATGGCATAAGGTCATGACCCGGAAAATCTGGCTACTGGCAATGACCACGACGGACGACCAATGGGGTTAAAGTGGCCATGTCCACCAGGGACTAGCTATGAGGTAAAGTTTTTCAAAATTGGGCTAGGTTTGAAAGGGAAAAAAATGTGATGTCATTTGTGATGTCATCTTTGATGTCCTGGGTGTTAGTCTTAGCAGTGCATAGAGGTGGCACGAGTTATGGTTGCTTAGTGTACCATAACTGGCAAATTCCAAGGGTTTTTTGGTTTTAATGTAACCATACCGTCCCTTTAACAAAGTCTTTTTCAGTGAATACATATATAAAAACATATAAAAGTGAGAAATGACTTTGATACAAGTTTCTCTGTGTATATGAGATATATAGGAGAGGTAACTTGTTTGCATGTATGAAATGTAAAACTCCATATGGCTTCAGCACATATAAACACTCACTCAAAGTCATACCACACTTTAATGTGAGTTTTCAGACATATAGAAGGTGTATAGAGATGTGCAGAATGCATGTTCATCTTCATTACGAACTAGACATGTAGATTCAGGAGATGTATGTTGCGTGCATGTACACTACAATATGTTTGAAAACGCACATCACAGTCAGGAATAACAGGATGTCAGTTTGTATACATATGTGAGAGATTTACTAGATGTACATTGCATGTACGAAATGTAACACTCTAATTTGCTCTCTGTATGTATAAAAACTCACTTCAAATACCTTACTTTAAGGTTTGTTGTCAACCACATTGGTGGCCTAAAGGACATATACATTTCATTTGACTGAATTCACCAGAAACTCAAACACAACTTCTATGCCACACACTTACATTCTAGCCTCAAACCAAACACTCATACCCCTTACACCATGTTATTGTATATGCACGTACGCCACAATCTCATATGGCACATATGCATGCCATATACTTGTATGCCACACACTGTTATACCATGTGGTTTTATGCCACACTTTTAGGACAGGCTTTTACTCCACATGAGCTTATGCCACATGCTCTTACACCACACACTGGTACACAATTAACCTTTACAACACATCCTCTTATGCCACACATACTTACAATATACATTCTTAAGCCATGTACCATTATGCTGCACAACATACCCTCACATAGCCTACACTCACATGACATACACTGATATGCCGAACAGCCATACACCATAAACTAACACCAATAGTGCAGACACTCATAAGCCACATACTCACATACCAAAAATGCATACACCAGTTATATATCATAAACCTATATGTCATATACTATAAACCATAGTTATATGCCATGAACTCATATGGCATACACTCATGCCATACACTTATATGCCAACATGCATTGACATAAACAAATATGCCAAATACTCCTAAACCATATGGCATACACCTATGTTCAATCCACTTATATGCCATACACACATGACATACAATCACTAACTAGACCCTCATAAACCATATACACATATGACATACAGTAGACACTCATAGATCTCAAACACATATGCCATATACTTATGTGGCATACACTATACATTAATATGCCATAGACTCATACATTCATACACCATACACACACTTCACATACATACATTACATTGTACACTAATACATCCTACCAAATCAGTCATACATCATACACCATACAGTGATATGTGATACACCCATACACACATGAAAATATATGTAGGGCATATGCACATACACCATATTATCATATACTAATACACTCATACACATATATGGCAAACACTCTCATGACATACACGCATGCATTAGTCCCTACAAAAACACAGATTTTCTTTTTAGAAAAGAGTTAAGGCTACTCTATCAAAAAGTAGTAAACAAACAGTATAAATAACAATGTAGCAAAGTTCAGGAACAAATACTCACTCCATACCACTACAAATCTAACCTTAACACTCAATTCAAATATAATGCCACCTACATCAATGCCATAATTGAAGTGAGTGTTAAGGTTGGCTGTGTGATGGTTTGGTATGAGTGTTCATACTTTGAGTTTCATGGTTAAATGTGTACGCTACTCATATGCCAAACACTAATAGGCCATACACTCACATGAAAGACACTTACACAACAAACACTCATAAGCCCTCTCTGTCTTCTTGTTCCTTTCACACCCTGGTGTTTCATTCCCTGTCTCTCACTGATCTTCTACCCTCCTCCCACTACTTTCCACCTTCCAAGTCCACCCTTCCTTCTTTATTAGTACCTCCCCTTCTGACCTTCTTTCTCTCTCTCTCTCTCTCTCTCTCTCTCTCTCTCTTTCTCTCGCTCTCTCTCTCTCCCCCGCTCTCTCTTTCTTTCCCTCTCTCTCTTTCTTTCCCTCTCTCTCTCTCTCTCGCTCTCTCTCTGCTTCTATCCTTCATCCTTCAATGTCACTTGTTCTTTCTCTTTCTCCTCTCTCCTCTCTCCTTTCTACTGCTACTCCTCCCCAGTTTATGGTCAGTCGCCCTCCATTCACTCTGACAATCACTTTCCTTCCACTCATTCTCTACACTGGCTTTACACTCTCTCTGTCAGCCAGCTTGCATGCACCCTCACCGAACAGTACCACTTGCTCTCACCAAACAATACCTCACCTTTTCTCCAAAACACTCCACATGCCAGTCTGACAACCTTCCTCCCGCTGGTCTCTTGGTCTTCTACCTTCTACTAGATTGACTTCACCTGAACAATGCACAACTTACTGTTTACTGTGCCTCATCCCCCCCTCTTTCTTCCATTGGATTCCTGTCCCTAGTCAATCTGGTTCTGACTCATCTACCCAGGTGATATTGCAACAATCCAAATGTCCTGCTCCTTTCTTCCCTGTGGGGCCACACTGCTGTAAACATGGTGGACCACATTGAAGATTTTCCCAGTCCATTTTAGGGAGCCATGGTTCAGTCAAATTCAATGTAGCTAAATAAGGTTTTTTTATTTAGAAGCAAGTCCATGCTAATTTCTCTGCAGTATGTAAGGGTGCAGAAGTATGAGTTTGACACAATAGTGGCATGGTGATTGGCAAATACTTTTATTCAGGCAAAAATAAAGAGTAAATCTAACTCTCCCTAACTCTAAGTGGGGTCTCCCTGCCTCTAATAAAGAACTAATGAGTCAGTCAGAATGTCCAAGTAAATGGAGTCCAGTGTCGTGTCCAAAATACCTACTTCTATCACTCACACATATAACTAATAAGAAAAAGGGTAGTGGGTCGCCTAGGTCCAGAATAAAGACTCCCTTGTTCTGGACGATGAGCCACAGTTCCAATCATAGAGGGAATTTCACCTGTGAGAATGACTCCCTCCTTAATGTCTCAGTTCCTTTCTCAGGAAACAAACACAGTTTCAGCTTGTAGCATCTTAAGGGTTCAGTTCCAATGCAAAAGAAAAGTCCCAAGCTAAAGATTATTCCTTCTTGAACATTGTACTGTGTTGTAGTGTATCTCCTTTGGAGAGGAGATCTCTGGTGAGGAGAGAAGACATTGTGATGTCATTTGGAATGTAAATGCAGTTTTCTTGTTGGTTCTAATTTGGTCAGTTGGGAGAAGGAGCTGAAGGGAAGGGAGCACATGAGATGTGGGGTCTTCTTTTCAGATTTATTAACTTAAATAAATCTACTTAACTGACTCACCTGTGTCCGCCTCATCTTCATAACAATGGCGACGAGGATGGGATCCTGAGGCCATGGAACGCAGGTGAAGAGAAGACCCCAGCTCAGATAGCCTGCTCCAGTGAGCCCCGTTTTGAAAGAGAAGTGCATCGTGAAGTGGACTTTGATCCTGCTGCCAGTCGTAACTTTCTAGTCATATCTGCCTGTGCTGGCATGGAGTGAGAAGGCCTACTTCATCTTCCCCAGTGCGGCCCCTGAAGGAGAACGCAGCACAACAACGGTCGCTAAGTGGAACTTTCTCGCTGACCGTGACTGCTCACTCGGGCCTGCGTGAATGCTGATCCGATCTGCTGCTGGGATCAGGGCAGCGCTCTTCGGTTTGCAACGCGAACGTTACAGTTGGGCAGGCGCTGTCAATAGGAAGAGGCCGCCGGCACCTGAAGAATCCCTGGGAGGGCCGCTCCGCTTCTCCGTAGCTTTGAGCGGCCACTGTGCGGTGGTCTGCGTGTCGGCTGCTCCGCTCTCATGAGTGTTGAGCGGCCACAGTGCGCAGGCCTGTGTATACGCACCTCCCCAACAACGTCAGTTTGAAGAGGTCGCCGGCACATGAAGAAACACTGGCAGGGCTACTCCGCTCCAGCATAGCGTTGAGCGGCTACTGTGCGGCAGTCTGCGTGTCGGCTGCTCCGCTCCTCCGAGCGGTCATTGTGAGCGGGCCTGTGAGTACGCATATCTCCAAAGAATATCCCAACGAAGTAAGTGCTCGTACGCATTAACTGGCTCCGGCGCAGCGTTCACAGTGTTGCCTGGTACAGACAGCTGAAGGGAGGCGGGGGAAGCGGACTCGTAATTCACCGTATTTCACCTAACACAGAGACATGTGAGCTGGGCATTACCGTGAACTATATAATAGAGGGGCATTTCAATTTTATGAAGAGCTAGGTTACCCTCATATGGCATTTGTTGTATTTTTGCAACAGGGAGGTTTGAAGCAGAAAAAAAAAACTGACCATTGGCAGCAGGGACAGCAACCGTAAGCAAAATTGTGCAGTGAGGTTTTGCAGCGTCAGTCTTAAGTGTATGGACAATCGACCTTACAGAGAAAGTCCTTACAGAGGAATATTAAAGAAGGTAGAGGCGTGGCAATTCAAGTGTGCAAAAGTAATACCCAGTGCAGGGAGAACATAAAAGGCATATACTAGTGACATTCTGCAGACAGATTATATGGCAGCTTTGCCAGGAATATCGGGACCTCCCATTTTTATGCCTGCTCCAGGCGCAGCAAGAATTATGTGGCCCCAATGGCGCAAGGGTTTCCTGCACTACATGAAAGCAGCCGGCGGGACAGCTTATTCTAGCGAGAGGAAGTTGGCTTTGTTGTTACATTTCTTGGGTTTCGAGGGTCAAAGGATTTTTGAAACCTTACCACAACTTGTGAGTGACGGGAGCGGGGATGAATTAAATGAGTTTGAATCCGCATTAGTGAAGCTAGATAAACATTTTAACCCAAAAAGAAGCACGATTTTGGAAAGGTACAATTTCCGGATGCGCACACAAGCTCAAAATGAATCTGTTGAGGATTATGTCACTGCATTGCGAAACCTAGCTCTTACATGCAAATTTCAAGGAAGTTTCGACGAACACATACGTGATCAATTCATGACACATTGTCGATCCAACAAGATACGAGAGGAGTTATGGCTAAAGGATGAGCCAAGCTTAGATGAGGTATTGGACTTGGCGAAACGTGTGGAGCATTCCCTGGCATGTGTGGCTAGACTCTCCAACACTGAAGGAGGGGAGACCAAAGAAAGTAAGCCGGAGGTGTTATCTGTAGCTGAGGGAAAGAACAAAAGGAAAGGAAGAAACAGACAGTCAGGGAAGAGCAATTTGGAAGAAAGGAAGGGTCAAGATTATATGCAGAAATGGGAAAAGAAAGAGGAAAGGAAGGACGAAAGGTTGTGTTATCGGTGTGCTAGCGCAACGCACTTTGCATCCTCCGTAGTGTGCCCAGGGCGGAAAAGTACATGCTCAAAATGCAAAAGGAGAGGACATTTAGCGTCGTGCTGCAAGAACTACCAATTTGGGCAAACAGGCCAACGGAGAGTTTTGTATGTAAATGAGGAAGAAGATGGAAGGTCATCAGAAGACGAAGTTGTAGTACCATTACAAAATGTTATTGTGAATACAGTTAATGTTGTTACAAATGGTGGGGATCTTGAGGATTGCGAGAGACCTTACACTGTGGTAACGGTGAATGGGTTTAAGGTGTCGATGATGGCTGACTCAGGGTCGAAAATAACTTTAATATCCAGAGTTGCCTTTGAGTGCGAGATGAAAGGGGTAATATCTGAGTTAGTGGAGCCCGACATTAATCCAGGAGGGTATAATCAAGATCGCATTAATTTACTGGGTTATGTATGGGGTAGATTTGAATTCAAGGGTCGTAGTTGTGATGGCAAAGTGTATGTCACCAAGAAAGGACAAACTTTATTAGGATGGAGAGAACAAAAGAATTTGGGGATCAGACTCGATCCCAATCACCCAGAGCAAGTGCTGCAAGTATCCGAAGTGTCTGCGAGTCATGATAGGTACATGTCAGAGTTTAGGAAAGTGTTTAATGAGAAGTTGGGAAAGGTGAGAGGGTTTCAACACCAGATAACATTGAAGAAAAATAGTGTGCCTGTTGTGGCGAAACTCAGGCCGGTCCCTCTGGCTTTGAGGGAGAAGGTGAAAAAGGAATTACAAAAGCTGCTGGAGTCAGGTGTGATTGAGAGAGCTGGGGGAGTTGAATGGGTATCCCCAGTGGTGATTGTGAAGAAGAGTTCAGGTGACATAAGGTTATGTGTTGACATGCGGGAGTTAAATAAGTGTTTGTTGGTGGACAGACATCCACTGCCCAACATGGGTGAAATGTTGACCATGGTGGGTGGAGGGAAATTTTTCTCTAAGTTAGATATGACATCAGCTTATCATCAGGTCGAATTGGTGGAGGCATGTAGGAAGGTTACGGCTTTTGTAACGCATGAAGGTGTTTTTCAATTTAGGAGAATGCCATTTGGGCTGGCATCTGCTTCATCAGTATGTCAGAAGATTATGGATCGTTTGTTGAGGGGAATGAAGGGAGTGTTCTGTTTTCAGGATGATGTGTTGGTGAGCGGTGTAACAATGGAAGAACATGACAGAAATCTACGTAAAGTTTTGAGGATATTTGAGGAGAGAGGTATCACATTGAGAGGTGAGAAGTGTGTGTTTGCGGTGACGAAAGTAGACTATCTAGGACATGAGGTGTCGGGAGATGGAGTTAAGCCCAAGGAAGATATGATTAATACCATTAAGGGTGTTGAGAAACCTAAGAACAAGAATGAGCTGCGCTCTTTTCTAGGAATGACGGAATTTTATCACAAATTTGTGATAAATTATGCGGACAAAGTACAAGAAATGAGGAAAATCCTCAAAAAGGGTGCTGATTTTGTGTGGAATGACCAATGTGATAGGGAATTTAACAGGATAAAGGAAGAAATAAATATGGCTGGTCCTTTAGGGTGTTTTGACACGAGGAAGGTAACCATGATCACTGTAGATGCTAGTGAGAGTGGACTGGGAGCTGTATTATCTCAAAAGCAAGACGCTGGTTCTGAAGAGGTAATAGCCCATGCCTCGAGGGGTCTCAAGGGAGCGGAAGTAAGATATTCGGTACTGGAGAAGGAAGCTTTGGCATGTTTTTGGGCTGTGGAACGTTTCAGAAATTTTGTGTGGGGTGTAGAGTTCGTGTTGCGAACGGATCACAAACCTTTAAAAGCTATCTTTGAGAATAAGGGTCTTGACAAAGTATCTCGAAGAGTGGCAGGGTGGGTTACCAGGATGCAGACACATTGTTTTAGAATGGAGGTGATTCCTGGGAAGGAAAATGTTTTAGCCGACAGTCTATCAAGGATAAGGGTGGCAGAAACCGAGAGTATGGGAAGTGAGGAAATGGAATTGGTGTTTGTCAACACTGATGGCATTGTATCCAAGCAGGAGTGGTTGGATGAAACGGAGAGAGATAACATCATAAGGAGAGTAATCACATATGTTGAAGCCACCGTATGGCCAAATAAGGTGGAATTGGCGGAAGAGATGAAGCCATTTTGGGAAGTGAAGGACGAATTGTCTGTAAATGATAAAATTTTGTTCAGATGGGGTAGAGCGGTGGTCCCGATAGGTTTAAGGAAGAAAGTGGTAGATTTAGCACATAGTGGTCATATTGGGGTTACCAAGACCAAAGGAGTGTTAAGAGAAGATTATTGGTGGCCGGGTTTCGACAAGGAGGTGGAAGATCGTTTAGCAAATTGTCAGTTTTGTGTAAAGAGTGGGAAAGGAATAGCGGCCAGAAAGCAACCTTTAGTGGATGTCGGTCTTCCATCCAGGGTATGGTGTGATATAGCCATGGATATACTAGGTCCCGTGGAACTGGGATATGCCCGGGGAAAATATATCGTTTTGGTAGTAGATTTGTTTTCCAGATGGGTGGATTTTAAGGTTGTGAGGGAGATCACGAGTGAAAGTATGATAAAGGTTCTACAGGAGATTTATGCAAGTGAGGGTTTGCCTGAGACCGTATTGACTGACAATGGTCCCCAGTTTATTAGTGAAAAATTTTCTAACTATTTGAGGAAGTGTGGGGTTGGTCACAAAAGGACTTCATTGTACCATCCCAAGTCAAATGGGGTGGTTGAGAGAATGAATAGGTGTGTGATGGAGAGTGTTCGTATGGGAGAGGAGTGTGGTTTAGACAAGATAGCTCTAATACAAAATAGAATGTGGGCTCTGAGGATGGCGCCGCATTCTACAACTGGTCTAGGTCCATTTGAGCTCATGAGGGGAAGGAAGCCATATTCCATGGCTTGTCCGCCATGGCTGGGAAGATGTAGGGAGACCGATCTTGTTGTGGAAGAAGTGAGAAGATCGTTAGTGAAAAAAAAATCAAATTGGGTCAAGCGTGAAAACTTGAGGAGAGGAAAGAAGGAATTGCGTGTGGAGTGTGGTGACTGGATTAGGATAAAGAAAGCAGTGATAAGGAGAAAGGGGGAATCCCTGTATTCGGATCCTGTCAGAGTGGTGGCAGTCATGAAAGGGGCTGTGCGAGCTGCTGGAGGGCAAGTGTGGAGTAAGAATAGAGTGGCATCGGTGAGGAGAGGATAAATGTGAAGGCCATAAGCGGGGATATACCCAGCGGAAAGAGAAAGGTGATGGCAAATGAGCCGCCCATGGCGTTTGTTAGTTAGTGTAAAATGGTTGTGTTATACATATTGCATGAAATGAGAAGTTGTTATTGTAACATGCCGAAGAGTAAAATTCGGTAAGATATATATAAAAAAAAAAAAAATTATATATAATAATAATGAAGGGAGATGTGTTGTAGTGTATCTCCTTTGGAGAGGAGATCTCTGGTGAGGAGAGAAGACATTGTGATGTCATTTGGAATGTAAATGCAGTTTTATTGTTGGTTCTAATTTGGTCAGTTGGGAGAAGGAGCTGAAGGGAAGGGAGCACATGAGATGTGGGGTCTTCTTTTCAGATTTATTAACTTAAATAAATCTACTTAACTGACTCACCTGTGTCCGCCTCATCTTCATAACATACGTCACTATTGATTTCCTGGAGAATGCCTCCCTTCTCCAGGTATATAGTTCTCAATGCTTTCGCAGAGCCCAGGGAATGACTCACTTCCACGTGCCATTTGACTGGTGTCAAGATACCCAATCTTCTGGGAAGACAGAAGGAGGTATTGTCTCCTTCTCCTGAGATCTCCTTGGTTACCAGTTCGCAAGGGCTGGGCGGAATGACTTACTCCCCCCCAAGCCCTTCTTAGACTTTAAAAATTCACAGTTCATCCATAATCTTCAGGGAAGACACCAGGAGGTATTGTTTCCTTCTCCTGAGATCTCTTCAGGGGGGAATATGTCTCTTCCGCAGGCTTGCTTTGCTCTTCAAAAGTTCTTATTTCACATGAGTTCCCAATCTTATGCATTAGGGTCCCAGACCCCTGTGTTATCCTGACTGGGTGCAGCAGTACTGGTTCACTATCCTGCCAGGTAATGTGACTATGAAGATGACCTGTCTCTTCGCGGAAGGATGCGGGTCACATACCTTTGAGATTCTCGCCCCTTGGTGTTGCAGTTCCTTTAGAGTAGGGGTCTTTGCTTGTACCCCAGGTGCTTCCCTTAGGCCCCAATATCTTAGCTCCAAGGTCTGCTAATGCCTTCTGGTACCCCCTCTAACTGGCCCGGTAGCCCTTGTACCTTTACGGTCCCTACCATCTCTGCCCGGTCAGTTTCGGGGTTCCTCGCCCTCTGCTTCAGGCTTCTCTAGGATTCTCCACTCTTCCGGCATGTTGTGGCGTCTCTGCGGCACTTGCAGATTCTCAACCACGCGGTCCTTCTGCTTGGCTGACCAGGACGTCCGCTGCTCTGCTTAGCTGGATGCGCCTTCCACATCGGACCAGGTAAGAGCCTCTCTGCCTGCCCGGTAAGATCTCCTGCAACTGCTCGAGTCCTTTTCTGGGCCAAGCATTCCCCACGCTTGTGGTTCGTCCTGGGAATGTTGCACGCTCTCTTTCCTGCTTTCCACTTCAGCTTTGAATGGGTCTTGCCCAATTAGCTTTTGGGAAGAACTAGACTGTTCATTATTTATTTTGTTCTTTTTTTTTATTGTAACAATTAGTTTTTACAAACTTTAATTACAAAACATGAACAATCACATCATAACACACTTCATTAAATGATAAGACACATAGGTCCAAACATATATATAGGTTCAACCAGCACTTTGTTGGAATACTGCAACCCGTATGTTTCGATCTAAATTACGGAGCATCTTCCTACTCCAGCAGTTTTTCCAGAAAATCAATTACAGCACAAGTTAACATCACATTGTTTCCAGTCAGCAGCCTCCACCACCATTCATCCAAATTAATGTCGGGTGGTGCAAATCTGCCCAAAAAACAAATCCGTTGAGTAGTTACTGGTGGACATTCCATGATTAGATGTTTTAATGATTCTATTTCCATTGTACAGAATCGACATAGATTGTCAACGATCCTCAGATCTTTTCTTCTCCACAGAACTTCAAACGAAACCTCAGAAACTTGTTCCGATGCCATCTGGAAGGAAATCTTAATAGATATCTTGGAACTTTGTCTAGGCAATTACAAGACAAACCTAAGTTCAGGGATGAGGACATTGACGAACGCTGTTCTTCATTCAAAATCCAGTTCCATTGCCTTAGCTTTTTCTTTGCAAGTTGGGCGTTGTTATTACCATTTGCCATGAGATGTCAGCTATTTTCAAGATATTCCTGATTTTATTTGCCCAGGACAAAAGAATTCCTCCATGTGGATTCTTAGACGTTGATTCAAAGATCTGGTACGCTGGAGCTATGTTTGATAGCTGCATTTTTCGTAAGGCTGCAATTGATTTCCATTGGATAGTTCCATGTAGTGGTTCCAGGCCCAATTCATATCTTATCGCAACAATCGAGGTACTACTTGGAAGTCGCAATATTCTTTTCCAAAATTTACCTTCCAAGATGGCCCAAATTCGACAATCAAGGTTGGAGTGTGAATTTGCCGTATTCAAAATGGAGCTTTTGGCCTTGTATTGTCAATATGGACATACAATGTTTCAATTCTGCTACCCAAACTGATTCACAGATCGAGCTGTTTATATGCACGCCTAGATATCGGATTGTTGATACAGTCTCGATTGTCTCGCCTGCTGCAGACCACTTAAACTGGTTGACTTTCTTTTTTGCTCCTGATGTAATTGCCATGATTATAGTTGGGGGGGACTTCAATGCCTCGTGTTTTATACCATCCAATTGTATACATTCTCGTTCCTCGACTATTTCTATGCAGTTGGGGAAGCAGTGGGTTGATTATTTTCTTGCATGGGACATTCAATTGGTAACCCCCAACCTTGATCATTACAGTTACACCTGGGCTCGGGGTAAGGCATCATCAATGATCGATTATTTCTTTGTTTCTACCAATCTCATGTCTGATGTTGCTTCACTAGACATATGTGACCCATTTTTGGGTGACCATATGGCTTTACTCCTTAATTTGAAATCTTTGCCCCGACAATATGATAAAGATCTGGTTTTAACTACAATTGCTTTAGATCGGCCAAAAATCAGTTTACGTTGGAACGGCAGATTATGCTCGAGAATGATGGACCGACTGAAACAAGACACTACTATATATGTCCCAGAGGTTAGAGCTGGTAGTGACTGTCCCATTGTCGAAAGGAATAATGGACTGCGAATTCATACTCATGTTCAGCACTTAACATCAATGAATCAAAATACTCATTCATTATCTCATCATCATACATTTAATTCAGCAATAACCAATCTTCGCAAAGAGAAACGTAAGGATATACGTAGCCTTGGCCCTCCTTATTTGATGGGGGACAATTATGCGAAGCTAAAAGCGAAAATCAATCAGAGATATCGTAATAGGCTTAAAATTATGAAATATGAGTTGCTGATAGCTGACAATCAGAATATCCTATCCTGCCTCCTAAGACATGATTCCCGGCAAGTTTGGTCTGCTTTACGACAGCTGACAGGAGTTTCTTCGTCAGTGAAAGAAGCAGCCGTAACTGCCACTACCTGGGTTACATATGTACAAGCTAAATTTGCCCTTCCATCACGCTTTGCTGATACTGACACCATGAACTATCATACCATGATTTTAAAAAAATCCCCCTGGGTTCTGGATGATATTATTCGAGCGATTGGTAAGATCAAGCCCTCTCGGGCCCCTGGCCCTGATGGCATCCCACCATGTTTGATAAAGAAAGACCCCCTTTTTTGGGCAAGAATTCTTGAGAACAAATTTGACAGTGTCTATTTGACAGCTTGTATTCCACCTTCGTGGTGCTCGGCGAATATCATCCCCATTTATAAAAAAGGGAGTTGGGATGACCCGAACAATTTTAGACCCATTGCACTTATGGATGCATCAGCGAAGATTTTTACTTACTTACTGCTGGAATCCATTTTACAGATTATAGATCGGTTAGATATTTTGCCTAAATATCAGGTGGGCTTTCGCAAACGAATGGGGTGCTCGCTCAATGCCTTTATACTAGCACATCTATACGCCCAAACCAAGGAGAAACACACTGGTCCGATTTATATGGCAGCCCTGGATCTAACGGCGGCGTTTGATTCAATCATCCGCGCAGTTCTTTGGGAAAAAATGGCCGCTTATGGCTTCCCGATGTCCTTGGTGGCCATATTAGCCCTTCTCCACCAAAATACCACTTATCGAATAAGACTAACTAAAGAAGGAGCTCTAACTGATAAAATACCCACAGAAATCGGTCTTAAACAGGGATGTAATTTGGCTGCGGTGTTATTTAACCTATATTTGGCTGACCTTGACACAGCCTGGGCTGATGTTGTGTCATTTCCAGTGAAATTGGGTAGTCTGGTAATCAACTGGCTTGCATTTGCGGACGATCTTTTGTTTATGGATCGCACCCCGTTTGGCCTACAGGCCAAATTGACAGCCTTTCAAACGTATGCTGATAAAAACAATCTTCAAGTGAACACACTGAAATCGTTTATTATTGTGATATCTGATGGGAAAAAGAAAATTACAAAATTTACCTGGTCACTCAATGAGTGTATGATTCCTAAAGTTAGAATGATGCGCTATCTTGGCTATCAGCTTTCCGATTCCTATTCTATAGGAATGTGGAAAGAGATGATTAAGAATAAAGTTAAACCTCTTACTTCCCAAATGAAAATCATATATTACAGATATTGTAGATTTTCCTTGGACCCTTTGATACAGTTTTACTTATTAAAGGTAGAACCAATACTCTTGTATAGTCTGGACATTTGCATATCTGAGATAGAGTTTTTCTTGGATTGCATACAGGGTAAATTATGGAAGCAAGTTCTGGGGATGGCTATGTCAATACCGAACATGATGATTTGCCACGAAGTTGGGATCCTACCCATATCTGTTAAATGGCATTGGCGACGACTTAATAACTATGTCAAACTACTGGCTCCACCAAAAAAATCCCTCTATGAGGACTTAGCACAATTACTCAATGAAGAGAATGTACCTTCAATGGTAAAATACAAAGATAAAATGGACAAAATGTTAAATGAAACCATGATTGATAAGGTTGACTTAATAATGGGACTTCCAGCATGTAAAAAGAAATTCCAAAAATACTTCTGGTGTGTTATGGTGGATCAAATTGGTAAAAGCAAAATGTATTATGAATATGCCAAATTCACCAGAAAACTTGGAGACCGTGCGCATTACTTGGCCATTTTCCCGTGTAACATTGCTAGAAAGTTGTATATGAGGTTTAAACTGAATCAATTTATCACGAATGAAAGGTTGTTTCTGTGGGATCAATCCAGTTGCAGTAAATCTATGGGTTACTGTCGCTTTTGTGAACAAGGGAGAGTGCTTGAAACCTTGAAACACCTTACCATGTTTTGTCCATTTTTCAACTCCCAAAGAAATTTATCCTTTGGGTTGTATATGTACAATTATTCTGATACATGGAAAGAATCCTTGTGGAGAAGGTGTATGGAAGGTTCCAGTCAACGGCTGACCTTATGTCTGACAAGATTTCTAGGATCTTTGGATTCAATTTTAATGGCACAGTATAAACTACTTACAGAAACTACGGTCTAGCCCACCTCGAGACACTGAAGTTTTAATCTGAGAAGGATATTGTATTATATGGTATTCTGTTTGTGTGATATTGTTATGCCTTTTGAGGGATGGGTGATGGGAAATTTTAGATGTATTTGAACTTGTAAATTCGAAAGTGATTTGAAAATCGATTTATAATTATTGAAACTTTCTATATTATTTTTATATGCAATTTGTTTTGATTTTGTAAAGGTTTGTTTTAAACCATAAACAATAAAAAAAAAAAAAAAAAAAAAAAATTGCCATGATTTTAGATTCAGGTTTTCATGAGTGCTCGCTATGCTTCTGCACTGCTTCTTCATCCCAGGGCTGATCTTTAGGTCTTCCAGTAAGTCAATTGGTCTCTGCCATGTCTCAGTAATTAAGGGATACATGCTCCATGATGTAAGTGATTTCAACCCAGCACTCCACCTAAGTCAATGCCTAGTGTGAGATGCCCAGCTCAAACCCTTATTTGTATATTTTTATGTCAAAAGTTCTTTTATTTCTGGATGATGTACCCTTATATAACGGCCCTCTCTTTGATTCCCCCCAGTCTCACTGAACCAAGAAGTAAGTTGGTTTTGCAAAGTTAAAAGATTTATTTGATAAATTGAACAATATATATATGTCACACTTTTATGAATATGAAAAATATCTAGATATCACACTTATTAATATTTATACACTGATCAGCAATGGGTGATATAACAACAATCAACAATCTCTTTAATCAATTAGGAGTAGGAATAGGAAGAATAATGTAGCAGAGAATAACTTTATGTGGGTTCAATGAATGCAATGAGAGGAAATTAATGCAGCACAGAATAAACTTGATATGAATTCAATCAAAGACAATGCAATCACTCTTTCCCCCTGTTACTACTCAATCCCCCCTTATATGCAGTATAAAGAGATGGAATGAGGGCACACAGGTTTCAGGAACAACAATCAACAATTGCAAGTTCAATCCTGATTCCCCCAGCAAGCTTAGAGAGAACAGGAATGATTTTAAAACAGGACATTGATTTTAATTTGCTAAATTGCTTCAGAACTAGTGAGAGTTGCTTTTGATTGGTTCAGGTGGACACTAGCAATGATTGTTGAATGATTAGCAGATGGAAAACGAAATTCAGAAAATGAAAGCAAGAAATAGCAATTCTACATGGAGTGAAATTGAGCCAAATGAAAATCGCAGCAAACTTTTCACCGCACGAGAAATGCGATTACAGCACAACTATAGGGAATTGGCCTGCGATTCTTGGTTCGTTTGAAAGCTGAGGATGTTAGCTTAAAAAAATGACATTTAAATTTCCTTCTTAGCATGTACGGTTCAGAAGTTACAGAGGTTTTAGTAAAGGTAGATTTTTCTCAGAAAGAAGTCAAGATTTTACAAATAGGAGATTGCGCTTTTGAATTGCAAACAGGTTCTTCACACTAAGAGTCTATGAAGCCACCTGCTGCACAACACCGCATCCACCAGACTAGTGGCGCCACCAGTTGGTTGGACCTGTCGAGACGCTTGCCTTTCTTCAAAAATATATTGCGCAAAGATGATTTATCGCTACAATTATCACAGAATTATATGGATGAGAGAAGGATTCAGGATGGACAAAAGAGAGTATACAATGCAGTTCTGGATTTGTTGGAATGGGTTGGATTGGATTACTTAATGCTAAGAGATGACTATGGACAGTTCTATGCTAAATACTCACTACTATGGCTTTGGAAGGGAATAGGCGCGTCAAAGATCTGGTCAAAGGTTTGGCTGCAATTCACTCGCCACTGGACAGGTCCCAGGCACTCGGTTCTGCTCTCAGCAAGGCACTCTGGTCTGCGCGGCCTCTTGGACTGGGTCTGAAGGGTTGGTTCTGGATACAGCTCTGCTCTACTGGTTTGTATCTCTGGGTTCTAGCAAGGATTCTTGGCAAGAAGCAGCCAAAACAGCAAAGCCAGGCTGTTGAATTGGTTGGGCCCCGTGGAAGTTTGGGGTTAAATCAAGTTGCAAGATTTTAAAGGCCAGCTGAGAAGGGTTCAGCTTTTTGGATTGAGCCTTCTGCGTCAGGGTTCTGGAGTCTGGATAGGGTTCTGGAGTCTGGATATGGGTTCTTCCTGCAGAGCACTTTGCCAGTCGATCAATTGATGGGTGAATGTGTGTATCTTTCTATGCCCTAAATAAAAACCCGATTTATGTATTTCTCAAGGGGGTGGGTAGGCTGATTATACTATGCCCAATCCTCTAAGAAGCCGATAGGTCAGAGAATTTCCTCTCCCCTGATTTGAGAAGCAACAGTGTGTCATGATGTGTCATGTTTATGGTCCAGGGAGAAAACCCTCCCCTTTGTTTCTGTACAGTATATCTTATGTTTCACAAAAACCATATTTCCAATACCCCCAACTTGTTAATAATATATATGTACATTATAGATTAACTAAGGTACGTTTCTGTCAAAGTCTCCTCTTCCTACGAGTTTTGGTTCACAAATGACAGTTTTTCGCACTTTTGGTTGGTTACCCATTGTCGGATGTGTCCAATTCTTTTTACATATATGCCCATAACATCTGAGTATATTCCTGTAAATTTTCTTATTCCTAACATTATTACAATTGCTACAATCTTAACATTTTTGTGGTTTAGTCTCTGAACATCGCACAGATTCCAGATTAGTTTTAAACTGGGAGCACCCTTTTCATTTTAATAACCTCTAAATTCCATATTTTTACAAGTTCAGCACAATTTCCTATAAGTCTTTTTCTCAAACATACAGTTTCTTCAGTTTCAAATCCACATTTTCAGTCTGGCCCGCCTCCAAGGCTTGGCTGAGTTAGAGAGTAACAGGAGCATTTTCCTGCCTGGGCTGGTTTCTGCTGACGCCCTAAATTAGCATTTTCTTTCAGTTCAAGAAACCCATTGTCTCTTTACCAGAGCAGCAGAGCAAGTCTCCTCCTCTTCCCATTAGCATCCAAATGGGAGATCCTCTCCTTTTGGTGGGAAGGAAAAGGGTGGTGTGTTCTCAGTGGGGGAAAACCTCTTTGAAGTTTAGATGAATCAGGTTACCTTACAGTAAATTGTGACATTGTTGTTTGTGAAATTTAAAGTTACAAATTTAAAAATAAGCAAACATATCTTCAATTCCAGTCTTTTTCAATATGAAAATTAAATAGTGGCAACCTATCTTGCCTTTGATAGGAAGTCTCTTCTTTCCCCACACTTAGATTTTGAGAAACAAGTTTGACATGACAGGTTTAGAGATCGCCAGCCTCTGGCACAGGCGAGTACTGTGCCCATTTTTGACATATTTCTTTCAAGCAAGCATCTTTAACGGTGAATTTTCTTCTGATAAATATGTTTCTGCTGACATTGTGCTTAGATGAATTCTTTATATACAGTGATGTTTCACACCCAACAAGGATGTTGGATCTCTTGTGATGTTTGAGAACCAAGATTTTTGCACTTTCCACAGTCAAGGAAAAACGGATTTTCAACAGCTCTGTGCAGGACTGCTTTTTCAAATAGTTTAATTTTCCTCTGTGGGCAGCCAATTGATGGGTTTTGGCAGTGGTCTCCTGCGTTGCCACTGACATAGGCAAAAGTGGATTGTCAGCCTATTTTTCAGGTTTTCCTTGCACACTTCTTGGGTGATTTTAGCGCACATAATGCTTTCCAGCGGCCATTCTGAGGTTTCTGATGCAAGGAATGTTGCAGGGCCTGGACTAGTGGGTTAAAACATCCCACAATGAGGAGTCCAAACTCTTCCTTGTCCCAGTACTTCCTATATTGGTGGCATGACAGAGACATATAGGAACACTAGGGACAGTGTTGGCTGAGGGGGGTAGGAAGGTTTGTTAGGGTTTGGTGGGCTATGGGGATACCATGTTCGCCCCAGGACATCACTAATCCCATAGAGGGCTTACCTCCCCATGAGATCCACCCACTGAGTACCACCGCCAGAGGGACTATCAGGTAGCAACCTCACCTTCCTGTCTTCATGGGAAGGGGCTCCCCCTAGGGGAGAAGCGACAACATCTAGGGTTTTGTCACAGGTAGGACAAGCACAGGTGGTAATGCGCAACATGTGCCGGTGTGAGGAAGCAGTATGCAGTGTCCACGGTGGTTGAGCAAGCTATCCATATTTTTGTTTGCCATCTCTTTCACTCCCTGTTGGGCCCAGCAGTTGGATGTCTGGGGTCATTGATGATAGTTGTTGCTGGGTTGCTGTCTTCTGGCGATCTCTCCAGACTTTGGCTGCCTCTTTATTTTGTCTACAAGAAAATGTAAGTAGCTGGCCAGCATGGTTGTCAAAAGGTATGGGGTGATACAAAGTAGTAATGCTAAGACCCATAGATGCACTAAGGGGAGGAACAGGAACAGTGGCCCTCTCAAATGCCACCTTCCCCCTCCAGGGTGCAGATGGCTGTGGCTTCCACCATTGTAGGCCTCCAAACCTGGGCTGAGGGGGGTCCCTCTCCCCTCTTGACAAGGTCTCATTTCTGACTTTGTCACAGCCATAATACTAAGAAACAATGATACAAATGGAAAAAAGAAAACTGTAAACAGAAATGAAAATACTATATTTGCAATAATTTGAGGTTTTAACTTGAAAGTAAAGGTTAAACAAAAACCTAAAGTAAAGAAACATTACAAATAACTACATTAACGTTACAACGCATTTGAGTGTTTATACAATATTTAAGTGTGTTAAATATAAATCAAACAATACAGTAACACTAACTTCCACTTACCAATTAAATTACAAGAAAACAAACAAAGTGAAAAATTCATAATTAAATAATTACCACTAACATTTTAAAAAACACAAACACCTGCACAATTAAAAGCTACAATCAAGGAAACATACTGTTGTGATGTCTTAAGGGAAGCAGGGAGCTTTCAATGCTCTCCCTATATGATGATGTCTTAACCCTGTGTGATGTCATGGAATGTTCTGGTTGCATCTTACAGATAATGTTCTAAGTGGGTCAGTTGGAGGAAAGTGCTGAAGGAGAGGAGCCTCTGATCGTTGGGGGTCTTCTTCCCTTATATGTAACCTAAATAAATACCGTTACATGTCTTACCTGACTGCGCCAGCCTCTTCATAACAATGGCGACGAGGATGGGATAAGTGAGGTCCCGCAGACAGGTCAAAGGAGACCCCCAGCATCTGCCAACGTCGAGTCGCGGCGCGCAGCAGGCGATCGCATCGCCCCGACGTCTGCTCCGCCCGTGCTTCCCCTAAGCAGCCTGGAGGACGGAGTTTGGAAGTGCTCCGTGAGATAGAAGCCGCTGCGGGGAGAAGTGTCGGCGCCGCCAGAGAAGTAATCGACTGGCAGTGGGCTACTCCACCTCCTCTTTGCGTTGAGCGGCCCGCCACACACAACGACGGATGCTGAGGCCCCATTCCGGCGTCCCTGAAGAAACGACCGGAGCTGCCGAGGGAGAAGTTCAAGGAGGTCTGCACCACTTCCTAGCGGCGCACCGAGCAGCTGTCGAGTGATCACGGCCTCAGGGAAGGTCGCTCCGCTTCCGAAGCGTCGAGCGACCACCGTGTCCCTGCAACGTTTGTGCAAGTAAGTGCCTTCAACTCCCGTTAGTGCCCATGCTGATCCCGGCCCACACTCACACTCGCCAGCGTAGGGAAGACGCCGGACTTCGCTACCGTATGTCCCTAGCGGATGACAAAGAGAAAAAAGATCCCTTACTGCATTGAGTTCCAAAGGTGAACTGTCACGGCGGATACACGCCTTGTTGAACTGGTGCAACAAAGCTTGCAAGGATCGAGCTAGGAGAAGTACATTTTCGTACAGAAGCATGGCAGCGTTACCTGGCATATCGGGCCCGCCCATTTTCATGGCAACTCCAGGTGCGGCGAAGATTGCTTGGCCCCAGTGGCGAAAAGGTTTTATGCACTATATGAGGGCAGCTGGCGGAACAGCATATTCTAGTGAAAGAAAAGTGGCATTGCTATTACACTTCTTAGGTTATGAGGGACAGAGGATTTTCGAGACACTTCCTCAGTTGGTAGGTGATGGGAGCGGAGATGACTTCAATGAATTTGAATCGGCACTGCTCAAATTAGATAAGCATTTCCACCCCAAAAGAAGTACAATTTTGGAGCGGTGTAACTTCCGTATGCGGATTCAGGCTCACGGGGAATCTGTCGAAGACTATGTCACTGCTCTCCGTCACCTTGCACCGACGTGCAAATTTCAAGGAAGCTTTGATGAGCATATCCGCGATCAATTCATGACGCATTGCCACTCGAATAAAATACGTGAGGAACTTTGGCTGAAGGACGAGCCAAATCTGGATGAGGTATTGGACTTGGCCAAGCGTGTGGAGCACTCGCTGGCATGTGTTGCCAAGCTCTCCAAGACTGAAGGAAGTGATTCTAAGGAAAGCAGGCAGGAGGTGCTGAGTGTGGGTGAAGGAAAGAACAAAAGGAAAGGAAGAAACAAGCAGAAGGAGAGAAACAACGCAGAAGAGAAGAGAAACCAAGTGTCGGCACAGAGAAGCGAAAAGAGAGAGGAAAAAAGGGGCGAGAGATTGTGTTATCGATGTGCCAGTGCGATGCATTTTGCATCCTCTGTAGATTGCCCAGGGCGAAAGGCGGTATGCAATAAATGCAAAAGGAGAGGACATATTTCCACGTGTTGCAAGAACTATCAATTTGGCCAGACGGGGCAAAGGAAGATCCTGTTTGTAGAGGATGAGGATGATGGAGAATCGTCAGAAGAAGACACTGCGTTGGCATTGACAAATGTTATTGTGAACACAGTTAATGTTGTAGCCAGTGGTGGAAACACGGATGATTGTGAGCGGCCTTATGCCGTGGTGGCAGTGAATGGGTGTAATGTATCAATGATGGCAGATTCAGGATCAAAAGTTACGTTAGTGTCCAGGAGTGTTTTTGAAGACGAGATGAAGGGGAAGGTGTCAGCGTTGTCTGAACCTGACATAAATCCGGGAGGCTACAACCAACATAAGATTGATTTACTAGGATATGTGTGGAGTAGATTTGAGTTTAAAGGTCGCAGTTGTGATGGGAAAGTGTATGTAACAAAAAAAGGACAATCCTTATTGGGATGGAGAGAGCAGAAGGATTTAGGAATCAGACTAGATCCCAACCACCCCGAGCAAGTTTTGCAAGTGTCAGAGGCATCCACGATATCCTGCAAAGACGCGAGAGAGTTTGGTAAAGTGTTTGATGAAACCTTGGGAAGAATAAAGGGTTTTCAACATCAAATATTGCTAAAAAGCGGGAGTGTGCCCACCGTAGCCAAACTCAGACCGGTGCCCTTGGCCT
The DNA here is from genome assembly GCF_040938575.1 of Ambystoma mexicanum. Classification (NCBI taxonomy): domain Eukaryota; kingdom Metazoa; phylum Chordata; class Amphibia; order Caudata; family Ambystomatidae; genus Ambystoma; species Ambystoma mexicanum. The sequence goes on along the minus strand of NC_090926.1, from coordinate 376,837,169 downwards.
TGCGGGATAGTGTTAAACAAGAATTGCAAAAATTGTTAAAGACAGGAGTGATCGAGAGAGCTGGGGGTGTTGAATGGGTTTCCCCAGTCGTAGTAGTGAAGAAAAGTTCAGGGGACATAAGATTGTGTGTGGATATGCGTGAGTTGAATAAGTGCGTGTTAGTGGACAGGCACCCGCTACCCAACATGGGTGAGTTGCTGACCATGGTCGGTTGGGGGAAGTATTTCTCCAAACTAGATATGACGTCGGCCTATCATCAGGTGGAATTAATGGAGACATGCAGAAAGGTCACAGCGTTTGTGACGCATGAGGGAGTGTTCCAGTTTAGGAGGATGCCTTTTGGGTTGGCATCTGCCTCATCTGTGTTTCAGAAAATAATGGATCGCCTTTTGAGAGGAGTGAAGGGCGTGTTCTGTTTTCAGGATGATGTATTGGTGAGTGGAGTGACTTTGGAGGAGCATGATGGGAGTCTGTACAAAGTGTTAAAGATATTTAAGGATAGGGGTATCACGCTGAGAGAAGAGAAGTGCAAATTTGCCGTGACAAATGTGGACTATTTGGGACATGAAGTATCGGGGGACGGGATTAGACCCAAAGAGGAGATGGTAAATGCCATAAGGAGAGTGGAGAGACCTTGTAATAAGAGTGAATTGAGGTCTTTTCTCGGAATGACGGAATTTTATCAAAAATTTGTGGTAAATTACACTGACAAAGTGCAAGAGATGAGAAAAGTTCTGAGGAAAGGTGTTGATTTTGAGTGGAATAGTCAATGTGACTTGGAATTTAATAGAATAAAGGAAGATATAAACTTAGCTCGTCCTTTAGGATGTTTTGACACAAGAAGACTGTCTATCATTACAGTAGATGCCAGTGAGTATGGACTCGGGGCGGTGTTATCTCAGAAGCAGGATGATGGGTCTGAAGAGGTGATAGCCCATGCATCGAGAGGTCTCAAGGGAGCAGAGATGAGATATTCGGTTATTGAAAAGGAGGCATTGGCGTGCTTCTGGGCTGTAGAACGATTCAGGAATTTTGTGTGGGGAGTAGAATTTGTAATCCGCACAGATCACAAACCTCTAAAGGCTATATTCGAAAGCAAGGGCCTAGATAAAGTTTCCCGTAGAGTGGCAGGTTGGGTCACCAGGATGCAGACACATTGTTTTAAGATGGAGGTCATTCCAGGAAAGGATAACATATTCGCGGATAATTTGTCGAGGGTGAGAGTTGCAGATTCTGATGTTGTGGACTGTGAAGAAATGGATTTAGTATTCATCAACACCGACGGTATTGTGTCCAAACGGGAGTGGTTGGATGAGGTGAAGAAAGATGAGACTATGAGCAAGGTAATTCCTTATGTGGTGTCAATGGCATGGCCGATTAAAGTGAATCTGGCAGAGGGGGTGAAGCCGTTTTGGGAAGTGAAGGATGAGTTGTCTGTCACGGATGGAATTTTATTCAGGTGGGGAAGAGCGGTAGTCCCGATAGGGTTGAGGAAAAAGGTGATAGAGTTAGCGCATTGTGGTCACATAGGCGTTACAAAAACCAAAGGGGTGTTGAGACAAGAATATTGGTGGCCTGGTTTTGATAGAGAGATTGAAAATTACTTAGCAAATTGTCAATTTTGCATCAAGAGTGGAAAGGGAGTTGTGGCCAAGAAGCAACCGTTAGTGGATGTGGGCCTCCCGTCAAGGATATGGAGTGAGATAGCTATGGATATCCTAGGTCCGGTGGAGTTAGGTTACGGTCGAGGAAAATTCATTGTTCTGGTCGTAGACCTGTTTTCTAGATGGGTGCATTTTAAGATTGTGAGAAATATCACTGGAGAGAGTATGATAAAGACATTGCAGGAGATTTTTGCCAATGAAGGCCTACCGGAAAGTATATTGACGGACAATGGTCCCCAGTTCATATGTGGTAACTTTACCAGTTATTTAAGGAAGTGTGGAGTAGACCACAAAAGAACTTCATTGTACCATCCCGAATCCAACGGGGTAGTTGAAAGAATGAACAGGTGTGTGATGGAGAGTATTCGAATGGGTGAGGAGTGTGGTCAGGATAAGATAGCCATGATACAGAGTAGGATATGGGCTTTGAGGATGGCACCTCATGCGACAACAGGTCTGTGCCCGTTCGAGCTTATGAGGGGCAGGAAGCCATATTCCGTGGCATGTCCGGCATGGCTTGGTAGGAGTAGAGAAACGGATCTGGTCGTTGATGAAGTAAGAAAGTCACTGGTGAAGAAGAAATCCGAATGGGTCATGCGCGAAAACCGCAAGAGAGGGAAGAAAGAATTGCGCGTGGAGTGTGGAGATTGGGTCAGGATAAGGAAGGGAGTTGTCAAGAGGAAAGGAGAATCCCTGTATTCGGATCCTGTCAGGGTCGTAGCAGTCATGAAAGGGGCTGTACGTGTGACCGGAGGGCAAGTGTGGAATAAGGATAGAATTGCCACTGTGAGGAGAGCCCATGTGTAGATGAGTGGAACGCCATGGGACTGTTTGCTGCTGTGTTGTTGTTAATTTGTGTGTGTTTCGTTTGTTTGGGAATGGGTGCGTGTGATTTTTCATTTGAATTAAAGGTTTAAGCTCATGGGATAAGTTAAAAAAAAAGAAGGGAAGATGTGTTGTGATGTCTGAAGGGAAGCAGGGAGCTTTCAATGCTCTCCCTATATGATGATGTCTTAACCCTGTGTGATGTCATGGAATGTTCTGGTTGCATCTTACAGATAATGTTCTAAGTGGGTCAGTTGGAGGAAAGTGCTGAAGGAGAGGATCCTCTGATCGTTGGGGGTCTTCTTCCCTTATATGTAACCTAAATAAATACCGTTACATGTCTTACCTGACTGCGCCAGCCTCTTCATAACACATACCTACATGTAACAAAGTGTACAAATAAATGCAATAATGATATACACAGTGTCAAACAATAATAACACAATTCTAAAACAAACAATACAATATAATTCAACTGAAAAGTATTATACAAAATAATTAACATTCTTCTAAATACAAAAAAGAATCATAAATCTAATTGGACACATTCATATCACAATTAAAAGAATGTATTTATTAATTTTTAGATTTGTATAGCACACACAAGCGCTGAGGCATCTGGGCGCTGGAGAGAACCAGTTACATGAAGCCCAGGGACCAATGGAAGAAAGTCATCATACATTGTAGTTACATCAGAGTACAAAGGTGGTTACTTCAGGGTACAATCAATTGATACAATAAATAAAACATGAAAGGTAGAAATAATCTAAAAATAACAAACACTAAAACATTGCACATCATAAAACAGCATACAATACAAAACATTTAAAAACATTCTTAATAAAAATATGTACAACATAAAAAATATAAAATATACATCTTTCTCTAAAACAAAATTTGTAAAGCACAAAACTAAGCATTTACCAAAGCATACAAAATAAAACAAGGGTGAGTTAAGGTTACCATGATGTTTGATTTAGGTTTAGTATAATTTCTACTAACAGTGAATGACAACATTGCTGTTGGTAATGTTTGTCGGCTTTTTGTTTTTGTTGGTTCAACTTAACCTTTTTTAAATTGTTTTTCCACCCGTGTGTGTGTGTGTATGTGTATAAATATATATCCACTCTTATTGCCTTTACTGTGGTGCACAATGACTACTAACCGCTGGTGCTTTGTTATAGGGTTAAAGGCTAACCTTTGCAATGTCAAAAAAAGTTTTGCTAATTGCCACTGTAGACTTGATTTAAAAAAAAGCTTTCTTTACAAAACCAAACTTACAAAGCACTCAATCCAACTATTTTAGTGCAAATAGCTTTATTATATTAAAAACAGCATCATTAATATATTGAGCAGCATGGACTTAAAAAAATGGCACTAAAAAGTCAAACACTCATCTGTCTGCGCCACGCGTTCCACCCCTATGCAGGGACTTCCTCAGGTGATAAATCAATTTGTTTAGTGCAAGCCTTTTTCTATTTGTACTCTTTTTGGGAACTCATGTGATCAAAGTCATGTGACTTATTTTGGAGGTAATCCTCTACGTAGCTGAAATGCTAGCGGCCATCTTGGACCTGTATAGTTATACTAATTCATATGGACAAAAACATATTAAGGGCTCATAGCTCTGTCTCTTCTAACAGACCGTTACCATTTGCAGCTCCCATTTGAGTAAACATAATTGTACTATATTGTAATGCTATATTGGTTCGCTCGACTTGTAAGTCAAATATTTGTTATTTAAATCACTATAGTGTAGTACTACGTGTACTGAGTGTTAGACTCTGTAATGCCATCAATCTAAGCTGTGGCAGCACCCATTTAAAGCACTGATAATTATTAATGCATTATTTCTGTCTCCCAAGTGGGTAAAAATGATTTAAAGTGTTGCGTGATGCTCTGAATGCACAGGATGATGGTTGTATATTATTCCATCACCTTTACCCCAGACAATAGAACCTCAAAATCAAAATCAAAAACAAAAATCACACCCAAGTGGGCTAAATAATCCTTCTGTTTAAAGTGACATATGCATTATGTAGTGCAAAACGTTGCAATAGCTCAAATTAGCTTATTCAAGCCATATATCTGTATAAAGCATTAACATCTAAAGTGCTTGTGTGCATTGATGGAAATACAATACGTCATAACACTTGTTTACAAAATGTGTACAGTATCACAATCTCGCCATACCAGGCTAATTCACAGTTACACCCAAAATGACTTTTCAGTAGTAGGTATAATGATCATCTTTTATATACCAATCTTCTACTTTACCTCCTAAAGTGACTATGTGCTATCAAACAACTATAGGAATGTCAAGAATTAGTGAGGCGATTCCAGTATTTTAAACTAGTTTTCTTAATGGCCATTTCTTACCTATATTTCTCTAACCACAGAAAGTATATCTGAGTATTACTAGTCATAGAGCCTCTAATCATCCATCAAATGTATGGCTAGTTCTTCCCTAGTATTGTGACCCCCTGGCTTTTTGGTATTGAACATTAAAATCAATTTGGACTCAAGTTTACGCAGTTTGCGTTCTCTATTGCCTTTCCTTTTTTGATCGGTATATGCGCCAATGCAAAATATCTCATTGATGATACACAACTATCATGTTTTCTGGCAAAATGCACAGCTAGAGGATTGTTGTTATCTCCATTAATTATCACTCTATAGTGTAGAATTCCTACCTTGAATTGGCAAATAGTGGAACCAATGTACATCAATTCACAAGGACATATACAGGCCGATTCATGGAATTAATGAGCGCTGAAATGTTCAGCGCAAGCGTGCGAAAGCGTGCAAATCGCAGTGCCAGTGCGAAAATCGCAGCGAAATCCGCGCACAGCGATTCATGGAAGGCCGTGCGCGTGGAAATCCCAGGATGTGCGCAAAATTTGTGCGTGGCGCACGCTTCTCCAAACAGCGTGCGCTGAGCGCACGGCGAAATCGCACATAGCGCGGCGCACAACAACAAAAGTAGGAGGAACAGGGGGCGTGACAGGCGGAATGGGGAACAACTCGTGAAAATGTGGGCGTCACGGGGGAAGTACAGGAGGCAAGTGCGCGGAACGCCCACACGCACGTTCAAAACACATATTCATGGAATCGAACGGGGCTAAGGCGTGCGCCAAGAAAGACGAGCTAATCAGGAAACACGTACGCCAGCAGGAAGCAGGCGTACGTGGACCCGCGCAGCATAAAAGTGCGCGCAAACAACAAACAAGCACAGACGCCAGGATGAATATACCGTTCCTAGCAGCAGTGGTCGCGGGAAACCGCAGGAGGAGGAGGAGGATAGTCAGGCCCAGAATTTTTACACCCAGAACCAGCCTTTTTGGGATGCCTGATGACCAGGTGTATGGGAGGTACAGGTTTCCACCTCACATAATACTTGACCTGGTCAGTGAGTGGGAGGATGACCTCACATCGCCCACCCTGTGCTCCCAAGCACTCAGCCCCCTGCATAAGGTCCTCAATGTACTGCACTTCTTGGCCACTGGATCATTTCAACGGACAACTGCTATAGTGGGGGGGTGTCACAGGCCACGTAGTCATGCTGCCTACACCAGGTCTTGGCCATCATGACTGCAAGCCCATCAGTCCGCAGGCACACATACCTGCCCAGAACACCTGCAGAAAGGCAGGCTGTCGTCCAGGATTTTTACGGGGTGCCACACTTCCCCAAAGTGCTAGGTGCCATTGACTGCACCCATGTGGCTCTACGTCCCTCCAGGGCATCAGAGCACATCTATAGAAACCGCAAGCACTGGCATTCCATCAACGTACAGGTAGTATGTGATGCCAAGGGAATCATCACCTCAGTATATGCCAACTATCCTGGGTCCACCCACGACAGTTTCATTTACAGAATGTCAACCCTAAACCGGGACCTAGAAGCTGGGCAGCATGGCGATACATGGCTGCTCGGTGAGTATAAATGCCACAGCACATGCATGCATGTCAGATACTAAGCAATGTCACAACCCCACTAATGATACCCATCACCACCTCCCCAGGGGACAGTGCCTACCCTCTGAGCACCCACATGATGACGCCAATTCGGAACCCCACCACGCCACCCAAGGTAAGATACAACACAGCCCACATTGCAACCCGGGGCATAGTGGAGTGCACATTCGGAGTGCTCAAGTCACGCTTTCGCTCCCTTGACCATTCTGGCAGGCAGCTGTTAGACGCTCCCCCAGTAGTGTGCAGGATCATAGTGGCAGCATGTGTCCTGTACTACGTTGCAACACGCCAGGGCCTGCCCGTGGACATAGTGGTGCCCCCACATCCCCAACCAAATGCACACCCAATGCGCATGGGAGGGGAAAGGGCACGGGTGAGGCAGCCCGTACGCAGCTGGTGGCTAATTACTTCACCTAAAATCACACCCCTGTGGAGTGCACACAGCCCTGGCACATACCAGCTGACAATCAATGATGATGACATAAGGGACAGTCAACTGTCACAACCATACCAGCCTGAGACTGGTCACCTAGAAGTGTTACATTGTGTGTATCCCTACCTACACAAACACCACCAATGCTGTGTCATCAAAAGACATACTTCTATGCTGCAAAAAACATTACCCCCTTGCAAAATACAACATGACAACAGTGCCATGTCACCCAGCTGCTACACAACCTCAAACATAGCATAAACATGACAGTACTAAGTTAAAGTAGTGGTAGTCTTACAACCTGATCATGCCAGCACATCGGCCACTTCCAACTGTATAGTGCTGCTGCCACGCAAATGCCCAAGTGCACTGCTTACAACATGAACTCCATCTCCAAAGTAGACAGCCTTGTGAAGACATGAGGAATTAACCTGCAAATTAGGCGAAAGACATGGATGCACAAGCACATAGCAATACACCATGCAGTGTACGATTCAACAACAATATCCACTAGGAATGTATACACAGTATTGACTACAGACTGCCCACACAACTAATGGGAGTCCTACGTCACCGTGTAAGTCAATGTCACTTGGGCACACCCTTTGTAAGCCCATGGAAATGGGAAGCAGGAGGGGTGTGTGTCTCACGAACCCAAGCATCTAACCCAAACTCAGGACAAGCCTGCATGTGCCCAGCCGGAATACAGTGGATGCCCACGGGAGCCACACAAGGCAACACACTGCAAAAAAAAGAAAAAATATCAAAAATCAAAAATAGCCATGTGGGGGCCAGGAGGGGAGGCCACCCAGGAGGTCCGAGGACAGGGTACACACCAACACCCACCTGTGTGGATGTTGGGAAAAAAAACACCTCCATGGGCTCATGGCCTGCACGGCTATGCCAATGTGAGAGAACTGCTGCTGTCGCTATCATCACCCTCTGCTGCTGCCACAGGAGGTGGTGCTGCCACAGGATGTGGTGGTGCTATGGGAGGCAGCCACGCAAAGCCCTGGTATGGTCCTCCATGGCAACAAGCATGCGGGTGTGGAAGGTCTTGTTTTGGAGGACTATAGTGCAGAGATCCCCATGCAGCACCTGACGTGATGCATGGATCTCCTCCCGAGTTGCCTGCATCTCAGCTGAGAGCGAACGTGTGAGCCGCTCCATCTGCTGTTCTGTCCTCAAGTTAGTGGAAGCCTCAAGGTCAACAAGAGTCTCCCTGAGGTGATGGAGTTCTACCCTCAGGGCTTCCCTGTGGCCCTGGGACTCTATTGATATCGATTGGCGTAGAGTCTCCAGTGCCGCTCATCTGTCCCTGTTGGACGCCAACATGTCCTCCCTGTGTGATTGGCAAATGGAGTCTGTTGCCTGCTGTAGTAGCTCCATCTGCCTTTCAGGGGGGACAATGGAAGTGGCCACCCTCTCCATTGCTTGAGCCATCATCTCAACTGATGCTGCCTGTTGGGTAGCCAAACTGTAAATGGATTGTTCCCATGCGGTATTGCCTGGTGGCGTACGGCCACCGTGTCGGCGGGCACCACACCTGTTTGGGGCAAGGCGATCTGCGCCTTGCTGTGCCGGCACTGCCTGAGGCTGCAGGACTGCATTCCCCCTCTGATCTGCTGGACCAGGAACAGGATCATATGTTGTGGAGTGTGACCCTGCATCCGTAACCGCCAAAGGCGGATTTACCAACACTGACATCCCCATAGAGGGTTCTACCCCTGGTACAGGTGGGTTGGACAGAACAGAATCCCTGCCAAAAACACTTATCTGCGACACCACATAGGTCTCATCATCTGAATCAGCACCTGAATAGAGGTCTGGGGAGGTGCACCCAGAGGCACCCCTCGACAGAATGTTCTGCAGCAAGATTGGGTTCTCAACCACCACCACACCACGTCCCCCACTGGTGCCCGGTCGTGCCTGAGATTCCTTCTGGGTCTGCACCATCTCCTCAACCTCAACAGCATCAAGTGCGTCATCCCCTGCAAAAACATGAAAGACAAAAAATGGAAACAGGCATTAGCACCATAGCACACAAATAGGCCTGACAAACTCCATAACCAGTACATGATTTACACATGTCCCACATGATATTAACCCTCCCATGCATGCACTGTCACTGAGTTTGAAGGGGACCCAAAAGGCAGACACTGATGACACCTACATGGAAGAGCAACATATTTGCTGCATGCTGGGTAGCACTGCCATCACACATTGGGCTGTGAGTGGCATGTCCAATACACATACATGACACATGCCATCACACAGATGGCATGTACCATAGCCATGGTACATTCCACAAGTACATCCATATGTCAGTGAATGAATACTGTCAGCCATCCATGTGAGATGGACATGATGAGATGAAAAATGCTACATAGTGTTACAAAATAGGCATGTGCCACACACTGCAACACATCCAGTGTACAAAAATACAGTGATTGCAGGCCGATGTACACATCAATGGTTTGTCACTTCAACATGACAGGAAACAACTATCATGTTCCACATTCAAACAGGCCCCAGAAATTCCAATACTCAATTAGCCTGAATGGTCAAATCATTCATCTAACAAGGTAACACATGTGGTCCAATGTGGGGTTCATCAATGACAGAAGCATGTCACAAATGTGACAATAGGGCTGAGGAATGCGTAGCAAAAGTGGGAGAATTGAAACAATCAGCCTGAACGATCACTGAAAAATACAAACAATGTTGTTGCAAGATGCCACTTCAAGGGCAACTGCCGTAATGTTGAGCCAAATTACTAATGTGGGCAGAAGGGATACTGTCACACCCAAATCCAAGGCCGCTGAATGTTTTGGATAAAGCACATGGGTGACCCATAACACTCAGGCACACACACCCTCACCTGGCACTCAATCAGAACCCATCACCCAAACAACATACACATGCATTACACACACATGCATGGGCACTCACCGGACAATGCTTCATAATCAGGTAGTCCTTCCACACCTTGGATCTGTTCCTCTGTGACGAAGGCCCCAGCAACAGACTCATGTTCAGTGAGTTTCTTTGTCCTCTTGTGGAGACCCATTGCCAGTCACCAGAGTAGCGGCACGATTTGAGGCCAGCTTGTTCTTTGCTCTGTGTTTCAGGTCATTCCACCGCTTGTAGCAATCATCAGCTGAGCGCCTCCCAAATCCAAGGGCACTTATGCGGTCGGCGATGGTCTGCCAGTGTGCCTTACATTGACCAGGTGTGGTCTTGCACCCTGCAGTCACCACCATTTCATGGCGATGTGCCGACACATAGCCCACAAGTGCATGTGTTGGCACATAGCCACGAAAAGTGCATCAAGTTCCGGATCATTGAAGCAAGGCTTCTTTGAGGTACCGGAGTGTGTAGCCGTGTCTGGGGTCCCAGCCTGTCGTGCCAGAGCACGCTTCTTCCTCTTCTTTAAAGGTGGAGCAGAGCCAGAGTGGCTTACGCCGCTCTGGTCAGTAGGAGCAGAATCACCGGTGGACTGGGTAGTAGGAGTGTGGGAATGCACAATGACCATAGGTCTTGATGCAGGCATTGGTTGCAGGGTAATGTTGGCAGGGGGAACGTCAGTTTGATGGACTGGGACTGACACTGTCCTGGCTGGGAGAGTCAGAGCTGGGGCGGATGGGGCTGCAGCTGCCCCTGCAGCCTCCCCACCCTGCATACTTGGGGCAGCAGATGACATAGCTGCCCCGGATCCACGTGGATTGGTGACAACTTGCACTGCCACACGTGGCCTAGACTTGCTGACCTGGAAGTCAGCCAGGGAGTCATCCTGTGCCAGGTCAGGTGCCACAATGGGCTGGTTCAACAGGGGCTGAGCTTGGATGGTGTCAGCCACGTTTCCCTCAACCATGGGGGGGGTATGGGTGTCCCTGATTGTTCCTCCACACATGGGGGCATAGGGGCACCCTGCAAATCCCGGCCACGTCCCCTACCACGCCCACCACGCCCACCTTTTGAGGGTCAGCCACCTTTGCCTCCCTTACCACTTGGTCGCCTCCCAGCGATGGCACTGATGTTGTTGTGCGTATGGGAGTTGCAGTAAACTATTGTCCTGGGCAATTGGGGGTCAAAGGGGTAGGATACCAGATGGAATTCGTACCCTAGTGCTCTAACAAGGCTGTCTGTGACCCCTGGGGGAAGATGACGGGTCACGCAACGCAGAGGCAGCCCAAAATCAAAAATAAACGTGCACGCAACCCCTCGTAGACCACGTGCGTGAAAAAATGAACCCGCACTACACTGTGGCACCCAGAAACACAAAAATAAGGGTACGCATAATACACGCAGCCTACAATGACCTCTGAAGGGGAACGCGACACACAGGGCAAATACAGTTGCTAAGTACGTGCAGAACTCACCATCTGCCTGGAAAAAGAACGTGAAAAATATGCACGTGTGCGCGTTGGCAACACCCCCGCCAAAAGAAGAATTGTACGCTGTCTGAGGAGACAGGACAAAAGGAGAAGTGAACTCTGTTTGAGCAAACAGGCCCAACAAAAAATCAGAAAAGAGCTGTCAGAGGTAACAGGGAGTACGAACTAGAAACGCTGTGAAGTAATCACGTGTGAACCGACAAGAAGTACAGATTTAACCCACTCGCTCTCCACGAAAAGCACGTACAAGGAAATGGCGTCCTACACGCAGCTTTTAAACCGGCCCACACGTACACGTCAGAGATGCGTGTACACGGGCACTTTCATCCAATTACACGCGATGACACTCGGATGTGCAGTTTTTCCACGTGTGCTCTGTCATCACGTGCTATGAGGGAAACGCCAGCACGCGTAATGTAACTTACACGCCTACGCACTAAGGGCCTTTGGTCCAATGGAATCGTGTGCGTGTGCTGATGCACTTACGCGCTAAGGCCCTTTCCTCGAATTACACACTGACGTGCAAGATTTTCACATGCCAAATCACTCCGTATCAACCTGGCCACGAGAAAACACACGGAAGACCACGCTACTGCCCTGATGGCCATTTTCCTGCCCCCCACAGCCCCGAGCACGCTCCCACCTGCCATCTGCTGCTGCCTGACTGCCTGCTGCCCACGTGCCCTGCTATTTGATGCCTGCACATCAGCCAACCGCAGGGGTCCAGTTGCTGTGTCCACCCCTGCTGGAACAGAAGACTCCCGACTGGGATACCATCGCTCCACAGCCCAGCCCCAGGACACAGTTGCCCACCCACGCCTGCCTCGGGGGTCGCCATTTCAGGGCAAACACCATCTGAGACCACTGGCGACCCCCAGCCAGAGGGGCAGAGGGCCACCAGCTTCAGTCAGATGGAGGCTGGTGTCCTGGTGGAGCATGTCCTGGGGCATTATGATGCCCTCTTCGGAACATCACGCGCCAACAAGGAAAGACGGGATAGGATCTGGGATGACTTTGTGGTTGCCATCAACGCGGAGGGGGTGGCAACCCGCAACATCAAGCAAGTCAAGAGCGCTGGGAGGGCTGGAGGTCCAGGACCCTCATAAAGGCCCGGCGCCTCGTGGAGTGGGGCCGGGGCAGCATGAGTACCATCCAGATGAGGGTCCTGGAATGCGTATGCCCAGTGTTCCATGCCCAGATCCTTCTGAGGCAGACCTGTCTGGAGTTGAGCGTTAAGTGGCCAATCATTGCTGTGTGAGACAGGGCATTTTGCAGGGAGCTGCTTGTCTGATACTTGCCTGTATGTGTGACATAGGCCATGTATGTATGTGTGTGTGCAGGGACATCATGGTCATGTATGTGAGACCAGCAATGTGTGAACCACATGGTTGGTGCATGTGTTACAATGCAACATGCGGAGCAGCATGCGGAATGCACACATTAATGCATGCCTGTCTCTGTCATTGGACATGGATGGGGTGTGAGAGATGGGTGCTGCTGTCATGGACATGTATCGTGTCCATGTCTGTGTGTCTGACTTGCGTGTCTGTGACTTGTAAATGCCATGGATGCATGACACATGTCTGTGACAATGTTCAGATTCACTGATGCAGCCTACTCATCCTTGTATCCACTGTGTCTGGGGTGTACGAGGCCAGATGGATGAAACTACGGTGAAGTGTGTGCATGTGATAGGCATGACCCATGATGCATGTGAGTTTCAAACCAGCATTGTATGTTTCAAGAGTCCCTTGGACATGTATGCTAATGTTCATAGCATGTGCCATGCCTGTTACTGCATGTGTTTGGCCTGCACTGACCCATGTGTTGTGGAGGGACATGACGGAAGTGATGTTTGACAGTGCTACTCATCTGCTATTGCTTCCTGTCTAGGGGACCATTGTACAGTACCCTGATGATTGTGTTCTAGGTCTCCCTCTACACAGCGGCAAGTGATGAAGAGGGCAGAGACGGCGCTGTGGAGCAAGCGGCGGGGATGCCCCCACCGGCCGGCGACACAATCACCCTCCCAGAAATTACCATCGTCCGGGAGTGAGGGGACTGGTGCTGCGTCTGCCACTACGGCTGCAGCAGAAGGGGTGGGTGAGCCCCCACAGGGGCTTGCAACGGCGGAAGACGGTGTGGAGCCATCCAGGTTGGTGGTTTCCACAGAGGAGGAGGAGGCTGCTACTGAGCCGCACATGGGGCCTGGTGGGGGTGGTACCACTGGTGTAAGTGGTGCAGTCCAGGGGCAGGAGGCAGCACAGGTCGCCGTGGAGGGGCCTGTGCATGTCACTGTCCCTGACACTGTGACTGCACCACCATGCACCAGCAGGGATGCCCCATCCCAGGCCCGTCGGCAGGTAGGGGGGATGTCCATGTCATTTGACACACCTCTACCTGCGGACGAGGGGACCCCTGGCCGTATGGAGAAGGTCCTGATTGGTGTGGCGTTGCACACGCGTGACATTCGTAATGACGTGCGTGCCTCCCGGGGGGAGCACGCACGTCATCACGAAGAGCAGCATGCCAATGTGGCCCAGTTGGGAGAGTCCATGGTCGGGGGTTTTGTACATGTGTCGGCCACTCTGGCAACCCTCTCCTCCTCTGTGGAGACTATACTCCAGTCGTTCTCCATGCCGTCTTCCGGCCCAGATGCCACCAGGGCCCCCTGTGGACCTGCCCTAACCAACGCAGCCAGCTCGGTTGGGATCCCATCCCTGCCACAGTCGGGGTCGGAGGTCCAGCAGGGGTGGACACCCCAGCAACTAGACCCCAGCAGATGGAGGATGTGCCGGCATCATCGGGCAGGGCACGTGCACAATGGCGTCGGTGGATTCAATCAGCCTGGATGCTGTCATGCTGGCAGAGGCAGTTGCGTCGGAGGCATTAGCAGGCTCAACGTGGGAGGCATCATGGCTTGGGGCCACCTACATCATAGGGGCAGGCATCGGCCGGAGGGCAGGAGGACCCTGGAATGGGAGTGTCTTCCGTGTGGCAGCGGTTGGGCCAGCGGATAGGTGCGGAGCGGCGGCGGGCGGAGGAGGCACGGCTCACAATGGTCAGGGCGGAGAACTCTATGCGCAGGGCGCTGAGGCGGGCTGAGTGTCTCGAGGGAATTCGCAGGGAGTTGGAGGTGGACATGGCGTTATCCCTGCGAGACCTCGCGGCCAGAGAACAGGCCCGCCTCCAAGACATTGAACAGGAGTTCGATGATGCCCTGGCCCATGACATCAACAAGTGAGCCGTTGGACTTGCCCGCTGCCATTGTATATAGTTCATTAGTGTTAAGTTTCATTTTTCTTTTTTTTTTCATTTGGGGCGCATGGACTATGCCCCACATTTTTGTATATAGTTAGTAATTAGGTAGGTTTCATTGTAGGTTTAATTTATGTCTTTGGGCTCATGGACCCTGGATTTGCTATCTGTACATAGTTTTACAGTGGATTTTTCTCCATCTTTTTTTTTTCTTCACCATGCAGCAATGGATATTACGCTTTTCTTTCCCTTTGGATTTGCCTTGTTGGACGGTGACTTTGGACACATTTTCATTTGGATTAATTTTGATTCTCATTTTATTTATTTATCATTTTTTGGGATATGCTGCATTTTGATTATTATTGGCATTATTGTGTGTTTTGATTTCATTCCCTTCATTTTGACTTCAATACATTTTTGTTTCTTACTTCAATGTGTGGTCTTCTCTCATTGGTTTCATGCATTTCACAATTTGGGTTTTCTCAGTCATGTGTTGCCATTGTGTGGGTCTGATAGACTTGTACTCATGCGCATACTGCTTATTTGTGATCTATCATGTAATGGGGATTTCAATTTGGAGTGGATGTAAAGCTTGGTTGGGTGTTTGGACTGGGGTGGCGTGGGGTGGGATTTGGGTGGCCATAAGTGCCAGGGATCTGGATTGTGAAGACGTGTTGGCTGGGGGACATGTGTCGGGGCCTGCTGGCAGGTGCCCTGCACTGCTGGGGGATGGGGGTGCAAGGGGACATGTGTGGGACATGAGTGGGGGCCTGCTGGCAGGTGCCCCTCACTGCTGGGGGGTGGGGGTGCTGGGGGACATGTGTCGGGGTCTGCTGCAGGTGCCTGTCAATGATGGGGGGTGGGGGAGGCTGGGGGACATGAGTGGGGGCCTGCTGGCAGGTGCCCATCACTGCTGGGGGGTGGGGGTGCTGGGGGGTGGGGGTGCTGGGGGACATGTGTCAGGGCCTGCTGGCAGGTGCCTGTCAATGATGGGGGTGGGGGGGCTGGGGACATGAGTGGGGGCCTGCTGGCAGGTGCCCTGCACTGCTGGGGGGTGGGGGTGCTGGGGACATATGTCGGGGCCTGCTGGCAGGTGCCTGTCAATGATGGGGTGGAGGGGCGGGGGACATGAGTGGGGGCCTTCTGGCAGGTGCCCTGCACTGCTGGGGGGTGGGGGTGCTGGGGGACATGTGTCGGGGCCTGCTGGCAGGTGCCTGTCAATGATGGGGGGGTGGGGGGGCTGAGGGACATGAGTGGGGGCCTGCTGGCAGGTGCCCTGCACTGCTGGGGGGTGGGTGTGCTGGGGACATGTGTCGGGGCCTGCTGGCAGGTGCCTGTCAATGATGGGGGCATGGGGGAGCTGGGGGACATGAGTGGGGGCCTGCTGGCAGGTGCCCCTCACTGCTGGGGGGTGGGGGTGCAAGGGGACATGTGTGGGACATGAGTGGGGGCCTGCTGGCAGGTGCCCCTCACTGCTGGGGGGTGGGGGTGCTGGGAGACATGAGTTGGTGATCATATTGCAACGTGACATGTGGCTTGGCTGGGGGGCATGCCCATGGTGGATGGGCTGCCTGCGGGACATGACCAGGGGTGCAGGGTAGTCCCCTGTGGTGTGGGCTGCCTGCAGGGGCCGTGGAGGGGGTAGAGGGGACACCTGGGAGGACCCACACTGCCAATTCACGTGTAGGACTCCCCGCGCACCCCTGAAATACACGTACCCAGCCCAATCGCGTGTGAAACTTCCCGTGCACCCCTGAAATACACGTACCCAGGCCAATCGCGTGTAAAACTTCCCGCACACCCCTGAAATTCACATACCCAGCCCAATCGCATGTGAAACGTACCGCGCACCCCTGAAATACACGTACCCAGCCCAATCGCGTGTAAAACTTCCCGCGCACCCCTGAAATACACGTACCTAGGCCAATCGGGTATAAAACTTCCCACGCACCCCTGAAATACACGTCCCCAGCCCAATCGCATGTAAAATTTACGGGGCACCCCTGAAATACACGTACCCAGGCCAATCGCGTTTGAAACTTACTGCGCACCCCTGAAATACACGTACACAGCCCAATCACGTGTGAAACTTACCGCGCACCCCTGAAATACACGTACCCAGCCCAATTGCATGTAAAACTTCCTGTGAACCCCGTAATACACGTACCCCGCTCGCACAGGGCCAATATTCCTGGGGTTCGCGTGAAGTCTCACACGCGATTTCAGCAAGGTACGTGTATTTCGGGGGTGCAGGGGAGTCCTACATGTGATTTGGCAGTGTGGGTCCTCCCGGGTGTTCCCTCTACACCCTCCACAGACCCTGCAGGCAGCCCACACCACAGGGGACTACCCTGCACCCCTGGTCATGTCCCACAGGCAGCCCATCCACCATGGGCATGCCCCCCAGCCAAGCCTCATGTCACCTTGCACTACTGATCAACAACGCATGACCCCCTGCACCCCCAGCCCCCAGCAGTCAGGGGCACCTGCCAGCAGGCCCCCACTCATGTCCCACTCATGTCCCCTTGCACCCCTACCCCCCAGCAGTCATGGGCACCTGCCAGCAGGCCACCACTCATGTCCCACTCATGTCCCCTTGCACCCCCACCCCCAGCAGTCATGGGCACCTGCCAGCAGGCCCCCACTCATGTCCCCTTGCACCCCCAGCCCCCAGCAGTGCAGGGCACCTGCCAGCAGGCCACCACTCATGTCCCACTCATGTCCCCTTGCACCCCCACCCCCAGCAGTCATGGGCACCTGCCAGCGGGCCCCCACTCATGTCCCCTTGCACCCCTACCCCCCAGCAGTCAGCGGCACCTGCCAGCAGGCCCCCACTCATGTCCCACTCATGCCCCCTTGCACCCCCAGCCCCCAGCAGTCAGGGGCACCTGCCAGCAGGCCCCCACTTATGTCCCCCTGCACCCTCACCCCCAGCAGTCAGGGGCGCCTGGAAGCAGGCCCCCACTCATGTCCCCTTGCACCCCCACCCCCCAGCAGTGCAGGGCACCTGCCAGCAGGCTCCCACTCATGTCCCACTCATGTCCCCTTGCACCCCCACCCCCAAGCAGTGCAGGGCACCTGCCAGCAGGCCCCCACCCATGTCCCACTCATGTCCCCTTGCACCTCCACCCCCCAGCAGTCAGGGGCACCTGCCAGCAGGCCCGCACTCATGTCCTCTTGCACCCCCAGCAGTGCAGGGCACCTGCCAGCAGGCCACCACTCATGTCCCACTCATGTCCCCTTGCACCCCCACCCCCAGCAGTCATGGGCCCCTGCCAGCAGGCCCCCACTTAGGTCCCCTTGCACCCCTACCTCCCAGCAGTCAGGGGCACCTGCCAGCAGGCCCCCACTCATGTCCCACTCATGTCCCCTTGCACCCCCAGCCCCCAGCAGTCAGGGGCACCTGCCAGCAGGCCCCCACTCATGTCTCAACGCACCCCCACCACCCAGCAGTCAGGGCCACCTGGCAGCAGGCCCCCACACATGTCCCCTTGCACCCCCACCCCCCACTAGTGCAGGGCACCTGCCAGCAGGCCCCCACTCATGTCCCATTCATGTCCCCTTGCACCCCCACCCCCCAGCAGTGCAGGGCACCTGCCAGCAGACCCCCACTCATGTCCCACTCATGTCCCCTTGCACCCCCACCCCCCAGCAGTGAAATGCTGATCTCATGACACAAACCAAAAGTCAAAACTATGTACATCAACACATGTCCGTCACACACATACACTGGTTGGCATTGCTTGTGTAAACCCACATTTTCACATGCATCAAGCCAATGAGAGAATCCCACACATGGAACTAAAAAATGAAAATGTATTATGTACATGAAATACAAAATGAAATTAAAGCATACCAAAATATGAAACATGAAATGAAAAGCATGTGAAAATGATGATTGAATGAAAATGACAACCAATCCATATGAATTTGAACGAAAAACAGTCCAAAGTCAGCCTCCAACAACGCAAATCCAAAGGAAATGTAAAAAAAAAATAAAGAAATCCATTGCTTCATGTTCATAACCAAAAATAAAGAGAAAAATCAATCCATTGTCAAACTATTTACAATCCCTTGTCCGGGAAAAAAAAATCCATTGCTCCATGTCCATAATGCAAAACAAAAAAAAAAAAGGATACATGATGAAACTATATACAATCCATTGTCCAAGGATATAAAGGGTCCTTGATCCCAACCAAACAAATGAAACCTACCTACCTACCTAAAAATATGACTATATACAAATTTGTGTGGCATTGTCATTGACCACAAATAAAAGGAAAACATAAAGGAAACCTAACTCTAAAAACTATTTACAAGGGCAGCGGGCTAGTCCGACGGCTCACTTTTGGATGTCCCGGGCCAGGGCATCATCGAACTCTTGCTCAATGTCCTGGATGCGGTCGTCTTCCATGGCCCCGAGGGTTCGCAGGGACGACGACATGTTCTCCTCCAACTCCCTGCGAATTGCCTCGAGGCACTCGGGCCGCCTCAGGACCCACCGCATGGAGTTCTCCGCCCATACCATCGAGCCGTGCCTCTTCTGCTCGCTGCCGCTCCGCATCTATAGCATGGCCTTACCGCTGCCACACGGAAGACACTTCCAGTCCTGGGTCCTCCTGCCCTCTGGCCGATACCTGCCCCTCCGATGTTGAAGGCCCCGAGCCATCATTGCTCCCACCTAGAGCTTGCTCCTGCTGCTGCTGTCCATGTGCCGTGTCTGATGGTGCCTGCACATCCTCCATCAGCTGGTCTCCAGTAGTGATGTCCACCCCTGCTGGGCCAACGACTCCCGACTGTGGCAGGGATGTGAGCTCCACCAAGCTGGCTGTGTTTGTCGGGCCAGGTCCACAGGGGGCCCTGGTGGAATCTGGGCCGGAAGACGGTGTGGAGAACGACTGGTGCATAGTGTCCACAGAGGAGGAGAGGTCCGCCAGAGTGCGCAATACATGTAGGGACCCACCAACCAGGTCAGAGACCATACGTTCATGGGACCCCTCGTCCGCAGGTAGTGGAGAGGCAGATGACATGGCACTCTCCCCTACCTGCGGACGGGCCTGGGACGGGGCCTCCCTGCTGGTGCATGGTGGTGCAGTCACAGGATCAGGGACAGCGACATGCACAGGCCCCTCTGCGGTGACCTGTGCTGCCTCCTGCCCCTGCCCCAGGACTGCACCACTTGCACCAGTGGTACTACCCCCACCAGGCCCCATGTGCGGCTCAGTAGCGGGCTCCTCCTCCTCTGTGGAGACCACCAACATGGATGTCTCCACACCGTCTTCCGCCATTGGAAGCCCCTGTGGGGGCTCACCCAGCCCTTCCACCACAGCCGTTGTGGCAGACGCAGCACCAGCCCCCTCGGTCCCGGATGATGGTAATTCCTGGGAGGGTGGCTGGGCCTTGCGTCGCCGCCCAGTGGAGGCATCCCCGCCGCTTGGCTCCACAGCGCCGTCTCCGCCCTCTTCTTCACTTGACGCTGCATAGAGGGAGACATAGAACACAAGCATCAGGGTACAGTACAAAATACCCTAGACAGGAAGCAATAACACATGAGTGGCACTGTCAAATGTCACTTCCATCCTGTCATTCCACAACCCATGGGTCAATGCACACAACACACATGCAGAAACAGTCCCGGCGCCTGCAATCAACATCAACATCCATGTAGAAGGGCCCCTGTAAACCAAGATGTTGCCTTCAAAGTCACATGCAGCCATGGTGTTTCAAAGTCACACACACACTTCTCTGGCACACACACACACGTGCACCATACAAGTACATGACATCAGCACCCATTCCTCACCCCCTCTTCATGTCCAGGAACAGAGACAGCCATGCTTTCGTGTGTGCATTCCGCATAGAGCTCCCCATGTTGCATTAAAACACATGCACCAACCAAGTGGTTCACACATAACTGGTCTCACATGCATGACCATGATGTCCCTGCACACACACATCCATACATGGCCTATATCACACATACAGGCAAGCATCAGGCTAGCAGCACACTGCAACATGTCCTGTCTCACACAGCAATGCTTGGCCACTTACCGCTCAACTCCGAACGGGTCTGCCTCCGAAGGATCTGGGTGTGGAGCGCTGGGCCTACGCATTCCAGGACCCTCATCTGGATGTTACTCATGCGTGCCTGGCCCCCCTCCGCGAGGCGCCGGACCTTGTGGGGGGTCCTGGACCTGAAGTCGTCCCAGCGCTTCTTGACGTGCTTGATGTTGCGGGTTGCCGCCCCCTCCGCGTTGATGGCAACCACTACGTTGTCCCAGATCCTCTCCCGTCCTTTCTTGTTGGCGCATGATGTTCCGAAGAGGGCATCATAATGCCCCAGGACATGCTCCACCAGGACACCAACTTCGGTGGCAGTGAAGCTGGTGGTCCTCTGCCTCTCTGGCTGGGGGTTGCCAGTGGTGCCAGATGGAGATGTGCCCGACATGGCAACCCCGAGGCAGGAGTGGGTGGGCAACTGGGTCCTGGGGCTGGGCTGTGGAGCGATGGTATCCCAGTCGGGAGTCTTCTGTTCCAGCAGGGGTGGACACAGCAACTGGACCCCTGCAGATGGCTGATGTGCAGGCACCAAATAGCAGGGCACGTGGGCAGCGGACAGTCAGGCAATAGCAGATGGCAGGTGGGAGCGTGCTCGGGGGCCTGGGGGGCAGGAGAATGCCCTTCAGGGCAGGTGCGTGGTCTTCCGTGTGTGTATGCATGGCCAGCTTGCTACAGAGTGATTTGGCACTTGAAAAATGTGCACGTCAGCGTGTAATTCGAGGAAAGGCCCTTAGCGTGTAAGCGGGTCAGCACGCGTACGTGATTTCATTGGACCAAAGGCCCTTTGTGCGTAAGCGCGTCTGTGACGTGTCGCGCACGGGCGTTGCCCTTTCGCATGTCAAAATTCATGCGAACCCCAGGAATACATGTACACCACTCGCACAGGGCCCTTTCGCGTGTAAAACTTCACGCGAACCCCAGGAATACACGTACACCACTCGCACAGGGCCCTTTTGTGTGTAAAACTTCCCGCAAACCCCCGTTTTACACATACCCTGCTGAAATGGCATGCAAGACTTCCCACAAACCCCATAATACACGTACCCCGCTCGCACAGGGCCCTTTCGCGTGTAAAAATTCCTGCGAACCCCAGTTATACACTTACCCTGCTGAAATGGCGTGTGAGACTTCCCACGAACCCCATAATACACGTACCCCACTCGCACAGGGCCCTTTCGCATGTCAAACTTCCCACGAACCCCATAATACACGTACCCTGCTGAAATGGCGTGTGAGACTTCCCGCGAACCCCATAATACACGTACCCTGCTGAAATCACGTGTGAGACTTCCCGCGAACCCCGTAATACACGTACCCCGCTCGCACAGGGCCCTTTCGCGTGTCAAACTTCCCGCGAAACCCATTTATACACGTACCCTGCTGAAATGGCGTGTGAGACTTCCCGCGAACCCCATAATACACGTACCCTGCTGAAATCACGTGTGAGACTTCCCGCGAAGCCCGTAATACACGTACCCCTCTCGCACAGGGCCCTTTCGCGTGTCAAACTTCCCGCGAAACCCATTTATACACGTACCCTGCTGAAATGGCGTGTGAGACTTCACGCGAACCCCGTAATACACGTACCCTGCTGAAATCACATGTGAGACTTCCCGCAAACCCTGTAATACACGTACCCCGCTCGCACAGGGCCCTTTCGTGTGTGAGACTTCCCGCAAACCCCATGAAACACGTACCCTGCTGAAATCGCGTGTGAGACTTCCCGCGAACCCTGTAATACACGTACCCAGCACAGGGCCCTTTCGCGTGTCAAAGTTCACGCGAACACCAAGAATACACGTACCTCACTCGCACAGGGCCCTTTTGCATGTAAAACTTCACGCGAACCGCAGTTATACACGTACCCTGCTGAAATGGCGTGTGAGACTTCCCGTGAACCCCATAATACACGTACCCCGCTCGCACAGGGCCCTTTCGCGTGTCAAACTTCACGCGAACCCCAGGAATACACGTACCCCACTCGCACAGGCCCTTTCGCGTGTGAAACTTCACATGCACACCAATAATACACGTTCCCCGCTTGGCTTTGCTATTTGGCAGCCCTGTAAACTGGTCCAGGTTTAGCGCATCCCTTTGCGCTGAATTGGGAATTTTGGTGGCTTTTCCTTGCGCGAGGGCGTTCTTGGGGGCGTGACTTGCGCTGCTGCAGGGTCTCTGCGCCACTCTGCGCCACGGCTGGTTTTGGAGGCTAAAATGCATGAATACGCTGTGCGCGGAAATGCGCCACTTTTGTGCGAAATTCTATGAATTACCCTGATAATTCCATCAACCACCATTTATTTTTAATAAAGCATTTTATTGTTTTGAAACAACAAAGAGAAAAACAAATTCAACATAAGGACTATCTTGTACATTCACTTATCAATCTTTTGTTTGATCTTCCACAATATTTTGCCAATACTACTGAATTGCACCTTTTTTTCATGGCATAAGTGCACATCTTACAGTTGTTGCATTACTCAAAACCACTGTGTGTGCTCTCTCTTTCAGCCATTTGTTCACTTTATGGTTAACACTAGGCATACTTGGTGACATTAGATATTTCAATGATTTAGCTTTTGCCAACGTGATCTGTGGCCTCTCACCTATATAAGATGCTATATCCTTATCTGTCTGTAGTATTGACAAATGTTTGCCCAGCATTTTTCTGATTTAATTAGCTTGAGTATTGTAGTTGGTAATAAATATAATACTCTCCTTTTCATTTGTCCTGATTTTCTTTTTCAAAAGACATTTTCTGTCTCTAAGGATTGTCTAGCTATAGGATTTGGTGAGGTTTGATCTAGTATAGCCTCTTGCCCAAAAACGTGCCCCCATTTTGCTCGCTTCCTTCTGGAAATCTTCATTTTTTAACATTTTTTTAAGCCCTTATCGTTTCACCATAGGGGATACTAGCTTTGAATTTTTCATAGTGATGGCTTGTACCATGAAGGATAGAGTTAGATGCCACCTGTTTCCTGTGTAGTCTGCTATTCTTTTTCGAATTTTCAACAAACTATTCTAAATCAAGGAAAACTAATTTTTCATCACTGCTTTCAAACGTAAGCCTGAGGTTCATGACATTATCATTTAAGATAGTAATGTATTGTGTTAAAGACACAACACTACCCTTCCAGACCACAAACAGGTCATCTATATAACTATGCCAACAAATAATCTGGTTCACATAGGTATCATTCAATTCTGACCATGTCACTGTTTGCCTCCACCCCCCCCATATATAGATTGACATAGGTAGGAGCAAAGAATGAACCCATAGCCATCCCACACTTTTGTCTATGTAAAAAGAAATATTGTGCTCTAAGCATAATTGAAGAAGTTGTATAATGACACCATTATGTTGTTTTCAGCTGACGGATCTAGAGTCCAAGAAGAATTGACAAGCTTTAAGACTGTCATCTTCTATTTAAGTCTAGTGCATTGGTAGATGTTCGAGTAAAAGCTACCCGAGCGTTAGGGGTCGACATGTCTGTCACTTTTCATGCTCTCTGGGAAATTGTTATGTCTGGAACACATGGAGGCTGTGTCATTTTTTATACTTAACTGTGGAAAGAAATCTCTGAAATTATATTAGTTCTAGATGCGTGAAGGTGCCTTTACCCCTTTTCTGGTCTTTTATAGATTGAGATCTATGAAATTATACTTGTTTTAGACGTGTGTGTATTTTTTTCTTTTCTCCACTTTTTGTTTTGTGTTCTGGTTTTTTGGTTTTTACAAAAGTGGCGATTTTATGGTAATATTATGATGAAATGAAATGTATTAAAAGTTATTGATTTAATTGTATGTTACTAATAAAAAACAATAACTCACCAGCCCTGTTAATAGAATGTCTTTTATCTTTTCTTGCAGCTCAAGGCTGTTACCAACACCTCCTCTGCTCCTCCCCAACTCTGCAGTTCACCTTGCTTTTCAAACACTCAGAGCTTCCCGAAAGCCTGGAAATCTTGCCTGGCCTGCTCTTGATCCCCTCAACTGTAGATCAGCCCATTTGCCTACCAGCTTCCACCGTCCGGTTCCGCATCAGCCTTGGAAGAGCTGTTGCTTCTCGTACCGAGCCTCGCTCAACGTGTGTCTGTGTCAGCCCCCTTTTATTTTCACAGGGAGTGCTAACAGGTGGCAGGTGTAAATCGTTAGAGTTATGTTCCTGACTCTGCCTGGCCTCATTACAGAGACAGGGTCAGCGCAAGTCAGGGGAGATAATCTCTCTAACCTCATTCCTCATCTTCCTTGGTGCAGTACATTTGTCAAGACAAAGTGGGGAGGAATTATGGTTGTAGTTTCCAATACAATAAGCCTGAATAGGGGTTAGATGGGTTGTGGAAAAAGGGGGATACCATGTCTCACCATTGGGTGATTCTCCCCAATCCCTGAGGACCCCTATCCAGGTGATCCTCGCTTGTCTACCCCCCAGGGTCAAGATACAAAAGTGATAGCCTTTCCCTGGCCTCCTGTGTATGGGATCCCAGGGGACTAGGCTGTGAAACACCCTCTAGTTTTTCACAGCTTGTATTTTGAGATAGCTGGGTTTATTCTTTAACATGGGCCATTGTCCATATTCTTCCAATGGTAATCCTAAACATTATGTACATACCTCTTTTTAGCAAGCTTCTATATGCTTTTACTACCTTGCATTACAGTGTATTTATAGTTATTGGTCAGCAAGTTACTTCGTTTTCTTATTTGCATGGTTACTACATTTTTAGGTACATGTTTCCCTTCGTGTTAAGGTACATCATCAGTCTTAAGTATTTTCATATAGTTTCAACATATGTTTATATATCTTCTTCATGACATCATTTTGTTGTCATCAGGATTTTACTTAGCGTTCCTCCATGATGCAGTGGTCATCCTTGTTGGTGATTTCCTTCCACTGTCTCAACATGAGGGTATCTTCTGAATGGCTGTGTGAGAACATATTGTCTTTCATACAATCAACGTAGTATGGACATGTCGCATAAACTCGATCATGGTTTCCCAATTGTAGCTTTTCGTCTGCTACTCCAATAAGATGGTAGTGAGGGTGCAGGGACTAGAGAATAGGCATCCTCCTGCTCCTCTACATTTCCCCCTCTGGTAGAATATTCAACCATACCCTACTTTTCCTCTTCCGCAATTTCTGCTTCATCTTCTATCATCTCATTGTATTTGCTTTTCTTTGGGACCACATCTTCGTCACCCCTTCAGGTGATCCACATTGTTTATGTGTTCATCCACACTCCAGGTCATATATCGACAATCACCTGCTGGTGAGCAGAATATCCATTGTCCCATATCTTTTCTGATCTTGGGGCTAGTAAAACATTGTTCCTCGAGGTGCAAGAGAACTCTTCTTGATGTTTTCTTGAGTACATTCTTCAGTCTGTGTTTACTCTCCAGTGCTACTGTTAATGCCAATCATTTTCTTCATTAAAATAGCTTTCTTGGCTGTTTTCTGGCATTGTCCCAAGATGATCCTTAAGGGACAGAATCCTAGCAACACTAACACTAGTATTTCTCCAAGTAATTTAAAAGCGATCGCCAACCAAGATGAAATCCATGAAAACAGGGATGATAACCAATTGTATCCTGCTGTTTTATCAGCTTTGTCTTCCATTTTTTTATGTAGGGTTGTTAACATCGTAATTGCTTCTGTCAGGGTTCCATTATCTCCATCATGAGCTGGTATAAATGTACAGCAAGATGGCCCGACCTTGGCACAGACGCCTCCTTCCCTCCGCTGTTATCTGATCCAAAACATACCTGTTCTGGAGGGTCATCAGCCTGATGGCTCTCCATTCTTCTTTGATTGCATTAAATCCTTTTATCGTTGCATTGATTGTCCTCAGCAATTGCCACCTAGTGATTTTCAACCACGTGGCATTTACTGCAGTTTGAAGTCCCGGTATGAATATGGATGTCATTATATCTTACTGAATAATTTGTGTTTATCAGGAATGTCTTCATAAGCCTTTATTTATTTAGATGAGAAATAATTCTCTCTTCTAAGTCAAAGAAGATGAAACGATCTCTTCCTTCTGTTGTATTCAGTCATTTTTGGGAGCTTCTCAATATGGAGGTTACTTTGGTTAATCACCAAGGCTGCGAAGTGTACATTTAAAATGGAGCACACTCCTCCCCAATCTTTAGGCAACTGCACGTAAGCTCTGGATCCGCAGGCCCAATACCGATCAATTAGAACTGCATTTCCTTCATTAATTTCTAGCACTTCAATTATTTCTCCACAACCTTTGTTCTTTCCAACATAGACCTTGCCATAATTCTTGAAGCAGGTTGTTGCTTTCTTCAATTGTAGTATATGCACTGGTCCTGCTTCTTTATCAAACCAGGTTAGTAGTGTTGCATACTTGACCCATGATTCCAGGCATTCATTGTCCACATTTTGCACCTTGTGGACATTTCTGTCTTCAATAAATGTGCAGGCCATGATATTAGTCCATCTTTCCATCCATTACCGGTTGCTACACGCTCATAAACCAACAGTTGTGCTCTCTCCCAGCATCCTGGCTCTCCTGATCTTTCAGTCATGTCTGAGCAGTTCATTCTTTTTATTTCAACAGTTTGTATATTCTCTCCATAATGGGATGGATACATATGTTTTTTGTTGTCCGCCCTAGTCCAGTCTCCATTCTTTTTCTCTTCACGTATGTATCTCCGTATGGAAAAGTCTGTCTGGATCGCCATCTCAGAGTTAACCATTTTCTTTCGAATAGTCATCTGGTGGTACATGCTGCCAGATGACTGAGACATTTTGCACCGTGTGAAGACATTTCTGTTATGCTGATGTCTTTTCTATTATATGTTAATGTGTTATCTGATTCCCATTCCTTCTTCTACTGATGGAATCCTTGCTATTGATGACATCAGAGCAATCCTGAGCTTTGTGTTAGAATGTTATTCTTTGAGGAGTCAGTCTACTTGTGCAGATGGTTGGGGGTCTCTACTACCCAGCTTATCCCTACAAGCAATAAACTATTTGTTCAACTTGTTGTGCCCAGTTTATTGCTTTACATTGGCGACGAGGATGGGATGTGCTGCAAGAGGAAAGCAGCAGCTGGGGTGGGAGTAGTTATCCGGAGCTGAGGAGCTGGAGCCAGACTGAGACCTCCAACTGCCAGGCCCACGGGTGAGGAGCTGCCCCCCCCGACCTGGCCTACGACGTTGGACTGAAGGGAAATGCGCTGAACCTTCTCTGAGCTTACCTTCTGGAGACCTGCAAGCAATTTTGCACATGTTTGGTTTTGATATCACATGGTGGAATTGTTAAGAGGAGAGCAGTGTTTTTACAGGAGGTGAGCGCTTATATTTTGAAACATTGGCTGCAGGTGGCAAGTGAGTGACATTCTGTTTTTCGCTTTTGGTGGATTGGTAGCTGATTTCGGAGAGCACTACAGACTTGGATTGGCACCATGGCTGTATCCGGAATCCCGGGTCCCCAGATGTTTTTTACCGACCCCGGGCCCCCTGCGAATTAAATGGGGGCCATGGAAAAAAGGTTTTCTCCATTATGTGAAAGCCACATGTGGCAATGGCATGTCAGTAGAAAGAAAGTTGGCTATGCTTATGCATCTTCTGGGGTATGAGGGGCAGCGAATTTTTGAAACTTTACCTGAATTGAGCGAACTGGATGTTGAGGAAGGTATGAATTACTTTGATGCAGCATTGGCAAAACTGGATAAACATTTTGAACTAAAGATAAGTACTGTGTTGGAACGCTATCACTTTGGTATGAGATCTCAGCATGAGGGTGAAACTGTAGAGGAATACATCTCTGTGCTTGGGCATTTATCGCTGAACTGCAAATTTGGTTTAACTCTCGATGAACATATTAGAGATCAGTTCATGTTACATTGTGCCAATGACAGAATCAGAGAGGAAGTGTGGCTAAAAGATGACCCTTGCTTAGATGAAGTAATTGGGATTGCAAAAAGAATTGAGCATACTTTGAAATGTGTGGCAAAACTTGCTGTGAAAGAATCCAAAGCTATCCAACAGGTTGAGGTCTTGAAAGTAGGTGACAAGAGGATAGAAACCGCAAAAGACCAAAAGAAAATGAAGGGCAAAATGACCAAATCGACTGACATGTATCAAAGCAAGAGTGGTAATGGTAACCAAATAGCAAATAATTCTGCGCAGGAAGAAAATGTACAAGTGGGAAAAAGGAGACAGGAGCGCCTGTGTTTTAGGTGTGGGAGTGCCCGCCACCTATCTAATTCTCCGATCTGCCCTGGAAGAAGAGCTATATGTAACATCTGTAAAAGATGGGGACATTTTGCAAATTGTTGTGCCAATTACAGTGTCGGTGCTGGGAGGAGCGTTATGTTGGTTGAGGAGCCAGATGGGCCATCCTCAGATGAATATGAAGGTTCAGAAAATGAAATTGTTACTGTGAATATGGTTCAATGTTCTGGAATGGATGAATGCGAGCATCCTTCAGCTTGGGTGGAAGTGAATGGTTGCCAAGTTAAAATGCTAGCGGACTCATGTTCCAAAATCACTTTGATGTCAAAGGCAGTGTATGAAAATGTGCTGGGAGGTAGGATGGACGATTTAAGCCCGTCAGACAAGACACCTGGGGGCTATAGTGGCAGTAGGATCGATGTGGTAGGATGTTGTCCTGCAACTTTTAAATTTAAAGACAGGGTTACGCGCGGAAAAATATATATCACCAAGAAGGGTGAGACGCTGTTGGGATGGAGAGAACAAAGGGGACTATGTATTAAATTAGATCCCAATAGTAAAGAACAAGTGTTAAATGTAGAAAAACTATCCATGGACTGTAGTTTGGATGATAGTTTTAAAAGTTTCATTGCCAAGTATCCAGATGTGTTTAATAATAGCGTTGGGTGTTTGAAAGGGATGATTCACAAAATTGTGCTGAAGGCGGGTTCCAGGCCCGTGGCGGTAAAACTTAGACCGTTACCGATGTCATTGCGTGATGCTGTGAGAGTGGAGTTGGAGAAACTGGAGAAAGCTGGCATTATTGAACCAGCGAAGGCGGTTGAATGGATTTCCCCCGTGGTTGTTGTGAAAAAGTCTGGTGGGGATTTGAGAGTATGCATAGATCTAAGAGAATTGAATCGATGTGTGGTTGCTGACCACCATCCCCTTCCAAATATGGGAGAACTTCTGTCTAGGATAGGAAATGCCAAATACTTTGCTAAATTGGATATGGCGAGCGCCTATCATCAGATTAACCTTGATGCCGAGTCACGAAAACTGATGGCTTTTATCACATACGAAGGCATTTACCAGATTCGGCGCATGCCTTTCGGATTAATTTCAGCTTCATCAGTTTTCCAAAAAGTCATGGATGGATTATTCAAAGGTATTAACAATGTTTGGTGCTTCCAGGATGATGTGTTGGTTTGTGGCAGTACTGAAGAAGATTTAAAAAGGAAACTCAATAAGGTTTTAGAAATTTTCAGAACACGAGGTATTACCTTACGAAGTGAGAAATGTGTCTTTTCTACTCAAGTAGTAGAGTATTTAGGACATGAAATATCGGAGGAAGGTTTAAGGCCCAAAAATGTGTTGGTAGATGGAATTAAAAGAATGGAGTCTCCAAAGAATAAGGCAGAGTTACGTTCATTTTTGGGGACAATAGAGTTTTACCATTGTTTCATTGAAAAATATGCGGATAAGGTTACCTTGCTGAGAGCATTGTTGAGAAAAGGAGTGGAATTTGTTTGGAATGCAGAGTGTGAAAAGGAATTTGTTGAGATTAAGTCTGAGATTGATATGGCAAAACCCTTAGCCATGTATGATACTAAAAAAAGGACAATCTTGTCTGTTGATGCGAGTGAAACTGGTATTGGAGTGGTTATGTCGCAAGTGGGAATGGATGGTGCAGAATCCGTGGTGTTACATGCCTCGCGCATGTTGAGAGGTCCTGAATTGAACTACTCGGTTTTGGAAAAAGAGGCTTTGGCATGCCATTGGGGTATAGAAAAACTGAAAAACTTTGTGTGGGGTCAGGAATTTGTGTTAAGAACAGACCACAAGCCACTGAAGGCTATATTTGAAAGCAAAGGGTTGGACAAAGTTTCAAGGAGAATTGCCTGTTGGGTGACAAGATTGCAATGTCACAAGTTTAACATTGAAGTGGTAGCCGGTAAGGACAATGTGCATGCCGATCATGCATCTAGAGTAAGGATTAGTGATGAGGAAGATGAGAAGGAGTCTGTTGAAGTTGAAAGTATGGTATTTGCTACGGTGGAAGGTGTACTTCACAAAGAAGAATCGGTTGAAGCATTGTTGTCTGATGAAATGTGGAGGCGAATAACCAATTTTATCAAGGATGGTTGGCCAGAGAAAAGATTGTTATCTGGAGAAGAGCGGGCTTTGTGGCAGGTGAGAGAGGAATTATCTGTGAAGAATGGTCTAATATATCGATGGGATAAGCTTGTTGTTTCAGTATGTTTTAGAAAAAAACGAATTGCTATTGCACATCAAGGCCATATTGGTACGTATAAAACCAAGGGAGTAATTAAGGCAGATTATTGGTGGCCAGGTATGGACCGCGAGATTGAGAAAACAGTGGGAGGATGTGTAGACTGCATAAAGTCAGGGAAGAGCATATCTGCTGTAGTGCAACCTGTGAAAGGAGTTGAAGGTCCTAAGGGTGTGTGGTAAGACCTTGCCATGGATATCTTAGGCCCAGTGGATATGGGCAGAGGTCGTGGTAGGTTTGTGTTGGCCATAGTAGATATGTTTTCAAGGTGGACGGAGTTCAAAATATTGAGAGAAGTCACGGGTCAATCTATTGTAGCATTTCTGGAAGAGATATTTGAGAGAGAGGGCTTCCCAAGGAGTGTGTTGACGGACAACGGTCCACAGTTTACTGGAGGTTTCTTTCAAGAGTACATGTACAGATGTGGAATCAAGCATAAAAAGACTGCATTGTATTACCCTCAAGCCAATGGTATGATCGAGAGGGTCAACCGCTGTATAATGGTGGGTATTAGGAATGCCAATGCGCGTGGGTTGGACAGGAAAGTTGCGGTAAAGGAATGTATGTATGCGTTGCGGATGGCTCCTAATGCCGAAACAAGAGTGAGTCCATTTGAATTAATGAGAGGACGGAGGAGTAACACAATGTTATCCCCAGCTTGGTTAGGCCGGGCCAGAGAAACGGATGAGGTGGTGGATGAAGTGAAAAGGAATATGGATGAACGAAAGAGGAAGTGTGCTGAGAAAGTTAATGAAAAATTTCCAAGAAAGAAGACTATAGTTGAAGTGGGCGATCTAGTTAGAATAAGGAAAGCTGTTATAAAGAAAAAGGGTGATCCGTTGTATTCGGATCCGGTTAAGGTTGTACAAGTTTTTGACCGTTCTGTGAAATTGGAGAGTGGACAGGTCTGGAGCCTGTCAAGGGTTGCGAAGGTGAGGAGGTAAAATTACTGAACAAACAGACGCCTTTTTCTCTATATAATGTCATCGTTCGAATTACATGTACTATAAATTGTTTTGTGTAAATAGAAATTTGGTGTTCAGATAAGGGAGGGGGGTGTGTTATGTTGATGTCTTTTCTATTATATGTTAATGTGTTATCTGATTCCCATTCCTTGTTCTACTGATGGAATCCCAGCTATTGATGACATCAGAGCAATCCTGAGCTTTGTGTTAGAATGTAATTCTTTGAGGAGTCAGTCTACTTGTGCAGATGGTTGGGGGTCTCTACTACCCAGCTTATCCCTACAAGCAATAAACCATTTGTTCAACTTGCTGTGCCCAGTTTATTGCTTTACAATTTCTCTTTCAATAAATGTTCTTGCAGCATTCATAGCACACAGTATTAATGAGCAGACATAACAACTTCTTCCGATGTTCTTTCTCCCACCTCTTTCATGTGCTGGTACAATAGATTATTAGCTAGATGAGCCGATTTATCTACGTGTGTATTTATACTTTCATTGTCTTCCTCCGCAGCTCTATTTATTCAAGAAACATTTCTATTAATATCAGGAATCAGTGCAGTTTCTACACTCTTAA
The DNA here is from genome assembly GCF_040938575.1 of Ambystoma mexicanum. Lineage (NCBI taxonomy): Eukaryota > Metazoa > Chordata > Amphibia > Caudata > Ambystomatidae > Ambystoma > Ambystoma mexicanum. The sequence goes on along the minus strand of NC_090926.1, from coordinate 376,804,545 downwards.
TAGGGACAATGGGGATAATGGGAACAATGGGAGATGTCTTGTTTTCTTTCTCATCACTGTTTATAATGTGTGTGAATGCCAACTTAATAAAGATAGCAGCTAAAATCAAAATACCATAAAAAGCTGCAATCATTATTCTATGTATAGTAAATCTTTTTCCTGGAGCTACAGTTCTTACCCCTTGAAATATTTCCATGTCTCTGATTATGTTTCACATATATCAAATGTATTAATTATTGATGATTTATGAATTTATTTCAAAAACTGCAAAATAATCGCCAATATAATTATTAAAACAATAGTGTTATTTCTAGGATTTCCGAGAAACGTCACTATATCGGTATGTCTTCCTATCAAAGCTAGGTAAGACTGTAATATGTATGAAAACACTGCAAGTAAGAACATGTGTACAATGGGTAGCATATGAAAATAAAGTATTCTTCTTTTCTTCTGACTTCTCCTGCTTCTGTATCATTGTCTCTTTGATCCTAGTCTGGGGAAGGTGTTCCAAGATCACTGCAAGTCCATCAGTCCTTAGGAAACCCTAATCTAAAAGGTTTGCTTCTTCCTTTGTCTTGTCTTGACTTTTGGTCCTGGATCTTCTCTGAATTCGCTGAAATTCTTCACTTGCTTCAGGAGTGGTAGCTGCAGGAGAGGTCAAGTTTTCTCCTTTGACATCATGTAAATGTATCCACGCTCTTCTTCCTTGTATTTTTACAGCGGTAGGGTATATGTCCTCTGCTTAGTGAGGACATTCAAAATGAGGGATACTCCATGTGTGCATGAATTTACGAACCAGCATCTGGTCCCCTGGGTATAAACTAAGGGGCTTGAGCATCTCTTCAAAATCAATGGGCTGATTGTATTTTTTGTTTTCCCTTGATCCCTCCCGTCAGTTCTGAAGCTGTTGGGACATAAAAGAAACACTTTTCGTCATCGTTTTCAAATAATCATGCATTTCACACGATGGGCATCTGTATTTGTTGGGGGAGTGAGAGAAGTTCTCATGTGGCATCCAGTCACCAACTTTTGGGGCATCAGATGATGATCTGAGCCTCACTGTCTCCCCAGCACATATGGCGCAAGGGCAAGGCAATGAAGCATCCCTTCTTTAAAGTGGCATTTAGTTTTGCTATCCTTTCTTTCAAAAGGCCATTTAATTTCTTTGCTAAAGCAAACTTGTGTTTAATGTAGAACTATATTTTCAAATAGCTCATATACAAAGTGTGGTCCGTTATCGGATCGCACAACTTTGCACACAAACCATCTTGAAATACTTTGCGCACAAGGAACTTGGTGACACATGCAGCATCAGGGTGCGTGCATGGACCCACTTCGATACAATTTGAAAAGGACATACTATAACTAATATATATCTATAACCATTGCATGTCTGCAGCATGTCTACATAATCGATGTGTAGATGCTGGAATGGTCCATTTTGTCTGGGAATTACTCCTCTCACTGTTCGCAAAGTGTGTCATGCAGTACATTTCTGGCACACAATACAGTTTATAATAAACTGTGCCACATGTTCAACTAGATTTGGTACAAACCATGCTTCTGCAATAGTAGCAGCTAGAATCTCTTGAGTCACATGCGCTGGATAGTGTAGCTGTTCCAATGCTCCCCCAATAATGCTAGAGACAACTGGTTTTCCAGTGCTGTCTTGTCTCCAAATTGCCTCAGTAGGTCATAAAGAACATCCCTGTCATTTCCATAACTCTTATTCTTCCTGCAAAGCTTGTTCTTTAATTTAACTGCACAATGGATGTCATATTAAATCCTTCTTTAACCAACATTCATCGACATATTGCCTGCCTTATATTCTTTACTTCACTCTCAAATGTGGTTGGGTAATAGGCTGCTTTATTGGCTTCTAAATCTGCCATTTTGTGTCTGATAGAAAATAAATCTGTTTTCTTTGAATGGGCTGCACATTGTACAATCACTATGGTCTCTGGGAAACTCAATGCTTCAATATGTTTTTCTAATATTCATGCATGCTGCACTGGAGACTGTCTGCGCGTAGGAAACCCCTCCCTTTCCAACGTGACAAGCCTGCATGTACAATTGATGTCACGTAGGCAGAGTCACAGTACACCATCACTTCATCCTCAAAGCTTCACAGCACGTCAATAAGCGCAGCTAATTCTGCAACCTGTGCTGAATAATTTGGGGGCAATCTCCTACTAATCATTACCTCAAATGTACCCTCTCGGTTCAGCTTTACCACTGCCAATCCTGAATGTCTCACCCCACTCCTTTTGTCAATTCTCAGTGACGCATCAATGAAGACCACTTGCCCCCTCCCTAGAGCATTTTCTCTAACTTGGGGAATATCATCATAACAATCGGTATAAGTTATACAATCATGCATTACATCATTTTCTCCCACTAGTTCAGCTATAAACATTGCTGGATTCATTGTGCTACACCTGACAATTTTAATTGTAGGGTTTGAGATAATTACCTCATATCCTGACGCTCTTTGTGTGATCAATGTGCTTTTAGGTTTTTCCAAAATTGCGAATAATGCATGCTCTACAAACATCACTGAACATCCCATGGTCATTCTTGAGGCTTTTTGGATTGCAAAGGCAGCGGCTGGAAAAGATTTTCACAAGGATAATGTCCTTTCATGACTGGATATAAGATCCCACTATAATGAGTCAGTGGTTTATGACCTTGTCCTAATGTTGTTCACTGCTGTCATGCCTTCTCCATATGAATGATAAAATAAATGGAATTCTTCACTGTAAATTTGAATCCCTCACATAGGGTCCTGTGCTGATCACCTTTTTTAATTCATGAAATCCTCCAGTCATCTCTTTAGTCTATATTAGTATATTTTTAGTCATCTGTGCTTCTTTAAGTCCTTTTCAAAGTGGTTGAATATATGTACTGTAATCAAAGACCCAGGCCCTGCAATAATAGCATAGGCCTAAAAATGGTTTTATTTTTCTCACTGTTTTTGGCTGTTCTTTCCTCATAATAGCCTCTGCTATTTCAGGTGTCACTTTTCTCCCTTTGCGAGATATCAACTTCCCTATATACAGTACTTCTTCTTGGCATTATTGTAATTTCGCCTTATCCAATTTGTACCCTTTCTCTGCCAGTGTAGTCATAAGTTTGACAGAGTGTTCTCTCTCTGCATCTTTATGCTGTCTCACTGCACACTAAAATGTCATCAACACATTGAAATATGGTACTTTCAAGTTGAACATTACCCAAGTCCACCTGAAGGACTCGATTAAAAATTGATGGGACTCACAGTACCCCTGAGGCAAACGAGTATGTTTCAGACAATAGTTCTATATGAAAAGGAAGTCCAGTCTTGTGAGTGTTCATGAGAGGGAATTGAGAAAAATGCATTTTTTAAATCTACAACAGTAAAATACTTTGCTTTTTGTGGGATATTACACAATATTGTTGCAGGATTTGGAAGTAAAGGAAATCCTGCCTCGACTATATTGTTTAAAGGTCTCAAGTCCTGGATGACCTCCCCCAGCACCATTGATTTTTGACAGGGTACACAGCCATTTTTCACAGGGAATCCGATGGTACCAAAATGCCTTGTTTCATTAAAGCGAATATGGTTTCAAATATAACTTCCTCTGCTTCTCTAGACATGGAATACTGTTTTGCACATGGCAGAATTGCTCCTGGTTTGAGCTTTATCTTTACTGGTCCCACTCCTTCAGTACACTTATGTGGTCCATAAGATACTTGGTATTTTTTCAAAGTCTTCCTGAAAAAATGGCGATTTCTTTGTTACCAATGCCATTCTCTGCGGTATTTCTACACTCTCTACTTTAATCCAGTAGGTAAGATTTATGAAAAATGCTACCTACTCATTCGAATAGTCTTTCCTAAATGGCTCCTTGTCCGTCAAATCTGCCAACATGTATCCTTCATCCAGGGCCATCACCGTTTTCCAACCCCTTCCCTCATCGGTTATGCCATGAAGCATCACCTGTTGTTCTCTCACTATTGCTGCTTCTAATTCCAAAGGGATAATTTGCCCTTCCTCATCATCCATAGGAATCTCTGGCCTGAACAAAAACTTATCAGGTATCCTCAATAGTTTACCGATCAATTTAGGCAACCATGATAATAAGATAATCACTCCATACAAAACATTTCCTCGACTAGAGGTGCTGCGCGTAGAGCTTTCTTTCCTGTGAATGCTAGTATGAGCTCCCTTACATTTACATAATGTATTAGTGGAGTAGAACACACTATCCCTTTGTCAGTAAAAGATATTGTCATGTTAAGTTTCGTCATCAAATCACGCCCTAATATGTTTATCAGCATTTGTCTAGAGTATAATAATGGCATACACATGTCATGTTCACCTATAGAAATTGGTCATTCATATGTAAATGAAACTAAATTCATTGCCCCAGAAAATCCATGTGCATTCATGACAACGCCTGACATAGGATACTTTCCCTAACGGACACAAGACCAAGTTGATCCAGTGTCCACAAGAAATGAAAACGTCTTGCCTTCTATCGTCACCTTGACCCTTGATTCCTCTCTGGGGTCCGGTGTTACAGATAGCAATGAACACATCAGGTCCTTCTGCGGGCTGTCCTATTGTGGATATAAATCCATCCCCATACCTCTGAAATTATTTCCTCCCACCACAGTCATATTCCCTGATTTGGGTGTGGCTACTTGCATGGCTCCGTATCCATGGACCATTGTAATACACCTGGCTGTTGCATTGCAATATATTGCATCAGTGCCTACTGTGCCTGCATAGGTATTTACTGTTGTTGCCCTTGTGGCAACTACAGCTGCATTGGGACTTGTATGTGCTTTGCTTGCGGCGTATATGTCTGAGTTTGCGTATGATCTTGGGCATATTATCCTTGTGAATCTGTATTATACTTTGGAGCATATTCCATCACCCCTCTTGGAGATTGCCAATTCTGTTGCTGCATGCCTCCCCTGCTTCTGCATACTCTAGCTGAATGTCCTAGTTTACGGCAACTCCAACATTGCGGTGGCTGTCTGCCATTACATCCTCCCCTTCCTTGAGGGTTTTGAAACCCACCTCATCCTCCTCCTCCTCGAGGTCCATTCCCTCTGCCTGATGGCATGAAATTATACCCGTTCTGATCCATGGCATATGCCGCATTATTCTGCTGTGGTAACTGCACTGTTTGTGCCTTCACCCCCCTCATTGTTTGTCAATACAGCTTCTTCTATGGCGTATTTTGATAATTTATTCTGCACCAACTTTGCTTCTTCCTGTTTTCTACCCTCTGCTTTCTTTTTGTCTTTCTCCCTTAAAATTCTACAATAATGCACAATTGCTAGTTGTATCTCTGGCCATGGCTTTGCTTCCAATTCAATCTGTTTCTTTAGCTGACGTTGCACCAGCTCTGGCAGCCCTTGATATAACATATGGTAAAATAATGCTGCTGTCTTGTCCCATAATTCATGTGTTTCCAAATTCCATCTGTCCTGAATCTCATGAATAATGGCAATGGGGTCTTCAGTTTCTTCCAGTTTCCTAGTCCTTATTGCCCCAATATCCGATGTATCAGGATATTATACTTTAAGTGATCACCATACATCTGTTTGTTTTGCCTATCTTTACTCTCCTCAAGCTGTTTATCTCCATCGCGTGTTGATATATTTTTCCATTCTCGATTCCCGTTCTCTTCTGAGGTGTCTTCACTGTTATAATCAGGGGGCTTATACGTTGGATTTACATACCCCGCAGTTGCCTTTAATTCCTTTCAAGGAACAAATGCCTGTTCTTCAACCTTTAAATCTTGCTATTCAGGAGGTAAAATAGGGGCTGAAGGTGTTACATCTTCGCCTTTATTCTGATTAAGCATCGACTCCCTTTCAGCTGGATCTTCTTTCTCTCTCCGGTACGTTTTCCAGAGTTTTAGAATTGACAATCTTTTCTCTAACTTCTTCCCTTTATGAGAGGCATGTAAATATCTTGTCATGTGACATAATACCGGTTTTGATAATGAACCCTTTGGAGGTCACGAAATAAGTGCTTTATTAGTTGTACCCTTGACCTACTCGGAATGATATTTCCTAATTTTAGCTGTTTATCTTGCCAATGTTCTGCATAGGTGTAAAAGAGGTGTTTCTTCCATGGAGATAAGTCACTTCAGAATCTCAAAACGTACCCTGTCTGTTGTTCTTCTTTCTAGGTTTATTAAATATCTTGTTTTAATCTCTTTGAGAAAGCACCATTAATCACCGCTCGTAATCCATGAATCAAAATGTTTTGAAATCTTTTTAAAGCACTGTTCTTCTTAGTCCTTCATTTACACTTTCTATCAATTATTTTTTTATATAATTCTTGGTTTTTAGTATCCTAAGGGTCTCTTATTTAATTTTAGCCTTTTGATTGACGTCAATCCTTGTTTTAAAAAGTGTACTAGAAAATCGCTTTTACTTATTTATTTTACTCTTGTTTTATATCTATCAGCTTAAACATACAGAAAACTTTGTAAATGACATATTATACATCCCTACACATCTGCACTTTCAATGTATTCCCCCTGTAAGGAAGGCATGGTATCAAAGTACGACAGACACAACAGATCCTAGTTCAAGGGTGTTTATTAAACTGTAAAAATGGGTGAGATAAACGCCTAATCTAAACCTAAATCTAAGATGGGAGAAAGCTACGACCATCAAATAATAATAATACCATCCAAGTGGAGTCTAGTCAAATAAAAAGGGCCTATACTAAAAAACGTACTTCAAATCCTTACCACTATGCTACAAAAATAGTGTGGGATAATGTTCACAAGAAAATAAAGAAGTGTTCACAAAATGATGAGTCAGGATGTTATGGCCTGGGCCTCCCTTCCCCATGTTTTTAGCACAGGACAAGGCCGGACTCTTGAGCACAGCAGACTCGTTGGCATCTCCGGAACAAGGTTACAGTTCCTTTAATCAATATCAGGACCTTCTGTGTCCAAGTCTCTTTCATGCAAAGTCTCTTGCTTCAGAGGGCCTGATAAGCCATCAACATTAAAACAAAAGTTCCTTCTGCTAATCTTCATGTCGGTTGATTACTCTTCACCTTTGGATACCCCTCAGCCGGGCTCTGATCCTTCTCTCAATGTTAGCCTCCCTCAGTCGAGCTCAGACCAGCCACTCTCAATGTTAGCCTCTTTCTGTCGGGCTCAGACCAACCACTCACTCTGGACATCCCTCAGTCAGGTTCACACGTGTCACCCTTATTCGTAGGCATCCCTCAGTCGGGTTCACATTTTCTGAAATGCATAGTTTACTTAGTTTTCTCACAATGCAGGATTCACTTCCCTTGGTTTTTCCCTGGCATCCCTCCATTGTGTTCACTTTGCCATTTTAACAGAGTTCAAAAGAAAGTTATTCTAGACCCCTTAGGTTCTTCTCTACTCAAGTCCGAGTCTCTGCCCCCAGTCAGGCTTCACAAAGTTTTATCACCACAATGTTCTCGGATGGGTTACTGTTTACCCTAATTTGAAGTCATCCCTCAGTCGGGTTCACACTTGCCCCATTTACACAGTTCACTTTGTTTAGCTTTCTCTTGGTGTCCCTCAGTAGGGTTCACATTTGCCTCCAGAACGTGCCAAAGACTCTTGACTGTACAAGCATTTGGCTTGTCCCTCATATGATCACTTTGACACCTCACACCAGCTTCCCCTATGGCCTCTTGGTACTTGTAGTTTCTGCAACAGCCAAAGACTTACAACTGTGCACGGGATTCAACATAACCTGCTGCAGGACCACTTCAATTTCACAGTTCAATACATTCTCCTTGTTCAGGAGTGGGATGTCAATCAGAGTGCTTCGAATGAGCGCATCCATCGCGCTGGACCACTCTAACTCTGATACCAATTTGGATTACAAGAAACCTTTGTCCATTAGTATTCCTTCTTCATACAATGTTGCTCTTCACAACATTGAGCTCAACACAATCCGATCTATTATCAGCTTTTTCCGACTCACCGGCTGTGCCGAACTCTGTTGGTGTCTCCTGTCTCTGGAATCAAGGACAGTACCATGATAGCAACTGCTTCTCCCCGCCCTGGCTATCAGTGCGGGAGGGACCCATGTATGAATGACATCCTTCACACCAGTTGCCAGCTGCAATTCCCAGTCTTACGTTTCCCTTCTCTGAGGCTTTGTGGGTCTGGGTTGAAAAGGGCAAGGGCAATTCCCTCCTCGTCGTCCTTTCAGGTCTTGCCTCCTTTCTCCTCTGTTTGAACTGCCGTCCTGGAATAGCTGCTTCCTCATGCTTTTGGCCTTGCTCACAGTGTACCTTCGTGCTACGCCTCTTATCCCTATGGGGAAAACAGAAGGGAAGTCAGGTGTTTGTAATTATCACCAATTGCCTGACCCTTGTGTCAGGACATGTCAGGTATATGGCTCTGGTGTTAGTCCGTTGTCCTTCATGGTAATCTGTCTGTGAGAAAGTGTTTGTGTCAAGAAAGGGGGAGGGTTGAGTTTCTAGATATCCTACGGGGTAGGATGGGAAAAAGTTGTCATAAGGAAGGGGGTACCTTGTCTCACCCTGCGATATCCCACTTCCACTCCCAAAAGACCCCTCACCCAGGTTATCCTCCCGCACTAGTCCACCCCCAGGAACGGGATCCAATAACGATTGCTGTGCCCTGGACACCTAGATGACAGATTTCCGGGGACTAGTAAGTGAGACACCTTTGGCTCTCTCATAGTCCCCATTAGGACTTGTTTTTCGCCAGGAAAGGGAGGAACTGCATGGAATAACTATAGTAATTTCCATTGCTATACACAGTCAATGAGTGTGAAAATATGCAAACAACATAGAAGCTGTGTGTCCCTCCTCATATATCATTTCTCCCATTGTGTACTCTAATGCAATACTTACAGCTCCTCGCAAACTAAACACTTCTGTCAAAACTATACCACCCCTTCCTTTGTCACTTCTGCCACTATATTATATATCATTCCCTTTAATATAGTTATGTGCAAGAGCTATTGCTCTACTTTACTTAATGACTTACAACTGAGGTGCTAAGTGCACCAGCTTTACCACCATGGTGTAAACTAGGTTTACACCATGGTGGATGGCGGATTTACCGCCCCATTACAAGGTGAGTGGGGCGGTAAATCCCCATTTCCCATTTTCCCTTCCCCATTCCCATTTTTGACCCATAGGGCATAATGGGAGTGGGGAAGGCGCTAATTACGGCACCGTAAATTACGGTGCCGTAATTAGCACCAAGGTGCCTTAGCACCATGGAACTTAACGCCTGCAAAAAGCAGGCGTTAAGGTGGGAATCAGGCGTTAAGGGTTAACGGTGGCGTTAACCCTTAACGCCTGAGTTGTAATGAGGGCCAATATATGCCATATCCTGCTACTTATACCAGCACACAATTATCACATGTGGCAACCACCTTTCTTTTACATTCACAGATAAAGAAGACTACCAAAAAAACCTAGAGAAGAAGGAAAGCTTTTTCATTTCTGCAAACGTGAAGGCATCATGAAGTAAAACACAGACAACAGACTCAAAGTTCAAAATGAAATGGTTTATGAACTCAAATGTCAGGATGGTTAAAGGCCTAACTTGCCCTATGCTGAGGTGGAATTTCCCTACCTGAACAAAACTAAGGAAAGTCTGAGTCAGAAAGTTCAACTTAAACATCTGTCTGTGTCCATAACCTATCCTTGCCCTCACAACTAAAGCTAAGAAATGTGTAGGGATGTCGGCAACAAAAGAAATGGTGATCAACCAAAGCTCTAAGCCTCTTCCAGCTCCTAGCTTACCTTTCAGCTTCCCTTCTGTTGGGAAGGGGACACGATCTTCCTGCACCCCCAAGAGCTTTTGGACAAGGCAAAGGCCGCTGCAGGCACTGTAAGAGACCAGGGGGAGGGCAGTGCCCTTAGGCTTCTGCACGATTACCATTATTGCATGCTTTATGAGCGCAGAACACATGCAAGATTAGCAGCCATCTTGGATATCAGCAGCCATTTTGTGGCACAAAGCTTAAACGTAGTGTGACAGTCAGCACCCCAGGCCTAGGCTGTGAACACGAGCAAAGGAATAGGTTGCATCCCAGGCACTGATGAGAAAGGCTGGAGCTACACAGATCCATAAACCCTTCAGTGTCCTAAAGTTTTGCCAACATTCGCGCCCTGGGAGGAGGGCTGCGCGTCTGTGAACATCGCAATCCCAGGTGAAGGAGGACAAATGTCTCCAACCCCCACCAGTCCCAATTCTAAGTAATAGTACCCAAATGTCTTAGCCATACAATCCCAGAATTCCAAGGTACCAGCCAGCCCCAGACCACTCATTATAAAGCTGTTAGACCGCCAATTGATCAAGAAATATCAAGAAGCAGGTCTCTCTTGCCTTCACTTCTGGGTCACGTGAATTGTGCTGCATGGTGCAGGGAGGGATGAAATTATAGCCCAGCATAAGGGTGGAAGACCCTGGAGAGGTGCCGGCCTGTTTGGGAGCAAGTGAAGTGTGAGTTAGTATGGCCTCGGCTTTTCCCCCGCAGTCCCCTGTCTGCTTGTACCAGGTGCACTGCTACATAGATAAAGATGTGTTGTTTAGCTTGCAAATGAATTGCCACCTATTTCACCTGTGACCGATGACGAATGCAGAATCACCCAGGTGGAAGAAGATGGCTGCACGGGGCTGGGACCAATGGCCTGGCATCCCCTATGGAGCAGGCGACCTATGTGTAGGGTCTCACCAACAAACCATGTGGGTTTCCACTGTATGTAATGATGTCACTGATGACACTATGTACCCTTATAATGTACCGCTCATGCAGATTTTGTCCGAATGTTCCGCAGCAGCAGAGTTCAAGAGTTCATTGTTGGCACTTTCCATTTTTGTTTGGAAATGAACTTGTTATCCTTGCATGTATTGGTGCTTTTTCCCTAGCGGGTATTTTTTTTTTTTGTGTAAATGTCTAGGGGGCTTTCCTACATTTGGTGACCCTGATGCGATCCTAGAGACCCCCTGTGATGACGGAGGCTTTGAGGCCGCTCCTCTTGAGGGGCTGCACCCATCTACTGTAACCAGTCCCAAGAGTGCAAACGGCAGAGGTGTGCAGGAGCCATTTGCACAGAATTCATGTCTGCTCTTTGAAATTCAAGGGAAAGTGCAGGCCGTTATTGGGACCCCATGATGGAGGAGCTCGGGTGAACACGCAGACGTGAGTACACCAATGTAGTGTGACGGGTAGATACATTTTTGCAGGTGCATTGGCCTGCTGAGCTAACCATATTAAATATTAGGTCCTTAGATGGCTGCATTAACAGCTAAGACTAATAGCTTATTTGAAGTGTGTACTAAATGCTGAAACAGAACTTTGTAGATGGATTAGTAATGCTTTAGAAGCGCCTACATACCAAGCATAGTGAGCTACATTGAACGTGCAGGCCTCTAAGGGGTGGAAGGTTACATTATGCACAAGTGCATAGCTTGCAAAGGCAGGGCAGAGGCACGAGTTTAGTAGCCAATAGATGCATGTATTTTACAGGCCTGCATGTATAAAGCATTATAGCGCCTATGTGTCAGGACTTGATGGTCGTGTAGGCGATGATACCTCTGTCCCCAAGATCCACTCGAGCAAACAGTCAATATACTGCCCGAGCAGCCCTTGAGGCCACAGGTGGTGAATGTCGTCAGCCGGAACCAGGAATGCCAGAAGATGTTTTCCCCTAACTGTAAGGCAAACACGCGGGTTAGATAACCATTACACCCTGTGCCCAATCCTAAATGTTTACCTATAAGAAGCTTACCCTGAGTGGTTGTCTGGAATGTGATGTAGGGTGTCTGTCTGAGGGGCCGGCAGGGTGGACGACAAGGTTGCAGCCTGGCAAAGCACTTGAAGGATGAAGTCACCACCTGATACGGAACCTGGTACTGTGATCCAAACTAGATGACACGTGATGCAGAGAGCTGAGTTCAAACCAAAGGATAATCCAATTGCAGTCCAGGAGAAAAGCCAAGGTTGTGTCCAGGGGGAGCTGTTCAAGACAAGGTACCAAACAAGGGAAATCCAAGAAGCAGTCCGTGGGAGTAGCCGAGGTCAAAACCAGGAAGAAGCAGGTCCAGGCGAGGTACAAAAGAGGAAGCGGTTCGGACTCCAAAGGCAAAATCCAAGATCAAGGATAGCAGCGTCCGTAGTCCAACCAAGATCAGCTGTGAAGCGTGGATGGGAGTTCGCGCGTCACTCTTGAACGCTCGCTCCAGTGATCACGTGACTCACACATGTGATTGGTGTACACGCGATTGGACGCGTGGAGGAAGAACGTCCAAGCGTCGGCAGCGGAGACGCGGAATGCTCATGGCGCGTCTCCACGGCAACCGCCAGTGCAGGAATGGAGAGCGAGGCATAAACCAGCATTGCAGAGTTCGGCCAGCCCCTTGTCGGCAAACCTGAAGGCGAGAATGTGCAATGGTGCGTGTGGTGTCTTGTTGTGTACTATGATTCTGCCGTATATTGATTGAATTACGGGATGCAATAGGAGGGCTTGTGGATGTGGATGGGGGCGTGACAGAGCCCCACCTCAAAGGCCCACGACCCCGTGGGCTTGAAGGGTACTCCCTGTGGAACCGAGCCACCAACAACGGAGCATGGACGTCAGGAGACGGAACCCACCACCGTTCCTCAGAACCATAGCCCAACCAATCAACCAGGTACTGCAACTGCCCTCTAACAACCCGGGACCCCAAAACAGCGCTAACCTCATAATCCTCCTGGGAGGCCAGTGGAACAGGACCGGGAGTGGACGTCATGCGAGTGGTATCAGGGCAGGGTTTGAGAAGGGACGTGTGAAAAACAGGGTGCAGTCTCCACGAAGTGGGGACAGCAAGACGGTAAGCAACCGGATTCAGGACCTTGGAGACCCTATAAGGGCCGACGAAACGGGGTAGTAGTTTACGTGAACCTGGTATGCGGTCCGCATCGACTCTTGTGCTTCCCGGAGATGGACAAGGGTTTGAGCATGTATGGAAGCAAGATCCCGGGCACAGTCATTTGCCGCCGGATTCCCGGTCCGTAGTGCGGGGGTATTGGAAAGTCAGAATCAGAAAAAGGGAGAGTACGTGGATGCTGGCCATAGAGTGAGTAAAAAGGGGAGAACCCAGTGGATGAATGCATGGTGTTGTTGTAGGCAAATTCTGCGTAATGTAGAGAATCAAGCCAGGTGTATTGAAATTGCAAGGCTAAACAACGTAGGTACTGTTCCAGGGCCTGATTTACTCTTTCGGTCTGACCATCGCTTTCAGGATGGTAGGCTGACGAGAAGCGTCCGTCAATACCCAGTAGTCTGGTAAGGGCCACCCAGAAACGTGACGTGAACTGTGTTCCATGATCCGACACAATGACACATGGCAGACCGAACATACAGAAAACAGACCTGAAGAACATTTGAGCCAAGGAAGGAGCGGTGGGGATGCCTTTACATGGTATAAAGCGGGCCATTTTGGTGTATGAGTCCACTACTACCCAAACTGTGTCATAACCCCGAATACGTGGTAATTCTGTTATCAAATCCATGGACACCGTATGCCAAGGTTTTGGGGGTATGGGCAGGGGCTGTAGTAATCCCAATGGACGGCCTCTCTGTGTTTTGCACTGTGCGCATATAGAGCAGGTGTTGACATAAGTCTCCACATCTCGTCGCATCGATGGCAACCAGCACCAGCGTTTCAATAGTTCCAGGGTTCGTCGTTGACCTGGGTGACCATTGATGAGAGCATTATGGGACCACTCCAAAGCCTGGTTACGTGTATCATTGGTGGGTAGGAATAGTTTCCCTTGAACAAAAGGCAAGCCGTCTTGTATGTCAGGATCCCAGTCGGCTAGTAGCTGGGGACGTTGTGCAACCCATTGTCGAATAGCAGTCAACATAGGTGGGGGTGGTGTGCAAGCACAAACTACATGGCCTTTGCCTAGAAGCATTTCAGGATACGAAGGAAGGGGTACCCCCCCTGGTGAACGAGACAGGGCGTCGGCTTTTCCATGGATCGTCCCAGGTCTATGCTTGACAATGAAATCATAGGCAGAAAAGAACAGATGCCAACGAACTTGTCTACTGTTAACACATTTCAATGACGCTAGGTCCTGTAGGTTTTTGTGATCAGTGTAGACTGTGGTCTGGTGCTTTGTTCCCAGGAGATGATGTCTCCAGACCAGCAAAGCATCCCTGATAGCTAGGAGCTCTTTTTCGGTGACCGTATAGTGTGTCTCGGTCGGTGTGAATTTCCTGGAATGGTAGGCCACCGGGTGTAGTGCTCCGGTGGAGGGACATGGTTGGGACAGGATGGCCCCCAAAGCGAATGAAGAGGCATCTGCTTCCACAACATATGGGAGTTCTGGGTCCGGGTGTTGCAAGACAGGAGCCGTGGTGAACGAGGTTTTGAGGGTATCAAAGGCTACCTGATGTGTAGAGGTCCAGTCAAACAATACCGCGGGACTGGTCAATGCGGTTAGGGGTGCCACAATGGAAGAGAAATTCGCGATGAATCTCCGATAAAAGTTATCGAACCCCAAGAAAGATTGCAGTTGTTTCACAGTGACAGGGATCAGCCAGTCTATGATAGCTTGGACCTTGGACTGGTTCATAGTCAGCCCCCCAGGGGATAGAAGAAACCCCAGGAATTAGACTTCGGCTGTGTGAAATAGGCATTTCTCAGGTTTGGCATATAAGGAATGTTTTCTAATTCGTATGAGTACTTCCCTAACATGAAGGGCATGCTCTGCCATAGTCTGGGAAAAAATGAGTATGTCATCTAGATATACTACCACATATATGTCCAGAATATCATTGAATATGTCGTTTAGGAACCGTTGAAAAGTGGCAGGGGCATTGCAAAGGCCAAAAGGCATCACCATATACTCATACAACCCCTGACGGGAGCAGAATGCCGTTTTCCACTCGTCACCAGAGCGCATACGGACCAGATTGTATGCTCCCCGTAGATCCAACTTGGTATATACAGAAGCATTGGTCAACTTGTCTAGCAAGGTCGATATGAGTGGGAGAGGGTAGCGGTTTTTATGGTGACCGCATTCAGGCGTCTGTAATCTACACATGGACGGAGGTCTCCCTCCTTCTTAGGAACGAAGAATATGGGACTTGCCACAGGGGATGAAGAAGGCCTGATGTGACCTAATTGAAGAGCATGACCAATGTATTCCTTCAGGGCCATTTCTTCTGATGGTGATAGCGAATATATGCGCCCCTTGGGAAGCGTTGCCCCATCGATCAGATCAATGGGACAATCATACGGTCTGTGGGGTGGTAGTACTTCGGCAGAGGCTTTGTCAAAAACCGAATGGAAATCGTGGTATTCCGGGGGTACTCCTGACATAGTGGCTCCCACTGTGTGTGCCCCTTCAGGAGGACTCTCAACCACTATGCGTAGTCCCCCGAGTGCCCTTGCGGGACTGATGAGAACATCGTCGTCCAGTAGGCAAAAACCTTGGCATACCTCAGATTCAAATGAAACCTGACCAGTACCCCAATCGATGAGAGGGTTATGTTTTTTCAACCAGGGAAGACCCAAGATTATCCCGAACTGAGGTGTGGATATCAGATCAAAGGACAATTGTTCCTTATGGTTGCCCTGGATGGTCACGTCCATTTGGGCTGTTTGTTGCTTGATCGGACCGGATACGAGGGAGGACCCTTCCACTGTCTGGACCAGTTCGGGATGTATCTTGGTCACTAGAGGAAGGTTCAGTGACTTGGCCAATGATATGTCGATGAAGCAACCAGTAGCTCCTGAATCAATGACAATGTGGACTTCATGTGAACACTCTTTGGCCGGGTGAAGAACCGCTTGAACGACTACTGGCCTTATTGGACCGAATGAAGGAACCCCGGGGTTATAAACCGAGCTCGCCTTGTCCCCCGTATTCAAGGGCGAGCTTTCTGAAAACCCAAAGCCTTGTTCTTTGGACGTCGAGGGCACTCCTTGACAAAATGTCCACTGAGACCACAATAGAAGCATGCATTGTCGGTTCTTTGACGCTCTCTTTCGGTCTGGGTAATAGGGCTTCGTAGACCTTCTATTTTCATGGGTTCCCCAGCACCATCTGGGGTAGAGGGCAAGGATTTTACAGAAAGGCCTGACTCTATCCGGCGTTCAGACTTCCGAGCGTCTACCTGTAGGGCTAGGTCTACCAGATCAGAATAGGTGTCAGGAAGGGAAGGTACAACGGAAAGAGCGTCCTTCATAGCGTTACATAAACCTTTGTAGAACACCACGGCTTTCTTGTTTTCTGGCCATGAGGTTTCAGCTGACAACTGGTTGAAATGTGTGATGTATTCTATCAAAGACTGTCTGCCTTGGGATAGCTCTAGCAGCTCCAGGTCCCGGGACTGGGCTTTATACTTGGTGTCAAATATTTTTGCCAACTCACTCACCAGGAGGTCGAAATCATAAAGGGCCGGGTGATTGTTTTCAAGGAAAGGATTAGCCCAAGTAGCGGCAACCCCGGACAGATGGGAAAGCAGAAAAGCGGCTTTTGTGGTGGAATCATGAAAGACTAAGGGCCGACAAAGGAAATGAAGCTTACATTGATTGATAAAGGTACAGTATTTTCTGGGGTCCCCCTGGAACTTCTCAGGGGGTGCCAAAGGAAACTGAGAGGGCAATACCACAGGAGTAGGTGGTGTGAGAGGTGCAGAGGGCCCCGGGGTAGGCGGTGCCGGATCCCCAAATTCGGCATCTGGCGGTAAACGGTTGCGGTTGCTCTGGATGGTGTCTAAGCGATGATGAATCGCGGTTGTGGCAGCCGCCACTTCGGTTCTAAGAGATGCAACCGCTTGCATTAGAGCGGCCACGGGATCCCCGGCAGCGGATTCCATCGCCCGAACGACCAGAAGTGGCTTCACAGTCTGTCAGGACTTGATGGTCGTGTAGGCGATGATACCTCTGTCCCCAAGATCCACTCGAGCAAACAGTCAATATACTGCCCGAGCAGCCCTTGAGGCCACAGGTGGTGAATGTCGTCAGCCGGAACCAGGAATGCCGGAAGATGTTTTCCCCTGACCACTGTAAGGCAAACACGCGGGTTAGATAACCATTACACCCTGTGCCCAATCCTAAATGTTTACCTATAAGAAGCTTACCCTGAGTGGTTGTCTGGAATGTGATGTAGGGTGTCTGTCTGAGGGGCCGGCAGGGTGGACGACAAGGTTGCAGCCTGGCAAAGCACTTGAAGGATGAAGTCACCACCTGATACGGAACCTGGTACTGTGAGCCAAACTAGATGACACGTGATGCAGAGAGCTGAGTTCAAACCAAAGGATAATCCAATTGCAGTCCAGGAGAAAAGCCAAGGTTGTGTCCAGGGGGAGCGGTTCAAGACAAGGTACCAAACAAGGGAAATCCAAGAAGCAGTCCGTGGGAGTAGCCGAGGTCAAAACCAGGAAGAAGCAGGTCCAGGCGAGGTACAAAAGAGGAAGCGGTTCGGACTCCAAAGGCAAAATCCAAGATCAAGGATAGCAGCGTCCGTAGTCCAACCAAGATCAGCTGTGAAGCGTGGATGGGAGTTCGCGCGTCACTCTTGAACGCTCGCTCCAGTGATCACGTGACTCACACACGTGATTGGCATACACGCGATTGGACGCGTGGAGGAAGAACGTCCAAGCGTCGGCAGCGGAGAGGCGGAATGCTCATGGCGCGTCTCCACGGCAACCGCCAATGCAGGAATGGAGAGCGAGGCATAAACCAGCGTTGCAGAGTTCGGCCAGCCCCTTGTCGGCAAACCGGAAGGCGAGAATGTGCAATGGTGCGTGTGGTGTCTTGTTGTGTACTATGATTCTGCCGTATATTGATTGAATTACGGGATGCAATAGGAGGGCTTGTGGATGTGGATGGGGGTGTGACACTATGTCACGACCCTCAGCCCTGATCCCCACTGGCAAGCCCATTGGCCAGGTGGAATCAGAACTCGGATCGCTAATAAGGCCTGGCATCCACTTCTCAGGCCCTCTTGGGGCCAGTCCTGGCGCCTTTGGCGCCAGGCTCATAAACAAGGAAAGACATCTGCTTGAGGAACTACTTTATTTAGGCTTTCAGCCAACATGGAGGCATCCACATAGCTTGATTCCTAGAACCAAGCTATGCAGTATAGTGTTTTGGGTGTGGTGGCCTTGGGACTACTTTACCTGGACACTTTGCAGGGGCTATTTAAATCACACCCGAACAAGACAACACGCTTCGCGTTACTTTGCTACTAGCAACGTGACGCTCACCGTGTCCAGCTTTCTCATGAGCCTGGCGAATTCCGGACCTGCAGAAAAAACAAAGAACATCGTTAGCATCAGAATCGTACCTGCAAACTCCATCCTTCACTGCTCCCAGCTCCTGGGCAGCTCCGTTGGAAGAGTTCACCGCCCGGATCGAAGGACCTGAGAAAGGGAGAAAGACATCATTAAAGGAGGTAGTAGAGACATTTCAACCACGAAGCACTTAGAGACTTACCTGGCTGGATGCTTTTCAACCGGCATAGCTCCAGAACTCCATCTGCGCTGGGAACACACCGCGACCTACGAAAAAGAGAAAAGCACAGGTCAGTGAAGACAAGACATCGCTGTGCTGCGCAAAGCGCCTCCTTACCGCATCATAGCGCTATTGTGTGCCATCGTCTACTGGCGAGAACCAGCCTACCCAGTTCTCCAAGTGGACACTCCGTGCACCTAAGGGAGATAAAAAGAGACATTTTAGAACAGAGAAAAGGCATGCAAGAATAACAACGCCATCAATCGCAATAAGACCTACCTGAAAGACATTACTAGGGCCGCAGTCAGTGAAGTAACTGAACCGCACGCGCCCACAAAATACAACGCGCCCCTGCCCAGAGAGCAGGACGGAGAGCCCACCAATTCCGACAACCAGACGGAATCCCATTGACACTGAGAACCACACCAGGGAATCATTGAGAAGGGCACCAACGACCAACTGGCTGGGTGGCGTCCCCGTGGATACCAGGTGAGCATAACAGAATGCGAAGCCTCACATAAATAATCCACCTGGGCACCATGGAAACATCGGAAATCGATCAATTGGCCCAACTGTTGGGGGACCTTCGTGCTGAGGTTCTTTCAGCTCGACAAGAGACTAATGCACTCCGAAGAGACCTAATAGTGACCAAGGAGCGCACCGACTAAATCGGCAGACAGTTCTTGCAATCGCAGGCAGGTCAGACTCCTCTGCCTGGAGGAAATCCACGGATGCAAAATCCTATCCCACCATTTTATACCCCCACAGCAGTACAGATCACGCTGCCTGCAACAGTTCCCCTGGCACCACCAGAAAGGTTTTCGGGCGACCCACGGAATTATGCTGCATTCATAAATCAGTGTCGCCTTCATTTCCTTTGTCGCCCTGGGGCATTTCCAAATGACCAAGCTCGGGTAGCTTTCATCCTATCATACTTGAGTTGAAGTGCAGCGGATTGGTCGGTGCCGTTGGTGACCCATAATGATCCATTGTTACAGGACTATGGGGGGTTCCTTAGAGAAATGGAAAAACTGTTTGCTGGCCATACCCAGGAAGAAGCAGTGGATAACAAACTCTTATCCCTCCGGCAGGGGAACCAAGACTTGTTAACATACATTGCTACTTTCAATAGACTGGTTGCTGAAGCCAGGTGGCCAGAAAAAAAAAGAACCACGTTATTCCATCGAGGCTTACGAGGCGAATTAAAGGACGTCTTGGCCCAGGTAGTTAATCCCCCCAGAGACTGTACCGAATTCATAAATCTGGTCGTGCAGCTAGACCATCGGTTGCAGGGCCGAAAAGCAGACCGGTCCAAAGCAGACTCTCGAGTTGTTTATGTTCAGCCTAGATACAATGCACCACTGGTGCCAGACAACGCCGTAGAACCCATGCAGATCGGAGAGATATGACCTCCATTAACAAAACAAGAACGGGATAAAAGAAGACAACAGCAACTTTGTTTGTATTGTGGAAAACCAGGACATTTCCTGAAAGACTGCCCAGTAAAACCTCCAAGGAGGACAGTCGGGGCCACAGAAAAGGATGAAGTTAAGGAATCCGGAAACTACCAAGCTCGGAAACCCTAGAAGTCAGTTTGTCGAGTGATGAGAAAGAGCCACTGACCTCACACTTTGCGATACCCGTGATCTTAATAACCACCAACAATCATCAAAGATGCATGCTGTCGAAGCGTACATCGACAACGGAGCAGTTGGGAACTATATAGATCAAGAGTTGGCAACAGAGATGGGGCTCCCTTTGTGTTCTAAGTCTACCAGGGAAAAGGTGACTACCGTGGATGGGACAGAAATCGCCTCCGGACCAGTAACCCAGTGCACAGCTGCAGTAACCTTGCTGTGCCAGGATGGACATCGGGAGTGTATTTCGTTCGATCTTATTAAGGCACCTCAGTTCCGGTTGATACTAGGGATGCCATGGTTGGTTGCTCACTACCCTTTGATAGACTGGGGGGCACTGAAATTAACCTTCTCCAGCAACTGCTCCCTGGCCTGCTACACTCCTGAACCAGAACCCGACTCCAATATCTCCAAGACTTCCAATACTGTAGCTTCTACCCGAGGGGTAACTAATACTTTGCCAGATGAATATCGTGACTTTCAGGACGTATTCCAAAAAGACCAAGGCAAATTGACTTTATTCCTGGGGCACAAATCCCTTGCGGCAGGATCTACGCTCTCACCGAACCAGAAAACCTTCACCTGAAATCCTATTTGGACCAGTTCCTTCTAAACGGATTTATCTGCCCATTTAAGTCCCCAGCAGTCAGTCCTTTGTTCTTCATACCGAAAAAGGAAGGGGACTTGAGGACCTGTATTGATTACTGCTCAATAAACCAGATAACCGTGAAGAACCGCTACCCCTTGCCTCTTATCCGCTAGACCAAGTCAAAGATGCCCAGATCTATACCAAATTAGACCTTCGGGGAGCATACCACCTGGTTCGGGTCAGAAGCGGAGATGAGTGGAAAACCGCTTTCCGTACCAAATATGGCTTGTTTGAATATCAAGTCATGCCTTTTGGCTTATGCAACACTCCCACAGCGTTTCAATATTTCATGAATGAATTCTTGAGAGAACTGATTGACATTTGCGCCTTAGTGTACATTGATGACATCTTGGTCTACTCAGCCTCAAAACAAGATCATATCAGGCACGTTCCTTCAGTCCTCATCAAGCTCCGCCAGCATCGTTTGTATGCAAAGCTGGAGAAATGTTTTTTTCACGTCACTGAAGTAGAATTTCTTGGTTTCATCCTTTCGCCAAAAGGCATCAGAATGGACGTACATAAGGTTGACGCTATTCTAAAATGGCCATCACTAACATCTGTGAAGGGGATACAGAGCATGCTAGGCTTTGTGAACTTTTACCACCAATTTATCCCAGACTTCTCTCAGGTTGTGCATCCAATCACAGTACTGCTACGAAAAAGCAATACAAAGTTTGCTTGGACCAAGGAAGCAGAAAGAGCCTTTCAGGAACTGAAACGAAGGTTCACCTCCACTCCAATCCTGCGGCACCCTCGTCCAGACCTCCCTTATGTCGTAGAAACTGATGCTTCCAGTATCGCAATGGGAGCCGTCCTTTCACAGAGGGACCCAGAAACTGGCCAGCTGCATCCTGTGGCCTTCCGGTCAAAAAAGTTCTCACCCCCGGAAATTAATTACGCTATCACGGACAAAGAACTCCTAGCCATCAAGTCTGCTTTCAAGGCGTGGCGACTCTAATCTTCTGGGAGCTAGACACACCATAACAGTGATCACAGACCAACGGAACCTGCAATATCTCAAAACAGCCAAAGCCCTGTCTTCACGGCAGTTACGGTGGGCCCTCTTCTTCGCCGAATATGACTATGTGATCACCTTTCGGCCAGGGGTCAAAAATGGGAAAGCTGATGCCTTATCTCGAATGGGCATCGATGAAACTGTGTACACAACTCCAGACCCGGTACCCATCATACCAGAAGACAAACTCTTGGGTATCACAACAACCTTATTACAAGCTGAATTACGAAACGAAATTTGACAGTCAATGAACCCAGATGCTTTCCTCGCATGGCAAACTCAAGGAGAACAATATTGCATCAATACAGCATATCATTTCAGGTTATCATGACTCTCTGATCAAAGGACACAATGGAATCGCTAAAACCTTAGCCAAGGTGAAAAATAATTTTTGGTGGCCTACCCGGCGTAAGGACATTGTCCAGTATGTTCAGTCCTGTGGTGTCTCTGCACAAAATAAATCACAGAAACAGAAACCATCGGGTCTCCTACAGCCACTGCACATCCCTCCCGCTCCATGGCACACTCTTTCCCTTGACTTTATCACTGATCTACCACCGAGTCAGGGCTTTAAAACCATTCTTGTAGTCGTGTATTTGTTCTCTAAGTTGGCACATTTTATTCCTCTCACGGGCCTCCCGGACGCATCCACCCTAGCAGAAGTATTTCCCGAAAACATTGTCAAGCTACATGGTTTCCCATCAGTTCTGGTCTCCGATCGAGACAGCCAGTTTGTATCCAATTTTTGGAGAAAATGTTGCGCAATGGCACAGATTGACATCCGGCTATCTACCAGTCACCACCCCCAAACGGACGGCCAAACCGAGAGGACCAACCAGACCCTCGAGCAGTATTTACGGTGCATGCTGCACCATAAATTGAGAGATTGGAAGGACTTACTGTGGATAGCCGAGTGCGCATATAACAATTCCGTACATTCTAGCATGGGACAAACACCTTTTCACACCCTGTATGGCAGACACCCACGTACCTCAGAACTCGACCTTCATGCCAGCTTGGAAATGCCTGCAGTAAGACTCTTCATACAACCATCACTCAGGCGTTCAGAAAGACAAAGGAACATCTTATTCATGCTAAAGAAAAACAAAAGCACTTCTCCGACAAGTATCGGATAAAGGCCCCAGACTATCAAGTGGGAGACGAGGTTTGGTTAGCTGCCAAATATGTACCCATCAAAGTTATATTATCTCATCGACTGGAATGGATTTGGGCCTCAAGATAGATCCGGGGAACCCAGTGAGAACATCCATGCACCACGTCTGATAAAGAAGTTTCATCAGAACTTACCAACTAAACCTGGACCAGACAGGAGACACACCATGGGAGGGGCCTTGGGGGGGAGTGCTGTCACGACCCTCAGCCCTGATCCCCACTGGCAAGCCCATTGGCCAGGTGGAATCAGAAATCGGATCGCTAATAAGGCCTGGCATCCACTTCTCAGGCCCTCTTGGGGCCGTCCTGGCGCCTTTGGCGCCAGGCTTATAAACAAGGAAAGACATCTGCTTGAGGAACTACTTTATTTAGGCTTTCAGCCAACATGGAGGCATCCACATAACTTGATTCCTAGAACCAAGCTATGCGGTATAGTATTTTGGGTGTGGTGGCCTTGGGATTACTTTACCTGGACTACTTTGCAGTGGCTATTTAAACCACACCCAAACAAGACAACACGCTTCGCGTTACTTTGCTACTAGCAACGTGATGCTCACCGTGTCCAGTTTTCTCACAAGCCTGGCGAATTCCGGACCTGCAGAAAAAACAAAGAACATCGTTAGCAGCAGAATCTTACCTGCAATCTCAATCCTTTACTGCTCGCAGCTCCTGGGCAGCTCTGTTGGAAGAGTTTGCCGCCCGGATCGAAGGACCTGAGAAAGGGAGAAAGACATCATTAAAGGAGGTAGTAGAGACATTACAACCTGGAAGCGCTTAGAAACTTACCTGGCTGGTTGCTTTTCGACCGGCATAGCTCTGGAACTTCATCAACGCTGGGAACACACCGCGACCTACGAAAAAGAGAGAAGCACAGGTCAGTGATGACAAGACATTGCTGTGCTGCGCAAAGCGCCTCATTACTGCATCATAGCGCTATTGTGCGTCATCGTCTACCGGCGAGAACCAGCCTACCCAGTTCTCCAAGCGGACCTAAGGGAGATAAAAAGAGACATTTTAGAACAGAGAAAAGGCATGCAAGAATAACAACGCCATCAATCACAATAAGACCTACCTGAAAGACATTACTAGGGCCGCAGTCAATGAAGTAATTGAGCCGCACGTGCCCACAAAAGACAACGCGCCCCTGCCCAGAGAGCAGGACAGATTGCCCACCAATTCCGACAACCAGGCGGAATCCCATCGACACTGAGAACCACACCAGGGAATCATTGAGAAGGGCACCAACGACCAACTGGCTGGGTGGCGTCCCCGTGGATACCAGATGAGCGTAACACCTATGACACTAGCTAGCAAAGTGCAGGCCCGGTAAAGCTTGCTCACTAGGGGTTAATTGCGATGCATATTTGTGACAAATCTGATGTAAAGGAGACAGCAGAGATGCAATCAGGCAAGGGCTCTGGCAATATCAGGTCAAACAGGGCAACAAAGGGTTAAGGTTGCTCGCCAGCTAGAGAGAAAGACTGACAAGTTAATTGGCCAATCCCAGAAAGAGTTACGGTTGTTGACGGTCCTTTGTTGATGTTTATCTCGTTGCTAGGAGGCGGAGGAGGAGGAGTCCGGAGAAGACCGATTGATGTGGGCATATTGAGGAAAGCGAAGGGTGAGGAGTAAAAACGACATTGTTGAGGGAGTTACGCCGTTGCGTTTTTCGAGGAAGGTGGTCCGGTGAGAACAACAAAGGCGAAGGTTGTCGCCGTGTTTGTATCCGGAGCGGCAGCGCCGTTGCGCTCAGCCGGACGTCGGAAGGAAAGAGGTGACCGTTGTTACCCTGTGAGTTTAAAGGAGGAGCTGGCGCCGTTGCGCTCGATGATGAGAGGAAATAGATAAGACGACTGTGTTCGTCTTTATGAGGTTTGGAAGCAGCAGCGCCGTTGCGCCGTACATCCGTACATCCAAGCGAAGTTATCCCTGAAGTAAGGCTGAAACCAGCGTCACAGCAGGATCCGGGTAGCCTCTGAACAACGCCTGCAACGTGTAACCGAGTGAACAGGAAGGTAGGAGCGAGGTTTTCTCTGAACTGTTCAGGAAAACGGGGTAAAAAGTGCTCTGAGCTAAAGACTATTGAGGGGGTAAGACCCACACTTAAGAGAGTGTACGACCGAGTGAAATTTGAGGCTGAAACCGAGGGATGGAATTAAAATGTATATTTAACAGAGAAGAGTTGAATTACGTGCTCTGAAAGTTTAATAACGTACAATCAGAGGCAAGAAATGCTGATGCTCCACAACAGAATATCTTGTTCAAGAGAGAAAATCCCAGAAAGCTGCAGGAGAGGGCTAACTACTCTAGAGACAAATGAATGAACGTTTGTGACAAAATAACAGAGGGGAAACAATATCTTTATTAAAGAAAGGATGGAGAAGAACTGAGGTTGAGAGGAATTTCAGATTAAGAAGAAGGGAAGAAGAAAAAAAACAAAGAACAATATAAACAATTTCAAGACCATAAAGAACTTACCTGTGGTTTTCCTGCAGCTATCAAAGAAAACCCTCTCCCTTGAACTGGCAAAGACAATCGAAAGACGTATCCTTTTCAGTATACCTAAAGAAAAGAGAAAAGATTGAGAAAGAGTTAATAAATGAATTGGGCTCTCTTTTAGTCCAAACAAACTACTTTCTGGCTAAGACTCTTTTGTCCTTCAAGTTCATTTCTAAATCCTTACAATATTGCTTCAGCTTCCTCTGGAATATTCTCTTTTTCGCAACCGTGGCGCTGCCTGCCTCCCTAAACAGGCCCTCTTTCGCATGAGAATTGCTGCCTCGACCCGGCCATTACTGATAAGAGACATTCCTGCGATTTTGCAGATGGTCTCCGAGTTTGGGAGGAGGGAGCGCTTTGCCTAGCTGGGTTTTTCCACAAGTTAACATGTTTTGCACTGAGAAAGTTCTAGAATATTACATCACGCTGATTGACAGCATGCGAGTACAAGATTGCATGCACACAGGACTAGGGGGGATTCTTCCGTGGACTGGCATCGAGCAAGTGCCCAGAGCTTGATTTGCCCCTGTGGCTCCTTGTAATGCTCTCACTTAAGAACTGGCTGAAGGATATGAGGGGAGGCACCTGGTGATGAGTAGCAGTTCACTTAAGATGAGTAAGTGTCCCCAGCGTTGACATTCAAGGAACATGAGACTGTTTTATAATTATTTGTGATCCTCTTAACTTGCATTTTCTTCCCGTTTGCTGCTAAAATTACTGTCTTATTTTATATTTTGGCTTTCTTTCAAATACATGCTGAGTTTTATGCTGAAAGTGTCATGTCTCCAGTTGTGAGTTCATGGCTGTAGTGCAGAGTTGAACCTGTTAGTGGGAAGTGTGGGGTTGTAGTGATAAAAAGAACCCGCACCCCCTGGGATCCAGCCCTTTGTGCAAAGTAAATCACTCCTAATTACCTTCCCACACAAGTAAGGTTATGACGCACGATGAACTCAGTCTGGAAGAAAGCCAATTACACAGAATATATGATGCTTGCATTTATTATCTACAGTGTCTAATGAGAACTAAGCAGCAATTTACAATAATATGGAAATAGAAAGTGCAAGCTGTATAATGCCAATTGTCAATCACAGATGAATATGCAATTATTTTGTCTTACGCTCCTAATAAAAATGTAGATGAATGTACGATCAGATCACACCCGGGACCCTCGCTGCCACAGGTGCCCGGCACTCCTCGCGAGAGGAGGGGAGGACTGGCCAAGCCCCCACAGTCCTACATCAGAGCAGGGGTGTGATGCTAGGAGTCTCGGCCCAGATAGTGCACAGCTGGTCATCCAGGTACTGTTCCTCTTGGTACGCACATCTCACCAACAGCCCAGGATGAGTCCCTAACTCACTGGTCCAAGTATAGTTCTCTTATTAGGGGCTGCACTTCAGTCATCATGACGTATCAGCTCTTCGAGAAACTTCTAGACTCACCCTTCCGGGCAGTAAACATGTTTTCGCTTGGAAAGTTACAAGACTGGAAACAGCCAGTCTTGGCTCCCAGGCTTCGTGCACTGTGTTTTGAGAAGATCTGACATTCTTGCCTTATCAGTGCACCTGACTCGCAGAGCGAAGACGAGCAAAGCTGTGCAGAGCTGTGCCTGGCTCCTAAGGGCTGCGTAGAGCCTCTTGAAAATGCTAGATGTTTTATGTCTTCAGGAAAGGCCTTCGCAATTAACCCCTTACAAGCATGCAGGCTCACCCAGTTCGAGAGGCCTGGTTGATGTCAGCATTTTCCTCCACGCTTCGAATAGGCTCTAATACACACACGATAGCTCAGTGGGTTAGTGCAAGTGCAGGTTACTGCAAGCGCCTAGAAGCTTATCGCGACATTTCACCCCTTTCGAAGTGAGGCCTGAAAATGCTGACTCAGTTCCACGATTTGGAAGCATGTACGGTGTGCTGTAGGCCGATTAAGCGTTTCTCTAGCGCAGTCATTCTAGTATAAAGGAAAGACAGTCTGCGCAAGAGCCCAATGAAAACGATAAGGATTAATATTAGGGAAATCAGCAACCACAGCAATGGATGCAGCATTATATTAAGCAGCTTAGTGGAGGAGGGAGACCATCCAGTGAAAACATCCCACCAGTGGTGAGTAGTAACCGATTGCAGATGGTCAGCAGTTTTGATTAATTGGTTCCTGTCTATTATCAGCTTGCACTCTGCAGAAATAACCAAGGTAGCTAGCGTCCGGAAATCTTTCCAAGAAGTTTGGGCAAATTGTCTAATAGCTTGAAGCCGGGCAGTAATCACCCCATAGGGTAGAGTCCAGTTAAGCAAATGCGTGAGCTCAGCATGCAGACTAGTGTGAGACCACTGGGTTGAAGAATATAAGGTATGAGTAACAATGTCTAAGATAGTCACAACCTGATCTACGCAAAATACTTGAGGATTCCCTAATAGCTTATAATTGTTAATAAGCAAGGAATGATGAGTAACTACGCAAGCTTTATGCTGATCTATCTGGAAGATGTCAGTCCCATTAATGTGATATTGCATCCAGGTGCTCTCCCCCGTTACGGAATGCATGCATGGGTCCGGAACCCTCCCAGTTAGGGTACACACCCACCCCTGATCCCAGGGCATGCAGGTGTGACTATGGATGGTATAGTTTTGGCTGTCTAACCATTCCCCTCGTATTTGCGGAACCCATCAGGAGCCATTGATTTTCATAGGCAATACTTTAAAAGGACACCATATTTCTAAAGCATAAGCGGTCCTACTAACTTGCATTAACGCATGGCATGTGTTATTCATGCAATCAAAAGCAAGCGGTTTAATCCATATGTTTGCTAGTAAATGTAGCTCTGTGTGCCAGTGGGTTGAAGATAGTCGCCCCCATTCGGAGCGGAAAGCCAACACCTGCTGATTTAGCAAAGTTTGCCATAGAATGCATCGTGTGTCTTTAGCAGTCTTGTTGACCTGACCTATGGCAGAGAAAATGTCTTCATAGCTAAAATTCTGCCACTTCCAGTGGTTGCCAATACTTGTAGCAGTGTTGCACAGGGTAGGGCTTATCAATGGGACCCACTGGGCCAGAAGCTTTTTAGCTGCGCTGGCATCAGAACCCATAGTGGCTAACTTATTGCGCACAGTTTCTATGTCAAAAGCATTTAAAGCCCCCGTTCCCACTCCCGCTGCACCCGCAATCAATGAATTTACCCCCTAACTACGTGCAATTTGGCGATGGGCCATAGAAATTAACTCCATTTATAGCAGTTTGGTAGTACTAAGGAAACATTGCCTCGTGACAGATCTATGTCTAAGTGTACCTCTGTAATGATAGATGCGTGCATCACATGTCTGCAATTTAAATTTTGTCTTACTACTGGAAAATCTAGCATGTTCACAGTTTCTACTTTGTGTGATTTGAAAAACACCATCCTCCAAGTGGGATGCCTACCATGTACAATATTGGTTTTTGATACAAACACCATGCTACCATCTGGTAGAGGCTGTTTCAACGTACAATTGTATGAAAGGCATTTGGTCAAGTTATAGTCCAGAATATCTTGGCGAGTACACTCGCTGCAGTTCTTGGGGCAGAAGAAACATGAAACATCAAACCAATTTTTTGATCCATTCACTGAAACGTTTGGGACTAATCATTCATAAGCACAGTCATATGAGTTAGTGACAAAATGTGTCCGACAATGTGCCAATCTAGAACTCTTGCAGTTCCATGTGGATACTCATTTGTAACGCTTTTTTCACAGGTTACGGTGGGGTTGTAGTTATCACGCAGGACTGGAGCATCAGGTGTAGTGCATGCGATTCTCAGAGTCCATGTAGCGTCTTGCATCAATCCATTCTTTACAGAGAAAGCGTTGGCTTGGCAGGCCAGGAGCACCCACAGCAAGGTAAGTCCCATCCCCTTCATACTGCTCTACGTTCGTGGTGTGAGCCTAGTAGCAGGAATATAAACAGGCACGTCAGAATTATGCAAAAGTACAACATAAGTACTTCCAACACCTTGACTTAACACTTCCCCAGCCTCAGGCTTTTTGTTAGGATGGTGCACCCACACCTTTTTCCCCGTGCTACCGAAGCCTCCCTCCCCCCTCAATGTAGTGTCTGGGGATTGCTTGCTCTCTACCACTAGGGGAACAACTGCTTGCTCACAAATCAATTGTGCAATTCGGTCATATTTGGTTAATGGTACTGCAGATGCACCAGCATTATGTAAAAGTACCGAAACAGTCCCTCTATAATCAGGATCAATCACACCTCCCAATATGTCAATGCCTTGTTTCGCCAGGCTGGATCGTGCAGCAATGCGTCCATAAGTGCCAGCCGGCATTTTGATGCCAATACCTAGCGAGATGGGTTTGGTTTGCCCCGCAGGTATAATATCATCTTCACAGGTAGATAGATCAAGTCCAATGCTGCCTGCAGTGGCTTGCACAGGCAGCTTAGCTTCTTTGTCGGTGTTCCACACAACAAGAGTCTTTGTGGATTCCACTTTCTTACTTGTCAGTCTCACAAAGGGTGTCTGGCGGTTCACCAGTGGACGATTGTTCAATTCAAACAGCGCTTGTGCCAGGTGTTTGGACGACCCCTTGAGAGTGTGAGTCTTAGTCAGCTTCTTTATTTGTTGCTTGAGCAGCCCATTGCTACGTTCCACCAGAGCAGAGGATTCTGTGTACTGACTGATGTGCAGTGTCCATTTTATGCCTTGCTCTAGTGCCCATTCCTGCACATTGTGTCCAGCAAAATGGCTACCTTGGTCTGATTGGATTTCATCCGGGATGCCATAGTGTCTGATGAGGTATTCCATGCCTTGCAAGGTATCCTGTTGATCTGCATGGGCGACTGGATAAGCTAATAGCAGTCCAGAGTATGTGTCTACCATGGTCAAC
Source organism: Ambystoma mexicanum (assembly GCF_040938575.1). Lineage (NCBI taxonomy): Eukaryota > Metazoa > Chordata > Amphibia > Caudata > Ambystomatidae > Ambystoma > Ambystoma mexicanum. Next base: position 376,774,208 of record NC_090926.1, on the reverse strand, counting down.
ACATAATGCTTTCCATTCTTGGGTGGTAAAGGGCCAATGTAGTCAACTTGCCATACGCTAGCAGCTCTTTCACCTCTTCTCAAAGGGCCTTGAGGCTTACTCTCCAGAGGGTAGTGCTTCACTTCGCAGCACACGGAACATTGGGAGGCAGCTTGTCTGGCTTGATCCATGGTAATGGGCAATTGTCTCCTTTTTGCCCATTGATAAGTTCCTGTTTGCCCTAGATGCCCTGAGGTTTGGTGTGCCCAATCCGCCATCCCTTGCAACACCTCAGCTTCTTGCGGTGTTGTCAATGGGCAAATTTTTGCCATTTGGTCCACTTCATTGTTGAACAGGGCAGCCAGTGAGGTGTCGGGGGGCATGTGTGCATCGACATGCACAATGCAGATTTTGCACCTCTCACCTTTGCACCACATCTCTTCCCAGATGTCTGGCCCTCCCCAGATCGGAGTGTTCTTGATCTGCCAGCCGTCTCTTCTCCATGCCGGTGCCCAATGTGTCAGGCCTTGATTTGTGGCCCAACTGTCCGTGTATATGTATGCAGTCTCTGTTTCCTTCACCTGTTCAATCACGGAGGCCACCGCCTGCAGTTCAGCATATTGACTTGATCCTCTCACACCTTCTCTCATTAGCAGTGTTTCTCAGTGGGGCTGGAATGCAACAGCTTGCCAGTGTCTTTCCCCTTTATCATACTTTGTGGTGCCGTCCGTGAACCATGCAGACTTTTGTTCTTCCTCTGTCAATGTATCATAGGCGGGTGCGACTTTGAAGGGAGATTCTGGCAATGCCACAGGGGTGTTTGGTTCAGGCATCGCTTCCAGATCTACTGCCTCCAGCATTTGTTCTTGCAGTCTGGAAACCCCTGTGTGGCCAGCTTTCGCACGTTGCTGTAAATACCATTTCCATTTGACATGTGAAGTGGGAGAATGGGAGAAAAGACTCCCCCCAATCTCCTCGCGCCCCTGGCCTAGAGGATCGCGGCCCAGACACCCGCCACGAGATGAATTTGTCTATCTACCAGACGACCAAATACCCTGGTACAAGAACATATGGATGTGCCCACCAGCCTGCCCGCCAGCCTGCCCTACTCAAGCCGACACCTGCGGCATGGATGAACTCGACTAAGCACTCAACAACAAGCACCTACATCGTTAGAGATGCCATGATGACCTAGCCAACTGTCAAGAACACACGTGCAACCATGCACACTGGACACTCCCACACCAATCCACACGAAGAATATACTCAGTGCTATGACATAGGTGACGGATACACCCACTGACGCGCATCTTTATTATTTTTCACATAGGTTTTCCGAAATGCAGAAACTCAAGACGCACAAAGCACTCGTTTACATGCTTGCTGACGCTTCTACCGACCCTTGCATCGTGATGAAAATACAACGAAGACATGATACTGCCTATGAAGTCATGTGACACCGCAACATAAGTGCCGTGCATTACACATCCCCACCTATGAACCAGGCCCAAGTAGGCCGCAAGCAAGAGCCGCCATGGACACTGAACGAGCAAGAGTACAAGTGCTGACCATGCAGAACGAGCCCAGCGAGAGCTGGCAGCCAAGGGAGCGATGTTGCAACCCGTATTCTACCAGCCGACGCCAAGGTCACACCTGTAAGCAAAACCAGGCACGCAAAGGCAAATACAACTTTAAATGTGCAGAATTCTGCCTCAGCCACGGTCTCTCCTCACGTGACCAAGCCAAACCTGAGAAGGTGCCAGACCCACGAGGGAGAAGTTGCCTGGGTCCCACGTCTGGGACACAGGCCGCAACAATGAAATGACCCAATGGACACCTACAGCGATGGGAATGGTCTGCTCTCAGGCCTATGAGCAAATCCACGCATTGTCTGCACGAACACATAGTTACATATTGTTGCAAATGACAGGTACACCGCGAGCTGGGAACAACAATGGTCCCAGGCTGGGGGGCTCGCGAGTGGACCAATCAGAACATGGGGGCACTCATCACTGACGCCACTAACATTAGCCAATCATTAGGGGTCTTCGTGTAACAATTTTCAAGTATCTAATAGAAGGGACAACCCAAGTATACCACCTGACTGACCCTCAATCACTAACAACGCTCTCTATATGTATGCTATACTAACCCTACCACTCGAGGAACCAATCCAGAGTGGCGATAGGTTTTTCGCTAACTTTCCCAGGTGACGCAAGTAGCGCGTCATACTGAGGCAAAAAGGGGCCTGCGAGCTCCACGAATTTCGAGAGTCTGGACGGACGCGTACGATTCTAGACCCATCCCTGCCGTTGTTCAATAAACAGCAGAACCACCTTGCTTCTTGCGTGTATCTCATACTCATTTTTGGGAAACGCGGGAGGAGTTGGGGCCTCCCAGCCCGGAGGTCCGCAGACGGCCCAGCCGACCCCGGGAGAAACTCCCTGACAAGTTGGAGGCACTGCTGAGATTTGGTTACGATCTACCTTTTTATTTTTCCGAGTGCTCTCGTTGCGAGGAGGCCCGGCGGCACAGCCCCCTCTGCCGCTGCCCCCTTTTTGAGGACTACAGGACCATCGCGGAACTGCGAGAAGACCGTAAAGCGCAATCCGGATATTGGCCCTCGGGAGCCGGTTGAGAAGTATCCCGCCGCGGTTGGCGAGTGTCCAGATGTGGTCCAGACGAGGGGAGGTGGTGAGCCGCTTGGAGGGGTGCACGCAGTCGAGCGGCCCCGCATCAAGAGAACTTGGTGAGTATGCCACACCCAACAAGCAATGTGAAATTGTGAGGGAGGGGGGAGGAATGGAATAAGGGAGGTGGGAGGTGTTACCAAGGTGTGCGGCGAAGATTTGATAAATTAGTGTTGGCGGTGAAGTGATTGGTAGCTGGACAAGTGCGAGAGCAGTCCGCTACGCTACGAAGAAGAGTGGGCGGAACACGAAAACATCACGTGCGACCGCTCGTAGACACTGATTGGCTTAGGTCGCAACAACCTGTAAGGGTGTGTGTGTGTGTGCGGTTTTCTACGAATTGGCGGTTATTGTTCAATGAGTAGATGAGGATCCATATTGATCAAGCAGAGAAACTCGATAGATAGATGATGTTTTCCTGTAGGCGGTAGCGAACTGGTTGCCTAATACGGAAGATAATTGGCTGGTTAAGCCCTCCTGTTGAGGGGCGTATCACACGCGAGGCGACGCAGCGTGCGCTGTCTGATTATATTATTGGTTACCTTGTTCCAGGCGTGACAAGAGGACAGCTGTGGGGTTAACGGGGATAAATAGCAAAACTTATTTCGAGCATTATGAAGTGTGAAAAGAACTTACTGGTAGTTTTGGAAGAGGTCGGTGACGTCACCCGTAGGGCTTTCATAGGATACCTCGACCACACAGCGTTGTTGAAGAGTGGTGGGGAAGCGAATAGTGGTAAGGGGGAGGGCACGGAGATCAACGGCAATGATCAAATCGGGGCCAGGTGGAGAGGGGGACGTGACCGCGCACAGAGAACGCTGGCCACGACGAGTGAGGAAGGAGGAGGAGGGGTGAAGAAAAGTGGGACGGCTGTATAAGCACGTCACATGGGGCACGCAGCGGCAGGGGGCTACGTGCGCCTTGGCCGTAGGGGGCCGTAACGGTATTAAGTGAGAGAAACAAAGACAGAGAAAAGACTACATACTTGCAAGCGTTATATTTCACTGTTTTCTTTTTAGCAGACAATCGCAAGTCCACAAACTACGGGGCCAGGTAAAACATCTGCAATTGTCAAATTTGATAGAGTTTAGCAAAGTAACGACTAATATATTGAGGGGAGCTAACAACACAGTGCTACCATGTCATACGGGATAGGATCGGGAGGGTGGGGGAACACCCTCACTAACCCGCTACAGCATATATGTAAAACACTGTCACCCCATAGGGAGAAACTAATTAAATACAGCATAGAATGGACACAAGGGACGGACAACAAAATGACGACTCCCTGACCGCGAGCTGGGAACAACGATGGTCCCAGGCTGGGGGGCTCGCGTGTGGACCAATCGGAACATGGGGGCGCTCATCACTGACGCCACTAACATTAGCCAATCATTAGGGGTCTTCGTGTAACAATTTTCAAGTATCTAATAGAAGGGACAACCCAAGTATACCACCTGACTGACCCTCAATCACTAACAACGCTCTCTATATGTATGCTATACTAACCCTACCACTCGAGGAACTAATCCAGAGTGGCGATAGGTTTTTCGCTAACTTTCCCAGGTGACGCAAGTAGCGCGTCATACTGAGGCAAAAAGGGGCCTGCGAGCTCCACGAATTTCGAGAGTCTGGACGGACGCGTACGATTCTAGACCCATCCCTGCCGTTGTTCAATAAACAGCAGAACCACCTTGCTTCTTGCGTGTATCTCATACTCATTTTTGGGAAACGCGGGAGGAGTTGGGGCCTCCCAGCCCGGAGGTCCGCAGACGGCCCAGCCGACCCCGGGAGAAACTCCCTGACAAGTTGGAGGCACTGCTGAGATTTGGTTACGATCTACCTTTTTATTTTTCCGAGTGCTCTCGTTGCGAGGAGGCCCGGCGGCGCGGCCCCCTCTGCCGCTGCCCCCTTTTTGAGGACTACAGGACCATCGCGTAACTGCGAGAAGACCGGACAGCGCAATCCGGATATTGGCCCTCGGGAGCCGGTTGAGAAGTATCCCGCCCGCGGTTGGCGAGTGTCCAGTTGTGGTCCAGACGAGGGGAGGTGGCGAGCCGCTTGGAGGGGTGCACGCAGTCGAGCGGCCCCGCATCAAGAGAACTTGGTGAGTATGCCACACCCAACAAGCAATGTGAAATTGTGAGGGAGGGGGGAGGAATGGAATAAGGGAGGTGGGAGGTGTTGCCAAGGTGGGCGGCAAAGATTTGATAAATTAGTGTTGGCGGTGAAGTGATTGGTAGCTGGACAAGTGCGAGAGCAGTCCGCTACGCTACGAAGAAGAGTGGGCGGAGCACGAAAACATCACGTGCGACCGCTCGTAGACACTGATTGGCTTAGGTCGCAACCACCTGTAAGGGTGTGTGTGTGTGTGTGCGGTTTTCTACGAATTGGCGGTTATTGTTCAATGAGTAGATGAGGATCCCTATTGATCGAGCAGAGAAACTCGATAGATAGATGATGTTTTCCTGTAGGCGGTAGCGAACTGGTTGCCTAATACGGAAGATAATTGGCTGGTTAAGCCCTCCTGTTGAGGGGCTTATCACACGCGAGGCGACGCAGCGTGCGCTGTCTGATTATATTATTGGTTACCTTGTTCCAGGCGTGACAAGAGGACAGCTGTGGGGTTAACGGGGATAAATAGCAAAACTTATTTCGAGCATTATGAAGTGTGAAAAGAACTTACTGGTAGTTTTGGAAGAGGTCGGTGACGTCACCCGTAGGGCTTTCATAGGATACCTCGACCACACAGCGTTGTTGAAGAGTGGTGGAGAAGCGAATAGTGGTAAGGGGGAGGGCACGGAGATCAACGGCAATGATCAAATCGGGGCCAGGTGGAGAGGGGGACGTGACCGCGCACAGAGAACGCTGGCCACGACGAGTGAGGAAGGAGGAGGAGGGGTGAAGAAAAGTGGGACGGCTGTATAAGCACGTCACACGGGGCACGCAGCGGCAGGGGGCTACGTGCGCCTTGGCCGTAGGGGGCCGTAACGGTATTAAGTGAGAGAAACAAAGACAGAGAAAAGACTACATACTTGCAAGCGTTATATTTGACTGTTTTCTTTTTAGAGGACAATCGCAAGTCCACAAACTACGGGGCCAGGTAAAACATCTGCAATTGTCAAATTTGATAGAGTTTAGCAAAGTAACGACTAATATATTGAGGGGAGCTAACAACACAGTGCTACCATGTCATACGGGATAGGATCGGGAGGGTGGGGGAACACCCTCACTAACCCGCTACAGCATATATGTAAAACACTGTCACCCCATAGGGAGAAACTAATTAAATACAGCATAGAATGGACACAAGGGACGGACAACAAAATGACGACTCCCTGGCCGCCTAACAGCGGTTTTGACCCATATGTCCAACACTCACTACTGACACATCTACATAACACATACAAGGGGAAGAAGTTGACGCACCATGTGGAGGTGTTTAACTTATTGAGGATGTTCCAGGGTCCCGACTAGGACCGACCGGAATGTTCACTGTGGAGGAAATAAAGGAGGAGAAGAAGATTAAGGAGGAAGAAGAGAATGGGGAAAAGGAGGTTGAAAGCACACAGTGCGCAGTAAGAGGACAGGAGGGGGGAGAAGCTTGGCAATGTCAATGAAGAAGAAATAAAAAAGGAGCGGACCGACGACATGCCCTTAGCGAAAGTAGTGAAAAAGGAGGAAGGGGGCTTATATCCTGTCACGGAACTACGAGAAGTGGTAAGGCAACAACTAATGGCGGCTGAGGGGTATTCGAACCCAGCATACAGCCAACCACCATATACAGCTGCAGGTGGCTACACGGGGGGGAGGTGACAAGTGCGGTAGGGCCAACTTATACGAAGATGCCCGCAAGGGAGGGAAGACTAGTGAAGAACACATTGCAGCCATAGGACACGACGAGTGGGTAGCTGCGCAGGTGTTATTAAAATTGCAAGGGACATTAACGGAAGAAGAGAAGGAGGTAGCAAGGAAAATAAACGAGGATGATGACAATAAGAGTGAGATAAAAGGGGAAGGAGGAAAAAGGAAGGAAGGGGAACTGTTACGAGAGGAGGAGGAGATTTTGGAGGAACGATTGGCGGAGTTAAGAAATGAGCAAAACGCCCTGATTAAACAGCTTGAGAGGGAGGAAAGAGAGAGAAGGAGAGAAAGGAAAGAAAGTAAGAATGAGTTAGAAAAAATGAGGGAACGAACTGAAGAACGGAAGAGGGAAGCTGAAAGGATGAAGGCGGTAGCAGAAAGGGTATCTCGAGCAGCACAGCGCGACAGGAAAAGGGAGGAAGAAGAGAAAGAAAAGGAAATGGAAATATGGAAGAGAAAAATACTATCAGAAACCACAAAGAAATACGAGGAAGGGAGGGTAATAGAAAGCATATTAGAAAGGGAAAGAGAGAGATGGGAAAGGAGGAGAGAGGAAGAAAGGATATTAGAAAAGATGTAGTAAAGTAATGGAGGAATTAAAAAAGAAAAGAGAGGAAATAGGGGGAGAAATTATAGAGAAAAGAGAAGGGGAAAGAGGAGATAGGAGAGGGGAGATTGGGATAAGGAAATATGTACGCAGGGACACAGAAGTAGCAACAACACCAGCACAACGGGGAGCAATTGATAAAGAAGAAGTGGGAGGAACGGATTTAATAGATTTGAAAACAGTGACGATTCGGGGGAAAAATAAAGTTTGGGGGTTGTCGCTCCTGGATGATTTTTGCAGCGAGGAAGAAGAAGAAGGAATGGTGGGAGAAGGAAGAAAGGGGGAGAGGGAAAGCTTAGATAAATTGTACATCACCCGAACCAACAGGGAATCACCATGGGCTTGCAGAAGGAAGGAAGAGCTGGGGGGAAGTGAGGAAGGAGAGCAAGGAATGGTGGGAAGGCAAACACGTGCAGCTACACCCTAATCATCCGGTCCAACATGTCCACCCACATCCGCCCCCGAACACACACCCTACGCCGGCAGGCTTAGAGATCTCCCCGGACGCAGGTAGGAAGAACGAACACGCACGCCCATATCAAATAAAGGAAATAATAAACGAAGGGGAAGAGATGAAGGGGAAGCAGCTATGAGCGGGGGAAATATGGACATAACTGATGACGTAGACGACACGGAAGAAGAGGAGGGGTATACGGACTCAACACCGCGACACCCTGGGGGCAGATAGGGCACACCCTAATGCCACTTTTGGAGAGAGGAGGGGTTAGACCACAATATGTCCCTTGGAAGCATGCAGACAAGGAAATATAAAGTGTAGGCTCCCATCACTAAGTGGAGGAGCGGGGAAATGGATATATGAGATGGAAAAACACACTGCAGGACAGAAACTGGCAGTAGGAGACGTGAAGGGCCTACTAATATCAATATTAGGGGATGCAGCAGATGACATCTGGAAGAGAGCGGGCTTCCCCGGGGTCACAATAACGAACACATCACATGACGGGGCGCCATTTGCGAATTGCAGGCATGCATTATGGCAAGCACTAAGGGTACAATACCCAGACACATCAGACATAGGAGCAATTACATCACGTAAGATGCGTGAGAACAAAGATCCTGTTGATTATAACCAGGAAATTCAGGAGAAGTGGCGTATGGAAACTAGAGAGCAGTGGGACAAGACACCGGCAATATTTTATCATATACTAATACAAGGGCTCCCAGAGGCAGTACAGAAACAATTGAAGAAAGTAGTGGGGATGGAAGCAAAGGCTTGGCCGGAAATACAACTGACAATAGTACACCATTGTAGGACATGGCAAGAAAAGATGAAACAAAAGGAAGAAGATAGAAAAGCAGAAGAGGCTAAATTAGTGCAGAAAAAACTGACTAAGTACACGATGGAAGGTGCACTAATAAATACACCTACAACAATGACACCAAACCCCACGCAAGTAGTGGCCGCACAAGATCCCTCCCAAATACAATCACCACAAATCATAACACAACAGCTGCCACCACCCCCATCATACACGGCTAACATGGGAGGAGGATACATGACATCAGGAACTTGATATTATAATAACAACAGGGGAAGGGGAGGAATGATGAGGGGGAGGGGATATGGCTATTATGCACAAAAACAAGGGGGAGGATTCAGAAGCTTCTACCCCACTGGGCAACCAGTATACCAGGATAATTCAGGAAGTTTCCCATGGCAGACCAGGGAGCCACCTGTATGTTGGATTTGTGGAATGTTAGGACATATTTCACGCACGTGTAGAATGAGACCCTCCACACCAGCATGGGGGAACAAGGACAACAAGGGCCTACAAGGGAGCAGCAAGGTTACCAACAGCTGCAGGGGCCGCCACAGGGCAGCACGCAGCAACAGTTATTAACACAACAACAGCCACATACATATTCACTACCACAACAACAGGTAGCAATAACACAACAACACCAAGTGCAGCCAGTGCAGCAGCCCACTCAAATACAGGACCATAAGATAACCTCCACCGACACACAGTTACAACAAACACAATTGGGAAGGGTGACTGTCCTGGGACACAACCCTTACACAGGAAGTGGTCAATCATTATACCCACAATAGGACAGCCTACAGACGTCCTTGGGGTGTCCCATCCTGTCGGTAACACCTAATAGTGCGGAGGAACCACGCATTGAGGTAACGATAGGTGACAAAAAATTATCATTCCTTGTTGATACTGGGGCAACCCGGTCTTGCATAAGGGAAGGTAAATTTAAGATGTCAGGTGAGGCCATGAACACACAAGGATTCTCTGGGGCTAGGGGGTTGGTTCCCTTTACTGATAACATCTCTTTATCTATTGGAGATTATGACATGTCCGTCCCGCTCCTGCACTCAAGGGAGTCGCCAGTAAACATACTTGGGAGAGACATAATGAGCAGGCTAAATATGACAATCTCCTTTACGGAGGACGGCATAATTTGTTCCACTCCAGGAATAAACATGCTCACTGCACGGCTAATTCTGCAAGCATACTGTGGACAGACAGTAACTCGGGCTGAGCCAGTAGATGGCAAACTGTTCCAGTACGGAACAGACATGGCATTCGCATGGATGCCAGGAATAGAAGGGAAGATCTGGAGGAGGCCAGCAGCATATTTGTTCAGACCTGAGACACCAGCCAATGAACCGGAAGGGAAGGTGATTTCAGTGAGCATCGAGAGTATCATAGCAACTGCTGATTATATTGCAGTACATGCCCAAGACCGGGAAGGGAGAGCATGGAGGGCAGTGATAGCGCTGGCTGAGGGATGCAGGCTCACCCAGGTGTCCGATGAGGAGCTCTTTTCAGAAGACAAGGAAGAGGGTGAAATGGTATTCATGATGAGTGTGGATATATGGCTAAGAGTGACATATAAGCAAGTGGCACAGAAAATTGCCATGGCACTTGAAGCACCCGCATCTACACCAGTTCCCTTTTACGAGGAAGATATGGCAAAAGTTCCAACATCTCTGTGGACCACCAGTCCCTATGACGTGGGCTGCATAAAGAGTATCAGGGGAGTACGAATAAAGCTGAAAAAGGGTGCAATACTCCCTAGAGTAAAGCAATACCCACTATCAAAAGAGGCAGATGAGGACATATACGAAACAATAACAGCCCTAATAAATAATGGCATACTGGTACCATCAGAATCACCATGTAACACGGCCGTGTACCCAGTGCGCAAAGCTAAAGGAGAATCTTGGCGTTTTATCCAGGACCTCAGACCCTTGAACAACATTGTGGAAGCAGAATACCTCATAGCAGCAAACCCAGCCACAATCTTATGTGGGATTCCAGCAGAGGCCTCACGATTCACAGTGATTGACCTCAAAAATGCCTTTTTCTCAATACCCCTGCATCCAGATTCACAAGACTCGACAAGCTTCACGTACAGAAACACGAAATGGAAACACACCAGGTTACCACAAGGGTACTGCGAGTCACCCTCAATTTTTAACAGAGTAATACAGATGGACTTGGGAAACGTCAAATTGGAAAGTACGGTGCTGCAATATGTTGATGACATAATAATTTGCAGCACAAGCGTGAAAAGGTGCAGGGAGGACTCATTGAAAATGTTGACAGTATTGGCGGAAAAAGGTTACAAGGTAGACAAGGAAAAGTTACAGTACTGTCAGGAACAGATATTATACATTGGTCAACTAATATCCCAACACGGAAGAAAGATTGCACCACAAAGAGCACAGGCTATATCAAACACGCCACTGCCACAAACAGTGAGGGAGCTGCAGCAGTTCCTGGGATTGTGCAACTACCGTAGGGCATGGGTTTTTGATGACAGCTCATACATAGGACCCCTACTTGAAGCATTGAGAGAAGCAAACAAAGGGGACAAAACATTGGGGTGGACAAGGGAAATGAAGGAAGCATTTGAAGAGTTGAAGAACGCAATATCAACTGCTCCGGTACTGGCCACCCCAGATTATGAACGTCAGTTCTTTATCTTTTCACATTGCGACTCAGCGGTAATGAAAGCAGTATTGGCTCAGAAAACAAGCATGGGACACAAGCCAATAGCGTTGTACAGCGGTCACTTGGACCCTGTTATGTTAAGCCATTTCCCTTGTGAACAGAGTCTCGCCGCAGCTGCATTCGCGGTAGAAAAATCATCATCTATTACAATGGGGTGCCCAACCACACTATTCGTGGAGCATGCACTATTTGCAATTTTGAACAAGCCTAAGTCCACGCTAACCACGCAGAGGGCGTCAGGGTATGAGATCATCTTGTCTAGACCAGAACTATCAATTGTTAGATGCAGTACAGTTAACCCTGCAAGGTTTATAGCGGAAGTTATTGAGGAAGGTGATTATGCTCACGACTGTACGCAGACTATCGAAATGTACTCATGTACTAGAAGAGTTGAAGAGGGTGCGCTCTATGGTGGAGAGCTCTTGTTCATTGATGGGTCATCAACAATAGACCAGAGTGATGGGATAAGGAGAACTGGGGCAGCCGTTGTAAAAATGACAGAAGATTTGGTGTGTGTCCCGGTGAAATGTGTACAGTTACCACAGCATTATTCGGCTCAAGCAGCAGAATTGGTTGCACTGATCTTGGCGTTGAAGGAAAGCGTTGACAAAAGAGTTACTATATATTCTGATAGCGCATATGTCACGTCAACTGTCCACTCAGGGTTGATAAAATGGCAGAGAAGGGGGTTTAGGAGAGCTGATGGTACACCAGTACAACATGCTCTCTTGTTAGCTGAATTAATTGAAGTAATCAATGATCCCCAAGAAATAGCTTTGGTTAAATGTCCCGCACACACTAATGGAGAAGACCATATCTCAAAAGGGAATGAAACAGCAGACGCACATGCCAAACATGCGGCGTATTTTGGTGAAATATGGAACCCCCCAGAGTCAGAGAGAGGGAGAGGGAGGGGGATGGCTAAACAGAAGTTGATGAAAGAAGGGTACACGCATCTCTCAGCCACACAGAAATTGGAATTACAGGCGGCCGCACCAATGGCAGAAAAGGAACTATGGGTAAAAAGAGGATGTACGATGTCCCCAACTGATGCACTGTGGCGTCAGAATAACACTGGAAAGGTGGTCATGCCATTGGTACTGTTGAACACCGCCCTGGCCCAGCTCCATCACCCAGCTCATACAGGAAAGGAAGTCATTGCAGCACGAATTAGGGAAGACTGGTTCTGCCCCGAGTTAAATTCTCATGTAACAAATTTTATCAGCAATTGCCTTACATGCCAACAGTTTACGGCTGGTCACACGCTGCAAGTGATAAAAGGTACTATACCCCGGCCAGAGGGACCCATCCTGCACATTCATATCGATTACGTTGATATGATCAATGTATGCCAAGGAAATAGGTATATGATTGTAGTGGTATGCCCATTCTCCAGGTGGATTGAGACAGGACCCTGCTCACATGCAGATGCGTTCAGAGCAGCTAAATTTCTAGTTAGGGAGGTTTTCCCCAGGTGGGTTGTGTGTGAAGTGCTGTGGTCAGATAACGGCCCACACTTCGCTAATGAAATGTTTCAGCACATCATGTCTTTGCTGGGCATTAAGCATAAATTTGCGTGTGCATATCACCCGCAGGCCAACGGACTATGTGAACGCCTGAACGGCCTATTGAAAGAAGAAATAGCAAAGATACAGCAAACAACAAAGAAGAGCTGGTTGTATTGTCTTCCGCTAGCTCTATTTGAGCTAAGGAATAGGCCAGGGTCTGACCACCACCTCACTCCTCATGAGGTGGTGACAGGACGTCAAATGCGCCTTCCACTAACGCCTACATCAAGAGCATTCACAGATTATGAAAACACTGCAACTGTTCTTGGTGATGAAATGTATCAATATGTGTCTTCTTTGATTACTAGTGTAGCGTTTGTATCTCAACAGCTCGAGCGCACGCGGGGCGGGTCTAAGAGTTGTCAACAAGAAGACACTGACAAAGAATTGGGAAAAGAAGGACTAAGCAAAATTGCTAAAGGTGACCACGTGCTACTCCGCAACTTCAATGGAAAGTGGAACGGCCCACGCTTTACTGGTCCTCATTTGGTAGAAGAGGTAGCTACAAGAGCGGTGAAGTTGCAGGATAAGCGTGCTTGGAATCACCTACACGAAGTGAAGATCTACAAACTCCAGACCCACCCTAGCGTTACCGACAGGGCCATTGGAAAAACAGCGACAGCATCGGCTACAGAGAAGGAGACGTTGACCACAGCTGACGACATTAGTGTCACTACACCCGACCACCCCGCAGAGTGCCCTGAGACAAGTACTGAAATAGACACTGGACACTTGCCCACATCCCATCCCATGGTCACGAGATCGAAAAGTAAACAGACTTCCGCCAATTGAGCCCCAAACCCCCTGCCTGCTAAGGTCACCCCCAATTGAAGGACATTGTTTTGTGCACACACATGTAAACACGTGTATGTTTTCTCTTTTCTTCTCTCGCACATGCAGGTACCATGTGTAATTGTATTGGTAAGAAAATAAGTAACTAACAGTGTACATTGCCCCGGAGTAGATGCTACCCAAGGATGATAACAACCCTGAAGCCTTATCACACCAATTTGTATATCATATCAGAAGGCCAAAGTACCTAAAAAGAAGGAGGGTACACGTATATTACACCGCATTTGTTTTGGCCATAGAACAATCACTTCCCCATCTTCACCAGCACTTACCTGTTCTAAGAGATAGACCACTAAGGTTGGCGTGGGAACAGCTCTTTGCCTGGGCACTGAACGACTACTTGATAGGGAGAGCTTGATAACAAGAACTAACAATAATAACAAGCGTATTGAGAATTTTCAGGCGGGCAACTTTAACGTCGCAAGAATAAGCTGCCAGACTGCAGCAAGGTAAGAGCAAATGCCGGTGAGACTAGCTTTTGTAATAAAAATGATAGGAGTATTGGTCATCACTGGTCTATTGGCTGCCTCTGTATGGCAGAAAAGTTATGCTATCAATATTATGGCTGCACCCAAACCTAACATACCCCCTCCCACGGCTGCAACAGGTGTTACGTCAGGTGGTACTAGCAACCCTCCGCATAAGGGAGTTAAATGCAGCACATACTCAGATGATAAGGGTATTGATAATTACATAACAGATTCAGCACACGTCTCGAACAACATGTGGTACCAGCACATGACCCAAATAGGTAAGCAGACAACAGAAGACAGCTGTTATGTTTGCTCATTGATCCCATATGCCATGAGCGCTTCTCGAACATTCGTCACCACAGAAATAGAAGAAAAGACGGCACGATGTATAGTATATCTGGCACTGTTCCAAACGAGAGGGCGATTTCAAGGAATGGTGATGAGAATGGAGTGGAAAACAAGAGACACATACCCGTACGAAAACAATTTCCTCAAGTCATATTTGAGTTACCACAAGAGCAGTTTGCATGCCGAAGCGTTCAGGTACATGACAAGTGGCCCTGAAAAGGGAGAAACGAAGAAAGTAACACTACAAATCCTACCCTGTGATTGGTACGCCACCGAAGTTCCTGGTACACAAGGCTGTTGGGAAAGGACACTGGGAACAATAACAGGAAAGGTAAGGGAACAACGAATGGGACATAGGAGTGGTCTTTAGCAACATGGTAACAAGAGAAAATATTACCACCATTAAGGAACACAATGACAGATGTTGGACGACATGGGGCAAGTACGTATCCATGCTGACATGGAAGAAGAAGGATGAAGATCCAATGAGCATACTACCGCTGACCACGGCCAAGTTATGCTACCAACACAGAGGAGATGTGGAGGTGGGATACAACACCAACTGTGGAAGCGTGTTAGAATTACCAGAGGGGGGTGCTGGAACAGCAGTGATAATGGATCACTATTGGGCCTGCGGAAATAAGGCATATCACACCCTGCCCCCGTTGTGGAATGGTATATGCACAATGGTGCACAGCAATGTACCATCGCTAGTGGTGCCCCAAAAACATGTGAATATGGCCAACTTCCCCAAGATGGATGAAGGGAACAAGAGGAAGAAGAGATCTGTACAATCACAGGAGAGAGAGAACAACAACAACAACAGTAATGTCCTAAAGAAGAAAAAGAGACAAGGAGAACCCCTAAGAGGAAACTACCTGTGGGGAAGGTCGGAAACAGCACTCACTTCTATCCCACCAGAACACAGGTTATTTAGCAGAGCTGCTATGTTCTTCTCATCAATAATACACCCTGGACTACAAGCTTATGCAAACGCTAAATGGCTCCAGATAACCCGATGGGAACTAATGATGACCATTAATTCAACAGTAAACGGATTCAATGCAATAAAAGAGGAACTGCGAGCGGTGAGAATGGTAGCACTACAGAACAGATATGTATTGGATCTCCTCACAGCGATGGAGGGAGGAGTTTGCGCAAAGATAGGACAATCATGCTGCACATTTATTCATGCTAACGATGCCGATAATGGTACACTTACCGAAGCAGTATCACAACTGGCCCAGATGCACTCCAAGATGATGGAAGAAAGTAAAGGAGTGAAGAAGGATGATAGCTGGTTTTGATTGTTATGGTCATGGATGCCATCATGGCTGTCGGACGGGCTGAAGATTATAGTTGGATGCATAATACTGGCTTGAGCCGCATTGATTATAATAAGGTTTTGGAAGGCCAGGAAGGCACGCACCGCAGACGAAATGATCGAAATGGTTGGTATGCACCCCTTGATGCCAACTGATGATGAATAGCACACAGACACCATAATAAAGGAAAGAGAAAAACTGCGCAGACAGATCATCGCCAACCACCTAGACCCAACATCCGTAAAGCTCGAAAACCCAAGAAACCCGAGGAGCTATATCGGAAGATGGGTATACTGCAAACCGGGAGGAAGTTGTGTATATATGTATTGGTAATTTGAGGACCATGTCAACCACTACGGACACCTGGGAGGAGTGACTAAAATATGGAGAGTAAGAGGAGATAGAGAAAAGGATATGTTGTGGTCGACAAGTCGACCAGAGGGGGGACTGAAGTGGGAGAATGGGAGAAAAGACTCCCCCCCCATCTCCTCGCGCCCCTGGCCTAGAGGATCGTGGGCCAGACACCCGCCACGAGATGAATTTGTCTATCTACCAGACGACCAAATACCCTGGTACAAGAACATACGGATGTGCCCACCAGCCTGCCCGCCAGCCTGCCCTACTCAAGCCGACACATGCGGCATGGATGAACTCGACTAAACACTCAACAACAAGCACCTACATCGTTAGAGATGCCATGACGACCTAGCCAACTGTCAAGAACACACGTGCAACCATGCACACTGGACACTCCCGCACCCATCCACACAAAGAATATACTCAGTGCTATGACGTAGGTGGCGGATACACCCACTGACGCGCATCTTTATTATTTTTCACATAGGTTTTCCGAAATGCAGAAACGCAATACGCACAAAGCACTCGTTTACATGCTTGCTGACGCTTCTCCCGACCCTTGCATCGTGATGAAAATACAATGAAGACATGATACTGCCTAGGAAGCCATGTGACACCGCAACATAAGTGCCGTGCATTACACATCCCCACCTATGAACCAGACCCAAGTAGGCCGCAAGCAAGAGCCGACATGGACACTGAACGAGCAAGAGTACAAGTGCTGACCATGCAGAACGAGCCCAGCGAGAGCTGGCAGCCAAGGGAGTGATGTGGCAACCCGTATGCTACCAGCCGATGCCAAGGTCACACCTGTAAGCAAAACCAGGCACGCAAAGGCAAATACAACTTTAAATGTGCAGAATTCTGCCTCAGCCACGGTCTCTCCTCACGTGACCAAGCCAAACCTGACAAGGTGCCAGACCCACGAGGGAGAAGTCGCCTGGGTCCCACGTCTGGGACACAGGCCGCAACAATGAAATGACCCAATGGACACCTACAGCGATGGGAATGGTCTGCTCTCAGGCCTATGAGCAAATCCACGCATTGTCTGCACAAACACATAGTTACATATTGTTGCAAATGACAGGTACACCGCAAGCTGGGAACAACGATGGTCCCAGGCTGGGGGGCTCGCGAGTGGACCAATCAGAACATGGGGGCACTCATCACTGATGCCACTAACATTAGCCAATCATTAGGGGTCTTCGTGTAACAATTTTCAAGTATCTAATAGAAGGGACAACCCAAGTATACCACCTGACTGACCCTCAACCACTAACAGCGCTCTCTATATGTATGCTATACTAACCCTACCACTCGAGGAACCAATCCAGAGTGGCGATAGGTTTTTCGCTAACTTTCCCAGGTGACGCAAGTAGCGCGTCATACTGAGGCAAAAAGGGGCCTGCGAGCTCCACGAATTTCGAGAGTCTGGACGGACGCGTACGATCCTAGACCCATCCCTGCCGTTTTTCAATAAACAGCAGAACCACCTTGCTTCTTGCGTGTGTCTCATACTCATTTTTGGGAAACACGGGAGGAGTTGGGGCCTCCCAGCCCGGAGGTCCGCGGACGGCCCAGCCGACCCCGGGAGAAACTCCCTGACACATGAGTGGCGTCTTGTGCTCTTCCACTTTTCCCGATTGCAGCAGTGTCGCGCACCCAGCCCATGATCGGAATTTCTGTGCAAATTTTCAATGGTTGCTCACCTGTGATTCTTTCAGTCTCAACTAGAGCCCAGTACACTGCCGCGACTTGTTTCTCAAGCGGAGTGTATCTTGTCATAGGATCTGTGAGCTTCCTTGACCAGAACCCTTGCAGCATTTTTTTCTGTCCTTACTTTTGCCACAAGCTCCACACAGCCACGTCATTGTAGACAAGAATTTCCAGTTCAAAAGGATCAGTTTTTGTCATGGGCCCCAGCGTGATGTAATTTTGCAACGCGTCTTTAGCCTGTTGGAAGGAAGCCTTTTGCTCTAGGCCCCATGTAAAGTCATGTTTCTTTCTGGTGACTTTGTAAATGGGTTTCAGTATCAGGCTTAAATGAGGTATGTGATTTCTCCAAAAACCCATTAACCCAATGAATCTTTGCGGCTCTTTTTTTTCTGCTGGTGGAGCCATCTGCTGAACCATATCAATTACCGGGTCAGGAATTTTCTTAACTGACCCAGACCAGATTGCACCTAGAAACTTCACCTCTTGGGCAGGCCCCTGTACCTTTTTTGGATTTATGGCCCACCCCCGATTTTGCATGTGTGTGATCAACTTTTCCACAGCTTTTTCCACATGTTCTTTCTCAGCACTGGTCAGCATGATGTCATCAATGTAATGAGTAATGAATACATCATCCAACTGCACCATCTTTAAGTCTCTGGCAATCAATCCATGACACAGAGTGGGACTATGCAAATACCCCTGGGGCAATTTAGTAAAGGTAAATTGTCTGTCTCCCCAAGTGATAGCAAATTGGTCTTGTGATTCAGTGTCAATATCAATGGAGAAAAATGCATTGGCCAGGTCAAGGACCACATGCCATTCACCCACTTCTTTCGTAAGGTTTTCAATCAGAGTGATGATGTTTGGCACCGCCGCAGCTAAGGGCGGCACCTTGTTGTTCAAAATGCGGTAATCAATCGTCAGACGCCACGCCCCATCTGGGCGGCGGACAGGCCAGATCGGCGAGTTGAATGGGCTGACTGCCGGCCTCATTATGCCAGCTTTCACCAATGACTCAATAGTTTCACAAATCTCTTTATGTCCTCCTGGCAACCGGTATTGTTTCATGCACACTGCTCAGCAGGAGGAGGTAAATACAAGGGGGACCATTTGCCATGCCCAACCATAATGGGGTTAACAACTCTCACATGGATTTTTTGATTCCCAAAAACAAATTCACCTAAATCTGTAGTCACACTTTTGCCCAACAATACATCCATGCCAAGGATGTACTCCGGTATATCTGCAATCAAAACATTTGCTGTGAAAGGCAATCCCTCGCCAATTGACATTTTTACATTAAAGGCTTTTGCAACAGTTTCTGCTCCCCCCATAACCATTGACCAAAAACTCTGGGACCAGATAATTTACTGGGATTGCCATTCAGAATGGTTACCTCAGCTCCTGTGTCTAATAGAGCCAAGACATGTTTTACTTTCTCATCCAAATACAATGTAAGTGCCACAAAAGGGCATCTGTCTCTGGGACTAGTTCTCTTTATTAACCATACCTCAAAGACAGAGCAGGCCCTTCAATCAAAAATGGGGTCTGGGACCTCCCACTTGTCCTTTGCCAAATCAGGGTAACCTTTTGCTCACACTTTGGGCTTCAACACCTTTTCTTCAGAGGGTGCAGAGGGCTTAGTTTTTCCCAATCCCTGTTTTATCAATTTCTTCCATTTCTCAAGCAGCACAGGTGTGGGTTTACCGTCTATCTCTTCCCTTGGAATTCCCGCTTTTAGCAGGTCCACCCACATTTGTCTGCACTTGACCTCAACAGTGTCAGTTTTCTCTTTAGACTTTACATTTTTGCCACGCTTATTCTCTGAATCATTATTTGCAGCCACTAGGCGCGCTGCTTTACGCACATCCAGCCCTTCTAATTGCCCTAGCAGAAGTGCCACTTCACCAATGGCTTTGCCTTGCGCTAGACCCAGCAATGAAAGCAATGCGCCCTTCATGTGACCCGGTGCATTTCTTAACAAACGTGCGCGCATGCCAGTTGTAAACAACTCCATGTCAAGCCCGAAAAATTTGCACTGTACAGTGCACACTGTAAACCCATCTCTCTAAGCTGATCTGTTGCTTCAGTTAGTGACTGCCAACCGGCCCAATTCTCTTCCATATCCATTGGACTCCCATACAAATTTAATAGGGCAGTTTGGAGCCAATTAAACAAGGAATGAGAGCCTTGCTGCTGCCCGAGCACCGCGCACTATCTGTCTCAACATTACATTAGTAGTGAGTGAACCCATCTTTAACAGTTCTTCTGGGATTAAATACTATCGCCACCCTTGTCCCAGAGGCGAAGGTACCACTTCAGAAGTGTTTCACCTGCCCTTTGTCTAAATAACTTAGCAATCTCTAAAAGCTCTGTCTGTGTATAATAGCGGACAATCCTAGTATTCTGAATCTTTGCACCGCCAGCTTGGTCTTTTGACTTGTTAGTGATTAACGGCCACGCTGGATAAACACATTTCTTTGGAACACATTCCAGCTCCTCTTCGTCAGAACAATCTAACTCTGCAAGCCTGACTTCAACTGATTCATTCCAGTCATATGCTTGCTCAGTTTCGCTGTCACTGACTTCACCCGACCATAAATTTGGGTCCCAGTTATCTTTCCTAATTAGCGCACGAATCCTTATCTTTGACGGATTGCCCCGCCACTGTCTGTGTTTGTGCGTGGCTACACGCACAGCTAAAGAGGCACACCTGTCCTCCATTTGATCAGCCCGCTTAACGGACGATTCAAGGGTCTCTCTCATAATGATTTGTTGCTCCTGGAGCAGGGAAATCTCATCTGTTAGTTTGTGAATCTGCGCCTCTTTAAGCAATTCATTCTCATGCACCTTTCTGAGTGCCTGCAGGAACAACCAGCCTATGTTTCCTGCTGCCTTTAGCTCCTTTCTGCATTTCCCCAGCGGTAAACTCTCCAAGCACTCACTAATTACCGCCGGGGAAACATCATTTTCAAGCATGTCCCATGCCCTCGGTGCCGAGTACCGATGCAAAATATCTGCCACATCCGACCAAGCATTTGATGCCGGCCATCCTGGAATGTGACAGAGTGCACTATCTTCCCCATTGCATTCATCTTTTGCATGTTTTTTCCAGAAAGGCATCGTGCTCGTAAACCCTGCTCACAGCGCCAAATGTAGTGATAAAGAGAACCTGCACCCCCTGGGATCCAGCCCTTTGTGCAAAGTAAATCACTCCTAATTACCTTCCCACACAAGTAAGGTTTATGACGCACGATGAACTCAGTCTGGAAGAAAGCCAATCACACAGAATATATGATGCTTGCATTTATTATCTACAGTGTCTAACGAGAACTAAGCAGAAATTTACAATAATATGGAAATAGAAAGTGCAAGCTGTATAATGCCAATTGTCAATCACAGATGAATATGCAATTATTTCGTCTTCCGCTCCTAATAAAATGTAGATGAAGGTACGATCAGATCACACCTGGGACCCTCACCGCTACAGGTGCCCGGCACTCCTCGGGAGAGGAGGAGATGACTGGCCAAGCCCCCACAGTCCTACACCAGAGCGGGGCTGTTCCTCTTGGTACGCGCGTCTCACCAACAGCCCAGGATGAGTCTCTACCTCACTGGTCCAAGTATAGTTCTCTTATTAGGGGCTGCACGTTAATCATCATGACGTATCAGCTCTTCGAGAAACTTCTAGACTCACCCTTCTGGGCAGTAAACATGTTTTCGCTTGGAAAGTTACAAGACTGGAAACAGCCAGTCTTGGCTCCCATGCTTCGTGCACTGTGTTTTGAGAAGATCTGGCATTCTTGCCTTATCAGTGCACCTGACTTGCAGAGCGAAGACGAGCAAAGCTGTGCAGAGCTGTGCCTGGCTCCCAAGGGCTGCGTAGAGCCTCTTGCAAATGCTAGATGTTTTATGTCTTCAGGAAAGGCCTTCGCAATTAACCCCTTACAAGCAACGCAGGCTCACCCAGTTCGAGAGGCCTGGTTGATGCCAGCATTTTCCTCCACGCGTCGAATAGGCTCTAATACACACAAGATAGCTCAGTGGGTTAGTGCAAGTGCAGGTTACTGCTAGCGCCTAGAAGCTTATTACGACAGGGGTGTGTTATAGTGTGTGGGCTGGTCCCAAAATGGGGCTTGCACCCATTTACATGACACTTGGCATAGTCGGCAGGATTGTGCAAAGCCATGCTGGAGAAATGATAAATGTTGTAAGTGAACACAGTGCAGATCGACGGGTATGCTGTCACATTTCATGTTGCCTCACTGCAGCTCTGAGTCAACAAAATGGCAGTACTTGTGTATCGGTTTTTGTCATGCCGATAGCTTGTGTAGTTAAGATTTTCCCTTTCGGTAATCAGCAAATGCTTGACTGAGTTACTGCTTGGGAATAAAGCCAGGAAGCAGAAGGCTGCGCGCAGAGTGGGGAATGGCTCTGTTCGCGAGCGCTCCGAGGAATGTGTGAAGAAGGATTTATTGCATAGATTAGGAAAGAATTTAATATGGTTTCCCTTCTAAAAGGTTAATATTTGGATTGCAAAGTGTCTTGATATGGGCCAAATCGTCCTCGGGACCAGCCCTCGGGAGCAATAATTACCCAATTCAGCCCAAAATACAGGTTCTATTGTGCTGAGCAGTGATCTCATGCTAGTGACAAATGACACCTTCAATAAGTTTTAGTATTTATTCTAAACAGTGAATTTCATATACATTTGGTATTCAAGTTAGAGAAGATTACAAAGCAAAATATAGAGAAACATAGAACTTAGATAAACATAGAGAAACATAGAGAAACACAGTCTTACGCCCCTTCAATCAGCACTGGGAGACCCTGGCCCTCATAAGCTAGCTGTAACAAGCCCCGCTCAGAGGACAGCGCTGAAGGATGCCGTCAGAGCTCGAAATTCTGGGCACTTGATCTTGCTCGAACCAAGTCCACAGGACGATCTCCCACCCGAGTCATGTGAGCATGTGTATTTTATAATCTCGTGCTGCCCGTCCGTGACGCACAGTTCCAGAACTTTCCCTGTGCAAAATATAGGCTGGCTCATGGAAAAAACCCAACTCTGTTAATTTCCACTGCTCCTTCTTCTGAGCCCCTCCCTGGCTCCCTGGAACCCATCTGCCAAAGCTCAGGAATGTCTTATCAGTGCCTTCCCAGAGAAAAGGAGATTAGCTTGGGGCCATGCAGGGCTACCGTTAGTGAGGCAGAATATTCTAAGGGAAGCAGGGATGTATTAACCCCATCTGCAAGCTCTAAAAGGCATGCACTCATAGCTTAGTGTTTATAGCGCTTAAGACTGGCTATCTAAGCGCTATATAGGTGCCATAATGTTCCAAACACTCCAAAAATACCTATTAGCTACAGAGCTAGGGCCTTCTCCCTGCCTGTCTATCAACAATGCATAATGTGACCTATCACTCATACTAGGCCTGCATATTCCTTGTAGCTCACTACTGCATAATGGAAGTGCTACAACAGACTACTGTCAGCATTTTTAGCACATACTTTGAATACACTATTGGCTTTCAGCGGCTAATGCTGTCATCTAAAGCCCTGATTGGCAAGGTTGCAATTTTGTGTATCACTACATTCCACCCCTATTCAACGTGTGTGCGACAAATGCTGACTAATACACATCAATATAGTATTTAGTGCAGTGATAAAGACCTTGGGGCTTTGCAAGAGGTTTAATCAAACTCTCTTCTAGCGGTTAGTCAGCGTAGCATGCAAGGTAAAACACTACCTAAACAAAAATGTACACAAAGTGAACAGTGACATATACCCTTGCCAAAACCTGGCCTACACAAAAATACCTACACAAAGTGAACATGGGCATTTACTCTAGCCAAAACCTGGCCTACACAACAATACCTAAATAATTATTGTATAACTGATTGTCATTTAAAAAGCAGCATGCAGTTAGAATGTCAAGGCAATCCAGTGTAGTCTAATCTACAAAGCACTGTTGCATTTATGTATGGTTACCAACTCTAAAACCTGGCAGCCTTTAACTCTAAGGGCCTACCCTCCCCCTGATCCCAGGGCATTCAAACGTGACTATGGGTTGTGTGATTAGACACTTCCCCCATGTATGTGGAACCCAACCAGAAACCATCTAATTTCGTGAACAAGGTGAACCCATGGGCACCAGGTTATCTAAATAAAAACAATTCTACTAATTTACATCCAGCATGGCATGTGTTATTCATGCAATCAAAAGCAAGCAATTTGATCCATATGTATGCTGGTAACTGTAGCTCTGTGTGCCAGTGTGTGGAGGATGGTCGCCCCCACTCAGTAAAAAGCCAACACCTGCTGATTTAACAATGTTTGCCATAAAATGCATCGTGTGTATTTAGCAGTCTTGTTGATCTGCCCTATGGCAGAAGAAATGTCTTCATACCTAAAATTCTGCCATCTTCAGTGGTTGCCAATACTTGTAGCAGTGTTGGGCGTATCAATAGGCCCCACTAGGCCAGAATTTCTATAGCAGAGCTGGCATCAGAACCCATAGTGGCTAGCTTATTGTGCACAGTTTCTATGTCAAAATCGTTTAAAGCTCCTGTTACTCCCCGCTGCCCCCGCAATTAATGAATCTAGCTCCTTAGCTATGCGCACTCTAGTGATGGGCCATAGAAATGGACTCCATTTGTAGCAGCTTGGTAGTACTAAGGAAACATTGCCTCATGATAAATCTATGTCTAAGTGTATCACTGTAATAATGGAGGTGTGCATTACCAGCCTACAATTTAAATGTTGCCTTACTACTGGAAAATCTAACATGTTCACAGTGTCTACCTATTGTGACTTGGAGAATACCCTTCTTCAAGTGGGATATCTACCATATACAATATTAGTTTTAGCCACAAACACCATACTACCCTCCGGCAGTGGCTGTTTCATCACACCATTGTGTAAAATGCATTTAGTCAAGTTATAGTCCATAAAATCTTGGCGAGAACACTCGCTGCAGTTCTTGGTCAGAAAAACATCACATTAAACAAATTAAACAAATCGTTGTATCCATTCACTGAAACATTTGGGCCTATGACTTCATAGACACCAGTCATATGAGTCAGTGACAAAAGATGTCTGACAATGTGCCAGGCCAGTACGCCAGCAATTCCATGTGGATACTCATTTGTAGCGCTTTTCCAAAGAATTATTCCAAATGTCTACAATCAAAAGGTGACTCTTTGCATTAGTGTGCTGGAGACAGCTGTCCCCACAAAAACATGAAACTGGTTGGTTTAACAAAAACCGTGTCACACTCTGTGTCATAAAATCAAATAACTAGTCAGTCATGGTTTCATTTACCCGCCTTAAAGCTGGCTGTAAAAGTATCCAGTGTTTCAAAGGTTACCATCTCAAATTAGAGCTCACACACTTGGCAGCATTACTTCAATTAAGGATCTTAACCTACGCACAGGTGACTTTGATGTGCGCACTCATCTTATCTCAAAATAAATTACACTCCTGCTTGCATAATCCTGCTGCCCCAACAATTCATAAATCATTTTCCTGCCTACGTGCAACGTAGAAGTTTTTTTTTCAAAAAGCAAAACATCTCTGGTTAAAGCAATTCAGTTGGAAGAGCAAAACCATTTCGTTTTTTCAGATTCATCTCAAAAAGTGCATTTAAAAACCATTTTTCAATGTGTTAGCATTCAAGTGCTGTGTCACACAGCTGTTTGTGGTGCATGATCTTACAGTCCACAACTCATTGTCCATAGTCCTTTAAACAAGAAAGGCAAGACATGTCAATTAAGTTATTTCCAGCAACTGAATCATTTGAATGTGTAGCATCAAATATTTGATAACTAGCCAAGTCTGCACCATGCCAGTTCAGCAAAAGTTATTACTCTGTTGGACACCTTTCGCAGGTTGCAGAACAAATGTCCTCATACGTCATGCATGTTAGCAGCATTGAGTGCGGGGCAGGACACGTTTAAAGTTGACTCGCTTTCTCTGAGCACAGTTTGCTTGACTGATCAGTGTCACCCACAAATTGAATACATCTACTTCTGTCAATGGTGAAATGCATTTTGCTTTTTTGCCTAGGCAAAATACAAACAGAAATGTTAGGATTTCATCAAAAGTACAATGTCATTATCCACCCCTTCCCATAACACCACCCCCATCTTCAGAAGTCTCACCAGGTAACTACACACTTTATCATTGCTACTGCAATTATTTATCACTCTTCTGCATGTTATTGGGGGCTTATTTACACTCAACCATACGGGGTGTAACTGCCTAATCACAAACTCATTTGTGCAATGCGATCATAGTTGGTCAATGGTACCTCAGACTGATTTGTGCTTTTACAAAAGCCATATAATAAGTACCCAGGTCGCACAATGCTTTTCTTTTTCACCAAAGCGATCACGAATGCCAGGCACCAACTTGCTTCCAGTGTCTCATGATCTTCATTTAGTTTGCCCTGCTGGCATCACTCCATTTTTCAAAGGTAAAGTCTTTCAGTCCAATATCGCCTGCAGTTGCACAAGCAGCTTTGTTTATTTTTCTCCATACAGCTAGTGTCTTCCAAGCCTCTGGTTTTTCACTTGTCATTTTCTCAAAGGGTGTTTGCTGATTTCTTGGCCCACCCCTTTGAGTGCGATAGTCTAAGTCAGTTTCTTTTGTTGCTTCAACAAATCATTCATTCTTGCACTAAGCCGTGAGGCTTCTGGATCATGGCTAATGTGCAGTGTTCATGTTGTACTCCATAGCCCCGCTCTGAATGTTGTCTCTTGCAAAACGGCTAAGCGCTTTTGTCAGTTTTGCTTCCATCTGGAATGCCATAATGTCTTTGTCAGTTCCTCCAGCCCTGGCAATGTAGCTTGCATTTTGCCAGCTGTGTATTTTCTCATCTCAAAGCGCCTAGAGGTTTCTTCTCCAGTGCACAGCGCTTTACTTCAGTTCGCATCACATGGAGCACTGGAATGCAGCTTGCACAGCAATGTCGCTTCACTTCACATCACATCACATGGTGCATGGGAATGCGGTTTGCATGGCAATGTCTGTTGGAATGGGCAGCTGTCTTTTCTTAGCCCATTCACAGATGCACAGGTTCCCCAATGTTCAGATGTGATGTGCCCATCTGCCATCCTGCATGCAGCCTTTGTTTTCCTTCCAGTGTTACTGGGCAAATTCTTTACTTCTGATCAGCTCTGTTATTGCATGCCGTTAGAAAGCATGCGTACATCAGCATTTCTGTCTTTGCACCCCCTCTCCTCAGTTTTTTTTTTGTGCTCACGCTGTGGTGTCTCTCACAGGGGATGGAATGCAGGAATGTCAATGTTTATCTTTTCGCGCAGCAAGCTTATCTCTTTGCTCTATAACTCTTAAACTGTGGCGGCTTCAATGGAAAGGCACTCGTTTCAGACAGTTCATCCAGATTAACTCTTTCTTGCATTAAACAGGAGTGCAGTATTCTGCTTTTGTTTGCCTTCCTGCACCTCGCCCAAGACAGCTTCAAGGCACAAGCTCTGCACACACAGCAAGACTCTTATTTTCAAAAGAGGCACTTTTTCTTGTCATCAGATTCTACTCCATGTAATTTTGCAAAATGTCAAAGCGTCTTTTAGCCTGTTTTGAACTGATTAATGTCTCATTTAAAAGCATACGTTTTTTTTTCTCTTCTTTTTCCTCGTAACCTTGTAGTTTGGCTTCACGAGCTCACTCCAATGCAATGTGCGATCTTTCAAAAGAACCCACAACCCACTAAATCTTTGTGCTATCTTATCACACACAGATTTTTCATTCTGTTGTACCATTGCCAGAATATAACCACTTATTTCAGTGCATTTAAAAAATGCCATATTTAGTGCAGCTCCCTGCACGGTTTCCCTGCAAGAGCAACCCACACTCTATATTGCTTGTGGGCTGTTATTGTGTCAACAACATTTTTCACCATGTATCACAGTCAACAGGTCACTATTTCCAAACATGCATCACTTATAAGGCAACAGTACAAATCCATGGCATAGCGTGGGAACAGCCAAAAATACTCCAGGGGCAATTTAGAGGCAATTTAGAAAAATATAAATTGTTTTTTCCCCCCAAACCATTGCAAACTGATTCTGCAATTTCAAATCAATACACAAAAATCGAAAATCCAAATAACATCACTCACTTCCTTTTTTAAGTGAGTCTCTCACCCATTATAAGCATGGCACAGCTTAAAATGCAATATAACCATTTTAGTGTGTTTCCTTTAAACAGAATTCGCCACCAGCACATGGAATTTACAGTTGCCAAAAGAAAAACAAACCCTTTAGGCTCTCAGCACAGATGTTACTCTTTCTCCTAAGCACGGCTCCACGTTATTTTTCAGGAATGTCAACACTTCAAAAGCATGCTTCAAAAAAGCGAACCTTCGCCTCCGAACATTACAGCCCCCCACTCGCTAGCACACTGGGGCTGAGTCAATGGTTAAATTACTATTCACAATTTGCATGTCAAATCCTTGCAACTATTTTTCCCTGCCCTCATGACAGAATAGAGTTGAGAACTCCGTCTCACTTTGCATTTCAAATTACAACTTTAAACTGGGGAAACCGCATGATAAAATTCTTTCCTAATTGAACATATATCTTTCTTGACCATTCATCGGAGCGCTTTAAACAAAGCCATTTCCCGCTTGTTTATCGCCTTGTACTCCCTGGCTCCATTCCCAAGCAATAAGTCAGTCATGACTGATTTACTGAAGGGAGTCTTAACCACACAAGCTATCGGCCAGGGCAAGCCGACACAACGCTGCTGTCTTTTGAAGTCTCAGAGCTGCAGTGAGACCCCCAAGGAAATGCGACAGCCTGCTCTTCACTCTACACTGTATTCTCTCACACAATTTGTCATTTCACAGCAAGGCACTGCTCTGCACAAATCTCACCGCTGCCACCAAATGTCTTGATATGGGCCAAATCGTCCTCGGGACCAGCCTTCGGGAGCAATAATTACCCAATTCAGCCCAAAATACAGGTTCTATTGTGCTGAGCAGTGATCTCATGCTAGTGACAAATGACACCTTCAATAAGTTTTAGTATTTATTCTAAACAGTGAATTTCATATACATTTGGTATTCAAGTTAGAGAAGATTACAAAGCAAAATATAGAGAAACATAGAACTTAGATAAACATAGAGAAACATAGAGAAACACAGTCTTACGCCCCTTCAATCAGCACTGGGAGACCCTGGCCCTCATAAGCTAGCTGTAACAAGCCCCGCTCAGAGGACAGCGCTGAAGGATGCCATCAGAGCTCGAAATTCCGGGCACTTGATCTTGCTCGAACCAAGTCCACAGGACGATCTCCCACCCGAGTCATGTGAGCATGTGTATTTTATAATCTCGTGCTGCCCGTCCGTGACGCACAGTTCCAGAACTTTCCCTGTGCAAAATATAGGCTGGCTCATGGAAAAAACCCAACTCTGTTAATTTCCACTGCTCCTTCTTCTGAACCCCTCCCTGGCTCCCTGGAGCCCATCTGCCAAAGCTCAGGAATGTCTTATCAGTGCCTTCCCAGAGAAAAGGAGATTAGCTTGGGGCCATGCAGGGCTACCGTTAGTGAGGCAGAATATTCTAAGGGAAGCAGGGATGTATTAACCCCATTTGCAAGCTCTAAAAGGCATGCACTCATAGCTTAGTGTTTATAGCACTTAAGACTGGCTATCTAAGCGCTATATAGGTGCCATAATGTTCCAAACACTCCAAAAATACCTATTAGCTACAGAGCTAGGGCCCTCTCCCTGCCTGTCTATCAACAATGCATAATGTGACCTATCACTCATACTAGGCCTGCATATTCCTTGTAGCTCACTACTGCATAATGGAAGTGCTACAACAGACTACTGTCAGCATTTTTAGCACATACTTTGAATATACTATTGGCTTTCAGCGGCTAATGCTGTCATCTAAAGCCCTGATTGGCAAGGTTGCAATTTTGTGTATCACTACACAAAGTGAACAAGTTCTAGCCCAATTTGGCATAAGGGGCAGAAACAGTCGCAAAAGCATTTGAAATGAAAATTGTAAATGGTAATTCAAACACGTTATTTGTCCCTGGTGTACTAGTGAATGAGTATGGGGGGGTGCTGAAATGTTGACTGGCAATGGTTTGCCTTTTGAAGCTGATATGTTAATTTGTGAAATTTCTGAATACATCACGGGAATGGTCGAGTTGTTAGGAAAAAAAGTAACATCTGTGTTGAGAGAATTTGTTTTTGACAACTGTAAAAACTCACTAAAGAAGTGGGTGAATGGCATATGATTTTTGATTTCTACGTTGATTTGGAATTGCATGATCAGTTTGCTGTGATCTGGGGAGACAAAGTTATTAAATTGCCCCAAGGGTATTTGAACAGTCCCACTTTATGCCATGGTTTGGTTGCTAAAGACTTTGAAATGCTGCAATTGAGTTATGTATGCATTGAACATTACATTGTTGCTATTATGTTAACAGGGAATGAGAAAACACATGTTGAAGAAACTGCTGAAAAACTGATTGTTCTGAACAGAGGTTGGGTAACTAATATAGAGAAAGTGCAATGATCGGCACAAAAAGTGAAATTTTTAAGTGCAATGTAGTTTGGCTCAGTAAAGAAAATGACTGAGGCTGTTATTGCTATGGTACAACAGATGAAAAAACCTAGGAGTAATAAGGAAACGCAAAGATTCAGTGGGTTGAGGGTTCTTTGGAAATATCACACACTATATCGGAGTCTGATTGTAGAGCTAAACTACAAGGTTACCAGGAAGAAATATGCTTTTGAATGGGACATTGATCAGCAGACTGCTTTTCAACATGCTAAAGACGCTTTGCAGAATTACATTGAGTTGACTCTGATGAAAAAAGTGCCTCTTTTGAACTGGAAGTTCTTGTTGGCAATGATTTTGCTGTGTGGAGCTTCTGACTTGAGAAGACAATGTGCACAAAAATTCCTGTCATGGGCTGGATGCGTGAAACTGCTGTGGAGGAAGAAGTGGCAAAGCTTAAAATGCCGCTCATGTCAAGTGGAAGTGGTGTTTACAGCAACGCGCAAAGGCTGGCAGTACGGGGGTCTCCAAGTTGCCGGAGCAGATACTGAAAACTGTAAATCTAGAGAAAATGTCTGAAACGAGTGCCCCTGTAGCCTTGCCAGAATCTCCCTTTAAAGTCGCACCCGTTTATTATTTATTGGCAGAAGGAGCAAGGAAACAGGCTTGCTTCACGGACAGTGCTGCCATGTATGAGAAAACACAGAGTTCCTGGCAAGCAGTTGCATTCCATCCTCATCGAGAAATGCTGTCACTGAGAGAAGAATTGGGGGTTCAATCCAGTAGGCTGAACTGAAAACGGTAGCTGCCATGATGGAGAAGGTGAAAAGAGCATGATTTACATTGCCATGTCGATGCACGCATGCCTTCTGACACCAGCATGCTGAACTTTTGTAATGATGAAGCTGATCAAATGGCAAAGATTTCGCCCAGTGACAACATCGGATGAAAAGTAAATGCTGCAAGCAATGGCAGACTGGGCGCATCAAGCATCTGGACATTTGGGGAAACTGGGAACCTATGATTGAGCTAAGGAAAGACCACTGTCCCTCACAATGGACAATGCCAAGCAAACTGCATCCAAGTGCCCCATTGGCTGTGAAGTAAAGCGCTATGCACTAGAAAAGAAACCTTAAGGCGCTTTGAAGAGAAGTGGGAAAATGCAGCCAGTATTAACGAGTTACATTGCAAGGGCTGGAGTATCTGATGAGACATTATGGCGTTCCAGATGAAATAAAATCTGACCAAGGTAGACATTTTGCAGGACACAAAATGTAAAACTGGGCTTTGGAGTATAACTTGAACACTGCACATGAGCCATGATCCAGAAGCCTCAAGGCTTACTGCAAGAATGAATGGTTTGTTGAAGCAAATAAAGAAACAGACTCAGACTAACGCTCTGAAGGGGTGCCCCAAGATACCATCAGACACCCTTTGGGAAACTGACAAGTGAAAAACAAGAGGCTTTAAAGACTCTTATCGTTTGGAAAAACTGGAAAAGAAGCAAAACTGCTTGTGCAAGCAACCACAGGTAGTTATTGGACTAAAATACTTTTCCTTTGAAAATGGGGTAATGCCAGCAGGACAAACCAAATCGAGATCATTAGACACTGGAAGCAAGTTGCCACCTGGCACCTATGGACGCATTGGTGAAGGAAAGCATTGATCTATCAAGATATGTGATCTACTGGGGTACTTTTAGTGTGCTTTTGCATAACACAGGTCCATCTGAGGTACCATTGACCAAACTATGGCCGCATTGCACAAATGCTTTGTAAACAGGCAGTTACACCCCAAGTGTTTGAAGGCAAACAAGCCCCCGATGCCACACAGAAGGGTGAAGGTGGTTGTGGTAGCAATGAAAATAAAGTGTGTAGTCACCTGATAAGAAAGCTGATGCGGGGGGGGTATTAAGCGAAGGGGTGGATAGTACTTATGTTGTACTTTTGCAAAATTCTAACATTCTTGTTTGTTTCTGCTACTAGGCTAAAACCAAGAACGTAGCGTGCCATGATTAGGGGTAGGTGTGAGCATTTTTCGGCATATTGTCAGACACTTGATGATGTACATTCCCAAATGTTTCAATTGATGGTTCTATTAACCTGTTTTGAGGTGTTATGCTTTTTTGTCTAAAGGACTGTGGAGAATGCAACCGCAAAGGTTTGTGGACTGTAACATAACCAAATGTTTCACAAACAGCTGTGTGAAACAGCACTTGAATTGCAGTAATGCTATGTATGCCTTTATTATTAGTGAAATGTAATTAGAGATGGATTTATGACAATGAAATGTTTTGCTTTTCCAACCCACCTGCTTTAAAAAGGGTTTTTGTTTGTAGACAGTGGGCATCATTACAACCTGGCAGCTTCGGATTGCGGTGATTCCGTGACGGCGGTAA
The DNA here is from genome assembly GCF_040938575.1 of Ambystoma mexicanum. NCBI lineage: Eukaryota > Metazoa > Chordata > Amphibia > Caudata > Ambystomatidae > Ambystoma > Ambystoma mexicanum. The sequence goes on along the minus strand of NC_090926.1, from coordinate 376,741,500 downwards.
TAAAGTTTCCGTGTCCGCAGGTTGCGGAATGACCGTCCGACTACGTGCTGTCGGTCGTGCGCACCACATGGACGCGGAAACGTTGTTACCGCCGTCACAGAAAAAGCCACGGAAATGGACATAGCGCTGCCACAAGTAGCTGAAAACCTGTGTCCGCCTCTGTCGCCATGGAAACGGAACCGGAAATACCATGATCGCCAAAAACCAGAAACAGAGAGACGGCCATCATATAAAGCACAATCCATTGCCATCCAGAGTAAGCACAAGCACAATCCATACTGTGAGAAGGCCGAAGGGACCACCAGCATGTCTGCCAGGATTCCAGCGCAGAGGCAGCGCCAACAGCGTTTCAGTGAGGCGGAGCTAACTGTGCTTGTGGAGCACATAGTGGAGCATGCAGAGATGCTGTTCAGTGCCGATCAACGGCGTGCCACACAGCAGCGGAGGAAGGAAGTGTGGGCAGTAGCAGCACGCAAGTGCACCGCTGTGGGCGTGACAGTGAGGAGCGTCAAGGACTGCCACAAGCGGTGGGACAACCTCAGGCTGAGGGTTCGTAACCTCATCTCCACACACCACCAACACAGCAGTGGGACAGGTGGAGGACCCCCTTCCCCACTGAGGCTGCAAGCATGGGAGGAGCGTTGCAGCAGTGTCCTCCACCTTGAGGGCATTCATGGGAACGGGGAGGCTGAGGCAGGAGTGAGCCCACCTGCAGATGCTGGTAAGTGGTCAAACATGAATGCCATATGAGAATATGTTGATGGCATTACAGTGCCAAAGGACCCATTAATAACCCCCCCCAGCCCCAGGCAGTGCAGGACTGGCCCAAAGGACCCATTAATAACCCCCCCCAGGCAGTGCATGACTGGCCCAAAGGACCCACTAATAACCCCCCGCCCCAGGCAGTGCATGACTGGCCCAAAGGAACCATTAATAACCCCCCCCCCGGCAGTGCATGACTGGCCCAAAGGACCCATCAAGATCCGTATGGCACCCAATATCACAACAATGCATATCCCAAGCAATCAGATGCATGTAACGAACACCATACAATGACCTACCTGTATGATGAATGTGATGCACCCATCAGCCACCACCACAACACTAATTGCATGTCCTCTGTGTCCACACAGCCGTATCCAGTGACAGTGACACTGCGCAACAGGCCAGGCAATCAGCACCGGCACGTGCCCAAGCCACCGCCCCCACACAAGAGGATGCTGCCAGCAGTTCGGCATCTCAGCCACCACTACCAACTGCAACAGATGTGCTGGCAACCACTGCAACAGGCCAGGCAATCAGCACCGGCACGTGCCCAAGCCAGCGCCCCCACACAAGAGGATGCTGCCAGCAGTTCGGCATCTCAGCCACCACTACCAACTGCAACAGATGTGCTGGCCACCACCACCGACATCCCCACCGTCTCCACGCTGCCTGAGGCAAAACAGGTGCCACGGGAACCCACCATGCCCACCCAAACCAACACAGAAGGCAGCTGCACTGCAGAGGAGGCGGCCTGTAGTGACAACAGTGCCCCGGTAGAGCACTCTGATACTGGGCCACAGGGGGTGATGCCCACATTTGATGTCCTGGGTTCCTTCCATCAGCTGGAGTTTAGCCCCACTTCACTCAGAAGTCCCATGAGGTCACCCACCCCATCCATGGCAGAGCTGAATTCCCGCATGCAGCGGATGGAGGAGCAGCAGGCAACCCTCACACAGCTGGTGGAGAGGCAGCTTGAAGAATCTAGGCTGCAGAGGGAGTGCTATAGCACATCAGTGTGTCGCCTCTGAAGGCCTATTGGACGCTTTGCAAGCACAATAATCACCCTGGCACGCCATGTGCGTGAGGGTAACGACAACACCTCCAGGCTCATTGAGGCCATGTTGATTGGGCAACAGGCAAATCATGCACAGATGCCATCCATACCGGATTCTGTGCCATCAAATACCACCACCCCATCAAGCTCCACTACTGGCAGTCCAAGGAGGCACTCAAGTCGGCTAACGTGGCTCTCGGGCAAGGATGCACAGGCACAGAAGCGCACACGGAAGTGATGATATGTGTGTGGGGCACTGCAGGACACACGTGGACTTGAAGGGTGTGAGGGGGGACACCTTTGGGTGTTGGGGGAGGTTGTTTTGGGTTGAACATTGTGGCCTGGGTGGGGGTGGGTACATTTGGGTGGTGGGGGAGGTTGTTTTGGGTGTTTGAACATTGGGGCCTGGGTGGGGGTGGGTACGTTTGGGTGTTGGGTGGGCTTGGGTGTACAGCTTCCCTAACCATTTCACCTCCTTCCCTGTTGTGAATTCATCAATATATCATCATTTGAAAGCAAAACATACATGTGTGGACATCTATCATTTCATTTGCAGTACAACTAATCATTTATTGTCATCACTCTATGCATTGCTGTGAATGTGCTGTGTCTCAAAAGTAAATGCGAATCAGCTCATCCTGTGCTCTTTGGCCATCAAGTGCACCCCCAGGAGGAGGTGGTGCCATCCCATCCCCATCTCCATTCCCATCTTCTTCATCTGCATCTGGGGGCATTGGGATGTTCCTGCGCATTCACAGATTGTGCAGCATGGCACATACAAGCGTGATTTTACCCGTCTTCACTGGGCTGTACAGAGTGATCCCCAAGATCTGCTCAGACAGCGGAAACGGACCTTCAGCAGTCCGAATGTCCTCTCAATCATTCCACGTGTGCGGACATGTGCCCTATTGTATGCCTCTTCATGCCTGTTCCTTGGTCTCCGTACAGGTGTCATCACCCATGGCGTGAGTGCATATCCAGCATCACCTATATGGGATGAAGATGGGGGGACATGTCATTGTTTGTGGTATCATGTCTTAATCTGATGCTGTGCTATCTTGTATCATTGTTCATTCATGCATATGTGCCATGCAGTGGTTTGAAGTGTTCATTGGGCATCACAGTGGATGTCCCCAACTGGATATTGGCCTACACATTTATGTGCATGTGTACTGTGCCCTGCAGGTGACATTGGATTGTGAGTATGTCATAGTGCAGTGATGTGCACACATGGCAGAGTGACTCCACTGTACTGAAGTAGTAAATGCACGACGTCTCATTTACAGGCATCTCGTGCATTGGGAGGGCAGTGTTCCATTTGTGGGTGGGTGTCTGCAGTGGCACAAGGTGTATGGGACAGTGACAGGATGGGCTGTGGCAGGGTGTATATAGGCACACTGTGGTGACCTGTCATGTCTTCCTTTGTGATGTTTGTTAACCGCTGTCTATTTGGTAGATGGCCGTGGGGGTGATGCATGTGCGGCCGAGCGGCACACTCACATTGCTCATTGGCCTGGACACATACATAACGCTTCAACAGGGTGAGAGCATTGTCAGCTGTACTCACCCAATAGCCATTTGCTTTGTCCGGCATAGCGTTCCATGTACCGTAGCAACGTGGAATTCCGCAGTACCATTGAGTCATGGGTTGAGCCTGGGAAACGTGCGCTGCAGTGTGTAATCAGTAGCGTGGCATCACATACCATCTGTACATTCATTGAGTGATACTGTTTCCTATTGCAGAACACCATCTCAATTGCACGTGGTACTCTCAGCTCATTGTGGGTGCAGTCAAGTGCACCTATGCAATTTGGCATGCCTGCTATGGCATGGAAGGCCAACTTTGTGGCAATGACCTCGGGGAGGGTACGGGTAGGGCTATGTGTTCCGACACATGGCGCAAAAGGGCATCCAGTACCTGTACCAGGATTTTCGAGAAACAGGGTTGTGATATGCCGTGCAGCTCACCGACCGTGTGTTGATAGGTGCCAGTACCAAGGAAATGCAGCACAGACACAACCTTCAGGAGGGGGGGGTGGCAGTGGGCGTGTCTATGTGGCTGCTAATGTCGTCCTCAATCATGGCAGTGATGTACAGGATTGTTGGGCGGTCCAGCCGGTATAGTGTGTGGATCTATCCTGGGGTAAGGTTCCAGGGTGAGGCCCTGATGCGTGGTATTGCAGGCTGCCTGCGGGGTAGGGGTGGCTGCACAATGGGGTTTGCCATAGGTGCAGGGTTGGCTGGTTGGCGCCTGCGCCTCCTCTTCTGCACCATTACTGCCATCATGTGCAGTGCTGCCTGTTGGTTGAGTAGGCCCAGTACAAGTGCTACTAGAGCTGCTGCCTGCATGGTTCTGTGTTGTGTTGGGCTGGGTGTGGCCTTTTTGTGGGCTCTCAGTGTGCTGCTGGGTCCAGCTGGGCTGATTTGGTGCACCTGTGCCCTGATTCTGTTCAGTAGGCACTGTTTAACGTCATGTTCGTGGTGGCGGCGGTACCGCCACCATGATCACGGTTTTAATGCCATTTTTCTGGCGGTGTTTCCATGTCCGCGCTAGTTGTGATGCTCGCAGTGTTTCGTGTTGCCGTTAATGGAGGGGTTTCCGTGCAGGTGGACTTTACGGGACCCTTAACTCCGTGGTGGAGGTTTGAGGAGGTGCTATTTCGGAGGCCGCGGGTCATGATTGGGTGGACGTGGAAACGGTGCTGGTATGGTTTTACCGCCAGCGTTAACTCCGGACCGGTGTATTTGTAATGAGGCCCAATTACTCCATTGCACATAGCCATGAGAATGATATATGAATTGTTGGGGCAGCAGGGGTGTGAGCGAGAGCGTCCAATGCTTTGAGATAAAGTGAGTGCGTAAATAAGCTATCTGAGCTTATGTTGAGTTTTGCCATGAGGAAATGCTGCCAAGAGTACAAGCTCTCATGGGAGATGGTAGAATTTTAGCTACGAGGACATTTTTGCAGCCTTGGGGTGAGTAAATGAAACCATAATGGACACTAGATACATGTTATGACACAATTTGTTGAACCAACAAGTTTCAATTTGTCTGGAGATGGCTGTCTCCAGCACACTGATACAAGGAGTAACATTTAACTGCAAATATTTATATTAAGCCATTTGGGTTTTGATTGTTAGAGCAATGATTGAGTTTTGATGAAAATTAGTAGAACTGTTTGTTTTAAAAACCTGGTGCCCATGTGTTAATCTTGCTCATGAAATTAGATAGTTCCTGGTGGGTTCCACAAACATGAGGGGATTGTCTGGACAGCCAGAATCACACAGCCCATAGTCATGCGTGTATGCCCTGGGATCAGGGAGGTGGGTGGCTTTCCCTCAGACTGGAAGGGTACCAGTTTCAGAGCTGGTGACTGTTCATGAATGCAATATCTCTTTTAGAACGGCCAACACCAGATTGCCTTGTTATTAACCACATGCTGCTTATTAACAATGATTAATTAGAAGGTAATTTGTAGGTATTTTGCATAGGCCAGGTTGTGGCTAGGTAAGATGTCACTATTCTTGTTTAGGTGGTTTTACATTAACCTTGCATGCAGAGCTGACTAACAACTAGAAGACGGTTTGCTTAAACCTCTTGGACAGCTCCAAGATCTTTAACTACCTCAGTTATCACTGCACAGTATAAAATGAAAATAGATATAAATCAGCATTTTTGCCCACACTTCGAAAAGGGGTGGAATGTAGTGTGAAGGGTAGATACATTTTCGCAGGTGCATTGGCCTGCTGAGCTAACCATATTACATATTAGGTCCTTAGATGGCTGCATTAACAGCTAAGACTAATAGCTTATTCGAAGTGTGTACTAAATGCTGAAACAGAACTTTATAGATGGATTAGTAATGCTTTAGTAGCACCTACATACCAAGCATAGTGAGCTACATTGAACGTGCAGGCCTCTAAGGTGTGGAAGGTTACTTTATTCACAAGTGCATAGCTTGAAAAGGCAGGGCAGAGGCCCGAGTTTAGTAGCCAATAGAGGCATGTATCTTGCAGACCTGCATGTATAAAGCATTATAGCGCCTATGACACTAGCTAGCAAAGAGCATGCCCGGTAAAGCTTGCTCTGTAGGGGTTAATTGTAATGCATATTGGTTCAGGTTCCCCTGGAATATTTTCTTTTCGCAACCGTGGCACTGCCAGCCTCCCTAAACAGGCCCTCTTTCACATGAGAAATTGCTGCCTCGACCCGGCCATTACTGATAAGCGACATTCCTGCGATTTCGCAGATGGTCTCCGGGTTTGGGAAGACGGAGCGCTTTGCCTAGCTGGGTTTTTCCACAAGCAAATATGTTTTGCACTGAGAAAGTTCTAAAATATTGCGTCACACTGCTTGACAGCACACAAGTACAAGAGTGCATGCACACAGGACTAGGGGGGGATTCTACCATGAACTGGGATCGAGCAAGTGCCTGGAGCTTGATTTGCCTCTGCGGCTCCTTGTAACGCTCTCAGATAAGAACTGGCTGAAGGATATGAGGGGAGGTATCTGGTGATGAGTAGCAGTTGGCTTAAGATAATTAAGGGTCCCCAGCGTTAACATTCAAGGAGCGTGAGACTGTGTAATAATTATTTGTGATTCTCTTAACTTGCATTTTCTTCCCATTTGCTGCTAAAATTACTGTCTTATTTTATATTTTGGCTTTCTTTCAAATAAATGGTCACTTTTATGCTATGAGTGTCATCTCTCCAGTTGTGAGTTCATGGCTGTAGCACAGAGTCGAACCTGTTAGTGGGAAGTGTGGGGTGTGTTATAGTGTGTGGGCTGGTCCCAAAATGGTGCTTGCACCCCTTCACACGACAACCCCTTGCAAGGGATAACAACAAGGGGCAGGGGTATGGTGTGAGGAAGAGTTATATGTGTGTGAGTGAAGGACGAGTTTGGTAAGGACATGTGGCCAGATTTACTCTTATTGTTATTTTTGGTAATTTAAGAGGATTTTACAGAGGAAAAACAGGAGTGTAAGGAACCTTATGAGTGAGGGAAGATGATGGCGCCATTTGTTTTGTGACAAGGAGATGAAGGAAATAATTAGGAGCACTATATAATTAGTGGGCTTGGTGGAAGTAGTGGTTGTTATTTTAGCATGTTGTTTTAGCATATTGTTTTAAGCGTACTACAGTTTTTGTTCAAAAGACAGAGGCCAGAGGTGGGCCAGTGTTGATAACTCTGAAGAGGAGGGCCCATCACCCTCCCTGATGGCATTTGTAGATCAAGGCAGGCAGAGTCTGGACACAAGAGGCAAAGAGGCAGAGACAGGTACCTGGGCTGATTTCAAAAGGCATCTTTAATGCTCACAGGACAGCAGAAAATCAACAGCAATGAGTTCACAAATTCACTGCCTTTTATACATTTTTGCAGTTGGCACATCATTTCATTTAATTATGCAATACATTTTGATTGGGTCTGACAATTAAAGACAAGCCCTCATGTGCCTGCCTCGCTTGACTGGCATACAAGCTAATTAAATTTGTGTGAGATCCTCCTGACCTTTATTATAACTCCTTTGATGTCTAGAGAAAGAACAGCCTCGGCAGCCTCTTAAGAGTAATTTTTGCAGGCTATAACATGCTTTTCTGCCAAGAAATTCTAAATATGGGCATCAGCTGTAATGAACTGCCCATGAACTCAACACACTTGCTGCCAGTTTAACAGTTGTCTGCTCTAATAGTTACTTTCCTAGAACACTAACTGGCCTTCCCGTTCCATCAATGTCAGAATTGCTGCCAAGAAGTTCTAGAAAATATGCTCCAGACATGTCCTCCTTCAGTGAACATTTAATGAACTGCTATTAGAGAATTATTTAATTATTTCAGCAAGACTATGTGAAATTCCACCATCTTGTTTTTCTGACAGACATTTCAGATTTTACCTTGTCTGAAAGTTCGACCTTACTACCAAATGGTAACCTACTTGGTTGCGACAGGGAAGTGGGGTGGTGGACTGATAGCGGCTTTTGTGATAAAACTGTGTGCAGTGCATTTTCATAAAGGTTGGGGTTTGGGGCGTGCAAACTGCTAATGGGAGGGGAGTGGGACCCCATTGGAGTATATACAGTGTATTACAATTGTACAGGGATAAAATAGAGAAGTGTCACAAACAGTGGTTGGGGGAGACACAAGGGGGGATGCCCCGCTCCTGGCCAGAGCAGGGCACCCACAATAGAGGCATACTAGACCACGTGACCACGTTCTTAGCTGCTATATATAAGGGTAAACAACTACAAACGAGAAAAGAGATATTGGATTAATGGAAGATGATAGATGTAGAGGACCATGATGAGGGTGTGACTCGAAGTGCTAGAGGGGTTGCTTCAGAGGCTGCCACCATAGATGTAATGTCTGCAAAATCACAGGTGAATGGGCCTGCACCCCAGCACATAGGGCTTTACCCACTCGCTTATCCACAGCGTGTAAAAACCCAACATACGTGCACACCCTGGCGACCTCCCCACCTTCATATGTACTGACACAAAGTTTACCTGAGCCGTTGACCTGACATGTCCAAACACAAGGGTCAGGCAGAGTTAGGCAATTGACAATAACTACGCTGACAGCCCTTTCCCGTCAAGGCTGAACGTACACGGAAACAGCCATTCGGGACTGGCAGTTCAAATGGAACAGAAAAGCGTCGAGACCTGGAGCGACGAGGAGTGAATTTCCCTTGCCCTTTTTATCTCAAACCTGCAAAGCCTTCCGAATGGGAAATCATAAGACAGGGAAGTCCAGCTGGCATGAGGTGTGGCAGGTGTCAACGGAACATCGGGCCTTCCTGCACTTGTAGCCAAAGCGGAGAGAAGCGCTTGCCGCCGTGGTGCATTGAAAGGTCCAGAAGCAGAGTGGTCTGGCACTGCGGGGCGCTCATTCGAAGGACTCTGACTGGAGCCTTTTTTGTTGTATTGTTTTGTTGAACCTACGAGAACCAAGAGAGGCCGGCATGAAGTGGTCCCACGAGGGTTGAGCAAAACCCCTGGTACACTCAAAAGTCTTTGACAAATTGAGGAAAACTGAGTGAACTGTGAAATTGGCAAATGTGAACCCGAATGAGGCCTGCCTTCAAATCAGGGTAACCTGTGACACACCCGAAAACAAGGTATTAATAAAACTTTGTGAAACATGCCTGGGGACTTTAAGGAAAGCCTGACTGGGGCTGAGATCCAAACTTAGGTAAAGGGAAGAACCTAAGGGGTCTTGTAAATTGTGGCAAGTGTAAACCCAAAAGAGGGATGCCAGGAGAAAGCTAGGGGAAGGGAACCCCCGCTTTCCGATGAGATTGTGAACTTTGATATGGGCAAATGTGAACCCTACTGAGGGATGCCTGCAAAGACATTCAGACTTTTTGAATGTTACATTTCAGTGAAAGGCCGTAGTGAACCCGTCTGAGGGGAGGCTAACATTGCAAGACTGATCACAGCCCAGAAGTTGAAGAGCAATTGCACAATGTGAAAGATTACCAAAGGAACCTTTGTGTATTGTTTATGGTCCAGCAGGCCTTCTAAGGCAAGAGACTTTATAGGAAAGAGACTTGGCCCCAGAAGGTCCTGGCATTGTTGAAAGGAACTGTAACCTTGTTCTGGCGAAGCCTAGGAGTGTGCTGTGCTCAAAGATCCTGCCTTGTACCGTGGTAAAAAACGTGGGAAGGGAGACCCCAGCCATTTGGTGAACTCTTCTTTCTTTTCTTGTGAACATTATCCCACACTATTTTGTAACTTAGTTGTTAGGATTGGCAATAGTTTTGTTTTAGTATAGGACCTTTTTATTTGACAAGACACCACTCAGACTGCCTTATTATTATTTGATGGTCGTATCCTGTTCCCATCTTAGATTTAGGTTTCGATTAGGTGTTTTTCTCACCCATTATACAGTTTAATAAACACCCTTGAACTGTGATCACTTGTGTCTGTCTTTACTGTTGCCACCATGAGTTCCTTACAGGACTCTTTCAGTTTCTTTAAATCAACCATTCCCATCAACGTTTACTGTCAAGTACTTGCTATTGTTTTTTGAAGCAGTGTCTTAAGAGTTAATGGCTTAGTTGGTGCTGTACACCAGGTGTGGCTTTAAATAGTGAATTTATAAGAAGTATGTGTGTCATTCACTGAGTTGAAAAAAAGAAGCAAAGGCAATTGTTTTAGTTTATGTATAAGTAGATGTCATTTGGTTGGAACTGCTATGAGAAGGCTATCTACTTGCACCATTGTGCACCTACTACCATAAAGTGTTAGTTAATAGCACTATAGCAGGGGTTGACAAAAGTGCCTTTTCCATGCACACACAAAAGTAGAAAATGTTGGCATTATGCTTGATAAAAAGAAGGTGGCAATATGTATTGCACCGTAGGTTGATGGTTTAAGTGGTAGGAGATGGAATTCATTATAGAAGCAGAAGTACTTTTAAAAGTAGTAATGAGGTATTGGGGAGGGTGTTGAAGTGGAGTATGTTTTGTAGCATAGAAAATCCTATGCAGTTGAAATGAAGTGAAGTTAAAGCCAACTTTGTGTAATATAACGGTCTCCTACACTTTTCACGTAATGCTGTTTTTTTTAAAAAAGGTGGCAATATTTGTTGTACTCCAGTTTCATTATTGAATTGCATAGTTTCATTATTGAATTGCATAGTTCCTAACATACAGAAGTACATGTTGTAGAATAGAGAGAGAAAACAGGTTTTGGATAAGGATCTACAGATTGGAATTGTGGAGTGACAGAAGCACATGTGAGACACTGTATGGATACATTGTTTTTAAATCACTATTTGGACAGGTGCTGCAGTGAAGTATGTTTTGCAGCACAGGATATTCCTTGTTGTTCAAGTTATACTATTAAAAAAGGTGGTACAAAAATGTACTTTTGAAAATGAAAGAATACCGGTAGTTTATCTTCATCTTCTTAGATGTATATTGTAGAATGTAGATGTTAAATCTGCAAATAGAAATCTGTAATAGTTTGCCCTGTAGTTCGTGATAGAGGAGGCTCTGAATTACAGCACAAATGCACTCTCAGTTGGGAGATACATCTGAACTGTTGAATTAAGGTGACAGGGTTGTTTTGGGATGTGATTGGTGAATGGGTGAGTGAGCGTTTGAACGTAGCCAATCAGGGAGTGTCACAGACATAAATGTAAAACGGGAAGGAGGGCTACCCTGTGTTTTGATGTCCACGGATGTCCGCGACTGTTCGCCGAAGGATCACGTGTCATCTGGACCCTTTCATCATTCCCTGCATGGAAAGAGGACTGCAGAGGCCGCAGACATTGTGGATGTCCACGGGCATCAGGAGGAAAAGCCAATCAGGTTTTCTCTTTGTGAAGAGGATTTCAACTGCTGAGGAGGACAGCCCAGCATTTGAATTGCCGAAAGCATGGAACTCAACAAGAGGATTGTTTGGATTAAAGGAGATTCATGGATTCTTTGGGTGCAGATATATGCAGCGCAGCTTGGCATCCCTCATAATCTTGGATTAGAAAAGCAGAAGGTGGTATGATAGGAGTTTATGGAATGAAATGGAATGAACTATCACCCATGGTTGAAGATATGGTGCTTTTGAAACATCCAGAAATGATTGTAGTACATTGTGAAGGGCATAGATTAGGGTATGCAACTGGTATAGCGTTGCAGTTTGTCAAGAAAGATACTTTTACTAGTATAATGGACCTTTGTACACAAATAAGGTTTATTTTTTCACAAATTACTCAATGAAAAATGTGGATAAGATCAAACTTGTTTAGTCCACAAATTGAAAAAGCAAGGCAGAATCTTAATAAAGTTGTATGTGCATTCTTGTAAGATGCAGGAATGGCATCTTTTGAAAATGAAAACATACAACTTGATGGGGTGAACATTGTTCGAAACAATGGAATACACAGAACAAATGTTAGAAATTACATTTTTCTTTATATTTGGAATTCAGTGAAACAGTTTATATGAAATAAATTAAATGGAAAGAAGAAGAGTATGTAATGAAAAAAACATATTAGTACACATTGCACATATACCTAATACAATGAGAGTCTGACAAGAACAAAACAGCTCTTTTAAGAGTTGACATTATAGTATATAAGGAAGCAGTAAAGTGAAGTTCAAAACCCACTTTTTGATGGTCCTGTCCATGTCCATCTTCTTCATCCATGGATTTCATGAGTGGAGAAAAAGCATGTGAAGTCATGGTGCTTGGTGGTTTAATATGAATGTGAGGTGTAAAAAACTTGAGTATGGCTGAAACACCTACCAATCACCTTAGACTAAGTTTCATTGTTTGTATGACCTTTTTTTTTAATTTTATTTTTGTTTATTTTTTCGAAAGACAGATGGATGGGAAGAGAGCGGTGGGGGGAAGTGAACAGCACCAACCACTGTAAGGGAGGGACAGGTGGACAAGGAAAGATGGAAAGCAATGCTATGTAGGGGTCATTCTTTTCATGAGCCATGACAGCAGCCTCAAAGGCGCAGCAAAATTACTCCCACTATAGATTGGTGCAATGCAGTACACACACAAGACAGTTATCAGCGAAAGGTATGGGTCAACTGCCTCCTGCACGGCTTGCGAGACAGCAGGAGGAATGCACTGCACCACTGAGGTTGAATGAGTGGTGGCAGGTGTGGAAGAGGAGGGCACAGTAGTGGAGGTACCTCGATGACCTCTGTGAAGGGAACTGTAGATGAGGAGCAGCATACCTCTGCAGGAGACCCCACCCCCCTTCCTTCTATATGTTTGAGACATGAGACTGTGCTGTGCTTGACTCCAGCCATTGTGCCAATACTGCAGCGTTTGTTCGAAAAACGATACCCGTTGAGACAACCCTACCGAATGTATCCCCGGAATGATGACAACCTAAGGAAGGAACTCTCAGAAGGAATATATGAAAGAGCAAAGAAAAGAAGTTGGCGATGTCATACAAATTATGTACGACGCCCCGCAATACTGACTGAAGAGAATGTATAGATCTTAAAGAAACTAATGACAAAGTAAAGAATCAAGTGAGCTTTGTAATACATAGATAGAGGATTACTCATGCAACACGTGTTGCAGAAATTCAACCGTTCAATAAATGTACAGATGCTGAAACACAAGGTAGACTAAGTCATCATAGAAGCTGGCTATACGTAGTGAATAGATGCAGGCAAAGCCGCCATTAAGCTGGACATTGGTATCATGAATTGTAAGCCAGGACCCATGAAGCGGGAAGGGAAAACCGTTGCATCAAGAATAAGCAGAATCGTTGAGATACATGGTAATGGTGTCTGGCCTGGAGTCAAGACTGAAGCAGCCAAGGTCAGCTATCTATTCTGGAAATGAGCGAACGTGCGGAGGATGAATTATCCCTTGTTATGGTGCAGGTTTTATTCATTTAGAGCATTTATAACCTGCACAATTGACCAAATCGCGGTCTCCTGTCATGTGAGCCAAGGAATAAAACAGAGTTTGAACTTGGAGTCCCAGCAACGATAGTGAGTGCCCTCACTCCAGTGCATTCTCAAAGAAAAGGATACTTTGCAAGGCCAAGTATAAAGACAATCTTCATGGCAGAAGGCATGGGTGATGAGAGATGCTGGACTAATTGGGTGGGGAGGTGGTGTCATGCCCCATCTCCTTGCACTTAAGTCTGGACGTACGTGCTGCTAAATGAACCAAATGTTTCAGACATGGCACAAGTGTACCAATCAATTATAGCAGTGCATATAACAAAGGGCCTTATAGTTTGAAGACCAATGAGAAACTGTGTATCTAATGTTTCTGAAGAAGACATGTTTTAGAGGTAGGCATATATTGTTCACCTGATAGTGGGCAGCCAATCACAATCCTATTCCCTATAGAAAGTATACTTATATATTTTCCTAAGCCAATCACAACCCTTGATAGGTTTCCTCCTGCTGCAGTGCCCCTGTTCCCTTTCCCAGGTCCTGGTGGGGATGGTGGCGGCAGGGGCAGCCCCATGGGAGGGATGTCCATGACAGATGTCATTCTGAATACGTAGCTTGGAAATTCAGCTCCCGAAAAATCACTCCTCCCATTAGCTTTGCCAGATTGAGAATGACTAAAAGAAATGCGTGGGTCCCTGTGAGAAACCTGAAGGTGTCTCCCTGGCTAAACCCCGGGGATCTGTCATTCAGGTAGCCAGGACATGGCCATCGCTATTGGATCCAGTTCCTGGGAGGGAGGATTACCTGGATAGTGGGTCCTTGGGGAGTGGAAGTGGGACACCGACGGGTGAGACGCAGTATGCCCCTTCTTTGCACACCTTTTCCCCATCCTCTTCTGTAAAACATTCAAAAACACTGCCCCCCCCATTTCTTACACAAACACTTTTGCATAACCCGACGACTGACACCAGAGCCATTGACCTGACGTGTCCCATTACCAGGGTCAGGCAAAGTCACACACACCCCTACGGCCCTTTCCTTTTCCCACAGGGATAAAAGATGGAGCAAAAAAGTACAGAATGAGCCAGGCAAACTGCACAAGACAGCTACCCAGGACCGGCAGTTCAAGAGGAGGAGAAAGGCGGTGAACATCGAGAGGCGAACAAGGAGATACACGACCTTGCCCTCTTTGATGCAGACCCGCGAAACCTCTGCAGAAGGAATCATAAGGCCGAGGATAATAGCCCAAGTGTGTTGGAACAGATGACGATGGTACACAAAGCCTACCTACGCTGACTCCAGATACAAGGAAAGCCCAGCGGTTCATCACAGCCGGTGAGTCGAAGGTAAAGCGGATAAGAACCGAACTGTGTTGAATGAAAGTCGCAAGTGGCCATTTGAAGAAATTTCAAAGAACTGTAAATTATAAAAGGGAAAGTCAACTGCAGAAGAAAATGGCACCAAGTGGGTGCTAACTCGAGAGACTCTGGTCAATACCATGTTGAGTAAAACTACAGATACCAGAAGGGGACGTAGGAGGGCTGCCAAGATAGGTCAAAGTGGTCATACAGGAGGTCAAACAAAATCCCCATACAGCCAAAAGCCTTTGACCTAAGAACTATAGTGAAAGCTAAGGGAAGTGAATCCTGCCTGTTGAAAAATAGCACATGAAATGTGTTTCGTGCAGATTAGCAAGAGTGAAACCGGCCGAGGGATGCTAATGGAAAGGAGTGAAGTCTGAAAGGCCCATGAGGAATTGTTGGTGAAGATTTGTGAAAAACAAGAAGCGTTGCATTTGGGGTCTGAGCCAGACCGAGGGAGATCCAGGGGTGGAAAGACACCACTCAAAGCTCATTGAGGAAGTAACTATTTTGATATTTGAGAGGGGTCTGGCCCAGAAGAGTGGGACCCAGGGGTGGAACCATCACCTCAAGCACAATCCGAAAGGAACTTTTGTTTGGTTTTCTTTTTAAAACCTATCAGGCCCTCAGAACCAGGAGAAGCAACCACCGAAGGCCCTGATATCGAGTAGAATTGTTTTGGGATCCAAACCTGGAAGAGGGAGATTCAGGGGGTGAAAACTATCACCCAACATCATGAGGAAAACAAGGGTCAGCGCCCAGAAGAGGGGAACCCAGGGTTGAGCCATAAACACCCTAATCAAGAGCCATAGTGAACCCAGCGGAGGGAGGCTGAGAATCGAGAAGGGTCAGCACCCGGAAGTGGGGGACCCAGGGATGAGCTACTATCACCCACAAATTGTATAAAAGGAACTTTTTGGTTTGTTATTTTCTGACCCTCAAAGGAAAGAGACATTCAAGTAAAATAGACTTGGCCATCGAGGCTCCCGATAAGCTAAGAACAGAACTGTCATCTTGTGCTGGGAAAGCTGGAGAAGTGTGCGTTGCTCAGAGGTTCCACCTATCCCATGCTCAAAACGTGAGGAAGGAAAACTCTGACTACTGCATCCTGACATATTATTTGGCGAACACTTCTTTCTTTTATTGAAAACTATCCCACACTCTTTTGTATTTAGCATAAGTAATTGGCAGTCGTTTTTTCTTAGTATAGGCCCCTTTATTTTGAGACGACTCCACAAGGACTACCTTATTTTCATTTGATGGTCAACGCTTGCTC
Organism: Ambystoma mexicanum; assembly: GCF_040938575.1. Taxonomy (NCBI): domain Eukaryota; kingdom Metazoa; phylum Chordata; class Amphibia; order Caudata; family Ambystomatidae; genus Ambystoma; species Ambystoma mexicanum. Next base: position 376,725,665 of record NC_090926.1, on the reverse strand, counting down.
CCATGTTAGATCTAGGTTTAGATTTGGTGTTTTTCCAACCTGCATATAGTTTAATAAACGCCCTTGAACTATGATCACTTGTGTCTGTCTTTACTGTTGCCACCGTGAGGTCTTTACCGTCCCCTTGGAGGAACTGCCCATGGATTCTCCTCCTGTCTGTGGACCTCTGCGTCTAAAAAAGGCTGTGAAAAGTTATAAAAAGGTTTTAGCAGTTGGCGAAGGACAAAGTTTCAGCCTTAGAGTTGGTAGCATGGTAAAAAATTGGATTTCAAGATGTACGCCGCTTGGTCATGTTAAAATGTTAAGATGTTGGTGGCTGTCCACGACCATATTGCGACGTTCGCAAAATATAGTGCACCCCTATGACATCACGCATATGCACTGCGACGACCGTGGCCAAAAGCTGACGTTCACAAACTAATTAAAAATGCGTCACGTAGTTTACGGACATGTCCGTTGATCGTGAATGTCAGTGCATGGAGTGATTCACTAGGGCTAACTAAAGTTTGTTCACTGAATTTCATATCTTTTTATTAATGCAACTTAACCATAATGTGTCTTTAACTTGTGTTTTTTCAATGAATATATACATATATATATACATATATATATATATATATATATATATATATATATATATATATATATATATATATATATCCATATATATGTATAAGTGAAGAAAGTGCATATTGTGGTACGCTATTTGGAAAGCACTCCTGGAACAGCGGAATGCAGCAAATCTTTCAGTCCGCAGGAAATCCACAATCACAGAATCCACAGAAAAATTGAGATTATTTTGCAAAAAGGTGAACAGGGAAGCACACAACAACGACACGTTTCATGGTAAACAAACTTATTGTTCACGTATAAGGGAGTGGACACAAAGGTAGGACATTAATATATATATCTTATAGGGCAACACTGGTCACCTCGTAGTTAATGTGAAATCCATCATCCATAGGAAATGCAAAACTTCTGTGGGTAATAACTTTTGAGCCATGGGACGGATCAGCGTGACATTTCACATTCCTAATTTAGAGCGTGAGGCGCCCAGAACTGGAAAATGTCATGGAAATCCATGTTATGGTTCAGAAGATACAAAGGGTAAAAAAGGGTGTGTTTTGTCACTTTTCCATTCCTTTTTTCACTAGGGAAAATGTCAAATATTTGCTCAAGTGTGCAGCCGAAACCGCTGGACTGATTTCTTCCAAATAAGAAACTAGTCGGGCACAAAGCACTCAAAGGGTATCCTTTGTTGGTTTGGTATAAATGCCTACAGTCTTTTATTTTTTTATTTGGGTTAGAGGGGGTTGTCCCGGTATCCAAAAGGTTAATATCGCCCATAATGCCATTTCTGAAAAGCCGCATTATGCGATTTGATTATCAAGTTCTCGAATCAATTTTGGAAAGTTCCCTAAAATGATATAGGGAGTGGAAGTAGGGCAGTTTTGAGGCCATGGAGCATGTGTCCAGGAAAGGACGATTTGTGAGGGTTTGTGGCTTAGGGATAATGTAGTCTTTTTCTTTTTTCAAGTGTTTTGAGAGTTTGGGAATCGGCACTATCCAACAAAAAAGGAAATGCTTCAAAATTATAATATATTGAGATGTGGCAATCACTGTGATTGCTAAATAGGATAAGGGGAGTATTTGACGTTAATTTAGGAAGCAATTTGTTTCTTATATAAAAATAAATCACAGGGATTGCTTCCTAAATTAACCTAAAATGGATGGGAGGGGAGTTTTAGGGGGATTTCTTAATTAGTAAAAAAAAAAGTGCAATGTAAGTCTGAGGGAAGCACATTCTTGTTTACTACAGCCTTTGTTTTGATTGGACAAGCTTTTCACATGACTGAACAGAGAAGTTCTTGATTCACTCCTCACATCAGCAGGGAAGATATCGATATTATTGCACCTCCCTCTTCTTTGTCACAGTAGATAATTAGTAAACTTACCTTAAACCCCATATCCCTCTTCCTTGTCCCCATACTGAATAGTAATCTTACCTATATACCCCATCTCACTCTTCTTCATCACAGTACCCCACTACCACTCATGGTGGGTCGGAAGATGTTAAGGGACATTCTAATTCACTTCCAATCAAAATATAAGAAAGAGGCCTATCTTTCCCTATTTTTAGTGGGAGTTCCCTACCTATCTAAAAGAAATAAAAGTGCTTGTAAGTCATCAGGAAATCCCAAAGAATGAAAAGTCCTCATTCCAAATCTAATTCTTTCTGACCATACCACTAAAACAACTAAAGTAAACAAGTCCAGGAGATTGGCTTTATTCTCCTGGCATGCCACTATCTTCTGACAGTCTCTTTGTATCAATGTCTCTAATTCTTGGGCTGCTTGTATAATCTTCTGTAATAGTCTCCCTTTATCCCTTGGATTAACTCTTCTAGTTCTTCTTTAATAGATGTTAGTTTTGCACTATCTTTAGTTTTGTACCTGTGACAACTTTTCTTGTGACACCTTCCCAGTTGTTTGCAGGTGATTTTAGACCTCTCACAATGTATTGATACAGGCTTTCACAGCTTGGCTGTGGTTTCTTCCTACTTGATATTTCCCCTCTCCTGGGTTCTCTCTTTATAAGTAATTGGTTAATTCGATAGTCTTCTCTGCCATTTTTTATTACAGGATTTTATGCCACAGTCTCTCCCCTTTTTATCTTGGGGTTCACCTAGTAACTTCCCTCCTTTATATGGTACTTGTTTGCAGTCTTCATAGACTTCCCACACAGGGTTTTTCAATCCCCTCGAAATCAGCAAAACTCAGTTCCAATTACACAGGTTTATATTAAGAAACTTGTTGTGAGTACTGGGAGGAGGTTCTCTTCTTGTATTTGGCTGCCCCGTTACCTCCCACTTCTCCCGTTCTCCCCGTTACCTCTCTGTGTGTCTGGGAATGTACCGGGCCATGCCATATGCTCAGGTGATCCTGTGTGATACTGCCTTTCTCACTCCTTGAATTCATCTTGCTCCCATTCTCGGCTTCCCTCCTGCTATATAAATACTACTGCTATGCAGGAGTACAGATATGAGTAGTGGCTAAACTGCCTACTCAGCCTCACATCACCATTAAACCAGCAGTGATCCCATTCATAAAGCTGAAACAGGCACAGCCAGAGAGGCACACCTCCTTCACCTCTTTTGGTAATGTATACCGGGGCGGACTATATTTTGTGGCTGGAGCTAACAACAGTAGCAACCCAAAAAGATCCAAAATAAACGAATGTCCAGTCAAAGTTCTAGAAAAATATGACCTTTTAATAAAGCAATCAATGCAACCACCTAATTAAAAATGCTAAAGACCCGAACCTGTAGGAGAAACACAGAGAATGCAAAACCTTTATGTGAAGGGGAACTCAGGGTTGATAGGAAGGGCCATTCAGGCAAGAGACTAAGCAGCAATGTCAATTGTTTATGAAAATGTTCAAAAAGCAAAGAAGAGGCGGCTTAAAAAGTCACTATGGTCCTTTAAAGTGGCCCAGAGGGACAGGAGCTCTAGCGCTGAGTCAGGTTTCTAGATGCTTTTACAGAGATTTAGCCGATGTTAAGATGTTTGAGTCATGCAGGGTGTAGGGGAGGCATGGTATCACAAGTATGACACAGACACAATAGGTACAAACATTTCTCCTTTGTATCACAAGGCATCTGTTTTGCCTTCACCCTTGGGCGTGTCGTAGGCAGGTTGTGGGTGCGGTGCACTTTGTTGTATGTTCATGGGACTGAGTGCGTTTCCTCTGCCTGGTCTCTCCGCCTTGAACTTGGAGAACGAGGAGCCTGCGGAACTACTAGGAGCCAGCAGTGACTTTTTCAACTTTTGCTAAAACTACGAGGAGTCCTTCCACACTTTCGCCGACGGCACCGTAGAACACTCCTCCTCCCTACGCCCGCCTGCTCTCATAAACCGGAATCAAAGCGGAGCGTAGCTGAGTGTAGCGGAGTGTGTCTGAGTGTCCGGTGTCAGGCGTCAGGCGGAGTGTGGAGTGCAAGTCACTGCGATGCTAGACGAGAACCCGGACTCAAGAAGGTAAGAACAAACTGGAAATTAAATGCAAATCAGATCCTCAAATGTCATATCAAAGGAATAGACTTGACCTGGATACAGGGGAGGAGGGAATAGAGGTAATTGAAGGAAGTCCAGATATAACTTGTTCCGCACCCTCATGGGCAGCGGAAGCAGAATCACAGATGACTGCTTCGGAAACACATGGCAACAAAAAAACGTGCCCTTTTAACATCCAGGTAAAAATAGGAGCGAGCACGTCACAATACATAGACAACTTACCGGAGGATCAGAACAATGAAACACCAATAATAACAGCAGAAACGCTAACGGAGGAGATAGCAACGCCAATAAGCAGTTCACAGTTAGATGATCAAGAAGCACTAACGCAGGCACTTCAACTGCCTGCACAACAGACAACTGTGGAATCAAAATGTAACCTGGCCAGTTCTTCGGATCCTATACCGAATAATTTTCAAACAAATGAACATCCGAAAAGGACTGAAGAACAAAGGTTGGACAAAGGTTGGACAGCAATGACAGCCCAGCCACGGTAACAAATACCGGAAACAAATTGAAATCAATAATAAACAAGGAGACTCAGAAACCGATCTTTATGAAAAGGAAAAACCACAATTACACAGAAGAGGAAGAAGGGTTACAGTGGGGAGTGTCAAAAACACAAGCATAGGAAAAGGAAAACTCAGGGCCACTTATAAGCCCCCCGGTCAGATACACAGATAAAAGGACTAAATACGTGAACAACGAAATAGAGGATGCCGGGAGAAAGGTTACATGGAAACCCTTTATGACAGGGTCAACGATGGAAAATTCGGACATTGTGCTGCATACAAATTTAAATACAACCATAAAAACTGCACATAGTGGAAACCTCTGGCATGCATCAAAACACCCAGCTTTACATTTGGCAACGAAAGACCAGTCAACTCAAACGGAATAAGAAGAACAACCAGAGTTGAAATACCTGATGGAGTACTCTTAGAGACCTCAATAGATATAGAGAACGCGATCAGAGAGAAGTCCACAACAACCCCACAACTCGACAAACGGAGCGGGTTGACTTGTAACAGCGTTAAAAAAGATCAGACGACGCAAACAACAGAGAACAGGAGTGGAACCTTCAAAACCGCAACCCGGCCCGCAGATTCAGTGGAAAAAGAGTACACATCGAAACCAAGTCGCTCAGAGGAAGACAACTTCCTATTGGTAACGACACTGTCAGGAATCCTAGCACCCTTCATGAAGTTGTATGAGGATATTGCGGTTACCCTAAGAGATCACTCCACAATACTGGCAATGGTTCATTCCAAAACAATATTAGTGGGAGGATTTATTTCAGCAATCCAAAACAATCTGGATGACAGTACAGCAAACGTCACTCAACTCTTGCCTGGCATAATAGAACCGATTTTAAAAGAGAGAAAACTAGGAAGAACGAATCCAAGAGGAAAGGAGCCCACAATTAAAGAACATAGTGTCTCAAACACACTACCAGTGGCAATTGAAGGAGAAAACCCAAATGAGGTAAAAGCAAAAGAGATAGAAGGAAATGGTGGAGGTGCTGGGAAAAACACAAGAAAGCAATGAAATACAGAACCAAACCTCAATAAGCAACTTGGCAGCTCCAAGCAAAAACACTGGACGATGGAACCGCGGCCATAATAAAAGTAACCAGCATGGGAGCAGAGGAAGAAGAAAAACAAAAACGTTCAAAAATCGGGAGTCTGAGTACGAAGAATGCCGAGCAACTTGAAAATCTAGAAAGACCTACAAATAACGCTGCCTGCAACTGTCAGATGAATCTGTCACAAACACAGGTGGTGTTGATCAATACGGAAATGACACGGACAGACAAACCCAAAGATTTGGAGAAGGCCCTAGAGAAAGAAAAGCAAAATGAGAGTGTCTGAAATTTTCAAAAAAAGAGATACAAATAAGGGAGAAAAAAAACAGGATAACCACAAAATTTTAAATCAAACAGCGAACGCAGGAAGAAAAATAGGAGGAGGTCAGAGGAGAGGAGCCACAACAAAAAAACAAAAAAATCAAGCGCTTTCGAAGACTTCCACCAGCAGTAAAACTCGGGCGTTCATCAAAAACCTGACAATACCTGAAGAACAACCGAGCATAATGGAACAGTTGATAAACAACAAGAAAAAGGTGAGAGTAGAATTGAACACCATAGTATGTGCAACACCTGAATTTGGAGATGATGAATGATCTGAGGTTGATCTGCTAGACCTCTCGACATACACGGTATCAGATGTAGAAGAGAAACAGGAAGCAATAGAACATGAAAACATTAAACAAGTGGAAGACGAATTGACGAGAGAGGAGTGTTCTGATGATACTGAGAGCGATACTTCAATAGTAACGGAAGCATCTGTGGAACAAAAAAAACAGGGGGAAAAGGGAAGAAGACGAAATATCCAAATGCAACAAGAACAATCAGAAATGACAGAAAAAAAAACAAGGGCGGCACAGAAGAACGATCAAACATTAGGAAAGAACAGTGACAAACCAGGGCGTTCACAAATCGGAACAAGGTGGGATAGAGAACTGAGACATAATAACAACCAAATGGCGATAGAGGATAAAAAAGAACGGACAGACACTTATGAGGCGGAAAAAGAACAACAAACGCGCCAAGCACATAAAGTCTATACGGTAGACTCTAAAAAGCAATCCGATCTGGTCCTGGAAAGAATCCTCCATTACGACGACGGGCTAATCCTAAATAGAACCAGCGTAATAAGGCTTTTACACCATATTACAGAACTAAGTCTAATCCATACGGATGACTTAGCAATTGTGGAGTTTGTCGATGAGGCCCGCACCGATAAGGTGATCCTACATACAAGATTAAACCTGGTGAGACAATTGCTCCTGGAAGAAGCACCCCAACTAAGACCAATGGGTTTTGATTTGCAGGAAAGCGAGGAAACTTTAAAAACGCAGGACAAAGTAGAGAAATACCCACAAAGAAAGACCAATAAAATGGACAAAAATGTCGGGAACTATAAGACAAATAGAGAGACAGCAGGAAAAAGCACTAGACAAAACACTCGAAGCCCAGATAACAGAAACAAAAGACAAGAAGAAGAAAATGAAGTGGCAAGATGGAAATGGTTGAAAAACTTCATTGATGACAAAATGAACACTCAATAACATGAAACAGTAAAAAGTGCAGGTTTGTGAAGCCTAGGAAGCTGGAACACAAGAGGCTCAAACCACCTTTTTACGAACGGAGAGATACACAAGGAAAATCTGAAAGTTTTGTGCTTACAGGAAACTTGGTTGCGGCAAGAACCAGCACTGGAAGGATACGTGGTAGTACTAAATCAGACTATAAAAGGTCCTAGAGGTAGACCGATGTCAGGTCTACTTGTAGCCATTAAGAACAATTTGAACTGGAAAGTGCTGGAGGCAGTGAATCCAACCCCATTTATCCAGATGATAGTGATACAGCTTGATAAAGATGCTGTGCGAGTATTGATATTGATCAATATTTACTGGAACCCAGCTAATATCGCATGCGAAAGGTTACCGGAGGAAATATCTGAACTGATAGACGAACAGAGAGAAGTGGACTGACCCGCTATATATACTGGTGGGGGATCTAAATTGTACCTGCGTGAACAAAGATAGCCAAATAGAGGAGGTGATAACAACCGCCACAGCAAAGGAAAAAAGAGGAATAAGATGGAACAAAGTGTTGCAATCAAGAGATTGTGTTATTCTTATTGGACAGGTGAAAGGCGATGTACCAGCTAAACCCACATGGAAAGGGGCTCAATCAGCAGAAATCCTGGATTACATCTGCATCTCGAGCAACCTGTCAGAGAATATTCAGACCTTGGAAGTCATAACAACGACAGAAAGTGACCACAATCTGATGAAATTGACATGCAACAACATCCGTAACAACAAGATTTGTGTCTACAACCAGGATATTGTCACAGTCCAAGAAGGAAAGAAAATAAGGATCAGACCAGACAAAATCAAACAGTTAAACAACAAACTAAAAGGCATGATCCGACTGCTCGAAACGGAACAAGAAAGGATTGATTACACACCACTCTTCAGAGCCTTTGTGACAAAAGGGAAACCTGGAAGTAATTATCCTACCAAGAACCACCTACATCTATATGACAGCCAGATAAGGAAAAGGAAAAAATAATTAAGAAGAAACATCATGAGACTAAAGGCGAAAAAAACAATAAACAGTCAATCGAGTAAGGAGATAAACAAGTTAAAACAGAGGTACCGCAACTGGCTGTACTTACATAAGAAAACTATGCTGAACCGGGATGCAGAAAGCATGTTAGAAAAAATAAGAACATAAATACTGCAGAAATATGGGCTACCATTAATGGAGCAGACCATCCGCAGGAGACAAGCCTATCAAATCCAGTAAGTGCCACCTCATGGTGTGAATATTACACACAGCAACAAGAAGAGCCTTACACAACATCTAAGCGAAAATTAGTGTCAAGGAAGGAAAACGCGATAATAGACATCAGTATTGACGCAATTGAAAATATCTTAAAGAAATTAAAAGGTTCAAGAGCTCCAGGACCGGACGGACTTACGAATGCAATATTAAAGAGCAATACCAGTGAGTGGGCAAAGTTCCTACACATCCTGTTTGAATACATCCTAAATACCGAGAAAATTCCGGACTCCTGGAGGACAGCGGTAGTGGTGCTGATTTAAAAAAAAAAGGGTCTTCGAACTTCTGGATGTCGGGGGGAAGGTCTTCGCATCAACATTGCTGAAAGCACTGACCACCTGGGCACAGCATAGCGGACGACAAGACCCCTGGCAGTATGGTTTTGTGAGGGGGAGGGGTACTGGACTCGTCATTTTTTTTATCAATCTGATGAAAGCAAGAACTACAAGGAACAAAAATCAAGAAATTTATGTAGCTTTTATCGATTTGTCAAAAGCGTTTGACACAATAAAAAGAGCCACATTGTGGGAGAAACTGGAGAATTGGAAATGCCTGCAGACACTGCTAGAGAACATCAAAGACCTATACACAGATACAAGCATAAGAGTCAGGTTGGATAAAGCAGCAACACTGACAGATCGAATTCCTATAAGAACGGGTTTAAAACAAGGGTGTCCCCTTGCGCCAGACCTTTATAACCTGTATACATCGGACATTGAGGACTCCTTCGAACTTATACGCTGTTTTCCACCAAAGATAGCAGGGACCTCAATAGGGAGACTACTATATGCGGATGATATCGTCCTCATGGACCAGACCCAAATAGGCCTACAAAGACAGCTGACGGCGTTGCAACATTACGTGGACACAAACAGCATGGTAATTAATCCAGGAAAATCGAGGATCCTGATGCTGCGCCCAGGAGGGAGAAAAAACAAAATGAGTAAGTCAGGCTGGCTGCTGAACGGTAAAGAAATTCAGGAAGTGGAGGCACTGACATACCTGGGAGTTTGCATAAACAATACCAAAATTGAAAAACCAAGAATCGAAGGTTTAAAATGAAAAGCAAACAACTTAGCGTCTCAAGGGAAAATCTTGATGAAAAGATACTGCAGATTTACCCTAACACCATTCGTAACTTTTTATAGGATGAAAGTCGTGCCCACCCTGACATATGGAGTTGAATCACCAAGACCCATATCGACACAAACATGGTCAACTCTAGAAGGCCAATTCTGGCGAAAAGTGCTACAACTTCCCAAATCTGTGCCAATAGAGTTGATAAGGAGAGAGTTGGCATTAACTTCGCTGAAAACCATAGTGATATGGAAAACGCTAACCTTCTATCGAAAATGCTTGGAAGAAAATGCAACCAGAGGTTTCAAAGTGCTGAACAAAGCAATAAAAGAAAAAACAGATGCAACACTAACAGAATGGCAAGAAGCATGCCGAGAGATTTTGGTGAACCTAAATGAATCAGAAGATGATCTGTGGATAAACCCAAACAACACCAAGAAAAAACTGTACATGGCAGACTGGATAGAAACCCAGGAAACCATCGGCAAATACAAAGCCTATGAAGATTTCTGGGCACAACCGAGAAAACTGAACCAAATTCCGAGCTATTTGACTTTATTCCCGAATTGGTACTTTCGAACTCTCTTCCTAAGATTTAGACTGAACATCTTGCCAACGGGAGAAATATTACAAAGGAGGAAAGTCATGAGCAGAGACGCAATATGTAGAGTGTGTGAGCTCAAAGAAGAAAAAGAAACCCTGAAACATCTCACACTCCATTGCATAGGACTATGAGAAGCTTGTGAGCAATGTTTGGGCAATTTACTTAGAAACTATGTCACAAGGAGCGCGGAAGACTGGTGGAAGATCCTTATAGAAGGAGAAATAATGAAGATCAACTTAGCGCTTGTAAGAATGGTGATCTTAATACTTAAAAAATTGTAAGGACTTCAGAGTGACACAGACAACGGAATGAATAACAAAGTTGGATGAACCACAGAAAGGTGGTAGACAAAAAAATGGAAACTTTGTCTACAACAGATTAAAGGTTTAAAATAAGGAAAACCATGTAAATCTGTGAAACAAATAAAAAAAAATATGTACAATTTCTTAAAACCTTTATTGAAGTTTCTGGGGTTGGAAAACTCCTAATCTGCCATATAACTAAGATGGGAGTAGTCTCTACCATCAAACAATAAACAAAACAGTCCTAGTACAGTCAGTCAAATCAAAATGGCTTATGCTAACAAAACCTAATGCCTGCCCTAGTTCGTGTTTAAAAAGTGTTTAAAGGGGAAATGTATACAAAGGAAAAATCAGTGTTCAAATTAATGAAGGTAGCTGAATCAACTCTCCTCCCCACGTTAGACCACACAGAGTGAAACGGTCCTTGTAGGCAGGCTGACACACTCTGGCTCGGGTTCTCAGAACACTAATCGTTTCCAAAACGTGGATTGAGGCCCATCTGGCCTTTCATGCTAAAGTGTCTCTTTCAGACCTTCAAATATTGTTTCAGCACAAAGTTCACGTAGGTCCCACTCTGTCGGGCTCAGACCTCTTCAAGCACAGTACACGTAGGTCCTCCTCTGTTGGGCTCAGACCTTTTCAACACAAAGTTCAACAAAACTTGCAATGGGGCTCCCTTCCTCAAGCTTATTTCACTTTGGGTCTCTGTCAGCTGGGTTCAGACTATTTTCGGGTGTCGAAGACTTTTGAATGTGCGTGGCTTTGTTTACAGACCTCCGCAGGACCACTTCGACTAAAATTTCAAATTTCAACTTCCACTCTCCCCTTCTTTAGGAGGTTATTCTGCTTACTTAGTGAGAGGTGCATTGTTTGAAACAATAAAGCGAATGAAGAGCAAAAGCACAGACTTTGAGTGGGCTACTTCCTTTCGCCAGACCACTTCGTTACTCAGTATTCCTGATTCCCCAGCTGTCTTTTACTTCAAAGTTCATTCACAGGTCTGCCTTTCCTGGCATCTCTGCCACAGGCACGCAGCCTTCACTTGTGATAAAATGTTGCCACTTTAAACTTACTGTAACACACACCAGTCTCTCCGGTCACTTGTCAATTCACCGGCTGTGTGCGTTTATTTCTCGGTTTTACAATTCCGATTCACAAGTCAAGGTTAGCACCACAGGCTTGGCCTCGCCTTCCCAACTGGCGTCCTTGAATGCAGTCTTCACTTGTGGGACCTGGCCTTCTCCACATGTCTTTCGCAGCCTATCGGAGGCAATGACCTCCAGCAGGGAACTCTTGGGTTCAGACCTGATGCTTTCGTCCCTAGGTCTGGTGCTCTGCTCCAGTAGGTTTGCCTTCGCCCTGGAAGTCCTGCTCATACTCGTGTTCCGCCTTGCTCAGAGTGTGTCTTTAAGTGTTTCCTTTTATATGGGTGAAGAGAGCTAATTGGTATTAGGTGCATGCAGTTGAAGTCAAGTGCCTGACTTTGCCTGACCCGATTAACAGGACATGTCCAGTACGATGTATGAGAGTTAGTCTTGTAACTCTCAGTCACTCTCTTCCTTGGCCCAGTGTTTGTGTAAAAAGGGGGGAATTGGGACTTCGGAGTATCCTACAAAATAGGACAGGGTAGATTAACAAAAAAGGGGGGAATGCTGCGTCTCACCATCGGCTGCCTCACCCCCTGAGAGAGAGATCCCTGGGGACTAGGAGGTGAGACACGCTCTGGTTTCTCACAAGTGCCACTGGTGCATCAGCGCTGCGTCGGTTTGTTGTGCATGCTGCTGTGGGGTTGAGTCAGTGGTTGAATTGGATGCAGGACAATCCTTCTGCTGGGTTGAGTCTGCGATCGAGACAGGTGAGTGGATGGCATCCAGCAGGTCAAGTCTGCATTTAAATTAGCATAGAGTAGCACCAGCAATTGGGTGGACCGATGCCATTGACTACAATGGGTTGAGCTAGTATGAGGATGGCTGAAAAGGTAGGTAAGAGGTTCGAAGATGCGTAGTGCCAAAAGCAGCACGACAAGTAGTGTTGTGGCTTGATGTGCATTGAGCACAGTCAAACTGGCTTGCAGATGTTTTGAGGCAATGAAACAGATCACCAGCCTTTTCTGAACTTATGAGAGGACCAATCCAGGGTCCAAAGGGTCAAGCAGAGGACTCATTTCCACACTTGCCTTTGAAGCTTCTGTCTTCACTGCTTTGGTAAATGACGTTGAAATAGGCTGTATCCAGTACAAGATTCCTGATTCCTGTTATACGTTTAATTGTTGTTGTTCTTTTTAGTACCTAGCTATGAATGAAAGAAGGATGGGGGTTCCACTTCCTCATAGGAAAGGGTTGAATCCTGGCACTTGTAAGAAGTCTCCTTTGCCTACGGACACCATACCCAAAGTGCCTTGTCCTGTAGGAAATGGGGGTGGAGGGTGGCAGGAAGATGTAACAAGCTCTAGCAGAAACCAATATGGTGGACCCCTGTCGTGAAATACAAAGTACCAAATTTGCCAATTAGGGCTTAGATGACTGCATTAGCAGCTGAAAACCAATAGTTTATTCAAAGTATGTGCTAAATGCTGAAAATAATGTGTGGTAGCGCCCCCATTACGCATTAGTGAGCTACAAGGAATATGCAGGCCTAGTAGGGGTGGTAGGTCACATTATCCATTGTGCATAGACAGGCAGGGCGGAGGCCCCAATTCAGTAGCTAATAGAGACATTATTGGAGTGTTTTGAGCATTATAGCACCTATATAGCGCTTAGATAGCCAATCTTTGAAGCGCTATAGACACTAAGCTATAAGTGCAGGCCTGGTAGAGCTTGCTCACATGGGGTTAATTGATTTCAGCTTCTCTGCCTTTGGAACTGTAGCTCTGCATGGCTTCATGAACAAATCCTCTTTTCCTGAGAAGGCCTAGTACGGCCTTGCACACACACTGATAAGACATTCCTGTGCTTTCGCAGAGGGGCTCCAAGTAGGGAGGGGCAGAGAAGAGAGCACGTTGGAAATTCACTGAGCTGGGTTTTTCCATGGGCAAACCTATATTTTGCACAGGGAAGGTTCTGGCACTGTGTGTCATGTTGATTGACGGCACGAGAGCACAAAAGGTGCACGCACCCAGAACATGGGCGGGAGATCGATCCGCGGACTTGGTTCAAGCAAGAGCGAGTGCCCGTAACAGGCTTCTGCGGCACCTTGCAGTGCTGTCATCTGAGTGGGGCTGGCAGCAGTTAGCTTAAGATTACCAGGGTCTCCAGCGCTGATTAATGACATCATCTCAAGGGGCGTAAAACTGTGTTTCTCTAAGTTTTGTGTTTCTCTAAGTTTTGTGATTCCTCTGAGTTTTGTACTCTTCTCCACATTGCCGCTAAATTTACTGTTCTGTTATATTATGCTTTTTGTCTGATAAATGCTACATTTATACTGACCATTTCAGTTCATGAGCATGAGTTCACTGCTTGGCACGATAGGACCTGTATTTTGGGCTGAATTGGGTGATTAATGCTAATAAGGGCTGTTCCCGAAGAAGAAACACCCCCTTTCAAGACAATCCCCTCTCTCTGCCTACCTCTGTCATCTGGCTCCTCCCTCTCCACCCCTTCCTATTTCTGAAGATTTAAAAGGTACTCCAGCAGTCAGCACCTTTGTATGCATGAGGCTTTATGTCAGTGCTGTCTTTGAAAGACCAGTTTCCAGAAGATCTCTGTTCATGAGGGTTTCCTTGAAGGAAGGAGTTGCTCTTCCTGCGGGAGTATCAAAGACGCAGCTCCTGGCCATTATCCCATGTGGCAGTAGTGTAGACAACCAGGACAGACAGGTAATACATATTGACCTTGTCATAGCTGAGAGCTTAGACTATTATGATATCACATTGATGTGGCTGTATAATTGTGTGACCTTAGTAGCTACAATGATATAACTGTCACAAAACATTAGGTCACTCCACAGATCCAATTGGGGTATGGACTCATGGGTAATCAAGAGATAAAGCAAATACACAAGTCCATACCATAGATTTAAAACATATTCACAACAATGTTAAGGATTCAAAATCTATACAGAACAACAGACAAATAATCGGGTAGGTAAACCAAACTGTATATACTCAAGATAAAATTAATTGCAATTGTACATCAAAGGAACAAACATCCTAAACAACAACCTGACCAAAGGAAACCAATCCAACAGGCATCCATCCGCAATCAAACACCACTCAGATTGACAAAAAGCAAAAAACACAACCAATCAAAACATCTACAAATCTTCTAACTACCACATATAAACTAAAACAGTGGAAGCAATGTTACCATCCTGCGCCAACCTATGCAATACTGTGCGCCACTACTCTGTAGCACATGGTACACAACATTTTAACACCTGCATGAAGTTATTCAAACTAAATCACAACTCATTTCATTCATAATTCGTTGGCATATTAAACAATATTTGGTTGCCAACTCGAGTTTCCGCTATTGGGTCAGTTGTTGATTCTAAGAGACCCAGCCTTCTTTAGGGCACTGGACCATCAAGGTGGTCAGGTGTGTTAATTAATCTGTCCTCCAGCGTAGTGCACACACGTAGAGGCTCCATTACTGTGGAAAAATATAACATGACAACTTAAGTCCAACCCCGTCGCTAAAGAGACTGTAATTCAATTTACATTTTTTATTTTCACCTATTTTGTTGCTGCTTGAAATGCAACCATAGAGAAGAGGTCACCACCGACACCTACTCTAGTGTTCCCAACCCCATCTAAACTATTCAGCATCAAAGTGAAGCTAGTAAAAGCACCGCAGCAAAAACCACAACTGTCAGCATGCAGCGTTTAGAGCAGCCAGGCCAAGCCACACAGCTGTAAAATACATGCCACACCTACTAAGGAAAAATACCTCCAGAAAACCTGTTAGTGGTAATGGTGGTCCGTGTAAGTATTTGGTGGGGCACTCAGGTCCTCGGTCGGGTTTCTCCTGCACAACACCCCTGTGTAAAGGGTGGAAGGGCCACTGATATCAGACCATGTCTTACGTGGTGGTTTTTCAATTTACACAACACAGTCAGTCCAATAGTTCCAAACTATCTTCATATCTTTCATGCTGAGTAGTCCAACACACCATGTCTTCTCTATCTGTAAGTACATAGGCATATATATATTCAATGAAAAAACTTTCTTGAAGGGACGTTATGGTTACAAGTAAAACCGAAAAAATACTGAAATTCGCCAGTTATGGTAAGCTAAGCAACCATAAATCGTGCCACCACTGTGCACTGCTAAGACTAACACCCAGGACACCCAGGACATCAAATATGACATTACAAATGTCATTGATAACATCACTGATGACATCACATATCTGGGCCGCTTGTTTTTGTTCACTGACATATATAGGCCAGGTGGTTTTGTTCACTGGCAGTCAGAATATTAAAATTGAAAAAGGTGCTATATATCTGGACGTTAACCTTGTCATATGTTTTTTAAGTACTTTCGTTAGGGTTTGGTCTCCGCTCATGTTGCACATACATGGGGAAATGAGCAGGCCTCAAACACACAATTCATTTGTACACATGAAGATAAACTTTAATGTCATTAACATTTTCTGATGATTCTGTTTCTTTCTTCCTTACTTTAGTTTCCCTCTATGTGCCTCTGATTTGTATGCATTGTAGTTATTCATATGTATTGTTTGTACTAGCACAAGTGTTGTAAGTCTTGAATTGTTAGCTAGTTATTACATGTTTAACATTACTCAAAACTCTGATAAGGTAGCATTCATTATTGTACTATCCAAAATTACAAGATTATAAATAGTTTACTTCTATGGTGCATGCTGCAGTCATTGCCTATGTTTATAGATGATTAGGTTTCTGTATTAACTTTAACACTCCAATACAATGATATTAGATGAGTACATTCTTTAATAGATTAAGTAGTTCACGATAGGTCTCCCGATCACCCCTGACATCTTGTTACCAACAATATAAACACAACTCGTTGTAGGGACTTTTCATCAAAAAGTTTTTCACATGTGAGGTCATCAGTGATGTCATCAATGACATTTGTGATGTCATCTTTGAGGTCCTGGGTGTTAGTCTTAGCAGTGCACGATGATAGCTCTAGTTATGGTTGCTTAGCTTACCATACCTGGAGATTTTCAGGGGTTTTTGGTTTTACTTGTAACCATAACGTCCCATTAAAAAAGTTTTTTCATTGAATTTCATAGGTTTTCATTAGTGAAACTTAACCATAACGTCCCCTTAACAACGTTTTTTTCTGTGAATTTCATGGGTTTTTACCAGTGTGTGCTATTTTCCTACAACTTACTAATATCATACTTACCCAATATAGCAATATTTGTGTCCAATTTACAAAGTGTCACCTTAAAACTCTGCCATTTCCCACCTTCTAGAATCATTTTTAACACTTCTTTTTGCAACTATTTCAACTAGTTTTGCATCCGTAGACATCTATGAACATCTGACTTCATTCTGGACCGTTTGGACTGTGCCACATGACCATACGCTGGCGCGCGGCATGATGAGGTGTCCGAGAACTCATCCATATTTCACAATAAGATCTGTGCTTCGCGGACAGTTCAGAACATTTTCTTTTGATCTAGGAACTTTCAACTTCAAAATTTCCCTTGCACAGCTCCAACACCTATTCCTACTCATTATCGATTAACAATCTAGTACACAGTACATACTTTTAGCAAAACTGCTGTTTATCTTAAAATGGCATCAGCTAATGCCATGCCTCCTCCCCAAGAGCCACCATCACTGCTGTAATCAAGGAGTATGAGAAACAATGCCCCCTACGTTAGAAATAACACACGCACAACATTTTCCCCTGTCCACTTACCCCTCCATATTAGTGTTTGGTGCCTCTTCTCTCATTTCCTCCCCACCTTTCGTTCTTAGCTATCCTGTCAAAAAAAAAAATGCATCCAAAAACAACAAAACAAATGTTCCTTTTCGAACCACCTTTCACAGTTAAAAAATATAACTAAAAAAAAACATATACACTCCACCTACTTTATATTTCGCAGTAAAGTACATAGACTCAATAAGATTTTCCAACATTTCCATTTGCATTTTGTGTTATGCTAATGGGAAGACTGTGGCTTTCATCCTCCGTTCCAGGGTCTGGTACGGTTGATACCGGCCCGGCAGCCCAAGTTATCAGCCTAAGTGAAGCGAGGGTGGATAACGAGGTCTCTGGACCATTATCCCCCCATTCCAGCCCCTGGAATTGGGATGAAGGCCATTATCACCCTAGGTTCCCAAAGCGGGAACCTGGGGTGCTAATAAAAGGATTTTTCTTCCTACACTGTGACGTTGCCCCCACTTGACAAAATCCATTCAAACTTTACGAAAACATTTATATCTAGATCTATAATCTTTTGCAAACCTTTGTGTAGATCTGTCAAATGGCACCTCATTTATAAGCCTTTACAATATTTTGGGACCCCCCCTCTAATTTTGCCCCCTTTTGACAGAATCCGACCAGACTCTGCAAAAACATTTATATCTAGATCTATTATCAGTTTGCCAAATTAAGTGTAGATTCGTCGAATGTCACCTCATTTATAAGCCTTTACATTATTTTGGGACCCCACCCTCTAATTTTGCCCCCTCTTGACAGAAATTCACCAAACTTTGCAGACTCATTTGGAGTCAGGTCAGGGACATAATTCCATAATTCCATGCAGTTTCATTGAGTGGTGCCAAAGTTATATGCCATCCATAAAATGTCCCCAAACATCTGAAGTGTCCCCGAACTTCTCAGTACTGTTCGCTAACATCCAAACTGTTTGCAGACTTTCGCAGCAACATTTTTTGTTGCTTCTTGCAGCCATATCCTATCCCATCCTCAACACCCCTCACCTCCCCAGAGATTATTTTATAAGTTTGACAAGTGCAATGTTGTTTTTTTTTAATATGTTTTTACAGCGATATCTGCGGACACTGGCCGCTGTCTGCAAATCCAAGATGGGGGACGCATCGAGGAAATGTGACGCACCTCACACTTCACTGCAACCAATCAGCAAACACGTTGATTGTCCGCAGACATGACATAGCCCCACTAGCAAATCAGGGTCCTGTCCGTGGAGCGAACAGGGAAGTGTGTCTGCGGAGCAGACATAGATATCACACATTTTTTGGACTTGGTCATTTAAAAAAAAACTACTGGACAGATTTTCACCAAATTAACAAAAGCACGCTTTCGGGACCAAGCCGTTGCTCCTGCCACAAATTTCGTGAAAATCAGTCCAGCGGTTTGGGTTGTAGGCATGAGCAAAGTTTTTTCCCATTATGTCTATGGGAAAAAAATAAATTTTGGGACCCCCTATAACTTTGCCCCCCCTTGACCAAACCTCACCAAACTTTGCAAAAAAAAATTCAGAGTGGCCCATATACTTTTTATGCAAAGTTTGGTGAGGATTCACTAAGGGGGAGGGAAGTTATATGCCGCCCACAAAGTGCCCTTCCTATGGGTTTATCAACTTAACCATAACTACATGGCCGCTACCGCAGGCCATGTAATATATGTATACATATTTATACATATATCATTCCCCAGCCCTGTGAATCCGGTTAAAATGGAGACGCGATAACAGAGCACACCCAAGTAGAGAACATAGCAGAGCGAGCAGAGTATGTAACATACACTCATCATTCTGTGTATGGTACTGAAGGCCGGCAACTTCATATGCCTCGTCAGGCTACAGAGACTCAGGCATAGCTTATCTTTGCAGTGCTACCACGTTGCATTCGGTCACAGGGAGGAGGCACCAAAATATTCTGGCGCCCAGACGCCCCCAGCTCTTTTTCCGGGAAGAACTGCAACATCTGACATAGGAGACCAGTGTCATGACATCATCGCCTTGTGCAAGGCCAGGGTATTAGTAAGGTTGTAGCACCTGGTCATACCAACTTCTGCTGAGTTATGGCCTTTTACTCAGCTGCTTACCCGGGTAGGTGCTTTGATTGACTAGAACCGAGAGGACAAGCAATGCGATTTCTCGTGTCAGTAAACTCTTTATTTTGCCAGCTTCCATGGTCGGCCCATTGAGTGGAACAGAACCGAGATACATTGGTAAGCTCTGATTGCATAAATAAATGACACGCCGCCAATTATAAGCATCTAAAGTGAGGTGAGCCCAGTGGCTTTGGGGTCGGGGGGAAGCACATTAAATGCAGGAAGGAACAGGGGTTCACCTCAAGCATGTGATAAGCATTTTGGCCGCCCCTTAGATGAACACCAAGTTGGCAACAGATGGAAGCAGGTGTACTTTTCAGAGGGAGCTTCCCCTCCAGCTCCCTCCATTATATTGGCACTCTAACGTTCATAATAACGGGCTGGTTGCAGCCTATTTCAAACCAAAGCCAAGCTGATGTTGGCTTTCTTTGACCCTGAATGTAACTGTGTATCCAAATGTCTGCGTGCGCGAGGACGACTTTGTGTGGATTGCCACTGAGTGTGGCTGGAGCAGCCAGCCCAGGAAATGCATAGTTACGAATCTCTTGTGCATCTAGTTATGGATTAGGAAAAAAAGAGGAATCCTAGCTCCTTATGTGTCTAGTTATCCGAGTCGTGGGGTCAGGAGAGCGTTTTTAAAATATAGATGGAATCTACATCAGAGAATTAAATCCTAACAGCAGGGGAGTTGCTAGGTCTAGAAAAGACCCGGGACTACGCTGATGTCGGAACTGTTGGGACTGGGGGCTAGCTACTGTTTTGGCTGTAGCTTCTGAGATTCTATCTGGGGCTACAACCAAAAGATCAGCCCCCTTACCCCCCCCCTAGCAACGCCCCTGCCTAACAGGATATGGCGGTACCCCCAATGGAGCCCCCAACATGTCGATTTTGTCTTCTTCAGGAATCAGTAGAGGATCTCCAACACGTGCTGCTATTATGGCCAGCTCATGCTGGGAAAAGCGCCCAGCACTTTAGAAAGTGTGGTCATGTTTTATTGAATTCAAGCAAAGAAGATCTCTGGAATGAGTGTGTGTTTGGTTGGACGACGTCCATTGTAATATCTGTTCTGGCCTTTTTAAACTCTTTTGAATTAATTTAACGATTGTCCTTTTTTAGGATCTTGTGGATCTCAAAGAGGAAAGGCGAAATAAATAGCTCCTCCCTAGTACTGAAGTAGTAGAGAAGAATATATTTTGACATTGTATGAAGATTTTATTTTTTTAAGTGCTTATTGTATGAAGTATTTTGTAAAGGTTTCTTTTTTCTGGCTTTACTTTTTCCTTTATTTTTCCTAATGATTCCGGAAGAGAGCCGCTCGCTCGGCCTTGCGAACAAAGTGAAACGTCCAGTCCTGATTGCGTATTTTCACTATAGGATGTGGAGAAGAAAAGGTGGCTTTGTGGGTGCTTGCACGTGGGCGAAGAAGTGCAAATTGCAAGTACTGATTTCTGGAATGTTAAATGGCATGGGATGGTTCTGCTCTGATTATGCTTACTGTAGGCTGACCGGTGAGAGTGCATACTCGAGAAAAGGAATTTGACAGATATTATGATTATTTTCTTCTGGACTTCTGCCTGAAGTGAAACTCACACCTTCAACTTGCAGAGTGGGGTTCAGATATTGCTCAGCTGGCACTGCCATTTTTGGAATTAAGTGGTCGGCATGGGAACATGATACAACTCTTGTTTAAATGAATTTTGGCAATCCTATTCTTCATGATGCCCAAGAGAGGTGTTTAGTTGCACAGGAAAACTACATGAAGATGTGTTCAACACCCCTTATGTTTAGCACAGCAGAGGTGTTTAGCCACCAAACAAACTTGATTCGCTTTAGGTGTAATGCTACATTTAGCGATGTTAGGTGTAATAATAAAGGGTTAACATACTTTTGCATAGCATCTCTTTATGAGCCTGTAGTCGGCCACTCATTACTTACATGGAGGTACAGTAGAGCCAGTCCTCATCCCATTCATGTCACCGAGATTATGAGCAAACCCATGTTGCCAGTATCTAAGGATATATCAATTACTAACGCGGAGCGAACTGGTGCTTTTTTACATTCTTCTCACCCATGTGATTCTATTATTGGAAATGTCAATAGAGTACATTTAAATAGACCGTTTATTGTGCTACAGGTGCACTTTCATCATCTAATAAGATATATAGAAAGCACCAGCTTCTGGGTCTTTGGGCCCAAAGAATTATGGTAATAAGCGACCATATGAACAGAAACAAGTAATACCCACGTTAGTTCATCCAAAAAGACTATTAATGGAATATATATTGGGGGATACTTGTCCGGTCATCTTAAATCGAAAAAATATACTGCCCTTATATGCCAAAATTCCTAATCTTAGGGCAATATCTACCAGGGATATCACATGGGTTGAGTTTATCGATGATAGAAGAACAGATTTTGTCATCATGGATATTACCTCTGGAACAGTATATGATGTGATCCTAAGAGATGTGTCCCCATTAACACAATTAGGATAAGATAACATTTGTACCTAGCTTGAGGAAATCCATAGAGAAGACAGATAACTACAAACAGGCTTTCGCTTTTCAGGACATTATGATATCGATAAAAGATCATACGGATTCGGGGCAAAGAATTCAACTGCTTCCTCTCCCTAGAGATAATCATTTGAAGGAGGATGATTGGTCAATTCGAATAATAAGGTCACCAATTCAATACTGGAACAGACTGGTCTTAAATGAAAATGTGAAATTGGTTTCATGGAACTCACGGGGGAATGTACATTCGTTCACTAATGTGGATTTGGGAGCCCCACTATTGAGTCATGCCATAGTTTTATTGCACGAAATGTGGTTATTATTTCGGCCAATATTGCAAAGTTATAATGTTTTATTTTAAATCCAACAGCTGAAAGTAATACGGGTGGTCTCCTCACAGGTGTTAATTCACAGCTTGTGGGGAAGAATAGTCGGGAATTGAATATTCAAAGAGGAGTGATGGGGCTAGTTTTGAATTTCTTGGTTGATAAGTTTAAGGTTAAGCTGTTTTTTTTAAATGTTATTTTATTGTAGAGCAGCGGAGCACTGTACAGAGTGTGGGTAGCCAGCATTTAGGCTGGCATCTTTTAACAGTAGCTCAGTATTGTGAGGTCTGTGCACCGGTATGTGGGTCCATTGGAATTAATCTTTGGTCAGGTGTTGTTAAAAAGCCAAGTTTTGAGAGATTTGTGAAATTGGAGAATTGTGAGGGCATTCTGAGTCGACACCGGGATCGAGTTCCAGATGATGGGTGCATGACAAGAGAAGGATTGTGGGCCCTCTCTCTTTGTGAACAATTTGTGATTCAAGCCAGTTTGTCAATTTGCTGCCAAGGAGCATATGCCACCAGATATGCAGAGTTTAGCCGCCAGGTACGTTGGTGTGCTACTTGTTACTGCTTTGTAGATTATACATGCAGTCATGAACAGTATGCTGGCTTGGTGTGGAAGCCATTATAGATCATGTAGATGGGGGTAATTTGGTCAAAATGCTCTGCTACCGTAGTAAGACATGTTGCAGTGTGGTGGACTGCTTGTAGAGGAGTCAACAAATGAACAGCTGGGATCCCTGTCAAGAGAGCATTTTCCCCATCGATGTGCAAGACCACAAGGGCCTGCGGAGGGATGAAGGGTTTGATTTTTCAAATGGTAGAGATTCTGAGCCAAGCTATTTAGGCCTTCTTGGCTATGTGTTTCTGGAAGGACAGATTGCTGTGGATCAAATCTTTCTAGGCAAATATCTTTCAACCATTGTTGGACAAGTTGTTTTTTTGGGGGTGGACCGATGAGGACAAATTCAGTCTTGGATGGGTTCAGTTTGAGGTAGGCAGTCGACATCCAGGACTGGATGATGGCTAGGTAATCGCAGAGATGAATGATGTCCTGCTCGCTATTTACTCTCATGTACATCTGATTATCGTCTGCGCATTGGTGGGCGGCTATATTGGGATGTTCTAAAAAGGATTGGTGAGGGGATGCAGCCTTAGGGGGAACTCTGCAGGAGACCTGGAGTCAGTTAAAATGCAACAAGTTAATCTGGACAGACTGGTGTCTGCCTGAGAGGTAGGAGGTAAGCAATTGTGGACAGTGCCAAATAATCCCATTGTGTAGCAAGTAGGGAGAGAAGGATGCAGTGGTCGACGGTTTCAAATACAGCCGAGAGGTCAAGGAGGATGGTGGCTGTCTCAATGCTACACTTAGGGTGGAACCCTGACTGTAATCATTTAGAAGGTGGATAGTTTGATTCTGGTGAGTAGTTGTCTAGCAAATACTTTTTCCAAGATGTTGGCAATAAAAGGGAGGTTCATATTGGGCCTGTAGTAGGCTATGTCATCTGGATCTAGGGTAGTTTTTTTCAAAAGAGATTGTATCAAACCAGTCTTGATGGTGTCCGGGAATGATCCTTTTTTGAGGGAGGAGCGCATTGAGCACCGGGCACATCAATTGTTTAATGATGGAGGCCAGAATAATATTGTCCAAGTAAGAAGTAGGTTTAAGGGAGGCAATCATTTTTAAGAGACCTGGGGGGAAGGATGGCAGAGAATTCTGTCCAGAGGGGCAGTGTGCGTGCTGGTGTGCATCGGATACAAATGCAGAGAGTTTGAGATTTTATGGTCTCTCAGATTTTGTCTATTTTTTCAATAAAAAATGTGTTGGTTTGTTAATATTTATTGCCATTTGAGCATCTGTAACATATCCGAATTCTTGGTAAGATTGGGAGATTTCTTTTACAAAATTGGATTAATAATAATCAGGCTGGTTTTATTATTGTAGCAAGTGATCATAACTCTACATGTCAGGTTTCCGACATCCTTAGCCAGCATTCTAATCTGATTAATGTGAATTTGACCTCGCAAAAGGAGTTACATGGAAGTCAGTGGCACTCCAAATTAACGGTTTTAGGTATTCAGATGTTGAATGGTAATGTGAGGGAGGGGTGATATGCCCCTCAATGTACTTGGAAGCAGGGTCATTCCAAGTCCATTATAGATAATGTTTATGTTGATCTGCGATTATTTTCTTATTGTTTGAATTTAAAAATGTTAAAATCAGCATTAAGTGATCATTATATGTTGAGGGCCCAGTTTCAGTTTAGAAAGGGAGAGAGTGAACGAATGTGTAGTCGACAGTTGATTGTGAAAAAGCACACACACTATGATCAGGTTGAATATGTCACAAATAAACAGGTTCAACAAAGTAATAATTAAACATTGGAATGTTGGTCAATATGATTGAAAATTATATACATTTAATCATAATGTATTTCACATGTACATTAAGGAGAAATTTGACTCATTGGCAACTCCTGGGAAATATATATTTTCTGGTAGTGCCAATGTTAGTAAACCTCGGCATCAATTCGATATTCTTGCTGCAGGGCATAAGAAGGAAATGAGACGTGCAATCAGAGTTATAAAGAGTGCCATATGAATCTTCAGTCAAAGTTGTCAGGAATCAAAAGCGTCAAACAAAAGTATAAAAACTGGATGACTAGCCATCGTCTATAGTAACACATTTATAAAAAGGGGATCTAAATCTGGGTACAACTCACTTTAACTTTACAGATGTATCTGAGTGGAACCTCAATATTACTCATGAAGTTATTCAGGATCTGATAGTAGCAGCCAGCTCAACTAGAGCAGCTGGGCCAAATAATCTAACTAATCAGATTTTAAGGCAACCGCACAGAGATGGGCTAACATTGTTTCATTCATCTTGGTCACACATATTGTTGTATGAAGGGAAAGTTGGCCCTAAACTTCTATATGGAACTCCTTATCTGGAAGATAACAGGCCCTCAGGGAGCTCCAATATCCTCAATTTCTCATACAGACTGCTTCTTATTATATAGTATCAAATGCAGAAGAGAAATCTACATATCATTGTTATAGTGGAGGATGTCTGACAATATGTTCAGTATCAAAATACTGTGTGTACTAGCTGATCCCTTCCTGAAACCGATTTGAAAGTCACTGAGGGCCCCATTAGCAGTGCAAGCAATCTAGACTTGCCAGAGACTTCACGAGCGCCCTACTTGTACACTGGAATAAAGATAGCCTTTTTCCAGGTGACAGGTATGTGACTTGATTCCATGATTTTTCCAAAGAAAAAGATTAGTGCCATCACCCAGATGTCTGTTTGCCTCTTGATAACTATATTTGCCAGGCCATCTGGCCTGGGAGCCTGAGATGCTTTCAGTTGAAGGAATACTTTGTGTATGCTCACGGCATCCACTTGCAATCCTGAGAAGGGGCAAACCGATGTTCAATCATCCCCCACCCCCTCAGCATTACCCAACTTAATGGCTATGGTAAGTCTCCCAACTTGCCTCATCGATGGGATTCACCATGAGGTGAGGCCTTGTATTCCTCAACTTATTCAAGTAGTTCCAGAATTTGTAGCTATTGTTGTACTTAAAAACTGTACATATTTTGCCATTCTGAATTCTGTATATTAAAACGGTAGGACTTAATCCAGTTATCATACATATTTCCCCCTTCCTTTTTCAATATGTTACTTATTTCTGCTGTATAGCCTGCTTTCCTATATATTTTAATGTTTTACCTGACAAGCCGCTTAGCGGCCCTTATAGTCGTGTCAAATATTTTCAGATTCTTTTTGTATATCTTAGTAGAAGGACTCCCTATAGGCAGGAAGACAGCAGTCTAATTTGTTATCCAAGCTGAAATAGCAGATGATGAGCGACTAGTAAGGAATTCCCAATCTCCAATTTGGTTTATCCTTATGTGCTTACTGGTGGCATTTAGGTTACAGTCTGTCCACCCTATTCTATTGGCACCTTGATTAAAATGACCTCATGATTACTGTACTCATTATGGGCAACAGTGAGGGATATCCCGTTTGACCAATACGGGTGTACGAAAATTTAATCCAAGGTGTCAGTATCTCCATGTATGGTTTCTAGGACAATCCCCTTCTGCTCTTTCATTGAGCATTACGATCATGCATACACCAAAGCCATCTCCTTCCCGGCTTGTCTTGCTTCTTAGTGCTGTTTGTACAAACCACCCCGAACCATCACACAGTTTATTATCCACACATGGTGCGTTGAAGTCCATCCCACAGCCCCAATAAGAAGCATATCCATAGCACAGGAATTATAATATTTTCATAGTGTTGTATAAATCCATCATTATTTGATCCATCTCACAACCTCCTGGCCGGTCAAACACATTTACCAGTAGAACTTCATGTATACTATCATTTGTAGGCATCAAAGGGTGCCCTGCAAGTATATGATTGTTTAACTCCACAGGAATGTCCCTGGATACAATGTTACCGCTTATGACCAGCAACATTCCCCCAAATAGGCGATCTTTAGCCCCCTTACGTGCCCGTTCTTGATAGATCCTATAACCATCCATTATTAGTGTGTCAATTAACCAACTTTATTGTAATAAGAAGGTATCTACCTCAAAAAGTATTTTCTGCCCCCTCCTCTTGTACTACTGGTGTAATGTTTGGGTCCACGCATGTTCCAGGACAACATCTTACACTGTCATGGCCTTTGTGTAGGCACTGTTGGCAGAAAAGAGGATAGCCATTGTCATCTTTGCCGTCTTGGTCATAGTCCTCCTTGCTCAAAATGTAATTCCTCAGATAATTCCCCTCCTTACAACTATTCATTGTGAACGTAATTTGTATGTTCCTGTCGGACTTGTCCAAGTGTACTGTATTGGATTTCGTTCTTACCAGCGGATCTTTATTATCTAGGCCATACCCCAATCTAAGAAAAGAGTGAATATGAGATTTTATCATATCTGCTATCACAGGTGATGTGCAAAGTACTCGCATGGTGGTGGATCAAGTATTCTCAATACATTCGATGTAATCAATGGTCCTCATTACGACCCAGGCGTTGGGCCATGGTGCTAACAGCACCATGGTCCATGCCGGTAATTTACCGACTCCGCCATGGCGGAATGGGGAATTACCGCCCCATTCCGAGGTTGGCGGGGCGGTAATTCCCCATGCCGCCATGGCCCTTCCCCATTCCCATTTTTGCCCCATATGGCTCAATGGGACTGGGGAAGGCGCTAATTACGGCACCGTATTTTACGGTGCCGCAATTAGCTCCTAGGTCCCTTTGCGGGTTGGTTTTTAAACGCCTGCTAAAAGCAGGCGTTAAAGTGCCACCCGCAAAGGGACCTCGTAATCAGGTGTTAAGGGTTTAACGGCGCCGCCACCCTTTACGGCGCCGTTAACCCCTTAACGCCTGGGTTGTAATGAGGGCCAATGTCTGTATTTAGCGGTCTTAGTAGGGGTATAAGTGATACATGTGTAAAATATAGCCCCTATTCAGTGTTTTGTTGGCCTTATGCTGAAAAAGGTGACATGTGGGGGAAAGAAGTCTCACCAATATAGGTTAATTCAAGCACTTAGTAATTTCAGGGCGCAGGTCCAATCAGAGGGGAACAAGTCAGGCTAGCATCATTGATGCTATCCGTGTTCTCGTTGGTGTGTGTCAGGTTAGCCATATTGACCTCATCTAAATCCTCTTCCGTGCTATGGATAGACTGATCGGCGCAGTTATCCACTTCTCTAACACTATTGTTCATCTGATGAACTGTATTCGTTTTCATTAGCCACCCATTAAGATCCCCTCTTGCCTTCACTCTCTTCAATTGTCGGTTTCTTCTTTCTCCCTTTTTGCATTGCCACTGTCAACCTTTCATCAGTCTCAGATGCTGTGTCCGTTGGCCAGACTTCCTTTCACTCCCTTTCTGTTTCTTTGTCTGCATTGACTCTTTCGTTTTCTATGCTCTCTTCGGGTCAGGCAAGAGTCTAGGTCTTCTTGTGTTCCCATGTCTATAATGGACATAGTTTGAAATATGTCTTCCAGCTTGGTGAACTCAAGTTCCTCCTCAGAAAGCTCCACAGGTTGTTCATACATGGCAGCCTCCAGTATAGTATTATCTGTGGTCAGTTTTGCATCATTTTTACTTGTCGCCACCTTGCATGAAAGGTCCACTCCATTAGCCAATGTTTGTCTCATGTCATCCAGTCACTGGATTCCCTTTACTTGTTCTAGCACTCCTTCATACATTTTGTCGCTAAATTGCAACAATCTTTTCAATGCAAAGTAATTGGTTTCTGGCTGACAGTTGCCAGGGATCCGGTAGTCATGCCATTGTTAGTAATTTGATCCAGCAAATTGCCGGCTGCAAAGAGTTCTTGAATGCCTGTGAGACTGTTGTTCACATCCATGTTTGCACTTGGTTGTTTATTCTTCATTGTGCTCAATGGGTCAGGTATCATTTGTAAGTCTGTGTTCACAGTTGTAATTTTGTTGACTTTTGTTATGAAGGGAATAACACAAATTTAATAGGGAGTTGTTGTCAGTACATGTGGGTTTCAATATGTCCCCCATGGAGTGTAAGCTGTTCTCAGTTTGAGCTGTTTCCTCTACTCCAGATGTGATTGCTCTATTAAAGTAAGTAGTTGCTCTACTTTTATCACACATTCGTGTGGATGCCTACTTATTATTGTTGTTCATGGGGCAGGTTCATTCCCTACAGTCACGTTTATAGTGACCCAGTTAGTGGGATTTCCACATGTGTGATGGCTATGATCTGCCAAAGGTACATCCTCAGGTAAGTTGTTATATGGGCAAATGAAGACACCAGTCACTTGCTACAATGGAGAACTATCACCGGTGTCTCCAATATCCAATTCCTGCAGTCACATCACGCTTTGCACCAGCCAGCAGTTTTGACTAAAGCATGCTATTCAGATAGCGGTCCTCCAGGAAACAATGGTCCTCAATCAGAGTTCCACCACAGTGTCTGCAAAGGACTGCGCACTCCTCTGCAATCCAATGTATTGGTCTCCCTAAGCAGAATTGCTAGACAGTAAGGGGTCTCTGTGTGCCCTTATATCTACGACTGGTTAATTCAGTGTCCAAGCAAGGAGGCTGCTGTTGATGGAGCATTGGTAACATGCAACCCATTTATAACCGTTGGTTTCCTGATCAACATGGAGAAATGTCACCTAATTCTATTGCAGAGACATCCGTTCAAAGGGGCCTTCTTCGACACCAGAGGGGGATATTTCATTGCTAGAATGTCATTCATTCACTTTGTACAACACTCAGTAGTATATTCCTATATCAACACTCTTACCAATGGCTCAGTCTCCAGGTGCTGATGGCAAAATGAGTTTTTGTCATTCACTGGAGTCACCTGTCTGAGGTCACTGAACTTCAGGCTCCGGTGCCATTAGAGGTATTAGGCACATCACAGCACAAGGGTTTCACCTGGACCCTGCGGATCTAGTCATCATTACAAAAGACACCAGCTCTTTGGGCTGGGGAGCCCTATGATCTGTGGGAGCAGTCCAGGGGAGATGATGGACCTTCCTGAAATCATAAATGGCCTCCAACTTGAGGCAATCTACCGGCACTAAGGTTTTCTCTCCTTTATTCAAGAGAAAGCCATTCTAGTAAAGACTGAAAAAGCTACAACCATGACTTATGTGAAGAGACGGGTCCCAGTAATTTGAGAAGTTGTCCTTCACCCTGAGGATTTGGGCAGAGAGACACACATTCTGTCCCTAAGGGCGTCCATCAGAAATGGGTTTGTCAATGGGGCACGCTGATTCCTTCTCACATCCAAGTGAGGGGATTGCCCTGGAAGATTTGTTCACCTCTGCAGCTAACAGCCTCCTTTAAATATTTAGCACCAGGCTTTTCCTCATCTGGGACCTAAGGGCGGTTGGGGGGTACGGGTGCTCTGCCCCCGACCTGCAAAGCTATTGTCTGCTTCCCTACCCCAATTCAGTGTTACCCATAGTTCTGATGAAACACAGACCAAATGGATCTGGATAGCACCCTATTTGGCCCAGAATGTACTTGTGCAAGGTTACTCCAGTTGTCAATGGCCCCCTTTTCTGAGGATTCGCCCTCATCCGTCACAAGTTATCTGGATATTCAGGCTCTCCTCAGTTGGTCTTGGGCAGAGTGGCTCTTGGAAGGGAAGTCATTTCAAGACAATGATTTTTCTGAGGCTATGATACAAGGTTTATACAGCACCATAAACACTCTACCCTTCGGTTTTACAATGATTTGAAAATGCACCCAAATGTCTTCAGAAATTCCAGAAGGAACCCTCCTCTACACCCCAAAGAGCCATGGATCCAGCCATTTTTAAATGGAGGTTTTTGGATTAGGGATGGCCCTCTGAGGGCCCAGTAGACCACCATTCAGGCTATTAGATGCCCATGGGGTTCAGTACCTTCAGATCTATCCTCAGTCTTGCCATTGGCCACCCCCACCCCACTTTTCTGGTTCATTATTTCCTTCATGAGATTTGCCTCTGGTCCCAAGAGCTCCCCAATTCATGCCCCTAAACATAAAACAAGAGACATGTATCCCTTTAAAAGTCTTCATTGTGGCCTTCACCTCAGTTTGGGGGAAGTTGGCGCTCTTTTCCACAAGCCTCCACACAGAGATTTTAGTGGAAACAGTTACAGTCTACTCAAAGGTGGTATACATAATTCCCTTATCCAAAGTCATGTCTGGCCAGGGATGTGACTGGGGGGGGGTGGTATCCCAGAGTCTTTTGATGTGAGGATGACCTTTCCCATTTACTGCATCCTTTTTGGATTCAGTCAACTAGTTGGTCACCTATGGGGCTGCAGGCAGGGGAAGAAAGTGTCCTCTGCTACTATCAGCAGATGTGTAAAGGGGGCCATTTCTCTGGTGTATCCAGTCTCTGGGTCACAGCTTTGGGGAGGGGATGCAGGCCTTATTCACATCTACTTCCTCAGCACAGGCTAGATGGTCTCCTTGAAGGAGAGCTGTCACCTTGTCAGCCCCCTCTACATTGATGCACTATTAAAGACCACACATCCCAGAGACATGGATTGGTGCCTTTGCTACAGGGTTTCTCCAGGTCCCACTGTCATGACCATTGATTTTTTGCAATAAAATCACTAAGGGTGTTGCAATCGTTTTCGGCTCCACCTCTCCGATTTTCGGCTCTACACACTCCGATCGTTGGCATTCTTCCTGGATGAGCACTGGGAAGAAGAGGGGCTGGTTTTAAAAGGCTGAATTACTTACCAGTTATCTTCCTTGCATCTAGTCCTGCTCATCCTCATCAAAATACATGGTTCAGGCCTCAAAAGATAATATGAGGAGCAGGCCATGGGTAAGTTAATAACCCAGATGGGGGAGGTATTTTTACTTAAAAGGGCTAATCAATGGATTGAACTGTGCTAAAACAGATGCCTTCATAGATGGCACAGTAACAAGGAGACATGGGGTAATGACATTTCTAGGAAATTATGCAGTCATTGGGCCTCATTACAATTTTGGCGGTAGCCATGCCGCTATTGGCGGCATGGCTGCCGCCAAAATCGGGTCCGGGTTCCCAGAATGGGGAATTACCAGGCCATTCCGAGTTCGGAGGGCCCAGTAATTCCTCCCTCCAGGAACCCGGACCCGGACCTTCCCCATTCCCATTCAGCCCGTATTGGGCTGAATGGGGGAGGGAGCAAACAACGGGCCGATTACAAGCGGCCCGTTGTTTGCTCCCTCTTCCCCTCGCAGGACCCGGTAAGCACGCCTGGTTTGACCAAGCGTTACTTACCGGGTCCCACGAGGAGAGCTTGTAATGAGGCGGAACGGGTTTAACGGGTCCGGCCCCTTTAGCGGGTCCCGTTAACCCGTTCCGCCTCACTTGTAATGAGGCCCATTGTCTGTTTAGAAACAAGGGGTTCATTACAGGTTTGGCAGTGCAGGATACCAGTAACACAATTACCACACCAAACTCAGAATTGG
Source organism: Ambystoma mexicanum (assembly GCF_040938575.1). NCBI lineage: Eukaryota > Metazoa > Chordata > Amphibia > Caudata > Ambystomatidae > Ambystoma > Ambystoma mexicanum. Next base: position 376,693,403 of record NC_090926.1, on the reverse strand, counting down.
ACCTTAATGTGGAGGAAAAACCTCCAGCACTTGCCTGGTAGTGTTTGATTAGTCTGAATTACTTCCCACAGTAAATGCTGAATAACCCAATGCACTCCACTCATGGGGACCATTACTGAAATGTATAATCTGGCAGATATACTGTCAGAACTAGTTAGATAGTGGACTACTTTGGTAGTATACCCACCAGAAATACCAACAAACTCATAAAGAGGTCCAACGTGTTTTTGTTTTGTCCATCATAGTTACATTCTCCAAGTTGACATAGTACAACTTCCTGTAAGTCGGTGGGAAAGGACCAAAGAATTTCAAATGCTTGCAGGGTCCACAGTCTTCTGGTCATCACAAACATGGCAATGCACCTTCTTACTCTCGCTGTATTCAGAAACTAATAAAAATGAAGGAGGAATGAAGGAGACAAGTAAAACCCACATATTTCTAGGCATTGACAGGAATGGTTAGTAGGAGACTTTGGAATGGACTTGGCCTGATGCTTGCCCTAAACTGATGGATTTTTGGTGATGGCCATTTATACTCCTACTAAGAAGCCCGAGAAGGGAATCACCTCAATACAGGAACATCTTTGTACTTGCCATAAAAGGTGAAACAATAGGTGGGGCCAATGATCCAACACAAACAGGAAAGAAACCCCCAAAAAGAAATATGGGATCTCTGCTTAGTTAGTACATAAGATGCAGAACCTGTAACCAGTGAACTTTTACCACTCCTGCTTCAGCAGGACACTATCTGAAACCGGAAGGTCCAGCTCCTGCCTCTACCCCACAACAAGGAAAAGGGGCTCTGGATCATCACTTCTTGGTGGTTAGAGAAACACTGCTTGCCCTGAAAGCCACACTACCCAACAGTTATTTCACTCTCTCTCAGGGATTGGCTATTTAATAATCAGGCCAACACATCATTATTCTTCTTCTCTGTTGTCAGCCATTGCAAATAGGCCAGGTTTACAGGAGACCGTGTTTCCCTGGGATCACTTTATTTAGTATTTATTTTCCTTCATTTATAACACGCACAAAAACCCAGAGGCATTGAGGTGCTGTTACAGGTACCAATTACATGTGGCCAGCTGGTATTTGATAGGTAATGCAGACAGATTATAGTTACATTCTGGGTAATAAGACAGACAGTCTTAACAGAATAGTGGTGTGTTCCATGAAAGTAGTGAGATGGGCGGATCAATGGAGAGCATGCGCAATTAAGTAAACAGCCAGGTTTTGAGCACTTTGTGGAAAGCCCAATAAGATTCTTCCACTCTTGGTGTACGTAGTAGACCATTCCATTGTTTGGCTGCAATGGACGAAAAGCTGGAGCCTCCCGCTTTGGATCGTTTGAATTTAGGCTGGAATAGCCCATGGGTGTACAATGTACTAGTGGTCAAGCAGAAAGCACCAGTTCAAGTGGAATGATACTAGAGTTGTACGCTATTCATCAACCTGTAAATAGATTAACAGTTATATTTCTGTGAATTCAACCAGCAGCAGGAGTCCTTCAAATGGTGAACCCTCCACCTAGAGGTTCATAGTACAATGAAATAATCCTGGGAATTGTTGATGGACTGACACTGCGCTTGGAACTAATATTCTGAATCAATGTACTGATATCCAAGTAATAATGTAATCACAATCATAAGATTGATGTTGAAAATAAAAGTCCACTCATAAAGTCTTGATCACATTTTTCTTTGTATTAGTAGCCATAGCCGACACGTGTTTCGACCGTGTAGGTCGTTCTCAAGGCTATTAGTCAATAAGGAATTGAGTAATTTGATCCATGAATAAAACAAAATATAGACAAAGACATAATTGCAGTGTCATCATGTTAAATGGTAAATAAATACCTAACAGAAAAATTCACCAGTGAATAAATCAAAAACAAAATAACGAATACCATACCATAGCAGATGAACGGGGTTTAGGTAAACAAGCGTACATGGAAAAAATGAAAAGAGGACATTTTCAGTACATATTTATATACATTGTTAACATGAATTCCTGATTAAATAGTATCTTTGCTGTGTAAGTTGACAAAAACTAGAATCATGGTGTATTGATACACAATAGGCAAAACCGGGCGTGCTTCACCAATGATGACCCCCTTGGAGTACATATTACGAGAGCCCATGTGTCAGAAAGGTATGGCTACCCTTAAATTTGTAAGTGCAAGGAAGAACTTAACCGATGCACGTGTATGCCACGCAATTGTGAGAATCAGATTCCTTGTGCGGAAAAATAAATGCTTACCAACCAATGTGCTTGTACTTCTAACAGCCTGTAAATACAATTGCACAATATGACATATAAATTTATTAAATTGTATACAAGAAGCAATATTGGAATGTTTGTGAGCTGTCAATTAAATAGTGCATGGCCTCTTCCATTGTATCTTCGGAGGCTATTAGAGATGCAATCTGTTTGACCACTGTGGAGTGTGCTTCACTGCTGCACTTTTAGATGCATGTTTTGCAGTCGTGCCATATGCAAGCTCAATTTTGGATATTCAAATTGGCTTAATTTGGAAGTCGGCCAGTGTAGGAATCCGAATTGGGATGACCTAGGTGGATTCAGAATACACCCACAGCACTTAACTTATGTACTCATTAACAAGGGTTGGAACCCCAATGAAACATGACAACAGGACTCATTGAATTGCACCAGATATGAGCCGTTAGAAAAGCTGTGTACGTGACTGTTAAAAAATGCAATTGGTGCAACAGGAAGTGTTAATTTAGTGTTACTGTCACAGGAATTTACTAGTGCAGCATGTGCACAAGCTATGTGAGTATAGCCTTTGCATGCACGTAATGAGTACAGTATTATTTCGGGACTTGAAGGTGTGACACATGCATGTGAATACAGAACAACATAGTCTTCCCTGATCCAGGTGTCATTAACCAAGCGCACATTACCCCACATACCATGGAAGGTGTTGTATGAAGGGAAATATTTAACACACCATGAAAAATCTAATTGGTCAAGCCTGGTGCCCAGGCAGATGATGCTGCAAAACTCTTTGTAAGTACATTAAGCAAAAATAACATAGAGCCTGACATCACCTGGCATACTGCAACCTTGGACAAGTTAAGTGCATTTATTTGTTCTGGCCATGAAATTACATTCCAATCTGGGACTCCTCTACTAAGAGTGTCCAGAAAATCTGTTACCACAAACAGACTTGCTGCAGCTTCTTGGTCACTTCCAAGTCATTTTAATTCAATCTCACTACTCCTGTAATGACATCTCTTAGTGCATAGAAGCCCTGCTCTAGCATGAAGTCCTAGCTGCACTGCCTCACTTTCAGTCTGCAGGATTTTTATTATTGCTTGTGACCAAGTGTAAGTTCCACCTGTTATGGATCACAGGGTACTCTAGGGTTGGAGGTGGTGCAGATAGCTGATCTCTTGAAACACCCACTCTGTGTGATCCTCAGGACAGTAGCTGACTGCATGATAGCTGTCCAAGTCTCTTCTTCTATGAAGCTATCTAGAGATTTTATCACCTCACTCAGGTGATACTGCAAAGGCATTCCTTGACACAGCTTACCCCTGGATATAGCTCGTGTCAGGGAAGTGTTATGGGAATTCCAAGCCCTATATGGGCCCACACTGCTTCCTGCTTTTCTTTTATTGCATTAATTTGCTTGAACTGCCCAAAATACAGGCCTCCCTGACGCATAAGTAATATGCTTGGTGCGATTGCGTTATTTTTCTTCTCTATAGAACGCACTGCAGAACTCACCTTCTTCCCTCTTCCAGTCTGGGTAGAAGCTCAAGCTCCTATTACTGCAAGTGGTCTGGAACTGCATATAATTTAAAAAAAAATACATCAAATGTGGGAATCTACATGCCATGTCTAATGTATGAACACCACTTGATTTGCCATTTCTGTTGACCTCAAGTAGACCACAGAGGGACATTTTTCCGCCAAGTTTCAAAAGTATTCTCTGTCGGAAATGACTGAATCTGTAACATACATGTGTTGTGCATCATGTGGCTCTTGAGGGAAATTTATACTGGTTTTCAAACATGTAATCCCCTGCTTGGTATGGTCTCAGTGAAATGTATCGGAACTGTGCTTGGAATTCAGGAATATCGGATTGTAAAGGTACTGCACAGTTTTCCCAGAAAGTGTATTTGGCCCACAGGATGGGCTCACACTTGGCAAGTAAAGAAGCATTTTAATAGAACACATAACACACATGGGACCCCATCTCGTGAAGATCATCAAAAACATCAAACAATGCATTTTGCGCAAATGTCTGGAGCATAGTTACAGTTCTCTATATGTTCTGGACACAGGATTGCAGGGTGCAAACAATCTGGATTCATCAATCACAGAAAAAGTGTGCACTTGCAGCTGCGTGGCTGGGCCATTAAATGTCTCAAACGATGGCATCCACACATGACCCATGGTTAGAGGAAACATTTGTATTGAAGCTGGAGTTCCTGGCTCTTGGAGCTCTCTTTTCTGTCTAACATATGTGAAGAACTTAAAGGCTTTAGAACAACTTATTTGCTAGCAGGTGGAGTGGAATCCTTACTCATAAAATGCCACAAAGTCAGTGAGATGAGAAGCACAGTGAGGCTCAGCCACAGTAGAAGGAAATATACTGCCATCATTATATAACACGGTTTCAGAAAATCTGTCCAAAATAATTATTTCATTACTTTAGCAACCAGAAAGGCTTTCTGTTTCCACATTGGCAGACCTGCAGTACTTCCCTGAATTGTGGCGTCCTACTCAAGAGTGGCATAATCTTCCTCATCTTGAAGGCCGATCATCATCATTTGTTAGATAACCATCTGTTCTTCTGCATGCTCCTCAACTGGAAGAGGAGGATTGCATGGTAACATTGCAGTACCCATCTGGAGCGGGTTTCAGGTGATCCACAGAAACTTGTCTGGTATCTCTCTTGGGTGATGTTGCGGGCAGGACAGCAGTTCTGGGTCCTTTCATTCTGATTACTTGCACTTCTGGTCTGTAAAACGGCCTGTCTTGATATGGGCAAAATCTTCCTCGGGGCCAGCCCTTTGAGAGCAAAAATACCCAATTCAGCCCAAAATACAGGTTCTATTGTGCTGAGCAGTGATCTCATGCTAGTGACAAATGACACCCTCAAAGTTTTAGCATATTTATTCTAAGCAGTGAATTTCATATACATTTGGGATTCAAGTTAAAGAATATTACAAAGCATAAACTTAGAACAATGCAAAATATAGTGAAACATGGAACTTAGATAAACATAGAGAAACATAGAGAAATATAGAGAAACATAGAGAAACATAGAGAAAAATAGAGAAACACAGTCTTACGTCCCTTTAATCAGCACTGGGAGACCTGGCTTTTCATAAGCTAGCTGTAAAAACAAGCCCCGCTCAGAAAAACAATGCTGGAGGACACCGTGAGAGCCAATTCCGGGCACTTGACCGTGCATGAATCAAGTCCACAGGACGATCTCCCCACGAGTCATGTGGGCATGGATATTTTATAATCTCTTGCTGTCAGTCACCATGACGCACAGTTCCAGAACTTTCCCTGTGCAACTGGCTCATGGAAAAAACCCAACTCTCTCTGAGAGGCACCCTGCTCGCTCCTACCCCTCCCTGGTTCCCATCTGCGCTGGCTGAGGAATGTCTTATCAGTACCTTCCCAGAGAAAAGGAAGATTAGCTTGGAGCCAGGGCTACCGTTAGTGAGGCTGAATATTCTAAGGGAAGCAGGGATGTATTAACCCCATCTGCAAGCTCTAAAAGGCATGCACTCATAGCTTAGTGTTTATAGCGCTTAAGACTGGCTATCTAAGCGCTATATATTGGTGCCATGATGTTCCAAACACTCCAAAAATACCTATTAGCTACATAGCTGGGGCCCTCTCCCTGCCTGTCTATCAACAATGCATAATGTGACCTATTTCATACTAGGCCTGCATATTCCTTGTAGCTCACTACTGCATAATGGAAGTGCTACAACAGACTACTGTCAGCATTTTTAGCACATACTTTGAATACACTATTGGCTTTCAGCGGCTAATGCTGTCATCTAAAGCCCTGATTGGCAAGGTTGCAATTTCGTGTATCACTACATTCCACCCCTATTCAACGTTTGTGCGACAAATGCTGACTAATACCTATCAATATAGTATTTAGTGCAGTGATAAAGACCTTGGGGCTTTGCAAGAGGTTTAAGCAAACTATCTTCTAGCGGTTAGTTAGCGTGGCATGCAAGGTAAAACACTACCTAAACAAAAATGTACACAAAGTGAACAGTGACATATACCCTTGCCAAAACCTGGCCTACACAAAGTGAACATGGACATTTACTCTAGCCAAAACCTGGCCTACACAAAAATACCTACACCAAGTGAACATGGACATTTACTCTAGCCAAAACATGGCCTACACAAAAATACCTAAATCAATTTTGTATAACTGATTGTCAGTTAAAAAGCAGCATGCAGTTAAAATGTCAAGGCAATCCAGTGTAGTCTAATCTACAATGCACTATTGCATTTATGTATGGTTACCAATTCTAAAACCTGGCAGCCTTTCACTCTAAGGGCCTACCTCCCCCTGATCCCAGGGCATTCAAGCGTGACTATGGGCTGTGTGACTAGACACTTCCCCCAGGTAGGTGGAACCCAACCAGAAACCATCTAATTTCGTGAACAAGGTGAACCCATGGGCACCAGGATGTCTAAATAAAAACAATTCTACTAATTTACATCAAAGCAATGGCATGTGTTATTCATGCAATCAAAAAACAAGCAATTCAATCCATATGTATGCTGGTAACTGTAGCTCTGCGTGCCAGTGAGTGGAGGATGGTCGCCCCCACCCAGTAAAAAGCCAACACCTGCTGATTAAACAATGTTTGCCATACAATGCATCGTGTGTATTTAGCAGTCTTGTTGACCTGCCCTATGGCAGACAAAAATGTCTTCATGTCTAAAATTCTGTCATCTTAAATTGGCTGTCAATACTTGTAGCAGTGCTGGGCATATCAATGGGCCCCACTAGGCCAGAGGTTCTATAGCAGAGCTGGCATCAGAACCCATAGTGGCTAGTTTATTGTGCACAGTTTCTATGTCACAAGCATATAAAGCTCCTGCAATTAATGAATCTAGCTCCCTAGCTACGCGCACTCTAGTGATGGGCCATAGAAATGGACTCCATTTGTAGCAGCTTGGTAGTACTAAGGAAACATTGCCTCATGATAAATCTATGTCTAAGTGTATCACTGTAATAATGAAGGTGTGCATTACCAGCCTACAATTTACATGTTGTCTTACTACTGGAAAATCTAACAGGTTCACAGTGTCTACCTTCTGTGACTTGGAGAATACCCTTCTTCAAGTGGGATATCTACCATATACAATAATAACTTTAGCCACAAACACCATACTACTATCCGGCAGTGGCTGTTTCATCACACCATGGTAAAATGCCTTAGTCAAGTTATAGTCCATAAAATCTTGGCGAGAACACTCGCTGCAGTTCTTGGTCAGAAAAACATCACATTAGACAGATTAATAAATTGTTGTATCCATTCAGTGACAAAAGATGCCCGACAATGTGCCTGGCCAGTACACTAGCAATTCCATGTGGATACTCATTTGTAGCGCTTTTCCAAAGAATTATTCCAAATGTCTACAATCAAAAGGTGACTCTTTGCATTAGTGTGCTGGAGACAGCTGTCCCCACAAAAACATGAAACTGGTTGGTTTAACAAAAACCGTGTCACACTCTGTGTCATAAAATCAAACATCAAGTCAGTCATGGTTTCATTTACCTGCCTTAAGCTGGCTGTAAAAGTATCCAGTGTTTCAAAGATTACCATTTCAAATTATAGCTCATACACTTGGCAGCATTACTTCAATTAAGAATCTTAACCTACGCACAGGTGACTTTGATGTGCGCACTCATCTTATCTCAAAATAAATTACGCTCCTGCTTGCATAATTCTGCTGCCCCAACAGTTCATAAATCATTTTCCTGCCTACGTGCAATGTAGAATATTTTTATTTTTCTTCAAAAAGCAAAACATCTCTGGTTAAAGCAATTCAGTTGGAAGAGTAAAACCATTTCGTTTTTTCAGATTCATCTCAACAGTGCATTTAAAAACCATTTTTCAATGTGTTAGCATTCAATTGCTGTGTCACACAGCTGTTTGTGGTGCCTGATGTTACAGTCCACAATTCATTGTCCATAGTCCTTTAAACAAGAAAGGGCAAAACATGTCAATTAAGTTATTTCCAGCAACTGAGTCATTTGAATGTGTAGCATCAAATACTTGATAATTAGCCAAGTCTGCACCGTGCCAGCTCAGCAGAAGTTATTACTCTGTTGGACACTTTTCGCAGGTTGCAGCAGCGTTGAGTGCGGTGCAGGGCACGTTAAAGTTGACTCGCATATCAGTAACTCGCATACTCTATGAGATCAGTGTCACCCACAAACTGCACACATCTATTTCTGATATTGTGAAATGCCTTGTCGTTTTTGCCTAGGCAAAATACAAACAGAAATGTTAGGATTTCATCAAAAGTTCAATATCATTATTCTTCATGTTAGGATGTCATCAAAACTTCAATATCATTATTCTTCATGTTAGGATGTCATCAAAAACTTCAATATCAGCGTTATCCACCCCTTCCCATAATACCACCCCCATCTTCAAAAAGTCTCATCAGGTAACTACACACTTTGTCATTGCTACTGCAATTATTTATCACCCTTCTGCATGTTTCTGGGGGCTTATTTACACTCAACCATACGGGGTGTAACTGCCTAATCACAAACTCATTTGTGCAATGCAATCATAGCTGGTCAATGGTACCTCAGACTGATCTGTGCTTTTACAAAGCCATATAGTAAGTACCCAGGTCGCACAATGCTTTTCTTTTTCACCAAAGCGATCACCAATGCCAGGCGCCAACTTGCTTCCAGTGTCTCATGATCTTGATTTAGTTTGCCCTGCTGGCATCACTCCATTTTTCAAAGGTAAAGTCTTTCAGTCCAATACCGCTTACAGTTGCACAAGCAGCTGTTTATTTTTCTTTCCTTACAGGCAGTGTCTTTTCAAGCCTCTGGTTTTTTCACTTGTCATTTTTTCAAAGGGTGTTTGCTGTTTCTTGAACCACCCCTTTGAGTGCGATAGTCTAAGTCAGTTTCTTTTGTTGCTTCAACAAATCATTCATTCTTGCACTAAGCCATGAGGCTTCTGGATCATGGCTAATGTGCAGTGTTCATGTTATACTTCAAAGCCCCGCTCTGCATGTTGTCTCTTGCAAAACGGCTAAGCACTTTTGTCAGTTTTGCTTCCATCTGGAATGCCATAATGTCTCTGTCAGTTACTCCATCCCTGGCAATGTAGCTTGCAGTTTGCCAGATGTGTATTTTCTCTTCTCAAAGCGCCTAGAGGTTTCTTCTCCAGTGCACAGCGCTTTACTTCAGTTCACATCACATGGAGCACTGGAATGCAGCTTGCACAGCAATAGCGTTTCACTTCACATCACATCACATGGGAATGCGGTTTGCACAGTAATGTCTGTTGGAATGGGCAGCTGTCTTTTCTTGGCCCATTCACAGATGCATAGGTAAATGTTCAGATGTGATGTGCCCGTCTGCCATCCTGCATGAAGCCTTTGTTTCCCTACCACAGTTTCACTGGGCAAATGCTTTACTTCTGAACAGCTCTCTGTCTTTGCTCCCCCTTCCTCAGGAATGCAGGCATTGTTTATCTTTCGTGTGCACCTGGCAGCGCCATGAGCACGCAGCTTATCTCTTTTGCCTATAACTCTTATACTGTGGCGGCTTCAATGGGAAGCACTCGTTCAAGACAGTTCATCCAGATTAACTCTTTCTTGTACTGTTTCTGCTTTTGTTTGCCTTCGCGCACCTCGCCCAAAACAGCTTCAAGGCACAAGCTCTGCACACACAGCAAGACTCTTGTTTTCAAAAGCGGCACTTTTCTTGTCATCAGATTCTACTCCATGTAATTTTGTAGTTTTGGCTTCACGAGCTGAATCCAAAATAATGTGCGATCTTTCAAGAGAACTCACAACCCATTAAATCTTTGTGCTATCTTATCACACACAGATGTCAATTCTGTTGTACCATTGCCAAACTATAACCACTCATTTCAGTGCATTTAAAAAATAAAAATGCCAATGTTTAGTGCAGCTCCCTGCACGTTTTCCTGCAAGAACAACCCACACTCTATTACTTGTGGGCTGTTTAATGTGTCAACAACATTTTTTCATCATGTATCACAGTCAACAGGTCACTATTTCCAAATCATACATCACTTATAAGGCAACAGCACAAATCCATGGCATAGCATGGGATCAAAAATACTCCAGGGGCAATTTAGAAAAATATAAATTGTTTTTCCCCCCAACCATTGCAAACTGATTCTGCAAATTCAAATCAATACACAAAAATCGAAAATCCAAATAACATTCACTCATTTTCCTTTTAAGTGAGTCTCTCACCCATTAAAAGCATGGCACAGCCTAAAATGCAATATAACCATTTTAGTGTGTTTCCTTTAAAACAGAATTCGCCACCACCAGCACATGGAATTTTACAGTTGCCAAAAGAAAAACACAAACCCTTTAGGCTCTCAGCACAGATGTTACTCATTCTCCTAAGCATGGCTCCTCATTATTCAGGAATGCCAACATTCAAAAGCATACATCAAAAAAGCGAACCTTCGCCTCCGAACATTACAGCCCCCACTCGCTAGCACACTGGGGCTGAGTCAATGGTTAAATCACTATTCACAATTTGCATGTCAAATTCTTGCAATTATTTTTTCCCTGCCCTCATGACAGAATAGAGATGAGAACTCCGTCTCACTATGCATTCCAAATTACAACTTTAAACTGGGGAAACCGCATGATAAAATTCTTTTCTAATTGAGCATACATCTTTCTTAACCATTCATCGGAGTGCTTTAAACAAAGCCATTTCCCGCTTGTTTATCGCCTTGTACTCCCTGGCACCAATCCCATGCAATAAGTCAGTCACGACTGATTTACTGAAGGGAGTCTTAACCACACAAGCTATCGGCCACGGCAAGCCGACACAACATTGCTGCCTTTTGAAGTCTCAGAGCTGCAGTGAGACCACCAAGGAAATGCGACAGCCTGCTCCCCACTCTACACTGTGTTCTCTCACACCATTTGTCATGTCAGCATGGCACTGCTCTTCACAAATCCCACAAAGCTGCCACCAAATGTCTTGATATGGGCAAAATCTTCCTCGGGGCCAGCCCTTTGAGAGCAAAAATACCCAATTCAGCCCAAAATACAGGTTCTATTGTGCTGAGCAGTGATCTCATGCTAGTGACAAATGACACCCTCAAAGTTTTAGCATATTTATTCTAAGCAGTGAATTTCATATACATTTGGGATTCAAGTTAAAGAATATTACAAAGCATAAACTTAGAACAATGCAAAATATAGTGAAACATGGAACTTAGATAAACATAGAGAAACATAGAGAAATATAGAGAAACATAGAGAAAAATAGAGAAACACAGTCTTACGTCCCTTTAATCAGCACTGGGAGACCTGGCTTTTCATAAGCTAGCTGTAAAAACAAGCCCCGCTCAGAAAAACAATGCTGGAGGACACCGTGAGAGCCAATTCCGGGCACTTGACCGTGCATGAATCAAGTCCACAGGACGATCTCCCCACGAGTCATGTGTGCATGGATATTTTATAATCTCTTGCTGTCAGTCACCATGACGCACAGTTCCAGAACTTTCCCTGTGCAACTGGCTCATGGAAAAAACCCAACTCTCTCTGAGAGGCACCCTGCTCGCTCCTACCCCTCCCTGGTTCCCATCTGCGCTGGCTGAGGAATGTCTTATCAGTACCTTCCCAGAGAAAAGGAAGATTAGCTTGGAGCCAGGGCTACCGTTAGTGAGGCTGAATATTCTAAGGGAAGCAGGGATGTATTAACCCCATCTGCAAGCTCTAAAAGGCATGCACTCATAGCTTAGTGTTTATAGCGCTTAAGACTGGCTATCTAAGCGCTATATAGGTGCCATGATGTTCCAAACACTCCAAAAATACCTATTAGCTACATAGCTGGGGCCCTCTCCCTGCCTGTCTATCAACAATGCATAATGTGACCTATTTCATACTAGGCCTGCATATTCCTTGTAGCTCACTACTGCATAATGGAAGTGCTACAACAGACTACTGTCAGCATTTTTAGCACATACTTTGAATACACTATTGGCTTTCAGCGGCTAATGCTGTCATCTAAAGCCCTGATTGGCAAGGTTGCAATTTCGTGTATCACTACACGGCCAAACAGAGTCTTGTCATGGATCTTCTCCAGGACCCAATCTCCTGCTTCGAGAGTGATCTCAGGACTGGCCTTGGCAGCTTCCACCTGGAGGGATTCCCTCAGCAGCGTTGTCGCCAGCAGTTGCTCTTGCCTAGAGAGATAGCTGGGGAAGAGTGTGCAGAGAAGGCATAACATTTTTACTCCAAAACAAAAGTTCAAGCGGAGCCTCACTGTTGTATAGAGACTGGCACGGTACATTATTAAAACTTCTGCTAAAGAGATGCACATGGTCTACCCAGTTAATCCCACTGAAAGGATGCATTTAGTCAGGCACAACATTGGGTGGTTTGCCCTTCCTATGAGCCCATTTCATCTCGGGACAATATGGGTTTAGAAAAGTACAGCTCTGGCCCCCAAGACTCTAATGCCTTTCTCAGGGCCTGCCCTGCAAAAGCTGGACCATTATCAGCATGGAACGTTTGAGTTGCTGTCATGGCTACTACATCCCGGAGTGCCTGTATGACTGATTTGCAGTCTGCTCTCTTTTAAGGAATCATCAAGGTGAACATAGTGCAAGAATCCACTATTACTAGAATATACTAGTACTTATTTATTGTTGGTAGAGGGCCTATATGATCCAGATATTGAATCTTAAAAGGCGAGGTTGCCTTTCTTAAAGGAGCCGCTTTAGGTTTTTTGCTGTGGTCCGCAGTTGTTTTCGGACATGTGTCACAGTTCGCCATGTGTACTTTGACCTGTTGCGTTAGTCCTGGCCATCAATACAGGTCAAGGAGTAGCTGTACAGTTGCAGTAAGCCCAAAATGGGTAGATGCAAGTCCAGCGTGTGTGGCTGAAATGAGCTTTTCCCTTTCTGCTCTATTAGGGATTAATCTTTGAATAGGATCTCCTTTTTCATAGGAATTTTGACTACTGCTTTATTATTCTCTATCTCATAAAAGTAATTACATCTCCTAATGCATTGCCAATATTATGAATGTGCCCTTTAGTATGTTCTCTTGTATGCATCGCCCATAACAAAGGGTAAGTCTGTTTGAGGTCCCAAACTGGTTTACAGAGTTGACTGGAAGCAATAGTGCTATGCCTAATATCTCTGAATTCATTTTGAATCTACCATTGCAAATCAGTGTTATAAGCCCTGATAATGTAATCTGAATCTATGACTACTAGTGTAGGCTTCTGTGAGTCGGCTTGGCGGAATGCAAGCAGCAATCCATGCAATTCAGCAGTCTGGACAGACATGTCTCCCAGATGATTTGTTGCAATATAAGTGTGTATACATACTTCTTAATGTGTAAAACATCATACCACTGCTGCACATGCATCATCATATTTGGAACATGTATGGCGGATCCACCACAGTAAATATTTGGAAAAATCAAACAATGGCATGTCAGGCAGTGAGGTGTCTGGCTCTGAATCCAGTGTCCAAGTCAATCCACTCATTCTTTGCAATTCTGATTTATAATGATGCTTTACATCTGGGGCATGTTGAGATGCTGACCATTGAATCCATCTAGTATGTAATGACTTTGCATTGGAGCCACAATCTATGCAATTGGTTTAGTCTCCCCTAGATTACAAACTGCATGTGAAACCATCATCTCCTTTTCGGTTTTGCAAAGGACCAGTTTTAGTCATTAATGAATACACGTGGTGCAGAATGTGAGTGTGCTCTGGCAACCAATGAGCTGCCTTGAAATTCAGTTTTATCAAAGCATACAGTGGTTTCACTAGCTTGGCAATATTAGACAATCTGCTGACAAGTCTCTGCCCTCATCTGTAAGAGTGAACCCTAACAAGGTAACCTCTCAATGGCCTGGTATAATTTCTTGAAGTTAATCAGATACTCTTTTTGCAGCCAATGTGTGAATGACTACATCTACTTGTTGCAAGTGTTCATTGAAATTCCCTTGGGTGAAGTAAATATCATCTACATATTGCCAACAGTTAGGCATGTCTGCGAGCGAACTCTGTATTCTACATGAGAATGTGCTGGGCAAATTCCTATACCCTTGCATTATTCTAGTGAATTGGAAATGCGTTCCCTTAAAAGTGAATGCAGTGTATTTCTGGCTTTCTACACTTAAAGGTTGTGTGAAATACCCATTGCCTAAGTAATTCAAACGATAAGTACCATCAAGTTTTAAAAAGGGGAGCACTGAACTGTTATGTGGGCTTGCTTGCTTTATAATTACCCCCTGGTCCATTAGTTGGACCACTATGGTTTGCATGTGGGCAATTGCTTGTGGCTTGACTGGATACTGCTTCTGTTGTGGGGGTGGTTTCAGCACTGGAATCACATGCGCTGGACATTCCAGACCATGCTCTACATAATTTTTAAACTGCTGCCAGCGCTGGCCAGTCTTGTGCATATTTTTGCACTAGTTTCCCCACTCACTTCTTATGAAAAGGCAGGCATCACTAACTCTTGGTACTTGTCTCACATACAATGATGGCCAATCTTGAAATGCTGAAAGTCCTTTATATTGGTTATGTAACTGTGGCCAAAACAGTCAGTCAATTTCTTTGGGGTGTTCACCTTCCAACTGAATGGTTACAAAATACACTTCATTATTTGCTAAGGTCTACCTAGTGGGTGTAGTTATTTGTGTGTGCCTTGTGGCTGCATTCAAATGTGGAACTATCAGACCCAGAGTCTAACAGGACCTCTATCCAATCAATGTGTCGCTTGGTCTTGGGAATGATTCGATGAATGTGTGAACTCTGCATTCTGTGAAACTTGTAGGGCTGCCGTGTGTTTTTTCTCAACTTTCACGTCCTTCCCCTCAGTTTTAGACCAGACTGGTGTCCTTGCCTGAGGAATGAGAGGAACCGTCATCAGTGCCATACTTTTGTGGACTTTTCATGTGTTTTCTGTCTCTGAAATCATAGTCTGTTGGTCTAAAATGGGACTGCCCCCTAGGCTTACTCCAAGATAGTCTACCCCTGTGAGTGCCTTGCCACTGCAGGGAATCCCTATCTCCTGTAGCTTTCCCATTTTTTGGCTCATGCTCTGGGTATTTTTCTTCTTCTACTGGCGAAAGCTGTCTATGTGGTTTACCACCCTTTTTACCTTGAAATGATCCCCGTCCCTTTGAGGATTTCGCTTCGTGGTATGTCTCTTTGTCTGGCTTACTGTCCTTCTTAGCCTTTTTCTGTGCTTCTTCAGGTCTCCTGCCTAGTGATTGATAAGCGGATGTCACCATGTCCCCAAATTGCTCCCTTTTTTCTTGCTCATTTAACTGGCACAATTTTCTATGAACTTTTAACCTTGCAGACTCTCCCTTCAATAAGGGTAGAATTATACTTTCAACCATTTGAGAATTATTGGATGCTATGGACAAGCATAGGTTAATGGCGGCAGCAGCACCCCGTGTTTCCATAATGTCTGCCAATATTAATGCTACCAATGTGACAGACGGTGTGACTATCCACTGTAAATAAAGCCAGCTATAACTTGAGATCCTGCTGTCACAGCTTGCTAAAGGCTATGTGCAGCCAGAGGGAAGGAACATGGCTAGTCCCCTATGCCTATGCTGTGGTGTAACCTGGGGATAGGCGGCTTGCAGATGTCCTAGCTTTTCTGAATACCACTTAGGTATGTCCTCATTTCTGGAAGGGCAAGACTCTAATATAATTCTCAATGTCTGTTGCTGCACTCCTCCTGCGTCTATCTGTCCTTGTGGCTGCTGAGCAGGCGCTAAACCTTGCTGTGCAGCTTATTGCGACGCAAGGTTACACACAGTGTCAAAATGTGTAGCCAATAGTTGATAGTCTGTTTGTAAAAAGGGGCCTCTGCGGTTTGAATGCAACCGGGCAAACAATCTATTGACAGGTTGGATGTGGCTAACGGTCCATGTTTAGCATTTGTTTGTGGATAAACTAGATTACCCCCCAAACCAATTGACTTGATTTGAATGTGCTAAAGCCAATTCAGGAAACTGGTATGGGCAATATTGGATGGTGTTTAAATCTCCCCTTATCAGGAGAGTTGCATACACGTTATTTACCTTGTTGGCTGGGGTTTTAAGTTAGTAAAGAGAAATTCAGCAGGTAGTCCCCCTAGTTGCCCTATTGCCACTGTAAAGTTGGTATTAACTCCCTCACAGTGAGATGCTCCAAGCCTCTCAAACAGCGCTGTCCTACAATGGATGGTAATATTGATTTCCTGATGGGGCATCTTCTGTACCCACCTAACCTCTTGATTAAAACACTTTTTAGAAAAAATATTTCTGCCCAATCTGTTTATCGCGACTGGGGCATAAGGTTATTTTACTATTAGCAATGCTACTGTCATCTCTAAGATATCCCATCTGTGCGAGGTGCCACCTGACTTGATTGCCTACAAGTTAGGCGTGACCATGAGCCTCTTATCTCCACCTCGTTTGAGGCTGTGAAAATAGACCCTGGATCATCAGTCATTTCATGTCAACATTCACCCTAGCCTATGTCTCAGCACTAATAGACAGGCCTGTCTAGTTTTTTTGCTTACCAACATGATTAAACATATAGGGCCTCATTACAACTCAGGCGGTAAGGGTTTTACGGCGGCATAAACAGCGCCGACCCTTACCGCCTGATTACGAGGTCCCTTAGCGCCATGGAGTTTTTAACACCTGCTTTTAGCAGGTGTTAAAATCCATGGCGCTAAGGGACCATGGAGTTAATTACACCACCGTAAATTACAGTGGCGTAATTAACGCCTTCCCCACTCCCATTATGCCCTATGGGGCAAAATGGGAATGTGGAAGGGAAAATGGGTAAATGGGGATTTACCGCCCCGCCAAGGTTGGAATGGGGCGGTAAATCCGCCAACCACCATGGCGTAAACGTAGTTTACGCCATGGTGGTAAAGTCACGGCCCAGGCGGTAATTTACCGCCTGGGTCGTAATGAGGCCCATAGAGTCAGGAATTGTAAAGTTCTTGGACTCAATGAGATACTACTCAGACGCATTACTCTGAATTGTACACTTGACACAGGTGTTATCATGTTAATGTATTTAATATGACCCCCTATCTTCTGAGGGCTCTTATTTTCACTAAATAAGGTGAAGCAAAAGCAGATATAACATAACATCACACCTATGAACAAGATTGCCATGTGGGTAAAGAGCATGTTTGAATAGACAAATAACAGAGGAAGTGGTTGTTTAAGTTTAACAAAATGTGTAACCTTTATGTCTCATGAAGCTATGCTACACGCCATCAGTCTAAATGCACTCAGCAAGCTCCCACCCTTCACTCACGTTTAGAGCAGAATGTGTTTCAAATGAACCAGCACCTTCTGGTTTTGCAAGTCCTGCTTAGCTGGGCCTGATTATCTCTTTCCTGCTGCTTCTCCGCCCAGGACTCCTCTGCTCTGCACTACTCCCCAGCCCCTCAGGCCTTGATGCACAGGCAAGTCTGCTGCTGTTCATTCTTCTCTTCCTCTTTTGCTTGGGCCTTATATGTATGAAGGAACATGGTTTCCCTGCAGGTGTGCGTGCGTCATATCCGCTAGCTGGAAGAGTTAAGCCTAGAGCTGAGCATATCACTGTGTTCACTGAGTTTGGGGTTCCTATGTAAAACTCCATTAGGTGGGTTTTCACACCTACAGTGAGAGCTTTGTACCCATTCAGAGAATGCTGCCACTGTGCATTGTGAAGAGACACTTCTCTCAATTGTTACTTCTTGACCTTGCAGATGTGCACAATGCTTCTGTTCGTGTCTGCCAATGTCCTGTTCTTGAGTCCTTATCAGATATAACACTTAACGGTGTGAAGTCAATGCTTGCACCTACTGGTGTGCAGTTAAAACAGGCAGCTATCTGCTATTTGTGGTTTGCTCATCTGCAAGAACAGGAAAGCACCACTTCCTGGACCTTGGTGAGGCCAAGAAATATTCGTCCTGCAAGTGTGAACACTAGCCTTCCGTGTAAAATGTGTGCTGTATGTTTGCCGACCGTTCTTCGGCTATCAATGGCTTGAAAACAGCTGTCATCTACATTTGACATTGTTTCACTAACTACAGGCTACATGAGCTATGAAAAGATGTCTTAAATTAGGCTCATTCTCATGTCAAAATGATCCAGGTGTTACAACAATCAAAGAGTACTTTAACTTCAATGACACTGGCAATGTCAGTGTTCAAACCCTTTGGGAGGGATTTAAAGCAACAACGAGGGGTGCCTTGATAAGGATAGGGTCCCAGAAGGAGGCAGAGCTCCAACAGAAAATAGAACAGCTGCAACCGGGAGGTAGCCAGGGTAAATACATGTGACCAGAAATGTCAAATAAGCTCAGACAGTACAAAGCACAGTTAAACATTATCTTGGGCCAAGACAGAGAAATAATTAATGTATTTAAAGCAAAAACATCACAAAAAAGGAGACGAGGCAGATCAAATCCTGGCATGGAGATGAGTGAGGAGAAAAAGCGGAGGTCAAGTGGGGTTACCCTTTCGGAAGATGAGGCCATTAGATATGATCAGAGGGACATTACTGAAGAGTTTGTTAGTTACTATGAAATCTATACAAATCGGAATGGAAGCAAGAGGAGGATGGTAATAATGCTTTTTTAGAAGGGATAATCCTCCCAGGATTGACAAACAAATTGACAGAAGACCTAGACCATCCCATCATGATCGAGGAGGTTTTGTCAATCATTAAGGACATGAGAATGGGCACGGCCCAAGGGAAGGACAGGTATTCAATGAGGTTTAATAAACTCTTTAGATCTCTTCTCTCCCCCATATGGTAAAGTTTATAATGCATGCCTCTCTCTCCCTCAACGATCCCCTGTGATTTCGGTTTTGCAGAAAATTACTTTTCTTTTCACCCCTGAACACTGAGGTTCACAATGGACGTGATTGTGTCTCTTTCTGGTCTCCAAGCTGCCTCCTGTTAAAAGATAAAATTGTGGACAATTTAAAACCCTCTATTTCTGCTGTTGTGGGGACTGCAGGTTTCTGAATCTTTGACCCACGAGTAACCCTCTTGGAACGTGTGCCTCTGGGGGCATCATGTCTAAGGTGTATAATCTATGAAGCGCACTTGTGGGCTAAGCACCGTGGTGAAGTGCCGCTTGGCTGCTTGTTCCCCTGGTCCTGCTCACCTTTGCTGCTTCCCCTGTCTCCTCTGCACTATGTGCTACGACAACTGGAAGACTTGGAAGGACTTTGGCCCTTTAACAAGGTGAAGCCTGTGAACTTATGCTTTCCCGATCATTTCCGACGTGTTTTTGCACTTCACGGCAAAGACTTGTACAAACTTTCACTGTTTCTTTTTCCATTTGCCCTTGAGCCGCACCTTCGCCTGACTTGTGGCTCATATTATATAACCAACTTGCACGCGAACTCATGGGCTAAGTACCGTGGTGAAGTGCCATTTGGCTGCTTAGCTGTGCAGCCTGCGGCTAGTGCTCACCGCTTAGTGTGCACCGTTGCATTTCACCCATTACCTTGGTGTTTCGGTGTTCAGTGAGTTCTGTACGTTTAGTCAATAGTTTTTGTGTGGTTGTCGTGATAAACTGCTAGGCGCTTGCAGTAACCTGCATTTGCACTAACCCACTGAGCTATCTTGTGTGTATTAGAGCCTATTCGAAGCGTGGAGGAAAATACTGACATCAACCAGGCCTCTCGAACTGGGTGAGCCTGCATGCTTGCAAGGGGTTAATTGCGAAGGCCTTTTCTGAAGACATAAAACATCTAGCATTTGCAAGAGGCTCTATGCAGCCCTTGGGAGCCAGGCACAGCTTTGCTCGTCTTCGCTCTGCGAGTCAGGTGCACTGATAAGGCAAGAATGTCAGATCTTCTCAAAACACAGTGCCCGAAGCCTGGGAGTCAAGACTGGCTGTTTCCAGTCTTGTAACTTTCCAAGCGAAAACATGTTTACTGCCCGGAAGGGTGAGCCTAGAAGCTTCTCGAAGAGCTGACACGTCATGATGATTGACGTGCAGCTCCTAATAAGAGAACTATACTTGGACAAGGGAAGGGGGGACTCATCCTGGGCTGTTGGAAAGACGCGCGTATCAAGAAGAACAGTGCCTGGACGACCAGCTGTGCACTATCTGGGCCGAGACTCCTAGCATCACATCCCTGCTCTGGTGTAGGACTGTGGGGGCTTGGCCAGTCCTTCCCTCCTCTTCCGAGGAGTGCCGGGCACCTGTAGCGGCGAGGGTCCTGGGTGTGATCAGATCGTACCTTCATCTACATTTCATTAGGAGCGTAAAACCAAATAACTGCATATTCATCTGTGATTGATAATTGGCATTATATAGCTTGCACTTTTCTATTTCCACATTATTGTAAATTGCTGCTTAGTTCTCATTAGACACTGTAGATAATAAATGCAAGCATCATATATTCTGTGTGATTGGCTTTTTTGCAGACTGAGTTCATCGTGCGTCTTAAACCTTATTTGTGTGGGAAGGTAATTAGGAGTGATTTACTTTGCACAAAGGGCTGGTTCACAGGGAGGTGCGGGTACTGTTTATCACTTCAGTGGTCTGCTGCGAATTGTGTTTTATATGCTGGTGTATTCGCATGCCTTATACTCTAAGAACTGGTATGCCTCAGGCCACCAATGCGTTTAACAACTCTGTAATAACTCCATTGGGTCGAGCATTATGCGCCTCCCACAAATCCATTACATTAACGCCCTTGAACTCGGCACTTTCTACAAATGGAGCTCATGTGGCGTCAAACAGTTTGAATTTGCTTTCGGTGGGCCTCTGCCCCCCCGTGGAACAACTCACAATCCAAACCTGATTTGATAATTAGTCCTCCGTGCAGCACAAAAACAACATGTTGTCCTCCTTCGGACTATACCATGCTTCACACCCCTCTTCCGCGACTCGCACTCCCGTTGACTGGAACCATGACTTCTCCGGGCCACCGGTCCACTCTATGCTGTGAAGAGCCGGACTTTTCAATCTATGTGAGTGCCAACTTCTATGTTTGCTGACTCGTCTCACCCTCATAATAGAACTGCAACTTCTGATACCTCTGCGAGTACCCCTTCAGTCTCATTTGTATACCCCACCCCACGGAGGGCGTAAGCCCCTTTTCCCCGCGAGGTTCCCTCTTTGCCACCTCCTCCATCTCCCCCCATGCTTGACGTGACCTTGACTGCAATGAATCTCACATTGCAGAGTCTCTTCAAATTGTTCGAAGGATTGGATGCCAAAGTCACCAAACAATCCTCCCAAACCAAACAATTACTTCAATGGTTTGAAGCTCATGTATTGCATACCAGCTCAATTTCAAATCATGACATGAATGAGGATTGCGCACCGACGGACAATGTGTCAATAATTACTATAGGCTCTCCGCCGGCTCAACAATCCTCTAAAGCAGCCGCCCTTCCTTCATTTAAAGAAATCATTACTGCAGGAGTTGAGGATGAATCCACTCCCCCTGTCTCACAAATCCATGACTCTTAGATAAGCATTCCAAATACACCAATTGTTCTTGAGTCCATTACGACAACCCCTCCATCTGCTCCAGCAATTGTGAAAAAGGTGGGGGTTTCCTCCATGTCACAACAGAAACGACCCAAAAAATCTAGGAAAGCGTCTGATCCACCTAACATGAAAACAAAAAATACTACAAATACAAGACTATGCAAAAATACTGTGAGGGCCTTCTTTCAAACCCTTAAACCTAGCTCACCAAAAGATAGGATCCTGAAGGAACCGGTCCCTGTCCCCCAAATTCCCAAGGAGGTAGCACCGACCCTTCCATCATCTGCAGTGAGCGTGGTGGAGCCTGTTGCCCCCCTCCCATGTCCACTAGTGGGTGACACAGTGGCACCCACATTACCCACTTTGTACCCACCATTGGATGCTTTAATTCGGGAGCTTGATCAATCAGAAAAGTGTCAGCCCCCTAATTTGTCCAACAAAAAATCGTACTGGACTTTCAATCTGTCAAATCTGCTGATCCCCCATTGGTGGGCGAAAATGTGGTCTGCAGTATCACACTTGATTATCTACGCAAAGCGGTAGACACTTATTTAACTCAATGCAGCCAGCCGATAATAGAGGCACAAATCTCTGCCCCAATGAGGCTAGACTCCCAATTGCATCACTGGCTCCTCCCAAGCGGTGCTCAGACTAGTCTGTCAACATCACATCAACCTTTAGCCACTGCCCAAGCCAGTAGTCTACCTCCACCAATGTACTCGGATAGCACTGAATGTTCCCTAAGATGTGATAATTCAAATCACAACGCCAAACCACAAGGCGTGCCTTCCACCTTTTCATGGCATATTCACCCAAGCAATTCAAATCATCATTCCCTGATCTTAAAATGCAGAGATGGATTCTTCAAGACATATGATCTGATTAGGCGCAGTGTGCTTAACATCTTTTCTGAGTTAGTTGAATTAGAAAACATCACCTCCTGTGAAATTGAACAGATAGAATTCTTATCCGATACCGTATGTTCTGTGGTTCGTCTATGGATTCCATCTGGGTTAGTCCTGAACACGATATGGAAGGCAAAAATGCAACTCTTCAACACGGGCTTTCTGGTGGCACAAGATCCGGCCCGCATGACTGTAAGAAGTGAACCAGCACACACGATCGCCAACACTTACATGAGCAGTGCAAATATGACAACAATCAATCTGGAAAATCCCATTATGTCATAACCATCAGTAGAACCTCAATGTTGTTCATTTACTATTGCGAGCTGGAACACGCATGGACACTTACAATCATCAATTTGCAACTTTCCTATTGAATATGATGTCATAGCATTACAGGAAACCTGGCTCACAAGCACTCCAGCATGGAACAACTATGAAGTTGCATTGTTGCCAGCCATTGTGGGGACAAAAGGTAGACCCTCATCAGGCCTTTTAGTCGGTGTCAACATGAGCAAAGGTCTTTCTGTCTTGCATTGAGACTCGGTGACTGCCTATATACAGCTTGTCAAAATCATGCGCCTGCCTCATAGGATTGCAATAATTAACATCTATCGTAATCCTCTTGGGTTGACAGATGCTGCGTTCTACTCAGGTTTGACAAGATTACTTGACCTTGTGATGATTACTCCAGACATCACAGACACAATTATAGTTGGAGATTTTAACCTTGACTGTCTACATCCCAAAGGCAAACTCAACTCTCTTAAAGTTAACCGTTGGTCTACTTTCATGTTAGAAAGGAACTTTTACATGGTTAACGGCTCTAAACAAGGTGATATTCCAGCTCAACCCACTTGGCAAAGGGAAATGGTGAGTAGCACTATTGACTATATTTATACCCACTCTAACCTGAGTGGACTAATACAATCATTCGAAGTCATTTCTCAACCGCACAGCGACCATAATTTGCTAGCATTAAAGATCGATTGGGCCCGTGATCGATCTAACAAAATGAGATTATCTCAAGATCTAGTAGTCAATAATGCGAAAACCCGTTTTAGTTGGTCTCAATCTATTTGAATGGAACTGAACAGAATGGTTGATCGAAATAATAAAGCATTAGTTCCTACTCATTATGTAAATCTATTGATTCCATTCAGAAACCCTACTAAGTCTTCAGGTCAAGTGTGGTCTGCACATACGCACACATTTAACCCTGAAGTAAAAGCAAGGAAAATGCAATATCAACAAGAAAAGAAACTCATTCTCTTGTCGAATCAACCATCGCAGATCCAGCAGCTGAAAACTGTTAAATGCAGGTATCATAATTGGCTTCGACAACATAGAGCCCAGATTGTACAAAATGACAGCGAGCACATGTTGAGACTAATAGCGAATACAAATTCTGTAGACACTTGGGCTGTTTTCAGTCAATGTGCTCAACAGACCCAGCCTTTGGCACAGTCCCATAACGTCACTGAGGCACAATGGATTCTGTATTATTCCAACATATATGCAGACCCTAATTTCCCAAATTCTGCTCATGTTTCGGAGAACCAAGAAGGGTGGACAGTAGAATGCTCGCCCTCTATTATTGAAGATTACATTAGGAAGATCAGCCCATCTAGGGCCATGGGCCCGGATGGACTCAGTAACTTCATGTTCAAAACTATCCCAATTTTGAACTGATTATTACAGCAGGTTATCTCATCACGTTCCATTCCTCTTTCCTGGAAAACGTCTATAATTGTGCTGATCCATAAAAAGGGTGATCGTACAGAACCGCACAATTATAGACCGATTGCACTTTTGGATGCAGCTGGCAAGATGTTTGCCAAATTGATCCTATGTGATTTTAACGAGTGGACAAAGACCACCAACAGGAGACCTGTTTCAGACTGGGTTCTTGCCAGGAATGGGTACTAATGTAAATCTGCTCTGCCTTAATGTGATAAAAACCCAATCTCAAACACTAAAACAAGCAGTATATTTTGTGTTTGTAGATTTGCATACCACCTTTGATGCCATCTCCAGGCCTCTTCTTATTTCCAAACTAAAATGAGAAAACTGCCCTCATACCCTATTAGAAATTATTCATCTGCTTCACTCTCAAACTTCGATCCGTATCAGATTAACTTTAGAGGGATTGCTGTCTACAGCCATTCCTACTGCGCGTGGCTTAAAGCAAGGCTGCCTACTTGCTTCTGTAATTTTAAACTACTTTTTGCATGATGTCAGACAAGTGTTTGCGGCAGTGCCTTCAGATTTCCCTAAATTGAATAACATTCCCATTCAAACTCTTATGTACGCCGATGACCTAGTTCTTATCTCAAAGACCCCAAGTGGCCTACAAAAACTACTCGAAGCCTTTAACATCTATATAGAGAGAAATGAGTTAAGAATCAATACAAAGAAAACACAAATTGTCATCTATGTGGCTAAGAATTCCAGTACAAACAAATTTGTATGGACAATCAGTCAAAATAAATTGTCAGTAGTCTCAAACTACACTTATTTGGGAATGATATGTGAGGACAGTGCCTTGGCTAATGGTCATCAAGAGATTATGATCCAGAAATTGGATACAGCTATCTCACAAACCAAGGTCATATTACATCGTTTTGGTCATTTCACTCTCAAACCAGCTTTAATCTACTGGAAGCAAAAAACAGTCCGCTGTATCTTATATGGTCTGGAAACTCAATCATTGTGGTCTACCAAAGTTCTAGACAAACTGGAGGCCAAGTACTGGAAAACAGTGCTCCATCTCCCCCAGTGTGTCCCGGGCCATGGTTATGTTATGAATTGGGCCTAATCTCCTTGCATGCTCAATACCATTGGAAGATCTGTGCCTTATTCTGCAAATGCCTGATGTCTACTTGTGATAACAATATTTTGAAATATCTGTCAAATTATGCGTTCATGACTAATCACAACTTTGTTAAACGTTGGTTGTAAGGTATCTATTCCATCCTGATAAAAGCTGAAGTAACCATTGATGTCTTAGTTTCCAATCCTGACAAAGCTAAGGTCTTGATCTATCGTAATGATTGAATTAATATAAGAACTGAATGTTTACGATATAAAGATGCTACCTTCCAAAGATTCAAACACAAAAGTGTTGGATCAATGGAACCTTACCTTCTTAAATTTCTGTCTCCAAAAATACACTCTGATATATTACGAATGCGTTTCAATTTGTGGCACACCCCCGAGATACTACTGAGGCGCAAAGTAATCTCAGGGGAATTGAATTTCTGTTGCTTTTTGTTCAAATAAAGAGACGAGCGAAACTTTAGAACATATATTGTCATTATGCCCCGATTTCTGAGCGCCTAAAGTATTTTGCGTATCATTGCGCCCACTTGGGAATGTTCGATACTGTCCAAAGATGGTCCAGTCTGTTATGTACTAGTAATGTGTCCATGCAAATAGCGATTGTTAACTTTCTGTTTTCTTTGAAACTAGATCTTTAGGATGCATGCTATACAGTTATTTTGTACTTCCTGCTAATTATTCTATTTGAATCCTTGTTCATAGTCAAGATCCAATGTATATAAAACACGATGTAACTTATTTTATATTTTCTTTTGTGTTAAGTTTGATAGTTTTCTAATTGTCCCCTCTTCCTTTTCTCTTTTAATGTTATTACTTGTATATTGAAAAGTTGATTTAATTCAGCTGAATCAATAAAAATAAAATATATATATATATATATATATATATATATATATATATATATATATATATATATATATATATATATATATATATATATATAATGCATGCTTGGTAGATGAAACCTTACCCGACACAATGATAATGGCTAAAATAATAGGCATCCACAAATTGGGAAAAGACCCCATGAAATGCTCCTCCTTCAGACCCATTTCCCTAATAAATAATGTGAACATTCTTGTTAAGATCCTCAGAACGAGGTTAGAAACAATTTCGCCAACACTAATACACAGAGATCAAGTGGCTTTCATATGGGGGAGACAAGGTTTGGAAAGCATATGCAAAACTATAGATCTGGCCCACGTTGCCCAGATGGGTGACCGGGGACCTGCCTTGTCTCCCTCAATTTTGGAGAAGGCCTTTGATAGGGTGGAATGGTCTTTCATGATGGAATGGTCTTTAATGATGAAAGTCCTTGCGAGAATGGGATTCGGCCTGAATTTCCAAAAATGGAATCTTGCACTTTATGCTAATCCCAGGGCTCGTGTCCAAGTTAATGGTAGCCTCTCAGAGGTGATAAAGCTGGTGAGGGGGACGAGGCAGTGTGGCGCGCTCTACCCTCCTGTTATATGCCTTGACTGTGGAGCCTCTAGCAATGGCAATACATGAAAACCAGCACATCACATGGATTTTGTGTGGGGAAATCAAATGTAAGCTATCGCTCTTTGCTGATGATATACTACTTTACCTCACTAATATCCAGCAATCGATACCAGCACTAATGAAACAAATCACAAGCTATGGTGTCCTGTCAGGTTTTAAGATTAATGTGCAGAAATCGTGTATCATGTCCATTCTACTGCACAGTCCCTTTTTGGATCAGTGCAAAGATATATGGGGCTAAAAGTAGAACACAATAGAATTCCACACCTGGGAATCCAAATAACAAGAGCTTTGGGAGAAATAGTGAAACAAAACTACGGCCCCCTTTTGGACCAGGCTCAAAGATTATCTGAAAAGGTGGTCCCCACTAATATGGACTTGGTACGGAAGCAGGACCTCCGTGAAGATGAATGTTCTCCTTCGCCTCATATTTATTTACCTCAATCCCTAGACAACTTCCAATCTAATGGGAGAAATATATAGGTGTATATGGCAAAACAAGAACTAAAAATGTCAACACTTACACTCCCAAGAGACACAGGGATGTGGGGGGGTTGGATTGCCTGGCTTTAGATTATATTACAAAGCTGCCCATTATATGGGACCATATTAGCGATGACGCGAAAACCTAGTGGGCATATTTGGAAGATCTGAAGGCTCACCCGTTAAAGGTTAAGGACCCCGATCAAGTTAGTCCTAGAGCTACTGCGGTCTCATCCCACACTGACAGTCCTGTGGTCAGTTTGGCAGGACAATGGAGTTAACCATGTGCTCTAAAAGTGGCTCTCGCCACTGTCCTCTGTATGGGGTCCTCCATTCAACTTGGGGAACTTAGGGCTGCAACACTCACAGAGAAGGTCAGACCATGGCCTCGAGAGGGTGGGTCAACTATTTAATAATTGGACTTTCCTAGATTTGGAGATGATCCGGGAGGGGCTAGGAAAGGACATGATTTCAGTTTTTTAATATATCCGGGTTAAAAGGTATACTCATGGATCCAAAATGTGGGAGTTGGACAGCAAGGGAGCTTACTGCTTTTAAAAGTGTCTTTGACACATCAAACTCCAGAAAGGGCATTCTATCCAAACTTAATAAAATCATGAGCTCATCCATGCTATTGGGGAGGCAGACGTTCCAGAGATACTGGATAGACTTAGTGCGGGAGGAGATCTCAGAGGAGGAATGGGGTAAGATATACAGTGTTACATTCCTTGGCAATCTGTTCACCTCTACAATGGAGCACAATTACACAATGTTGATGGGATGGCATAGAGACCAATTAAAACTATCCAGAATGTTTGAGGGATCCTCTCCCTTCTGCCCCAGAAAATGTGGGGAGGTGGGTTCCTCTTCACACAGGTGATGGCATTGCTCGAAGTTTAAAATCTTCTGGAATAAAGTGTTGAGCTGGATGAAAGAAATGACAGGGATTCAACTGGGATTAGACCCATTGCAGATACTCCTGGGGATCCCAGCAAAAGATAGGAATGAGTGCCACCTTCCCATGATGTGGGAAACAATGCTCAGTGCAAAACGACTGACCCTTGCCCATCAGTGAAAAAATGAAAACCTCCCATCGAAAGATGAATGGCAACAGAATTCCAAGATGATAATAGACAAGCTGACAGCAGTGACACGGTCGAAACATTCAGAATAGATATGGGGCGGTTTTATACAAATGGGAAGCAAAAGAGGAGGAGCATCATAATGTGGTAAAAGTATAAAAGGATGGTGAGGAGAGGTTAGGCTTAGAACAGAGCTGATGGGCCAGAATTTGTCATGCAAATATTAGTGCTCCAGAGGCACGAAAAAGAAAGGGCTTGTTATACAAAGCTGCTGGATTGTTGGAACCTAGCTCGGTGGGGTGGGATGGGGCAAAAGTATAGGGTTAGACCATGTTTAGTGAAGGGTTTGTTTATTCTATAAGTATCATCATCATTTTTGTTTCCATTGCTCATTTTCCCTCTTCATTACACAAAGGGGTTGATGCGTGCTTGGTTGGGAATACAATGTTGGAGAATGATCTAGATTGTTTTTTTCTATTTTCTCCCACATATATGTAACCCCTCTTAGTCATTTGGAGGGGTGGTGAAGGGTGGAGGTATTTGTTTAAATTGTAACAAAACATGGTGATCAGTGATTTGGTTGTATATGGTCTCTTAAAATATCAATAAAAATACAGTTTGAAAAAAATGTGAATCCTAAGGGCATACTTAACTTTGAACTGGCTCTTGCTCCTGTGCCAGGGCAGGAGCACCAGTATCCCTTTGCACATCACTGATGTAACTTTAGCTCTTGTTGCTCTCCACCTTCACAGCAGTCGAAGTTGCAAAAATGACTCAGTGTGGCCCATGGAAATGACACTCACTCCAGCATCTGATGACAGAATGGATGTAAATCATGCCCCTGGGGAGCAACTGTGGCTGGTGTAGATCTTTCTGACTAGTCAACATTTTCTACTGTAGACGGTAGATGAGAGAACACAACCTGTAAAAACACAAGTCTGACATTATAGGTTAAAACCCCAAGTTATTCCCTAAACAACTCACCAAGAATCTCTGCTGACCTTTGTGCATCCGATGCTGTGCATGCAGGCGCGTGGTGATTGTAAAACACGACCAATAACAATCTTGTGTGGACTGAGGTGGTGGTTCTTTCCTGGCTGATTTCTCAATTAAAACAGAACCAAATGCAAGCAGTATAACCAGTTCTTACTTAGATCACTGCACAATTTTGACAAATTGTAAGAACTCCATTCAACCGCTTCACTGAACACAGCATCTGCTTGATCCCCAAGACTGCAGGAATTTCTGAAAACGAGGCATTAAGGACGTGGTTCCCACTGTCAGGGCCTCAAGCATTCCCCACCAAAAATGTTGCTGCAGACTTAGACTTAGGGTGTACGCAGGGACGAACCTCAAGCCATCAGGAAAATGGACAAGCTACCACAATAGGGTATGGAAAATTATTACATCTCTGTATCATATCTATAAAATTAATATGGAGCTCCCGGGAAAGGTCCAGAATGCCAGGGTAAAACTCCTTTTACTGTCTTCATGGTGTTTCTAGGATTAAATTCCCTACAAACTATACAGTTCCCTACACATTTACTCACCTGTTCTGTTTTTGTATAAACCATTCCTCCTGGAGCTCTACTGCAATTTGTTGGTGTTGCAGAGAGGTGTGCGACTGGTAGTATAGTTGTTCTAGAGCCACAAGTAACAGCTCTAGAGGCATTACTACCTTCCCTGTGCACCCCCGTCACCACAGCAAATCCAGTGGTGCAAGGGCACATCCTATCTTTGCCCAACACTCATTTTCATTGTTTAGTGCTGTCTCCTGCATTTCCACAATCTGATGCAATGGGACTGCACAGGGCTGGAAACTGGACCTGCTGGGACATGGTTTCCATTTTCTGTGAATCGGTGAATGGCAAATAAGCAGCTTCTTTCTGCAGCAGCATCATTTCCAAGCGCTATTGGGTCAGTACAGGTAGTATGGCCAGCACACTATTCCTACCTCTGTGAAAAGTGTAATTCGGGGTTGCCAAGACTGGAGAATTGCTGATCACGGGCTTAAGTTCCTGAAAGCATTTTACCATCTCTTCGGACCATTCTATTGGACCATTCACCTTCGACCCGAGTCCTTGCAGTAAGTGCCTTGGGTAACTAGAGCAGTGAAAGATCCATGATATGCAATTCCAGAGAACCTCTGCATTTGTTTCACCATGACTGACTGAGGTGTATTCTGAACTGCAGTGGCTCTCAGGCATTACCCTTTGTCCTACGGATATTACTTGCCCCAAATATACTACCTCTGCCTGGCAGTATTGCAATTTCTGTTTGTCCACTTTGCACCACTTCTTCACACACAGGATGAGAGTGTTATTGAAGTTTATCGACAGTGCTATAGACTAGTAAATCATCCACGTACTGGTCCACTGTACTGGTCCACCCTGTTGAAAAACACTCCGATTCACAGTACCCCTGGGGAAAACTTGTGTGCTTTAATCTTGGACCGTGATACACAAACACAGTGAGGTACTGAGAATCGGGGTGTGGGGAGACAATGCATTTTCTTTTTTTCAAATCGATCCCTGTGAAGTGGGTTGACCCAGTAGCAATATTACAGAGAATGGTAGCAGGATTCGGTACCACCGGAACCTCTACCTCAATAATTTTATTATGAGAGGGCCAAATCCTGGAGCATCCTCCAACTGGACCCCTTTGCTTTCTTCACAGGGTAGATGGCTGTGCTGCATAGGGACACGGTAGGTTGTATTATGCCTTGCTGCAACAAGGCCATAATGGTCTCATAAATACTTTAGTCAGCCTCCCTAGATATGGGCTACTGCCGAATGCGTGGCAATATCGAACAAGGTTTAAATTGCATCCGTACTGCTCCAACACTCTTTATCAGCACCACATCATAATGATTGCTGGTCCATAAATGGTCTGGCACCTTCTCCAAATCCTCCTTCCAATATGATGATGTCTTTTTATAGATGATTATCGCCTGTGGTACTTCCATTTGCTCTATTGCTATCTGGCAAGGCACCCCAATCTCAAAAACGATCTCTCCTGTGTCTTCGGAATCCCCAAACATTTGTTAGTTGGGAAATTCCCTTAGAGATGAAGTTGGATCTATACACAAGACAGTGAATCATTTTCCACTTTTCTCATCAGTGCCTGAGAAAACCACCCTATCCTTTGTAAAAATCACTGCTTCAAAGAGAATTGTGACAATTGTGCCTGGTGTTATTTCTTGTGCCTCAGCAAGCCGAAAAACACAAATTCAATCAGTATTCGCCATGTCCGATCTCCGATTTTTGGGACCTGATACAACCATTACTGCATAAAGGAACAAAGCTGAATGTACAAGCACCCCCCAACCCTTGTTGCACTGTCATTGTAACATGCATGCAAAAGCACTGCCTCTCACACCAGAATAAACCTGCAGTCTAACATACTATGCCATCCTCTGTCAAAGCAATCGACATGTTGAGTTTACTGGGGAGATCTCTGTCCAAGAGATTCACAGAGTATCTGTACAATACAAGGTAGCAGATACGTTTTTTGTACCTACCTTAATACACAGATCTCAGTGTAAGGAACTCCCAGGAAAGCCCCCTAGAATTCCTAAGTGTCCATTGTTTTGCCTGACAAGGGGAACTCACCTTCCTTGGTGCAAGAATGTGTAGCCCTTCTATAGACCTTAAATGAAAACGTTTGGTCACCTACCTGTACACCTATCCAGGGTTCTGATTCCAGATCGACAGTGACAGACAGGATGGGACACATCAGAGATCTCAATGGGCTGTCCTAATCCAGACACATGTTAGCACCAGGGAGCGGGTAAGGATTCCTTCCAAAAACACTAGCTCCAGTGTAGTGAGTGACCATTCCTTGGGGTAAAGAATTATTTTCCCATGCCTGTACCGGTGCCTGTGCTGGCATGGTCGGTTGTAAGGCATAGGTCTGTGCAGCCCCAGGCGCCGGGTTCTGTTCAACCAGTACCTGTTGCGATTGCACAGAACCTAGGGCATATGGCATGGTCAGGGGTTGCATTTGCTCTGCACCTACATTGAAATACTATTGCCTGCTCTGACCATCTTGTGCCACATGTCACATCCTTCCACCCGACCAACACTGGATCCCATACAATCCTCTGTAATTACCTCCCATCAGCTCATTAAACTGGTGCTGCATTCCACCAAACGACACACCTCCTTGCGGAAATCCTCACCTACCCCTCGGAAACCCTCATTTGCCATTGACCGGGTGCAATATGTCCCTGTTGTCCTGATTGTGCCTACTGTCCCTCTGTGGAGCTGGTAATCACCACTCCTTCTAAACTGTGCCATTTTGTGACAGCTATGTGCCCTCTCTCTTTTTCTTGCCTCCACTTACAGAAATGCACAATATGTGCCTGCATTTCCGGCTAATCCTTGGACGCCATTCCCACTACCTTATCTAAATCATGTGGACTTCTTAGGGAAGTCCATTGTTTACCATATGATAAAAATTACTGCCCCATTTTTATCCCATGCATCTCCCATCTCTGCCTCCACATTTCCAGATCAACTGAATATGTGCAGCAGGATCGTCATCCAATTTCATTGTCTTGGCCAAAATCAAATTTATATCCGTCATATCAGGAAACATACCTGCTGGACATCCTTCCCCCTATACCTGTGCCCTGTAATTGAATACAGCTCCATCATGGATGTTCGCATCCAACTGAACTTCTGGATACCCTGATTGCCTCCAAAAGCTCATCTGACTGTTCCCAGATTAGAGCCGTGAATAAGCTTTTCATGTCCCCTATGGCCAACATGACACTGGCAGTTTGCTTCTCTGATGTGTAAAACGCTGGGTGGCGTCCCTGTGGATACCAGGTGAGCGTAACAGAACGCAAAGCCTCAATAATATTATCCACCTGGGCGTCATGGAGACTTCAGAGACTGACCAGTTAGTTCAGTTGTTGGGACAATTACGCGCTGAAGTACATTCAGCCAGGCAAGAAACCAACGCTCTTAGGAGGGATTTGATTGTTACTAAGGATCGTACCGATGAAATAAGTAGACAATTCCTACAATCACAGGCAGGACAGACCCCATTGCCTGGTAACATTCCGCCAGCACATGTACCAACTTCTTCCACCAATCCAGTACAAATAACCCTTCGTGGGGCAGTTCCTTCAGCTCCACCTGAACGATTTACAGGGGACCCCAAGCAGTACGCAACGTTCATGAACTAGTGTCGTCTTCATTTCCTTTGCAGACCTGGGGCTTTTCCTAATGACCAATCACGGGTTGCTTTTGTCAGGATAACCCCCATTGCTACGTGACACTGGGGGTTTCCAGATGGAAATGGAAAAACTCTTTGCTCCTCATACCCAAGGCCAAGCATTAGAAAACAAACTTTTGTCACTCCGTCAAGGAAGTCAAGACTTGCTTACATATGTAGCAACATTTGACAGACTAGTCCTTGAAGTTGGGTGGCTGGAGGAAAAAAGGACCACACTATTTCATCGGGGTCTACGAGAGGAACTAAAGGATGTCCTTGCTCAAGGGTTAACCCACCTAAAGACTGTGGAGAATTCATCAACCTTGTGGTGCAATTAGATCACAGATTACAAGACCGAAAAGCAGATCGGATAAGGTTAGACACTCGAGCTGTGTATGTCTGGTCAAAGGATAATGTTCCACGTACATTGGAAAACACGGTAGAACCCATGCAAATCGGAGGTGTACGGCCCCCTTTAACTAAAACTGAAAGAGACAAAAGAAGGCAAAAGCAATTATGCTTATATTGCGTAAAATCAGGCCACTTCCTCAAAGAATGTCCAGTGAAACCACCAAGGAGAACTGTTGGAGCCACAGAGAAGGAAGATAATAACAAGGAGTCGGAAAACTACCAAGCCCGGCAAGCATAGAGGTCCGCTTGTCGAGCGAGAAGGATGAGCACATACCTCACACTTTGCATTACCAGTAATTTTGATCAATCACCAACAACCGTCTCGGATGCATGCTGTCGAAGACAGTGGAGCAGTTGGGAATTATGTAGACCAAGATCTGGCAGCAGAGAGGGGCTTCACTTATGCTCTAAGTTGACAATTGAAAAAGTTACTACTGTTGATGGGACAAAAATAGCTTCTGGACCATTAACCCAATGTACAGCAACACTAACCCTACTGTACCAGGATGCTCACCAAGAATCTATTGCATTCAATCTCATCAAAGCTCCTCCATTTTGACTAATCTTTGGGATGCCATGGTTGGTAGATCACAACCCTCTAATAGATTGGCGTGCCAAGAAGTTGGCCTTTTCCGATGATTGTGCTTGCACCTGTTATTACCAAGAAAAGGGGAAAACAGACTTCTGTACATCTGCTACTGCCAGTACGGCGGCAATTGTACTAGGTGTGACTAGTACTCTACCAAATGAATACCAAGATTTTCAAGACGTGTTCCAGAAAGAACAAGCCAATACTCTACCACTGCACAGGCCCTACGATTGTCAGATCGACCTCATACCTGGTGCGCAAATTCCTTGTGGTCGAATCTATGCACTTACTGAACCAGAAAACTTCCATTTGAAATCTTATCTTGATCAGTACCTGGCAAATGGATTTATCCGCCCAGCTAAATCACCGGCAGCCAGTCCCTTATTCTTTGTACCAAAGAAGGAAGGAGATTTGAGGACTTGCATCGACTATTGCACATTAAACAGGATCACAGTAAAAAAACCCTATCCACTGCCCTTTATTCCCGAATTATTGGATCAAGTCAAAGACGCCCAAATCTATACCAAACTGGACCTTAGGGGGGCATACCATCTTGTTCGAGTGAAGAAAGGAGACGAATGGAAAACTGCCTTTCGTACCAAAAACGGCTTGTATGAATACCAGGTAATGCCGTATGGACTTTGCAACACTCCTGCTGCATTCCAGTACTTTATGAATGATGTTTTGCGGGAGTGAATCAACGTTTGTGCCCTGGTTTACATTGATGACATCTTAGTATATTCTGCTACAAAAGAAGACCATGTCAGGCATGTCCACTCCGTCCTTACTAAACTGCGCCAACATAAACTGTATGCTAAACTCGAAAAATGCCCTTTTCATGTCACCGAAGTGGAGTTCCTCAGTTTTATCCTCACACCAAAAGGTATCAGAATGGATAGGCACAAGGTAGATGCCATTCTTAACTGGCCGTCACCAACTTCATTTAAAGGAATCCAGAGTATGTTGGGCTTTGCAAACTTTTACAGCCGATTCATGCTAGATTTTTCCCAAATAGTGCATCCAATTACATCACTATTGAGAAAAAAACAATAAAAACTTCCATTGGAACGAAGAAGCAGAGAAGAACTTCTGCTCCAGTTCCACGGCATCCCCGCCCAGACCTCCCTTATATAGTTGAAACATATGCCTCTAGCATGGCTATGGGACCTATTCCCTCACAAAGGGACCCAGGAACTGGCCAGTTACACCATGTGGCCTTATGGTCAAGAAAATTCTCACCTCCCGAACTCAACTATGCTATCACAGACAAAGAACTCTTGGCTATAAAATCAGCTTTCAAGGGATGGCGACACTATCTCCTTGGTTTTAGACATACTGTCACGGTCATAACTGATCATCAAAACCTGCAATACCTAAAAACAGCAAAGGCTCAATCATCCCGTCAACTGCGGTGGGCTTTTTTCTTCGCTGAATATGACTATGTGATCACCTACCGGCCATGAGTCCGAAACGGAAAGGCTGACGCCTTGTCCCGCATGAGTGTTGATGAAAACGTATACATAACTCCAGATCCAGTAGCCATCATTCCAGAAGACAAACTGGGTTTTACGACAAAATTGACACAGGGTGAACTCCAAAAAAAGATCCAACTCTTAATGGATTCCACTTTCTGACAAGAGTGGTGTACTCAAGGAGAACATTACACCATTAAAGACCAGTTACCATATTTTAGGAACCGTCTATACTTGCCAAGTAAAGATTTACAAGAGCAGGTTATTTCGGGTTATCACGATTCCCTGATTGAAGGTCATCCTGGAATTGCCCAAACTCTAACTAAAGTAAAATGAAACTATTGATGGTCCACATGGCGTAAAGACATCATACAATTTATCCAATCTTGCCGTGTCTGTGCACAAAACAAGTCCCAAAAGCTGAAACCAGCTGGTCTTCTCCAACAATTAGAGATTCCTCCCGCACCATGGCACACACTGTCCCTTAATTTCATTACAGATCTACCTCCCAGTCAAGGATTCAACACCATCTTAGTAGTTGTAGACTTGTTCTCTAAAATGGCACACTTTATTCCTTTTAAGGGTCTTCCAAATGCATCCAATTTAGCAAAAGTGTTCCTGGAGGAAATCGTACGGCTACATGGCTTTCCATCGGTCTTGATCGAGGTAGTCTGTTCGTATCCAACTTCTGGAGGAAATGCTGTTCAGTGGCCCAAATTGACATTCGACTATCCACAAGTCACCATCCTCAAACAGATGGCCAAACAGAAAGAACAAACCAAACTCTCGAGCAATACATACGTTGCATGTTACATCAAGTGGAAAGAAATTGGAAGGACTTGTTATGGTTAGCTGAATATGCCTATAATAAATCATTACACACCAGCACTGGACAAACCCCTTTCTACAGTACATATGGTAGACATCCACGTACTTCAGAATTGGATCTCCCAAACCCTTTGAAAATGCCAGCGGTTAAAACCCTACATACGACTATTTCCCAGGCCTTCAAAGAAGCAGCAGAACATTTACTCCAAGCCAAGAACAGACAAAAGAAATTCGCTGACCAACATCTTAGTAAAGCCCCCGATTATCAAATTGGAGACAAGGTCTGGTTAGCATCAAAATATGTGCCCATAAAAGGGACTCAGAACTTTTATCCCCGATATCTGGGACCTTATTCTATTGAATCCATAATAAATCCAGTGGCAGTTAAATTAGCCGTACCACCCACTATGCAGATTTATCCTGTGTTTCACGTATCACTCCTGAAAAAGGTATAACCCTGTACTCGGAGTTTGAAGTAAAGTATATCCTAGACTCAAAATACACCAGATCCAAACTATACTACTTAGTTGATTGGAAGGGATACGGCCCTCAAGACAGATCATGGGAACCTAGTGAATACATCCATGCACCTCGCTTAGTTAAAAAGTTCCATCAGAATTACCCAGCCAAACCAGGATCAGGCAGAAGTGCCACCATGAGAGAGGGTTTGAGGGGGGGAGTGCTGTCATGACCCTTGCCCCTGGCCCTCACTAGCAAGTCAGCCTTCCAGTTAGGGCCAGGTCAAAGGCCTTAAAACCTCATCCAAGACTCTCTTGGAGTCAGTCCTGGTGCCTTTGGTGCCATGCTCATCACCATCATGAAGACCAACATTAGAATGGGACTAGTTACTTGGGACTATTTACCTTGGGGGGGTTCAGCCAACGGGGAGGCACACACATAGCTCAGTTACAAGGAACTGAGCCATGCGGTCTAGTCTTTTGGGTGTGGCAGGCCTGGAACTACTTCACCTGGACTACTTTGGGTGTGGCAGGCCTGGGACTATTTTAACTGGACTACTTTACCTGAGACTATTTAAACCACACCCAAACAGCAGAACATGCTTTGCTTTATTCTGCTGTGGGCAGCGTAACGCTCACCGTGACCAGTTCTTTAATGCCAGTTTACCTGAAACCAAGGATATGCAGAGAGAGAAAGAACACTACGAAAAATACCTGGAACAGTATCCTGTCTTCAATCCATTGCTTACTTCAGTTCCACTCACCTGAAGGTACGAACTCCATCATCCGGCACTGCATGCATCCTGGAATACCATAACCTGGAAAGAGGAGAAGGAAAGACTGCATTAGTAAGCGTTTACTCACGTTTCCTCCCAAATGAAGAAAGCCATACAATTCTTACCTGGGTAGTCATCTCCTGGTCAGTATCATTGCTGGAACATTACAACGCTCGGGGAGGAACATCGCAACCTGCAAGGAGAGAAAAGACACAGGTTAGCAATATAAAAGGCGAAGCAGTGCCGCGCATCGCGCATTACTCACCGGACAGCATCGCGCACACCGCGCTTTCGCCTACGGGCCCATGCTCATCTTCAAACTGCATGACAAAACCAAACTACCTTTCCATACCTAAAAGGAAAGAAGCAAGACATTATTATTCGAACTAAGAGGAACATAAGAACTGAATATAAAGACTGTAAAGCAGCAAACCTACAGAGTTGTAGCAGGCCTGGATTCCCACAGGGGGGCTTGCACCAGTGAAGTAACTTGGTCACTGCTCGCACCCCCCCCACATATACGCACCCCTGCCACGAGGAGCAGGATGGAGAATCCACCTTTTATAATATTAAGGTGAGGAGAAGGCCCAAGGGGGAGGAACGAGTTGAGGCCAGGGGAGGTGGGAAAACAAAGACAATCTGGTATTGAATCCAGCTCTCCTATATTGCAGACCCATCTCTAACCAGAGGCCTTACTAAGAGACCGGGAGAGGGTTCGAGAGTGCAAATCATCCAACCAGGGCTGGGTGGCGTCCCCGTGGATACCAGGTGAGCGTAACACTTATTGTGCATGGAAGGCCAGTCCTGCAGAGAGGTGCTACAGCCGATTTGCACAGACAGGAAACCCACAAAGTCTCAGAAAGCATGGGATCCCTTTGTGGTCACCAAATGGTGGCCTTCCCATCTCTGTAACCCAAAGTAGGTCCACCTCTTAAAAAGAGAGTGCACTTTTGTACGTAAAGTTTATTGTACAAATGGCCTGGAGGTGCTACATGATGCCGTAAAGTCAAACTAACCTGAGTCTCGTCAAACTACACAAAGTTCTCACATTATATACATTAACAGTTAACACACTCCGAAATATTTCATTACAAAGTCAACCCCCCAATCATGATTGGTCAGCCCTATACAAAAATCTAATCTTCTTTAGTTCCCATGCTCTCATTTGACACATTTAATCACCATCCCCTTTCAACATATATTTGCATCATCTCATATTTACATCACGCCCCTTCTCAGGATATCCCCACAGTTGGTCATGGTGTTGTTACTGTCAAGATTGTAATCACTGACCTGTGGAATGCGGAGCAGCAGGAGGAAGTGCAGCTTAGTTAGGATTGCAGGGATGGTAACAAGCTACAGCCCCAGCAAGCATCTGCCGACGTGGAATAACAGGGAGGTGTGTACTCAATGGGCTACCGCCAAGGGAAACCCTCTGGGGTAGAAAACCCTTGGAAGGCAGTGAAGAGTAGAAGCAGCAGTTTGGAAACATTCAGTAATCACAGGAAATCGGCAGCTGCAAAACACAATCCTCTGAGCAACACAGAAGGCAAAGCAGAATCCTCAGGGTAACAGAGGCAATGCAAAATCCTTTTCAGAGAGTAACAGGTAAGGAAAAGATAAAGCCAAAGTGAAAAACAAAGGATCACCCTCCCAAGATTTCAGCAGTGCCTCTCGGGTGTCATACACAACCATTAAGGGGAGGTCTGCTTGTAGTCAATCCAATTCTTCTGTGGTTGTTAGAGCATCAAATCTATTGGATACAACAATATTGCTCTGCGCCACTTTTGTTTAGCTAGCTTTGTTTTTTAACATTTGCATTTCAGGGGCTCTAGCCAGTATCTGTCCATTTGAGCATTTATTCAGCAATTCCTTCCCAAGTCTGCAAACCAAGGCCGGATGAGGATAGAAATATGCCAAAGGAACCATCCTGTACAACAAGCTACCTGAGACATGGGTAAAATTTGAGCCCATTATGTACAAAGCCACTTTTGGAGAGTCAAAGAAAACAATAATACAGTCGAATACAGTCGCCCTTGATATAGTTATTTGTGCCTACAACCCAGCCCACCCTTCTAGCCATTAAAACTAGCTTGCCACATTTCATGCTCCTGTTCTACCCATTCACCTTTACTAACAATTTGGATCAAAGGTGCTTCCTGGCCATATTGATTTCTACGGTGCTCATTCTGAAATGTGTTTTGCACCTAATATGCTCTCTATGCAAGGGCAACATCTCAACCCTGTTCCTGCTTAGTTTGTACTCAATGACAACTCAAATCAACACTGTTTTATCTACACACCACCCTGAAACGCAGGTACAGGTCCGAATGGCACCTTCAGAATGCAACACAACTTTCCATCCACTGCAAAGCAATTACACCCAAATGAATAGTCTGCTGCTAATGCACTGCCACAAGTGG
Organism: Ambystoma mexicanum; assembly: GCF_040938575.1. Taxonomy (NCBI): domain Eukaryota; kingdom Metazoa; phylum Chordata; class Amphibia; order Caudata; family Ambystomatidae; genus Ambystoma; species Ambystoma mexicanum. The sequence continues at coordinate 376,652,635 of NC_090926.1, read as the reverse complement.
AAACTCTCTACCAATCTCGCCATGATCCCCCAGTTTTGTTGCGGTTTATTTTGTGGTCACACTCCACTCCGGGAGTTCCTTTCCCCCAATGAATGTGGTGCACAATTAAGCACTATTAGTTTGTTAAGGTTCCGTTTGGTAAGGCCTCTAACCTGTTGTAGTGATACACAAAATTGCAACCTTGCCAATCAGGGCTTTAGATGACAGCATTAGCCACTGAAAACCAATAGTGTATTCAAAGTATGTGCTAAAAATGCTGACAGTAGTCTGTTGTAGCACTTCCATTATGCAGTAGTGAGCTACAAGGAATATGCAGGCCTAGTATGAGTGATAGGTCACATTATGCATTGTTGATAGACAGGCAGGGAGAGGGCCCTAGCTCTGTAGCTAATAGGTATTTTTGGAGTGTTTGGAACATTATGGCACCTATATAGTGCTTAGATAGCCAGTCTTAAGCGCTATAAACACTAAGCTATGAGTGCATGCCTTTTAGAGCTTGCAGATGGGGTTAATACATCCCTGCTTCCCTTAGAATATTCTGCCTCACTAACGGTAGCCCTGCATGGCCCCAAGCTAATCTCCTTTTCTCTGGGAAGGCACTGATAAGACATTCCTGAGCTTTGGCAGATGGGCTCCAGGGAGCCAGGGAGGGGCTCAGAAGAAGGAGCAGTGGAAATTAACAGAGTTGTGTTTTTTTCCATGAGCCAGCCTATATTTTGCACAGGGAAAGTTCTGGAACTGTGCGTCACGGACGGGCAGCACGAGATTATAAAATACACATGCTCACATGACTCGGGTGGGAGATCGTCCTATGGACTTGGTTCGAGCAAGATCAAGTGCCTGGAATTTCGAGCTCTGACGGCATCCTTCAGCGCTGTTCTCTGAGCGGGGCTTGTTACAGCTAGCTTATGAGGGCCAGGGTCTCCCAGTGCTGATTGAAGGGGCGTAAGACTGTGTTTCTCTATGTTTCTCTATATTTTGCATTTCTCTAAGTTTTGTGCTTTGTAATCTTCTCTAACTTGAATACCAAATGTATATGAAATTCACTGTTTAGAATAAATACTAAAACTTATTGAAGGTGTCATTGTCACTAGCATGAGATCACTGCTCAGCACAATAGAACCTGTATTTTGGGCTGAATTGGGTAATTATTGCTCCCGAGGGCTGGTCCCGAGGACGATTTGGCCCATATCAAGACATTTGGTGGCAGCTTTGTGGGATTTGTGCAGAGCAGTGCCTTGCTGTGAAATGACAAATTGTGTGAGAGAACACAGTGTAGAGTGAAGAGCAGGCTGTCGCATTTCCTTGGGGGTCTCACTGCAGCTCTGAGACTTCAAAAAGACAGCAGCATTGTGTCGGCTTGCCGTGGCCGATAGCTTGTGTGGTTAAGACTCCCTTCAGTAAATCAGTAATGACTGACTTATTGCTTGGGAATGGAGCCAGGGAGTACAAGGCGATAAACAAGCGGGAAATGGCTTCGTTTAAAGCGCTCCGATGAATGGTCAAGAAAGATATATGTTCAATTAGGAAAGAATTTTATCATGCGGTTTCCCCAGTTTAAAGTTGTATTTTGAAATGCAAAGTGAGACGGAGTTCTCAACTCTATTCTGTCATGAGGGCAGGGAAAAATAGTTGCAAGGATTTGACATGCAAATTGTGAATAGTAATTTAACCATTGACTCAGCCCCAGTGTGCTAGCGAGTGGGGGGCTGTAATGTTCGGAGGCGAAGGTTCGCTTTTTTGATGTATGCTTTTGAAGTGTTGACATTCCTGAAAAATAACGTGGGGAATGAGCCGTGCTTAGGAGAAAGAGTAACATCTGTGCTGAGAGCCTAAAGGGTTTGTTTTTCTTTTGGCAACTGTAAATTCCATGTGCTAGTGGTGGTGAATTCTGTTTAAAGGAAACACACTAAAATGGTTATATTGCATTTTAAGCTGTGCCATGCTTATAATGGGTGAGAGACTCACTTAAAAAAGAAAGTGAGTGAATGTTATTTGGATTTTCGATTTTTGTGTATTGATTTGAAATTGCAGAATCAGTTTGCAATGGTTTGGGGGGAAAAAACAATTTATATTTTTCTAAATTTCCCCTGGAGTATTTTTGACTGTTCCCACGCTATGCCATGGATTTGTACTGTTGCCTTATAAGTGATGTATGTTTTTGGAAATAGTGACCTGTTGACTATGATACATGGTGAAAAATGTTGTTGACACAATAACAGCCCACAAGCAATATAGAGTGTGGGTTGCTCTTGCAGGGAAACCGTGCAGGGAGCTGCACTAAATATGGCATTTTTTAAATGCACTGAAATAAGTGGTTATATTCTGGCAATGGTACAACAGAATGAAAAATCTGTGTGTGATAAGATAGCACAAAGATTTAGTGGGTTGCGGGTTCTTTTGAAAGATCGCACATTGCATTGGAGTGTGCTCGTGAAGCCAAACTACAAGGTTACGAGGAAAAAGAAGAGAAAAAAAAACGTATGCTTTTAAATGGGACATTAATCAGTTCAAAACAGGCTAAAAAGACGCTTTGACATTTTGCAAAATTACATGGAGTAGAATCTGATGACAAGAAAAGTGCCTCTTTTGAAAATAAGAGTCTTGCTGTGTGTGCAGAGCTTGTGCCTTGAAGCTGTCTTGGGCGAGGTGCAGGAAGGCAAACAAAAGCAGAATACTGCACTCCTGTTTAATGCAAGAAAGAGTTAATCTGGATGAACTGTCTGAAATGAGTGCCTTTCCATTGAAGCCGCCACAGTGTAAGAGTTATAGGCAAAGAGATAAGCTTGCTGCGCGAAAGATAAACAATGACATTCCTGCATTCCATCCCCTGTGAGAGACACCGCAGCGTGAGCAAAAAAAAAACCGAGGAGAGGGGGTGCAAAGACAGAAATGCTGATGTACGCAAGCTTTCTAACGGCATGCAAAGACAGAAATGCTGATCAGAGGTAAAGAATTTGCCCAGTAACACAGGAAGGAAAACAAAGGCTGCATGCAGGATGGCAGACGGGCACATCACATCTGAACATTGGGGAACCTGTGCATCTGTGAATGGGCTAAGAAAAGACAGCTGCCCATTCCAACAGACATTGCCATGCAAACTGCATTCCCATGCACGATGTGATGTGATGTGAAGTGAAACGCTATTGCTGTGCAAGCTGCATCCCAGTGCTCTATGTGATGTGAACTGAAGTAAAGCGCTGTGCACTGGAGAAGAAACCTCTAGGCGCTTTGAGAAGAGAAAATACACAGATGGCAAAATGCAAGCTACATTGCCAGGGCTGGAGTAACTGACAAAGACATTATGGCATTCCAGATGGAAGCAAAACTGACAAAAAGCGCTTAGCCGTTTTGCAAGAGACAACATGCAGAGCGGGGCTATGGAGTACAACATGAACACTGCACATTAGCCATGATCCAGAAGCCTCACGGCTTAGTGCAAGAATGAATGATTTGTTGAAGCAACAAAAGAAACTGACTTAGACTATAACACCCTTTGAGAAAAATGACAAGTGAAAAAAAAAACAGAGGCTTGAAAGACACTAGCTGTATGGAGAAAAATAAACAAAGCTGCTTGTGCAACTGCAGGCGATATTGGACTGAAAGACTTTACCTTTGAAAAATGGAGTGATGCCAGCAGGGCAAACTAAATCAAGATCATGAGACACTGGAAGCAAGTTGTCGCCTGGCATTCGTGATCGCTTTGGTGAAAAAGAAAAGCATTGTGCGACCTGGGTACTTATTATATGGCTTTTGTAAAAGCACAGATCAGTCTGAGGTACCATTGACCAACTATGATCGCATTGCACAAATGAGTTTGTGATTAGGCAGTTACACCCCGTATGGTTGAGTGTAAATAAGCCCCCAGAAAACATGCAGAAGGGTGATAAATAATTGCAGTAGCAATGATAAAGTGTGTAGTTACCTGGTGAGACTTCTGAAGATGGGGGTGGTGTTCAGGGAAGGGGTGGATAACGCTGATATTGAAGTTTTGATGACATCCTAACATTTCTGTTTGTATTTTGCCTAGGCAAAAAAGCAAGACAATAGCGCGCCATGTACAGAAGTAGATGTATTCAATTTGCGGGTGACACTGATCAGTCAAGCAAACTGTGCTCAGAGAAAGCGAGTCAACTTTAAACGTGTCCTGCACCGCACTCAATGCTGCTAGCATGCATGACGTATGAGGACATTTGTTCTGCAACCTGCGAAAGGTGTCCAACAGAGTAATAACTTTTGCTGAACTGGCACGGTGCAGACTTGGCTAATTATCAAATATTTGATGCTGCACATTCAAATGATTCAGTTGCTGGAAATAACTTAATTGACATGTCTGGCCTTTCTTGTTTAAAGGACTATGGACAATGAGTTGTGGACTGTAAGATAATGCACCACAAACAGCTGTGTGACACAGCACTTGAATGCTAACACATTGAAAAATGGTTTTTAAATGCACTTTTTGAGATGAATCTGAAAAAACGAAATGGTTTTGCTCTTCCAACTGAATTGCTTTAACCAGAGATGTTTTGCTTTTTGAAAAAAAAAACTTCTACGTTGCACGTAGGCGTGAAAATGATTTATGAATTGTTGGGGCAGCAGAAATATGCAAGCAGGAGTGTAATTTATTTTGAGATAGGATGAGTGCGCACATCAAAGTCACCGGTGCGTAGGTTAAGATCCTTAATTGAAGTAATGCTGCCAAGTGTGTGAGCTCTAATTTGAGATGGTAACCTTTGAAACACTGGATACTTTTACAGCCAGCTTAAGGCAGGTAAATGAAACCATGACTGACTTGATGTTTGATTTTATGACACAGTGTGTGACACGGTTTTTGTTAAACCAACCAGTTTCATGTTTTAGTGGGGACAGCTGTCTCCAGCACACTAATGCAAAGAGTCACCTTTTGATTGTAGACATTTGGAATAATTCTTTGGAAAAGCGCTACAAATGAGTATCCACATGGAATTGCTAGCGTACTGGCCTGGCACATTGTCAGACATCTTTTGTCACTGACTCATATGACTGGTGTCTATGAAGTCATAGGCCCAAATGTTTCAGTGAATGGATACAAAGATTTGTTTAATTTGTTTAATGTGATGTTGTTTTTCTGACCAAGAACTGCAGCGAGTGTTCTCGCCAAGATTTTATGGACTATAACTTGACTAAATGCATTTTACACAATGGTGTGATGAAACAGCCACTGCCGGAGGGTAGTATGGTGTTTGTGGCTAAAACTAGTATTGTATATGGTAGATATCCCATTTGAAGAAGGGTATTCTCCAAGTCACAATAGGTAGACACGGTGAACATGTTAGATTTTCCAGTAGTAAGGCAACATTTAAATTGTAGGCTGGTAATGCACACCTCCATTATTACAGTGATACACTTAGACATAGATTTATCATGAGGCAATGTTTCCTTAGTACTACCAAGCTGCTACAAATGGAGTCCATTTCTATGGCCCATCACTAGAGTGCGCGTAGCTAGGGAGCTAGATTCATTAATTGCAGGAGCTTTATATGCTTGTGACCTAGAAACTGTGCACAATAAGTTAGCCACTATGGGTTCTGATGCCAGCTCTGCTATAGAAATTTTGGCCTAGTGGGGCCTATTGATACGCCCAACACTGCAACAAGTATTGGCAACCACTGGAGATGGCGGAATTTTAGGTATGAAGACATTTTTTCTGCCATAGGGCAGGTCAACAAGACTGCTAAATACACATGATGCATTTTATGACAAACATTGTTAAAACAGCAGGTGTTGGCTTTTTACTGAGTGGGGGCGACCATCCTCCACACACTGGCACGCAGAGCTACAGTTACCAGCATACATATGGATGAAATTGCTTGCTTTTGATTGCATGAATAACACATGCCATGCTTTGATGCAAATTAGTAGAATTGTTTTTATTTAGATGACCTGGTGCCCATGGGTTCACCTTGTTCACGAAATTAGATAGTTTCTGGTTGGGTTCCACATACATGGGGGAAGTGTCTAATCACACAGCCCATAGTCACGTTTGAATGCCCTGGGATCAGGGGGGAGGGTAGGCCCTTAGAATGAAAGGATGCCAGGTTTTAGAATTGATAACCATACATAAATGCAATAGTGCATTGTAGATTAGACTACACTGGATTGCCTTGACATTCTAACTGCATGCTGCTTTTTAACTGACAATCAGTTATACAATAATTATTTAGGTATTGTTGTGTAGGCCAGGTTTTGGCTAGAGTAAATGTCCATGTTCACTTTGTGTAGGTATTTTTGTGTAGGCCAGGTTTTGGCAAGGGTATATGTCACTGTTCACTTTGTGTACATTTTTGTTTAGGTAGTGTTGTTACTAACCTTGCATGCCACGCTAACTAACCGCTAGAAGGTAGTTTGCTTAAACCTCTTGCAAAGCCCCAAGGTCTTTATCACTGCGCTAAATACTATATTGATGTGTATTAGTCAGCATTTGTCGTACACACGTTGAATATGGGTGGAATGTAGTGATACACAAAATTGCAACCTTGCCAATCAGGGCTTTAGATGACAGCATTAGCCGCTGAAAGCCAATAGTGTATTCAAAGTATGTGCTAAAAATGCTGACAGTAGTCTGTTGTAGCACTTCCATTATGCAGTAGTGAGCTACAAGGAATATGCAGGCCTAGTATGAGTGATAGGTCACATTATGCATTGTTGATAGACAGGCAGGGAGAGGGCCCTAGCTCTGTAGCTAATAGGTATTTTTGGAGTGTTTGGAACATTATGGCACCTATATAGCGCTTAGATAGCCAGTCTTAAGCGCTATAAACACTAAGCTATGAGTGCATGCCTTTTAGAGCTTGCAGATGGGGTTAATACATCCCTGCTTCCCTTAGAATATTCTGCCTCACTAACGGTAGCCCTGCATGGCCCCAAGCTAATCTCCTTTTCTCTGGGAAGGCACTGATAAGACATTCCTGAGCTTTGGCAGATGGGCTCCAGGGAGCCAGGGAGGGGCTCAGAAGAAGGAGCAGTGGAAATTAACAGAGTTGTTTTTTTTTCCATGAGCCAGCCTATATTTTGCACAGGGAAAGTTCTGGAACTGTGTGTCACGGACGGGCAGCACGAGATTATAAAATACACATGCTCACATGACTCGGGTGGGAGATCGTCCTGTGGACTTGGTTCGAGCAAGATCAAGTGCCCGGAATTTCGAGCTCTGACGGCATCCTTCAGCGCTGTTCTCTGAGCGGGGCTTGTTACAGCTAGCTTATGAGGGCCAGGGTCTCCCAGTGCTGATTGAAGGGGCGTAAGACTGTGTTTCTCTATGTTTCTCTATGTTTCTCTATATTTTGCATTTTTCTAAGTTTTGTGCTTTGTAATCTTCTCTAACTTGAATACCAAATGTATATGAAATTCACTGTTTAGAATAAATACTAAAACTTATTGAAGGTGTCATTGTCACTAGCATGAGATCACTGCTCAGCACAATAGAACCTGTATTTTGGGCTGAATTGGGTAATTATTGCTCCTGAGGGCTGGTCCCGAGGACGATTTGGCCCATATCAAGACACCTGTCTCACACCCAACCCCACAAATACCCAGTGCCACAATGGACTAGGAACCAGGCCGGTGTGTAGTAAGAATATAGATTTATTAACTTATTTAAACCAAATTTGACAGACTAAAATCAGCCACCAATGCTGTGACAACACAATAACAAAACTGAGTTCCATAATGGCACCAACACAGAGATAATATGAAGATATGCAGTCACAATTTCCTGCAGCTTTCTTTTCAAATCACCCACCAATTTAGAAAAAGAGCAATTCAAGACACAGCGATTGCCGATTCGGTTAGAATACTTTTCTCCCACCAACCCCCACCCTCCAAACATCAATTAGGCTTGGCCCCTCTGAATTGAAGGCCAGTGACAGAGAGTGGGAATACAATGGGAACATCTTTTTGAGATTCTGATAAAATGCACTTTGGAAATAGGGATGCAAGGGGAAAAATAGTTTTTGTTCTGCTTGTTACCACTGAAGCCATATGAGGGACAAAAAAGCAATGGGAAAATTAATTTTGACATACCTAAAAAGAATAGTCAGGGCTTTGTGGTTTGGGTAAGCACACAATGGGAACAAAGGGGCAATTTAATTTTGCACCCTGCACACGCACGTGGAAATAGGGTTTTGGGATCAATTCTTTCGGCAAATCTTTATGTTTATACCAGCTCAAAACACACTGGGAAGAGCTTGTTAGTTTTGAATGCCAACAAAACACATCCTGTGATTTTGATAGGGGAAATGATTGATTTACTTTAATTAAATACGCTAAGGATCTACACAGACCAACAGGATACTTTGCTATGGGGACATTAACAATGCTAGAAAATATGCAGGGCCAGCACAATCTATGGCTTTGGGCATAGTTTTACTTACAGGAGAGGCCTGATAATGAGCATCAGGGAACAGCAGGGCACCTCTGGGACAGCAAGGGTGTCAGTCAAGGATAGTCTTCTCTGGCTCCCCCAAGGGTCCCAGTCAGGTTCTATGTCTCCTGGTTCCTGTCTCCACTGCAAGATTTGGGGCCGCTCTGCTTGGATGTTTCACGCAAGAGTTCAGCAGTAGGTTACCTCCTGGAATAAGTGAAAAAGGGCAGGTTCTGATGCAAACTGGTTTACTTATAGGGCAAATTACATCTCCCACTTGTCATGATTCCCACAAAAGGGATTGGTTGGTTTTCTCTAGCCACCTCCCACCTCGGTGCTAATAGGACAAGTAGATGAGAGGTGTGAGTTAGGAAAGCTGTGGGACGAGAAAGCTGGTCATCCCAAACTGTAATGTGGGCTCAGCCTGTTTGAACTCTAAAAATCTATCAATATGGTAAGTACCCTAATTTTTCAAATATGTACATGTATGGATATATTCTTAATAACTACATTTTAAGGAAAATCAGATAATGCTAGTCTGAAGTTGGCACGCCCTTCCTATGCATAGATATGTTTTTTCCTTCATTTACTCAGGCGGCATATCAGTGAAAAATATGCCACTTCCTAGTTCCCAAGGTAATTTTGTACTTTACCCTCGCACCAACTTTCAAATCTCTCAGAATCAAGCGACGGCCCAAATCAAATTTTTATTAATAACTTTAGTTAGGTTTATCACACCAAAATCGTTTTGGCATGGTTCAAAGGGGGTTACTGTCATCTTTAATAAAAGTCTGGAATGACAGTTGTGGCATATACGTTGCCCTTTTTATGCAGTCATATGTATTTTTCTATTAACTAAACTCCAGCCTTTACCTTTAAGTTGCATGTGACCAACCAGAGGCTGGCTCAGGTTTATGTTTGCCCCTCCCTTCTTGGCCTGAAAATGGCCCAGGCTGCAACACTAATAGACATTTTATGTGAATTGTGACCTCAATGACACTTCTCTGAAAGAACAGGCATGGCCTTATCCGTTTCCACCGTATTTCTTTATACATTTTTAAACACACACCCTGATTGATGGTTGACAGCCAGAGCTCCCTCTCCAGAACAGCAGATGAAAGGTCTTGGAGGTTAAGTTTCATATTTAGGAGAAGTGATCGGCTGCATGTAAAATTCTGCAAGACATGGCTTTTAAACTCACACACAATGCATTTTACATTACATTTTATAAAGGCACCTGGGCCTTATATCCATATGTAATGTACCCCTTTAATCTCACAGTTGTAAAATACATGAGTATCAATTCTGGATTGTCCATATGCATAGGGCAGTTACATGAGCAAACCATGTTCCAGCTCAGAAAGTCTAGTGAGCATGACCTGGAGTTCCTAGCCCTTTAGGATGAGGTAGCAATACCCTTGAGATGGAATGGGACGAAGAAATTATTCAAACCTCAATAATCGAAACAACTCATGTAGTTGGCAAAACGATAACTGTTTTAATATCAGTTATCTAAACCAGGGAGTACAATGGACACCAGCAGACAACTCTCATCACAATCTCAATGCATCTTGAAATAAAGCTTGCTTATATAACAAAAAATAGTCATAGGTGACGTTAACCCACATATTACTAACGTCATCCTACGTGGCAAATAAAAAAAAACTAATGGTGAGTGTGATAGGGTCTAAGAGGATCATCTAAGTATATGATCCATACTCGTCTAGGGCAGTGGAATAATGTGATAGGCATCTTAACATCAGGTGGGGCAACTAAGCAACTAAGCCCTTTCCTTAAACATGTTACAATGAACGTCACTAAATACACAACATTTTTTTGTATACACAACTATAGGAACCTTAATCGTGTGGTGCCCTATCATTGGCTTCTAACCTCCATCAGTACCTTCCCACCTTCATATAGCAGCATGCAGGCTGAGCGACCAGGTGTTTGTGAGCTCGTCTTAACCATAGCTTCCCACCAATTTGCTTATTCATCCGTCATCACTCTCTGGGCGATTTATCAACCACTCTGCCATCATTCTTCACATCTAGACATCCTTGTCTAAAAAAGGGCTTCTTTGGGATCCATATCTTTACAACTCCCTTCAGGCATCCAGCTGATTTCACATGCTCATCATTGTTCCAAGTCATGAGCATGTACTGTCCACTTGGACTGCAATAGATCCATCTTTCCACATACTTCTTATGGTCCTTTGGATACAGAAACTTCATTCCCTCGGGTGCATGGATACTGGCCTTCAAAGTCTCTGATCTCTTCATCTGTTAGATCTCTGGCCTTCCATCCTGGCTCAACATTGATCATTATTTTCATCCCTATGGCTTTCTTTTGCTGTCTTCTTGCACGGTGTGATTATTATGTTGATCACACCAAATCCCAGCAGTACTAACACGATCAGGGCTCCAAGAAACTTGAACACATCTGCCATCCATTGTGGAAACCAAGAAGAAAAAAGTGATCCAAACCAGCTGTCATCTGCAATGTCTTTTACTTAGTCTATTATCTGGACATTCAGCTTCGTTAGCATTTCTATGGCCTCTGTCAAGGTGCCATTCGCATCCTCGTGAGAAGGTATGTCTGTGCAACATGATTCTCTGATTTTTGCTCAAACACCTCCATCCATAGCTGTGATCATGTCCAAGACGTATCTGTTCTGGAGATTCATCAGGTATATGGCTCTCATCTCTTCTCTCGATAGCATTGAATCACTTTATGGTCATGTTGATCGCCTGCAGCAATTCCCATATGGTAATCTGCAGCCATTTAGTGTTTGCTCCAACCTGGATTCTCAGCATAAAGATCAATGGGAAGACTGACAAAGTCTGGTTGAATAGTCTGTGTTCATACAGAATAGAGTCAAAAGCTTGTATTGACTTGGCAGAGAAATAGTTCTCCCTCTTTATTCCTCGGGTGAGCATCTGCTTTCGGTAAACTGTCAATATTCAAGTCACTTTTAGGAATCACCAACGCTGGAAAATTAACATTCACCAGTGTGCATATTCCATTCCATTCTTTGGGTAGTTTCATATATGCTTTGGCTCCAATGCCCAATAGTAATCCATGATCACTTCTGTGCCAAGATTCATCTTTGGTGCATCAAAGATCAGACTACAGTTCCGATTCTCTCCAACTTTTCTTGTGCCATTGTTCTGAAGCACAGCTTTGAACTGTCCCAAGGCACTATCTCCCAGGGTCCACCTCTGTCTTCAACCCATGTCAGTAGCTTAGCAAGTTTCGGCCACAATGGTTTGCACACCACCTGTGCATTCCAAGCAGTTGATTCAGGACGATCATATACCATCCAGGTTCTGCAGATAACCACTCCTTCCCATCCATTAGGTTATAACACTGATCCCCAAATCTGCATCGTGCCTCTGTTCTTCCAATGTCAGATGTCTTCTTCAGTTTTTCCTGGACTCTGAAGTCTTTTGTTTACTTCCCATCTGATTCCAGCTCCTTTCACTCCAGGCTTTTCATATCTGATAACATGATTCTTGGTATGGGCTCCGTCTCTTGCCTTTTTGTCTTGCACATAGTCATCTTCATCTGGATCTGTCCATTCAGTTGCCCATTTAATATAGGCATCGAGACCCATGAACTGGCCTCTTGATTTATAGAGCGCTATATGTCACAGACAATGTGCTGTCTGGACATCTATTTCAATAGCTATGAAGATCTTAGACTTCCCCATACTATAAGGCAGGAGTGCACACACAAAGCATTCCTCCTTCCAGGTCCTCCTGCTCACTTCCTTCGTATGCCAATACCAAATGTTATTCCCAAATGTGCTGTACTTTCCAGGTAATCATTCAGCTCATGATCACCCTCCCTAGCACTTCTCTTGGATCTCGTCCTTTCCTTCGAGCTTCTTTAACCATCTCATGTAACATGTTGGCATAGTGCTTTACTAAACCACCAATCACATTTGTCAGTGGACTGGGTGCATTTACGTGTGCTACCTGTGTAGGAGAAAGTTGCAGAAGTTTCATCCTATCAACATAAATTTAAGGGATCAAAATATCTCGCATTATCTCCATATGTGATCGCTTTCTATAAGGTAACCCGAGTTTATTCATCAAAGGACCAGGTGCTCTTGTGTGTACCTCTAAAGTTGGAATAATCACATAAGGTCTTGGCTGCCCAGTAGTTGCCACGTCCGTACCTCTCTCCTGCACAGGAGGATACACAGGAACTTTCACTCTGTTTATATCTCTATAATAAACCGTTCGCACTGTAATTGAGAGCAGTATTACTATGAACAAAATACAGGTGTAAATTATGCACGAACACGACCACTTGAAGCAATAGCTTTTGGCACATCGTGGCTGTCTCCCATGATCTGACATGATGAAGTTGCTACCGATGCTGCCAATATTACTTTTAAGAAGGAAAAAAATATCTTTAATGGGGCAACATCATGCACTATTTCTGGAATCTGCTGAATCAGCTCAAAAAGTTCTTTGATCGGCTTCAGCAGGCTGACTATACAATAATGAATTCAAATTCTCAATGGATGCCAGGAATTGGCCTCTGACCAGACGACATGATGATTTATATTCAGCATGAAACAAAAGTTCCTCAGTCAGTAGACTTTTTGATCTTCTTCCTCGAAAATCTCATTCAGATCCTTATGTTCTCTCAGAATTCCCATTCACTTCATTTATAAGATCTCTCAATATTTCATTGAGAGCTGCATTGTTTCTCGGGTCTCTCAGGAAAGTTCAGACGTCAGATTGTCTCCCAACAAGATGTGGGCATTCCTCTATTAGATAGCAGAATACCATGCTAGCCAGTCTATGTGCATTATCCAGCGACAGGGGCATTTGTGTTTTCTACACTGAACTCAGTAAGCGGAGGGATCTGCTAAGTGATAGCTGCAAGCAATCTTCTCACAATGGGTCCATTCTTAGGATCTTGAAAGAACAAATTAACACTAGTAGTTCTCCCTACCAGTGCAGGGTAAGCACTCAAGATGAACAAGAAAACAGTAAGAGCAATCCGGGAAACATTGTCATTGGGCACCACCATGCGTGCCAACAGGAACTCAGTAAAAAATGAATCTGGGTACTGCTCCCTCTTCCAGTTGTCAAAAAGGAACTCCAGATTTGGAATATCTTCTTTTCAATCAAGGCTTAAGTAAGCCTCAGTCCAATGTCAACTCCTGTGGCTCAAGAACAATTGTTTCCCTTACCTCCTTTTCTAGTGAATGAAAAGAGTGTCCTGAAATAAGCCACAGTCCAATTAACCATTTGCTTTTACTCGACAGCAGCTTTTGCGTCCTTCTTCCTCGTCATAGACCTAGTCTGCACATGCTGTGGTTCTTCCCCGATGCCCCCTTCGGGTGAGGGTGATGTGGGTTCTCCAGTATAGATCTTTACGTTGCCGAGGAATATCCAAGCTCGTCTGCCTTGCACCTTGACCAGACGGCGTGATGTCTTCCACAATGAGAGTGCTGTTGAAACAAGGTTCGTGCCACTTCCTACAGAAATTGCGGATTAGGACCACATCTGCAGGAAAATGTTTGGGAAGAAAAAGCTGGTCAACTCCAGTCGGTGTGGCAGCTCCTGTGTTCTGCGTTGCCCTACACCCCTTTCACTCGAGCTGATCTGAAATGACAGATACTTGACGTCATACACGTAAGGTAATCACGTAGCTCCTTTTCTAACAATTCTGTTGTTGGCTGAGCATCACTTCTAGTTCTAGATGGAGGTGTGAGAGGTGTCCTTCGCCTCAATGTCACTATCTTGTGAGGGGTAAGAGGGTGGTCTGACCCTGGCTGGTTTCACAACTCATATAATGCCAGAGGTAGACAATGCAACCATCATTTCTTCAGAGTCAATTTAAATATTATCTCCTTAAGCAGGCCGTTGAGCCTCTCACAAGTACCATTTGCTTGAGGGTCATACGCCGATGAAAACTTGTGCTTTACACTAAGCAACAAGCTTATCTGTTCAAAGCCCTCCTTAACAAAATGAGGGCCATTATCTGATCTCAATACTTCACATATTCCCCCCATCTATGAAACACTTCTCATACTAAAGATTTGGCTGCACAAATGGCATCTGGGCAAGTAAATGGTACAGCCTCAACACACCTTGAAAAGGGACATAATACTACAATCATTTTTTTGTATCCATTACAGACTTGCAGCATGTCGACATAGTCGATGTATAAACGCTGAAAGGGACCATTAGGTCTCAGAATAACTCCTCTAATAGTGCACAATGTATGCCCAGCAGTAAACATATGATACAATTTACTACATAAAATGCAACATGTTCTACTATATTTGTAACAAACCAATACTCTGCTATTGTTGCGGCGGGGCTCTCCAATAACGTGTGCAGGGTAGTGCAGCTGTTCCAATGCCACCCTTAATGAGTCTACAGGCATCACCAGTTTACCAGTGCCGTCTTCTCACCACAATGCCCAAGAGGGGTTTAAAGAACACCCTCTCTGCGTTCACAAGTCTTTTTTCGTCTTGGGGCACTTCCCCTTGAAGTTCTCCCAACTGAGTTCTAGACAGCTTATTGTAACAATTTAGCACACTCATCACCACCAGGCTTTCATTCACATATCAAATGACAATCACTTCTGTACATGCAATACGTTTTGCTTCCTAATCTGCTTTTTGATTTCCATGCGAAATAAAATTTGCCCTTTTAGTGTAGCTGCATACTTTACGACTGCTATGGCTACTGGGAGCTGTAATGCTCTAATGAGTCAGTCTAATAGGCTGCGTGCTGTACTGGAGTGCCGTACGCTCTGAGGTAGCCCCTCCTTTTCCAACGTGCTAGCCCTGCATGCACAATTGACGTCACATTAGGCAGTGTCACTATAACACCATTACTTCCTGGTCTGCATGATTCTCAAGCGCGCCAATCAGCACCACTAATTCTGCAGCCTGTGCCGAAATATTAGATGGTAGTCATGCACTTATTAGTACTTCAAACTCTCAATTGCTGTGTGCCTTACCACAGTGGCACCTGTATATCTTTGTCCATCATTTTGATCTATTCTAGAAGAACCGTCAATAAAGAGAATCTCCCCAGCTGCCAATGCATTTTCCTTTACCCTTGGGAGTTCGTCATAGAACTCTTTGTAGTTTGAACAATCATGTGCATGCTCACCCAGTGGTTCCCTCCGCTACAAACATGGCAGGATTCACTATTCTGCATCAGACTATTTTAATCGCCAGATTCAATATGACCACCTCATAGGCAGAAGCCCTCTGAGATGTCAACGTGCCATTAGGATTTTACAAAATGGCAAACAAGGCATGTTCGACAAATAACGTCATAGAACATCCCATTACTATACTGGCAGCCTTCTCAATGGCGATGACGCAAGCAAAATCTGCAGCTGCCAAAGATTGTTCGCAAGGGAAGTGACCCCTCATTACTGGGTTTAAAATCCCACTGTAATACGCAAGGGGTTTGCACCCAAACATGGTTCTCTGCACGAGTACAGCTGTCATAACAGTGCCAATCGTGTGCAAAAACAGGAAAAATTCCTCAGCAAAATTAGGAATTCCTAGAACTGGAGCTGTGTAAATTGCTTTCTTCAATTCATCAAACCCTTTTTCCATTGCATCATTCCAACCTATTTATTCCTGATTCACCTGTGCTTTTTTCAGAGCTTGCAACAAGGGCATTATGTATGAACTGTAGTCAAAGACCCATGCCTCACATAATTGCATAGTCCCAAAAATCTCTGCATGTGCTTTATAATGACTGGTTTTACTGTTTTTAATATAGCCTCAGCTCTTCCGGGAGTAACCTTCTTTCCTTCATTCGAGATTACCTGGCCTATGTACAGCACTTCCTCCTGACAGTACTGTAAGTTTTCCTGGTCTACTTTATATCCTTTTTCTGCAAGAATAATCATCAGTTGAACTGAATCGCATCTGCACTCTTCCTCTGTGGTGCTACAGACCAATATGTCATCCATGTACAATACCATACTTTCTAAATCAATATTGCTTAAGTCCATCTGTAGGACCCTATTGAAAATCGATGGGACTCACTACTCCTGTGGTAAACAAGTGCTTTTCAGGCGAGTTTGTCTGAACGCAAATTACATCAGATCTTGCGAGTCTTTATGCAATGGGATTGAGAAAAACACATTTTTCAAATCAATCACAATGAAATATCATGCTTTAACAGGTATATTACATAAGACTGTCACCAGATTAGGTATAGAGGGAACATTGCCTCTACAATCTGATTAATTGGTCTCAAATCTTCAATTAAACGCCACAACCCTCCTTTCCCCTTTTTGATCAGATAGATTGCCGTATTACATAGTGATTCTGATGTCACTAAAATACCCTGTTCCATCATAGCAGATATCGTCTTAAAAATTCCTTCATCTGCATCTCGAGACACGGGATACTGTCGTGCTTGAGGTAAAATTGCTCCTGGTTTCAATTTAATTTTTACTTCCACAGCCCCTTTCAATAGGCCTATGTCATAGAGGCCTTTTGTCCATAAAGAAACTGGTATCTTCGCCATGTCTTCATCGTTATACTCGGGGGGGGGTTTCTGTGCTAACATTTTCTGAGTAACTTCACATTTAATTGCCCTCACCCAATAAGTGATGCTTGTTTCAAAGATTACTTCATCATCTGATGGATGATCTCTAAACAAGTCTTCATCTGGGACGTCAGTCAATCTGTACCCCTCCCCAATGGCAATCACGGTGCACCATCATCTGCCGTCATAATCAACTCCGTCAAGCATAGCTAATTCTCCTCGTACTATAGCTGCTTTTAACTCTAAAGGAGAGACTTGTCCTTCCTATTCAAACATAGGTATCTTTGGCCTAAAAAAAACATCAGGTATTCTCACAGTTTTGCCTGGCAGCCATGTCAACAGAAAGCGTACTCCATAGTGAAAAATGTCTGGTTCTAATGGCACTCCTCATATGGCTACCTGTACTGCAAATTCCATAGCAAACTCGCTTACATTTAAATACATTCCTGGTGTTGAACACACTATGCCTTCATCAGTGAATGAAATTGTCATGTTCAATTTGGTCATTAAATCTCAACCCAATATATTGACAGGTGTCTGTCTTGATTATAATAACAGTACAGACATATCACACTCTCCTATAGAGACTGGTAGTGCGTCAGTAAAAGGAACTACTTGTAGCTCCTGTGAATCACTATTTATGGCCTTTCCAGACATCGAAAATGTGCCCTCTCGTATACATGAGCGTGCGCCACCCGTGTCCACTAAAAAGGAAAAAGATTTGCCTCCTATATTAACATCAACCCTTGGTTACTCTTGAGGATTTGGCGTTACTGATAGTATTGAACACATCAAGTCTCCCAGTGATCTGTCCTATTGTGGGCACATTCTCATCCCCGTACCTGTGAAAGGATTCTCTCCATCAACAGTGACACCCCTACTCTAGGAGTCATGAACTGTCCTGTGCTCGTGCTTTGCTGCATCTGCATAGGTGACTGCTGTGATGGCTTCATTGTTACCTGCTGTGTTTGAACATCTTGCTGTACTCTCTGTGCTTGTGTCTGCTGCACTGTCTGATTCTGAGCAAACCCATCTCCATTCTGCTGCGAAGTCCCTCCTCTCCAAAATTGATTATTCTGCACAAATTCTTGACTACTACACATGCAAGCAAAATTACCTGTCATACTACAAGTCCAAAATATAGGCGGAGGTCTCCCCATCGGTCCTCCCTGCGTACCTTCATTATCATTCTGCATGTTCTGGAACCCACTCTGATTGTTCTGCAAGCTTCCCTGATTATTCTGAAAGCCTCTTCCTCGAAAACCTCCCCTTCCCTGCGGCATAAATCCCTTATTACCTTGATCAAACTGCCTTTGATTATTCACCTGCTAATTTCTGTAGACCTGATCCGTCCCCACTAGTCTAATAGCATACTTGGAGAGTTTTTTGTGCACTAACTTTGCCTCTTCGCTTTTTCTAATATAGTTTTCGTTCGATTCTTTTCTTGCAAAAGCCTGCAATAAACGCACGATGGTCAGCTGAATCTCTGACCATGGTTCTGCTTCCATGCCCACAAACTTCTTGAGCTGCTTCTGTACCGGGTCTGGCAGCCCTTGGTATACTATATGATAAAACACGGGTATAGATTTACCCCAAGCCTCGCGTGTCTCCAAAGCGCACTGTTCTTGAAAATTCTGAATGTAAACAAGTGGGTCATCCCCTTCCTGCATCGTTTTTGTCATTATAGCTCCCATATTTGATTCTTCTAGATATAGCACTAAGCGCTTTCCAAACTGCCGCTCTGCAATTATTGAACGGTGCTCCATCATGAGCAGTGTTTACTGTAGTAACACCAGAATATCCTGCTATCGACCAAACATCATCAGCTCTTTCCCCAAGAATAGCAATCAAGAGACCCTTAATGTCATCTATAGCCAACATGTTTCCTCCTGTCATTTTCTCTCGCTCATGTACCCACTTCCCAGCACCAGAAGTTAAAGTTGGGTGATTGCAACTTAAATTGTCTTTATCCATTTGCGGCCAAGGTATATATTGTGGTCTAGTCCCTCCCTTCTCCAACAAAGGAAACTGGGAAACCCAAACTCGCATTCATTATCCATCGTTTGTCCATAAGAGGGACAATGGTTCTGCACTGCCTTCTACCTGGCAGTGACCTTAATCTGTTCACATATGGAGGAAAGTCCTTCCCTCTGACCATGGGACCGCCCTCTAGGCCAATTTAGCTGCATCACTTGATGCCCAAGATATAGGGATGTCTAAATCGGACCATCTTACTTCCTTATCCATTGACAAACACCCTTCACGTCCACAGGTATTACCTTCCTCCCCATGAACAGGTTCTCTATCTTAGTCTGACATATCTTGTCCCCAGCTCGTGCAACTTCTCTTCATCAACTCTATTCAGAGTCAGTCTATTTAAAGGCTCCCTCTTAATCATACAGCTTCATACTCTTGAGTTGATTATTTTTACCCTTCCCCTTCTTAGTCTTCATATCATGGTAGACTTTATCGATTGCGTACCCAATGCTTCTAGAGTCAAACTCATCCTCCAGATTTGCTCTGGACGGACCTGCTATTGTCTCATATGTTGGGAAGAATTCTTCTAAAATCTTCCCATGCCACTACTAGGTTAGGATCTATTACCTCCTTTTCCATGCAATCAAGATCGCAAGCTCTCTGGCCTCTCTTTCGTTCTAATTAATCGTCAAACTTCACTTCCTTGCTTCCTCTCTTGCCCTGCCTTCCTCTTTTCTCTTCATGTCCCTTCCCTCATTTGCCCTTCATATTTCTTCATCTCTGAGTCTTTGCATTCTTTTATCCTTCAATTTCTATTCCTCTTCCCACCTTTTTCTTTCTAGTCTTTGTTTGTTTATGTTTGTTTATTTTATTTATATAGCGCTCCAGACCCAGGAGTAAATGGGCACTTAAGGAAAAGGTTACACATGTACAATATATATAGCGTATGCAATTATACATTTGGAGTTAACATACAATATATACAGTCAACGGTCTTCGATCGCCCTCTGTTGTCACTTTCTCTGTTCGTCTGCTCTTTCCCGTTTCCTCAGTTCCTCCTCTTGTTACAACTGTTCTAGTCTATCTTTTCTTTTTGTACCATCATCTTTCATCCCTTTCTTTATCTTTCTTATCTTGTTCATCTCAATCTTCCCATTGTAACACATCCTCAATGCCTTTACCATCGAGTTTGAGCAGAATCTGACCACCCATCCATTTGTTCTGTAGAAGCGCTACCTCATCAGTCTTATCCTTTTCTCCTTTCCATCTCTTGATTTCTCATCCTATATCTAGAGATGTACTTGGTCATTTACCTTTCTCCTTATTTGGTCTCTCCTTGTCCCTCGGGACCTTCAAAATTACATCTCTCAGTATTCTTCTCTGGGCCCTCGTCACTGCTTTGTGCAGGTGACTCATATGCCGGGTTACTATACCCTGTTGCTGCCTTTCGCTCTCTTAATGTGCACAGCCCGTCATCCTTATTATCGGCGTCTCATTCAGGCGCAGCAGGTTGAGCGGAAGGCTCTTCACCCCCCTCTGTGCATACATTAAGTATCCAATCTACAGGAGGCAGGTCCTCTCACTCTCTCCTCCTGATACATTTTCCAGAGCTCCAAGCTCGCTAGTCGATTTTTTCCCATATATGCAGCATGTAAATATGGCATCATATGCTGCAGAACTGGCTTCGATAGCGATCCCCTTGTGGCCACGGCATGAACATTTTGTCTGCAGTTGCTTTAACTCATTCTGCACTGTACTGTCTAAGCTTAGGTGCGCGTTTCGGCAGTTGCTTGGATAGGTGCATAAGCAGAACAATATCCTACATTTTGACATGTCACTCTGACCGTCAATACTCACCGTTTACTCTTTGCAAATTTTAATATAACTTTTAGTGAATATAAAAATAATATGAGCTTGCACCATCGTCGCAGCTCCAGTTTTGTTTACTTTAATCTGCTAAAAATTCCGTCACTTCAAGTTCATTAAATACAGGCTTAGTTCTTTAACTCTCGTGTTTCTCCTCTTTACGTTTATCAATCTCATCTATTTCATCATCATTCCACAATCACAAAACAGACAAACACTCGGCCAGCCACATATATTTTAGCCTTTCTTCTCAAGACTTCTGTCTCTAAAAATACCAAAATACCCCTATGGGGTTTGAATCAACCTCTTTGAATTAGTCTTCAAACAATATTCTTCTCCTATGTCACCCTTAAAGGGTTCTAGGTGCAATTCCTTCTGACTGTTCTTTAAAACGCAGTCATCTAGGCGTACTCTTAGCGTGGCCTCTCCTCAAGACAATTTATTCAATATTTAACACTCATTCTCAAGTTACTTTATTCCTGCCTCCCTCCATTACTCGTTTCCCCTTATCACTTTCTTCTCCCACTGCCCACTCACACTTTTGCCACCTTATTCAGTTTTTTTGCTCCCCATTCAGATTTTTCAACTTCTGACTCTCAGGATCATACACCTCCTCGGCAGCCTCTCCAACCTTCCTTTCGTTCAGCTTCCTGTAGACACCAGGAGGGGATTTTGCATGAAAACAAGGAACCTGTCTAACCTAGTTTGAAAAACTACGTTACACTAAACCACTATCTACAGGGAGCCTTGCGTACTTTCAGCCACATGGCAGAAGTCATGTAATATTTCTGGGACCCCAAAGCTTACTTATTTCGATGGATATCAAACCATCCCATCTCTGCTATCACGTTAACTGGAGCTCCCAGCCCTTTAAGATGAGGTAGCAATACTCTTGAGACGGATGGGAATGCAGAAATTAATCAAACATCAATAATCAAAACAATGCAAGTAGTTGGCAAAAGGTTAACTGTTTTAATATTAATTATCTAAAACAGAATACAACGGACATTAGCAGATGTCTCATCACAATCTCAATGCATTTTGGGAAAAAAAGTTTGCTTACATAACAAAAAGGCCTCATAGGTGACGTTAACCCACCCATTACTAAAGTAATCCTACGTGGCAAACTACAAAAACCTAACAGTGAGTGTGATAGGGTCAAAGAGGATCATCGAAGTATACGATCCATACTCATCTAGGACAGTAGAGTAATGTGATAGGCTTAACATCAGGTGGGGCAACTAAGCCTTCCCATAAACAGGTCAAAATGAATGTCACTAAATACACAATGTTTTATTGGCTACACAACTATAGGCCCTTTAATCGTGCTGTCCCCCATCATTGGTTGGCTAACCTCCATCAATACCTTCCCACCTACGTAGGGCGGCACACAGGCTGAGCGACCAGGTGCTGGTGAGCTTGTGTGAACCATAGCTTCCCACCAATTAGCATATTTATTCATCCACCATCTTCACCTCAGTGGTCTGCTGCCAATTAGGGCTTTGAACTTGTCCTTGGAAGTGTTCTCTGGAGAATTCAGGGGAGCGAAGGCACGCTCTGCCCTCATGCGTAGGTGTGACCACGAAAAAATTCAAATACTGTTTTCTGATAGACCCCTGAAGTCTTGTTTTCTGTCCAGGCCTCCTAAACAGGAGCTTCATTCTTTCACAGTTTGTATCCAATGTCAGCTCACTTCATCCTGCTATGGCCTCGGAATCTTGGCTCATCCATCCTCTCCTCCGAGATTCGCCTGTAATTAATTTTCTATAACTGGAACATACTAGAAAAGAGGTCGGTCTTATTTTGCTCAGCTCTGCTATTGTACGTAGTGGAAACATTCATTCTTTGACTCCAATATATGTACATGTTGGCGCATGCTGCAATCTATTCACTATAAAGCTAGCCTCAAGTATACTTTGTCTGCTTGCATTTCTTTGCAGATTTACACATGTGAAACAGCTTGATATCTTCAACGTTTGACATACACCTCTTCATCTTGAGGCCGAGATGACACTTCAATGCTTTGATGCCTTATGGAATTACTTACATTCTTTAGCCTATGCATCTCTTCTACGTAAGTCAGTCTTGCTT
Organism: Ambystoma mexicanum; assembly: GCF_040938575.1. Lineage (NCBI taxonomy): Eukaryota > Metazoa > Chordata > Amphibia > Caudata > Ambystomatidae > Ambystoma > Ambystoma mexicanum. Next base: position 376,629,745 of record NC_090926.1, on the reverse strand, counting down.
GGTGCCATCATTCATTTGTCCAGTTTCTCCCAAACTTTTATTTGAACAGCCATCATACTGTCACATATGCAGATATGTTTTCTCAATGGGAACCCTGCTTCTAGGATTCTCCTTGGTATCTGCAATTTAAATGGCTCTGTACACGTCTCGTGCTCTGGCTCACAACATATGGGCAAGGTGATTGAGGTGGGGGTACTTAGCTCCTTCTCTACAAGCACTTCTCTTAGCATACTGTCATTTGGTTGAGGGAGAAACAAGAGAAATGTATCTTACAATTTCGGGATCACAGTCTGTTGCATAAAGAGATTGTACACGCAGCTGTCTTAAGTTAAAGTGCAGCTCTCCATGGATTTAGTGAAATTCAGCCACGTCTTTCTTTTCCTTGCTTTGCATATCTTTGCACTTTTGAGATTAAAGTCCACTTTCTTTGAGATTTAGGCCTGTTTTTTGGTTCAATGAGCCTCATGTCTGACATCACCATTTCTGTGCTGGCCTTCAATGGCATTTCACAAATCACTCTGTCCTCTATTTCTGACATTCAGGGGCTATATTTCTCCCCATAAAATGCACATAGTCACTATCTTTCAAGCACTTCAGATAAGACTTCAAGTCATCAAAATAACTTACTGAATGTCCAGGACTTCAGGGAGTCTAATGATTTAATGAAACCTTTTAACTGCAGACACCTGGTTCTAACTTCTAAAACACTTATCCTGGACAATTTACTAGTACAAGTATTATACCAAGAGCAAGCTTTAATGGTCCAGATATCTCAGGCCCGGTCTCTAGGACCTTGGTGCATTCCTCTCCCCTACCTTCAACTCTGCTCTTTATTCTGGGTGCCTTTAACCTGCACCTCTCATTCTGCAGTGCTTCTGCCACTACAAATTTCTACTCTTCCCCCCTCCACCCCTTTCCATATTTCCGGTTTCTCACTGACAATCTTTTCCACCTAGATCTCAGCTCTTCCTCAGACCATTCCCTTTCCTTCTTCCTCCTCCCCTCAGCCCCTTTCTACCACCTTTTTTCAAACTGGACCATTCCAACATTGTGCTACTTGGTCTTTCCTTCCAGACCCACCCCAATATGCCCCTATCCCTCCAAACCAACGTTACACTATCCCTCCCACCAGACCCACACCAATGTACCCCTATCCCTCCAGGCCCACACCAATGTGCCCCCATACCAGCATGACCCTATCCCTCCTGACCCACCCCACTATGCCCCTTCTCTGCCTCCAGACCCACACCAATGGGCCCCTATCCCCCAGACCAACACCAAGGTGCCCCTATACGTCCCTTCAGACCCACATCAATAATACCCCCATCCCTCCCCCAAACACATACTAATATGCCCCAGACCCACACCAATGTGCCCCATCCCTACCTCCAGACCCACATCAAGATGCCCATGTGCCGCTCCCAAACCACGCAGAAAGTTCTGGCCTACCAGCTCTAAAACCACCCATCTGAAACACTCAAAATTGAATTCCTATTAGTCCCCTTTGATCAAACACCACCATCCACCGTCCCCGTTAGCCCTGCATACCCTTCACGTTGAATAGACTAACATTATTTTTAAAGTAAAGGTAATTTTCCACTCTCCATCTGGGGTCTTGCAGGATGCCATCTTGAAAAAATGCAATTGCAATCTCAGCCACCCAAGAGCACACCGATTCCTGCTTTCCATATCCTAAATAAAAAGCCCACCTTATTCTCTGCCAGCCAGAGCACGCAGATTCCCGTTGCACTGGCAGCCACAGCCTTCCCACTCACGAAAATCACAATGACTGCAGACGCTATGTGAATGGTAGTGAACGTTCCCAAAGTCAAGTGAAGAGCAAGTGGGGCGTTGCTATGGTCGGTTTCCTCGGATGGTAACTAGACACTATCCTTTGTCCTTGTAAATTATGCAGAGTATACGCTATTTTCAAGGACAAAGGGCACATCATTTCGGTGGATCCTCTTGTACTTCCAAATTGTGCCATTTATCCAGCATTGTGATTACACTCCCTTTAGTTAAATGACCCAAGAATTAAATCCCAGATAAATTGAAAACATTTTCCAGGCCTACCCCATTTTGCAAGCCATCACTGAAACTTTGTGGAAGTATATTCAAAAAATGTCCTAAAATACAAAATTGGGAAGGACAAATGTAACCAATTATTTAATATCTGTTTGCAAGCATAGGGTACATGGCTCAGATTCAGTTATTGATAAACTTCTAGACCTGAGAAAACCAGATTGCACATAAAAGAACAATCCTGATAGTTCACTAGGTAGGTTAGATGGTCCTCTCCATTCCCAAGCAAATGTAAGTAATTTTTCAACAGAAACGGCATTCTGCATTAAGTGGGCTTCTAATGCTTAAGATTTACTTGCCGGGTTTCCCCCATTGCAATTTTGTATCCTCAGGACCCTTTAATGCACAAGTGTATTTTGCGCTCCAAAAATCAGAGTATATCCCGAACCCAAAAGTCAACTATTCTTGCAACCAGTGCTATGCAACATTTTAGAGTTGAAGCGGCCCTAGTTCTCCAAACCCATTTGCAGAGATAAATTGTATTGCAACGTTTATTCCAAGGTCTTTTCATCCAACAACCCATGTCAATTTCGTTTACATTGAAGAGAATTCTTCTAAAACAAATTTTAATACATTGTTTATTCAAGGGCGTTTGTGTGTATTGAGAAGGTTAAGCAGGCAGTGTAAATAGTGTTTCCATGTAACAGGCGTGTGTTTCCAACAGGCGGCGTGTCTACAGAATGTTGTGTATGACGTCACAGCATTTAATGTTAAGGCAGGACCTTCCTGATTTAAGACGTAACATTCTTCTTGCCCCAGGTTTGGGTTGCAATTATTATGGCAAGTTTGCCTTCAGTCCTTAGTTACCATCATTTGACAACATGCTCATTGGACAACAGTGACGATAATGGCCAGCTTTTTGCCACCATACACCAGCAACTCCACATCCTTGGTATTCTAATAACTTGCATTATAACAGACATTGTCACAGTTTGCCAGATTATATGCCCAGTAATCACACCATTATAAAGTCAGTCATCACATGCCTAGGTACTCCTACCATGGCAAGATATCGCAGTCATGTTCAGCAATTCACCACAGGTTTTGTGATGCGATTATGTCCATGTACTAACATTTGCACGCAGGGCTGTAGAAGTGATTTGAAAGCACAAACCTAGCTGTAAAGCAGCAACAACTGTATATTGGGGAGAAGAACGTGACACACCCAAATTTAGGAAACCAATCATTTTCCCAAACAGTCACACAGGGAGTACATCGAGGGAACTCCTCCAGTAAGTATTTAACAAAGGTTCTCCAATACCCACAACTTTCATATAAAGTACTAGTTGAGGTCTAGACCCCAGGCTAGTCGAATGGATTCCATGCCATTCAGTGGAATAATCATTCCCTCTTCCAGACAGTAATTTTCCATGTGTGATGCAAACTGCCACATGCAGCATTACGGATATTACTTTTGAGGCAGATCTCAAAGTTAAACAGTACTACTGTGAGCAACACTAAAGAGGTAGGAGCTAACCAGTCAAACCAACTACCGGCCAATCAGTGTCCCCTTTCTTCTCAAAATACTTGACCCAATGGCCTAAACACAAGTACAGCACTTGGAGCTAAATCTGCTCATCAGGCTTCCGTCCCAAACATAGCACAGAAAAAGCACTAATGGACCAGAAAATCCGCGACTCAGGCCACCTAGGCATTAGATTACGAGACTGATCCCTGCCACCTTTGCTTTAGTTGACCAATGCACACTCAGGCAGTGGCAAAGCCAGCATTTCCACTTCTCTGTGGATGCCACTGCTTGGATACACCCCCCCCCCCTTCCTCAGTGACCGGACTTCCCCAATAAACTAAAGTTTATTGGGGAAGCTGCTGCTGATCCTATCCCCGGCTCCCCTAGGAGTACCACAGGGATCCTGCCTCTGACACTTCACAATACTTACACCAAACCCTCAACCTACTGTATTTTTTGTGCGTCATCTACACTAACTTTGCAGATGATAACCCAAATACTCGTACCCATCTCATGACACTATCAATTGCATTTACAGCACCATACAAAAATTGGATGGCCACACAATATTTGGGCTAAGAGAAAACAGAGCTCCTCATGAACGGTTCTCCCTAGCACTGAATAACCTAGACCCTTCCTTTGCCACGCTCTGCGTATATTGTACCTCGTGAAACAGGATCTGTACTAACCATAACGAAACACAAATGCATCATCTGCCACAGCCTATACTGCACGACCAATATCACGGAGCAGACCATTTCTAGTTCCCAACAAATGCCTCCACACTCGCATGGGAGCTCATCCTATCAAAATTGGATTATTGCAGTGTGAGCCTCATGGGTACCTCAGCCTCTAACCTAGCCAAACTACAGAACAAAACAACGCACTTGGGCTTAAGCGTTCCTACCATATCTCCGCCACCAGACGAGAAGTACGCTGGCTGCCAGTTAAGCACGAACCAGAGTTTAAAACTTGATCCGTTGTGCACAAACGCATCTATAATGTAGCACCCTCATACCCCAATGACCAACTCTCCCATGTACAGTACTTCCATCCAATGCCAGTAGGAGCAAAAAGGCTGCAGTTTTGGGGTTACTGTACGCACCCCCTGGAACACCCTCCCCATACAGATCAGGAATTATCCATCGTAAAAAACAAACTTGTAAAAACCTGGCTTTTCAATAAGTATGAATGTCCCACTAACTAATACGGTCAACAAATGTAGTGATGCTCCAAACCTTGAATGTCATAAATAAACCCAATCCTCGGACCAATGAAAACTAAACCAAATACATCCTGAAAATTATGACATGGCAGGAGGCCAGAACGTTAAATCCTTGACCCAGTTTAGCTCCCATCCACAAGAAGTGGAGACCAACCCTTGTTCCTGTGACTAGAACTAGCAAAAAAGGGTACTCGTGAAAAAAAGGACCCTTGCAAATTTGCTTCGAGAGTTGCTTGTGTACCTTACCAGATGTACAGATGACCCAAGCATTCCAGTATGTGGTCATTGGCATTTTTTTTTCCTCCACTTCCACACATGGCCAGATACAGCTTCACCCGACAAATAGCATGGAAGTGAACTGTATTCCAAGAGAAGCAGATATTTAATGAGGGCAGAGGTAGTACCCTTCCGAGGATGGCAACCGACTTTCCATTTTATACCACCTAGATCTACACCATTTGTGCAATTTGGAGCTGGTCTGGGTGCAAAGTTATTTGCAGTGCATATCAGAACTATCAATTATCCGTCACAGCTTCTCCAAATGTCTTCCACAAGATACAGCAAAACAGAGGCATCGTAGTAGATCAACCCAGCAGTGGTTTTGAGGAATGTTACAGCAGTCTTTCATTACTGAAAGGAAGAAGACAACCTCAAGATTACACAGTTGATATTGCCAGAGAAACGCCACTCCATAGTGCCAAGTGATGTCAACCACCAATTGATTAGCAGTCATTGCGTTTCCCCTTCAAGAACAAGTGAAGGTCGCATTGGGATTAGCCTCCATAATCTAGTGAACGAGTATAATTTTCAATGACACACGAAGCTCATTGCAAAATATGGTCTTCAGAATTCTTCACTTGCATGAAGAATTATACAGAGGATTCTAAAAGGGTAAGGATCCCAAACTGGTTTCCCCAAAAGGCAGAGTTCAGAAATATTCCCTCATAGACTCCATCGTTCAAATTGCCCTTCCAAGTTGGAAACCTTGGCGTTTCACAAGCGGTATACCCAACGGCAAGGTTATTCTTGAATGGATAGAAAAAAAGTAGAAGGTGCAAGAGGCTACAGAACATCAATGAGAGACATAAGTTTAGCTCCACAGGGCATGGTTAGCCAGATAAAGGACAACCATTGCATCTGACCAGATCCTTCTCTTAGAGCGGGATGGCCAGATATGGGTAATGCACCTTCGTATTAAATCAGTGGTCAGCCATCCATAGACCAGGGTCAGCTCAGCTTGCTATTGACCAACCAGTGTAGCCAATTATGTAGCCGAGGGCCGCATTAAACCAACAACACTCGAGGTTAAAATCACACCATTGCATATCAGGCCCCACACAAGAATGAACTTCAATCTCAATTACTAGATTTGCCGGCACCCATTACAGACCACCACCTTACACTGGAGAGAAGGGAGCACAATACAGATCTGGATTTATTCTCTCCAACACGCCCCCTATAAGGAGTGCATTCTTGTTCCGCTAGAACTAGGGCTTGCCCTGCCAACTAGCAAGGCCAAGTTACAAGCCTGGGTTGTTTGTGCCCCAAATAAACCAACTCAAGGCATGCATCATTGATCTCTTAGGCAGACTGGCAATAGGAAGGTCGTATGTGCAACAGGCGTCTTCCTCTCCAACCTAAACAACATGCAAATCCCCACCCAGATTACCCTCAGGAGTAGGAGTAACAGGATTCCACACCAACTTCTATAGATTCTTTATTTCAAGCCTTTACACTGGCCACACCACATTTCCGATTATGGTACAACCGTGCCACAGCAAGACCACCCAGAGCGAGGAACATCAGGAATCCAACTGCAAGCACCACTGCTATAGCCCATCCTGGCACCAAGGACTCCACCGAGCTGCGAGAGCCTGAGGGAGGAAGAAGAAACAGAGGAGTGTAGAATACAGCTTGTTCTATGAATGTACACATGGGGCTTGTAACCCTAGTTTTACTTTGTTTACATAGCCACACAAAAAACAGTCTAGAGCCCAAAACTAGCAGCCCCACTCCCCCTTCTCGGTTTCCAGAGGCAGGGGCTGGACTGAGGAAGCAAGTATCCTTCATGCAGCACCAGCTTTGGTATTAGAAAAAGAACCTTACAAGGACTGGAAGGGACAGGGGAACCTGTCGGACTTCAAGGGGCAGGAAGAACAAAACGCATCGTTTTAGTGATCGTTCTGAAGAGAGGGCCAAGAACGCCGGCTTCTCTAGCGGTATAGGAGAGCCCTAGAAGCAGACAATTGGTTGTTGGCCATCTTTCATGGAATATTCTTCTACAGAAAGTTGCAAGCCTTTCCATGCAGAGTTGTATACAGAACTCATCTCACCCCCATCCTTACCAGCCAGGGCTAAGCCTCCATCTTCCTCTAGGATGTCAAAGTAGACCGGCCTCTCTGCTGACACAAGAGCCAGATGCTCCGTGTTGAAATCCTTCACCATTCTCTCTGAAACAGTAAAGAGAACCGTCATCAACCCCAGCATCCAAAACAACAGGTCCGTGGTCATAGTACACAGCAACCAAGTCGATCAATGGGATAGCAACGCCCCAAGCTCCCTTAAAACATCAGTCACCCATCCAGACAAAAATCAAAGCTAAGGCACTCCTGGTCTTACTTCCCCTGATTGAGCAGGATGCAGAGCAGGACTCCAGCGAGGACGGGACACATACAGAGGCGCTGCAGCGGAAGAAGATCTGCGAGAGGGAGAAGTGGGTGCATGAACAACTAAACTTAAAAAACTTGAAGCAATACATTCCTTATAAGCAGATCATATACTTCACAGAACAACTCCTAAATACCCGAAGGTAGGCCCCAATTTCTCAGTTTAGGAACAAGTACAACCACCATTGTAGAGCTCTCACCTGCCCCCGAAGATTCTGTTGCGCTGAATCCACAAAGGTGAAGGTGCTGACAGCGAAGCGCTGGTAGTGTGATGGGAACTGGAGACCTGAGGTAGCACTACCAACAGGGACCAACAGCGTCTGATAATTGTCTCCAGGAAAGGGACACCTAGATTTTAAACAGGTCAGTCAGAAAATCTCTGAATACACTCCCCACCCCCACACACCCCTCTGCCGGGCCCCAGGTTTCACCTGTTCACAAGGATGGGCCACTGTGGCTGCTGCATTGGGTCACTGGAAGGGGTGGCCCAGCACTGGTTCAGAACAAGCATCAAGTTGGGGTCCGTTCTCTGCAGGATTCGAACCTCCACAAAGACGGGGTCTCGAAGGATCTTCACCACTGGGTACTGGCTGGCTGTGTAGTAGGAGCCATACAATCCATCTGGAGAAAGAAATACTATTAAGCTGCAACCAAAGCCAGCTACGATTGGAGGAGGTGGGTGGGGGGGGGCGTAAATGAAGGTGTCGTGCAGGGGGGGGGGGGGTTAATGAAGGGGTCATGCAGGAGGTGCCCCCAATCTGCTTATTCTAGGATGGCTAATCATTCAGCACACTTCAGTAATGCAGACAACCCACCTACAAAGTTCACATCTACTGCATCAATGTAATGTGGCCCAACTCAGCAAGCCTTATGAACATACATTGCTTGTCCCATCGAAGCCCAGGTGTGGAGAGCAATTGAGATGGCATTACCCCAGTATACATAGTGTTGGCCTCACTAGACTTAACAGAAAACTAACCTGATGAGTGTAGAAGAGATTCTGGTTTAGCTCGTTAACGAGCCAGCTAAGAAACCTGATGAGCGAGGGAATCATACAGCAGATTCAGGACAACCACCCAGCATCAAGCCACTTACCTGTAGCAATCCTCATCTCTAAGACGAGGGGCCCAGGGCTGCTCACTGGAAGAGGTGGCGGCAGAGTGAAGACTTCTACCTGCAGTGGGATGGAGCTGCTACTGCTGGTGAAGGTGCAGCGCACAGTCAACCTGACAAGAATCATTAAGAATCCATAAGCAGACATTTTAAAACAGATGGGGTGCCAGTAATAATGTGGTGCGGGGGTTGGGGGAGACAAACAACTGGAGAGGTTTGCATGTAGGAGTGGAACCATATGGACGAAAGCCATTCAAAGCCTGGATAAGAGGATTTTTACAGTGAGATGGTTTCCCCACCCCTACAGCAGCCATTACAGTGTATCCCAGACTAGTGATTTCGAGGGCTCAAGTGACTGGTTGCTTGTAGATGCTAGCCAGGACCTTGACCCTCATTACAACTCCTGGCTCCAGTCTCACTGGAATGACCCAGTGGCAACCCCAGCAATTACATTTGAAGGGGGCAGACCGGGATTAACATTATGAAAAAGGGGCAATGCCTACCATGTCCCCACGTTAGAGAGCAATTTAACACTTGGAGGCTATTGGGGAAGGGGTGGGAATGACTAAATCCACCTGCCACTGCAAAAGTACCCAAGTCCAAACTTGCCTCAAATTGCATATTGGGATTAGAGTAACAAGATTAATTGTACCTGAAGGTGCTGTCCCTGCTGATTGAAGCCCTGCCCCACGTGACCACAGTATGGGAGGCCTCCAAACGGTTCTCGTAAATAGTGGTATCGCCCATTACCTGCCAGTCAAAACACACCACATGGAATTCAGAATCATGGCACAGACCAAGACGCGTAATATTAAACACTCCGGTTTTGTTGCATTAAGAAGGCCAATGGGTAAAATTGAGGGATATGTGTCAAAGAGCAGGAAGCCCTCGTCTGTAAGCAACTTTGTGAATGTACAAAAGCTAGATCTGGAGGGACAGCGAGAATGTGCCCCCTAAAATAGCCGTTAAGCAAGTGTTACTTTACAGTCAACTAGACATTAAGGGGGTACGCGAGCAACACAGTACCAAGGTTACGACAAAATAGGTGATTGTAAGGGCGCAGCAAGTGGAAGAGAATTCGGGTTAGTGAGGGGGATGAGGTAGGTCGTAAACGCTACACGACCTGAACACATTATTTGGTGGTGCATAACAGATTAAGGGTAAGCATGCAGTGTCAGGGACATTTGACACCACCCTCCACTAACGTAAACTGAAAGGACAACAGTTTTGGAAGATGTTCCCCGTCCCCCTCTTCCCCAACTCACCTGTCGCACACCCCCACAGGACAGGGGGAACTGGTACACCAAGAAGGCCTCGCTCTGAAAGGAGCGCAGTCCTGTGCATGCACTGCTCACGGTGAGGAGTCGCACATTGGCCAGGTTCAGAGAGGGCACCGTGACATCTGCAGATATGGCAATTGTTGCTTGACCATCAGCGGAGCATTGGCCAGTCACTAACAAAATAAGAAAGTCAGTCCTCATTCCTCTGGCCAATACCACACTATACCGCCGCCACCCTGCCTCCTCCCACCCCTAAAGTTACCTGGCAACTACACCCTGTAGAATAGGAGCAGCAAACCAAGACCATGTGCCAGAGGCCTTCCCTTTACCAACTGCTGTAGCTTCACAGGAGACCCCAACACAAGGTAGTAAAGGGCTTTAACCACCACCACCCACCTTCATATAGGAAGCAGGAGAACTCCTCAGCAAAATCCACCACAAACTCAGCTGCAGGCATTTAACACCAGGCTTGCAAAGCCAAATAGCAATAACTCTGTTCCCATTAACCCCACCTCCCCAAAAGGATAATACAACCAGAGGTTATAAAGATGGTACAGCCATGCTACAGGAAGCCAGTCACAAAGAAATCCCCAGCAGACAGGCTTCCCACTCCTACAGTAGCGGTCATTATGCCAGCGCTCTGCGTAGGTCTGACTGTCCAACTTGTTAAGTGGCAGTACTTGTGGGACACGCATCTTGAAGGCAGTGGTGCACTGGTTGTGAAAATCCAAAAGAGTCCACCACACCAAAAGGTTACCTTAACCTGCAGCTAGTGTCCGTACGCTAGGCTTCTTCATCCAACCCCTGTAGTTCAGAACAAGACATCACCCCCCACCCCCATCAGCCTATTGCCCACCCACAGACCTTACTCCTGCTCTGTGCAGATTCATTGCCCTTTGATACCTTAATCACCCATCACCATGGCCCTTCACCACTGCCTCCCAACCCATTTGTTCCCTAGAATCCCAGCCGCTCTGCCCAACCTCATCATGTACTACATGCACAATCCTGGCTCACCGCAACTGCAATCCCTTACCCACAAGATGCGTGGAGGACAAGTGAAGGCGGCCCTGCATACATGTCACTTCCGTCACTTGACCAACTAACCGGGTCCAGCTCCATTTCAGTATAGATGAAATATCCTTTATAGCCTGCCCACTGACCTCCCTCCATTAGTATGCATCATCCCCTTCAGCCTGCATCCCAAACTTGTTTGCCCCCTCACTATTGTCAAATCTCCCAGAAATCACTAGCGTGTCGTCAACGTACCCTACTAAATAATATTTGTTGCTCAAGTGCAACTAGCGTTCAGTTACAGTCCAATCTCAGAACAAGATCTCAATGGTCAGCTGAAAAAGCAGGTGCCCCATCACCCCGGGGGTCAGCGAACAATCAATAGACAGAGAAAAGTGGGGGCATCCGGGGGTTTACTTTAAGCAATACACCATTATCAACGAAAACAATCAAGAAAAGTCACACAAGGGTTACAGTTTTTCATTGAAAGATTTTCCATCCATTTTTTTTTTATATATAAATATATATATATATATATATATATATATAAATGCATGTATATTTGGGTGGGCTAAAGAATTACATTTACACTACGGGGGCTTGGGGGACCCCCCCACCCCCATGAAAGGTCGACACTGGGTTTGTGGGGGACCAATTAAAAAAAGTAGTTACAGGTTTTGGATGGAAAGGTATTTTAAATCACATTAGATGGGGAAAAAGATATGTAACCGTCAAACTACTATAGACACCACAATCACAAAATGAACAAATGTTTTTTACAACAAAAATACTAAAAATTGTTATCTGTATTGATTTTCTAAGTCCCTAAATCCACGATTGAACGATCTTTTAGGGCCTAATAGTATCTCATGGGTCCAACACCCATATTAAGAGTCTCCAATCCGACTGTTTTTAAAGCCCATTGGCTTCTCATAGGCCTTCAAACCTAATGAGCCCTAAAGCAAGATCAAAAACCGGAGGGAACCACTAAAACAAACCTGGTTTCCCAAAGTAGCAGGGCTTGGAGGAGTCTGTGGGGTCATAACAGCACTCCAGTGCTTGGCACACAGCCTGGGTGATCGGGAGACTGCCACAGGACAGCCGGTCCACTCTAGCAATGGCAGCACAAGCATCAGGACGGGGGGCATCCATGGCTGTGGATGGAAGGGACAAAGAAGTTTAAAGCACAAATAACTCAGTAGAGAACTTGGCCAGCCAAATGCACTGCTACCCCGGCAAGATGGGATATGGCATTTGTAACTCGCCTATACACAAGGCAAGGAAGGCCGAACACTGAGGACAGACAACGCTCTTACTAGGCCAAGTGACATTGAGATCGCGCACGTGCAGGGGAAAGGGGAGGTGCAGTGCTGTACATGGGAACCACCAACAAGAAATGCTGCCAGCAGGTGAGGTAAGTGCAGACAGGTGTCTGCAAGTGCAGGTAGGGGGACTGTAGGATTACAGATACAGACCCAAGTGCAAGGGTTGCCGACGTCAGAGGGTAGCCAGGTGACCAGTGTAGTATCAGACAGGAAATCAGCAGGGGAGAGGAAGAGAAGGCAGAAGCAAAGAGGTTTCAGAGAGGCTATTCCAGATGGTGGCCCCAGCTGAAGAAAGAACTACCACCAACTGGTTGCTTGGGGAAGGGGGGGTGGAGAAGAATACCACTGAGGCAGTGCAGTTGGTAGTTTGACGTCTTAGCGAATCAGATGTTATGAGAAAAGGAGAGTGTGGAGTCAAAGATATCTGAGGTTCAGCCTCACATGTGGGAGCAGGAAGAGGGCCAAGGGAGGCCAGCCAGAGTGACAGCAAAGGAGAGTGCTGGTGGGCCGATGAGGAGAATCTCGGTCTTACTGGCAGAGATCTTTGGCGGCACAACACTCCTGGTGGACTCACCAAACAAGACCGGGCACTTGAGCTGCTGCCTAGATGAATTGTGTTCAATAGATAATGCTTCAGAGTCCAAGGTCATGACATACTCTTCATCCTGCAGAAGAGAGCAAGATGTCAAGCAACTAGAAGGGAGCGTGTGCAAATTTTGAAACTAAAGTGCTCCATTCACAGAGGACGACAAACTACACTCGTGGTGGCTTTAGAACCCTACGCTTGGTGGGCAAGTAGACCAGTGGGATGTTACCAACAAGTGAAGGGCATTGCCCATTCTCACTAGGGCAATGCCCAATGGATGCCAGATCAAAAACATCAAAGTTTCCTGGGTCACCAAGGCTGCCTTCCGTGGAGGCTAACGCGGGGCCACAACTGGAACCAGCAACAAACAGGTCCTCATTAAATGGAAGAGAAGCCTCAAAAGTAAGAGTCTTCCTGTGGTGAAGTGCCAACTACGCATGGTAACACTGGAATTCCTAGTTCTGGTCCTATACTTCAAAATGGTAAAGAAAAAAAGTCCCAGAAGAGAAAGGAACCAGACTCAATGCATGGACTAGGGAAATAAAAAAACTAAGTTGTACAGACATTCAGTGGGGGTAATTTTGCATGCAACACCCCTACTGCCCACCCCCATTACTCACCTGCTCGCTCACATAGCACCCTGAATAATCTGCACCAATCACCATAGAGCCATCCGGTCGCCAACTGACCCAAATGCCACAGTCAGTGTCGTTCTGGAGTGGGTGAGATAACCCGGCCTTATCTAACAATGACAATCAAGAAAAAAAAAATATTCTCGTCAGGTCAACAGAAGCAGACACGGAAATACGTCCATGAAGCACACTCCTAGAATCCTGCCACACTACCAACCAAAGAGCAGAAGGCAGGGACCACAGATCCGCCATAAACACCACTTCTAACCCACTGCCCCGTTTTACAGGTCGCAAGAACCAGCAACATGCTCAGTCCTACACCTGGCGAGAGCATTGGTCCTAGAACCCTGCACAGACACAAACTAGCCAACAACCGATAAATAACCTATTCCGGTTTTTAAAAGGAAGCTTAAAGTACCAAAAGAAAGTTATTCACAAGGTCAGAAACTTTCCCCAGAGACCACTCACCTCTCACTGTCACTGTATGTTCACGGATCAGGGGAAACTCAGCATGTAAACTGCGGGCTCCACACCTTAGCAAGGTGGCGTTGCTAGCAAGAGCCACTTCCTGCAAAGTCCCGGGGACCTCCAGTACCAACCCCAGACTGAGCCACAACACCACGGAGGCTAACACAGAAGACATCTTTACCGCAAATACCTTCCAAGGCTCACGCCGAGGTATTTATGTACTGAGGGTGGGGTGAGGTTAACGGGGTCTCAATGCCAGGGTCACCAGGTGAAACCCATCACCTCTTAATTAGACCGGCCTCAAGCCTAGGTGATCCCCACCCCCTGCTCCGCAGGTCTGCCGCACATTCATGCTCTACACTGCAGCCACAGTTCCGCCCGCATAGCTGACGTGCCCTCAACTCAGGTGAAACAAATGACCTTTCAATCAGGCATGGCCAAACGTACGCATTTTTAAAAGTCTGATCTTAATTGTCAAGCTCTATCCCGCAGGCCAGTTCAATGTTGGGTCTGTGATGTTTTGGAAGTCCATGTTTTTCTTTTCTTTAATCAGTTTGGTTCAATGCACTTTTAATCATGTACTTCTTGTTGTACAAATACATTTACAAGTACCAGAATTCAAAGTGATATCGGCTAACAGGCAGTGTGCCTCTGTCTTTGCTCCTCGCAACTGCTATTGGGTAACTTGACTACGTTGCAGCCTGTCCTAGGGTGCTTCTGTGTCTGAGAATGTGTACGGGCCAATCTGCCTGATACCCAGTGCTGCTCCTGTAGCAGTGTACCTGGGAATTGTGGTCCTTGTAGTTTTTGTAGTTTTCTAAATATCATGATTACAGTGCCGAACTTTGCATGAATGCATATATGCTGTCATACGTGCCCACTCCATTCAGGAGATGCTAGCTCGGTTCTGATTTTTACTTTGCATTGCTGGATTTCCCGAAAGAAACAAAGGGCTGGATAACCATAACACATTGGAATGTATCAGCCACGTTCCAAATGCACAGCATTAATTTGTTCTGGCACATTATGGGCTGGATTCATAGAATCTAGTGCAGAAAAGGCGCAAGCGCCGTGTGCCAAGAAGGGGCGTGCCCCACGTGTGCGCCAGCCGTGGCGCAAAAAAACAATTGCGCGGCACGCATATTCATGGATTTCCAGAGGCATCACTAGCCGTGGCGCAAGGAACATCAAGCAGTGCCAGTAACGCTGCCATCAGGCCCCCAGGTGCAGTAAAAAGCACAAAAAATGCCAAACACTGCGCAAGCCCCCGTGCCATCCCTGGACCAGTTTACAGCCCCCCCGCCCCAGCCAAATCGTGTGAAAACTCTGTGCAGTCCGGGTACGCGCTTATTATCCATGCGATTTCCTCGGGTGCGTCCGGGGTATGCGCTGAGTTTCCGTGCGATTTGGCTGGGGTGTGGACGTGGTACGCTTGAGTATCCACGCAATTTGGCCCGGGTGCGTCCGGGGTATGCGCTGAGTTTCCACACGATTTGGCTGGGGTACGTGCTGAGTTTCCATGAGATTTGGATGGGGTGCAGATGGGGTACGCGCTGAGTTTCCTAAGTACCCTGGATGCACCCCAGCCAAATCACGTGGAAAATCCTATGCGTACCCCACGATACATGTACAAATCCACTGGAAGCTGACCCCTCCTGACGGGACAGACAGCCCCCATCTCCCATGACCACACCCCGCAGGCAGCCCACACCACAAGGGACCCCCCCATCACCCGTTACCAAACCTCGCAGGCAGCCCACACCACATGGGACAACCCCATCACCCGTGACCACACCCCGCAGGCAGCCCACACCACAAGTGACACCCCCACCACCTGTGACATCACCACACAGGCAGCACACACCACAAGGGACCCTCCCCACCCCCATCACCCATGACATACCCCATAGGCAGCCCACACCGCAAGGGACACCCCCACCACCTGTGACACCATTCCACAGGCAGCCCACATCACAAGGGATCCCCCAGCACCCATCACCCGTGACCACACCCCTCAAGCAGCCCACAAACCTCGCAGGCAGCCCACACCACATGGGACCCCCATCTCCTGTGACCACACCCCACAGGCAGTCCACACCACAAGGGATCCCCCAGCACCCATAACCCATGACCACACCCCGCAGGCAGCCCACACCACATGGGACCCCCCATCAACTGTGACCATACCCCACAGGCAGCCCAAACCAAAAGGCACCCCCCATCACCTGAGACCACACCCTGCAGGCAGCCCACACCACATGGGACACCCCCACCAATCTGACGCCACCCCACAGGCAGCCCACACCACAAGGGATCCCCCAGCACCCATCACCCATGACCACACCCCGCAGGCTGCCCACATCACATGGGATTGATTGATTGATTGTTTATTTGTGTAGCACCTATACACAATGTGTTTCAAAGCACTTGTTGGGACACCACCATCACCCATGACCACACCACGCAGGCAGCCCATTCCACAAGGGACATCCCCACCACCTGTGACGCCACCCCACAGTCAACCCACACCCCAAGGTACCCCCCAACCCCCATCACCTGTGACCACACCCCGCAGGCAGCCCACACCACAAGGGACACCCCCACCACCTGTGACGCCACCCCACAGGCATTGCACACCACAAGGGACCCACCCAGCCCCCATCACCAGTGATCACACCCCGTAAGCAGCCCACACCACAAGGGACACCCCACCACATGTGATGCCACCCACAGGCAGCCCACACCACAAGGGACCCCCCCCAGTCCCATCAGTCATGACCACACCCCGCAGGCAGCCCACACCACATAGGACCCCCCCATCACCCGTGACCACACCCTGCAGGCAGCCCACACCACAAGGGACCCCCTAGCCCCCATAACCCGTGACCACACCCCTCAGGCAGCCCACACCACAAGGGATCCCCCAGCCCCCATCACCCATGACCACACCCCACAGGCAGTCCACACCACAAGGGACCCCCCCAGCCCCCATCATGGCAACCTGCAGGCAGGCCCCATGTCAGGGCACCCCCCACCCCCATCACGGCAACCTGCAGGCAGGCCCCGTGTCATGGAACCCCCCCACCCCATCACCCGTCACGGCAACCTGCAGGCAGGCCCCATGTCAGGGCAGCCCCCCACCCCCATCACCCGTCAGGACAACCTGCAGGCAGGCCCTGTGTCATGGGACACCACCATCCCATCACCTGTCACTGCAACCTGCAGGCAGGCCCTGTATACAGGAATCCACCTGCATCCTTGATGCTGACATAGTGACACAAGGACACTCCATCGATGGTGTGTCTGTGAACTTGCATGCCATGTATTGACACTACCCTCAACCTCCTGTGCACAAAGCATTCAG
Organism: Ambystoma mexicanum; assembly: GCF_040938575.1. Lineage (NCBI taxonomy): Eukaryota > Metazoa > Chordata > Amphibia > Caudata > Ambystomatidae > Ambystoma > Ambystoma mexicanum. Next base: position 376,612,522 of record NC_090926.1, on the reverse strand, counting down.
CAAACAACAAAACAGCCATATACCTGGCCCACACGCATCAGTGTCCCAGCTGATCACACGCAATTTCTGACTGCAACCACATTCCAACATACACATCACATAAGTGTATGCCAAAGAGCGGGCCTGCATGCCATATGACCAAGTAACGTAAAAAAAACACATGTACAAATACACACACCGTGACAGAATTCAAAGCACCTTCGATTTGTGTCACATTAAGAGAAATGTGCTTGATGTAGCATGGCATGAGCCTCTATGGGCGCACATCACATGAACCTATTACCCCATAAACACACAAGGGACCCTCCCATGTGTGAGGGACATGACATGACATCCAATCAAATCACATGTCATTTGCAGTGCACACATAGACAAACATGCAAAGGCCCAAAGAGTCCCGGGAGGGCGAACTGAGCGAAGACAGACACTAGAAATGTGTCTGGGCAGGTGACATTGAGACGGTGCCTGTGCCTGAGAAGTGTTGATAGATGAAATGTGGTTGCAGAGGTGGCAGTTCCGCACATGTGAAGGACACCTCAAGGAAAACACCCAAAACAACAACAAAGTCAATCTGGCCAGCCGGTGTCAATTCCAAGCCTAAGTGAAAACGGGAGTTGTAAACTGTCGCTAGGTGTCTGTTGGCATACATAAAAACTGTCTAAAGATTGTGCATGCATGTGAGCCACTGCCGATGTGCAAGTGGCGTGCAAGGGGACCTCTTTAAAAGTTCAGATGGTACACAGCTGACCATAGCACATTTTCACAGGACGTCACATGGGCAGATGAGTACCAAAGGCACAAGCACAGAGGAATGACTTGTCATGAATGTGTACATGGCAAACATACCGTTACCCAACAACATGTACGTCAGCATTGTTCTGTCCATGTGTCAAACCCTAGCAATAGAAAAATAGGGATAGCAAAGCAGGATGTCCATCTACACGAGATACAATTAAAGCAGAACAAAGACATGATTGTGAAGGCACTTACACAGCATGAAGCAAATCCGGTTCCAAAAACGTACACACTTCCATCACTCACCCAACCCACCACCCTCCCAAAAACAGTGAGGACCAAGATACAACTATGTTGCACATGTGAAATCAAAGACCACCACACAGTGTGCACTCCAACTCCACCTTAACACCCATCCACTGGTTATGCAGACCAGGACATACCCCATGCAGATGGATGTCAAACTGACACATGCATGCTTGTGTGCACACACATGAACAACATTGGTCATCATCAGGGACACAGAACAGAGTAAGGAAGCGTAAAACTTGAACATAATCCGAGACCAAACACCAATTGTAATAAAAATAAGAAAATATATTAAAACAAGTATGACAGTGACAATTATCTTCAGAAAATATGTAAAATGTGCATGAAATAACCAAAAAAGTAAGCACGTTCAAATGAAAAAACAGAGTTCACAAAAAATATAAGTCAAACTCAAAAATATGGTCCATGTCCTTAAATGGTTCCAAAATTAAAACCAAAACAAAAAGAAATCCATTCCATCATGGTGAACACAACAGCATACAAAAAGATGCAAACTATGTACAAGTATAAGAGGTCCATTGTCCCAAATGCAAAACAAAAAGATAAAGATAAACCACGAAATGACACACCATAAAAAAAGCTATATACAAAAAGTAGAGCACAGTCCAGTAACTCCAAAAAAATGAAACTTACACCTATATAACTATGTAAAATGGCAGCGGGCTAGTCCTTCTCCTCACCATGCTCCCTCATGGTCTCTGCCATTGCATCATTGAACACTGCGTCCACTTCCCATAGGCAGGCCTCCGCTTCCCCCTCGAGGGCTTGCAGAGACGCCAACATGCTCCTCTCAAACTCTCTGCAAGTCTCCTCGAGGACCTCAGCCCGCCTCTCTGCCAGACACAGTGAATTCTCTGCCCTTGCCATGGTGAGTCTTGCCTCCCGTGTCTGCTGCTGCTTTGCCCCGATCTGCTGGCCCAAACGCTCCCACACGGACATCCTTTGTGTAAGGTCCACGTTTGCCTGCTGCCTGATGGCCGATACCTGCCTCCATGCGATTGAATTCCTGTAGCCTCCTACTCTGAGCCTGCTGCTGCCAAAAAGCTTGGTGCCTGCACTTCAAGGACAGCCTCCAGGATGATGACAACCCCCGGGGCTGTCGTGCTTGTGCCCTGCTCCTTGGTGCCTGCTCTTCCCTATTGCCACAGCTCCTGTCGCTGGCTGGATCTGCGTGGTGACCACCTCTGCGGATCCACCTTCGACTCCTGACTCTGGCAGGGATGTGATCTCCAACAGACAGGCTGCCGGGGTTGGGACAGGTACACAGGGGGCCCTGGTGACATCTGGGTCGGAAGATGGCAGGGAGGACGACTGACTCACAGAGGAGGATGAGGAGGGGGTCGCAGAAGTGGCCAGCCCACGCACCCAAATCGAGACCAGGAAATGTGCTAGCCAGTTCACGAGACGCACAACCTCCTCGTGATGATGTGCAAGCCCCAAATTGGAAGCCTGAACATCATCACGAATGGTGCCTGTAGGGCTCATGATACCGGCTAGCAGTGGTTCCTCCCCTCAGCAGTTGCAGCCGTTGTTTTGGACGCAGCACCAGACTCCTAGCTCCCCGAAAACGATATGAGCTGGGAGCGTGACTGGGTGTTGTGTCAGTGCCTGGTGGAGACATCCCCGCTGCCTTGCTCCACAGCGCCTTCTCCGCGCTCTTCTTCCATCGTCACTGTGGATGGGGAGGCATGGAACACAAACATCAGGGAACTGAACATATGTTGGTTTGGCAGAAAGCAAGTGCACATGAGTGGCATTGTCAAAGGTCACAACCATCATCACCGTCCACAACACACAGGTAAGTGCAATTAACACACATGCACAATAAAGTCTGTCATTCTCAGGAGACAATCACATCCTTGGACAAGGCACTGTCAGCACCTTAAAATTGTGCATTCACCTCATATGCACCATGGGACATACACATCTCATTCACACACATCATCTGACAGTCATGAAGCAGGGCATGGAGCTATCACATCAGAGTGCACTAGAGGTCAATTTGGCAGCATGAGTCAATCACACAATCTAATGCTCAAGTGACATCCATCCCAGAGTGTTGGGCAGTCACACACTCACTCTTCAGACACATGCACATATGCACCATGCATGTCCATGATGTTGCCAAAAGCACCCATGTGTGACACCTCTCACATCGCTAAGTCCAGACATGTGAAATCAACCATGTGCACGTTGTTACATGCTGCCGCGCATCACACATTGCTACACAAACACTGTTGAAGTGACACATGCTTCAATGGGCTCACTCACATGCAGCACTGTCTGGGACATGCACACAGACATCTGTACAAGAGGCATACCAGACATAAGGCCAAGGTGCACACTCCAACCATTCAACATTCACATGCACTATGGTGGACAAGTACACATGGACACTTACCAGTCGACGCCAGGCGGAGTTCCAAATCCATGACCTGGGTATACAGCGCTGGGTAGAACCACTCCAGGACCCTTTTGTTGTCGGTGGTCAACCGGCCCAGGCACCCCTCTTAGTTCATGCCAGCCTTGAGGATGCGCCGGCCTTGTTTTGGGTCCTGGCTTTGAAGTCCTTCCAGCGCTTGTGGACATGGATGGAGTCACGGGGTACCATCCCCTCCACGTTGATGGCACCCACGATGTCCACCCAGATCTTCCTCCGTTCTTCCTTGCCGACTTGCGATGGTCTGTGGAAGAGGGCATCATAATGCACCAGGACTTGCTCCACCAGGATGTCAACTTCCCTAGCTGAGAAGCTGACAGCCCTCTGCCTCGCTGCCGGGGGGTTGCCATTTGCCTCCGATGATGTTGCTTCAGACACGGCAACCCCTGACGCAGGTGTGGGTGGGCAAGGTGGTCCTGGTGCTGGGCTGTGGAGCAGTGGTCTGGCATGTCAGGAGTCTTCTGGATCAGCAGATGTGGTCACAGGTCCAACAACAGGAGCTCTGGCAATGGCTGTACAGCAGGCACAAAAATTGCAGGGCACGTGGGCAGCAGGCACACACAGTGGGCAGGCAGCAGAAGATGGCTCGTAGGAGGCAGCTTGGGGCACTAGGAGGCAGGTAAATCTGTCTTACTCGCGTGGCCAGCCAGAAACAGAGTGACTAAGCACGTGAGGAAACAGCGTGTCAGCATGGATTTAGAGGAAAGGGCCTACGTGCGCAAGTTATGTGACATGTGCTGGACATTGGGCATTAGCGTACGTTATCAGGATAAATCAGTGCGTAGGAGACCATCACACGCTTGTGCTAGTGATAGCTTTTTCTTTTGATGGGGGATTTGTCTCTGCATACACGTGCGTGTATTTTTGTTTTTGAGGCTGACAGTGAGTCGCATACGCATTTTGCATACTGTTGGTGCCACGTGTCTTGCATACCCCCATTTTCAAGGTCATACTACCCTACGTGTCTTTCGCATACGCAATTATTTGTGTTTCTGGTGCCACAGAGGACTGCATTATGTTTTTACTTTACACGTGGGTTAATGAGGGGTCGCATCCTCAGTGTCATCTGCTGTCCCTGCCAGCCACGGTCAGGAAGCTGCAGCACCTGCCACCTAGGTTCAGGGTCACACAGCCAGCCCAGTAGTCGTCCAGGCACAGGTCCACAGGGACACTGGTGCAGTAGTCCCTGTCTCGAAGAGGAAGGGACGTGTCGGGAAAGTTGCATCCACCAGTATCAGGGGTCCCAGAGCAGCAGTGTCATCTGCTGTCCCTACCAGCCACATACATTATACATTGAGCACCTTTTCCAAGCACAGGGTGGGTGATGTGAGGTCATCTTCCCACTCCGTGACCAGGTCTAATATGATATGAGGTGGAAACCTATACCTGCCATAGACCTGGTCATCAGGCATCCCAAAAAGAGTGGTCCTGGGTAAATAAATGTGTGCCCTGGCTATCCTTCTCCTCCTGCGGTGTCCGACGATCACTGCTGCGAAAAAAGGCACATTCATTGTAGCTGTATACACACGTTAGGCTTTTACGTGCCCTTTTTATGCATTGTTTTTAGTGTGCGGTGACGCTTACACCAGCTTTCGCGTGGCGGACGTGTTTCTGGATTAGCATGTCATTTTTCGCACGCCGGAGAGCTCTGTTCGATTCCATGAATACGTGTTGTTAGTGTGTGTGTGGGTGTTGCAAGTATGTTACTGTGGTTCTTCCCACATAACGCCTACATTTACGATTGTTGTTCCCCATTCCACGTGTTCCTCCCCCTTTTTAGGTGACTGCGCTAGACGGTAAGCGCCTTCACTGGGCATGTTGCGCAAGGCGTTTGTGGTGTCGCAATGACCTGTTGGACCCTCGCGGATTCAGCGCAAGTCTTGGGTAAGCCATGCGCAATGTGTTCCATGAATCAACAAACGGGCGCTTTCGAGCATTTTGCACACAAGTGCCCGTTTTGCCACGCAATTGTATTCCATGAATCGGGCCTTAAGTCTATTTAAGTGTGTCCTGGGGCACAGTTACCCTCTGCATTGCATTATTTGCAGGGCTGGTGTCAGGCCGGTAAATTCAATCCTCCTGTTTTACAAGTGTCCTGCTAATTTTTTGAATGGGATGTGTTAGGGAGAATTCTCTGTTTAGGCTGAATTTCCTAACCTAGTGAGTCCCCCAGCAGCTTTGATGGATTTCTGGAGTTTGTTTTTTTCCATCCTGCCAAGAGTGAGACTCTTTTTCTCCCACTCTTGGACCTGAATATGTGTAATTCCTTTGAATGTCAATGTGTTCTATGGGCTATGGGGTCTTTTACTCCATAGGGTCTCATATGTTTTGCTATGTGTGTTACACCGCACCCTACGTGCCGTAACACTGGGGCGTCCTAGCGGACCTCCATCATAGACTCCATACCCGGGGACTGACTACTGTCTCCCCGGGCATGTAAAGTCACCATTGGCTTTGCTAGACCTAAATTTACTAACAGAACTAGTACAAATCATCCTATTGTGGACGTACTAGTAGGGGTAATTCGATTACTCCTAGGTCTGTTACTCGAGGGGGCACTGTCCCGTCCCCCCTCGTCGAGTTTTGGCTGTTGGCAGTGGAAACTACTTGTTATGCTCGACCCCGAACATAACCCTATGGGATTCATCCCATTGTTGGAGATTGATACTTTTCCTCGTTAATCTCTAACGTACCACCGGTCTACTTATCTTAAATAAGTTTACCGGATGGTATTTTCTGCCAGAACTTGGTTTTTAAAATGGCGTCTGTGTTCATCTCTGTGACTCCTAAACCAAAGGTTGAGTCCTTTGTTCCACTTTTGGCGGGCCTCTGTAAAGAGACCCTCCAAAGTGGTGCCATTCTGTCTGGGTTACCACAGGGGCATGGGAGGGGGTTTTAGGCACCCTGGATCGAGTTGCCTTGCCAACTCCGGTCGCACTCTGGTGTGATTGGCCCAAGTGGTGAGCCTCCCCGCTCACCACTTAGCATGTGTTGATTGACAGCTAGGCTGAATGAATGGGGGTTTTCTGCATAAAAGCAGGGCTTTTGGGACTGGATCTTCAGAAGTCGCCACAGGACCTAAGAATCCGACGAGGGTAAAGCTGAGCCGACCTGCAACGACGACACCTCCGGTGGAGCCCTGCTGAACCGACTCACCACTTCCCGACGACAGAGGAGATCTCCCTGCCGGAGAGTCTCTTCCCCTGACTGGTGGGAACAACCAGTCCCTTTTTGCTTTTTCTTCGCCTCAGGACGCAGTGGTCGAATTGCCCGTGCAGAGCACCTCGGCAACCGGATAGCCACTACCCCTGTACCGCGACCAAAAGGTGGTGCCTTGTGACGGAGCACTCCGCGGCTGGTCTCTTCCCTGGTGGTGCACCGGACTTCACTTTTCTTCGACGACGAGATCATCTCTACTCTTGGCAAAGACCCGACGTGCATCCACCACCAGGAGCAACTGCCCCCGCCGGAGTTGCCCTCCACAACAAGGTAATATGTCCGCCTTGCTTCCCTTTCGATCGGATCGAGCGAGGTGTCTTAATCCTCTCCTTTCCGTTGGGTCGCCTCCAAGCTTTCTCACGTATTATTCTGAACTGGTTCAATCTTCCAATAACAATTTGCTACAAAGACTCGAACGCATTTCCACTAGAGACTTTTGGGACATATCGCCTTGCCTCTCTCCGAGTGGGCCTGGCCTCTGAACTTTATGATCTATTGTGATTCTTGCCTTCTTGCCTTGCATTTTTCCTGTGAAGTATTGAACTGTGTTGATTTCGTAACCTGCTTATTTTTCTCTCCCGTCCTAACTAATATTAGAGTGTCATCTAGGTTGAGGCATACACCTCTGTCTGCAAATAAGTGGTGCCGGTAGAACCTAGACTTGTCGAAATATTGTTAGGGGGATTGATCGTTTCTTCTTCGTAGAGTAATTGAATTTGACTTGTTTGCCGTGATAGTGCCATAGTGTTTTTGATAGATGTTTCGTCATAAATAAATACCTTAATATCTTTACACTGAAGCCTTGTTGCGTGTTTACTTGTCTTACTGTGGAGAATTGCCCTATATTGTATACTCCACATACTGCTTAACTCTTCTTGAGGGAAGTCTGACTGCTCAGCCACAGCTACCAAGTGAATCTGTGTGGTACAGACTGCTACCAAGTGGGTTTACTGCCAAACACCTGTAGTCCTAAATCTTTTGCAGTGGTCCCAGAGGGAACTGCACAGGTTTCCACCTAACACTGGTGTACAGTGGTGGGATTTGTATCTAGTATAAAGTTTAGAGTGCTTTTCGACACTTTAGGATAACTAACCACAAAGCTTAGCACTAAAAAAAAGCAACTTTCAAAAACATGTCTGCGATGGAAACTTACAGTCAAGAGTCCTTGTCAGGTGAAAATACTGAGAGTTTGCGAGCTCTCTGTAGGCAAGAGAATCTTCCTGTAAGAGGCAACAAGTTAGAACTAATAGAGAGATTGCTGGCGAACCAAAGTCTGGGTACTGGTTCAGAGGAACCAATTTCTCCAGCAAATGTAGATAACAGTGATGGTGTTGATCTAAATCGTAATTCTGATGATAGCAATGAAGAGGCTGAAGAGGAAGGAGAGGCTAACGAAACTGTCTCCCCTGCTCCTCTACCTGCCTTACCAGCTGTGCCTACGGGGCCCATACCAGGTCCCACAAGTAACCCTGCTTATTTTGAACTCGAAAAAATGAAGCTCGAATTAGAATACAAACGGTTCTTGGTTCAATCCGAACGAAACCAAGAGCTCGAGTTCAGACGGATGAATGCCCAGGCTGAGCAGAAGCAAGCTGAGTTAAGACTCAGGGAAATAGAACTTAATCACGAGTTAGAGATGAAAAAGTTGTCTATGGAAAATGCTTCTCTCTCCTCTGGTTCCTCTAGGAGCTCCAGTCCCAAAAGACCCCGGATGCCGAAGGAATTAGTGGGTATGTATGAACCGAGATTGGATGTGTTGGATTGGTTAAAACTGTTTGAGTACAATCATGGGCTCCAGGACATCACCGGGAATGATTTACTTCCCTGGTTGTTCTCTAGGCTCCCTCCTGTTGCGACTGATGTGGTAGTGGAATTGGGGGAGGCGGATAAGACGGATTACGAAAGTGTGAAACTAGCTTTGATAGCTAGATTCGGGAAGACCCCTTCCCAGTATCTTAAGAGGTTTAGAACCCTCAAAAAGCATGATGGTACCCCTTGGGCTACCTGGGTGAGTGAAGGGTTGAAAAAGTTAGAGGGATGGATTAAGGGTTACAAAGTGAACACTTATGAGGGTATGAGGAATCTTTTTATGTTGGAGTCTATTTATGATGCCTGTTCTCCTGAGCTCAGACAGCACTTGGCTGATTCGAAGGAATTGGATTCCCGGAAGCTAGCTAAGGCTGCTGACTTATGGGTTGCCAACAGGGCTACTCATAAGGATTCTGGGGCAACTCAGAAAAAGGATGAGGGAAAACAGCCTAGAAAAGACTCAAAGGAGAATTCTAATAACTCACATTCCAAAGAAGGCCCCAAACAAAACCAGAAGGGTAAGCCACAAGGAAAACCACAGCAGAATAGTGTGTCTTCTGGTGCCAAACCGGAAGGAGGTCAGAACAAGCCACCATTCCAGAAAGCATTCGGTAAATGCTTTGTTTGTGGCTCGACTGACCACGTGAAAGGAGATCCCAGATGTAAGGGTAAATCTTCAGGGGTCCAGCTTGTCTCCTTAGCCTTCGCTCCAGAGGAGGAAGTCCAAATGGCAAGTGGAAACTTTCTACTGCTAGCTGACGAACCCATTGGAGTCTCAGCCAGCGTTTCTTTAGTATCTCTGGGGTTGTGGGAACAACATAATTTAGATGTCTATAATTCTATCCCCGATAATACTAAAGAGTATTATAAGGACAGTGTCCAGGTGAATGGTCAGGAGACTCCGGCCATTAGGTACACTGGGGCCAGCCTAACTGTGGTGGATAAATAATTTTTTCAGGCTGAGGATGTTGCTAAGGCACCCAAACGCCTCACCAAGTTAGCTGGAGGGCCTGTGCAGATGCTTCCCCAATTACCAGTTCTCATCCAGTGTAACGACATGACTGTAAAGATACCTGTCAGCATACAGAGTGAGGTACCAGGACGCGTACTGTTGGGTAACGATTTGAAAACTCTCGGAGTTGTATCGCATACTCCTAGGCCTCCTAGTAAACGGTTACAGGAGCTAACCAGACCCGCAAGAGAGAGGACCATGCGCGGTACTCTCCAGGAGATGATGAAGAAAGAAATCACTCCTGCTCCACTGGAATTGTCGACAGCTGTCTCCAAGAAATCAGAAGCGAAAGGGAAACCTAGGACTTCTATCCCGAAACCAGCAGCCAGCATTACAGTGCAGCCAACACGGACTTCCCCGCGGTTGTCCAAAGTTACACCCGTAACTCCACCTCCAGCCGAGGCTGAGAGGGAGGTACAACCCTGTGTGGTAGAATTAGACTCTAAGAAAGAGCTAATGGAAGGCCAGGAACTCATTGGAGATCTGGATCCTGTTGACCATCCTGAACTGCAGTCTTTACTGGCAGAAGGTGGACCCAGCAGGGCAGACTTCAGTAAGGGACAGAGGGAATGTCCAACTCTGGAAGGTCTTCGCCACCAGGCAGAAGCTCAGGCTGAAGGGCAAGAGCCTGGGAAATACAGGTTGCACTGGGAAGATGGCCTCTTCTACAGTGAACCGACCGAGTCTGCACCTGGAGACTACAAACGACTTGTAGTACCCCAAGAGAACAGACCACAGTTCTTGCAGTTAGCCTACGAGATTCCTTTGGCTGGTCACTTGAGTTTCAAGAAGACTAAGGAAAGGCTCTCTCTCTACTTCTATTGGCCGAAGATGGGGGCCAAAGTAGAAAAACACTGCAGGAGCTGCCACACCTGCCAGACTTCTGGTAAGGTTGGCCCCAAGAATGTGGCACCTTTATTGCCTCTCCCAGTTGTGGGAGTCCCATTTGAGAGAGTAGGGATTGACATTGTTGGTCCCCTTGATCATCCAACCTCCTCAGGCAACAGGTTTATACTTGTTGTAGTAGACCATGCTAGTAGGTATCCTGAGGCAATTCCTAAGAGGACTGTTACAGCTCCGGCTGTGGCTAAGGCCCTCCTTGGTATTTTTACTAGGGTCGGGTTTCCGAAGGAAGTAATCTCTGACAGGGGGTCAAACTTTATGTCCCACTACATGAAAGCCATGTGGAAAACCTGTGGAGTTACTTACAAGTTCTCAACAGCTTACCACCCACAAACCAATGGATTGGTAGAACGGTTCAACCGAACCATGAAGAGCATGATAGGTGCTTTAGAAGAACCCCTTAAGCGTAAGTGGGACCTTCTACTGCCATGCCTTCTCTTTGCTTATAGAGAAGTCCCTCAGGAGGGAGTAGGTTACTCTCCCTTCGAGCTTCTCTATGGTCATCCCGTCAGAGGTCAAGTGGCCCTGATTAAGGAGGGGTTGGAGAGTGCTCATTCCCCCAAGCCAGTCAGAGTGACTGACTACGTGATAGGTCTCCGGAGGAGAATGTCGCACATGATGACGGAAGCAAGCGATAACTTGAAAGCTGGACAAGCATTGGTCAAGCACTGGCACGATCAAAAGGCTAACATGGTTGAGTTTGCTCAAGACCAGCTCGTTCTCGTTATGATCCCAACAAGGCAGAGGGCCTTGCAAGATAAATGGATGGGACCCTTCAGAGTTGTGGGTAAACTCGGAGAGGTCAACTATCTGGTGGACTTGGGCAATCCCAAGGAGGCTCCGACAGTCTTTCACACCAACCGACTCAAAGCGTATGTCTCAAGACCCGATGTAGGAGCGTTGCTTCTAGCATCATCCGAGGAAGAAGAAGAGAGTGAAGCTCTTCTGGATCTCCTCAGAGGCTTACCTTTAGATGAAAAAATTGAAGGAGTAAATCTCTCCTCCAATCTGACACCCGAGCAACAAGAAGAGTGCAAATCTATGTTGAATCAGTTTGCCTCTCTGTTCTCGCTTTCACCAGGCTTGACCCCTTGGGGCCAGCACAACATACTCACTGGTGACTGTCTGCCGGTCAAAAGCAGAGGATACAGAATGTCAGAGAACGTACAAACCCACATCAAAGGTGAGGTCAGCAAGATGCTCGATCTCGGGGTAATAGAGCCCTCTACTAGTCCATGGTCTAGCCCAGTTGTGTTAGTACCAAAGGCCGGATCTAAAGAGCTTAGATTCTGCATGGATTATAGAGCTCTTTATGCAGTCACCAAGATTGATGCCCACCCTTTGCCAAGAATAGATGAGTTGGTGGATAAACTTGGCGCCGCCAAGTTCCTAAGCACATTTGACTTGACGTCAGGCTATTGGCAAATAGCCCCGACAGACCATGCCAAGGAGAAAACTGCATTTTCTACCCCCATTGGCTTATACCAGTTTAAGGTAATTCCTTTCGGATTGAAGAATGCACCTGCTACGTTTCAACGGATGGTAAACCAGGTTCTGAATGGGATGGAGGACTTCTGCATGGCATACTTGGATGACATCGCAGTGTTCAGCAATTCCTGGGAAGAACATGTAACCCACCTCAGAGATGTTTTGCAGGCTCTTGGACGAGCCAATCTGACCATAAAGGCGAATAAATGCCAAATTGGACAGAGTAAGGTAGTCTATCTTGGACATGAGGTAGGAGGTGGAGAAATAAGGCCTTTGCTCAGTAAGATTGAAGCTGTGCAAAATTGGACAACACCTACTACTCAAACCCAAGTGAGAGCCTTCCTAGGCCTCACTGGGTATTACAGGAATTTCATAGAGAACTATGGGACCATAGCTTCTCCACTGAATGTCATCTCCTCGCCCAAATTTCCTAAAAAGGTTAGATGGAACGAGGAGTGCAATCAGGCTTTTGAAAACCTGAAAAAGGCTCTTTGCTAAGCCCCAGTACTCAGAGCTCCTGATTACCGCCAACACTTAATTGTGCAGACAGATGCTTCAAATGTAGGAATAGGTGCCGTACTCAGTCAACTGGATGGGAAAGGTAGTGAGCACCCCGTTTGCTTCATCAGCTGCAAGCTGAAGGATCCTGAAACAAGGTGGGCAACAATCGAAAGAGAGTGCTTTGCTATCGTGTGGGCTCTGAAGAAGTTTAGGCCATACTTGTATGGTTCTACTTTTGTCATTCAGACTGACCACCAACCCTTGAGATGGTTAATGCAAATGAAAGGGGAAAACCCAAAACTATTGAGATGGTTGATCTGCCTGCAAGGGTTTGATTTCACCATTAGGCACAGGTCAGGGTGTCACCACCAAAATGCTGATGGTCTCTCTAGGATGTATGTCATCGACTAGAGGTATGAGATTCATCCAGGAGTGGATTAAATTCTCCTGTCCCTTAGTCTGGGGGGGGGAGAGTGTTAGGGAGAATTCTCTGTTTAGGCTGAATTTCCTAACCTAGTGAGTCCCCCAGCAGCTTTGCTGGATTTCTGGAGTTTGTTTTTTTCCATCCTGCCAAGAGTGAGACTCTTTTTCTCCCACTCTTGGACATGAATGTGTGTAATTCCTTTGAATGTCAATGTGTTCTATGGGCTATGGGGTCTTTTACTCCATAGGGTCTCATATGTTTTGCTATGTGTGTTACACCGCACCCTACGTGCCGTAACACTGGGGCGTCCTAGCGGACCTCCATCATAGACTCCATACCCGGGGACTGACTACTGTCTCCCCGGGCATGTAAAGTCACCATTGGCTTTACTAGACCTAAATTTACTAACAGAACTAGTACAAACCATCCTATTGTGGACGTACTAGTAGGGGTAATTCGATTACTCCTAGGTCTGTTACTCGAGGGGGCACTGTCCCGTCCCCCCTCGTCGAGTTTTGGCTGGTGGCAGTGGAAACTACTTGTTATGCTCGACCCCGAACATAACCCTATGGGATTCGTCCCATTGTTGGAGATTGATACTTTTCCTCGTTAATCTCTAACATACCACCAGTCTACTTATCTTAAATAAGTTTACCGGATGGTATTTTCTGCCAGAACTCGGTTTTTAAAATGGCGTCTGTGTTCATCTCTGTGACTCCTAAACCAAAGGTTGAGCCCTTTGTTCTACTTTTGGCGGGCCTCTGTACAGAGACCCTCCAAAGTGGTGCCATTCTGTCTGGGTTACCACAGGGGCGTGGGAGGGGGTTTAGGCACCCTGGACCGAGTTGCCTTGCCAACTCCGGTCGCACTCTGGTGTGATTGGCCCAAGTGGTGAGCCTCCCCGCTCACCACTTAGCATGTGTTGATTGACAGCTAGGCTGAATGAATGGGGGTTTTCTGCATAAAAGCAGGGCTTTTGGGACTGGATCTTCAGAAGTCGCCACAGGACCTAAGAATCCGACGAGGGTAAAGCTGAGCCGACCTGCAACGACGACACCTCCGGTGGAGCCCTGCTGAACCGACTCACCACTTCCCGACGACAGAGGAGATCTCCCTGCCGGAGAGTCTCTTCCCCTGACTGGTGGGAACAACCAGTCCCTTTTTGCTTTTTCTTCGCCTCAGGACGCAGTGGTCGAATTGCCCGTGCAGAGCACCTCGGCAACCGGATAGCCACTACCCCTGTACCGCGACCAAAAGGTGGTGCCTTGTGACGGAGCACTCCGCGGCTGGTCTCTTCCCTGGTGGTGCACCGGACTTCACTTTTCTTCGACGACGAGATCATCTCTACTCTTGGCAAAGACCCGACGTGCATCCACCACCAGGAACAACTGCCCCCGCCGGAGCTGCCCTCCACAACAAGGTACTGTGTCCGCCTGGCTTCCCTTTCGATCGGATCGAGCGTGGTGTCTTAATCCTCTCCTTTCCATTGGGTCGCCTCCAAGCTTTCTCACGTATTATTCTGAACTGGTTCAATCTTCCGATAACAATTTGCTACAAAGACTCGAACGCATTTCCACTAGAGACTTTTGGGACATATCGCCTTGCCTCTCTCCGAGTGGGCCTGGCCTCTGAACTTTATGATCTATTGTGATTCTTGCCTTCTTGCCTTGCATTTTTCCCGTGAAGTATTGAACTATGTTGATTTCGTAACCTGCTTATTTTTCTCTCCCGTCCTAACTAATATTAGAGTGTCATCTAGGTTGAGGCATACACCTCTGTCTGCAAATAAGTGTTGCCGGTAGAACCTAGACTTGTCGAAATATTGTTAGGGGGATTGATCGTTTCTTCTTCGTAGAGTAATTGAATTTGACTTGTTTGCCGTGATAGTGCCATAGTGTTTTTGATAGATGTTTCGTTATAAATAAATACCTTAATATCTTTACACTGAAGCCTCGTTGCGTGTTTACTTGTCTTACTGTGAAGAATTGCCCTATATTGTATACTCCACATACTGCTTAACTCTTCTTGAGGGAAGTCTGACTGCTCAGCCACAGCTACCAAGTGAATCTGTGTGGTACAGACTGCTACCAAGTGGGTTTACTGCCAAACACCTGTAGTCCTAAATCTTTTGCAGTGGTCCCAGAGGGAACTGCACAGGTTTCCGCCTAACAGGATGAATCTCATGAGGAATCAATTCATTTAGAGCCTCGATCTTCTTACGCATATTACACGGCCTGTGGTAGCGGGCATGTAGTTATGGTTAAGTTGCTCATCTCATAGGACGAGCACTTTTTGGGCGGCTTATAACTTCGCTCCCACTGGACGAATGTTTACCAAACTTTGCAAAAAAACGTATATGGTTCACTCTGAATTTTTTTGGTAAATTTGGTGAGGTTTCATTAAGGGGGCAAAGTTATAGGGGGGGGTCCCACAATTATTTTTCATAGACTGAATGGGAAAAACCTTTGCTCATGCCTACAGCTCAAACCACTGGACGGATTTTCACCAAATTTGCGGCAGGAGCAGTGGCTTGGTCCCGAAAGCATACTTTTGTAAATTTGGTAAAAATCTGTTCAGTATTTCATTTTTAAAAACAGGCAAAATGTAGGTCCCCAAAAATGTGCGATATTCAGGTTTCCTTGTTCACTCCGAGGACAGGTATTCGATTGGCCTAGAGGGTGTTGTGATGTCCGCGGGCCTATGACGTGCCTGCGGATTGGCTGGAGGGAAGCGTGATGTGCGTCATATTTTTTTTAAGTGTCCGCCATGTTGGATCCACAGATATCCGCGTATAGCGCTGCGATGAACAGGCTGAAAACTATTTGTGGGCCATCTGCTGGTGGGAAGAGGAGCTGGAAAGGGTGGGGAAGTGAAAGATAGGTCATCTGATGTATTTATTTAGGTGGAAACCGGTGTGTCTGCGGACACCACAGCAGTTCACGGATAATTCCTTGGGTGTGAAGCTTATGTGGTAACTGCAGGCAGGATTTATTAGGGTGGGGAAGTGGAATGTAGATGATATGAGGACGTGTATAGAAGTGGACAGGGCTTGAGGTGGCTGGATCATATGTGTGGGTTGTGGACAGTGTACAGATTGTTGAGTGCATTGCTGTGTTCATTGTGACCAGCTACTAGAGTCTTGGGTGCATGGCGGAGGTATGATATGATATGATATGATATGGTATTTGTAACGCGCCTATACACAGGTGTTTCAAGGCGCAACGAGGCAGGGAGGGGAGGGACAAGGGGAGACAGACAACGATCCTACTAGGCCAGGTGTCATTCAGATCGCGCAAGTGCAGGGGTGGGGGAGGGGGAAAAGTGCAAGGGGAAGGGGAGAGGGTGGAAGTGCAGTACAAGGTAAGTGGCGTAAAGTAATAAATAAATAAATAGGGCCAGCTGGTGGCAAGTGCGAGGTAAGTGCAGAGCAAGTGCTGGGGAAGGGGGGGGGGCTGTAGGGATACAGAGACAGTCCCGCAGTGCAAAGGGGTTCCAGGGCATCAGTGCAAGAGGAGAGTGGCTGGGCCAAGGACCGAGGCCGTCTAGAGTGGTCCAGTTGCAGGATAAGTGCAGTTTCAGTGAAGAATTAATTAGCTGTTCAGCAGGGGAGAGGGAGAGAGAAAGCAGAAGCAAAGAGGAAGGTTTTGAGGTGCTTCCGGAACCGTAGATGGTTCTCCTCAAGTTTCAGGGAGGCAGGAAGGCTGTTCCAGAGGGAGGCCCCTGCCGCGGAGAGAGATCTACCCCCAGCTCGTTGCTTCGAGAAGCGGCTAACCCTGAGGGAATTGGAGGCGGATGAGCGAAGGGCTCGGGAAGGAAGATATTTGGGAAGAGAGAGTTGAAGGTATTTAGGACCCAGGCCCCAGAAGGCCTTGTGGACAATGCAGAGGGTTTTGAACTTTATCCTCGCAGCCACTGGGAGCCAGTGTAGAGATTTCAGTCCTGGAGAGATACGGTCCCTGGGCTTGAGGCCAAGGACAAGTCTCGCAGTTCTGTTCTGGATGAGTTGCAGAGGGCGGAGAGTGGAGGCAGGCAGATTAAGATAGAGGCTGTTACAGTAGTCCAGCTTCGAGAGAACCAGGGCTCGGGAGACAGTGAGCTTCTGGGGGAAGGAGAGGAAGGGAAGAATACCTCTGAGGAGGTGCAGCTGGTAGTGTGACCTCTTGGCGACGTCAGAAATATGAGGAGAGAAGGAGAGTGTGGAGTCGAAGATGACCCCAAGGTTTTTTGCCTTGCAGGTAGGAGCAGGGAGGGGGCCAAGGGAGGCAGGCCAGAGAGCTGCAGGGAAGGAGGGAGTGGGAGTACCGATGAGAAGAATCTCAGTCTTACTGGCATTAAGGCAGAGGTCATTGGCGGCACACCATTCTTGGATAGCAGACAGACAGTCAGAGATGAGGGAAGGAGAGGGGGAGGCTGAGGGTAGCCTGAAAATGAGCTGGGTATCGTCCACATAGCACTGGAAATTAGGGCAGAGAGCGGCGATGCAGTGGGCAAGGAGTGCCAGATACTGGTTGAACAGCCAGGGAGAGAGATTAGATCCCTGGGGGACACCACAGGTGGAGAAAAAGATGTCGGAGAGGAAGGACCCCAGTTGGACCTGGGAGGGTCGATTTGAAAGGAAAGAGGTCAGCCACGCCAGAGCCTGACCAGTGATACCCAGGTTTTCCCGGAGACGGTTGAGCAGGATGGCATGGTTGACAGTGTCAAAGGCAGAGGAGAGATCGAGCTGAATGAGAATACACGGAGTGTTGGAATCGAGGTTCAAGAGCAGGTCTTCACGGATGTTCAGGAGAGCAGTTTCCGTGCTTCTGGCAGCTCTGAAGCCAGATTGATGGTCATGAAGACTACCAACAGATTCATCATGGAGGTTAAGCTGGGAGATGGCCAGTTTCTCCTGGAGCTTGCCCAGGAAGGGAGTGATGGAGATAGGGCGATAGTTAGCCGGGCAGGAGGGGTCGGAGGAGGGTTTCTTGAGAAGAGGGTGCACAAGGGAGTGCTTGAGGGGGGAAGGGAAGACTCCACAGGCGAAGGAGTGGTTGCAAAAGTCAGCCAGGGCAGGAACCAGGGAGTCGATGTGGTCCTTGATAGTTTTGGAGGAACAGGGGTGAACCTGTTTAGACGAGACTTTCATTGATCGGACTTGTCTGGAAACCTCATCAGCAGAGAAAGGTGGGAAGGCAGAGAAAGAGGGAGGAGGGGTGACCATAGAAGGGCCAGAGGAAGGTCTGGGTAGGGAGGGAGGGAGGTGAAAGGAGGAGAGCGAGGACAGGATGTCCTGAGTTTTAGAGATGAAGTGAGAGGCCAGTGCAGTGCAGAGGGCCTGGGAGGGGACAGGAGAGGTAGAGACTGCAACAGGGTTGGCCAGCTCCTTGCAGATTTTAAAGAGTTCGGCGGAGTTGTTTGATGCCGCAGAGATGCGGGCTTGGATAAGGGCTCTCTTCTTGGTGAGAACGGAGAGCCGGTACTGCCTTTGGAGCAGGCGGCAGGCCAGTTTGTCAGAGGATGAACATGAAGCACGCCATTTCCTCTCTGCAACCCTGCACTTGCGTTTTAGGGTGGCGAGATCCGAGTCATACCAGGAGTTACATTTGGCTTTGGGCTTCAGGCGGATTCTCATGACGGGGGCAAGGATATCAAGAGTAACAGATATAGCAGAGTGGAGCATGGAGAGGGCTGTGTCAGGGTGGGAGTCAGCCGAAGGGGAAGGGGGGGGCGAGAAAGTAGCAGCGAAAGCCTCAACTGACACACGCTTCATGGGTCGGATGACCGAGAAGGTGGGTGGCAGTGAAGAGGGTGGCTTTGCCTGTGGGGTAGGCAGGGTGAGGTGGGAGGATAGGAGAAAGTGATCACTCCAGGAGAGAGGAGTGGAGAGAGGGACGGAGAGGGGAAGGTCAGAAGAGATCAGAGCATCAAGAGTGTGCCCAGGAGAGTGAGTAGGCCCAGATGGGAGAATAGAGAGTGAGAGAGAGTCGCAGAGGTCACGAAAGAGACCAGTGGGGGGACTGGAGGCATCAAGGTGGATGTTAAAGTCGCCAAGAAAGAGGAGTTGAGTGGTTGAGGACAGGAGTGCGGAGGAGAGGTCAGCCCACTCAGAGAGGAAGGAGGAAATTTGACCAGGTGGCCGATAGATAGTAGCCACGGTAAGGGAATGGCTAGGAGAGAGATGCACTGAGGAGTCCAGTAGTGTGGCCACTCATTGAAGTACTGTAGTGGTAGGTGTAGAAAAGTGGGGAGGGCCTCAGTTGGCTGGAATATTGGACTGAAGAGTGTTCTGACTAGTTGCACGTACTGGAATGCTATGTGCACAGTAGTAGGCAGGGATTCAAGTGGATGCCTTATGTGTTTGGGTTGTGACCACTGGGCAGATTGTTGGGTATTTTACTATATTATGATGTATTGGTTGCAGGCAGTTAGTAGAGTATTTGGTGGAGAGGCCATGCCTTCAAGAGTTTTTCCATTGGCCACAAGTACTGTAATAGTATGTCAAGTGGAGTGGATAGGGCCTGAGGTGGCTGTGCTATGTTTGTGGATTGTGGCAAGTGGGCAGATGTTTGCATGCATGCTTGTATTATGCTGCAGTGGTTGCGGCCAGGGCCTAGAGTCTTGGGTGCGTGGCCGGAGGCCGTAGGCCATGCACCCAAGAGTCGCAAAGTCTGGCCACTGATTGAAGTACTGTAACAGTATGTCTAGAAAGGTGCACAGGGCCTTAGGTGGCTGGCTTATTGGATGCAAGAATTTATTGAGTGCTTGTATGTCCTTGAATAGTATGTGTACAGAAGTGGACAGGGGTGAGGTGGTTGGCTTATGTGTGTGAGTTGTGGCAGGGTATAGATTGTTGGGTGCATGGCTGTCTTACGCTGTGGTGATTGTGACCAGCTACTAGACTCTTGGGTGTGTGGCTGGAGGGCATGCACCCATGAGTCTGCACACTGGTTGTAAGTACTGTAATAGTATGTGTATAAAAGTGGAATGGGTGTATGTCAGGTGGTTTGTTGGACTGTCTCAAGATTCTTCAGTTTATGATCTAAAATGTAGTGGGAGGTAATTGTGGCCAGCTACTATAGTCTTGGGTGCTTGGCTAGAGGCGATTCACTGAAGAGTTCAAGAGCGTGCCCACTGATTGACGTACTGTAATGGTATGTGTTGAAAAGTGGAGAAAGTCGGGTGGCTTGCTTACTGCACCCAATAGTGTGGTGACTGGTTGCATGTATTGTAATACTATGTGTATAGAAGTGGATAGGGCCTCAGGCAGTTTCCTTATGTGTGTGGGTTGTGGCCAGTGTACAGATTGTTGGGTTAATGGTTGTATTATGGTGTGATGATTGTATTAGCTAGTAGACTCTCGGGTGCATGGCAGAGGCCATGCACCCAAGAGTCTTTTCAGTGGCTGCAATATATATAGTATGTGTACAGAAGTGGATAGGTTGTGTGGCAAGTGGTTTGTTGGAGTGCCCTATGTTTCTTGGGTGTATCATAGTCTGTGCAGTTGGTGGGAATAATGAATATAGCATGTGAAGTGAAGTGAAGTGGACAGGGGTTTAGGTGGATGAGTTATGTGTTTGGGTTGTGGCCACTGGGCATATTCATGGGTACTTCACTGTATTATGCTGTATTGGTTATGGATGCTTAGTAGAGTCATGTGTGTGCAGCCAAGAGTCAGTCCACTGGCTGGAAGTATTGTTTCAGTATGTGAACTGAAATGGATAGGGTCTCGGGTGGCTGTGTTATGTGTGTGAGGTGTGATCAGTGGATAGATGTTTGCATGCATGACTGTATTATTGTGCAGTGGTTGTGGCTAGGCCCTAGACTATTGGGTGCATGGCTGGAAGCTGTAGGTCGTAGGCCTTACACCCAAGAGTGTAGGGCCTGGCTACAACTACCGCAGCATAATACAGGTATGCACTGAACATTGTGATACTGGTATATGGTTTGTAAAAATATGTGTACAGAATGAGAAGTATGACACCAATCATTGTACACTTACTGTCTGTATTGTT
Organism: Ambystoma mexicanum; assembly: GCF_040938575.1. Classification (NCBI taxonomy): domain Eukaryota; kingdom Metazoa; phylum Chordata; class Amphibia; order Caudata; family Ambystomatidae; genus Ambystoma; species Ambystoma mexicanum. The sequence continues at coordinate 376,591,667 of NC_090926.1, read as the reverse complement.
CAGGCCCTATGCAGTTAATTGCATGGTATGTGGAAATGCAGCAGAAATTGTTCTTTCATTGTCTGTGATAAAAGAAATCATAACATGCTAGGGTAGAAACTTTGTAATGTCATATTGCATTGCATTGCAGTCATTTGTGTACTTTGTGGACCCTCATAATTGGTACTTCACAAGTACGTACTATACTTCAAACAAGCGTACTGTGCAATGTGCTCAGTTCCTGTGTTTGTTCGCATAATCATTGGGTCTGTGGGAAAAAAAGTCCATGCAGGATTAAATTTGTTATTATGTGGGACAGTCTGTTTTAGTGACATGTGCACTAATTATAGCAATGTTTAAAGTGGTCTGTTGTAGTAGAAGGAATTCAAATGGTATATGATTCTCGGTTTGGAAGTAGTGGTACTATTGTTGCAGTTAGATACCAGTTGGTGTATTCTAACTGTTTATTTGTTTCCGCCATTTTTAGCAGTATTTCTTTATGCGCTTGGTTGCTGTTCAGATTTTCTAAGTACTGTGGTATTGCACAGTAATATTGCAGAATTGTGGGGGCAGTTAGATACCTGTTTTCATATTCTAACTGTTGATAGTTTCGAAGTTGTTGAGGGTATGTTTATACGTAATAAGTATTGAAGGGTTTCCTCAGAAGGACTTTCATTTTTGCTGATGGATTTCACATTGTGTAGTAAATAATGGGAAGTTATATTGTAGTATTATGGTTTCAGTCAGATAACAGTTGGTGTATTGTAACTGTTTACAGTTTCTCACTTTTGCAGGGTATGTCTTCATGCACGTTCATTCTTGTCGTGGATTTACATTTTTAACTCTTGTGAAGTGCTTTTGCAGCAGTAGGGGTGTAGTTGCAGTAGATGCATATTTCTTGCATTTGTATGGGCATTGTTAGATAGCTGTTGCCTTATTCCACCAGTTGGTGGTTTCAAAGGTTATTGAGGACAGTTTGTAGATGCTCATACTCAGGTTTCAAGAATATTAAGTAGGCATTTGCAAGATTTGCTGGTAATCGCTGCTTCAGAGTGATGGAAGTATCATTGCAGTCAAACCACCCACATTTCTTTTTAATGTATGCAGTATAGTGGCCTGCACTGGTTGTGGCACCTGTGTGGTAGATTATGCCTACTGTTGTGAAGGTTTTCTTGCCAAGTGATACTTGTTTATGTGTGAACCCAGTAAGCTTGCAGTTGTTTTTGGTACCATCTGCATTGTATCATATAAGCATTACTATTACACATTGGCTATGTGATTGTAGCTGTAAGGTGGAGAGTTTATCGGAATTGCCATTAGTACATAATATGCCATGGATTGCATTTTGGATGAGCTGCTGAAATGGAATGGATTCACAGTTAGGTATAGATATATACACAAAGCATTTGGTAGGGATTTGGTCATGCATGACATGGCTACAGAGAGTGTGTATGTCTCCACATGTATGAAATCTGTAAGATTTCATTTATTGGGATTTTTTGTTTTCCAGTACTTGTAGTAAGTACATTACAAATTCTTGTGGATCTTCTTGTGTGTTTATAGTGAATCTCACCATTTCTGCAGAGTAGTCCAATTTCTGCCTTATTCCAGAAACACTGTGTGCTGTCAGGATTGTTTGTGACATTTCTGTGAAGGACTAACATTTGTAAACACAATTGGTCTGTGCCGTTTAAGTAAATGTTTTAAAAAATGGGTGGCAATTCGAATAGAACATTGATTGCTACATTTGATTAGCAATTTACACCAGTTGTATTGGAAGATTTGAATGGACCAGACAGTTCTATGTCTGACTCATTTGATGGAAGTGCAAGAAGGTACTTTGAAGAGGTAGTTGTGTTTGTGCACTTGGGTACACATTTGTCTTATCAGTACATCCTTCTTTGGTTGTGGTAATTGATGAACTACCAGCTGTTTTCTATTTTTTTGGTGGTTTTGTTGTGAGAGCATGTATAAATTGAGTTTGCACTAGTTCTCTTTTACACAGTTTGCCTTTTTGAGGAACATGGTACATTTTGAGATGGGTTGTGTAGAGTGTACGTAGTCTATTGTACTCTACAATTAAATGAATGTCAGCGGTGACTTTACTTGCATCAAAATTGACTAGAAATAGTCCTTCAAGTGTGCTTTGGCATGCGAGGGCTACGTAACTCATGCCTTCTTTAAAGACTGTGCTGCCAATATCAATCAATGCTTGATCTAGGGTTAGACCTTGTGATTTATAGATGGTGACTGTGTATGCTAGAGACAGAGAAAACTGTTCTCTGCGTACATATATGTCTTTGAAAAGAAGGATCGGGCTGTTGAGCGTCCTATCCTTTTAACTTCTGAAAGTTTGTCAATGTGAATATTGACAAACTAAATGCTGTTGCCATGTGGATATGTCTAGAAGCCAACAACTGTACTAAGTGCTCCATTTACTAAACCTTGCACCACGTCAAGGTTATGCTTTATCATAACTCTACAGTTTAAACACAATGTTAAATCCAAACCAGCTGTGTTAGAGATTGAGTTCTCTAAGGTATTTAGTCATGCTTTGGCTTGTTGACACATAGGTACTGTCAGACAGTGCACGTCTAGTTTGTCTATGGAGTAAATTTGCACAGGTGGTTGTATTTCCTTTTTCAACATTGTTTCATTGAATTGTGCACAGCTTGCTAGAGTTGGCATTAAGGACATACAGTTTACATTTTTGTGTGCTATTTGTTCCATGACATCAGTAGCACATGTGTTATATCAGTATAGCTCATGGATGCATCTGCTATTTAAGATAGACTTTGCTTCCCTAGAAAGTACACCAATCCGAATGCTTTTCAAAATGTTGGCATAGGTGCGGGCTGCACACTGATGCATGTTTTCAGTTAGTTCCCTGTATTGGAAATGTTGCCAGAAATTTACATTTCCTATGCTGCCAAGAGTTTTACGGCACAGTTTGTGTCCTAAGGTTTTAAAAGTAGGTTCACCTTTTACTGGTAATTGAAGAAGATCTCCGAAAGCAATGTGTTTTCCTCCAAAGAGTTCTTCATAGTCTGTTTTAAGGAATTCTTATCTGAGGTGAATCAAAGCTAACATTAGGTTGCAGACCATGTTCACCTCATCTATTAAGAGCGTTTTCATTTGTTTAAAAACTCTGCGTAGTTTCATAGCAGCTTCTGCTGAAAGTTTGTAGTAGTCTTGTTTTGGTGTCCTACTGGAAGGAGTAGCAATCGATGTAAGGTGACACCACCTATGTTGTAGGCAGCTAAACCTGTGGGGGCAGTTACAACAGCTGGAAGCTTGTTGTTTGTCAATTGTTTGAGAAATTTGCTTATGATTTTTATTAAGAATATTTTGCCTGAACCAGCTTGACGATTTATATATAGGAGTATAGGTTTATAGTTTTGACAGGGACAGATTTTAGTTTCGTGCTGCACACCATGCTCAATTTCTTTAGTTACTTCTAGGAAAATGCAACGCTGCTCATTGTTTAGTTATGATTTCAGAAGACCAAAGTTTTCTGTAGATTGCCCATACTGACACATGGTGTTTTCTACTTCAGTCATGGCTAATTCTGCCTCATTTGGTATAAGTGTCTGTTCAAGAGGTTTTTGGCTTCCTGCAAGAGAAGGTTGACTGCTGTCAGGGGTGTCTATATTTAGTTGTGTCTGAAGTTCTTCTTCTTGTTGGCGTTCATTGTCCAACATGTTTTTGTTTCGGGTAAAGTTTGTATCTGTTATAGTGCTTTCATTCGCGTTGTAAGCATCTTCATAGGAGGCATGGGTGTGCAATACATCTTCTTCTTTTCTCCATGGTTTAAAAAGTTGGAGTAGGGACATGTAGTATAGTTCTCTTTGTTGAAGAGTTTTTAATGATAGCTTTGTATGATTAACCATGCTGTGTTTGGTAAGTTTAACCAAGCTGCCCCCACAATCTTTGACAATGTATTCACCTTTTTTCTCATCTGGTTTAATATTATTTTTGTATGAGAAATGTTGGGCTATGTGGTATAGCCACATGGTTTCTAAAGCAGTACTTCTGTTTGGGTAGTATGTGTCCAATAAGTTGCGTTTCAAAATGTCCTGGCTGTTGGGGTCAGTTTTGGCTATTGTTTCTATGTCTTGGTATGATTTGAGAACTCTTTTTTTGGATGCTGCATGACCAAGGCTTAGCCAGACAATGTTTTCATATTTCCCATACAAGGCGGTGCTGGTTTAATGGTCTGCGGATTCCTAACAGCCACATTCTCTATGGGAGAGCATTTTTATGCCAAAGCTGTAAAATATTTGTGAACGTGTTTTGTCAGATGATATGTCATCACAGAGGTCTTTCAGCACTCGTTTCTCTGCTTTGGTTATGTAGGCTGTGACATATTGTGCAACTGCAGTGGAATGGTCTGCAATGTACTGCACATCCATGTTTGCATTCCATAGGAGGGCAATGATTGCATTGTAATCATTTATGTACTTTGATGCTTTGGGGTTTTATGCAGTATGTGTTCTCAGGTGATTTGCTTTTCACACTGTGTCTAACAGAAGACATGAAGCTGTCCTGTAGTTGAAACTAGTCTCGGGAAAACAAAGCAGCGTTTGGTGCAGTATTTGCCTTTGTTTTTATATTTGCCTCGATAATAATTGCCACATTTGTGTCTTTGAAACTGCTACATTTGTGCTTGTAGGTCACTGTGTGTACTTTCTGAAGGGATTTCACGAGTGACATATCTGTGAATGAACTGCAAAACAGTGGCATAACTACTGTCCTGACCAAATTTTGGAGCATCTTTAATCCACAAAAGCATGTGGATGTGTGGTGCTTCTCTGGCTTGATATTCTTTTCTCCAAAAGAAGTGTTCCACTTCCCTGAGGGGAGGAATTGTTTTATTACAAATGAAGTGCAGCATGGCAATAAAGCGATGATGGAAGTACCGCAATACATTTACAGGATCAAGAGAGCAGAGTTCTGGTGTTTTCATGTCTATTACTGCTTTATTTTGGTTTGCTATGCGTAGGAAATCGTGCCATTCTTAAAGTGAGAAACCATGTGGGTGTGCCAAGGTTGTGTAGCATACACCGTACATCTGCATGATGTTGGACCAGTATTCTTTCGTACCACGCATGTTTGCCAAGAGATTTGTAAAACTTGAGTATAAACCGTCATCTTTCTCTCTCACCTTTTAGAGTAGCTGCGCAGCAGACATGTTTAGAAAATTGGAACCTGTTTTCAATGTGTGTGCAACTCCGTACCATAGAGTTGCTAGTTCACTTTCACAGAGGAGATAGAATATGTATTCAACGTTTTGTCTGAATCTGGAATCTTCAGACTACATTTGTAAACAGTGGTATTCTGTTGCTGTTATTTGTGTACATCTTTCATCATAACTTCCACCTTTTCCAGTACGAAACAGTAGAGGAAAGGCTTGTGCTTCTACACTTTTTTTCCATATGCTGATTGGAGATCCTTTGGTTTGCCGCATTTGATATGTTTCTAGTGCATCATCTATGGTGTCTTTGGAGGGCAGTGGGTGAATTGTATAGTGGTCTAAAATATTGGAGGTTGTAGTAGGATCTAGAAGTTCAAATTGGCCAGTTGCTGAGGAATGTCAAACATGCAAAAAAACAAGCTCAATTACCCCTCTTTTAGTCCACCTCGGACTTGGGTATGGGAAAAGGAGATGGGGATAGATTATCTATTTCCTCTATCTGAGAGACACATAGAACAAATGTTGTTTTCAAAAGAGTAAGCAGAGTACAAAATACATTTTTAATCACATCAATTTAGTAACACAAAAGAACATGGTGGGTGCTTTCCACAAGACACTTCACAAGTTTAAAACACATTAAAAAACTCAAACATTAAAAAGTCCAGCAAAAACACATTTTTTTCTACTGTTGTAACAGATCGCCTTGCTAAATTGTTTTCAAAATGTTGCCACAAATGCCTATTGGTAATTCATAGGGAGGCAACTTCGCTGTTTTCATTTGAAGGAGTATTATTGCTTGAAATCGGTGTACTGTTTGGATCATAATGCTCTCATAAAAATTAAGCTGTTGGAGTGGTTTTGGCAGTGGGAATATTTCCAAGTTATTAGTGATAGCTCGTGAGGGCATTTGGTTATTGTCAAGTTTTGCAGTGAGTATCTGCACAGTATTGAGGGGTTAGTAATTTCGTTTGTTTTTTGCTAGCTAATTGGTGCCATTGGGATGCCTCATTCTCTTCTATTTTGTACATTATGTCTACAGTTTTGTTGCTCTTTTTATGAAAGTTTCTGCGGCAACGCACACATACTTGGTTTGGTACTTCAGCAGATGTGCTTTTAAACTTTAGTATTTCTTTTTTGTATGTGTGTAATAGAAGGTTCACATCTGCAAGGTTTTTGCTACTCTTTTCTAAAGTTACTGGATTTTCTAACTGCTCTCCAGTTTCAAAATATTTGCTTTAGATGTGGTCTATTACTTCGAGCAGTTCTTCGGCTGTACTGTGTAGGAGAATGTCATTTAAATGGTCCAGTGCTAAAGCAGGACTTATTGCGTAGTACAGTTTGCGAACGAGATTTCATACAGTCGAATGGTGTGTTGCTAACATTGTGTTATGGTGGCAGGTGCTTTTGCAAGCAGGTCCAGAAATGCAGGCTAATGAATGTCCTCCAAGACCTGTGTATTTGCTCACTGGACAAGAGTCTATAGTTCGTAATATCTTAATTTTTAATTTGTCTTTGCCTTTCACATACTGATTGAGGAACTGCCGTTAAGATTTGAAAGATTGTTTTTGCATTGATGTGCATGGCCATTTGTAGACTGGACATATTGGTTCGGTGGAATGAAGAGTTGATTGTAAGTTTGTTGGGGATATTCCTGTGAGCAGCATTTCTTCTTCCATAATGGTATTGTCTACCTTTTCATACCCACGCCCACTGCGATGTATGGCAATTGGATTTGGTTGCTTTTGTTTGTACGCCTCTTCATTGAAATATGCCTCTGTGCTGGTGGTGTGACTCCATTCACCGGCACAGACGTTTGCAAAGTTATCTATGTTGATATTACTTGTTGTAGTTTAGTAATTCATTTTGCTAGTGGTTTCATTCTGTTTAAAACTAATATAAATTCTGAAAATCATCAAAAAAGAAATGGAAAATGAAGAAAATGGGATATTAGTTGAGTGGAGGACTCGAAGCCAACAGTTGTTAGAAAAAAATGGAAGAACGGAAGAGGACATGCTATCAAATCCCACACTGATTAGCACAAAACTTCCAGAAATGGATTGGGTTGAGACCAGTGATTCAGCAGACCAATGCAAACTGCTCGCCGATCTTGCATTGAATCCAAAAAAATTGAACGAGGTGGCTCCATACTTACTGAAATCTCCCGACCAACTAACACGGCAAGCCTTTATGCGGATTAGACTGAACTTAGTCAACACTAACGAAATCTTAGCAGTCAGAGGGAAGGTTCCATCAAATAAATACAGATTTTGCCCTTCTTCTACCCATGTGGAGACAAGAAGGCATCTACTTCTGGAATGTGTGGGTTTGGCGAAGAAAAGACACACCTGGCTAGGCCACTTCTTCAGGGATCTTCACGTTTACAGTGAAGATGATTGGTGGGTTTCTTTGGACAGTTGGGATTGGAGGAGCAACTGGGTTGGGCAGCGAAAGCACTATGAACATCTACCCACGCTCATCGGTACCCTTGAAACTTGCGACGGTCTTTTTCTCACCTCCTACACTACTTCTTCAGCAGAAATGTCGTTTCTTCTCATTTTGTAAAATTTGTTTGTACAATGACATTTTTTAAAAATATATATATATATATACATAATTTCCTTTTGAGAAGGATTGCACTGTCGATGAAAGCTTCCAGGATGAGTTTTCTGCTGGAAGTTTTATGGGTGGAGCATGATTTCTCCCCTCTTTTTATAAGATTCTGAAGGATCACATGGTGGAAAATATTTTATAAAATACATTTTTGGAATGCTTGAACTCTGTACAAAATCGGCTAGAGGTGGATGGCTATTTTGTGCTCTATTTCTGCGTTGCTTTCTACGGAGTTGCATTTTTGTAGGCATTGTTTACTTTCTGTTGGAGAAAAAAGGAGAGTGTGGGTTTGGAGGTTGGGCATTGTATATGTGTGCACTGTGCAAGAGTATCTGAATATGAGGGTAGGCATACATATAGCGGTGTATGTGGAATGGGTTGGTAGTTCAGGTTGGGAAGGCTGTACTGGTATGTGTTTGTTACTATACTGGCATTCTGATGACAATATAAACTGTGCACCTGCTGAGGTGCAATGAGTAAGAGTGAAGCAAATGCTGTTGGGTTGATAGAGTTTTGTAGCTTGCAATAGAAAAACACTGCACTGTCTTAGTAAGAGGCAGAACACTACCATAGTATTTCACATACGTTGTTGAATGTGAAGAGTAGGTTTCTTCTGGGTTCTATTTTGCAGTTGAGATGCTACTGGCTTTCAGGATATTAGTGTTCACTGCAATTGTGAAAGAAGGATGTTAGTACATATGTGTGTTAATGGCACAGTAAATGCACTTGGAGAACACATTATTTAAGGAGGATTTGTTAGCAGGAAGAGTTATTGTGCATGTGAAATTGTACAGCATTGTGTATGAATGGGGACTTCGGAGCACCAGTATTGTTACTATGGGGGCCAGTGATGTACTTTTAAGTGTGTCCTATGTGGTGCACTTGTGTAAGAGTGTGAGTGTTGTTGCAGTGTTTGGTTTGAAAATGGATTAGTGTAAGTTGTAGTACAGTGAAAAAAAGGTTCAGAAAGATGTAGAGATTGGGAAGGAGAATGAAACAGTTATGCAAGTGGGCATTAAAAGAAAAGTTTGTAAGGAGACAGCATTGTAAGGAAGTGTCATTTGATATTGGGAGATGGGACAAACGAAAGTATCATTATTTAGTAGTTTATGCAAGGTAAGTGGTAGGCACCCCGATATGCATGCAATCTATGTACTTGGCATGCTTTCGTAAGATACATGCAGTTTTCATTTTCAGTGTGCATGCTAGGTATTTCAGAGCAGGTGTGTTAGTGGGGGTAGTGGTTGTAGAAATGATGTATGGAAAGAAGAGAATAAGAGTTTGCACATTACAAATGGTGATATGGGTAAAAGTGCAGTTTCAAAGCACACAGCATTGTAAGTGGCACTTGATGGTAGGAGATGGGAGAAATGACAGTATGCTTATTGAGTAGGTTAAGTGGCAGGTACCCTGTTCAAATGCATTTGTAAAAGAGTTGGAAATGTATACCTATACTTTGTGTTGATGGATGCAGATGTGGATAAATCTGAAAACAGATATGTTGGAGAGTTGTACAGTAGTTTGTTCTGGAGGTGCTTTGCAATCACAGCATACTTGTAGCCACTGTGTTCAAAAGTAGATCTAAAGTGCTGAACTGTGATCAAAGATATAGAGGTAAAGGTCTTGGTTGTGAATGGTGGACAGTTGTGTGACTGATTATCGGTAGCCAATGGGGGATTGGTGCAGAGAGTGATGTGGAAAGGGAAGAAAGGCTGCCCCTGTGTTACGGGTCTGTGGACACCACTGTTGTCCACGGACAGGTTGTGCCAAATCCAGGGCTTTTGAGGCTGGCATGTATTGAAATGGGACTCTGGAGGTCAGGGGATTGGTCAATAAGGTCTTCTGGGTGTGGTGTGTAAGGAGAGACTGTGGCAGAAGGTCTGTATGATGAAAGGAGTGCATATGGCTATGGCTATGGCTGTGTCTTTCGGGAGGTGGTGTGTCTGGATTTTGGGAGACTCTTGGGTACAGTGGTTGCAGGTGTATGCAAAGCATTATGGCTGCACATTTTGGATTCCATCATGTGAATGTGCACTGGCATGGAGTGTGTGGAATGAAGTGGCTGGATTTGGTTCCTGTTGTGCCACTTTGGTGACACACCATCATCCAGACATTATTATTATTAATTGTGGAGGGAACAGTTAAGGACATGTTACCGGAATCTCACTGCAGTTTGCAATGAAGGAGGCACTTGTGAAAGTCATGGATATATTTCCAAATGCCAGAGGACTTGTTTCTCACATTGCGCCGCATTGTCATTTGGTCTGCGAATGGAGAAAGCGAGGCGCAATGTCAACAAGGCTGTTTGCTCCTTTTTGAAAGATGTTGGCATGTCGTCCTTCCACAATGAAAATATTACATTTCATAGCACAGATATTTTTCGCAGAGATGGAGTCCATCTAACTGATGCTGGCAATCAGTTTTTTCTGCGAAATATCCAAAATGCATTGAAGCCCTTTTCGAAAGTATAGGAAGCATTTTTCCAGTAGTTGTTGGCCTGTTCCACCCTTCCAAAAACAAACAACACAAAAAGACTCTTTTCATAGCCACCATTTTCCCCCGGAAAGAGTGCAATGTTTTTGAAAGTGCCACCCCCTTCTTTTTTTTTAAAGTCTGCATACTGCTCAGAATGCCCAGGGCCCTGCAGCATTTCATTGGCACTTCTAGTTTTAAACTGTGAAAGGTGGCTATGAAAAGAGCCTTTATTTTGGTGTTTGTTTGTTTTGTATTTTGTGTTTGTGTTTTTATACATGACACAAGGAAACGAAGGGAAGGGAGGATAGGGAAGGGGCACCAACCACAGGGATAAGAAAGGGCAAGTGGAGAGAGGAAGATGTTGGGTGGGCCTCACTTAGGTAGGGGGCAGTCTTTCTCATGCTCCCAGACCGAAGCCCCGAAAGCACTTCAAAGTTGCTCCCCCCTGCAGAGTACAGCATCGCAGTACATACATAATACAGTGACCCTCGAAAGGTAAGGGTCTGCTGCGGTGCATATGGCCTGCAAGGCTTGTTCAGGGATCCACTGCCCCACAGGAGTGTCCCTTGTGGTGACAGGAGCAGATAAAGAGGCTGTTGTAGAGGAGCTCAACCTACTACTTTGTTCAAAGGGAACAACCATTCGAACTGCCGCCTTGTGGTTCGACCTCAGGTGTCGCCACGTGGAGGTGGTCCGTACCTATACAGACCACGTTTGCCGTGACTGAGCACAGTTTTGCACTCAGTGCTGCGCACCTTGTCTGCACGTGCCTTGGGTATCCCTGCAATGGTGGTAAAGATCCTCCACACCCAAGGCTCACACTGGCCGTGAGTAGTGGGGACTTCCACTACCTCATCCTCGTCTTCTTCTTGATCCCTCTCTACATCACCACACCTGTTCCCCTCCCCAGGCCCTTGGAAAGGTGGTGGTGGTGCTGAGGCAGAGGCAGCAGCAGTAGGAGCAGCCATGGTTGCCATCTGGAATAGTCCTCCAAAGGTAGCACAGCACAGCACAGCAGCAAAACCAAATTCAGGAAACCAGCAATCTGGAGCAAAGCTCTGCCCTGGTAGCCAAAAACAGAATGAGGAGCAGCTCTGGGGTCTGGCCTTTTATAAGGGTGCTGGGGTGCTCCGCTGACAGTTCGGACCCCAAAGCGAGCTCTAAAAGCTCATAAAAGTGTCCAGATCACCAGGGGCATGGTCTGAGACCTGTGCTAGGGTGAAGTTTCACAATAAAACACCTTGGATTGCTCAAAAAAGCACTTTTTTGCTGTCCTGGGGCCCAAACACTGCACGCAGAAAAGGGCCTACAGTGACCTTGGATGCGGTCACATGGTGACATTGCAGATGTTCACGAATGAGACGGCTGTCCGTAGGACACCTATTGCACGGAATCCATTGTGCGCATGCGCATAGGTGTCCTGCAAACAATGTTGGGCTCCACGGACTAATTAAACGTGTGATACACATGCGGCGGACAGTTCCGAACAGGCGCAATGTTCGTAGGACCCCAAAGGTGGGAGGCGCATGCGTCCAGGTGTCTGCTGACAGGGGTAGGATACCCAAACTAATTAGGGGTGCGTCACAACTTTGCAGACATGCAGACAGGCGCAGTGTTCTACGGACACCTGCATTTTGATTGCGGACAGCCCAGACAAGTGCAGTGTCTTTAGGACACATCCATTTTAATTAATTGGGACATTCCGGACAGTCGCCTTGTTCGTAGGACCTCAAAGGTGGGATGCGCATGCGTCCAGGTGTCTGCCGGACAGGGGTAGAGTCCCTGAACTAATTAAATATGTGTCATACCTTTGCGGAAATGCGCACAGACGCAGTGTTCTACGTACACCTCAATTTTGATTAATTACCAACATTCTGGACAGTCGTGCTTTCTGTGGACTCATAACAGGGTTTTTAAAAAATAAAATGCAGACACATACAGCAACAGAATACATGTAACTTTATTTACACAAATAAATATACAAATTATGACAGAGAAGGGGGAGCAGAAACGTAGACATATACAGAGGAATTAGGGTTTTCTAGAGGTTGGTCATTAGCAGAGGAAGGGATTGAGGTCTCATCATAACGTCTTTGGTGATGGGGAATTTGTGGGGATGGTTGGCTGGGACAAGGAGAAGGGGTACAGGTGTAGGTGGGGCAGTGATATTTAATATTCTCCATGATATGTCTTTGTACAAAATCATTTAAATCAGCAAAAGTGTTCATTAATTGATAAATGTTTTCTTCCAAGCTGAGTAGGTGATTTTGTACACTGTTACTTTGCTGTTCCATGTGCTCATGGACTTGTGGATGATGTACTGTTTCTGGGGCATTCCCTTTATTTTCTGTATGTACTGTTAAAGAAAAGAATATTTGTTACGTACATGTGCAGCAATGTATATTAATTGGCTTACTTTTCAAGCTGCACTGTGTACTAATAGTATCACTGTCTCCACTCATTTCATCCCAAGCTGCTCCAGGGTGCAAGTCATTGCTGTGTAAAAAAAGAGAAATTATTTTCTAGTGCAGCACACTGAACAAATTGTGCAGTTATAGGAAACAATGTAGTGCACTTACCAGTTTGTAGTTCAGTTGTGCTGTCAATGCTTTGGAGTTGTGTTGTTGACGGTTTGTTTTCAGTTTCTGTATAAAGCAGCAGTGAGGTAATTCTGCGGGAGGCACAGGTTATTTTTCTTCTTGGTGCATTCCATTATGTTGCATACCCTATTGAATTGTACTGTTGCTTTCTTAAGTATAGAGTGTGTAGACCAACTTTATTTTTCTTTGTAATTTACTTATGTTCTGCTCTTTTAATATGTTGAATGTCTTTGTTGTACGCTACAACAATGTAAGAGAACCCTTGAGCTTTTAGGCAGTTTGGAAGTTACCCGAAGTTCGCGGACAGTTGCACAGTCTGCGGACTCTGTGGCTATCACGCTGTGCCAGGATTGTCAGTATGTTGTATGGTACATGTATTCAAATTAAGGGTATCCTGATAAAAACCTGTGAAATTCAGTGAAAAAATGTTGTTAAAGGGACGTTATGGTTAAGTTGCGCGACTTAAAACCAATCAAATTCAGTGCAAAAACTTTTTTAAAGGGACATTATGGTTACTTTGCACTAATAACAACCTATCCATATTATGGTTAAACTAAGCAACCATAACTTGCACCACTACCGTGAAATGCTATGACTTACACCCATGACATCAAAGATGACATCACAAATGTGATTTATGACATCACTGATGATATCACATGTGCATTTACTTTGCATGAAAAGTGTGTGGAAGGGATTGTTATTGTAACGTCAAAAAAGTGTCAGGGGTCATTGGAATATATATTCCAATTTTGTTATTCCATAGATTTTTAGAATGCTGCCACACCACTTGCATGGTCTTCGGCCATGGTAAGTGGGCATGGCCTTTGGCCGTGCCCGCTGTCCATTTTAAAATGTTACCAGACCACTAGCCATGGCTGTCGGATTGCAAGCTTTGAGAACTCACTATGTTTTTAGGCAAAGCGCAGTGAGATTAAATAATTTGCCAAGGAACACACACTTTGGTTAATCAGCACGCCCCAGGCGGTACACCCTCTTTCGACACCATAATTTTGGCGCAGAAATTCCCCCACAGCACCTTTTTTGGCATGCCCTTTTCAGCACGAAAGCCATTCTGGCACTGTCATTTTGGCTTGAGGGATGTTTGGAGGGGCTGATATTGCAGCACGTATAAACTCCCTCGTGCCAAATAAGATCACAGGACTGCACTGCAACACCTCCCAGTTGAGTTGCTTTTCTTTTAATTAAATTAGTTAAATACATAAAAAACATACAGCTTTGAACCCTGGTCTGTCAGAGTTTAAGGCCTAACATTGAACTATTAGGCCACAATTTGTATTTGTATTTGCTTATTTATAACGCGCAGTCCATCAGGCCCGGGGGATCAGGGCGCAATTTGTACAAGGTTGCAAAAAAATACAGAGAGAGATTACATTACAAAATTTACAGTAACAGCATATTAACAGTCTTTCTAATTACATATATTACATAGATTACAGTGCAACTAGGATTAAACAGAGGGTGTACCCTAGGGTGTGCTGAAATAGTAACAGAGGTAGTGGGCCAGAAATAGTATCAAAGGAAGCGGACCAGAGTATGTAGGACAGAAATGTCAAGCATGTCTTATTGCTGGTCAAAGAGCCAAGATTTGGTTTTGGTCTTAAAGGTGTTGAAAGAATCTTCGGCTCTGATCGTAGCAGGGAGGGTGTTCCAAAGCTTGGAAGCTAGGACAGGGAAGCTGGTGCCTCCTGCTTTTTGAAGCTTAAACCTAGGGATCGTTAGACAGTGAGTCTGGGCAGTTCTTAGTGGTCGGGCGGTAGAGTGGCACGATAGCCGACTGCAGAGATAGATCGGGGCCTTGTTGGCCAGGCATTTGTGTGTGAGGGCAAGAGTTTTTAAAGAGATTCTCTGCTTCACAGGTAACCACTTTAGGTTGGTTCTGGCTTCTGAAATGTGGTGGTTACGGGGGATGTTCAAGGCCGCTCGAATGGCATTATTCTGGGTAGTTTGGAGTTTGGACAGGTTCTCTTGGCTGGTGCCTAAGTAAAGAGCACTGCAGTAGTCCATTTTTGCCATGATAAGTGTTCTAGCTAGTGTGACACTGTTGGGAATGGTAAGAAACGGTCTGCAGGCTGAAATGAGTTTGCACATGTAAGCAGAGGCAGACCTGACTGCATTTATTTGTCTAGATAAGGATAAGGTGGAGCCCAGGTAAAAGCCTAATGTTTTAGTGTTTTTCGAGACTCGTATGGTATTGCCGTCTATGGTGAATGACTGATAGGATGGATCAAGTTTGTTCAGGCGTTGATATGTACCCAAGATAAGGAGCTCCGTCTTATCGTCGTTTAGACATAGCTGGTGCTGGGCCATCCAAGCTTGGATGACCAGGTAGATGTCATTGAGGGCCTTGGTGTCAGCTAGATAATCACCTGAGATGGGAATGAGTATCTGGGTGTCGTCCGCATAGTTGGTGTAGGAGACACCCAGATAGTCAAGCCCATCAAAGAGTGGTTTGGTAAATATGTTGTAAAGTGTAGGTGACACGCAAGATCCCTGAGGTACGCCGTAATGAATAGGGGAGGGGTCCGCGGCTGCGGATGGTGCAAAGACCCTCATGGATCTGTTGCTCAAAAAGGATTTGATCCATGCCGCAGTGGAAGGTGAGAAGTTGGCAGCAGAGTGGAGGTGCCTGCAAAGGATCTGGTGGATGAACAAGTCAAATGCGGCGGAAAGGTCGAGGAGTAATAGCATTGCTAATTTGCCCTTGTCCTTCAGTACTTCGATCTGTGTTTTTAGGTCTAATAGAGCCGTTTCGGTCCCGTGTCTGGGCCGAAATCCGGATTGTCGTAGACCTAACAGATAGTTAGATTCGAGATAGTTTTGGATTTGCAGGTAAGCTGCGCGGTCCAGTATTTTAAGCAGAAACGGTACTGTAGTAATAGGTCGGAAGTTCATGGGTATACTTGGGTCTAGAGAAGGTTTTTTGAGTAACGGGATCACCCACTCGTCCTTAAGGTTGTCCGGGACAATACCTATTTTAAAGGAGGAGTTGATGAAGGCTGTAATGAATGGAGCTAGATCATGAGCAGAATCCTTAATGATAGGAGCTGGGCAAGTGTCACCTTGGCAGTTGGAAGGTTTAATTCCCAAGGTGATGTTTTCTACCTCAGTGATAGTAAGCGGTGAGAAGGTGAAGGGTTTAGTGTTAGCGGTGTCTGAAAGGAGGGGCTTGGTGGGGGAGAGTGAGCGGTTGTCAAGCTTCAGGCTGTCCTGCTTGTCTTTAATTTTGGATTGAAGCATAGAGATTTTGTTTAGTAAGGCTGCTTGAATGTTAGCACACCATTTGCTATCTTTTGTGCATGTGTCTGGAGGGGAGACTGGGGTTTCGAGCTCTTTTAGGATTCTAAAGAGTTCCTTGGAATTAGAATCGGCTTGCAGAATACGATTGTTAAGCGACTCTTTTTTTAGCAGTGATGATGGCATCTTTATAAGTAAGGGAGGCGAGGAGGAAGTCATCTTTATGCTCATCAGACGGATGGCTTTTCCACCGATTTTCCGCACAACGTTTAGCTTTGCGGAGGATTCTTAGCTGTGGAGTGAACCATGAGTTAAGATGTGCTCGCGGTTTGGCTTTCCTAGGTTTGATTGGTTCTATAGAGTCTATAGCCGTGAGCATATTTTCATTATAGGTGTCTGCTAGGGAGGTGGGATCCGAACATGAGTTAGTAGCCTCATTAAGGGAGGGAGTAACAGTGGGAGGAGTTGTTCCTTGGTTATATTTTTTTTACTACGAGTAGGGAGTGCTGGGGCTATTGGTGTCGGGGCTCGCGGGGTTGCTTCGATATTAAACGTCATGATGTGATGGTCGGACCATAAGCATGGGGAGTTGTTGAGGACCTGGATGTTGCAGTTGGAGCCGGCTAACCAATGGATGGTCCTGCCTTTGATATGGGTCGGTTCTTGGATGTACAGGGTGAGGCCTCGGTCTGTGAGAACATTCTCCAGATCAGTTGCCACGGGATCTTTTGGGTCGCCACAACCTAAATTGAGGTCGCCTAGGATGATTGTTTGTGAGTTGTTTTTCGTTTTGTCAAGAAGGAGAGTAGAAATTTCACTGACAAAGGTGGGTGCCGGACCTGGGGGCCTGTAGATAAGGTGGAGGGTGGCCGTTTGGTTGGGTGTTAGTAATAATTTGATTGACAGCAGTTCAGCTTATTCGAGTTTGGAGTCAGATACCACTCTTAGGTCAAGGGAATTTTTGTGGATGAAGGCCACGCTTGGTACTTTATGAGGCATACATTTCATGCTTAGCCTATAATTTTTATATTTACAATGATAAAAGGCTAGGTATGTAACTTGTGAAAATCCAAACAATAACATCATTGTAGCATAATAGTTAAGTGCGGCGTCTCAAACTCCTTGAGACCAGGGTTCTCCGATTTCAGCATAAATGTGATTTTCTTTTTTTTTTCTTTTTTCTTTTTCTTTCTGTTTTTATAAATGTAGAGCAGCAGGTACATGCCTCTGCAGGAAATCCCGCCCCCTACCACCTATATGTTGGAAGTTTGAGCTTGTGCCATGCTTAAACCCAACAGTGTTGCAAATCCCACAGCGTATACTCGAAAGAAGGTACCCGCTGAGAAAATCCTATCAAATGTTTCCCCGAAGAGACGACCATCGGAGGGAGCAGCTTCCCGAAGGAATATGAAAAAGAACAAAAGAGGAGCTGGTGACATCACGAAAGACTAGCGTGACACCCCGAGAATATTTGCTGAAGAGGATGCATGGACCATATAGAAACTGATGATGAAGTTATGCATCGAGTAAACTTTTATATGCAAAAATTAGACTGCACATGTGAGAAGCACTGCAGAAAATGCAAGCTGGTCAATCACTGTACAGATGCTGTAACGCAAGTAGATTAAGTCATCTTAGAAGCTGCCTACAAGTAGTGAATAGATCGCAGGCGAAGCCACCATTGTATAGAAACTGGACATCAGTGTCATGAATTTTAGTAAGCCAGAACTCATGGAGAGAAAAGAATTAGCTGAGATCATGGAAGAGTCTAGAAGGGCTGTCTGGCCTGGTGTCAAAGTTGAAGAAGCCAAGGCTGATTTTCTATTCTTGAAGGTGGTGATCGTGAGATGCTGAATCAACCCTTGTTAAGGTGCAAAGAAATAACACCAAGCATGCCAAGTTTTATTCCTTTAAGACATGTAAATGCTGTAAAATGGACCAAATCGTAGTCTCCTGGAAATAGAGTTCAGCATGGAGTTCTCGAACAACAATAGTGCGTGCTCGCACTCCCTTATATTCCCAGAGACAAGAATACTTTGCAAGGCCAAGTTCAAAGACAATCTTCATGGCAGAAGAAGAAGGCATGGGTGATGAGAGACGATGAGAGTCGATGTGCTAATTGGTTGGTGGAGATGAAGCCAAGTCTACCTCCTGGCCACCTCCTGGTCACTGGATTTGAGCTTACGTGCTGCTAACGGCCGAATAGTTTGAGAGCCAATGATGTACCGTGTACTTAATAGTATTGAAGAGGACATGTTTTAGAGGTGTGCATAAGTTGTCTACCTGACAGTAGATAACCAATCACAATCCCACCCCTTATAGAAAGTATACTTAGATGTTCCCCTTGAACCTATCACAACCCCTCGTAGTTTTTTTTTATTTGCCATGTAGTATGATGTCACCTCTGATGAATTTTCAGTATAAAATCGATCTTATTATAAGAATGCGCTGAGAGACTAGAGCGAACGTCCATTGATGTCCGTTGTAACTCCCTGTTTTAGATAATTGTTAATAAAACAGCAAGCGTTGCTATCTTCCTCAGTGGCTTTGATTATTTGATGTTGGAGTTATTCTGCATCCCATCCATTGCATGCATCATACCCAAAGGGCCCTATGCTCATAATGTTGCCCAGAGACATTGTAGTACTCTTTTTGAATATATGTGCAGTGTAAGGGGGAATGTGTGGTGTGAGGGTGTGTATATCATATGAGAGGGTGTGCATGCAATGTGCGTGTGTTTGATGTGAGCGAGTTTGTGTGTGTGTGTGTACATGGTGTGAAGTTGTTTGTGAGGGATTGTGCGTGCAGTGTGCATTTGCCCTGTGAAGGCAAGTGTTAGTTTCTGCGCACGTGTGTGCACCTGTGTATGTATGTGATCATTGTGACATGCCGAGTGTGAGTTTTCAGTGTGTGTGTGTGTGTGTGTGTGTTTGGGTGTGCATGTCTGCACGTAATTCAGAAGATACCATCCAGTTCTTATTTTTTTGTTGCATTTTGTGACTTGAAGTTTTGTCCATCATGTGTCCTGTACTGCAAGTCTCAGAATGCAAAGTAAAGGGAGATTGGAATTATCATCTTACAAATAACAAGGGACGTGTGGAATATAACATATATATAAGACATGTAACATGGCTATATTCATGATTTCTCCTGCACCTCTATTTGTTTGGGTTGAATGGCAGCAGGGGATCTGTAAGGAGGAGGTACGTAGTGTAGAATCAGAGAAGGGGAAAAAAGTTAAATATGTTTTTTTTCAGCTGGGGAAAGTGAAAATAAGGGGCTGGAGAGGAGTAATGTCTACTTGCCCCCGTCGGTTTCAAAGTCTAAAAGTAGTGCAATATATTAAGGAAATAATGGGACTGTGTGGCAAGCCCCACCCTTGTACTGCAAACAAAGTCTTGTTTGTGCTGGCTCACGTGCAATGGAATATGTGAAACTATTATTAACCCATTGGTAGTGCAGCTCAAAAGACCTTCTTAAACCATGCAGTGATTGGGTGAACGTTTCCATGAAGGAGGCCGCATGGATCAAAGCCATTCCTGTTAGACTACATAGTCCAGAATGTTAAGCAAAATATACTGTTTTAAATAAAACATATCAGCTTAGTGCTTCATTGTGCATACATTTCATACTTCGTCTACAGTTTAATTTGTCCAAATGTAAAAGGCTAAGTGTGAAACTTGTGAGAATTCAAAAATAATGTAATTGTAGCACAATGGTTAATTGATGTGTCTCGAAATCCAGCAGGCAAGGGTTCTCAAAGGCACTGTTCAGCATAAATGTGTTTTTATTTAGTTTTTTCAGTTTTATAATATTGCCCAGACACAGTGTAATACATGTGCCCTTCTGTTTTATAATGTTGCAGTAAAAACATGGGTTTCATGTTTAATTTGTGCTCAATTCTGCAACGACTGTGTAATACATGTCCCATCCAGTTTATAATGTCTCAGTAAATAAATGTTTTTCATTTTTACTCCATACTACAAAATGCAAAATGCCTGCAGGTTGATGCCAATTGCGACCTCTTGCGCCAAAACATCCTTGCGCCGAGAGGTCCCTGCGCGCAACTGGCTGTGTCTAACTGTGCATGCCAAAACGGGACCTGCAGCAAAACGTCACGCCATAATGGCATGTGCCTAATTGGCTGTGCCAAAATGTCCAATAACCTGAGAGAGGATATCTTAAAATAAATATGCTGGCAAAGTATAAAAGGTGCTCAACTTTTAAACCCAGCAATCTGTAGTGAAATATGTAATGGAAAACAAAATCCCGTTTTGAAGCAAATGATTGTGGTGTTGTGGGTAAGCGTATGCACTGAGAACATGACAACCTGAGTAAAATCCAGGCATCCAAATACTTGAGCAAGTTTACCAACCTAACCCCCCCCTCCCAAGGGGTTGCATCCACCCTCTGAAAAAAGGTTACACTGTCCTTTACTGGTTCCCTGAAAGGCAGCCACAATCAGGGGGAAATAACTGCACCAGTGTCCAGGATTGCAAACTCTCTTGCCACATAATGGGCAAATACTCATGACTTACTTGCCCCTTGATCATTCCTCCTCCTCACTCCCATGTCCGGCTTGGTGTAATACTCTGCTTTATAAAACTAACTTGAAAAGTAGTGTAAATTGTGTGCATGTATGAAATGTAAAACTCCATATTGCTTCTGCACATATACAAACTCAATCAAAGTCAGAAGGCACATAAAAAATTTGCAGGATTAATGTATCTTCAATATAAACTAGATATGAAGCTGCAGGAGATGTACGTTCCGTACATGTACACTACAATAAGTATAAAAATGCACAACAAAGTCAGGAATAGCACAATGCAAGTTTTTATACGTATGAGGAGAATTACAATATGTACATTGCATATATGTAAGACTTTTATTTGCCTTATATATGTATAAAAACTCACATCAAAGTCAGACCTCACTTTAAGGTGAGTATTCAAACACATAGGAGGCCAAAAGGATATATGCATTTAATATGACTCAATTCGCCAGAAACTCAGATGCTACTTATATGCCACACTCTTACATACCAGACACAAACCAAACACTCATACCCTTTACACCACACAGTGTTATGCCACACATTCTTACTCCACACACTCTTAAGCCACACACACACATATGCCACATTTATGGAATATGCTCTTACCGCACATCTCATATGGCACAGACTCATGCAATACGCTTGTAAGTCATGCACTGTTATGCCATGCCTTTACAACACCTGCTTTGATGCCACACATTCTTACAATACGGCTTTTGCATGCACAATTATGCCTCAATGCTCTCACTGCACACTCATACACCACACACACACTGTTTATGCTTGCACAGCATACCCTCACAAAGCCTACACTTCGTTGAGATACACTGATATGCCAAAGAACCATACACCAAACAGCCATAAACCATAATCTAACACCAATAGTGCAGACACTAATATGACACATACTCGCATACCAAAAACTTGTAGAGGAGCAGGTGGATATGTTATCTCTAGCTCCCGGCCCCTCACCTCCAACATACTGGATCAGCAATAACAAGAGAAACATGTAATCAAATCTGAAGAAATCATATATGCAAAGAAGATAAAGTAACCTGCTGATTATTAAATGTATATATGAGGAACGCAAGGTAGATGAGACACATTGAAGCTTGCTGCAAAGGAAAACATAACATGTCTAGATTGGCTATGATGGAATGGACGTCAGACTCGTATTAAAACCATTCAAGCTACCTCGGAGACAGACAAGGGCTGCAGAGTCGGGAGATGCTGGAAAAACAGCTTTGTGTGAAGAATAAAGAGGAGTCTATTGGCCTAGGATCAAGGATGCTATTCCAAGGAATAATTGCAAGGCACAAGGGGTGTCAAAATTATAAGCCATGTACGTAAGACATATTTCTCTTAGATTAAGCGAAGGTGAAAACTCAAAGTATTGGACAATTAAAGATGCAGAAAACCCATGTAAGATGAAGTGAGCAAGTCTCCAGACGCTAAGAAATGTAATGACACCCAGCACAATTGAATCCAATAGCAGTAAATATAAGGTCGAGATGGACACGTTTGTAGTCTCCACACACCTGATTCAGAAGTTAGACACAAGGCTATTCATTAACCCAAACGAAGATTATAGTGTGCCTACAGTCCCTTGAATGTCTCAGAACAGAGAGCATGCTTCGAGGTCAACTACAAAGGAGATACCGTATTTTGGGGCCTGACTGATGAGAGTTGATGGACTCATTGGAAAAGTGGGTAGTAGTCTGACATTGCTCTCTGCACCTGAATTTCGTTTTACTTACGTGCTGCTAAAGAACCAATTGTCCAAGGTTGGGGAAGCATGCCAACCAATCAGAGGCTCTATGTAGCAACATGCTATATAATGTTTCAAAGACCAGACAGCTGCCATTTTTCTGCAGAAATCAGTATTATACGTATTTAGAGGTGGTTCGAGGTGTGCCCACCAGATAAGGGCACGGCCAATGAAGTTATTAACACTTATGTATACTATAGGTGCATATGTTCGCCTAACCAATACCGCCCATCAATGGGTTTTAGTTTTCCACGTAGGATGACATCATAGATGATACACATTGAGGAATAATTGCATTTGTGTATGAGTGCGTGAATTACTATCTGTTATTCACTAGATTGTCCTCCTTTATTTTATACTGATAATAAAGTAGTACTTTGCAATATTCTTTGAGTCTGTCCAGTTATTCCCATCTAGCACATGAGATGTTCAAATGCTAGAGTACATTTTGGGTCTCGTCTAATCAACCTATCCCAGATCTCGACTCTCAGACTCTTGATTGATTCCGCCATTAGCCAGAATACCGTGGAGCCTCTCTGAAGATCGGAGCGCAAATACACACGTGTGAGGAGAATCAGTTGGCAGGTGCCCCTTTGAGGAAATTCCTATCTGGTCCCCGCAGGTGCCCCACGGACGGAAGGCCAACGTCGAGTAGGGAAGAGTGGATGCCGAGGGACTCGAGCTGAGCCACAGATGTAAGTACAGCATCGAAATTGCAAATATAGGGGAGGAACTGTGCTGTAAATATATGTAACGAAGTAACAGGATTTTAGCAGACAAGAAAGAAGAGAAATAGATACCTCGATTACTGGTTCCAAGATGGGCAGAAGGGTATGCACTAAAAACTCTAAATAGGGGTATTATTTAAGGATTCCTGAGGCAAGGCCAAGAAGAGTGTGTCTCAAATGCCAAAATAGAGTCAAAAGTGAGATTAGATACATTTACTTAAGATAGTAAAGAAAGGCGTACGCATAACATGTTAAAGTGCACATGTGTATGGAGTTATAAGTATGTCCTTTTAAAACTTTTATTGTGTTTAGATTAGGAGATATAAAACGATAGTAAAAAATTAAGGAGCTCATCAGATTTTTAAATCAAGAGATTCATGTCAATCAGAAGGGTAAAAATCAAAGGAGAATAGTAAAGTAGAGACTTTTAAAACATCAATAATAAAGAAACAAAATGCTTAAAATTGATAGTGAAAAAAAGGAACATCATTGCATAGATTGTTTAAGTGGTTACAAAATAGTTTTATTTGGTTATAAGCGGCGATTGATTGCACCTGCTCAAATTAATCAGAGTTGTACACTTGATAAAATAAATAAAAGAATACAAAATCTGGTAAGTATTGGCAGTCGACATTGACTTGTCATCATGGGGAAACTCCTCCTCTACACCTTTGAAGGAATTGAAAGGAGCAGCAGGGTGTGTTAATGCAACATACAAGCCCCCTGCTTATATCAGTGAGGTTAATGCAGATGAGAGAAAGACTAGAGAACGCAAATATATGTCTACCCACAATGAAAGTAAACAGCATGATGAGAGAAAGCACATATGGGATAGACAGATGGAGATAGAGAAGGAAGCAAGGAGACAAAGGGAAGTGAAACACAAGGCTAAGGGACTAACAACAGTAAAGAATGAATTGATGAGAGGACAAATATTACTCGAGCTAGATGATAAGGGCATTGATGGGGTTTGAGAAAGGGAAGAAGAAGGGCAGGAAAAGAAACAAAGAGAATATGAGAGAGCATACAAAGAAGAGAAGGAAAAAATAGGAAGCGAACGGAAGAACGAAGAAGGAATGAGGCAAGCAAAGAAAAAGAGAGGCTAGAAGAGAAGAAGCGAGAGGAGATAGAAATACAGAGAATGTAAGTACGCAGGTTTAAAAAAGGCAAGATGACGAAGAGAAAAGAGAAATGGGAAGAAGGGAAGATGGGATGAACAGAAGAAGGGGACTAAAGGATGACAAGATAGATTATCTATTTCATAGAGGCATTGTGCTGATCGCACAAGAACGATTTGCGGAAGAGAGAGGGTCATTACAGCCCTGCAGTGAGCTGCAATGGATACCGAGTGTACAGACATGGGCTGACAAGCATGATGCAGAAAACATAGGGAAGAGGATTGGAGATTTATATAGGCAAATGAGAGATGAGGTGGGAATAAAACCCAAGAGGATGTTGAAGGATCTTTATCAAGGGAAACAGGAGGAGGGTCAGGTGACACATTAACAGATGAGCATAAAGCGCTGTCTCCAAGTAGACTAGATCTTGATGATGTGGAAAGGGATGAAAGCCATAGAAGTTGGGCATAATGATGTCAGATGAAGAAAGGGAAGAAAACGAGAAAGCGTGAAGAGCGGGTGTTTCTTGAAAGATTTGTGTGCAGAGAAAGGGTAAAATGGTCAGACTTAGAAGACCCTAAAGAAAACACTAGACCCGACACCATACACTGAGCAGCCACAAGCATGGTCGCAAAGTGCAGGGGATGTATCCCCACCTTATGTAAGCAGATTAAGGTCACTACCAGAACGGAGACAAATGGGCGAAACTAGCCTCACCTGGAAGACACGAAGCATAGGTGGTTATGATTATGGATTAGGGTCTTCACAATTTCCATTATTAGAAAAAGGTACAGGACAACCACAATATATTCTGTGTCCACAAATAGACAAGTATAATTTTAAATGTAAATTACCTAGTTTGTCTTCAGGTACGTGAAAAAATTGATTTATAAGTTAGAGAGAATGATATCAGGAATGACGTTAGCTATCAGTGACATAAAAGGCATCGTAGCATCCATTCTAGCAGGATATGCAGGTGTGACTGCACAAAACACAACACACGATGGAGCCCAATTAATCATTGCAGAACAGATGCATGGTGAATGTTCTGAGTACAATATCCTGATACATCAGATATGGGTGCGATCATGACTAGGAGGATGGCGAAGATCAAGATCCTGTTGCCTTCATTAAAGGTCTCGAGACTAGGGAACCGTGGGACAAAACAGTGGCATAATTTTAACACATTTTATGTCGGGGACTGCGCAAGCCAGTGCAAAGGCAGATAAAGAAACAGGTAGGGATTGAAGCGTTGCCATGGCCAGAAATACAATTGACTATTGTGCACCATTGCTGATTGTTACAAGAGAAGACTAAGTAGAAAGCCGAGAGTGGAGAGCAGGAGGAAGCAAAGTTAGTTCAGTAAAAATTGTCAAAACTAGCCATGGAGAGAGCAGTGTTGACAAGTAATGAGGGTATGGCGACAAAAGACATCCAACCAGTGCAGCAAAGCAATGTAGTATACCATATGGATCAGACTGTGTAAACATTGTGGCCAGAGGAAGAGGCAATGGACCCAGGGGAGGAGGATGAGGTGGATTTCAGAACCCTCAGGGAAGAAGAGGATTTAATGGCAGACATCCTCATCAATGTTGGAATTGCGGGAGGATGCGACATATAGCCAGAACATGTAGAAGTAGAGGGGGCATGCAGCAAAAATGGCAAGCTCCAAGAGGGGGTGGGCTATGTTCCATAATATAATATAAAACCACAGGAATGTTATGCCCAAGATCACATGCAGAATCAGGCACATGCACAGCAACCAAAGCCAACACAGCAAGCTCCACTACAAATGCAATCTCCACAAGAGCAACCACAGCAAGTGCCTATGAAAGCCCAAATGATACAGACCCAGCAAGCACAGACACAACAGGCCATGGTACCACAATGGAATACAAATGTAGGAATACTGCAAACACCCACACCTGAACTAGGGAGTGTGACCGTGGTAGGAGGGAATCCTTTCACAGGTACATGGATGAATTTATATCCACAATAGGACAGCTCACAGAGCGACCTGATGTGTTCAGTACTATCAGTGATACCGGACGCCCAAGAGGAACCAAGGGTTAAGGCAACTCGTTCCTGTAACCAGGATGGAAAATACCCAGTGCCAGACATTGCCATGAATGTGCAGGGATTTTCTGGGCCAATGAGTTTAGTTCCTTTTACAGACGAATTACCAATCTCTATAGGAGAACACGACATGATGATACCCTCATGATACTCTCGGCAGACACCAGTTAACATACTAGCACGTGACTTTATGACAAAACATAACATGAAAATATTTTTTACTGATGAGGGAATAGTGTGTTCAACTCCAGGGATAGATTATATGAATGTGAACAAATTTATATTAGCCCTTACAGGCCAGAATGCCTTACGAGGAGTCCCTTTAGATCCAGAAATATTTTTGTGTGGAGTGACTGTTCTATTATCCTGGTTACCTAAATTGGTAGGTAAAATATTGAGAATACCTGAACAGTTTTTGTTTGGACCAGAAATACCCATGGATGATGAAGAATGACAGTTTAGAGTTAGAAGCACCAGTGGTCAGAGAGGAAAGAGTGGTGGTCCATGGAACAGATGATGAGGGTAGAGGATGGAGAGCAGTGATAGCCCTCAGTGAAGCAGATAGATTGACACGCTTTTTAGGGATGATAATTCTGATGATGAGTTAGTATTCTTTATAAGTCTCACTTATTGGATTAAAGTGGAGAGCATGGAAATACCGCAGAGAATGGTAATGGTAATGGTAAAAAAGAAACTGTCATTTCTCCAGGAAGATTTGGAGAAAGTGACAAATATTTTATGGCTCTCCAGTCCATATGACTTGGTCCTATTGAAAGAAGTAGGAGCAGTTAAAATCAAGCTTAAACTAGGAGCAATTTTGCCAAGAGCAAAACAATATCCGATGTCCGAGAAGCGGATGAAGGTATATTCAAGACCATTTCTGCTTTAATGAAGCAAGGAATATTGGTGTCATCTGAGTCCTCATGTAACACGGCTGTGTACACAGTGAAGAAATCAACTAGGGGGTTGTGGAGATGTATTCAGGATCTTCGCCCCCTAAACAATATTGTTGAAGCAGATTTTCCTTTAGTTCCAAATCCCATCATGATATTATGTAATATTCCATCTAAGGCTAAATATTTTACAGTTATAGATTTAAAAAACGTTAACTTCCTTTCCGTATAGCAATATTCATCTGAAACACACGTGTTGGCCCCAAAAATACTGTGAGTCCCCATCAATCTTTAACAGGGTCCTACAGATGGACCTGGACAATGTACAGCTCGAGAATGCAGTAATACAATACTTAAATGCTATATTGGTGTGCAGTGAGACAGAGGGAAGGGCCAGGGAAGACTTGGTGCGGCTCATGACCATATTAGCAGAGAAAGGATACGAAGTGGACAAAGAAAAGTTAAAATATTGTCAGGAAGAGGTCCTGTACGTAGGACAGCAAATCCCTCAAGCGGGGAGAAAAGTGACACCTGAAAGAGAAGAAGCAATTATGAAGACTTCAGAACCTCAAACAGTGAGGGAAATTCAACAGGTTTTAGGCCTATGTAACTATTGTAGGGCCTGGATTTTTGATTACAGCACCTATATTCGACCACTTTTAAAAGTACTTAAAGAAGCACAGGCAGACAAAGGTAAGATAACAAGGACAGATTAAATGACAAAAGGTTTTGAGGAATTAAAAAAAGACATTAAGTACAGCCCATGTGCTAGAAATTCCAGACTATCATGAAGAATTTTACTTATTTTCTCATTCAAATGGAGAAGTCATGACAGCAGTTCTCACACAGAAAATGACATTAGGACATGGACTCAAACGCTTGGCTTATTACAGTGGGATTTTAGATCCATTTATGAAAGGGCATTACCCTTGCAAACAAGCTTTAGCAGCTGCTGCATTTGCAATTGAAAAGGTTTCAAGTATTACAATCGGGTGTTCAGTTACATTATTCATTGAGCACACATTATTGGCTATTCTAGAGAAACCCAAAAGAACATAGACCACAAAGAGCTTCAGGATATTATCTTGTACCCTGAGATCAAAATTGTAAGATGCAGAATAGTCAAACAAGAACCATTCATAGTAGAACCAGTATGGAAGGATGCTTATGTAGATGACTACATAACCTATACTGAATTTTATGATGACATTTCACGTGTTTGAGAAAATGCTGTCAGAGCGGGGTGGGGGGGTTCCTTTTATTGATTGTTCTTCAAAAATTGATCAAACTACTGGCAAAAGGCATAATGGGTCAGCAATAGTAAAACTGAACCGAGAGGGTGAATTTGAAGTAGTGACAAGTGCAGAATTGTCTTTGCATTGCTCAGCACAGGCTGCAGAATTAATTGCTCTGATCGCCACACTCCAAAGATACAAGGAGGAGGAAGTGATGGTGTGCTTTGACTCCACCTTTGTGATGTCAACTGTACATGGATGTTTGTCACGCTGGAAAAGGAGGGGCTTCCTCTGCACAGACCGTACTCCAGTGCAACATGTGGCCCTTTTGCATGGGTTTATTGAGGTCTTAAGACTCTCATTGACTTTCGCAGTCATAAAAAGGGAAGCACATACTAAAATAACAGGTATGATTTCTCTGGGAAACAAAGCTGCGGATTTAGAAGCCAAAAACACAATATATTTCCCGAACATCTCTGATTTTGAAGTAAGAAGTGTTAAGCAAATGACAGGACAATGCATGTTGGTAAAGGAAGGCTTTAACATGCTGTCTATTGTTCAGTTAATAGATATACATGGTTGTGCTGCACAGGAGGAGTAAGATTTATGGAGAAAGCCGGGGGGTTCTTTATCCCGCAATTTGAGGCAATCTGGAGGCAGGATAGCACTGGAAAGCCATTTATGCCTCTAGCATTTTTTAGGGTAGTGCTGGAACAGCTTCACTACCCCAAGTATGCGACATGAGAGAGTCTTGCTTCTATAATTGTAGAAGATTGGTTTTGACCAAATTTGTTGGAACATGTGGCATAGTTTATTGTGAATTGCTTTGTGTGCCAGAAATGTACTGCAGGGCACACTTTGTGAACAGTGAGAGGAGCAATCTCTAGACACAATGGCCCATTTTAGCATCTACACGTAGGTTATGTGGATATGTTGCAGACATGCAACGGGTATGGGTATATGCTGGTAGTGTTATGTCCCTTTTGTAGATGGATCAAGACAGTTCCATGCATGCACCACAGTGCCACATGAGTGCCAAGTTCTTTGTGCATGAGGTGTTCCAAAGATGAAGTGTATGTGTGGACCTGCGGTCTGACAATGGACCGCATTTTGTAAATGAATTATTTGAGCAAGTAACTCTTTTATTAGAAACACAAGTTCTCTTCTGCCTATCACCAACAGGCGAATGGAATTTGTGAGAGATTAAACTGACTTGTTAAAGAGAGGATAGTGAAGATTAAGATACCTTTTAAGAAGGGGTAGTTACACTGTTTGCCCCTTCTGCTATATGCATTACAAAATCAGCCTGGCTCAAATCACCATCTAACTCCTCATGAGTTGGTGACTGGACGCAGAATGAGAACTCCCCTTGCTCCTCCAACTAGGGTAGAATGAGATTCCCACAGTGTAGCAAAGACATTCGGTGGTGAGATGCATGATTACCTTGCAGCAATGACTGCAACTGTTTATTTCAGGTCTCAAGAGCTCATGAGTCAGAGCTGGGGGTCAAAGAGGATTGAAGAAGAAAGACAGCCAACTGATCCAGCCTGCTTATTGATACAGCCAATGTTATATCCATGGGACCAGGTGCTGGTCCTGCACCTGGAATAGGCCCCCCTTTGATGGATCTGATGAGGTGGAAGTAGTTACCCACACCGACGACTGTTCAATTAGAAGGAAGACAAGCCTGGTTGCCTCTGCATGACATCGTACCGTACAAGAGAGAAACATCTACTGACAGTGAAGCAACAAGAAGAGGTTCTATGGAATAATAAAACACCTTTAAAATAAAGATTGACATTTCTTAAATCTAATAAGGAATTAATGGACTCCATCAATCCTGGATCTTTTTTAGATAAGCAAAGGGAGTAATGCGTTAATGCACAGGAGTGGAGCCAAAGGACAAGGAATACACTGTCAGGGTAATTCATAGAATTTCGCAGAAAAGTGTCGCAAGCGGCTGGCGCAGAGTGTCCGCGTGCGATTGTCTGCGCCAGGCACGTGCGCTAAAACCGATTTCCGCGCACAGCGTATTCATGGATTTTAGGCTCCCAAACCAGCCGTGGCGCAGAGAATCGCAGCGACCCTGCAGCAGCGCCAGTAACGCCCCCAAGAACGCCCTCGCGCAAGGAAAAGCCATCCAAATCGCTAAATCATCGCAAAGGGCTGCGCTAACCCTGGACCAGTTCACCGGGCTGGCAAACAGCAAACGCCAAGCGGGGAACGCGTATTGCAGGGGTGCGCGGGAAGTTCCACACGCGACTGGCCCCGTGCAAGCAGGGTACGTGAATTTCAGGGGTGCGCGGGAAGTTGCACAAGCGATTTCAGCAGGGTACGTGTATTTCAGGGGTGCGCGGGAAGTTCCACACGCGATAGTCCCAGTGCGAGCAGGGTACGTGTATTTCAGGGGTGCGCGGGAAGTTCCACACGCGATTGGCCCAGTGCGAGCAGGGTACGTGTATTTCAGGGGTGCGCGGGAAGTTGCACAAGCGATTTCAGCAGGGTACGTGTATTTCAGGGGTGCGCGGGAAGTTCCACACGCGATAGTCCCAGTGCGAGCAGGGTACATGTATTTCAGGGGTGCGCGGGAAGTTCCACACGCGATTGGCCCAGTGCGAGCAGGGTACGTGTATTTCAGGGGTGTGCGGGAAGTTACACACGCGATAGTCCCAGTGCGAGCAGGGTACGTGTATTTCAGGGGTGCGCGGGAAGTTACACACGCGATTGGCCCAGTGCGAGCAGGGTACGTGTATTTCAGGGGTGCGCGGGAAGTTACACACGCGACAGTCCCAGTGCGAGCAGGGTACGTGTATTTCAGGGGTGCGCGGGAAGTTCCACACGCAATTGGTCCAGTGCGAGCAGGGTACGTGTATTTCAGGGGTGCGCGGGAAGTTACACACGCGATAGTCCCAGTGCGAGCAGGCTACGTGTATTTCAGGGGTGCGCGGGAAGTTACACATGCGATTGGCCCAGTGCGAGCAGGGTACGTGTATTTCAGGGGTGCGCGGGAAGTTACACACGCGACAGTCCCAGTGCGAGCAGGGTACGTGTATTTCAGGGGTGCGCGGGAAGTTCCACACGCGATTGGCCCA
This sequence comes from Ambystoma mexicanum, assembly GCF_040938575.1. Taxonomy (NCBI): domain Eukaryota; kingdom Metazoa; phylum Chordata; class Amphibia; order Caudata; family Ambystomatidae; genus Ambystoma; species Ambystoma mexicanum. The sequence continues at coordinate 376,560,083 of NC_090926.1, read as the reverse complement.
GTGCGAGCAGGGTACGTGTATTTCAGGGGTGCGCGGGAAGTTCCACACGCGATACCAGCAGGGAATGTGTATTTCAGGGGTTCTGGGGAGTACTACACGTGAATTGGCCGTGTGGGTCCACCCAGGTGTACGCTCCACAACCTCCACAGCCCCTGCAGGCAGCCCACACCACGGGGGACTACCCTGCACCCCTGCTCATGTCCCGCAGGCAGCCCATCCACCATGGGCATGCCCCCCAGCCAACCCACATGTCACCTTGCACTACTGATCAACAATGCATGTCTACCACCACCCCCACCCCCCAGCAGTGCAGGGGCAGCCTCCACCAGGCCCCCACCCATGTCTCCCACCACCCCCACCCCCCTGCCACCATGGGCATCCTCCAGCAGGCCCCCACTCATGTCCCCCTGCACCCCCACCCCCCTGCCACCATGGGCATCCTCCACCAGGCCCCCACTCATGTCCCCCTGCACCCCCACCCCCCTGCCACCATGGGCATCCTCCACCAGGCCCCCACTCATGTCCCCCTGCACCCCCACCCCCCTGCCACCATGGGCATCCTCCACCAGGCCCCCACTCATGTCTCCCACCACCCCCACACCCCTGCCACCATGGGCATCCTCCACCAGGCCCCCACTCATGTCTCCCACCACCCCCATCCCCCAGCCACCAGGGTCACCCTCCACCAGGCCCCCACTCATGTCACCCACCACCCCCACCCCCCTGCCACCATGGGCATCCTCCACCAGGCCCCCATCCATGTCTCCCACCACCCCCACCCCCCTGCCACCATGGGCAGACTCCACCAGGCCCCCACTCATGTCTCCCACCACCCCCACCCCCCAGCATCCAGGGTCACCCTCCACCAGGCCTCCACTCATGTCTCCCACCACCCCCACACCACAGCAGTGCAGGAGCAGCCTCCACCAGGCCCCCACCCATGTCTCCCACCACCCCCACCCCCCTGCCACCATGGGCATCCTCCACCAGGCCCCCACTCATGTCCCCCTGCACCCCCACCACCCAGCATCCAGGGTCACCCTCCACCAGGCCCCCACTCATGTCTCCCACCACCCCCACACCCCAGCAGTGCAGGGGCATCCTCCACCAGGCCCCCACTCATGTCTCCCACCACCCCCACCCCCCTGCCACCATGGGCAGACTACACCAGACCCCCACTCATGTCCCCCTGCGCCCCCAACCCCCTGCCACCATGGGCATCCTCCACCAGGCCCCCACTCATGTCCCCCTGCACCCCCACCCCCCTGCCACCATGGCCATCCTCCACCAGGCCCCCACTCATGTCCCCCTGCACCCCCACCCCCCTGCCACCATGGGCATCCTCCACCAGGCCCCCACTCATGTCCCCCTGCACCCCCACCCCCCAGCATCCAGGGTCACCCTCCACCAGGCCCCCACTCATGTCTCCCACCACCCCCACACCACAGCAGTGCAGGGGCATCCTCCACCAGGCCCCCACTCATGTCTCCCACCACCCCCACCCCCCTGCCACCATGGGCAGACTACACCAGGCACCCACTCATGTCCCCCTGCACCCCCACCCCCCTGCCACCATGGGCATCCTCCACCAGGCCCCCACTCATGTCCCCCTGCACCCCCACCCCCCTGCCACCATGGCCATCCTCCACCAGGCCCCCACTCATGTCCCCCTGCACCCCCACCCCCTGCCACCATGGGCATCCTCCACCAGGCCCCCACTCATGTCTCCCACCACCCCCACACCCCTGCCACCATGGGCATCCTCCACCAGGCCCCCACTCATGTCTCCCACCACCCCCACCCCCCAGCCACCAGGGTCACCCTCCACCAGGCCCCCACTCATGTCACCCACCACCCCCACCCCCCTGCCACCATGGGCAGACTACACCAGGCCCCCACTCATGTCCCCCTGCACCCCCACCCCCCTGCCACCATGGGCAGACTCCACCAGGCCCCCACTCATGTCTCCCACCACCCCCACCCCCCAGCATCCAGGGTCACCCTCCACCAGGCCCCCACTCATGTCTCCCACCACCCCCACACCCCAGCAGTGAAGGGGCAGCCTCCACCAGGCCCCCACACATGTCTCCCACCACCCCCACCCCCCTGCCACCATGGGCATCCTCCACCAGGCCCCCACTCATGTCCCCCTGCACCCCCACCACCCTGCCACCATGGGCAGACTCCACCAGGCCCCCACTCATGTCTCCCACCACCCCCACCCCCAGCAGTGCAGGGGCAGCCTCCAGCAGGCCCCCACTCATGTCCCCCTGCACCCCCACCCCCCTGCCACCATGGGCATCCTCCACCAGGCCCCCACTCATGTCCCCCTGCACCCCCACCCCCCTGCCACCATGGTCATCCTCCACCAGGCCCCCACTCATGTCTCCCACCACCCCCACACCCCTGCCACCATGGGCATCCTCCACCAGGCCCCCACTCATGTCTCCCACCACCCCCACCCCCCAGCCACAAGGGTCACCCTCCACCAGGCCCCCACTCATGTCACCCAAATTCCCCCACCCCCCTGCCACCATGGGCATCCTCCACCAGGCCCCCACCCATGTCTCCCACCACCCCCACCCCCCAGCATCCAGGGTCACCCTCCACCAGGCCCCCACTCATGTCTCCCACCACCCCCACCCCCCAGCATCCAGGGTCACCCTCCACCAGGCCCCCACCCATGTCTCCCACCACCCCCACCCCCCAGCATCCAGGGTCACCCTCCACCAGGCCCCCACTCATGTCTCCCACCACCCCCACACCCCAGCAGTGCAGGGGCAGCCTCCACCAGGCCTCTACCCATGTCTCCCACCACCCCCACCCCCCAGCATCCAGGGTCACCCTCCACCAGGCCCCCACTCATGTCTCCCACCACCCGCACACCCCAGCAGTGCAGGGGCATCCTCCACCAGGCCCCCACCCATGTCTCCCACCACCCCCACCCCCCAGCATCCAGGGTCACCCTCCACCAGGCCCCCACTCATGTCTCCCACCACCCCCACCCCCCTGCCACCATGGGCAGCCCCCACCAGGTCCTCACAATCCCCAATCATGTGCGTAATGGTCAGCCTCCACAGCCAAAAAGCCCTACCAAGTAACCCATTCACCCACATGGAAATGGAAATCACATGTTACACCCCTAATGTCCATCAAGCTAATGAACCCATGTCCGTCACACACAATGGTTGCAATTGAATGGGAAAACACACAACATGACATGCATGAAACCAGTGAGATGATACCACACAGTGAAGTATGCTAACAAAATTGTATTGAAAAAAATCAAAGAATGCTAAAGAAAGAAAACTAACTACAATGTGAATGTGAAAAAAAAGAGCTGCATGTCCGTATAAAAACAAAAAACTGCTAATCAGAATCCAAAACAATTATGTCCAAAGTCAAATGTAAAAAAATCTCCATGCAAAAAATAACTATGTACAAAACTAACAAGGGTCCATGAGCCCAACTGAACAAAGGAAACCTACTAAAAAACCTACCTAAAAATAAACTATATACAAAAAGTGGAGCAGTGTCCGTCGACTCCAAATCATAATAAGAAAGAAAGGAAACCTAAAACTAAAGAACTATATACAAAGGCGGCGGGCAAGTCCAGCGGCTCACTCCGTGGTGTCCCGGGCCAGGGCATCATCGAACTCCTGTTCGATGTCCCGGAGGCGGTCCAGTTCCATGGCCCCGAGGGTCCGCAGGGACGACGCCATGTCCTCCTCCAACCCCCTGCGGATTGCCTCGAGGCACTCGGCCCGCCTCAGGGCCCTCTGCATGGAGTTCTCCGCCCTGACCATTGTGAGCCGCGCCTCTTCCGCCCGCCGCCGCTCCGCACCTATGGCGTGGCCCAACCGCTGCCACACGGAAGACAGTCTCTGTCCTGGGTCCCCCTGCCCTCCGGCCGACGCCTGCCCCTCCGATGTCGAAAGCCCCGAGCCTTCATGTCTCCCACCATGTTGCTGCTGTTGCTGCTCTGCCTCTGCCCGTGCACTGCCTCCTGCTGCCTGCACATCCTCCGCCGGCTGGGGTGCACTTGTTGATGTGGCCACCCCTGCTGGACCTCCGACTCCCGACTGTGGCAGGGATACCTCCTCCACCAGCCTGGCCGCACCGTCAGAGGCAGCTCCACAGGGCACCCAGGTGACTGATGGGTGGGAAGATGGCACAGAGGACGACTGGCGCCTAAGGGGTCCAGTTGAGGAGGGGGCCGAAGCAAGCCCCATCAGACAGCGGAATCCGGCCTGGGTGACCTGTCCCAGCAGGCTGACGTGGTCAACGAGCCATTCGAGATGACGTGCAGTCTCTCCATGAAAAGACTGCAGGTCACCTCGCATGGCCCGTTGACGCAACGCCACACCAGCCAGGACAGGCTCAACCCGGACCTGGATGGCCACGTCCGCAGGCAGAGGAAGGCCAGTTGACGTCAGCTCATCCCCTGCCTGAAAACGGGTCTGGACGTAGGCATCCCTGCTGGTGCAAGATGATGCAGGGACAGGATCGGGGACAGGATTGCACACAGGCACCTCCGCGGCCGCCTGTGCTGCCTCCTGTCCCTGGTCCTGGACTGCACCACTAGCACCAGTGGGATCCCCAACTCCAGACCCCGTCTCTGGTGCTTGCACGGCCTCCTCCTCCACCAAACCCCCCACCAACCTGGATGACTCCCTGCCATCTTCCCCTGTTGGGCCCTGTGGGGTCCCAGCTGCCCCTTCTGCTGCCGAGGAGTCCAACTGCAACCTCCGCCACTTGGACCTCCCCCCGGCAGCTGCGGCCTGGGACGCGGCACCGGACTCCTCACTCCCCGACGAGATGACAACACGGGAGGGGAGCCGGGCCTTGCGTCTCCGGCTGGCGGTCGGATCCCCGCCGCTGTGCTCCACAGCACCTTCTCCGCCCTCTTCATCAGTTGATGCTGCAGACAGGGAGAAACAAAACACAGGCATCAGGGCACTGTACAATGGACACATACACGCATGACAGTTGCACATGAGTGGCATTGGCAAACCTCAGACATGTCATCACAATCCCCAACACACATGTCATTGCAACTCGCACACATGAGCCATACCACAGCCATATCGCAACTGCCACCACCATCCATACACATACAACAGCATCAGCAGCCAAAGGGGAGCCAGACATCACATGCAACACAGGAAGTGCACCACACATGTACACACACCACCACACTTGCATGCATGTCTACACCTCTGCCAAGTGTCGCACTGTTCAGACGGGCATCCATGTCACATCTGCCAATCAGGCTTCCACATACCACTGTCACATGCATCCATGTTGCATCACTGTTGCACCCTTGACAAATACACACACATGCACATGTACACAGTGCTCATACATGCAGCCGAAAACAACATACATGCCTGACATCACGGACATGTCTACTTACATGCACATTCATCCAAACATGTGTGCACGCACAACTGCATTTGCCATGCAAGCCCACACACACAAGCACCATCCATGTCTCACACATTACAGCCCTCGCATGTGTCAGACCCACGGCCCTGTGCACCCCCACCCATACTCGACCCCATACAAACAGATGTGCAACCGGCACAATGCCGAATAATCACCACACGCACTGCTCACAATCAGGATGCATGTACACTCACCGCTCGACTCCAGACGGGTCTGCTTCTCTAGGACCTGGACGTGGAGCGCTGGGGATATGCGTTCCAGGACCCCCATCTGTTCTTCCGACAAGTGGCCCCGGCGCCCCTTGGCATCCGCTGCCTTCAAGAGGCGCCGGGCCTTGTTCAGGGACCTGGACCTGAAGTCCTCCCAGCGCTTCCTGACATGTTGTAAGTCCCGGACTGCCACCCCCTCCACGGTAATGGCAGTCACGATGTCAGTCCAGATCCGAGTCCGTCCTTCCTTGTCGGCGCGGGAACTTCCGAAGAGGGCATCATACTGCCCCAGGACTTGCTCCACCAGGACACCAACTTCGGTGGCACTGAAGCTGGTGCCCCTCTGCCTCTCTGGCCGGGGGTTGCCAGTGGTCACAGATGGTGTTTGCCCCGACATGACAACCCCAGAGGCAGGAGTGGGTGGGCAACTGGGTCCTGGGGCTGGGCTGTGGAGCGATGGAATTCCAGTCGGGAGTCTTCGGTTCCAGCAGGGGTGGTCACAGCAACAGCACCCCTGGCTGATGTGCAGGCAGCAAATGGCAGTGCACGTGGGCAGCAGGCAGTCAGGCAGCAGCAGATGGCAGGTGGGAGCGTGCTCGGGGCTCTGGGGGGCAGTAGTTCAGCCTTCTGGCAGGAGCGTGGTCTTCCGTGTGCTTATGCGTGGCCAGCTTGGTACGGAGTGATTTGGCACGTGAAAATCCTGCACGTCAGCGTGAAAACCGAGGAAAGGCCCTTAGCGCGTAAGCGCGTCAGCACGCATACGCGATTCTATTGGACCAAAGGCCCTCAGCGCGTAAGTGCGTCTGTGACGTGACCCGCACGGGTGTTTCCCACACAGCACGTGATGACAGAGCACACGTGGAAAGACTGCACGTCAGAGTGTCATCGCGTGTAATTGGACAGCACGTCAGAGTCTCATCGCGTGTAATTGGACAGCACGGCAGAGTCTCATCGCGTGTAATTGGACTGCACGTCAGTGTGTCATCGCGTGTGATTGGTGGAAATGGCCCTACACACAGAAGTGACAAAGCGTGTAATTGGTGGAAATGGCCCTAGCGCGTACACGCCGCGTAAGTGACGCTGGACGTGTGGGCCTGTATAAAAGGTACGCGTAGAACACCATTTCCTTGTACATGCTTTTCGTGGAGAGCGAGTGGGTGAATTCTGTACTTCTTGTCGTTTCACACGCGATTTACACGCGATTTACTTCACGGCGTTTCAAGTTCGTATTACCTCTGACAGCTTTTTCTCTTTTTTCACTTTAACTGGTTTACCTGGGCCTGTTCCCTCAAACAGTGTTCCCTACTACTGTTGTCCTGTCTCCTCAGACAGCGTACAAATCTTCTTTTGGCGGGAGTGTTGCCAACCAAACGCGCTCCTTTTTCACGCTCTTTTATCTGGCAGACGGTGAGTCACGCACGTATCTAACATCTGTGCTTGCCCCGTGTGTAGCCTACCCCTTCAGAGGTCATTCTAGGCTGCGTGTGACACGCATACGTTCATTCTTGTGTTACTGGGTGCCACAGCGTAGTGCAGGTTTTTCTTTCTGCACACGTGGTCTAGGAGGGGTTGCGTGCACGTCATCTCCCTTTTTTGGGGCTGCTGTGCGTAGCGTGACCCGTCATCTTTCCCCAGGGGTTACAATCAGCCTTGCAAGAGCACTAGGGTACAATTACCATCTGGTACCCAACCCCTTTGACCCCCAATTGCCCAGGACAATATTTTACACCCACTCCCATACGCACATTAACATCAGTGCCATGGCTGGGAGGCGAGGATTCCGTAAGGGTGGCAAAGGTGGAAGAGCCACAAGTGGTGGCCGTGGTGGATCCGGTAGGGGACGTGGTCGTTACTTGCAGGGTGAGCCTGTCCCCCCATGTGTGGAGGACCAGTCAAGGGCACCCATAACCCCCCCCCCTCCCGTTGAGGCTGATGTGGCTAACACCATCCATGCTCAGCCCTTGTTGGACCAGCCCATTGTGGCACCAGACCTGGCTGACTCCATGGCTGACTTCGAGGTCAGCAGGCCTATGACACGTGCGCTGGTGCACGTTGATGTCACCATGCCACGTGCATCTGTGGCAGCAAGGTCATCTGCTGCACCAAGTAGGCAGGGCGGAGAGGCTGCAGGGGCAGCTGCGGCTCCATCCACCCCAGCCCTCACACACCCAGCCCGGACAGTGTCGGTCCTAGTCCATGCTGCTGACATCCCCCTGACACCATCACACTAGAGCAAATGCCTGCACCAACTCTCATGCTGAGTGTGCAATCCCACACTCCTGATACAGAGTCCACCAGGGCTCCTGCCCCTAGTGTCCAGAGCGGCGCAGGACACTCAGGATCACCACCACCTTCCAAGCGGAAGAGGAAGAGTGCTCGTCCGGCACAGGCTGATGCCCCAGACACGGCTACACAGTCCGGCCCATCCAGGAAGCCCAGCTTCACGGATGATGAACTGAATGCACTTGTCGAGTATGTGTCCGCACATGACAACGAGATGGTCATTGTTGCAGGATCCAAGACCACACCTGCACAATGCCAGGCACACTGGCAGACCGTTGCGGACATCGTAAGTGCCCTTGGAATTGTGAGGCGCACAGCCAATGATTGCTATAAGCGCTGGAATGACCTAAAGCGCAGGGCAAAGAGTAAGCTGGCCTCAAGTCATGCCGCAACTCTAGTGACTGGAGGTGGGTCTCCAGTAGTAGACATGGAACTCACTCCACATGAGTCAGTCGCTGGGACCTACGTCACGGAGGAACAGATCCAAGGCGTGGGAGATTTGGCTGATTACGAGGCATTGTCCGGTGAGTGCACATGCATGTGTGTGTCATCCATGTGCATGGTGTGTGTGAGGGCTTCTGTTTGTGTGACAGGTGAGAGTGTATGCACCTGAGTCGTATGGGTCAGCCATGTGCCTCATGCAATACGTCCTGCACAGCTGCATTTGGCCATAGCAGTATCCCCTCTGCCAACAGTAGACATCTAGCCCAACTGCACGCCAGTTGCCCTTGAAGTGTCACCCTGCCACAACATTGTTGCCTGATTTTTCACTGTTCATTTAGTCAGATAGTTTGCATTCCACCACTTTTACTAGGCATGTCGCAGTCCTCTAGTCACATGTCTGACATGGCTATGGTAAAGTGGAGTGACTTTGTTACCTGGATATCATTTGTTCAAACATGTCCCTGTGCAATTGCACCATTTTGGACTGGCAGCTCCAGGTGATGAATCTGACCTGTTTGAATTAGAAAAGCTATTACATGCGGGAACTGGACTGAATGAATAGGTGCTGCCCTCCTCTCCATCTTCACTCAATAGCAATGGTACATGCCATCTGTGTGATGGCATGTGTGTTTCACCTGCCAGTCACAGGCCAATGTGTGATGCCACTGCCAGGCAGCATGCAGAAAATGTGTTCATCTTCCATCTTGCTGTCATCAGTGTGTGCCATTTGCCTGCCCTTCATACGCAGTGAGGGTGCATGCATGGGAGGGTTTTAGTCATGTGGGACATGTGTCAAACAAGTACTGGTTCTCTTGCTTCTCAGCCCTCATTGTGTGCCATGGTGCTAATGCCTGTTTCCATTTCTTTGTTTTATGTCTTTGCAGGGGAAGACGCACCTGATACTGCTGGGGTTGTGGAGATGGTGCAGACCCAGGAGGGGTCCGAGGGCCGACCAACCACCAGTGAGGGACGTGGTGTTGTGGTGGGTGAGAACCCACAAGTGCTGCAGGTCGTGCTCTCAAGGGGTGTCTCTGGCTGCACCTCCCCCGAGCTGTACTCAGGTGTTGATTCGGATGAGACCTACGTGCCGTCGCAGGTGAGTGTTCCAGGGAGGGATTCTGTTCTGTCTCACCCACCTGCACCAGGGTCAGAACCCTCAATGGGGATGTCAGTGTTGGCAGCTACGCCTTTGGTGGTTACGGATGCAGGGTCACACTCCGCGACATCTGATCCTGTTCCTGGGCCAGCAGATCAGAGGGGGAATGCAGTCCTGCAGCCTCAGGCAGTGCCGGCACAGCAAGGCGCAGTTCGCCTTGCCCCAGACAGGTGTGGTGCCCGCCGACGTGGTGGCCGTACGCCACCTGGCAATACCGCATGGGAGCAATCCATTTACGGTATGGCAACCCAACAGGTAGCATCATCCGAGATGATGGCTCAGGCCATGGATAGGGTGGCCACTTCCATTGTCCCCCCTGAAAGGCTGATGGAGCGACTAGAGCAGGCAACCGACTCCATCTGCCAGTCACACAGGGAGGACATGTTGGGGTCCAACAGGGACAGGCGGGCGGCACTGGCGACTCTGCAGGAGGCCATCTCCATTGAGTCCCAGGGCCACAGGGAAGCCCTGAGGCAGGAGCTCCTTCACCTCAGGACGACTCTTGTTGAGCTTGAGGCTTCAACACACCAAAGGACAGAACAGCAGCTGGAGCGTCTCACCCGTACGCTCTCAGCTGAGATGCAGGCAACGAGGGCGGAGGTCCGGGCATCCCGTGAGTTGTTGCATGGGGACCTCCGCACACTCATCCTCCAGAACCAGACCTACCACACCCGCATGCTTGCAGCCATGGAGGAGCAGACTAGGGCCTTGCGTGGGCTGCCTCCCATAGTGCAACAACCTCCGGATGCAGCTGCACAGGGTGATAATAGCGACAGCAGTGATACTCCCACAATAGGGTAGCCGTGTTGGCCATGAGCCCATGGAGGTGTTTTTTTTCCCAGGATCCACGCAGGTGGGTTCTGGTGTGCATCCTGTCCTCAGACCTCCTGGCTGGCCTCCCCAACCCCTCCGGGCCCTTCAATGGCCATTTTTGATTTTATTTTTATTTTTATTTTTATTTTTATTTTTATTTATTTTATTCCCTATTTTTTTGGGACGATTTGTTGGCTTCCGTGGTTCCTGTGGGCATACGCTGCATTGTGGCTGGGCACATGCAGGCTTGTAATGTATTTGGTTCCGATGCTTGGGTTTGAGTCACACACACCCCTCCTGCTTCCCGTTTCCATGGGCTTGCAAAGGGTGTGCCCAAGTGACAGTGAATTACACAGTGACGTTGGACTCCCATCTTCTGTGTCTACCTCCCAATTTGCAGGTCCCTTCCTCATGTCCACACAAGGACCTCTAGTCTGGAGATGTGGTCCCTGTTGGCAGCAGTGCACCTACAACTCTACATGGCGCCAACACTGCACAGTTGGTAGTGGTGGGAGTGCAGGCATTTCCAGGTGGTGAGACTACTAATATTTAACATTAGTGATGTCATGTTAATGGTAATACGTGCTCTACTTTGTTGTTGGTCCGGCATTACTGTGAGCATTTCAGGTGTTGCAAGTTTCTAATAGGGACACTGTACATTGTGACCCTAGTGTCCTGTTGTGTGGATTACTTTGTTTACCTGCAAATAGCATGACATGGCAGGCTGTGTGGTGTGGCGGTGCTGGGGTTGGGTTGGCTGACATGGCACTGTCCTCTTGTTGCATTTTGCAAGTGGGTGTTCATTTTAGCTGCTTGATTCTGTAACTTCTCAAAACTGCATTGGTGGTGTCTGTGTGGGTAGGGATGCACACATTGTGACACTTCCAGGTGAACAATCTCAGGCTGATATGGTTTTCACGGTTCTTTCTCCAGACATTCAGGATCAGTGTCAGGTTGAGTCATCATTGATTGTCAGATGGAATGTGCCAGGGCAGTGTGCACTCCACAGGGGTGTGATTTCTATGTGAAGTAATTAGCCACTAGCTGTGTACGGGCTGCCTCCCCCCGTGCCCTTTCCCCTCCCATGTGCAGCGGCTGTGCATGTGGTTGGGGATGGGGGGGCACCACCATGTCCACGGCCAGGCCCCGGCGTGTTGCAACGTTGTGCAGGACACATGCTGCCACTATGATCCTGCACACTACTGGGGGAGCGTACAATAGCTGCCCGCCAGAACGGTCAAGGGAGCGAAAGCGTGACTTCAGCACTCCGAATGTGCGCTCCACTATGCCCCGGGTTGTAATGTGGGCTGCGTTATATCTTACCTGGGGTGGCGTGGTGGGGTTCCGAATTGGCGTCATCATGTGGGGGCTGAGAGGGTAGGCACTGTCCCCTGTGGAGGTGGTGATTGGTATCATTGGTGGGGTTGTGACCTTGCTCAGTATCTGACATGCATGCATGTGCAGTGGCATTCATACTCACCAAGCAGCCATGTATCGCCATGCCGCCCAGCTTCTAGGTCCCGGCTTAGGGTGGACATTCGGTAAATGAAGCTGTCGTGGGTTGACCCGGGATAGTTGGCATATACTGAGGTGATGATTCCCTTGGCATTACATACTACCTGCACGTTGATGGAATGCCAGTGCTTGCGGTTCCTATAGATGTGCTCAGATGCCCTGGGGGGACGTAGAGCCACATGGGTGCAGTCGATGGCACCTAGCACTTTGGGGAATCGTGCCACAGCGTAGAAATCCAGGGCAGCAGCATGCCTTTCTGCAGGGGTTCTGGGCAGGTATATGTGCCTGCGGACTGATGGGCGTGCAGTGATGATGTTCAAGACCTGGTGTAGGCAGCGTGACTGGGTGGCCTGTGATACACCACCCACAATGGCACTTGTCCGATGAAATGATCCAGTGGCTAAGAAGTGCAGTACATTGAGGACCTTCTCCAGGGGGCTGAGTGCTTGGGAGCACAGGGTGGGTGATGTGAGGTCATCCTCCCACTCACTCACCAGGTCCAGTATGATGTGTGGTGGAAACCTGTACCTCCAATGCACCTGGTCATCAGGCATCCCGAAAAGGCTGGTTCTGGGTGTGAATATTCTGGCCCTGACTATCCTCCTCCTCTTCCTTTGGTATGCCACGCCCACTGCTGCTAGGAACGGTATGTTCATCCTGGGTCTGAGCTTGTTATTTTTTTAGCGCGCAAATGAATGCGTTGCGCGTGTTGTAGGCGAGCGTGTGACCCGCGCACCCCTGAAATCCAGTACCCAGTCCAATAGCGTGTGGAAATTCCCGCGCACACCGGGATACAGGTGCGCTGACGTACTTGCGTGTGTAAGTGTCCGCACACACCTGATATACACGTACATAGGCCAATCGCGTGTACGCGCACTTTAGTCCAATTACACACGATGACACCCTGACGTGCAGTCCAATTACACGCAATGAGACTCTGACGTGCTGTCCAATTACACGCGATGAGACTCTGACGTGCTGTCCAATTACACGCGATGACACTCTGACGTGCAGTCTTTCCACGTGTGCTCTGTCATCACGTGCTGTGTGGGAAACACCCGTGCGGGTCACGTCACAGACGCGCTTACGCGCTGAGGGCCTTTGGTCCAATAGAATCGCGTATGCGTGCTGACGCGCTTACGCGCTAAGGACCTTTCCTCGGTTTTCACGTTGACGTGCAGGATTTTCACGTGCCAAATCACTCCGTACCAAGCTGGCCACGCGTAAGCACACGGAAGACCACGCTCCTGCCCAGAAGGCCGAACTACTGCCCCCCAGAGCCCCAAGCACGCTCCCACCTGCCATCTGCTGCTGCCTGACTGCCTGCTGCCCACGTGCACTGCCATTTGCTGCCTGCACATCAGCCAGGGGTGCTGTTGCTGTGACCACCCCTGCTGGAACCGAAGACTCCCGACTGGAATTCCATCGCTCCACAGCCCAGCCCCAGGACCCAGTTGCCCACCCACTCCTGCCTCTGGGGTTGTCATGTCGGGGCAAACACCATCTGTGACCACTGGCAACCCCCGGCCAGAGAGGCAGAGGGGCACCAGCTTCAGTGCCACCGAAGTTGGTGTCCTGGTGGAGCAAGTCCTGGGGCAGTATGATGCCCTCTTCGGAAGTTCCCGCGCCGACAAGGAAGGACGGACTCGGATCTGGACTGACATCGTGACTGCCATCAATGCGGAGGGGGTGGCAGTCCGGGACTTACAACATGTCAGGAAGCGCTGGGAGGACTTCAGGTCCAGGACCCTGAACAAGGCCCGGCGCCTCTTGAAGGCAGCGGATGCCAAGGGGCGCCGGGGCCACTTGTCGGAAGAACAGATGGGGGTCCTGGAACGCATATCCCCAGCGCTCCACGTCCAGGTCCTAGAGAAGTAGACCCGTCTGGAGTCGAGCGGTGAGTGTACATGCATCCTGATTGTGAGCAGTGCGTGTGGTGATTATTCGACATTGTGCCGGTTGCACATCTGTTTGTATGGGGTCGAGTATGGGTGGGGGTGTACAGGGCCGTGGGTCTGACACATGCGAGGGCTTTAATGTGTGAGACATGGATGGTGCTTGTGTGTGTGGGCTTGCATGGCAAATGCAGTTGTGCGTGCACACATGTTTGGATGAATGTGCATGTAAGTAGACATGTCCGTGATGTCAGGCATGTATGTTGTATTCGGCTGAATGTATGTGCACTGTGTACATGTGCATGTGTGTGTATTTGTCAAGGGTGCAACAGTGATGCAACATGGATGCATGTGACAGCGGTATGTGGAAGCCTGATTGGCAGATGTGACATGGATGCCCGTCTGAACAGTGCGACACTTGGCAGAGGTGTTGACATGCATGCAAGTGTGGTGGTGTGTGTACATGTGTGGTGCACTTCCTGTGTTGCATGTGATGTCTGGCTCCCCTTTGGCTGCTGATGCTGTTGTATGTGTATGGATGGTGGTGGCAGTTGCGATATGGCTGTGGTATGGCTCATGTGTGCGAGTTGCAATGACATGTGTGTTGGGGATTGTGATGACATGTCTGAGGTTTGCCAATGCCACTCATGTGCAACTGTCATGCGTGTATGTGTCCATTGTACAGTGCCCTGATGCCTGTGTTTTGTTTCTCCCTGTCTGCAGCGTCAACTGATGAAGAGGGCGGAGAAGGTGCTGTGGAGCACAGCGGCGGGGATCCGACCGCCAGCCGAAGACGCAAGGCCCGGCTCCCCTCCCGTGTTGTCATCTCGTCGGGGAGTGAGGAGTCCGGTGCCGCGTCCCAGGCCGCAGCTGCCGGGAGGAGGTCCAAGAGGCGGAGGTTGCAGTTGGACTCCTCGGCAGCAGAAGGGGCAGCTGGGACCCCACAGGGCCCAACAGGGGAAGATGGCAGGGAGTCATCCAGGTTGGTGGGGGGTTTGGTGGAGGAGGGGGCCGTGCAAGCACCAGAGACGGGGTCTGGAGGTGGGGATCCCACTGGTGCTAGTGGTGCAGTCCAGGACCAGGGACAGGAGGCAGCACAGGCGGCCGCGGAGGTGCCTGTGTGCAATCCTGTCCCCGATCCTGTCCCTGCATCATCTTGCACCAGCAGGGATGCCTACGTCCAGACCCGTTTTCAGGCAGGGGATGAGCTGACGTCAACTGGCCTTCCTCTGCCTGCGGACGTGGCCATCCAGGTCCGGGTTGAGCCTGTCCTGGCTGGTGTGGCATTGCGTCAACGGGCCATGCGAGGTGACCTGCAGTCTTTTCATGGAGAGACTGCACGTCATCTCGAATGGCTCGTTGACCACGTCAGCCTGCTGGGACAGGTCACCCAGGCCGGATTCCTCCGTCTGATGGGGCTTGCTCCGACCCCCCTCCTCAACTGGACCCCCTACGCGCCAGTCGTCCTCTGTGCCATCTTCCCACCCATCAGTCACCTGGGTGCCCTGTGGAGCTGCCTCTGACGGTGCGGCCAGGCTGGTGGAGGAGGCATCCCTGCCACAGTCGGGAGTCGGAGGTCCAGCAGGGGTGGCCACATCAACAAGTGCACCCCAGCCGGCGGAGGATGTGCAGGCAGCAGGAGGCAGTGCACGGGCAGAGGCAGAGCAGCAGCAGCAGCAACATGGTGGGAGACATGAAGGCTCGGGGCTTTCGACATCGGAGGGGCAGGCATCGGCCGCAGGGCAGGGGGACCCAGGACAGAGAGGGTCTTCCGTGTGGCAGCGGTTGGGCCACGCCATAGGTGCGGAGCGGCGGCGGGCGGAAGAGGCGCGGCTCACAATGGTCAGGGCGGAGAACTCCATGCGGAGGGCCCTGAGGCGGGCCGAGTGCCTCGAGGCAATCCGCAGGGGGTTTGAGGAGGACACGGCGTCGTCCCTGCGGACCCTCGGGCCATGGAACTGGACCGCCTCCGGGACATCGAACAGGAGTTCGATGATGCCCTGGCCCGGGACACCACGGAGTGAGCCGCTGGACTTGCCCGCCGCCTTTGTATATAGTTCTTTAGTTTTAGGTTTCCTTTCTTTCTTATTATGATTTGGAGTCGACGGACACTGCTCCACTTTTTGTATATAGTATATTTTTAGGTAGGTTTTTTAGTAGGTTTCCTTTGTTCAGTTGGGCTCATGGACCCTTGTTAGTTTTGTACTTAGTTATTTTTTGCATGGAGATTTTTTTACTTTTGACTTTGGACATTATTTTTTTGGATTCTGTTTTGCAGTTTTGTGTTTTTATACGGACATGCAGCTCTTTTTTTTCACATTCACATTGTAGTTAGTTTTCTTTCTTTAGCATTCTTTATTTTTTTCAATACAATTTTGTTAGCATACTTCACTGTGTGGTATCATCTCATTGGTTTCATGCATGTCATGTTGTGTGTTTTCCCATTCAATTGCAACCATTGTGTGTGGCGGACATGGGTTCATTAGCTTGATGAACATTGGGGGTGTAACATGTGATTTCCATTTCCATGTGGGTGAATGGGTTACTTGGTGGGGCTTTTTGGCTGTGGAGGCTGACCATTACGCACATGATTGGGGATTGTGAGGACCTGGTGGGGGCTGCCCAATGTGGCAGGGGGGTGGGGGTGGTGGGAGACATGAGTGGGGGCCTGGTGGAGGCTGACCCTGCACTGCTGGGGGGTGGGGGTGGTGGGAGACATGGGTGGGGGCCTGGTGGAGGGTGACCCTGGTGGCTGGGGGGTGGGGGTGGTGGGTGACATGAGTGGGGGCCTGGTGGAGGGTGACCCTGGTGGCTGGGGTGTGGGGGTGGTGGGAGACATGAGTGGGGGCCTGGTGTAGTCTGCCCATGGTGGCAGGGGGGTGGGGTGGTGGGTGACATGAGTGGGGGCCTGGTGGAGGGTGACCCTGGTGGCTGGGGGGTGGGGGTGGTGGGTGACATGAGTGGGGGCCTGGTGGAGGCTGCCCCTGCACTGCTGGGGGTTGGGGGTGGTGGGAGACATGGGTGGGGGCCTGGTGGAGGGTGACCCTGGTGGCTGGGGGGTGGGGGTGGTGGGTGACATGAGTGGGGGCCTGGTGGAGGGTGACCCTGGTGGCTGGGGTGTGGGGGTGGTGGGAGACATGAGTGGGGGCCTGGTGTAGTCTGCCCATGGTGGCAGGGGGGTGGGGGTGATGGGTGACATGAGTGGGGGCCTGGTGGAGGCTGCCCCTGCACTGCAGGGGGGTGGGGGTGGTGGGAGACATGGGTGGGGGCCTGGTGGAGGCTGCCCCTGCACTGCTGGGGTGTGAGGGTGGTGGCAGACATGAGTGGGGGCCTGGTGGAGGCTGCCCCTGCACTGCTGGGGGGTGGGGGTGGTGGGAGACATGAGTGGGGGCCTGGTGGAGGGTGACCCTGGTGGCTGGGATGTGGGGGTGGTGGGAGACATGAGTGGGGGCCTGGTGTAGTCTGCCCATGGTGGCAGGGGGGTGGGGGTGCCCCTGCACTGCTGGGGTGTGGGGGTGGTGGTAGACATGAGTGGGGGCCTGGTGGAGGCTGCCCCTGCACTGCTGGGGGGTGGGGGTGGTGGGAGACATGAGTGGGGGCCTGGTGGAGGGTGACCCTGGTGGCTGGGGTGTGGGGGTGGTGGGAGACATGAGTGGGGGCCTGGTGTAGTCTGCCCATGGTGGCAGGGGGGTGGGGGTGGTGGGTGACATGAGTGGGGGCCTGGTGGAGGCTGCCCCTGCACTGCTGGGGGGTGGGGGTGGTGGGAGACATGGGTGGGGGCCTGGTGGAGGCTGCCCCTGCACTGCTGGGGTGTGGGGGTGGTGGTAGACATGAGTGGGGGCCTGGTGGAGGCTGCCCCTGCACTGCTGGGGGGTGGGGGTGGTGGGAGACATGAGTGGGGGCCTGGTGCAGGGTGACCCTGGTGGCTGGGGGGTGGGGGTGGTGGGAGACATGAGTGGGGGCCTGGTGTAGTCTGCCCATGGTGGCAGGGGGGTGCGGGTGGTGGGTGACATGAGTGGGGGCCTGGTGGAGGCTGCCCCTGCACTGCTGGGGGGTGGGGGTGGTGGGAGACATGGGTGGGGGCCTGGTGGAGGCTGCCCCTGCACTGCTGGGGGGTGGGGGTGGTGGGAGACATGAGTGGGGGCCTGGTGGAGGGTGACCCTGGTGGCTGGGGGGTGGGGGTGGTGGGAGACATGTGTGGGGGCCTGCTGGAGTCTGCCCATGGTGGCAGGGGGGTGGGGGTGGTGGGAGACATGAGTGGGGGCCTGGTGGAGGATGCCCATGGTGGCAGGGGGGTGGGTGACATGAGTGGGGGCCTGGTGGAGGCTGCCCCTGCACTGCTGGGGGGTGGGGGTGGTGGGAGACATGAGTGGGGGCCTGGTGGAGGGTGACCCTGGTGACTGGGGGGTGGGGGTGGTGGGTGACATGAGTGGGGGCCTGGTGTAGTCTGCCCATGGTGGCAGGGGGGTGGGGGTGGTGGGTGACATGAGTGGGGGCCTGGTGGAGGCTGCCCCTGCACTGCTGGGGGATGGGGGTGGTGGGAGACATGGGTGGGGGCCTGGTGGAGGCTGCCCCTGCACTGCTGGGGTGTGGGGGTGGTGGTAGACATGAGTGGGGGCCTGGTGGAGGCTGCCCCTGCACTGCTGGGGGGTGGGGGTGGTGGGAGACATGAGTGGGGGCCTGGTGGAGGGTGACCCTGGTGGCTGGGGGGTGGGGGTGGTGGGAGACATGAGTGGGGGCCTGCTTGAGTCTGCCCATGGTGGCTGGGGGTGGGGGTGGTGGGAGACATGAGTGGGGGCCTGGTGGAGGATGCCCATGGTGGCAGGGGGGTGGGGGTGGTGGGAGACATGAGTGGGGGCCTGCTTGAGTCTGCCCATGGTGGCAGGGGGGTGGGGGTGGTGGGAGACATGAGTGGGGGCCTGGTGGAGGCTGCCCCTGCACTGCTGGGGGGTGGGGGTGGTGGGAGACATGAGTGGGGGCCTGGTGGAGGGTGACCCTGGTGGCTGGGGGGTGGGGGTGGTGGGTGACATGAGTGGGGGCCTGGTGGAGGGAGACCCTGGTGGCTGGGGGGTGGGGGTGGTGGGTGACATGAGTGGGGGCCTGGTGGAGGCTGCCCCTGCACTGCTGGGGGGTAGGGGTGGTGGGAGACATGGGTGGGGGCCTGGTGGAGGGTGACCCTGGTGGCTGGGGGGTGGGGGTGGTGGGTGACATGAGTGGGGGCCTGGTGGAGGGTGACCCTGGTGGCTGGGGTGTGGGGGTGGTGGGAGACATGAGTGGGGGCCTGGTGTAGTCTGCCCATGGTGGCAGGGGGTGGGGGTGGTGGGTGACATGAGTGGGGGCCTGGTGGAGGCTGCCCCTGCACTGCTGGGGGGTGGGGGTGGTGGGAGACATGGGTGGGGGCCTGGTGGAGGGTGACCCTGGTGGCTGGGGTGTGGGGGTGGTGGGAGACATGAGTGGGGGCCTGGTGTAGTCTGCCCATGGTGGCAGGGGGTGGGGGTGGTGAGTGACATGAGTGGGGGCCTGGTGGAGGCTGCCCCTGCACTGCTGGGGGGTGGGGGTGGTGGGAGACATGGGTGGGGGCCTGGTGGAGGCTGCCCCTGCACTGCTGGGGTGTGGGGGTGGTGGTAGACATGAGTGGGGGCCTGGTGGAGGCTGCCCCTGCACTGCTGGGGGGTGGGGGTGGTGGGAGACATGAGTGGGGGCCTGGTGGAGGGTGACTCTGGTGGCTGGGGGGTGGGGGTGGTGGGTGACATGAGTGGGGGCCTGGTGGAGGCTGCCCCTGCACTGCTGGGGGGTGGGGGTGGTGGGAGACATGGGTGGGGGCCTGGTGGAAGGTGACCCTGGTGGCTGGGGGGTGGGGGTGGTGGGTGACATGAGTGGGGGCCTGGTGGAGGGTGACCCTGGTGGCTGGGGTGTGGGGGTGGTGGGAGACATGAGTGGGGGCCTGGTGTAGTCTGCCCATGGTGGCAGGGGGGTGGGGGCGGTGGGTGACATGAGTGGGGGCCTGGTGGAGGCTGCCCCTGCACTGCTGGGGGGTGGGGGTGGTGGGAGACATGGGTGGGGGCCTGGTGGAGGCTGCCCCTGCACTGCTGGGGTGTGGGGGTGGTGGGAGACATGAGTGGGGGCCTGGTGGAGGGTGACCCTGGTGGCAGGGGGGTGGGGGTGGTGGGAGACATGAGTGGGGGCCTGGTGGAGGATGACCCTGGTGGCAGGGGGGTGGGGGTGGTGGGAAACATGAGTGGGTGCCTGGTGGAGGATGCCCATGGTGGCAGGGGGGTGGGGGTGGTGGTAGACATGCATTGTTGATCAGTAGTGCAAGGTGACATGTGGGTTGGCTGGGGGGCATGCCCATGGTGGATGGGCTGCCTGTGGGACATGAGCATGGGTGCAGGGTAGTCCCCCGTGGTGTGGGCTGCCTGCAGGGTCCGTGGAGGTTGTGGAGCGTACACCTGGGAGGGCCCACACGGCCAATTCACGTGTGGTACTCCCCAGAACCCCTGAAATGCACGTACCCTGCTGAAATTGCGTGTGGAACTTCCCGCGCACCCCTGAAATACACGTACCCTGCTGAAATCGCGTGTGGAACTTCCCGCGCACCCCTGAAATACACGTACCCTGCTCGCACTGGGCCAATCGCGTGTGGAACTTCCCGCGCACCCCTGAAATACACGTACCCTGCTGAAATCGGGTGTGGAACTTCCCGCGCACCCCTGAAATACACATACCTTGCTTGCACTGGGCCAATCGCGTGTGGAACTTCCCGCGCACCCCTGAAATACACGTACCCTGCTGAAATCGCGTGTGGAACTTCCCGCGCACCCCTGAAATACACATACCTTGCTCGCACTGGGCCAATCGCGTGTGGAACTTCCCGCGCGCCCCTGAAATACACGTACCCTGCTGAAATCGCGTGTGGAACTTCCCGCGCACCCCTGAAATACACATACCTTGCTCGCACTGGGCCAATCGCGTGTGGAACTTCCCGCGCACCCCTAAAATACAAGTACCCTGCTGAAATCGCGTGTGGAACTTCCCGCGCACCCCTGAAATACACATACCTTGCTCGCACTGGGCCAATCGCGTGTGGAACTTCCCGCGCACCCCTGAAATACACGTACCCTGCTGAAATCGTGTGTGGAACTTCCCGCGCACCCCTGAAATACACATACCTTGCTCGCACTGGGCCAATCGCGTGTGGAACTTCCCGCGCACCCCTGAAATACACGTACCCTGCTGTAATCGCGTGTGGAACTTCCCGCGCACCCCTGAAATACACGTACCCTGCTGAAATCGCGTGTGGAACTTCCCGCGCACCCCTGAAATACGCATACCTTGCTCGCACTGTGCCAATCGCGTGTGGAACTTCCCGCGCACCCCTGAAATACACGTATCCTGCTGAAATCGCGTGTGGAACTTCCCGCGCACCCCTGAAATACACATACCTTGCTCGCACTGGGCCAATCGCGCGTGGAACTTCCCGCGCGCCCCTGAAATACACGTACCCTGCTGAAATCGCGTGTGGAACTTCCCGCGCACCCCTTAAATACACATACCTTGCTCGCACTGGGCCAATCGCGTGTGGAACTTCCCGCGCACCCCTGAAATACACGTACCCTGCTGTAATCGCGTGTGGAACTTCCCACGCACCCCTGAAATACACGTACCCTGCTGAAATCGCGTGTGGAACTTCCCGCGCACCCCTGAAATACACATACCTTGCTCGCACTGGGCCAATCGCGTGTGGAACTTCCCGCGCACCCCTGAAATACACGTACCCTGCTGTAATCGCGTGTGGAACTTCCCGCGCACCCCTGAAATACACGTACCCTGCTGAAATCGCGTGTGGAACTTCCCGCGCACCCCTGTAATACACATACCTTGCTCGCACTGGGCCAATCGCGTGTGGAACTTCCCGCGCACCCCTGAAATACACGTACCCTGCTGTAATCGCGTGTGGAACTTCCCGCGCACCCCTGAAATACACGTAACCTGCTGAAATCGCGTTTGGAAATTCCCGCGCACCCCGGTATACACGCACACGTATTTTTTGTCAGCGGGTGTCCGTGTTTGTGGGTACCCCTTTGCACGTCATTTGTCCTGGAGGGCCACAGTATAGGACATTCATCATGGCAGTATATAGGTGCTATTTGTTGGCGCACCTTTTGGCGCACATTTCTTACAGCCGCAGAGACGCTACCGCCTGCTTTCTTGTGGCGGTCGTGTTTGTACCTGTGCGCTGGTTTGAGCGTGCGCTTTTTTGCCCTATTCTATTCCATGAATACGTGTTGTAGGCGAGCGTGTGGGCGTTCCGCGCACTTGTGCCCTGTACTTCCCCCGTGACGCCCACGTTTTGGCAAGTTGTTCCCCATTCCGAGTGTTACGCCCGTGTTCCGCCTACTTTTGTTGCGTGCGCCGCGCTATGTGCGAATTTCGCTGTGGCCTGTGCGATTTTCGCTGTGACCTGGCGCACGCTGTTAGATGGCCTGTGCGCCAACGTGCGCCGCGCTCTTTTTTATCGCACATCCGCTGGTTTTCTCGCGCACGGACTTCCATGAATCGATGTGCGCTGCTTTTCGTGCGATTTACGCACTTGCACTGCGATTTTCGCTATTCCACTGCGATTCGCACGTTTTTGGCCACTTGCTCCGCGCTAATTATTCCATGAATCTGCCTGTGTGTGTTCTATGCTAACATCTTATTAACATTATGCTCATTCTTGCTGTTTTGTCCTACATATTGCAGTTTTACCCAGCTCTGATAAGCCAGCATGTGGACAGCCTAACATGTTGTGGTAATCCTAAAAACAATCGCATTATTTTCAGAATTATTGTGCCAATTGGTTTGCAATTTTCGATATAAAAGTGTGCGTTACAGAAGCTAACACGATTACATATTGAATTAAACAAAATTATAAAAAATACAGATCCTTTGGGGGACAATGACACATCTTTTATAATCTCTAAGAGCACGAGCAGCATCCTGCCTAATTTTGCTAAACAAATTGTTCGACTTAAAAGAAATGTTGGAGAAGATCATGAAGGCATACATACATATCTTGATAATTCAGCTCACTTAAAGAATAACATATGCTACCAGCACATGAAGGAAGTGGGAGAGAGAACGAGAGATGAAAGCTGCTACGTGTGTTCTTTCATCCCTGCGCCATGAACGCAGCCAGAAAATTTATTTTGAAAGAGATGCCTGTACACTTATATCTCCCCAGCGCAATAGGAGACAGTTTATCCCTGTTTTAGGTTTCTTATATGATGCAAAGTGCCTCAGTCATTTGGCAGTGTGCACAACCAGAGGACAATTAAAAGGACAATGGGCAACCCTACGATTGCGATCAAGGAGAACATTTCCATATGAAGACACTTATGTGAAAACACAAAGGATGGAGAAAGGGATGGGTTGGAAAAGCCAAACATGTATGTATCCATTCCAGATTGGAGAACAAATAAAGGTTATCGAAATGAAGAGAGTAGAATGTTCAGATATAGTGGAAATATCAGGAGTATCCGTATGCTTGGAGAGACCTCAGCTATTGGTGTATGGACAAGTGGATACCAGCAAATGATCGTTTGAAGGAATCTTGCCCCACACTCTTATTGAACAAGGAACCAGTAAGCATAGTGAATGACATGTGTTTAGAGTCATTGGCCAAGTACTCTAAGATACTAACTTGGGTTGACAAGGAAGCAGGAACCGTATCTTTAATACCACTAGCAAATAGGACAACATGCTTCAAGAATGAAGGCCTGGACCTGGTTGGAGAAAATAAAGTATGCAAACAGGTGCTCAAAGTGCCAGGAATGAATGAAGGAACTGCCATACTGATGGATCAATATCGGGCCTGTGGACCCAGAGAATACATGCAGCTGCCTAAAAATTTGGGAGGTGTATGCTCCCTTGTGGTCATACACATTCCTGTATTAGCAATTACTCAAAGTGACTTCCATAATGACGGATTTCCGAAAATGGATGAACACCAGAGAAGGAAGAGGTTGCTCACCTTCCCCCACTGAATAGGGAGAACTATTTCTCACCAAAATCCATAGAAGCCTGTAACAATATTCCAGATGTGCATACATTATTTAGCAAGACAGTGATGATAATAACATCTATATTTATGCCACGACTTCAGACTGTAGTGAATGCCAAGTGATTGCAGATTACCAGATGGGAGCCGCTCCAAATGATTAATGCAACAATAAAAGGATTTAAAGCAATCAGACGAAAACCATTAGGCTTATGACCCTCTAGAATAGGTATGTCTTGCAATTAATTACAGCAATGGAAGGAGGCGTGTGCGCCAAGGTCGGGCCTTCTTGCTGTACATTCTCACCTTCCCATGATGAGAAAATGGAACCCTGACAGAAGCAATAACTATGTTGACGACCCTGCAAGATGGAGGATGAAGCTTGTGGGACAGCCGCAGGTGACTGGTTTTGTCTCTGTTTTCATAGATTCCAAACTGACTGGCAAATGACTTCAAATTACTTGGAGCAATATTGCAGTATTAGTGCTGTTATTGCTAGGATTCTGTCTTGTAAGGATCATATTGGGACAATGTCAGAAAACTGCCAAGAAAGCTATTGGGATGAAGATAATGATTGATGTGAATGAAGATCATACACCCGAGACTGAAGGTACCACCCATGAGAACATCAGGAAATCTCCCCTGTTAGCCCTGTAACGAAGTTCTTCTACCCTACGGATCACAAGAAATATGTAGGATGTTGGGTATTTTGTCGATCAACTGGAGAATGTTGTCACATGACCTGGAGTGTGGATGAGCATATAAAGAATGCAGGTGACCTAAGGGGGTTGACAAAAATATGGGTCCCAACAAAACCTAGATGCGACTAGAGGATGGAGAAGATTGAAGAAGAGGAGGTGGTCGAGGGCTTGACTAGAGGGGGGTATGTAGACGAGCAGGTGGACATGTTATCTCTATCTCCCACCCTCTCACCTCCATCATACTGGAACAGAAGGAGAGGAGCCCTAAGTGGGACACCAGGTATAATCCCAATACCTCTTTGAGTGTATGAAAGACAATATGCACTCAGACAACCATATTGAATGTCCCCTCACATTGAGCGCGTGGAACAATGTCTGCACACACCATTGGACATCATAGTACTATAACTGAAATTTGACAAGAGCAGAGTGCCGTCATAGAGGAAAGATACTGAGACTCAATGAAACGATATGCAAATATTTAAAGAATAGAGATGTAACAAGAGAAACATGTAACATAATCTGAAGAAATCATATATGCAAAGAAGATAAAGTAACCTGCTGATTAATAAATGTATAGACTTGTATTAAAACCATTCAAGCTACCGCGGAGACAGGCCACAGCTGCAGAGTCAGTAGACGCTGGAGAAACAGCTTTGTGTGAGGAATGAAGAGGAGTCTATTGGCCTGGTACCAATGATGCTATTTCAAGGAATAATTGCAAGGCACAAGCGGAGTCAAAGGGATACACCATGTACGTAACACATAATTCTCTTAGATTAAGTGAAGGAGAAAACATCTGCAAGAGCCAAGCAGTCAAGTATAAGAAAATTAAAGATGCAGAAAACCCATCTAAGATGGAGTGAGCAAGTCTCCAGAGGCCAAGATGTGTAATGACATCAGCACAATTGAGTCAAATAGCAGTAGATAAGATCGAAATGGACACATCTGTGGTCTCCTCACACGTGATTCAGATGTTGTAGATGACACACATCGAGGTATAAAACCTTTGTATAATCACATCTGGGTGTGAGTGCATGAATTACTGCCTGTTATTCGCCAGATTGGCCTGCTTTATTTTATGCTGATAATAAAGTAGTACTTTGCCATATTCTTTGAGTCTGTCCAGTTAATTGGTTCCAAGATCATTATTGATAATCCCATCTAGCATATGAGATGTTGCGAGGTGTTGGAGCACAAACACATGCACTAGCCACATATCATAAAATTATAGGTCACATACTATCCACCATAGTTATATGCCATGAAATCATATGGCATACATGCATGCCATACACTTATATGCCACATAAACACATATGTCATATACTCGTATGCCATATGGCATACACTCATGTGCAATACACTTTTATGCAATACCCACATACCCCATATGACATACACCAGACACTCATATGTCTCAAACACATGCCATAGACTCATATACCATACCTTCATACACCATACACACATACAATATACAGTCATACTCCACACATTCAGACGACATACAGTTTACACTGATATGCCCTAACCAAATCAGTCATACATCATACACCATATAGTAATATGTGATACACACATACATGATACACATATATGACATATATGACATATATGTATGGCATATACGTATGCATACACCATATTATCACCATATTATCTATCATATGCTAATACACTCATACACTTATATGATATACACTCTCATGACATGTACACATACGCTGTATGCCACACTCCCTACACAAACACTGACAAAAATATAATTCTTTTTTTTTAGAAAAGATTTAAGGTTACTCTATCAAAAATTAGACTACAGACAGTAGAAAAAACAATGTAACAATGTGCAGGAACAAACACTCGCACCATACTACTACAAATCCAACCTTAACACTCACTTCAAATATTAGGCCTGCTATATCAATGGCATAGTAGATTTGAGTGTTAAGGCTGGATTTGTAGTGGTATGGAGTGAGTGTTCATACTTCGAATTTCATGGTTACATTTGTACGCTAATCATGCGTCAAACACTAATATGCCATACACTCACATGAAAGACACTTACAAAACAAACAAGCCATAGGCCACACACATGTATGCCACACACACATAAGCCACATACTATGCGCTTGATGCATATGCCACATGCTCATACCTAATACGCTTATAGGCCACACACTCATATTTTGAACACTGTTGCCACATACTCATATGTTATACACACATACACCATATACACATGAGCCATTCGTTTGAAACAACATATTCCACGCCACATGCAAACACATTCACATATCATAGCTGCAAGCACATCTGCACACAGACCCACACAAACACAGAAAGACGGGCACAACTACCTATAGGCACATACACACAGACAAACATTCACACAGCAACAATCACAACTCATGAATACACAAAGCTTCAAACTACACAGAAAAGTACACACCAATAATACACACACATTATACATTAATACACAGAAAAAATGTACACAACAGTACATGAAGCACATTAAAGGTAAAGGTAAACATTGAACACATCCAGCACACACACACACACACACACATACTGAAAAGTACACATGCATTTCCACATATATGCCTAAAAGGTACTCATGTGGATATTTATCTGACTGCATATGTGTTTTCGTGTAACTTCTACCTTATCATTGATGAACGAAAGAACATTCTACCTCCCAGAGATGGTTAAAGGGATTGTATTGAGTTGTTAGTCACTGTAAAAAGGGCTGCCCCTCACTTTCTCACGTCTAGATGAAGCGATTTCCTTGATAGCCCATGTTTACTTACTCCCTAGTTTGTATATAGAGCTTGTTGAACCCTACCATCTACATTCTATATTTCTGTCAACGAGGTCCTCAAAGCAATCACCTTATTTATCTAAGACTTCCTATAAATGACGTTAGTTCAAATGGGGTTTTAGGGATGTGCCTTACAAACATATAAATCCCTTTCTGTCTTCTTCCTTTCACACACCCTGGTGTTCCTTTTCCTGCCTCTCACTGATCTTCTACTCTCCTCCCACTACTTTCAACCTTCCTAGTCCACCCCTCCTTCTCTCCTACTACTTCCTCCTTCTGACCCTCTGTGTCTCAATGTCTCTCTTTCTCTCGCTCTCTCTCTCTCTCTCTCTCTCTCTCTCTCTTTCTCTCTCTCTCTCTCTCTCTCTCTTTCTCTCTCTCTCTCTCTCTCTCTCTCTCTCTCTCTCTCACTCTCTATCTCTCACTCTGCTTCTATCCACTACCTTTACTCTCCAATGTCACTCATTCCTTCTACTTATTTCTCCTCTCTCCCCTCTCATTTCTACTACTCCTCCCCAGCGTATAGTCAGTTGCCCTCCCTTCGCTCTGACAATCACTTTCCACTCATTCTCTACACTGCCTTTACACTCTCTCTCAGCCAGATGCATGCAGCTGTCATGATCACAGGCCCAGGAAACCCTATAGCCCAACAGGTAGTTGGAGGCTGGACCACTATGGTGCAGAAAAGGCATTTACACTTATCCTTTTCCAGCAAATTAAACCCTTCAAAGATGGTCACCATTGTGAAGCCACACCAGATCTCCAAGTTGGCCACCGGCTGAGACATCCCCTTTCAGCTTGAAGCACCATTGCCTGCTGTTATGGCATGGATCAAGGGCTTTTTAAAAAACACCCTGGGCCCATGCATGTGCTTTGCACTAGAGATTGTCAAGAGAAAATATGCTAGCCTGATCAGCAGTCTTAGCCCTTTGATATTACCGGGCAGATCCCCAGAAGACACCAGCACCCGAATGCCAGCATCTGGAGTTCTCGCACTCCACAGAAACTGAAGCGCTCATGCGCCTTGGTCCAGGAGTTTGCCCACCCACTTCCAGAAAGCCACACTCTCGTGCACAGGACTCTTTATTTACCCAACCCAGCGCTGGGCTGCAATCTGCAGCCGGGTGCCTCCCGAAAACTAAACAGAGAACAAGGTGAGCACCACTCATGAGCAGCGCTTCACTATGCAGCTAAGTAAACAACTAATTGAGTCGCTGCATACTCTCAGCTCACTTAATTTGTGGGCGAAAGCAATCATTCCTCACGTCGACTCATAATCCATGTGGCATTCGACACCTTTAAAAGAACGGACACACATGAATCATGGCATTTTGAAAGCGGAATATACACAAGACAAATAACTCTTATATACAGAAACTGTAGTCATAAAGGAGGATACACACCAGACAGCAGCATACCAAGACCACAGCAAGAAAACAGGAAAGCAAGAAGCAAGATATCCAAAGACAGTAAGCAGCAAAACAGTTAATACTGAGCCATTAAGCAGGAGTGAACATTCTCATAAAGCAGCAAGCTCAATCCAGAAGGCTACACTTCAAGCTACAGCAGGTCTGGGTGAACCAGTGCAGTAACTGGGTTCAGAAGTGCATATTCGCTGCAACTACCTGTGGCACCCTAAGGTGAGTCCAGTCCCCACTATGTAGTGTTGGGGGAATACCAGGGAAGCGGTAAACTAGGAAGCTGATTGCAGGAGTAATACCCCACACATTCTCGTTTCATGGGAAGACTGTGGATATCCGTGGAAAGCACATCACCCTGGTGGATTATCCTTATCCCACAAGACACAACCACTTCTACTAGAAACATGGTAGTGCGCATTTTAAGAGCGCTGCATATGATTTTCGTACAATAGGTTTGGGGCATTTCATGAATCTGCCAGACGTCCCAGCAAGGCATCAGGTAAACCTTAAAACTCCCTCACCAAACAGTACCACTTGCTCTCACCAGCCAATACCTTGCCTTTTCTCCAAAACATCGCCACACTCCAGTCTGACATCGTTCCTCCTGCTGGTCTATTGGTCTGCCATCTCCATCTACATTGACTTCACCCGAACAACCAACAACTTCCTGCTTCCTGTCTGTCATCTTATCCTCCCCCTCCTTCTCCCATTGGGTTTGTGTAAATCTGGTTCAGACTTCCCTGCCCAGGAGCTATTGCAATGATCAACATATCCTGGTCCTTTCTTCTGTGTGAGACCGCCCTGCTGCAAACATGGTGGACCACAGTGGAGAGATTCCCAGTTTGTGTTAGGGAGCCCTGTTTTGGTGACATTCAAGGTAGGTACTTAATAGTTTTTTATGTAGAAGCCACTCCCCAGCAAGTCCATGCTGATTTCACTGCGGTATCTAAGGGCGCAGAAGTACGAGTTTGACACAATAGTGGCATGCTAATTGGCAAAGATTGTTACTCAGGCAAAAATAAGGAGGAATCCTAACTCTCCCTAACTCTAAGAGGGGGTTCCCTGCTTCTTATAAAGAACTAATGAGTTGGTCAGAACGTGCAAGTAAATAAAAAGTGTTGTGTAAAGAATATCTACTTCTATCCTTCATACTTATATCTAATAAGAAAAAGGGTAGTGTGTCTTCTTGGTCTAGAAGAATGACTCCCTTCTTCTGGACAATGAGTCACCATTCCAATCATAAGGGGAATTTCACCTGTGAGAATGACTCCCTTCTTCAAGTCTCAGTTTCTTTCTGAGGAAGTGAAGTTCCAGTTTGTAGCATCTAAGAGTTCAGTTCCAATGCAAAAGAAAAAGTCCCAACTTAATCATTATTCCTTTACAACATTGATGTAATTCACTATTGGGCTCCAGGAGAATGCCTCCCTTCTCTAGGTATATAGTTTTCAATGTCCTCACATAGCCCAGGGAATGACTCACTTCAACTAGTCTTCTTTTGACTGGTTTCACAATACCCAATCTTCTGGTAGGACAGCAGGAGGTCCTGCTTGTGGTCCTGCTGGTCTTTGCACACTTAACCTCCTTGTTGAATGTGCGTCTGAAATGGCATTAGACCAGCAGAAGACCAGTGCATCTGGGTGCTGCTGCATCCGTCCGGGTACAGTTGAGTGCCCCCTCCTTGGCCCCTTCCATTTTCTCTGTTTGGCTTTCTGTCCTTTCCTTCTTCTCTTTTCTGCTGGTCTTTGGAAACTTAGCTTCAGCGTCTCCTCCCCCTTGATTGGCTATTCCACGTGGTAGCCACCCTCTTTACCAATGAGCCCAGGGCAGCACTGCCCGAGCAGCCCTCGGATAAGGGCCAGAGTCAAAGGGTAGCTTCCTACAAAGCAGCTCCACTGTATGTCTGCCCGTCTTTACCTGGAACACCTGACACAGACAACCTACAGCGACTGATAAGGTAAATGTGGTGTGGGCGGGGAGTACAGCCATTACATTTTTATTATTGTTGTTTAGTCGAATCAACGACTTTTTACAAAAAAAGAAAATACTTACATAGACAAACAATCAACAATTTAAAAAATAATTAAAAACAGAATAAAACACAAACAAATATTAGGAAAACAGCAGAAGTAACAGGGCAAATAATACACAAATCACATCTTTTTTATCTCCTCAAAAAGTTATAAAACCCAAAATTCTTAAGATCCTTAACATTTAAAAAGAGAGGTGCCTCTCATAGCTAGTCTTTCCCAAAAAGCATCTGTTGAATATCAATTGCAATTTTTCACAAACACTCTCATTTGCTTTTTACACAGATTTCTAGTGCCCCTAAACACAATCAACAAATGATGTCAAGCTTGCACTACATACACATCACAGAAGGAACGTTTGGATATTTTAGACATAGAGTTATCATAGATTGACTGAATTTGCCCAGTTTTTAGCTGAAATCTCAAACTCTGACCTTAACTTCAGGCTGGAAAGCATTTTAGATAATTTGATAGAAAACATCTTGGTTTATCAAATATAGATAGATAGCCAAATATAGATAACCCCCGCAGTTGCGTTATTGTTCCAATCCAGTCCCTTCCTGAAAGAGCCAGCTTGACACCTACTGGATTTTCAATTAGCTCCCCCCTAGAGCACTCAAATTGTTGCAACAAGGCATCAGCATATCT
This sequence comes from Ambystoma mexicanum, assembly GCF_040938575.1. Classification (NCBI taxonomy): domain Eukaryota; kingdom Metazoa; phylum Chordata; class Amphibia; order Caudata; family Ambystomatidae; genus Ambystoma; species Ambystoma mexicanum. The sequence goes on along the minus strand of NC_090926.1, from coordinate 376,528,660 downwards.
ACTCAATTGGACTAGCACCGTATTACCACTCTGTTCCAACTCAAAAGATATATCCCTATATAGGGAATCATTAGTATGGGTCGATATACAGCGAAACAGTGTCCGAATTTTCCAGTCAATTGGCAATTTTAGAGACTGTAGCCCCAGTTCATATCTCAGGCTCCGCATCAGTAAACCCTGTGGGATTAACTTCAAATCTAAATTGGAATCCAGAAGGGCTTGCGTTTGAATAGGAAGATGTTTGATCCCTAAATATGTGAGCTCATTTACCAAGGAAATTGTTTGGTCCAGAAACTGTCACTTATAGCTAAGTGAGATCTTAAGTTTACCTTTAAATACCATCATTTGAGATTTGGCTGCATTGACGTGCAAGTCATCCTTGTCAAAGGCAGTAAGCAAGCACTGCAGACCCCTAGGTGAATAATCCAAAAGGACAATATCATCCGCATAGGCGATTCAATGCAATGACTGCCCTCTGATCTTCGGGGGGCTAATGATTAAAGGTCAAGAGCTTTAGAGGGATCCGCCATATAGAGCTTGAATAGGCAGGGAGCAGGAAAGCACCCCTGCCTAACACCTCTTTTGGTTACTATCTCACGAGATAGATTGCTCTGCACTTTTAATCTCACTTACATAGTTGTACCCTTGTGGCGGGCCTTTAATATCGCCAGAAGATTTTTAGCGATTGCCAAGGAATCAAGATCAGGCAACAATCTCTCCCTATTAATGGTATCAAACGCTTTCACGACATCACGCCATGCCCCGTACAATATGCGGCCATTATTCTTAGTTGAATGGTGTGAAACAATTGATATTGCCAAGCCGTTCAGAGATGTAGAGTCCTTTCTGCAAACCTGTTTGTATTCTGGACACAATTTGATCCTTCCTCATCCAGTCCTCCAGATCTCTCAACACGACCCCTGCAAAGACTTTCCCCTCAGTGTCCAGAAGGGAAATCGAGCAGTAATTTACTGGGTCCGCCCGGTCACCCTTCTTATAAATGGGGGCGACAATTGCAGACTTCCAAGATGTCGGGATTCTAGATGACCTTAGGACTTCACAAAAAAAGAGTCATAAATATATATGATTGCTTCAGCTGTTCGTGCCAGAGGCTGTAGATCTAGAAGACTTTTTTATAAGATCAACCAAGATTTCCTCAGTCAAAGACAGATCCCATATTGCCGCTAGACTGCAACTCTCTTCATCATGCATAACTCGCCTATAAACAGAGCCAAAGTGTTACACCAAATAAAGGCGGCTATAACATTACTCTGCACTTAAAGCTGAGAACAATTAAGATTGTTAACCAGATTCCAAAAATTACAACCATTTTTTGTAATCACAGCTTGCAGAATCACTTCCCCATCCCTCTGGTGATGCAGGAATTTGTGAATTTTGACCAATTCCTGCAGTTATTCCACAATATTGTTTGTTCTACAACAAATTCCTTCCAAGAAATTGTCTTACATTTAAGGTTTCAAAGTGCTTTCCTTCATTCTCTCTTTTTTCCCAAGTTTCTTCTTCAAAGCAATGTAAATTACACTTCGAACTTGGGCTGGTTACAGGAGTAAGTTTATTCAAGTCCTGTATAAAGTTCACAAAACCCAACGGATCAAATAATCTAACCAAATACTCTTCCGATAATACATTCACTACTCTCTCCAAATTATTAGTCGATATGTTACCATTCTGCTTGCACTTCACCATTTGTTCTTACCATTTCCCACTATCGAGAGTGAATTATTACTAGCTGTACTGATATTGTGTTTACGATCAAGGGTTGCAGACAATCTATTATGGTCGCTCAGACCATTGTCCAAAGCCTCGAGAGCATCCGTTGAACCAATTATCAGAGAGGAAAAAATAGCCCAGAGTTGATCTTGATAGCCCTCATGACCATGTGAAAGCAGGGGGAGTGTCACCCATTACACTCCCATTAATAATTTTTAGATGCCAGCTTTCCATGAAAGACGGCCACCTCAAGCCATTAACTGTCAACTCCTTACACTGACATTTGTCCCCCCTTCAATCCTACTGCAATACACTGTGAATTCAAATCACCTGTTATCAATATACCAGACGATGTATACAGTCTCTCAACTCTCAGCAATAATTCTGACAAAGATTCCAAAAAGATGGTTAAATTGACACGAGATATTAATAACAACTAGCTCCAGGGGGGGGTGGGGCAGTATTTTTCAATCTAAGTTTGGGGCAAATAGTCCTTGTCTGGAGGTGGAAATTATCTCTGATGATGTTACTGGTAAAGAACGCACAGAGATCAACAATCCTCCAACAGGCCGACCACTTGAACCCCTCGTAGCCAATTGCTCAACTATAATAAAGCCATCCAGGCTTAACTGGTTTAAAAGCCAAGTCTCCTGAAACAAGAACAGATCATATTTGCCAAAAATGTCCTCCTTCATTGTTCTAATTTTAAATGAACTTGTGCCCCGCGTGTTGCAACCCAATACCTTTAGATCTTCCTTCGCTAGACAGACTCCTCATTTCCCCTAATCTTCTCCAGAACTTGGGAAATTATTTCTGGCAACATTTCACACAAATTAGATTTTGATTCCTTGAGTGACTTTTCTGTTTCTGAAATGGGCACATTCACTTTTTTCAACTCTGTCCTTGTAGTGCTAGTTTGATTTTCTGGTAGATTAGATTCAGACTCCTCCCCTAGACTGGCTAAACTGGAGTTACAATGGGCAATTTCTTGGATACAAACTTCGATTTCCATATTGTATAGTTCAGTCATAGCTGATAAAAGTATCTATGCACCTATTTTTGATTTTAGTCGTAGCTCAACAATATTAGTACATTTCTGATGTGGAAAGTGAACAAATTCAATATCCTTGGTCGAAAACAGATATAAATACCGAATCTTCTTTAACACTGACGGAATTACGCTCCTGTGAAGGGTCCTGAAGTCCTTTCCCCTCTAAAATGGATGCAACTAAAACCTTGGAATTACAAATGGTTGAAGTGTGGTAGCCAAGCTCGTTGTCTTGGCTAATTGTGTTTCCATACCACTTCTATCTAGTTCTAGAATTCCTTCTGATAGCTACTGTTGATTAGTGAGACTTGTGTTACTGATCTCCGATGCCATTTTTGAGGATGTCTTGATCACCCTTAAAGGGGATCCTGCAGTTATCAAATTCTACTTTTGGACAATAGGCATTCTAGTCTTAGATTCCAAGGGAGTAACTTTCCTCCCAGTTTGAATACCAAGAGTTAACTTACAGACTAGACCTGTGAGATTTATTATGGAGCCACTGCTCCTACTTGCCAATCAAGATGGACTTTCTCATCGATATTCTTTACATCTATAGAAGATTGGCTATAATTCGTTACAACACTGAATTTGCTCTGTTTGCAAACCAGTAGAGGGTTTTCTCAAAAACTGGGGAGACTTGGATTGACTTGAACTTTTATTGCCATCACGTATGACCAAATGAAATTGTGAACTTGTTTGTTGGATCAATTGGCACTGTTTTCTTTTTGTCCAAACCCGACTTCCCGGGTTTGACTGTCTTATAGCGTAGAAGACTTAAAGCTCGTATAAAGCTACCTTTTGACGAGTTCTTTTTTTTTTACCCTTTTGTTTCTTAGATTTCTGCTCCGTATTTTGAGCTACTTGAGGATCAGCATCAGCTTTAGGCTTTTTCTTCCTTTTATGTTTTTTCCAACCTTTGCTGAGCAGATGTATCTGGATGATATCCTCCACCAGTATTATATCTTTGGAATTTTGCACATCCGCAATTAGGGCTTCCACAACATGTGCAAGCCATCTGAATTCCTCTAAGACTGGTTTAGATAATGGTGTGTCTTCAAAGACATCAATGACATCTCCCAGAATCAGAGAACTCCATGCCGGCTCTTCCCGTCCTTCACTTTGTTGTTCCAGGAGGGCAGTCATCCGTTTTCTATTGCAAAGGTTTTCAAACCTAGCAAGAGCGTCCAAAGATATTTTGTGCATTTCCACCACTTTTGAGTTGGTCTTTCTCACTTTGCTGTTTAAGTCCTTTATTGAGTCTGACAAATTTGTATTTATTGCTGATCACAATCCAACAACAGCAGACTCCGTGTCTCCCATATTTCTAGTCAATTCTAACAGGAGACCTGGGTGTGTTTGGACTTCCATTTTGAGCAATTCAAAGACATTTACCAAAGATGTTAGGACAAAGTTTAGAGCTGATAAAGTCACATGAGACGATATTTTAGAATGTTCCCCTGACTCCAGTTGTAGATTATCTATATTCATCAAAGGGAGAACCAGCAGGGATAACGGCAGCATTTGCAACCCCCTATCCATCAATTTATCAATTCTATAGGGGGTCAGGAATTGAAACTGATCTGAAATAGTATCCTCGACACTGCATACATTGTCATTATTGAGTATTTCTCTTTCTGCCGCTGGAATTAACTCACCATAAGAGTCTAGCATGTCAGCGTCCCCAGTGCTTTGACACTTCTGTGATTTAAAGAACTCATTGATCTTTTTCTTTACATTTTTTGTTGTCAGAGTAAATTCCAAGCCCCTCAAGCAAACTGCTTGCACCTGCTGTGAGGATCTCAGCAAAGCAAAAACATCTGCCTCTAAATTTTGATGAATAGGGTCTGAAGTACTAAGAAGATTACAATGTTCATGGCTGTTGGGCATCTGTGCTTCAGATACAAGATTTGGTCTTTTTGGTGTTTCAAACTTAAATGCAGGTGAACCAACTTCCTGCCCATGACCATTATCTAATTCAGGCGCACGTAAGTCATCATTTAGCGCGCGGCTCTGTAGGTAATACATTTTATTATCAGCTGCCATAATGTTAAATGAAAGCTGACAAAAATTAGTCCAACCTCCCACCTGCTCATGTAGCACCACTGTTTACTGTTTTTAGGTTGCAGCCAGGGTTGGACTGGCCCCGTCGGCCAATCTGCCCGTGGCCGATGTGATCCGAGGCCCTGGGGGCCGGTCTTCTAATGTGGGCCTGTGTGCCAGGTTACCTTGGCTCAGGGCACTGGCTGGCTTGCCTGCGGGCTGCCTGCGGGCTGCCTGCAGCCCGCTCAGCAGCCTTCTCCCGCCACAGCCGATGCATTCATCAAAGAAAGGTAACACACAAGTGTTACCTTTCTTTGATGAATGTATCACGTAGCCGTAGGCCTGCTGGCTGGCCTGGCAGTGGCATGGGCCCTGAGCTGATCCGGCGCCGGCGTGATGCCAGTTGTTGCAAATGCAGGCCCGTGCCCCATTCCTTTCTCGTCTCCTCTCTCCACCTGCTGCCAACCCGGAATTGCCTTACACTGTTGTGGACGTCTTCCACGTTAACACACCCTTGACAGGCCTAGAATTCCCAGGCAGTGTTTGGAATGATCACATTTGCTGGCCCACTATCACATTGCTGCTGCATGAAGGGGATTCATTTCAGCTCAACCTCACACCAGATGTGTAATCACAAGTAAGCAATACAGTCAAAAGGTGTACGTTTTTTGGCCCCCTGTGGTCCAGCGACCAAAGAGAACACGTAACAAATACATCTACTAGAAACCCTTTGCGACTGGTCACTAGGAATTGCCAAAGGGGTATGGAGGCTTCTCGGGTGCGTATTGAATTTCTTCTGTGAAACAGGAATACATGGAAAAGTTGATCAGTGAGAGTGGTTGATATAATGCGCCCACTGCCAGGTTTTGGATGAGCGCTTTGCACAGTGCTGTAAAAGGCCTAGCAAGGGGAAGACACCGGCCTTCTGCATGAAGTGAGAAAACCAACATTTCTATAAGAATCGATAAGAGCCCTGGCGTGGCGTTAGCTCATTACGCTGGTACGATAGCTCAGCGGGTTGAGCGCTGGCTGCTGCGATCTGTGTATGATCTGCAGATCGCAGGTTCAAATCCCAGCCAGGCCAACTCAGCCTTTCATCCTGCGAAGTTCGATAAATGAGTAAGTACCAAATTTGGTAGGGCGATATTGTGTGTAAAGCGCTTTGTTGAAAGCACTATGTAAATAACACATCATTACCATGATCCCACAATACAACAGCAAGCTCACAAGTTGAAACTGCCTTACATGGAACCAGCCTGCATTTTGGAAAGTTGAATCCCACGCTGTGGCCAACTCTACCTTTTCCGAGGTTGATAAAAATGAGTACCATTAAACTAGTTAAAAATAATGCCTGTTATTATAGTGCTTAGAAGTGATGAATCCGGCATTAGACACTTTATAAGAGCACAAATCATGATTAATAACATGGTAGGAAGGCTTAGTCCATCTTGGATCTGTGCAATGGACGCTGGAAGGTTACAACTTTTAGGGTTCCAGGACTTTCCTCCACATTAGCACCCCATACTTCCTACTGATACTCCACAGGCTTGCTTGGTTATTATCTAGGCATTATTGACCTGCATGCATCAGTCCACACATCTATTTGTAAAGAGGGAGGAGATGTGCTGCATTAGGGGGTGGGGATGTGTTCTGTGTTGTGGCACCACATTGTTTAGGTAGGTCAAAATGTGCTCTAAGGGAAATATAAACTCAACCAAATGGATACATTTCTACAATATAGTGTGATGGGAATTAAAGGTGCTCAACTTTAATTACAAACGACCAAAGCGTTCGTCCTGCCACTGAACCACAGGAGCGACAAGCGGCCATAGCAGTGCCACCGGCCGAACATTTCAAGTTATACACTTTATCGTTCATTTTGCAGTGGCCTACGGAATGAATAGTGGTTAAACCCATTTGTAAAACGATTTGCACAGGTTTTTAAGCACCATCCGAATTTGACAGATTTGTGAGGCAGAGTTACGACACGCATTGGCGTTAATGTTGAACCCATAGCATACTATGCATATGTAAAATACATGCATAAAACACTTTACGCAGGTATTTTAGGCCACGCGTAATTTTCATTTCTTAGAATGGGAGAGTGGGGGGAAGGAAGGGAATATCCGTTTCCACCTTTCACAATCATAGAAATATCACCGTGTTTACTCCAGCATGATGATTTCATGCTGGGGAACCAATGGCAGAGCCTGGGTGGGGGCAGAGGGTGCCCTCCTTCTAACCTCCCTTGTGCCCGGTGTGTGCCCAGTGTGCCCCCCGGCCTCCCACTTGTGCCCCAGTATCCCCCCATCCCACCCCACCCAAGCCCAGCATCAAAAGCTGCCTCCCCTACTGTGGTATACATGAAGTGGATTGCTATTGATTCCGCCTGCTTTACACATCAGCAAAAAGGAGGCGGATTTCGAAGAAATCCATTGTAAATGCTGCGTGCCATGGAGCAGGCAGGCAGCATTTATTCAGCTTGCACTGCGAAGTGCAAAGAAAGGAGGTGTACCAGCGATTTCGCCTGCTTTTTACACCTCCCTTTTAGCAGTGACCATGACAAAAGTTGCGTACAGTGCAAACGCAGCCAGTCCCCTTTGTGAAAATGACGCAGTCCTGGATCACAGGCTCCATTGTAATTTACCACACCCGTCCGTCCTGCCCCTCAATCCCAACAGTATCTGCACTGCCATCTGTGTTTTATGTGGCCAGAGATGTTTGGGACTCCTATGGAATACGCTACGCCTGCAAAAAGCAGGTGGAGTCGGTAAGAAGACTCCATGCAAATGCCACCTGCCTGGCACAGACGTAAGGCAGCATTCATGATTCGGTTTGTTATAGGTATATATCTAACATGGAAACCCAGGTTCAGCAGGATTTATGTGTTTTGTGAACACAGTGCTGCAACTTCTTTCCTGCAGGGAGTCCCCGGCTAGCGGCTGCCCTGCAACCCCTTCCTGCCTTTGATGTCCGTGCCCTCTGCACCAGAGCCTGCTGCGGCTGCCCATCAGTACACTTTATCAAACGCACAGGAAAATGCTTTTGGATTGAGCTTGTAGGAATATCGGGAGCTCGTACTGAAATGAGAGACACAGTAAGTTAATCTGCAGAGATCAGGGGTCGTGGACGTGCGTGCCCTGATTCGTTATACATCAGTTCTACTGTGAATGCCCACTATGTCCAGGATCCAGGGGCGCGGGTCCTATGAAGTTAGAACACCATGTTGTTTGACTTTTGTGGAAATGAATGCGAGGAGTTGCACAGTGGAATTCTTGGGACTCGTTGCGCCACACGCACTCGACCCCATCATTCAGGTACCCCCAGAGCCTCGTATCACACTTTGCAGATGACAGGTGCTTGCGCGAAATAGCCATTAAATATGTTATGTCAGTAAGGCGCCTCAGGATGCATCTGCTTAGCCGACAGGAAGTCTTGACTGTATTTGTAACACATAATGCTGCAGGCGAACACCGAGTCACACAGTACTTTCTTCACCCGGGAGTCAGCCCAGTTCATTGCTTACATATATGTTTTCTTTCCATAGTTTGTGTAATTGTTTTTTGGGGGTCTGTGTGCAGTGTCATGCCAGTAAGTTGCCACTGGCCCATGTGACCTCCCGCAGCATTCCCTTGCTTCTGGTCAGGGCAGGCATAGCCCCAGTGTGCTCCCAGCACTCCACCCACCCTGTCAACTGCCTGGGTAGCTCAAGGTCACGCAAGAGGTGAACTTATGATCATACACAAATTATGATGCTGTGTAGAAAACCGTCAACGCTTCTCCACAATCAGTCCACCCGCAACCCTCTCCCGGCGTCTTTTCTTTGGTGTTATATGGGAAATTAATTAAATTAATCTGTGGTTAGTCAAACACCTTTGTTTGATTTTGCCCCAGCTTAATTCACAAGCACACTTAAACTCTGCTGCGGGATCGCTGGGGCTTGTACGCGCCGAGGGACAATGACAACACACACAAGCGTGCAACGTTGTTTCCATGACAGTGGCTAGTGCTGTGACATCTTTTTTGTCCTACACGTACCATTTTAGGAAGGGTCAGAAGTTGTGACATTAGCTTCCTCTATCTCATCAGTCTCTACATCTATCCTGCTTCCTCTCAGTTTCGACCCATTTTTACCCATTCACTGTATTGATTCTTCTTCCACCTATTCCTTTCTCTTACCCAGTCAGCTTTCTTATAGGCGCTTTCCGGAGCACCTGAATAAGTATCCATTTCGGAGTATGTATTTTGCTTTTCGCAAGTTGCACTAATAGCATGTTTTTTTTCTGTTGTTGTCTGTTATGATCATCACAAGACATTTCATCTCGGTGTCCTCGGTCACTTGACAAAATCATTGTGCCTAAAAGCCTCTGTACAGTGTAGAAATATCTGACCATAGCACATCAAGTGGTCATTGACTTCATTGTGCCACAATTAATGCTTTGTTGCAATGTGTCTATTTTTCCCATCTCCCTGGCCTGCTGTTCAGGATGTTTGTTTGCATGTATGAGGTAACGAGTGCTCAGAATATGGGATGTCGTGTGAGTGTGCTGCTTTCCCTATTTTGCCAGGCTCTGAAGCCTGAAAGTAGATGCATGCAGGCTTGACATGTGGCCACATTTGCACCAGACCTGCAGATCAACTTAACTGGTCTGCTGTTAAATCACACTTACCAGTTTAATGGTATACACCATAGAATAATTGCAAATTTTACTGTAGCCGATATGATAGCTCAGTGGGTAGAGCACTCTGTGCTGTGATGTGTGTGTGATCTGCAGGTTTGAATCCCAGCAGGGCCATTCATCCTTCTGAGATCGCTAAATGAGTACCAACACAGGTTGAGTGATATTGTATGCGTATTTGTTCTATAAAAAAGAGCATAAGCATAAGTGCTATACAATAACATATTATCATTTGGCCTTGGACGTCTGTTTTCATTCACAGTAATTTGACAATATGGATCTATACACACAGATATTAATGATGCATATTGTGAACCATTCCTGTATGCAAAGTTATGTTATTTTATGAGTTGAGTTGTAATGTAACAGACAAATGAACCCTCGATAAGCAGCATTTTCTGTAAAGTCGTGAATTGACGCGATTCACAGATGATGGTTTGAGGGCCACTTTTTTTGAGGCAAAGGGTTGGCCACTTTTTTGAGGCGAGGATGGGCCACTTTTTTTTGGGTGTCCGGGCCTATTTCTTGTCCCAGTCCGACCCTGGTTGTAGCCCACGTGGAACGGGCTCTCAAACCTCAAGATACAGCACTGATAGTTTCCAGGAATCTTCCTTGCTGTTCCCCTTCCAGTCTGTGCACAACAATGCAGGGAGCCACTAATAACAGCCTCCCCAATCCCAAAGCGCTTAACAGATAGTCAGAACAGGGCACTGTAAGAAAGGCATGGTATCAACAGAAAAAATACAAAAGTGACCACAGTTCAATGGGGTTTATTGAATTTTCGCAAGGGTTTGAAAAACACCTATGTTAAACTAAATCTACAGATGGGAGCAAGCTACGACCATCAAATAATAATAATGCAGTCCTAGTGGAGTCTTGTCAAAATAAAAAGGGCCAATACTAATAAACATTTTGCCAATCCTTAGCACTAATTTACAAATAGTGTGGGAAAGTGTTCATGAAAAAGAAAGTTGTGTTCACAAATAATATGTCAGAATGTTTGGGCCGTTGGCCTCTCTTCCCCATGTTTTCAGCATGGGGCAAGGTGGTTCATTTGAGCAAAGCACACACTCTGGCTTCTGCGGCATGAGGATTAAGTTCTGTTACCAGCATCAGGACCTTCTGTGTCCAAGTGTCTTTACTTCTTAAAAGTCTCTTGACTCAGGGTGCCTGGTGCACAAACAAATAAGATGCAAAAAGTTATTTTCCTTTTCCAGTATTCAATGTGGGTGTCCACAATGGTCCCACTCAGCTGGGCTCAGATCCCTTTCAAAACCAAAAGTTCAACATTGGATCCCCCTCTTCTGGGCTCGTATCCCCAATTACAATGTTCAGAGAATATTCTTTCTCGGGTGACTCATGGTTCACCACGGATCCCCCTCAGCCATGCTCAGATCCCCAATTAGTCTGACAAATTGCAGCATATATTAAACCATCAAAGACTTATGAATGTGCACAGGGTTTAGCTTGACCCATTGCAGGAACATTTTGATCTCAAGATTCTCTTTTCTCACACTTACCGTCAGTTGGATACCTAACAGAGTACCAATTTCAGTTGGGTAATATTGTATGTAAATATGTGCTCTGTAAAGCACTTTGCATTAAGGTGCTATATAACTAAACACATCATTAACAGAGACTTTCAAATGAGCACCCATGTGGCGCGGGACCACTCTGTCTATGCTATCTTTGCCTGGCCTCCCAAAGTTCAGTCACTCCGTTGGTATTACAGTTATATTTGCTTTGCTCATCTCGCAAACTGATCACTTTAGATATCTTCAAAATCAATGTTGCCGCTTGCAATCTTGGCTAAAAAAACAGGCTGGTTTGGTATCAGTCTCTACGACTCACCGGCTGCGCTTTCTTTACTGACGCTGCTTTGTTGTAGGAGCCAAGGAGAGTACCACGGCTGCAATCGCTCCTCCCCGCCTTGGTTATCGATGCAGGAGAGCGCCCGGTACCTCTGACACACTGTGCAGGTTTGATCAGTGTAGTTCCTGGTCTTAGATTTCTTACTTTCCAAGGTTCATAAAAGTAACAGTCTTTACAGGTTAAGGACACTTCCCATCTTGCATCCCTCTCTGGGTTCCCCGTCTTTCTCCTTGTATTAAAGTGCCATCTTGGAAACTGCTGTTTCCTCATGTTTTTTGCCTTGCTCAGAGTGTGCTTTAGTACTCTGCCTTTTATCTATGTGGGGAAGTGTGATGGAAGTCAGGTGTGTGTAGTGATCAGTAATTGCCTGACCTTGCCCGATCATGATATTGAGGCATGTCAGGTATACAGCTCTGGTGTTAGTCCTTTGTCGCTCACGGTGAGCTGTCCATGAGAAAGTGTTTGCGTCAGGAAAGGGGGTTGAGTTCCTACGTATCCTACCTGGTAGGATGGGGAAAAGGTGTTACAGGGAAGGGGATACTTTGTCTCGCCATTCGGTGTCCCAGTACCATTCCCCAAAGACCCCTCATCCAGGTGATCCTCCCACACTGGTACACCCCCAGGCACTGGATCCAAAAGTGATGACCATGTCCTGGCCACCTGGATGACAGATCCCCAGGGACTGGTGCGTGAAACACCTTCAGGTTTCTCACAGCGCCAAGTACAAACGCTCATTCTTAGCGAGGAATTGTGGGAGCACTGTCCCCCAAAACGGAGACTCACCACGATCCACCATCTGCCATCACTGACTGTGCTTCTAGTCTCACACCACTCTACTATGCAGACTTCTGGGGATTTTAAGGAAGGCTCATTCTTTGAAAAGGAAGCACAATGAAAGACTCCAGAAAAGCACCAGAGCGGACTGCAATGACTGCGCTTCCACTCTCACACCACTCTGCCATTAATGTACTCCAGTAAAAACCCATAAGTCTTACTACATAATATCTCATACCTACATGCACCTAGCCTAATTGTGTAACTGGTGTTCATTGTACTACCAAAGTTGAATCAGAGTGTAAGGTTGGTACGGGAGGTGAACGCATCCATTGCAGTGTTAATTTAAAACCCTGTCACTACTTTCTACTTTACCACATCCATGTTGCAACAGTCTGTAGATTGACCCTGCACCCCCTAAATAGTAATGCTAGATGTATTGTGCGTTATCTGTGTATTTTGTGAGTTATCTGTGGATTTCTCACGGCAAGAATGGGAAGTAGGAAATGCATTACATTTATGCTTATTTTGAGGGTAGGAAATGTGCCACATTCAGATGGATTTGGGGGTAGGAAATGTTCTACATTTAGATGGATGTGGCTGGTATGAAATGTGCCACATTTAGATGGATTTGGGTGGTAAGCAATGTACCGCATTTAGATGCAGTGCGGGTAGGAAATGTGCCTCATTTAGATGGATTGGGGTTATGAAATGTGTCGTATTTAGATGGATTTGGGGTGTAGGAAAAGTGCCACATTTAGATCGATTTGGGGGGTAGGAAAGGTGTTGCATTCAGATGGATTTGGGGGTAGAAAATGTGACGTATTTGGGGGGAGTTGGAAATATGTCACACTAAGATAGTTTTCTGGGGCAGGAAAGATGTTACACCAAGATGGACTGCTGGGGCAGAAATTGTGTTAGATGGATTGTCAGAGGGTCATACTTGGATTGTTTGTGAAGGGATTGGAATTGTGTTGCACTTAGATAAGTAGGTGCATAAGAAATGTGCTATATTTGTCTGGGAGAGACGCACAATGTGTTACACTTAGATGGATTGTTCGAGGACATGTTAGTCTTCAAGAATTGTGAAGTTTAACACATGCTTGTATTAAAACAGTGTAGTTTAGTAGTCTCTTCTCCTGAAGATCTTAGGCTGGCCATTGTATTGCTGTAACTCTCCCTAACTCTAAGAGGGGGTTCCCTGTCTCTAATAAAGAACTAATGAGTCGGTGAGAATGTCCAAGTAAATAAATTCCTATCTTGTGTCAAAAATACCTACTTCTATTCCTCACAATTACAATTAATATGTAAAAGGGTAGTGGGATTTCTTGGTGCAGAAAAATGACTCCCTTCTTGTGGACGATGAGCCACAGTTACAATCGTAGAAGGAATTTTGCCTGTGAGAATGACTCCTTTTTGAGGAAACAAAGTTCCAGCTTGTAGCGTCTTAAGGGTTCATTTCCAATGCAAAAGAAAAGGTTCCAATTTGAGGATTATTCCTTCTTGAACATTATTGTACTTCACGATTGGGTTCCTGGAGAATGCCTCCCTTCTCCAGGTATAAGGTTCTCAATGTGCTCACGGAACCCGGTGAATGACTCCCTTCTGCAGGCCTTCTTTTGACTGGTTTCATGATACACAATCGTCTGGGAAGACAGCAGGAGGTACTGTCTCCTTTGCCTGAGGTCTCCTTGCTTTCCAGTTCACAAAGGGTGGGCGGAATGACTCCCATTCCCCAAGCCCTTTTCAGACCATCACAACTGCCAGGTACTGTGGCCATGAAGATTACAGAGACCTGTGGGATTCTCGCCCATTGGTGTTGCAGTTCTTTTTCGGTAGGGGCCTTCGATTGTGCCCCAGGGGCTTCCCTTAAGGCCCAATATTGTAGCTCCAGCATCTGCCAGTGCCTTCTGGTACCCCTTCCAACCACATTGGTCGCCCTGGGACCTTTAGGGTCTCTACGGTCTCTGCCCAGTTGGTCTCAGGACTCTCCCGCCTTCTGCTTCTGGCTTCTGCGTCATCTCTGTGGCACTCGCATATTCTCAGCAGGTGAACCTTCTTGCAACAGGATGGTCCTTCAGCTTGGCTGACCAGGACATCTGCTGCTCTGCTTTGCCAGATGGTCCTGTCATGTTGGAGAAGGTAAGCCTCTTTGCATGGCCGGTAAGCTCTCCTGCAATTACTCGAGTCCTTTTCTGAACCAGGCATTCCCATCTCTTTTGGTTCCTCCACGGAGGGCCTCTCTCTATCCTGGTTTGCTGCTTCTATTTGAATGGTTATTGCCCAATTAGCTATCGCGAACAACTAGACTGTTCATTTAGGTTCTCATGAGTGCTCTCTATTCTTCTGCACTGCTTTTGCATCCCAGTACTGATATTTAGGTCTTTCAGTAAGTCAATTGGTCTCTCCTCATCTCAGTATTTTTGGGAAATATGCTCCTTGAAAAGTCCACACTCTTCCTCGTCTCAGTACTTCCTATATTGGAGACATATAGGAACACTAGGAAAGTGTTGGGGGAGAGGGGTAGGAACTTGTGTTAGGGTGAGGTGGGTGTTGGGGATACCATGCTCTCTGCAGATCATCACTAATCACATAGGGGGCTTCCCTCCCCATGAGACCCACCCGCTGACTACCACCCCCCAGAGGGACTATCAGTTAGCGGCCCGGCCTCGTGGGACGTGGCGACATCTGGGGATTCCTCACAGTTAGATCAGGCACACCTTTTAATGTGCAATGTGTGCTGTTGTGGGTAAGTAGTATACAGGGTCCTGGGTGGTTGTGCAGGCTTTCTGTAATTTTGTTCGCCAGCTCTTTCACTCCCTGTTGGTCCCAACAGTTGGATGTCTGGGCTCATCTGTCAATAGTCGCTGCTGTATTCTGGGGGATCTGGTTGCCTCTTTATTTTGTCTACAAGAAAATATAAGCACCTGGCCAGCATCTTTGTCAGAAGGTATGGGATGATCCAAATTGATACTGCAAAGATACATTGATGCACTAGGGGAAGGAACAGGTACTGTGGCCCTATAACAGCCACCTTCTCCTCAGGCATATGGGTGGCTTTGGCTTCCACATATAAACAAATGCACAATCAAAAGCTTCAATTAAGGAAACATACATGTAACAACTGTACAAATAGATGGTTTAGTGATATACACAAATAAAAAATAAAAATTCAATTAAAAAAATACAATTATTAAAATTCAACTGAAATGTAGTATACAATTCTTGCAAATACAAACAAGAAACACATACTTAATTGAATACATTCATATGACATGTATAAGAATTCATAAAATAAATACAAAAACGAAAGGTAGAAATAATCTAAAAATAACAAACACTAATACATTGCGCATCATACAATACAAAACATTTTAAAACATTAATAAAAAATATGCACAGCATGAAAAATATCAAAAAAGACTTCACTTTCGCTAAAACAAAATTTGTAAAGCCAAAAATAAACATTTACCACTGAACAAAAAATAAAACAAGGGTGAGTTAAGGTTACCATGTTGTTTGATTTAAGTTTAATGTCATTTCTACTAACAGTGAATTGCAAAATTGTTATTTGTAATGTGT
The DNA here is from genome assembly GCF_040938575.1 of Ambystoma mexicanum. Classification (NCBI taxonomy): domain Eukaryota; kingdom Metazoa; phylum Chordata; class Amphibia; order Caudata; family Ambystomatidae; genus Ambystoma; species Ambystoma mexicanum. Next base: position 376,512,934 of record NC_090926.1, on the reverse strand, counting down.
GTTGACTTTTTGTTTTTGTTGGTTTAAATTTACCTTTTTTAAATAGTTTTTTCCCACCTATGTGTACATATATTCAGTGAAAAAAACCTTGGTTAAGAGAGAGTTAAGCTGATCAGATTTAACACAGCAAACCCCCTGAAATTCAGCAATCGCATTTCCACCAAGTTCCCCTTACCTATTTGCCCCCTGTTCGCCACCAAACACCTATTGCCCCCTGTACAGTACATGTAGCCACTGCAGATGTTAATTCCTGCGATAATTTTGAAGTAATCATTTCCAATAACAGAAATTCCTGTGGTAGAGTGGTGGTTTGCTTATTCCTGTGTTAACAGTAAAAATTGATCAGAATTAAAATGTCCTCACGGCAAGCGTCCCCTTCTTTTATCCAGGTCTCCTCATTCCAGTCAATTGCTTTTTGCCTCTCTAACCCTCTCCCATTAATCTCTATCACTCATTGCTTTGTGATGCAAAAAAAGTTTGGCACAAATCTTGTGGTTTTACCACTGTAATGTCTTGATATTCACATGGTCTTCCCCTGAAAAAACCAAAATGTTTCTACCCAAAACATAACTGGCTATCCAACCCACCCCAATTTCTCCAACTTCAAATGGTCTCTTCCTTCTCACTCAGATGTCTAGCCTGAGGTTATTGATATGTATATAGCACCTACAGCCAGGACATCAAGTGCTGCCTTTCAAAACAATCAGTGTACCCCTAGGAGTGACTAGGGGAACACTGGGTTTAGAGTTTTGAGTATCGTTCTGATGTTGAGTGGTATTTTTTTCATTTTATTTACGTAGTATACAGTCGACAAAAGAAACTTTCAATACTCCTGTTAACCATTCCAAAATAAAAAACAAACATTATGCAATACAATTGAACCAACATATCCCCCGTTACACGATTCAGGGTCCACATGTAGCGTAAAACAGCAATTTCTCAAGCAATAATTTCCAATATGGTTGCAAATTTACACCATGATATATTCAGAAATATGATACACCGTTCAGGATTTACATACATTGACCACAATGCCTCACCAACAAAGACATCTCTCTGCCACCTGCTCTTAATGCTGGCAAATGCAGTTCCTGTAATGCAGGGCATAGAATGAATACATGTTTTGGAGACTCCACTCTGGCTTCGCCACACAACCAACAGTCTGCTGTCTCTCGGTATCTTCATCCAGGCTCCAACAAGAGTTTTTACCGAATTCATTTTTATGTTCATGTAATCTCATACCATGGGGTTTGCTACAAACTGCTTAATGTACCTAGGAATATTCATTCTATCTTGTACATGTTCAATGATCACTAAGGAATAACTTTTAGTCGCCAGATTAATTAATAGTTGTTCACATGAATAGATACTTAGTGTTGCCCTCTTTGCCTTCTTGAAGATATTCTGGTGAGATGTCAGAATGTTCTCCGAGGCACATGCAAGCTATCTAAGAGCAATGGATTTCATATTTGCAACAAACTACGAGGCATATGGCTAGGCTTGGTTAGGATAGCTTTATACAAGAACCTACACATGGAGGTTTCCAAAACATATGCCATCTTCAAATACATGTTCAGGCAGGTTAAATAAAATGTAACTGTAATGGCAAGAAATACAATTCTAAGTATAACAAATCGATAGAAGAGCAAGGGGGCAATCTAAGCAGTCTCTTTAGTATTCTGGACCCTATTTTGTTGGCTTCCACGAGGTGTTTCACAACCCATGTCTCTGCACCATACAACAAAGCACAAGAGATGTTTACCTGGTATAGCTTTAATGGGATAGCCACCAAGTATCCTCCACCTTTGAAAGAAAAGGAGCCAATACTACCCTAAATTCAGAGCCTTCAGTTTAACTTATTCAAGATGTTTTTTTACCCCAAAGTTTATTATCCAGGTCTATCTTAAAATACTTATACTCAGAGACCGCTTCGATTTCCACCTCACTCATGTGCTAACGCAGCCTTTTCTCCTTTATGTTATTAGACTCTGTAAGGTCGTGGGGGATGTGAGGAACCAGCAAAGTGACGCAGAGGACTCATGGTATTTGTTAAAAACTTTTATTAAACAATAAAAGGGATTGAAAAATTCCTCACTGTCCCTAATCTATGAAGTATTTCCCTACCTCAACCAAAAGTAAGGGTCTGTCCTGTGTCAAGATATCCGAAGCAAAAATATCCTGTATCTGAAATGCTATCCTAGCCCTCACATTCTATAAACTAACTTTAAGGTGCTAATGGTATTGTCTCTGGTTTGAAAAGTGCACAAATGTTCAAGTTCAACAAAAAGATATAATCCAACACCCATTTAAAATGGATAATGTTCATGGTTGCTGGGAATGGCTTCCTTCTTCAGGTTTCTCTCCACCAAAACAAAAGTTCCAAAGAATAAGCAAGTTCTTTAAGGCCCAAGAGAATGCCTCTCGCCTCTTGGTGTTACAATCCACTTCAGGGGAAACAACTCCCTTCCCCAAGTCACAGAAAGATAAATGACCAGTTGTTTATACGCGCTTTCCCTTAAAATGTCAAAGTTAAGTTGATTGCTTCAAAGTTGAAGTAGTTCCTGGGCCGTTAAATGAGGAATAGTTATTGTTAAGTTACAAAAGTTAAAGTCCATCTTGTTTATATATTCCAATGTACTGACAAAAAACATCCATTATAGGTTGATGGTGTTTATTTTATAAGCCGCTCAGCCGATACGTGTTTCGACAAGGATGTCGTTCTCAAGGCATAGACTTATAATTAAGTAGAGGGAGTTGGAAAACTTGAAGATGACCGGTTACTTAATGGATACGGTTTGCAGGTCGTCTTAATGTTCGTGAAATAGCCGTCTTGTAAAAGGGTTAAATCTCGATTCGTACGTCTTTCGTGTAACACGAAAGACGTACGAATCGAGATTTAACCCTTTTACAAGACGGCTATTTCTCACTCTACTTAATTATAAGTCTATGCCTTGAGAACAACATCATTGTCGAAACACGTGTCGGCTGAGCAGCTTATAAAATAAACACCATCAACCTATAATGGATGTTTTTTGTCAGTACATTGGAATATATAAACAAGATGGACAACTTTTGTAACTTAACAATAACTATTCCTCATTTAACGGCCCAGGAACTACTTCAACTTTGAAGCAATCAACTTAACTTTGAAATTTTAAGGGAAAGCGCGTATAAACAACTGGTCATTTATCTTTCTGCATCTGTTCTTTATATGTTGGGTACAAGCAGACCTACCCATCTTATGACCGGTATACGCTGCTGGACTCCCTGCAACTTTAAGAAGAATTGTGTATAGCGCACGCACTAGGCTTTGCTCTGCTATCTTTGATTTCCCTTCCCCAAGTCTTTTAAAAAAAAAAAAAAGTAATTCAAATACCCAATGACATGACTCCTCCCTGGAATTCTCTTTTCTTTCAAAGAAACACAATTTATTTTATTTATTGGGTTTTTATAATGCGCCTAAACACGTGTTTCAAGATGCAACAAGACAAACGTGGCTGCAGAACAGGGATAACAATAAAAAAACGGTTGTGAAAATCTAATTAGCAGAAGTGCTGGGTAGATGGTGGTGAGGGGTGTCGTGTGACAGGGTGCAAGCACAATTTTGGGACCAGCCCACTTACCAATAACACACCCCACACTCCCCACTCCCCAGTTCAACTCTGCGCTACGGCCATGATCTCATGACTGGAGAGAACACTTTCAGCATAAAACTTAGCATTTATTTGACAGAAAGACAAAATAAAAAGACAGTGTTTTAGTAGCAATAAGGGAAGAAAATGCAAGTTATAAAATCACAAATATTTAGAACACAGTCTCACGTTCCTTGAAAGTTAACGCTGGGGACCCTGCTCATCTTAAATGAACGGTCGTCATTAGGTGTCTCCCCTCAGCCATTTCTTAAGTGAGAGCATTACAAGGAAGCCGCCGGGGCAAATCAAACTCTGGGCACTTGCTCAATGCCAGTCCACGGAAGAATCCCACCAGAGTCATGTGTGCATGCACTCTTGTACTCTCGTGCTGTCAATCAGCATGACACAATATTGTAGAACTTTCTCAGTGCAAAACATGTTTACTGGTGGAAAAAACCCAACTACGTAATTTTCCAAAGCAGGAGAAGCTGAAGCAGGCTGATCACAATTAACCCCTAGAGAGCAAGCTTTGCAGGCCCTACACTCTGCTACCTAGTGTCAAATTATTACAAGACTGGCCCTCTAGGCGCTATAATGCTTTAATACTGCAGGTCTGTAAGGTACATGCCTCTATTAGCTACTAAATTAGGGTCCTCTGTCCTGCTCTTGCAAGCTATGTACTCAATGTAGCATTCCACCCCTTACAGGCCGGCAAGGTTAATATAGCTCACTATGCTTGATATCTAGGTGCCCCTAAAGCATTACTAAGCTATCTATAAAGTTTTGTTTCAGTATTTAGTACACACTTCGAATAAGCTATTAGTCTTAGCTGTTAATGCAGCAATCTATGGACCCAATATGGTTAGCGCAGCAGGTCAAAGCACCTGCAAAAATGCATTTACCCTTCACACTACATGGGGTGCCAGAGGGTTTAGCAAGTGCCAGGGGTGATCAGGTAGATAGAGCCCAGGGAAAAGAGAGTGCAGGGGGCAGAAGGTCCACTTGCTAAGTGTGTGGAATGGGGCTGGAAGGGCTCAGGGGGTCCAGGCCTAGCCAGGCTACTGAAGGGGGAGGAGCCCAGAAGGGCAAATGCAGGTTGGGAGTGAGAGGAGACCAAGTGCAGGGGTTGACTGGATGGGGAGGGCCTGGGACCCTGTAAGAATCTACCAGCAAGTCAAGAGGCAGAGGGGGAACATTAGCAGGGAAGGGGGAGATGGAAAGAGGAAGAGAAAAGGAGGGTCTTGAGAAGCTTCCAGAACTTAAGGAGATCTGGCTCAAGTCTGAGAGGGGCAGGGAGGCACCTACGGAGGAGAGAGATCTACCCCCCACTCTACCCCCCACTCTCTGCTAGGGGAAGCATCTGATCTGTAGAGAGTTGGAGCTAGAAGAGCAAAGGGCTCTAGCATGAAGGTATTTAGGGAGAGAAAGTTGGTGTAGAGGGGCCCAAGCCCCAGAAAGATTTGTAGATGATGCAGAGAGGTTTTCACTTTATCCTTGCAGCAACCGGGAGACAGTGGAGAGATTTTAGGGCAGGATTTTAGGGCAGGAGAGATGCTGCGCTTGAGGCCAAGGATAAGTCTTGCTGCCCTATTCTGTATTAGCTGGACGGGTCGTAGAGAGGAAGAGTGTAGATTCAAGAGCAGGCTGTTGCAGTAGTCAAGCCTAGAGAGATCCAGAGCTCTGGTAACATTGAGATTCGGAGGAAAGTGAGAAAAGAGAGAATTCCTTTCATTAGGAAGCGTCAAAAGTTGGACTTCTTGGCAATGTCCTGGATGTGAGGGAGGGATCTCCAGACTTATGTTATCATATAGTCTGATGAGAATCTATACTAAGTTCAAGGTGGTAAGGGAACTCCCTCCAGTCAGTTAGGTATCAGGATGGTAAGAGTCAATCCTTATGAATAATAAGAGGGGATTGAAATAACAAATGTGGAGACCCACTCAAACAAGTGGATGGTACCTCCAATGCCTGTATCCCATCTTTAAGGCTTCCACATCCTTCTATGAGTGACATGTTTTTCTGGCCCGTAGTACCCTTAGGAGACTTCTCTAAGACGTCCTCGCCCATATTGACCTCCCTTTGCTCTCTCCAAAAGCATATCATCCTGTATTGATTGAGCAATCTGACTATAAGATTTAACAGGAGCATGTGAGAAGAAGGCTGTTATTTTTTTGTTGTTGTAGTATACTTCTTTGGAGATGATCCCCCCAACCTCTAAATTTCTTACGACTTCCTTACCTAGAGGCATCACTTCCGTACTTCTTAGGGGATAACTTTGTCCCTTTCCTTGCATTTTTCTTAGCGCTATAATCCCCTACGTGTGTACAGCTGCAGATACTCATGTTTAAAGATACCACACTTACCATACTTGCCACTGATTTATTTTCCCGAAAGAAAATCATCAAAGTTAATCAGGAAGTCGTCCAGCCTCACACAGATCCTTTACTCAGTAAAGTTCATCTTCCCAGCCTAACTGCCCTTCTCGCACTTGCACACTCCAGGGGCTTAAGAGCATTCCCTTCATCTTCCTACGCTTGACGTTGTGTGTGGAAGATAGAAATAAGCAAGGACTTCAAGTAGTCCTCGCCGATAACACAACGCTCCAATGAATAATGCAGACAAATCAGGACCACAAGCACATCTTAGACACCAACCACCAGCACGCCGTAGACACCAACCAGTCGTCTGTAGAACATAGTGCCTAACTGTACTTCCTTGCACAATGTAATTTTTGGTAGGCACTAAACCCATGCAATTTTCACATTTTAAATGCATTTGACAAACGTTTAACACTTCATAAGTCAAATGTGCATTTGGAATGACCATCATGTTAACTAATGTTAAAACAAAAATAAGTGAGTGAATTCTTTATTTCAGATTGAATAAAAATCCATAAAAGATACAATTTACACAACCATTAGACAATCAGAACGAACCACAATAATTCATACATTACAATATAATTTGATTACACAAATTTATGGTTTAAAAATATGTAAAAAGCTACCTATGATCATTACACAGTTCATTAATCACATATATAAAAACAGCTTAATATTATATGACATATGGCATTTGGTTTCAAATTCCCAGCCAGGTCTCCGAACCTCACCCAATTCTAAGCACCCAAAGCGCACGCTTGTAATATGTGCTCTTTGGTATTTCCAATTTGAGCAGGCAAGATATTCCTTTATGTTATTTGACAATATCATAATTTCTCTATTCATGGGTTTTAATCGTTCTTGTGTCTCTCTAGTCTTGTTTACCCACGCCTTTAGTTTCTTCGCCAATAAGCAGGACTAACAACTGTCCAATAATAGTGGTTTGTACTGCTAGCATATACTTTCCCCAGCATTTTCTTTTCATTTTCTAGCCATCCAATTTTATTGGCACCCTTTTTTCACCATAGATCCTTCACCAATTTCTGTGACAGCCCACACTTTGGGTTTGACCATTCATGAAACCATAACCTGCAAGGCTACTGGACCAGTAAATATTTCAAGGAGTCCAGGCGTATTTCTTTATGTGACGGAAAGTTTGGCGCAGACTTATAAAGTTTGGCGCTGGCATATTTAACTCAACAAAGATTTGACAAAGATATATTCCTCTTTTTCCAACACACCATAATCTCCATAGCCTCAAATCGCAGCACCTTATTCAATTTTCCCTATAATACTTGTATTATAAATCTTTTCTACAATACAGAGGGGTTGCTGCTTGTGCTGCTTCATAAATCTGTAAATACCACCAACCGATTGTTTCAACACTGCAAGCTGTTTCTGTACATGTGCATGTCCACTAAAGTTCTCATTAAATCGAACCCCTAGGTAGTCAAATTGGGGCACCCTTGAGATCAATAGCTCATCACACCATATATTTGGGAACTTGCACACCAGTTTTTTCCCTAAACACACCATAACTGCCGATTTAGTGGTATTGGCATACAGGTCCAAGTCCCTCCTAGAAGTGGAAAAAATGTTACCAAAATCTGCAAGGCTCTTGGAGTCTGGGCAATAAGTACTGTATCATCTGCATAGATTAAAGCTGGAATCTGCATGTTTCCCAGTCTCGGTACATCTGCATGGCACTCCAATAAATTCTCCAAGAGCATGTTTATATACAGGGAGAAGAGCAGGGGGGCCAGTACACAGCCCTGTCTTACCCCACATTCATTCGGAAACCAGGCTGTACAATGACCCTCACTACCAGAATGAATACAATCCTCGTTATCCCTATGCAGAGCCTGCAGGGTGTCCAGAATAACAGTTGGGCAATCATTTGACCTGAGCACATCCCACAATTTGTCGCTCATTTGCTTTGTTGAAGGCCGTGCTCAGGTTCATAAACACTAAATATATTGGTTCCTTTTTTATTATCATATTCAATTGTACACACTGTCCATTGTACCCGATGTAGGCCTAAAACCCATTTGAATTGGGGATGCAATTTCAATGGTTGTAGCCCACTCTTCTATTTTGGAGAGTAGGCCCTTCTCAAACATCTTAAAGCTTGTGTTCAAAAAGGATACAGGCCGATATGATTGTGGTATTTTTCTACACATGACTTCTCCACTTTATGAGGTTTGTACACAATATCGAATAGAATAATTGTTAAAATTGGACCCCACATTTCATCATTGTCCTGGTAAAACTCAGCCAGTATTGCTTCACGCCTTCTTTTTGCATTTCAGATGGCTTTCATCACCTCTGTGATAGGTAACCCTTGGCATTTACATTGTCTATTGCCCATTGATTTTTCCAGGGAGCCTGTCTCAAATTATTCACCCCCTCCCTGTGCTTGGTAAACCTTACTAAAAGGGTCTACCCATATGTGATCTTGAATACCACATTCCAGTCCCACTATTTGCTCGCTATATGGAGGACATCCATTAACTTCCTTCTGGAAGTTACCTGAATCATTTTTTTTTTTTGCTCGCCATCTCTAGCCTTGCGCATGCTTGATTGTCCAGCTCTTTTTTACATATTCTAATCTGCTCTTCATACTTTGCCCTAGCGTGAACAATCTCCTTCTTAAGGGATTCTGGAGTTTTGAGTAGGCTTAATAGATTTGCCTTTTCGAGTCTACAGTCATTATCAAACCATCCTGGCTCATGGCTCTTATTTGATTTAGAAGAGCATCTCCCCCATACAACCCTCTTCAATTTTTCCCATCAGATGCATAAACGTTTGTACTATAACAACGGGGTTAGAGTCCAGGTTCAACAAAACCTCAATGAGAGCCATAGTTTTTTTTTTTTCGCAATCTTTTTTCCCTATTACAGTTTTAGTTGAGTTGTTCCATCTCAGTCTTTTAGCGACATTACCTACACAGGAAATGTCGATATGGTTTGATATGGTTTGGTTACCTCCCGACTTAATGGCCGGCCATTTTATGACCAGATCTAAAACACAATGGTCACTATATAATTCATCCCTTAATTGGAAATTCCTCACCAATCCCCAAAAATGAAGAGACCAGAAAATAGTCTATGGTAGACCTTACTTTTGTGCTTCTAAAGGTGATCGCACCAGGAATATCCCCCTCAAATCTACCATTGGTTGATCTCAGACCAGCCTCCATCAAGCAATGCCAGTATCAGAGCCCAGGACCACACATCCGTTAATACATCATTTGCAGTGGAGGCATCCCTAGCACCCCATCTTCTTCCTGGTCAAAAATACTCTCAGTCAGACCATTACCCATTTTCAGGTTAAGGTCGCCCCCACACACTATCATTGCCTCACTGCTTCTTATTTGATGTTGTAAACTGCCAACCAACCCATTTAGAGCTTCAATAAGTCCCAGGCCATCTTTCTACAAGGGACTATTATAGAGGTTAATAAAGTATACTGGAAGACCTTCCAATGGGGTCAATTTAAGAACTTGGATCAGCATTTCCAATTTTGCTTTTACTTCAATAATCTCACAGGCAAGTGAGCCCTTTATCAAGATCGCCAAGCCTCCATAGTATCTTCCTCTTGACCCCTTTTTTTTGCCTTTACCCGTTAGACCATCATGGACCATTTCCTCTTCTGCCCATGTCTCCTGTAGGAGAATAATCGCAGACACATTCAGTTTCTCTATTATGGCATTAGTTTCTCCTTCCAACCCGCTATGTTCCTTGACAGTATTGACACAGTTTCTCCACATTCTGGCATATTCACACACCCTTAAATGCGGATCTAGAATAGATGTTGATAAGGAACACCCTGGTTTAACCAGCCCTGGTGCTATTAGTTCACCCTCCCAGGATTTCGGCATTGCCACTCGGGTGTCATACAGTCATACACAACCATTACGGAGAGCACTGCTTGTGGTCAATCCAATTCTTCAATGGTTGATAGAACATCAAATCTATTGGATGCAACCATATTGCTTTGCACCACCTGTTCTTTAGCCACATTCGTTTTTATCATTTGCAATTCAGAGGCTCTAGTCAGTATCTTACAATTTGAGCATTTATTCAGCAATTCCCTCTCAAGTCTGCAAACCAAGGCCGGATGAGGATAGAAATATGCCAAAGGAACCATGCTGTACAAGGAGCTCTCTGAGAAATGGGTTAAATGTGATCCCGATATGTACAAAGCCACTTGTGTAGAATCAAATGAAACAATAATACAGTCACCCTTGATAGATTTATTTGTACCTCCAACCCAGCCCACCCTTCTAGCCATTAAAACAGATTGTGGATTGATTTGTGGCCCCTATACGCATGCATTTATCCATTGGGTGACTTTGTTCATCAATCCAGTTGTGGTTTCATATGATTCATTAGATAAGGGATCTACCCCTACTATTATACCCACCATGGGGCCACTGCTGGTGGAAGAATTAGAGTCACTTGTCCATGGCTTGGGTTGACAGGCTGTTTTCCTTGTAACCTTTTGATTGTGTTAATAATTCCCTAGTAGTTGTACAAATCACTATCAGAGTTTGCTATGGGATTTGGTTTGCTTTTACCAATTTGGGTCTCATTTGGCCTTGTACACAGCATTTGTGGGTATCTTCTCAGTGGGGTTACTTTGAGGTGAATTACCTTTTAGCTCTTAATTTCCCCTACAATTCACGGTCTTTTTTCCAACCCTGGTATCATCTCCCTCAAGTTCGTTTTCAATTCACTGATCTTTTTGTTTGTCTGGTCATATCATTCATCACATTAAGAAAGGTGAACAGTGTAGTTTTAAACTTTTTAAAAAGTCCCATATCAGCTGCATAGAGTCTTTAACTATTCTACTAACGCACTCTTTAAATTGTTCTAGGAAATCGCATTTGTCAATCCAGCTGGCCTCTTGAATAGATTTAACACTGAAATCATGGACTTCCATTACAGTCTTAGTTGTTGTACATCAGACACAAGACTATTTACCGATTCCAATGGGGTTTCACCTTCTCTAGCCAAACTTTCAAAATGTTCCTCATTTAAAGTGACTTTCACACTCTCCTGTGATTTTGGCTATTGTATTGTATCTATATTACTTTTATTTTGACAGTTTGTATACTTGCTGGCTTCACTACAGGTACACTATCCAGTGTACCCATGACTCCTCTTGCACCCGATATGTGCTCTCGTGATTTTGCATTACTATCAGCGGTTTTCTTACCCATTGCTTCTGCAAGTATGGCCAAGTTATTCAATGCTGGTTCTTGGCCTTCTGGTAAACAACCTACTTTTTTTTAGTTCTCTTTCCACAGTCAAAATTTGTTTTTCTAGTTTCCCAGATATGTCTCTTAGATAATTATCCAATACTGATTGAGTCTGTGGGGAGAACCCTTATTTCTGTTAATCACATTCTTTTTTTACATTTATTTCAGAACCATCAAGGGCATCGTCTCCCTCGCCCCAGCCTTGGCAGATCTGTGCAATCATTCCTTTGCTACTGGCTCCTTCCCACAACCCCTTAAGCACGCTTGTGCACGTCTCCTAAAAAAGCAGTCTTCTGACCCTTCTTGCCCAGCTAACAAGCACCCTCTCTCTCACCCCTTTTTTAGGCAAACTCATGGAGAAGTTGGTCATCCCTCAACTGACCCTCCATATCGAAATGGCTGGCTGCCTCCATGACCACCAGTCCAGTTTCAGGACATCCAGAGGGACATAATCTGCGCTCCTGAACACCTGTCAAGACCTGATCTCAAACCTGGACTCAAACACTCTCTCTGTTCTGATCCTCCTCGATCTTTCTTCTGCCTTTAACACAGTCAACTACTCAATCCTCAGTCTCCATGATAAAATAGGCATCACAGACCGGGCACTGGCATCACTGACCCCCTTCCTTTAAAAAACAAAAAAGACCCTCTCAAGTTCAAATGGGTCTTTTTCTCTCTTCCACCTCACACTCTACCTGTGGTGTCCCTCAGGGCTCCATCACCATGGCTCTTCAACATCTACCTGGCCCCTCTGGCCCACTTGATCTCCACCTCCTCCCTTCATTTCCAGTCTTATGCAGACAACACAGCTCTCCTTTAAGCTGCCATACTCTACATGCCCCCCCTCTCACATACCTGAATGCTATTCAGGCATGGTGCTCTGTCAATGATCTCTGCCAGTAAGACAGAGATCCTTCTCATTGGGTCTCCAGTTTCTCATTTCCCGCCACTGATTGGCCACCCTCCTGGGACCTCCTCTCCTCACCCACCTGTGAGGCAAAAAGCCTTGGGATCATCTTGGACTCCTCTCTCCACTCATCACAGACCATGCCAAGAAGTCCAACGTTCAGCTCCATCTCCTCTGAGGCATTCTACCATTCCTCACCTTCCCCCAGAAGCTCAACATCTCCAGAGCCCTGGTTCGCTCTAGGCTGGACTACTGCAACAGCCTCTTCCTCAATCTTCCTCTTTCAGCCCTTTGCCCCCTTCAACTAATCCAGAATAGGACTGTGAGACTTATCCTTGGCCTCAAGCCCAGGGACTGCATCTCTCCAGCCCTAATATTTCTCCACTGGTTCCCAGTGACCACAAGGATCAAATTCAAGACCCTTTGTATCGTCCACAAAGCTGTCTGGGGCCTGGGACCTCTACATCCAGCTTTCCCCTCCCTGAATACCTCCCTGCTAGAGGCCTTCGGTCCTCTGGCTCCAAATCTCTGCAGGTTAAACATTTCTCCAAGCAGAGAGTGGGAGGTAGATCCCTTTCCTCAGCTGGTTTCTCCCTCTGGAACAACCTCCATGCCCCCCTCAGACTTGAGCCAGATCTTCTTAAGTACTGGCAACTTCTCAAGACTCCTTTCTTCCCTCTTCTCCACCCGTACGAAGGTTTCCTATGCGACTGGTCCATTCAGGGTCATACAGGAGCAGACCACCCCCTGCCAGTCCCCCCCAGCCTCCCTTGCCAACAATTGCGGACTAGGGAACTAAAATACTGTGATTCTTGTACTGCCTTTTGGTTTGTCTTTAAAGGCCTACAACAGGTGGGGACATAAATAGCTCATCTGGATAAGCACATCCTGTGTCTGCCTAATGCCATTTACTTATTAGGCAATATGATTCTGCCTTTGTAGGGGCTTCCACATTCTGCTTCCTCTGGAAAAGGATTTAAGGACATTTCCATTGGTAAGATCCATTTGCCAGGACAATGGGTAAATAGTGCAGAATTTCTACTACTTGCAATGACGATGGGATAAAGGGTAAATAGTGTTTTGCAAGGACGAAGGGCCAAAGGCTTAATAGTGCAAAATGTCTACTACTTTGCAAGGACGATGGGATGAAGGGTAAATACTGCAAACCGTACCATTTGCCAGGAGGATGGGTAAATGGGCATTTTTGTTAAATGTACATTACATTGTACCCTGATCACCATTGGCCAAGTAGTACGTTGCTTGCAATCTACAAAATTAAGAGCCAGAGCTGACAAACAGATCACGATCGTTAATTTTCAGAACAGTGCTCAAAAGTTTAAAAAACTCATGTTGTTTATTGATCCATAATACTTTTTGGGATTCATTATTTTTACAAAATCGAAAGATCCAAAGCAGAGTAATCCTGTTTGAGGAGATTTATTAAAAAAATTGTAACAGTACCCTAACCTTTTTGATGGAACTAAAGTCTTTTTATTGAGCATCCCAGAGCCTTGCAGGGTTCCCTTATTTACTCTAATGGCCGTATGTTCTGTATTTGGCTAACTGAACATGTTTTGCGATCTATCAATTGTCGAATACCAAAACAACTTTGTAACATGTTTTGTCGTGGTTTATTATGCGGTCACACAACTCAGATAGTTCCTTTCCTCTAAAGAATGTGGCGCCCAATAGAGCACTATTAGTTTAAGGTTCCTGCTGGTAAGGCCTCCAACCCGTCTCGCACCCAACCCCAACAAATACCCAGTGCCACAATGGACTAGGAACCAGGCCGGTGTGTAGTAGTAATATAGATTTATTAATTTATTTAAACCAATTTGACAAATAGACTGACATCAGCCATCAAGAACAAAATGGACTTCCATAATGGCACCAACAGAGAGATAATACTGAGATATGCAGTCACAATTTCCCGCATCTTTCTTTTCAAATCACCCACAAATACAGAAAAAGAACAATTCAAGACATAGTGATTGCTGATTTGGTTATAATACTTTTCTCATAGCAACCCCCACCCTCCAAACATCAATTAGGCCTGGCCCCTCTGAATTGAAGGCCAGTGGCAGCGAGTGGGAACACAATGGGAACATCATTTTGGGATTCTGATAAAATGCACTGTTTTGAAAAAGGGATTCATTTTTTCTGCTAGTTACCATAGATGCAATATGAGGGACAGAAAATCAATGAGGAATTGATTTTGCCACACATGAAAAGAACAGACAGGGCTTTGTGGTTTGGGTCAGAACACAGTGGGAACAAAGGGACAATTTTGTTTTGCACCCTGAACACTCACGTGAAAACATGCTGAAACATGCTCAAACACACTGGGAAGAGCTTGTTAGTTTCAAATGCCAACAAAACACATCCCGTTATTTCTATAGGGGAATTGATTTACTTTAATTAAATATGCTAAGGATCTACACAAGCAGGATATTTTGCTATGGGGTAATAACGAAAAGAATGCTAGAAAACATGCAGCGGCTACGCATTCTATGGTTTTGGGGATAGTCTTACTTACAGGAGAGGCCTGGCAATGAGCATCAGGGAACAGCAGTGCACCTCTGGGACAGCAAGGGTGTCAGTCAAGGGTAGTCTCCTCTGGCTTCTCCAAGGGTCCCAGTCAGCTTCTAGGTCTCCTGGTTCCTGTCTCCACTGCAAGGTCTGGGGCCTCTCTGCTTGGATGTTTCACACAAGAGTTCAGCAGCAGGTTAACTCCCAGAATATGTGAAAAGGCCCCAGGTTCTGAGGCAAACTGGCTTACTTACAGGGCAAATGACATCACTAACTTGTCATGATTCCCACAAAATGGATTGGTTGATTTTCTCCACCCACCTCCCACCTGTGTGATATTAGGACAAGGAGATGTGGGGTGTGAATTAGGAAAGCCGTGGGAGGAGAAAGCTTCGTCATCCCAAACTGACAAGTGGGCTCGGCCTGTTTCAACTCTAAAAATCAATCAACATGGCAAGTATCCTAATTTTGCAAATCTTTACATGTATGGATATATTTTTAAGAACTACATTTAAAGGGCAAATCAGTCTGAAGTTGGTACACCCTTCCAATGTAGAGATACGGTTTTTCTTCATTTACTCAGGAGTGGTATCAGTGAAAAATATGCCAATTCATAGTTTCCATGGTAATTTTGTCCTTCACCCTCGCACCAACTTTCTAATCTCTCAGAATCAAGGGAAGGTCCAAATCAAATTTGTATGAATTACGTTTGTTTATCACAAAATAATCATTCTGGCATGGTTCAAAGGGCAGTTACTGTCACCTTTAATAAAAGTGTGGAATGACTGTTGTGGCATATATGGTGCCCTTTTTATGCAATAATAAGTATTTTTCTATTAAATACACTCCAGGTTTTTCCTTTGTTCTCCAAAGTTGCAAGTGATCAGCCAGAGGCTGGCTCATGTTTATGTTCACCCTCCTTTCTTGGCCTTTAATGGCCCAGTCTGCGACACTAATGGACATTGTGTGGGAATTGTGACCTCAAGGTTACTATTGCTGAAAGAACAGGCATGGCCTCATCTGTTTGAACTGTGGTTTAAATCTAAGCAGTGTATTTCTTTCTACATTTTTAAGCAATGGCCCCGATTGATTGTTAACAACCAAACCACCCTCTCCAGGACAGCAGAGTCTTGGAGATTAAGTTTCATCTTTACGAGAAACGACCGGCTGCATGTAAAATTAAGAAAGCAATGGCTTTTAAACTCTCACACAAGGCATTTTACATGACATTTTGTACAGCACCTGGACCTTTATATCCATGTGTAATGTACTTTTTAATCTCAGAGTTGAAAAATATATTAGCATCACTTCTGGATTGTCCATATGTATAGGGCAGTTATATGAGGAAAACCATGTTAAAACTCTGAAAGTCTAGTGAGCACTTCTCTTAGCATACTTTCATTTGGATGAGTGGAAAAACCAAAAGGAGTTTTTTTATTTCTTGGAAATGCAAGAAGCTTGGTTTCAATCACGATTTCGGGATCACAGTCTCATGTTGCATAAAGATTTTGTACACGCTATGTGTTTCTTTAAGTAAAAGTGCAGCTCTCCATGGATTTGGTAAAACAGCATTTTCAGCCACATGTTTTTCTTTTCCTTGCTGAAATGCATTGCGGATATCTTCGCACTTGAGATTCAAGCCCACTTTTTTTCCTTTGAGATTTATGCCTGTTTTTGATTCAATAGGCCTCATGTCTGACATCAACATTTCTGTGCTGGCCTTATACTTCAATGGTATTTCAAAAGTCACTCTGGCCCCTTTATTTCTGGCATTCAAGGGCTATATTTCACCCCACTGGTCCCCCTCCTGGTTCATTGATTCCAGTGCAACAGAGAGAAGAGCAAGGAGAGAGTGGGGTTCCCATTTTCCTTGTGGCCTGGGTTCATTCCAGGAATCTCCATCAGAGCATGTCCGTTCTTTTACCTGCCCTGAGGGAGTGGCGATCTGTTCTGCACTCCACTCTTTTCTAGTTTTGGTCCTGGACCCCTCCCTTCCTGGTAGTTCCACGTCCAGCCTGTGGAGTCAAGGGGGTAGTTAATCTGCCAAGAATAGAAGACGTTAAATATTTTATGCAGTACTAATTTCCCCAATACGATCGACATGCGTATTGACAAGTAATAATTACTTTTCACTTGGCAGCTACGATTCAGAAAATGACAATTAGTCTTGGTACATTCCTGATAGTTGTGTGATTTTCTCTATCCGGATTCACATTCTTTACTTTCATTCTTCAGGTGGTTCCTGGGCACTACCCTCACTGGGCTCTTCCATCATTCCCAAGTTATGTCTGGGATGACAGTTTTTCGATTGATATGTACCCATTTCTCTTCCATCTTTTCTCCTTTAGGGATATAGATCTTGTAGTCGACAGGTGAGATTTTGTCTACAATTTCAAAAGCACAGCACCAAGAGGGGTGGAATTTCCACTCTTTGGTCTGGTTCCTTTGGAAATTGTACAGGTAGACCCAGTCTCCTACTTCGTACTCTTTTTTGGTAGTCTTTAAGTAGGTTTTTCATCCCCTCTGCCGACTTTTCTATATTTCACTGAGCGCAAGCAAAAGTGCACTGAAGGTGTTTTCATACATTTTCAATGCACTCATGAGTCGTGGACGTGTTGATCAGGGTCGGCGCTTGAGCTCTGTAAGGCAGATGCAGGAGGTAGCACAATTTTCCGTCCAGTAATGAGCTCGAATGGAAAGATTTTTGTTGCAGAAGATTATATAGACCTGATGGCCATGGGTTTAATCAGATGTCCCAACTAGGTCTAGAGTCTGCCACAAACTTCTTCAAGATGCCCACAATTGTTTTATTGTACCTCTCAACTCCCCCACTCAAGTATTGGCGGTAGGCAATGTCGAGTTATCTTTACCCCAAGTATTTCCCACATCTTTGTCATCACCTTGCTGGTAAAATGCCTTCCTCGGTCTGACTCAACCCTTTGGGGAAGGGTTGAAATGAGAGAAGATGTGATTGATCAATAGGGTGACAGCTGTTTCTGCCTTGCAATTTGGGGCGGGCAACATTCCATCCACTTGGTAAACAAGCAATTCACAGTCAACATGTACTTGTTTCCTCTAGCAGAGCATATCACTGGCCCAATGAAATCGACTTGCAAGTCTAACCACGGCAGTGTCATTCCCCCTTTCTGTAGGGGAGCTCTATATGAGGAGGAACTTGGCTGAAACTGAGCACACACAAGACACCCCTTTTAAGTATAGTTCGGGGTCCTGGTCCATGTGCGTCCAGTATGCAACCTCTCAAGATTTCTAAAGTTGTATGAAACCCCCTATGACCAGCAGTGGCCGCGTCATGGGCGTGACTTAAAATCAGGCTTCGGAATGAGGTAGATAACTGTAGTGATAATTAGAACCCGCACCCCCTGGGATCCAGCCCGTTGTGAAAAGTAAATCACTCCTAATTACCTTCCCACACAAGTAAGGTTTATGACGCACGATGAACTCAGTCTGGAAAAAAGCCAATCACACAGAATATATGATGCTTGCATTTATTATCTACAGTGTCTAATGAGAGCTAAGCAGCAATTTACAATAATATGGAAATAGAAAGTGCTAGCTGTATAATGCCAATTGTCAATCAGATGAATATGCAATTATTTTGTCTTACGCTCCTAATAAAATGTAGATGAAGGTACGGTCAGATCACACCCAGGACCCTCGCCGCTACAGGTGCCCGGCACTCCTCGGGAGAGGAGGGGAGGACTGGCCAAGACCCCACAGTCCTACACCAGAGCAGGGATGTGATGCTAGGAGTCTCGGCCCAGATAGTGCACAGCTGGTCGTCCAGGCACTGTTCCTCTTGGTACGCACGTCTCACCAACAGCCCAGGATGAGTCCCTACCTCACTGGTCCAAGTATAGTTCTCTTATTAGGGGCTGCACGTCAATCATCATGACGTATCAGCTCTTCTAGAAGCTTCTAGGGCGCTCACCCTTCCGGGCAGTAAACATGTTTTCGCTTGGAAATTTACAAGACTGGAAACAGCCAGTCTTGGCTCCCAGGCTTCGCGCACTGTGTTTTGAGAAGATCTGACATTCTTGCCTTATCAGTGCATCTGCCTCGCAGATGCAAAGCTGTGCAAAGCTCTGCAAAGCTGTGCCTGGCTCCCAAGGGCTGCGTAGAGCCTCTTGCAAATGCTAGATGTTTTATGTCTTCAGGAAAGGCCTTTGCAAGTATGCAGGCTCACCCAGTTCGAGAGGCCTGGTTGATGTCAGCATTTTCCTCCACGCTTCGAATAGGCTCTAATACACACAAGATAGCTCAGTGGGTTAGTGCAAGTGCAGGTTACTGCAAGCGCCTAGCAGCTTATCACGACAGTACCACCGACTGGTCACATCCAGATATGGATCTCCATACCAAGAAACTGTCTTGGATTCAGAACATTTTAGAAAACTTCTTCAACACCCAGCAATTCTCTTTCATGATATAATCAGATTCTGTCTGAAGAAAATTCACAGTGTCTTCCATATGTTGATAACATTTCCCAATAATCCAGTCCTCTTTTTGTGCCATAATCAAATCTGCATCTGGGGTTTCTTTACTCCACTGGGCAGTTGAGAGTTCATTTTGGGTATGTGTTTGGGACCTGGTGACAGCAGCAACCTGGATTTCCCCCAACAGACATTCGGTTTCTATGAGATTCTTGTGGATGGCTCTGGTTTTGGCCAACTGGTCAGCCAAGTAGTTTTGTCTGGTCCCTCTATTTTGGAGTGACCTCATATCTTTTTCCAATACATGGTCATCTCATTAGAGGTGATCAGATCATCAATTGCTTGGATTAATTTCCCCTGCTTGAACAGTTTGTTATTCGCACAAAGCATGCCTCGATTTTTCAAATTAATCAGGTGCTGCATGAACCCATTCCTGACATAATCTGAAACAGTGAGTATCCCCTGGCACGTGACTTCCTCATAGATTTTGTGCGGGTAAGTGAGGTATGCTTCCATATTGTCTTTAGTCTTGTAACGCTCACCTGGCTCCCACGGAGGCGCTGGTCTGGTCTGGGTTGCTGTGGCCTCTTCAAGCGTGATGCGCAGAATTCGGACCACCGATTGAACATGATCCCCAAATCTTGCTTGTCGGGCCCGTAGGATTATCCTTCTGCAGATGAGAAAGGGGATTAACTGTCTGCCGAATAGTGTGCTTGCTCCCCCCTTCCCCCCTTCGTTTTTCTCTGATTCCTCCAATACCCCCGGTTTAAGCTCACCTTATGGTTTGGAAGGATGAACTCTCCATCCTGCTTCTGGTGCAGGAGCGCGCGTTCGTCCAGTTACTTCACTGGTTTTCAGAATGGCGCTGGCACATCCACTTGACTTTTCTGAGTAATACGCCGTAAGTATGAAGATGCAAAAGTCCAAGTGTGAGCCTCCTTTTATGTTGTCTTTCCTGACCTTTATTTCAGGTGCAGAACAAAGGCGATGCGTTGAGGGGTTAAATTGCCGGTGGTAAAATCAGGTGAGTTAGTGATGAGGGCGACCCCTCTAAATGTCTTTATAATTCCCCAGTAATGTCTTTTGTCCTTTCCCCTTAGGGGCTGGGGTGCGGTACCTGCCAAAGATGCGGCGCCGACCCGAGATGTGGAATGGTTCACCAAGAAAAGCCGGTAAGTAATATGGCTGAAAATTCGCCTTTTCTCTTGTGTTCCCTTGCTCACCTTTTGTCTCTTCTTCTCTCCCCTAGGTGCAGAGATGTGGCGACCGGTGCTGAGAGCCGCGATGGAGCCGGGCGGCGTCTCGGGAACAGGTGAGTGAAGCACGGTGCTGCAGCGAGCAACGCGGTGCTTTTAAATGGAAGTCTTCCTTCAGGAATGCTGGCGTGAAGATTCTGGATGCAGGTAAGAAGGTTGAATAAGTTCTTGGTTTTCACCTTTCTCTTCTCTTATTCCCTTGTAGGTGTTCCAGGTTCGAGGCGGGCGTGGCTGGAGTTGTCTTGATATTGGGCAAATCTTCCTCGGGACCAGCCCTTGGGAGCAAAAATTACCCAATTCAGCCCAAAATACAGGTTCTATTGTGCCGAGCAGTGAACTCATGCTAGTGACAAATGACACCTTCAGAAAGTTTTAGTATTTATTCTAAACAGTGAATTTCAGCAACATCTTGGGATTCAAGTTAGAGAAGATTACAAAGCACAAAACTTAGAGAAATGCAAAATATAGAGAAACATAGAACTTAGAGAAACATAGAGAAACACAGTCTTACGCCCCTTCAATCAGCACTGGGAGACCCTGGCCCTCATAAGCTAGCTATAACAAGCCCCGCTCAGAGGACAGCGCTGTAGGATGCCGACAGAGCCACAGATTCCGGACACTTGAT
The DNA here is from genome assembly GCF_040938575.1 of Ambystoma mexicanum. Taxonomy (NCBI): domain Eukaryota; kingdom Metazoa; phylum Chordata; class Amphibia; order Caudata; family Ambystomatidae; genus Ambystoma; species Ambystoma mexicanum. The sequence continues at coordinate 376,491,893 of NC_090926.1, read as the reverse complement.
CTTGCTCGAACCAAGTCCACAGATCGATCTCCCACCTGAGTCATGTGGGCATGCATTTTTATAATCTCGTGCTGTCAGTCCATGACGCACAGTTCCAGAACTTTCCCTGTGCAAAATATAGGCTTGCTCATGGAAAAACCCAACTCTGTGAATTTCCACTGTGCTCCTTTTCTGTGCCCCTCCCTACTTGGAGCCCATCTGCGCGAAAGCTCAGGAATGTCTTATCAGTGCCTTCTCAGAGAAAGAGGATTTGTTTACAAAGCCATGCAGGGCTACCGTTAGAAAGGCAGAATATTCTAAGAGAAGCCGAGATGAATTAACCCCATGTGAGCAAGCTCTAAAAGGCATGCACTCATAGCTTAGTGTTCATAGCGCTTAAGACTGGCTATCTAAGCGCTATATAGGTGCCATAATGTTCCAAACACTCCAATAATGTCTATTAGCTACAGAGCTGGGGCCTTCGCCCTGCCTGTTTATCTACAATGCATAATGTGACCTACCACCCCTACTAGGCCTGCATATTCCTTGTAGCTCACTACTGCATAATGGAAGTGCTACAACAGACTACTGTCAGCATTTTTGGCACATACTTTGAATAAACTATTGGCTTTCAGCGGCTAATGCTGTCATCTAAAGCCCTGATTGGCAAATTTGCAATTTTGTGTATCACTACAGGAGTCCAGGAGCAGACACGGTGAGCGTTCAGCTGCTGGGATGCAGAACAACGCGAAGCACGTGTGGCTGTCCGGGTGTGGCTTAAATAGCTTTGGAAGAAGTTCCAGGTGAGTATTCTTCCACAGCCCCACCCAAGTAACAAAATAGTTCCATCAGAAAAATTGTTCCTCCTAAGCCTCATTTGGCTTGGTTCTTCATGCAGCATGGTCTGCATCAGGTGAGTGTGCAGCATGGTCTGCATCAGGTGAGTGTGCAGCATGGTCTGCATCAGGTAAGTGCACCAAACACTTCCCCTTATGAGCCTGGCGCTTATGGCGCCAGGACTGATGTCCAACATGAGCCTGGCGCCAAGACAGAGTCCAAATAGCCCCTATAAAGGGCCGCTGGGCTTTTACCCAGGGGCATGATGCCTGCTCCCGGGGGTAGGCATCATGACAGCCTTTAGACTTTCGTCCTCAGTTTTCTTGAGCACAGACATGAAAGTCAGCCAAATCTTGCATTAGGGGACTCTTCTTGTTTTGGCCATATCTAAACCCCACAGGAAAGTCTTGCATGGACAGAATCCAGGAATTACTTACCTTCACTGTTAGGAATCGGTCACTCTGGAGCTATTGCAAGGGCTGGTGAGGAGTCTCAACAATGATGTGCTCCTCCTGGATGAATGGGCGGTAATTCAATACCCACACCATTGCCAGGAGTGCCTTTTTTGCAGTCATTGAAATTTTCCTCCACAGGGGACCGAGTCTTGCTCATGTACGAGATTACTTTGTTGACCTTGTCATGCTTTTGGTACAATACTGCCGTTAAGCAAACATTTGAGAACCCAGTCTACAAATATAATTCCTTGTTCTTTATGGGGTAAGCCAAACAAGGCACTTGGGAAAGGCTTCTCTTAAGTTGTTTTACTGCCTTGGTATTGTTGTGGACCCCACTCTTTAATACTTGGACCAAGGGTCACATGACCTCTGCGCAGTCTTCAATGAACTTTCTACCATAATTAGCGAGTCCAAGAAGGCTTCTTAGTTCATGGAGAGTAGTAGTCTTTTAATTTCAATAATGCTTCCACCTTTTTCACATCGGGACTGGACTGAGACACTCAGTGGAGATTTCATGCCCCAAGAAGTTCACGCGGGTCTTACACCACTGTGCCTTTTCAAAGGACAGTTTTACTCCGGCAACATAGCATATATTTCAGCTATGTGGTCCTCCACAGTTGAGCTCTTGATTAAGACATCTACATAGGCTAGGTTTCCCCTTTCACCCAAGTCAGGCATGGCCTTACGTAGAAAGATATTACATTTGTTACCAGAGTTTATGTATCTCAAGGGGGTTCGGGTCCGAGTTTATTGCTGCCCCCTGAAGCTAATGGCAAGCTTGCACTGGTCTTCCCTACTCTCTGGTACGGTACAGTAACCGTTGATCAGGTCAATGGTGGTATACATCTTTGACCCTTGATCTGGGCCAGTCCCTGATCAATGTAGGGAAGGGGCCATCCTGACATGTGGACCTGTTTATTTAACTCCCTAAGGTCTGCGCAAAGTCTCAATTGGGTTTGAGTATCCCCAGTACCGGGTTGTTAAAGGTACTGTGGACTGGATGAATTATCCCACGGGATTCCAAGTTTTTAGTAATCTCAGTGACTCCATAGACACGGGAGGCAACCGGTATTGCTTCACAAACACTGGAGCCATCTCAGTGTCCGTAGGTATGGAGGTTGAATGCCTCTCTGTGCATCCACAGTCGTACAAATCCATGGCAAAGATATCATAATAATCCAAAAACACCCATTTCAGCTTCTGCTTTCGCTCCTTGGTCTCGCAGGCATCGGCGAGATTGATATGTTCTTAGACCATGTGCTTAAAGCTTGGAAATACCTCAGGTGTGGCAATTTCCGCAATATCCTCCAGTTGGGTGAAGAGATCTCTTGTTATGGCGTTGGCCTGGACATGAGGTTTCAAGGATGGGAGATAGTCAAATACCACCTCATCCTTCCTGATGTCACAAGTCACCACTTCCCCACCATAAGGGCAGGAGGAGTACACCAAGAAATTGCTCCCTTTCCAAAAGAAAATCTTTTCCAGAGCGATATAGTGATCAAAATGGTAATAGTCATTTGGAATTGGTCCAATTATCTCATTACCTAATTCAATAGAATAGTGTTGACGATCAACCGCCATTCCAATAAAGGTGTATGCGCCCAAAGTGATACTTCTAAGGTCACTGTTATCCACCAATATTTGAATGGTGTCATGTTCTAGGTCAACTAGGGGTGTCGGATGTAAATACAAACCTTGCTGTTGGAAGTGATAATTCAAATTTATATAAGCATCCTTGTTTTCGAGTTTCTGTCCTTGCTTAATTTTTAGGGGAATTGTCAATTTTTCGTACCTGTCCTGGGATGGTAACCTCTTCTCCCATTTGAACTTCAACCGCATATGACAGCAATTGAGCTGACCAAAATGCTTTCTCAGTGTTGTCAAAGCCCATGGGGTTACCCCCAATCAGGAAAAGGCGTTGTAATTAATTGGGTACAAATTAATTGCAAATCAATTGAGAATAGGTAAAAGACGGAGGGGACATCTCTCACAACCCAACGATTATGTTCTATGCTTTTGTCGCCAATGGAAACTTCTAGCATGCAGCTGCTAGGCAGGAGATGTTAGGAGTTTCTAGGCCCATTTCCAACTTCTCAATCAACTTAAACGTCAGAATGGTCTGATCTTTTGGGAGTTTCCTGTATATTGCTTCACTGATGAAGCTTCTTCTGTTATTAAGGCATACTCTGGAGAGAACAGGCCCCTTCCCACCCCCTCATTTACCTGAATGGGGATATACAGATGTTCACCCTTTATCTGAATGTCAGTCAAATTCTGAGCTGGTTTTTCATATCTTTTATCATAGGATTGGGGTTTTCTTCAGATTGTGGATTGGTATAAAACTTCAGAGTATTTCCTTCAGTGTGGAATGTCACTTGGGAGAGATGTTGATTTTCAAAAATGGAGGACTTTATTGTTCCTCAAGTAGAATTCTATTTTGTCGGACCGTTGTTCAATCATGCGGCACATACCATTTAAATTCAAATAATTTGTACTTTGTTTTAATTTGATTGCCTGGTTAGTCCGAGTCCAGAGGACCTTGTTCACGCAATCGGAGGTCATAACCTCCAAAGGAGGTAATTCCCCCTTAGACAAGGTGTGCCCTCTAGAGTGACAACTATAACCAGGTGCTTCACCCTATGTCACCCAATTTTGATCTCCAGATCCGCAATCCCTTCAACACATATATATTTTCCATCAATTTTTGGAGTTGTCCAGGAAGAGTTGTGAGGGAAATTTGGAATTTCCCGAATTTAGTTGGTCAAAGCCTTTTTTGGACAGGAGTGTGGCTTGGGAACCAATATTCACCAGTGCTGATAATGCACATTGACCCTGTACCTTGACAGGGGCATAACATTTTCCTGCTCTCTTCAAGGGGGACAAAGAAAATGTAGCATTTTGTGACAGCATGGCAGTATTTTTTATATTGAACTCCAACACTGTGATCTTGGACAGTTTTCTGTGTTGGAGTGCGGAATTTTGTAAAGAGGATTTGGCCCCACAATATCTGTGGGATTAGGACGACCCCTGCCCTCCCCTCCCCAATTCTTTGCTGCCCCATTTTCCTGGAGACAGTTACCAGAACACATTTTGGGGGGTCCCCTAATTGCTTTCTGTGCGATAATGTAGGGGTTTAAGAATGTGTTGCTCTGAGTCAGTCTCCATACTTACCCAGTCTAAATCAGGGTCTTTTGGGACCCATTTTCACTTGGGAGGGATCCCTCCATCCCTAAAAGATTTTCGTTCCTGAATCCTCCAAGGATTTTTCCCCTTTGAACAGGATGATGTGGACTTCCTCTACAGCGTGGGTTATCTTTTGCTATTGATTTCTCCTACTTACCCTCTGTTCCCTAGGTTCCAGCTTTTCAGGGGTAGAAGATTTGTGTTCAGGTTCAGAGGTTTCCAGGGGTCTTGTTCTGGTGAGAAAGTAAGCTTCCTCTATGGCTTTGCATCTCCCTTCCCCCCCAGCCCCCTCCTCAGGAACCTGTTGGTTGTCAGTTGTTTCTTCCCATCATTGCTCTGGGCAAGAGACCCAGGTGTCGAGCTGTTCTGGGCAGCAAATTCCATTTGAGGGCTCTGCTGAGCCCTCAACATGCGACCCAGGTGTTGTGTCAAATGTTGAACCTGGTGCTCCAGTTGAGACTTCCTTTCTGGTCGGTAGGGGGTGGGGGGGGGGGCTCGATTAATACCTTTGCTGCTCCCGGAAAGGGTAGCTGTACCTTCTCCCAGAGTAGCTCTGGTATTGAGTTTCCCCGATAACCCTCCAATCTTGGTCTCCCTTCCCCCTGATTTGGGAATTTATGGTCCTGAAAGCGGGGAGAGAGAGAGGAGGATTGTTTAGGAAATTGGGGTTTGAAGGGTATCTGGGAAAGAAACAGGTTGGGGATTGAGTATTTCTTTGCTCCTGAGTTAAGTTCTGAAGGATGTTTCCTCGGGCAGTACTTACCCCGATTGGACCCCCACTTGTGCCAGGGGAACCCATACATAACCCAGTATGGTTCTGTTACCTTTGAATCAAGGGCTAATATAGGTCGCAGGGTCAGATGGAGCGTTGGTCAGATACCCGGCCTGGCAACCACCAGATTGGGTCAGATCAGGGGGTCTCCTCTGCCTCTCATTCTGCTCATTTTTTTTATTGCGTTAACAAAATTAATTGTTTTTGCAAAAACAGAGACCGCTCCTTTCGAGCCTTCTTTTCGTTTCTTTCCCTTCCTGGTTTATGTATTAGTGCGGTTTCATTCCTCCTCTATTTTTGTTTGTTTATCTGTCATTCCCAGTCTTGGTTACGGAGTCAATTTGTTCTAGCGCTGATTGTAGGATTTTGATAATAGCAATGGTCCAAGCAGTTCTTTGGCCATATTTTCATGGGTTTGTTCGAAGATACAATAATCTACAAAGATAACGCCTATGGGAATAAACTGGTGCATTGGATGAGACACATCGACGATGTATTAATAATATGGAAAGGTTCAACCACAGACTCTATAGACTTTAAAGACAGAATCAACCAAAATCATATGGGAATCAAGTTTACGGGCAACTGCAGTGAGACAAGTATAGATTTTCTCGATCTCGCAATATATATTGACAACAATCAGATCAGAACTCGCACATATCAGAAACCAACGGAAGTGAATTCGACCTTACACGCAGGGAGCTGCCACTACAAACCAACAATCCTGAACATACCTACAGGTGAATTTATAAGAGCAAGAAGAAATTGCCAAACAAATGAACATTTTGTGAAGGAGTGTAATTTACTAACATCTAGGTTTCTAGAAAGAGGCTATACAGAACAATGTGTCAAAAGAGCACTAGAGAAAAGCATAACACTAACCCAAAAGCAAACACTAACACCTAAGACTAAAGGGATGGAGCAACCAACAATAGATTACATCACTAAATATACTAGTGACCACAAAAATCTATACAAAATACTAGCAAGACACTGGTACCTTCTCAAATTAGATGAGAATATTGTGAATAATGTGGATGATAAACCAAAGTTCATATACAAAAGGGCACCAACCATAAAGAACAAATTGAGTCCATCAAACCTACCAGACCTGACTGGCGAAGAACCAACGAACTGGCTGAAATCATCTACGAATGGTTTTAGGAAGTGTGGTACGTGCACAATGTGCAAATTTGCCCACAACAAAACGGACACATTTACTGGCACTAACAATACAACACTGAAGATTCTACAACCAATCAACTGCAGATCAAATTATGTTGTTTACGGAATTATCTGTATATGTAATTTGGTCTATATTGGCAGCACAATCAGGGAACTCAGGATACGAATTAGAGAACATCTAGCTAAAATTGGAAGTCAAGACCCAAGACTACCATTGGCCTGTCATTGGCAGGAACAACATCAGATGGCCAACAAAGCTGAAATAAGATTTATTGGCCTTGAAAAGATTTCACTTGGTAGAAGAGGTGGAAACAAGGAAAAGAAATTAAGACAAGCAGAAGCGAGAATAATTTGCAAACTGAACTCCACAGTACTTGACTAAACACGGATAATGAGATGGTGTCCTTTCTTTAGAGGACCCTATACTTTTGTATAATCCTTTTCTGTTAAAATGAATTAGCATGTTTTTGATACAATAAGTTACGTATATCTTTGTTTCTGGACAGGTTTCAGTACGACACCGTAGCAGTTTATCTCATTATGCGAATTGTAATGCTCGTATTGCTACTCGTAGTGAGTGATATCACTTACATCAATGTTAGTAGACAGCAAATCCTAAACTGTTTCTTGCTTTAATCATATTTATTAAATGAGACCGGAACCCATCTCAAACATATACACAACCACTACGTAATTGTAAGTAACAAGGATTGCTCAATAAGGTTCCGTGTAGAAATATTATGGTGACTTCAATTTAGAACTAATACACTACCAACACTTATTGTTAATATATCAAGAGAGATTGTAAACACAACAAGAAACATGTACGCAATGAATCAGTGTAATGATACAAACACTAGCTTAAAATGGCCGCCATGTTAACACAGGAAAAATGCTGTTACACACAAAAAAGAAAACGGACCAGAGCTAGAATACACTAATGAAGTGCTAAGCGCAGACCGCTTTCCCCTCAGGAGAATTCACCGCACGCGATTAGACACGAGAATCAGGCTGACAGGTAAGAGACCATCACAAGTGTAGCACACGCTGCGCTGGATAGATTGATTTGCCGTGTCCTCGGGACCGAGTTTCAGACGCTCGGCAACTTTGCTATTGTTTGCCGTGCGCAGCGAATCACGCGCGCACAGTTTCAGTTTGTCAGAACACTTTTGAAGCCACAAACTAAGTCAACAAAGAACAGAATGATAATGAAAGGGCATTACTTTCTCACAAACCTATGTATAAAATAGACAGATACACACAGTATTATGAATAAGGCAGTCTAAGTAACAGATATTTGAGTTCATTCATCTATACTATCTAGTTCATCAATTTACAATATCTCGTAGTATGAGGTGATATCTATGGTGATTTGACACATACAATTGGAGGTGATATATTTGTATTTTTCATGAAGGGATCTAACCCGAGACTTGAAGAGAGACTACTATTGGCTTTAACCCTAAGGGGTAGTATATATGAAAATAAGGTAAAAAGAGACAACCTACATTTAATTTTTCTTGATTGATGATCTGACACCACATGTAACATTGACTAACGAAAATGTGGTTTTGCCTTTCTCTTGAACCCCATCAATCCTCCCTTTTCCCCAATCCATTTTTTATCCGGTATTTTTGTCTACTTGGATTTATTAACTGTTGCTACTTTTTATGGCTTGTTCTGATTCATCTACTTTTTTGTTGCAAATGGTTTAACATGTGAATGGACATTTTTTGTGACCTACATTTTTCCATGTTTTCATATTAATTTGGAACTTATTTTCATAATTTTGTGACCACTTATTTTTGTTTGATTGATATTTAAAACTAGCCCTGATTTGAAAAAGGTCCAAGAGGGACCGAAACACATGTCATCATAAAGGGCATCCATACAATAAAACATTTGTTCAACAAACTAGGCGCAGTCTCAACTTGGGATTTTCTTTTTATTTAAACCATTCAGATGTGGTTTTGGCTAAACCACTCCCTAAGGGGACGCGACCGCATTGAATTTATTCTAGAGAAAAGAACATCTCTTACTTATTTCTGAAAAAGATGTCGCCTTGTTAGACCTGACCAGCATAGCCAAGCTTTCTTAAGAAACTAAAACTCTGATAAAAACGGATTTCATTCGTTGGCAATAGATTCAGTCTGGCTCTAATAAAAAGATTTCGAAGTTGCTTGCTTGGAATTTTTTTGTAAATTTCAGCTGGATCATTGAGTTTCCTAGCAAAGGATGGCAGGTGCCTTAGTAGCTTATTCTTGGTCGCAGCTTTTTGAGTCTTGATCCAGTCGAATTCCTCAAGTATTTTTTGGCTACTCAGTGGGTTCTGCAGCAGTTCTGTCTCAGAACATGCAACTGATTCCAGTTTGGATTTCCTCTTTGAAGCCCAAGCAGTAAGCATTTTCGATCTGCGTGACTGGAGTTCTTTTTGAAGCAGAATGAACAAAGGCGAAGCTTCAGAGAGCAAGATATTTCTGTACAGAGACATGCTGTTGCAGCCTCCAAGGAAATTAGGCCTAGCTCTCTCCTGATGGCCGACATAGATGTGGAGTTAGGTCAGACAGAACTGATCTCCAGAAGAATCCTTCGATCTTAACCCAGATCTCCTCTGGGAGTGCTGGCATAGCTTCTGCTCCATATAGTAAACTGGGAACCACTTTTGACTTGTAGTAGGTTAGAAGCGGAATCAAGGAGAACCTGCCGAATTGTTTGTCTAGCATTCATGCTTGAGTTGCTGAGGATCTTACCTTCGACCATATAAAGCGCTGCATAGAGATCTCTGAATATGAGTTGTCCAACATGACACCCAGGTATTTAAATTCCTTCGCAACGTCAATGGGGTCGCTTTCTAGTTGCTAAGACGGGCATTTCGAGTTGGTGCTGGTTTTATTTTTTTGATTTTTTCCCCAAGATTATCTTTGTTTTCTTGACATGGATTTGCAATTTGTTCGTTTTAATGTAGCTTGCTCGATTGATTAATTGCCTTTGTAGGCCAATGGGGTTTGGTCAGTCAAATTGATGTCGTCCGCGTAAAGTAATCTTCCGACTGTCGCTTCTCCTATTTTCGGGGGGAAACTTTCTTGTTTCTGCAGAAACACTAAAGTCTCCTAGGAAAGCAGTAAATAAGGCCGGAGCAAGGTGACAGCCCTGTTTTGCGCCCCTAGATATTGGAATTTCTTCAGACAATGGGCCTTTCATGTTCAGCTTTACTCGCATTGATGTATTCGTATGCAGGGCCCTTATTGGATTCAGTATTGTCTTTGGGCAGTTGGCGGCTGACAGTTTGTTCCACAGTAGTGGCCTGTCCACCATGTCGAAGGCCTGTGAGAGGTCTACAAATGCAAGGAATAGCAGTGCGGCTCCATCCTGTGATTTGCTTTTGAGAGTGCTGAGCAGCATGATGTTAACGATGGTTCCTGAGTTTTTCCAAAATCCTGCCTGAAACGGGTAATCAAAGTTCGCCGTCTTAAACCAGAGTTGGAATTCGTGTAGCAGGAGAGAGGCAAACCCTTTCCCTATTACGTCAAGAAGTGCAATTGGACGGTAGTTTTGAGGGTTGGTCCTGTCACCTTTTTTGAAAATTGGGGCTACCACAGCTGTTGTCCATGATTTCAGCAGTCGGCGCAACTTTGCGCAGGTTTCGAAGACTTTAGAGAGAAAGACTGTCCATTCTTCTGGAAAAAATTTCAAGTCTGTTTGTCACCCCATCTGGCCCGGGGCCCTGGAATTTTTTAATTTATTTATAGCAGTTGAGATGGTCTCTCTGTCCGCTACGTCTACCCATTCCTCGCTTGTGTCGGAACGCCCGCATTCAGAGATTTTGAAAGGGCCTCCAAAGACTTCATTGAAGTGGGCCGTCCAGCGGGATTCACTCACTCTGTTGGTCAAAATCGGATCAGCGTGGGCACCCGAGGATTTAATCAGAGACCAAAAAGCTCTTACCTTCTTGTCCCCCAATTTTGCGAGCATTGCTTCCGAGTCTTTTTGGTAAAGGGACAGCCGTTGATTTCTTAACCGGGCTTTGTATAGAGTTGTCTCTTTTCACCATTCCAGAAAAGCAGCTTCTGTATTTGTGGTTCTAGCCTTTCTCTTGAGACGTCTTATTTCAGCTCTTTTCGCCACTAGTTGTTTGTCGTATTGATGCGCAAACTGATCGTTTGAAGAACATTTTTTTGTTGTCCTTAGTTTATAAGGGCTCAGCAAGGGCTGATAGTCCGGTTTGGAAAGCCCTTGAATAGCTTTTTTTGCCCAAACTGTTGTTGTACCTGGCTGTTAGTTCTTTAATTCTGTGTTCCGTTAATTTCAATCGGGATCTCTGTTGGTTGCACTCCGTTTGGGTTTCAGTCCACTTAACTTCAGGAGGAGACACAGTCCAGGTGGCTTTAAGCAAGTTGTGATCACTTGCAGTCGTTTTTATGACTTCGAACGAAGTGGCTATGTTGATCATATACTTGCTCGCAAAGATATAGTCGATGGTGGCGTTTGAGGTGTGATTTTCCCATGTAGGACAACGATTGGGATTAGGGAATGCAAGGGCGAGGTTTGCGCATCCTCTTGACTTCATCAGCTCCACCAATCGTTTACCTCAGTTTTCTGCTGGGGTAATGCCAAGTTTAGTGACGCGCTGGGTCGAGGGACATCTCGTGTTTAGGTCTCCACAGATTATAAAGGCGGACACTTCTTATTCTGTGTATAGCTGGTCGATTATCACTTCTATAGAGTTAAGAAAAGCGTGGTCCTCTATGATTTGGGGGTTCCAATAGACTGCAATCTGGAGTTTTATAGTGACTCCGATTTTAGCAGGATCGGGCAGTATCCAACTGGTTAGCACTGCAAGATGGGTTCTGGAAACGGACACGGTCTGTTCAAGTGTAATACCTCTGCCTGATTGAACTGCACGGATGGCCCAGGACATTTTTGGCTGGAGAATCCACTATGGTGAATACGTTGAGGTATGGAGTTTCTGATAGCCAAGTCTCTTGTAAGGCCAAGATGTCGTCATCGTTCAGATTGAAATCACCTTTTTGCATCAGGTGTCGGAACCCGCATGTGTTCCATGATCCAATTGTTAAGACCGTTGGCGATGTGACTGTTTCCTGGCTTCCCCGAAGGTTGTGCCGCAAATCTGTCGGTAGCAAACTGCTATTTGGGACTTCTGATTGACAGCTGTTTGGGCAACCACGCACATAGTTATGCCAAAGGCGCAGTCATCGATTTGCTTCCATCCAGATTTTTGGATTCGGTTGCACTCCTGACCACCTTCTCTTGGGGTGTTGTGAGCGAAAAGGTACTGGTTTTACTTTGAGTTCTGCTTGGCTTGGAAGGTTTTAGGATTGTTTTTGTCGGTCTCAGGCTCAAGTCTTGAAAGTAGGTCCATTTTAGGACCAAACTTTCGCATGGGTGATCCTGCTATGACTGGGTTTCCGCTGCACCCTTGGGTTAGCTTTGCCACTCTGCGCTTTTCTCGATGTATTGGAAACTCTTGCTGAAGGCTTGTAGTAAGTTCTGCTTGGGGATTGTTTTAGCCTGTGGTCAGAAGCTACCGGGCTTGTTGGAGGTATGGTTAGAATTAAAAGGTGAAAGCCTTGTGCGGTTAGGTCGTCTAAGGCTTTGCTCATCGAGGTCGGGAGAGCCATTGCTCTTTTGTGAATGTAGGCTTTCGCTGTCGTTCCCCTATGGTAGGGTTTAATCCTCAGATAATCTTCCATTTTCAGATGTTTACATGCCAAGATTTTGCTGAAGATGTATCTCACCATTCTGCGGTTCAGCACCATATCGTCTTTGTTCCTAGTTGATTGTTCTAACTTCAAGGTTAAGATCGATGGTGAACGGCCTATTGTGTCCCAAGTGTCTGAAGGCGCTGTCTTTGTTTTCCTCAGGGCTGCCCCTTCTTGAGAATTTACAAGGACTGCGTCTATGTGCCCGGTTCATGTCTGATGGATTTGCTACGCTTTTGTGCTTTGAGGACCTGGCCATTTCCTCTCGATGATGGTGTTTTGGAGGAGTTCTCGAAGATGCTCTTTTCGTTCTGCTGTATTCTAACTCTTCCAGTCTCTTAGTGCTGCGCTGCACTGCTTCTTGCGGGCATCTACGGCGCTCTCCAATATGCAGATTTGATGTTCGCTCTGTTGCTGTCTGATGACTTTTCGTGGGTCTGGCAGTCGGCAAAGTACTTTCGGTTCTTCCGGCCTCAACAGTGTCGTTCAAGTGTTGTGAGAGATTCATTAGAGATGAATCTCAAGAAAGTCTTCTGTTGTCTTGGGGGATTGCGTGTTGGACTCACTCAAAGTTGTACCCTTTTTAGGCGTCGTCAGAACGGATTACAGTGTTTCTTTTTCCATCAAAGGCTTCAATTTTATAAGATGATCGGGCATCCGACTAGGACCAGCTTTCTCAGCCCGCTGCTTTGGCTGACCCAATGGATCATTTAATCTCAGAAGTACCTGTTTTTATTTTGACGATCTCTGAACATTTGGAACAGGTTCCAGCGAGCACTTTGTTGCCTGCGAGACCTCCACCAGTTGTATCTTGTTGGGAGCTCCTGCCGAGGAGTTGCTGTCGGTATCATCTTTTCTTGGCGAGCTTTCTTTGAAAAAGACGACCTCCGGCAAGTCTGCGTTTTTAGGGGATTTAGGGCCATTGTGGATTGGCGGCCATTGATTTCCTAAACTCTGACGTCTCTGGACTGTATTCGGCGGAGAAGAAAAGTTGGAAGCATGGGGTGGAAACAATGGAGTTGTTGAATGTCTTTCAGGTCTGCCCAAAGATGGTTGTGCACAGTCTCTTCCCAGGCCCTCTTCCTACCGATTAAAAGACTTAGAAATCTTCTTTTCCCGGTAATTCGAAGCATGATGTGGTTTGGGGAACCCACCGGAGCAGATCTGGTGGGCCAGTCAGTCGGTATTGGCTGTTAAAGAGCGTTCCCGACAGGCAGGTCTGGTTTCCTCAAGGGTTCCTCAGATGGAGTTGAACTCCGATTTTCAGCCAATTTAGCAGGTTCAAGGATTTCATCAGAGTTTTTCGGAGGGTGGATCTGGGGCTGGGGAATGCACTTTTCGATCACGCTTGTCTGGACTTCCGATGCCACATGGAGTTTTTTATTTAAATCCTTTGTTTCCGGGAGCTGCCCAGCGGGCTCCACCGGGCCCGTTGATGTTGGAAAAACAGTACTGTTACTGGTTTTCCGAATTTTAATGGCCGGAGGAGGCTCCTTTGTGGCCTCCAGTATCTCAGCGTCAGAAAGTTCATCCATTTGGTCATAATTTATTTTACCTTGATTTGTGAAAAAATCTTTCAGTGAATTCAATTGGGCTATTTTCGCAAAGGTTTTCTTGTGTTTGCTGATTAAAGCCTTTTTCCTGCTCATTCCCCTCTTTTGAACTGCGATGGTTTTGCGTTGCCTTAGTGGATTAGGCTGGCCCTTTTCCGTACTCAGCACTATTTTTACTTGAGTCTTTTTTGGATTGGAGGTGGCTGAGTTTTGATCTTGGCCGAGTGGACTCCTTTCTCCGTTTCCATGGGACTGCTGGTCGTCCCGTGTGCTCAGGCGTTCATGCGGAGAAGAGTTGAGATGGAAAGCTGTTGAAACAGCTTTACTCACCGCGCCGCCATCAGGCGGCAAAAGCACCTCCACAATCAACGAGTCTGCCCTGCAGACACATCCATTTCCGCAAGTAGGCCCTCCAACTGGTGCCACGCTTCCCTCGGAGAGCGTGCAGCGATGTCCAGGTCCCGCGGCCAGGAAAACCCCAGACTGGGCACCACCTACGCCGACCCAAGAGACTCGAGGTGAGGCTCCGGGGGCCCGATAGGTTCGTTGCTGATTCCATGTTGATTGCAGATAACTGCGGGGTCACCAGAATGGAAATACTTGCTAATGAGGTTACAGAATTTTCACTAGGTGACTCCCGCAGTGCAGCTCAAGCGCCGTCATGATTTTCCTTGCCCGAGACCGGGCTAATATGCAGCTCTGAGATTTCTGTGAATGCCATATTTTGGGCAGCAGCTGACAAGGGCTCCGACGCCGAGGGCCCTCCGGTTCTCGGGGTTGAAGATGTCTGGCCCGGCTGAAGATCCGACTCAAAATGAGGGTGTAGTGATACACGAAATTGCAGCCTTGCCAATCAGGGCTTTAGATGACAGCATTAGCCGCTGAAAGCCAATAGTGTATTCAAAGTATGTGCTAAAAATGCTGACAGTAGTCTGTTGTAGCACTTCCATTATGCAGTAGTGAGCTACAAGGAATATGCAGGCCTAGTATGAAATAGGTCACATTATGCATTGTTGATAGACAGGCAGGGAGAGGGCCCCTAGCTCTGTAGCTAATAGGTATTTTTGGAGTGTTTGGAACATCATGGCACCTATATAGCGCTTAGATAGCCAGTCTTAAGCGCTATAAACACTAAGCTAGGAGTGCATGCCTTTTAGAGCTTGCAGATGGGGTTAATATATCCCTGCTTCCCTTAGAATATTCAGCCTCACTAACGGTAGCCCTGGCTCCAAGCTAATCTTCCTTTTCTCTGGGAAGGTACTGATAAGACATTCCTCAGCCAGCGCCGATGGGAACCAGGGAGGGGTAGGAGCGAGCAGGGTGCCTCTCAGAGAGAGTTGGGTTTTTTCCATGAGCCAGTTGCACAGGGAAAGTTCTGGAACTGTGCGTCATGGTGACTGACAGCACGAGATTATAAAATATCCATGTACACATGACACGGTGGGAGATCGTCCTGTGGACTTGATTCATGCACGGTCAAGTGCCCGGAATTGGCTCTCACGGTGTCCTCCAGCATTGTTTTTCTGAGCGGGGCTTGTTTTTACAGCTGGCTTATGAAAAGCCAAGGTCTCCCAGTGCTGATTAAAGGGACGTAAGACTGTGTTTCTCTATTTTTCTCTATGTTTCTCTATATTTCTCTATGTTTCCATGTTTCACTATATTTTGCATTGCTCTAAGTGTTATGCTTTGTAATATTCTTTAACTTGAATCCCAAATGTATATGAAATTCACTGCTTAGAATAAATATGCTAAAACTTTGAGGGTGTCATTTGTCACTAGCATGAGATCACTGCTCAGCACAATAGAACCTGTATTTTGGGCTGAATTGGGTATTTTTGCTCTCAAAGGGCTGGCCCCGAGGAAGATTTTGCCCATATCAAGACATTTGGTGGCAGCTTTGTGGGATTTGTGAAGAGCAGTGCCATGCTATGACATGACAAATGGTGTGAGAGAACACAGTGTAGAGTGGGGAGCAGGCTGTCGCATTTCCTTGGTGGTCTCACTGCAGCTCTGAGACTTCAAAAGGCAGCAATGTTGTGTCGGCTTGCCGTGGCCGATAGCTTGTGTGGTAAGACTCCCTTCAGTAAATCAGTCGTGACTGACTTATTGCTTGGGATGGTGCCAGGGAGTACAAGGCGATAAACAAGCGGGAAATGGCTTTGTTTAAAGCACTCCGATGAATGGTCAAGAAAGATGTATGCTCAATTAGAAAAGAATTTTATCATGCGGTTTCCCCAGTTTAAAGTTGTAATTTGGAATGCATAGTGAGACGATGTTCTCATCTCTATTCTGTCATGAGGGAAAAGAGAAAAATAATTGCAAGGATTTGACATGCAAATTGTGAATAGTGATTTAACCATTGACTCAGCCCCAGTGTGCTAGCGAGTGGGGGCTGTAATGTTCGGAGGCGAAGGTTCGCTTTTTTGATGTATGCTTTTGAGTGTTGGCATTCCTGAATAATGAGGAAGGGGAATGAGCCATGCTTAGGAGAATGAGTAACATCTGTGCTGAGAGCCTAAAGAGTTTTTTTTTCTTTTGGCAACTGTAAAATTCCATGTGCTGGTGGTGGCGAATTTTGTTTAAAGGAAACACACTAAAATGGTTATATTGCATTTTAAGCTGTGCCATGCTTTTAATGGGTGAGAGACTCACTTAAAAGGAAAGTGAGTGAATGTTATTTGGATTTTCGATTTTTGTTTATTGATTTGAATTTGCAGAATCAGTTTGCAATGGTTTGGGGGGAAAAACAATTTATATTTTTCTAAATTGCCCCTGGAGTATTTTTGATCCCATGCTATGCCATGGATTTGTGCTGTTGCCTTATAAGTGATGTATGATTTGGAAATAGTGTCCTGTTGACTGTGATACATGATGAAAAAATGTTGTTGACACATTAAACAGCCCACAAGCAATATATAGAGTGTGGGTTGCTCTTGCAGGAAAACGTGCAGGGAGCTGCACTAAACATTGGCATTTTTATTTTTTTAAATGCACTGAAATGAGTGGTTATATTTTGGCAATGGTACAACAGAATGAAATATCTGTGTGTGATAAGATAGCACAAAGATTTAGTGGGTTGTGAGTTCTCTTGAAAGATCGCACATTACAAGAAAAAAAAACGTATGCTTTTAAATGGGACATTAATCAGTTTAAAAACAGGCAAAAAGACGCTTTGATATTTTGCAAAATTACATGGAGTAGAATCTGATGACAAGAAAAGTGCCGCTTTTGAAAATAAGAGTCTTGCTGTGTGTGCAGAGCTTGTGCCTTGAAGCTGTTTTGGGCGAGGTGCGCGAAAGGAAGGCAAACAAAAGCAGAAACAGTACAAGAAAGAGTTAATCTGGATGAACTGTCTGAAACGAGTGCCTTTCCATTGAAGCCGCCACAGTGTAAGAGTTATATGCAAAAGAGATAAGCTTGCTGGCGCTGCCAGGTGCACACGAAAGATAAACACTGCCTGCATTCCTGAGGAAGGGGGAGCAAAGACAGAGAGCTGTTCAGAAGTAAAGAATTTTCCCAGTGACACTGTGGTAGGAAACAAAGGCATGCAGGATGGCAGACGGGCACATCACATCTGAACATTTACCTATGCATCTGTGAATGGGCCAAGAAAAGACAGCTGCCCATTCCAACAGACATTACTGTGCAAACCGCATTCCCATGTGATGTGATGTGAAGTGAAACGCTATTGCTGTGCAAGCTGCATTCCCATGCTCCATGTGATGTGAACTGAAGTAAAGCGCTGTGCACTGGAGAAGAAACCTCTAGGCGCTTTGAGAAGAGAAAATACACATCTGGCAAACTGCAAGCTACATTGCCAGGGATGGAGTAACTGACAAAGACATTATGGCATTCCAGATGGAAGCAAAACTGACAAAAGTGCTTAGCCGTTTTGCAAAAGACAACATGCAGAGCAGGGCTTTGAAGGACAACATGAACACTGCACATTAGCCATGATCCAGAAGCCTCATGGCTTAA
This sequence comes from Ambystoma mexicanum, assembly GCF_040938575.1. Classification (NCBI taxonomy): domain Eukaryota; kingdom Metazoa; phylum Chordata; class Amphibia; order Caudata; family Ambystomatidae; genus Ambystoma; species Ambystoma mexicanum. The sequence goes on along the minus strand of NC_090926.1, from coordinate 376,474,231 downwards.
TGCAAGAATGAATGATTTGTTGAAGCAACAAAAGAAACTGACTTAGACTATCGCACTCAAAGGGGTGGTTCAAGAAACAGCAAACCCCCTTTGAAAAAATGACAAGTGAAAAAACCAGAGGCCTGAAAGACACTGCCTGTATGAAGAATAAACAAAGCTGCTGCTTGTGCAACTGTAAGTGGTATTGGACTGAAAGACTTTACCTTTGAAAAATGGAGTGATGCCAGCAGGGCAAACTAAATCAAGATCATGGGACACTGGAAGCAAGTTGGCGCCTGGCATTGGTGATCGCTTTGGTGAAAAAAGAAAAGCATTGTGCGACCTGGGTACTTATTATATGGCTTTGTAAAAGCACAGATCAGTCTGAGGTACCATTGACCAACTATGATTGCATTGCACAAATGAGTTTGTGATTAGGCAGTTACACCCCGTATGGTTGAGTGTAAATAAGCCCCCAGAAACATGCAGAAGGGTGATAAATAATTGCAGTAGCAATGACAAAGTGTGTAGTTACCTGATGAGACTTTTTGAAGATGGGGGTGGTATTATGGGAAGGGGTGGATAACGCTGATATTGAAGTTTTGATGACATCCTAACATGAAGAATAATGATATTGGACTTTTGATGAAATCCTAACATTTCTGTTTGTATTTTGCCTAGGCAAATAACCAAGAAATAGATTGGGGGGTAGACGTGTGCAAATGCCGGGTGACACTGATCAAGGAAACAGACGCATTCTCAGAGAAAGCGAGCCACTGCGACATGCTATTTCAACTTTAAACGTGCCCTGCACCGCACTCAAAAGTGTCCAACAGAGTAATAACTTCTGCTGAACTGGCACGGTGCAGACTTGGCTAATTATCAAATATTTGATGCTACACATTCAAATGATTCAGTTGCTGGAAAAAACTTAATTGACATGACTTGCCCTTTCTTGTTTAAAGGACTATGGACAATGAATTGTGGACTGTAACATCAGGCACCACAAACAGCTGTGTGACACAGCAATTGAATGCTAACACATTGAAAAATGGTTTTTAAATGCACTGTTGAGATGAATCTGAAAAAACGAAATGGCTTTACTCTTCCAACTGAATTGCTTTAACCAGAGATGTTTTGCTTTTTGCTTTGAAAAAAAAAAAACTTCTACGTTACACGTAGGCAGGAGAATGATTTATGAATTGTTGGGGCAGCAGAATTATGCAAGCAGGAGCGTAATTTATTTTGAGATAAGATGAGTGCGCACATCAAAGTCACCTGTGCGTAGGTTAAGATTCTTAATTGAAGTAATGCTGCCAAGTGTGTGAGCTATAATTTGAAATGGTAATCTTTGAAACACTGGATACTTTTACAGCCAGCTTAAGGCAGGTAAATGAAACCATGACTGACTTGATGTTTGATTTTATGACACAGAGTGTGACACGGTTTTTGTTAAACCAACCAGTTTCATGTTTTTGTGGGGACAGCTGTCTCCAGCACACTAATGCAAAGAGTCACCTTTTGATTGTAGACATTTGGAATAATTCTTTGGAAAAGCGCTACAAATGAGTATCCACATGGAATTGCTAGTGTACTGGCCTGGCACATTGTCAGGCATCTTTTGTCACTGAATGGATACGATTTGTTTAATTTGTTTAATGTGATGTTTTTCTGACCAAGAACTGCAGCGAGTGTTCTCGCCAAGATTTTATGGACTATAACTTGACTAATGCATTTTACCATGATGTGATGAAACAGCCACTGCCGGATAGTAGTATGGTGTTTGTGGCTAAAACTAATATTGTATATGGTAGATATCCCACTTGAAGAAGGGTATTCTCCAAGTCACAGAAGGTAGACACTGTGAACCTGTTAGATTTTCCAGTAGTAAGACAACATGTAAATTGTAGGCTGGTAATGCACACCTCTATTATTACAGTGATAAACTTAGACATAGATTTATCATGAGGCAATGTTTCCTTAGTACTACCAAGCTGCTACAAATGGAGTCCATTTCTATGGCCCATCACTAGAGTGCGCGTAGCTAGGGAGCTAGATTCATTAATTGCAGGAGCTTTATATGCTTGTGACATAGAAACTGTGCACAATAAGCTAGCCACTATGGGTTCTGATGCCAGCTCTGCTATAGAACCTCTGGCCTAGTGGGGCCCATTGATACGCCCAACACTGCTACAAGTATTGACAACCACTGAAGATGGCAGAATTTTAGGTATGAAGACATTTTTGTCTGCCATAGGGCAGGTCAACAAGACTGCTATATACACACGATGCATTGTATGGCAAACATTGTTTGATCAGCAGGTGTTGGCTTTTTACTGGGTGGGGACGACCATCCTCCACACACTGGCACGCAGAGCTACAGTTACCAGCATACATATGGATTGAATTGCTTGCTTTTGATAGCATGAATAACACATGCCATGCTTTGATGTAAATTAGTAGAATTGTTTTTATTTAGATAACCTGGTGCCCATGGGTTCACCTTGTTCACGAAATTAGATGGTTTCTGGTTGGGTTCCACCTACCTGGGGGAAGTGTCTAGTCACACAGCCCATAGTCACGCTTGAATGCCCTGGGATCAGGGGGAGGTAGGCCCTTAGAGTGAAAGGCTGCCAGGTTTTAGAATTGGTAACCATAAATAAATGCAATAGTGCATTGTAGATTAGACTACACTGGATTGCCTTGACATTTTAACTGCATGCTGCTTTTTAACTGACAATCAGTTATACAAAATTGATTTAGGTATTTTTGTGTAGGCCAGGTTTTGGCTAGAGTAAATGTCCATGTTCACTTTGTGTAGGTATTTTTGTGTAGGCCAGGTTTTGGCAAGGGTATATGTCACTGTTCACTTTGTGTACATTTTTTGTTTAGGTAGTGTTTTACCTTGCATGCCACGCTAACTAACCGCTAGAAGATAGTTTGCTTAAACCTCTTGCAAAGCCCCAAGGTCTTTATCACTGCACTAAATACTATATTGATAGGTATTAGTCAGCATTTGTCGCACAAACGTTGAATAGGGGTGGAAGGTAGTGATACACGAAATTGCAGCCTTGCCAATCAGGGCTTTAGATGACAGCATTAGCCGCTGAAAGCCAATAGTGTATTCAAAGTATGTGCTAAAAATGCTGACAGTAGTCTGTTGTAGCACTTCCATTATGCAGTAGTGAGCTACAAGGAATATGCAGGCCTAGTATGAAATAGGTCACATTATGCATTGTTGATAGACAGGCAGGGAGAGGGCCCCTAGCTCTGTAGCTAATAGGTATTTTTGGAGTGTTTGGAACATCATGGCACCTATATAGCGCTTAGATAGCCAGTCTTAAGCGCTATAAACACTAAGCTAGGAGTGCATGCCTTTTAGAGCTTGCAGATGGGGTTAATACATCCCTGCTTCCCTTAGAATATTCAGCCTCACTAACGGTAGCCCTGGCTCCAAGCTAATCTTCCTTTTCTCTGGGAAGGTACTGATAAGACATTCCTCAGCCAGCGCAGATGGGAACCAGGGAGGGGTAGGAGCGAGCAGGGTGCCTCTCAGAGAGAGTTGGGTTTTTTCCATGAGCCAGTTGCACAGGGAAAGTTCTGGAACTGTGCTTCATGGTGACTGACAGCACGAGATTATAAAATATCCATGCACACATGACTCGGTGGGAGATCATCCTGTGGACTTGATTCATGCACGGTCAAGTGCCCGGAATTGGCTCTCACGGTGTCCTCCAGCATTGTTTTTCTGAGCGGGGCTTGTTTTTACAGCTAGCTTATGAAAAGCCAAGGTCTCCCAGTGCTGATTAAAGGGACGCAAGACTGTGTTTCTCTATTTTTCTCTATGTTTCTCTATATTTCTCTATGTTTCCATGTTTCACTATAGTTTGCATTGCTCTAAGTGTTATGCTTTGTAATATTCTTTAACTTGAATCCCAAATGTATATGAAATTCACTGCTTAGAATAAATATGCTAAAACTTTGAGGGTGTCATTTGTCACTAGCATGAGATCACTGCTCAGCACAATAGAACCTGTATTTTGGGCTGAATTGGGTATTTTTGCTCTCAAAGGGCTGGCCCCGAGGAAGATTTTGCCCATATCAAGACAGAGGGAAACCCACAGCACTATTGGCTTTTGGTAGGGTTTCCGCCTGATGTAGCGGCTCATTCACTCGTAGGTCATCAGTGGTGTTCGTATGAGCTTCAAGGCTTTGCATCGAAAGGTGATTTAGTTTAACTTGGGCTACCGTGGCCTCCGAGCATGCGGTGGTAGCCCGAATAGTCCTCTCGTTCTCGCCCTGTAATTTAGGCTGCTTGCAGAGTTTTGATGGTGCCGACTGCAAGCGGCTTCGTTGGGGAGAGCAAATTGAGTGTAGATCAGATCTTTGCTGAGTCGTTTTTGAGCTACGGAGGATTCGTTTAGCTCTTTCTCCTTCAGTTTGCAGCTTTGTTGGTGTTTTGAGGCCGGGCGGCACCGAGGGTGGAGGCATGTCTGGCAAGTCCTGTCACAGACTGCACTGACTGCTCCTACCTCAGCAACTAGCTCCGCGGCCTGGGATGGGTATTTCAAAGGTCCTTCCACTGCAGAAAACAGTAGAACTGGTAGACAGACTTCCAAGCAAAAACTGGAAAACTGGAGCTCAAGGAGGTAGCGACTGCACCGACTGCTCCTACCTCAGCGACTCTGCTTATTAGCAGGAGGAGTATTTTTAGGCCCTCCCCCCATTTCCAAGTCCCATATGGGGGTATTTTCCACCTCCACCACCTTTGCAGCAGCGGGTGTGGTTGATGGTTTGGGATTTTTTGTTTTCAGAGGGCTTTTGTACTTCATAAATCCGGGTGGCCTGTTTATCACCCAATCCAAGGCCCTACACTCATGGAAGTCCCTTACCACTGGGGTCATAATGTATTTCGGGAGCGCATGGAAGTGTTAATGAACTCCTGGCTATTAGTGTTCACCCGCCTAGAGGTCTGGGCAAATGCCTGCTTCAGCTCTTGCACAAATACTCTAGGTTCTTGGTTTTCCCCACACTGCAAGTTGTAGGTCACCTTGCAGGCCTCGTGAGGGTTCCCGTGAATGGAGAAATGCCTGAAGATAGCCGCCTTACAGGTGGATAATCTTCAGTGATCTTGGTCCTCCATCCCTGCAAAGAAGCTGGAGTATACCAGGGAGAATGTCCATTTGATGAACTCGATGGAATTTTGATTATTCTTCATACCATATTACATCATTTGGTCATAAAGTTCTAGATGTTCCCATACTGAGTATTTGGCATGCTTGTGGTAGGGAGTCAAAGCTCTATGTCATTTTATTTTCCGAATTGGGTCCTTCACAAGAGCTCTCTTCAGTTTGGCAGACTCTTCTCCGCTGCGCCCGAGTGCACTCGCCCTCTGACTCAACGCTGCTACTATTGGTGGTCCACTCCCTGTCCTGAAGTTGCGCTCTGCCACCATGACACCCTCTCAGAATGACAGTGTCTTGTCTCTTCTATACTGTGGGATCTCGGGGTCACTCCCACCCCCACCTGCCTGAACGTGTAAATGTTTTTAAAATACTCTTGAGGCCTGGACTCTGGTTCTTTTCTGTCTGCAAGGTGGACCAAGCAGTCCCTTTGTAACTTTAGTTTTCTGCCAGTCTACCTCCCTGATCTTTTCATCATAGGCGCCCTCCTAGTCAGAAGTACAGGCTAGGGTATTTTTTAATCTGGGTAAGGATGAAAACCCATCAATATCTGATAAGGAATGGCCTTCCAGCTCAGTTGGACTAGGCCTGGTCGAGTCCAGCTGCATCAGAGTTCCCTCTTCTTGAAAACTGGCAGGCATGAAGTTAGCAGCACCCAGTGCATATAACGTGGTGAGTTGGCTAGAGGTCCCCGGTAAGGAGGTCATCACTCCCGTGATCAGAGGGTGCGTTTCCATACTCTTCGGAGTGCCTCAAAAGCCTGTTTGTATTTAGCCATTTCCTTATTCCAATCTCTGATTTGTTCTTCGCAGCCCCTACCTCTTGATGCTTATAGGCCAGAGTTTTCAATTCAGATACCAGTGCTCGAGTAGTTACTAGCACTTTATTGTGTGCCAATACTTGGTCACAGAGTCCCTTTTTCTCCTCACAAAGGGACAAACTTTCCTTCTGCGAGGCTTGTATTGTCTGGGCGTATTCAGACCTCTTCTTTTGCAGGAGCCTAATCTCCTCCCTTTGTGCACTTTTGGCCTGTGTTGCCTGCTCAGTCAAACTCAGCTTGCCTCACATGTTAGATACATTTTCATTTTCTATCAGTCAGTTCCAGATAACATAACTCACCTCCATGCCCGTCCTTAACTGACACTTCCCAACACAGGGTGCTTTTCTTCTGACACAATTTGCTATACTTTTCCCTTAGGTGCTGTGTTCAGATTTTGAGACATCTGATTGAATTCCACCTGGGAATTTACATACCTAATCAACAGGCTATTTTCATCTTTCACTTGTTTAATATGTTTGAAATGCAAACATTTCCTCTAAGCACGCTCTATTATGAACAACCTGCTCGCTTAATTTGTGTTGACTCGCACTTAGGTTTTCAACACATTCTTGATACTCCTTTCAGTGCAGAAGAATCTATCCTAATGCTCCAAATTTACTGGCTGTTGTGCCACTAACTAATCTTTTAGCTGCTGAAAAATGTTCGAATTTCAACTCTGAATTTGGGCTCTGTTGCACTTTCCTCAAATTGTTTCAACATTCTCCGTGCTTGATCCAAAAACACAGGCTGGTTTTGCACAGAGGGTACACGATCCTGATATCTTTCTTCCATGATCATCATATGGAACTACATACATGCTGTGAGCTGAGCCATTTTAATTTGCTCATCTCTGCTGGTCTGTGTCATATATGCATCATTCTAGCTTGACACATTTCCTGCTCTACCCATTCACCTTTTAATAAACAACTTGGATAGAAGGTGCTTTTCTACGGTGCACATTCTGAAATGTGTTGTGCACCTAATATGCTCTCTTTGCAAGTGCAAAATCTTAAACCCTGTTCCCGCTTGGTTTGTACTCACCATGACAACTCAAATCAACACTGTTGTATCTACACACTGCCCAGAAACCCAGCGTACAGGTCTGAATGGCGCCTTCACAATGCAACACAACTTTCCATCCACTGCAATGCAATTACACCCAAATGAATAGTCTGTTGCTACTTCACTGTCACGAGTGGAAACTCTACAAATCTCCGCACAAGCCTCCAGTTATCAGTTTATTACACAGTCACTCCACTCAGGGAGTTACTTCCCCCCCCCAAAACAAATGTGGCACACAAAGCACTAATTAGTTTAAGGTTCCCTTTGGTAAGGCCTCCAACCAGTTCGCACACAACCCAAAAAATACCCAGTGCCACAATGGACTAGGAACCATGCTGCTGTGTAGTAAGAATACAGATTTATTCATTTAAACCAAATTTGACAGACAGTCTAACATCAGCCACCAATGCTGTGGCAACACAAGAACAAAACAGACTTCCGCAATGGCACCCACACAGAAATACTATGGAGATACGCAGTCAATTTGCCAAAGCTTTTTTCAGAAAAAGAACAATTCAAGACACAGCAATTACTGATTTGGTTGTAATACTTTTCTCCCAGCAACCCCCACCCTCCAAACATCAATTAGGCTTGGCCTCTCGGAATTTAAGGCCAGTGGCAGAGTGGGAACACAATGGGAAAATCGTTTTGGGATTCTGATAAAATGCACTCTTTGGAAAAAGGGGACTCAAGGGGTGAAAAAAAATATATAGTTTTTTTTTGCTTGTTACAACAGATGCAATATCAGGGACAGAAAAGCAATGCGAAAATCTAATTTTGCCAAACTTAAAAAGAACAGGCAGGGCTTTGTGGTTTGGGTCTGAGCACAATGGGAAAAAATGGCTCATGTGGAAACAGGGTTTTTGGATCAATTCTTTTGTCAAATCTTTATTATATGTCTATGTCTATACCGGCTCAAAACACACTGGGAAGAGCTGGTTAGTTTCCAATGCCAACAAAACACATCCTGTGATTTCTATAGGGGAATAGATTTACTTTAATTAAATATGTTAAGGATCTATCAATCAGGATATTTTGCTATGGGGAAATAATGCTAGAAAATATGCAGCACCTGCACAATCTATGGCTTTGGGGATAGTTTTACTTACAGGAGAGGCCTGGCAATGAGCAAAAGGGAAAATCCGGGCACCTCTGGGACAGCAAGGGTGTCAGTAAAGGATAGTTTTCTCTGGCTCCTCCAAGGGACCCAGTCAGCTTCTAGGTCTCCTGGTTCCTGTCTCCAATGCGAGATTTGGGGCCGCTCTGCTTGGATGTTTCACTCAAGAGTACAGCAGCAGTTTACTTCCCAGAGTAAGTGAAAACAGCCCAGTTCTGATGCAAACTGTTCTACTTATGGCAAATGACACAAACTTGTCATGACTCCCACAAAAGGGATAGGTTGGTTTTCTATACCCACCTCTACCCGTGTGATAATAGGAGCGGGAGATGAGGGGTGCGAGTTAGGAAAGCTGTGGGAGGAGAAAGCTTGGTCATGTCAAACTGATGTGGGCTCAGTCTGTTTCAACTCTAAAAATCAAAATAAGTACCCTAATTTTTCAAATATTTACATGTATGGATATATTTTTAAGAACTACATTTTAAGGCAAATCAGATGCTAGTCTGAAGTTGGCCCGCCCTTCCTATGCAGATATGCGCTTTCTTCATTTACTCAGAAGCCGTATCAGTGAAAAATATGCCACTTCATAGTTCCCATGGTAATTTTGTCTTACAACCTCATACAAACTTAAATCTCTCGGAATCAAGGGAAGGCCCAAATCAAATTTGTATTAATAACTCTAGCACCAAAATCGTTTTGACATGGTACAAAGGGGGGGTCGGGGGGGGGGGGTACTGTCACCTTTAATAAAAGTCTGGAATGACCGCTGTGGTATATACACTGCCCTTTCTAAGCAATAATATGTGTTTTTCTATTAAAACTCCAGCCTTTTCCTTTGTTCTCTCTGCTGCATGTGATCAAACAGAGACGGACTCTTGTTTATGTTCACCCCTCCCTTCTTAGACTGTAATTGCCCAGGCTGCAATACTAATGGACATTGTATGGGCATTGTGACCTCAAGGTCACTTCTGCTGCAAGAACAAGAATGGCCTTATCCGTTTGTAGCATGGTTTAAATCCAAGCAGCATATTTCTTTCTGTATTTAAGCCATGGCTCAGATTGAAGGTCGACAACCCGACCTCCCTCTCCAGGACAGCAGAGGAAAGGTCTTGAAGGTGAAGTTTAATCTTTACGAGAAATGACTGGCTGCATGTAAAATTCTGCAAGCAATGGCTTTTAATCTCACACAAAATGCATTTTACACAACATTTTGTAAGGCACCTGGGCCTTATATCCATATGGAATGTACCTCTCTCAGTTGCAAAATACTTAGTCTCACTTCGGGATTTTCCATATGTATAGCGCAGTTATATGAGAAAACCATGTTCAAACTAGTCTTGTGAGCACCTCTTAGCATACTGTTATTTGGATGAAGGAAGACCAGAAAGGAAGTGCTTTCATTTTTTGTAAATGCAAGAAGCTTGGTTTCAATTACAGTTTCAGGAATCACAATCTCATGTTGAATAAAAATATTGTACACACTGCCATCTGTTTAAAGTGCAGCTCTCCAAGGATTTAGTTAAAAAAGCATTTTCAGCCACAGGTCTTCTTCCTTGCAGAAATGCATTGCGCATATCTTCACACTTTAGATTCAAGCCCATTTTCTTTCCTTTGAGATTTAGGCCTGTTTATGGTTCTAGGCTTCATCTGTGCTCGCCTTATACTTCAATGGGATTTCACAACTCACTCTGGCCTCCATCTCTACTACTGGCATTCAGAGGCTATATTTCACCCCACAAAATGCATAGTCGCATTATCTTTCAAAGTACTTTAGAGAAGATTTCTCTAAGACATCAAAAGGAACTATTACTATATGTCCAGGACCTCAGGAAATCTAATGATTTAATGAAACAACCACAGACACCCGCTTCTACATCCTTGACAAGTTACCAGTAAGAGTATTACAACAAGAGCAAGCTTTAATGGTCTTTAAGATCACAGGTCGGTTCTAGTCTTTCTATAATGATCTTCGTGCATTCCTCTCCCCAACTTAAACTCTGCTCTTTATTCTGGGTGACTAACCTGCACCTCTCATTCTGCAGTGTTTCTGCCATGTATTCTTGACTCCTTTGATGTATTACAAATTTCTACTCCCCCCCCCCCCCCTCCATATTTCCGGTTTCTCACAATTCCACCTTTACCATTTCCTCCTCAATCTTGTCTCTACCTCCGAATTCTTCAGACCATTCTTTCCTTCCTCCTCCCACACCCCGTCTACTACTTTTTTTTCAACCTACCATGGCAACATTATGCTACTTGGCCATTCCTCCCAGACCCACACCAATGTACCCCTATACCTGCCTCCAGACCAGCACCAATGTGACCTTATCCGTGCCTGCAGACTAATGTGACCCTATCCCTCTCCCAGACTCACCACTATGCCCCCCATCCATACCCCAGGCACACAGAAATGTCCCCCCCCATCTCCCTCCAGACCGACACCAATGGGCATCCCTCTCCCTCCAGACCCACACCAATGGGCATCCCTCTCCCTCCAGACCCACACCAATGGGCATCCCTCTCCCTCCAGACCCACACCAATGGGCATCCCTCTCCCTCCAGACCCACACCAATGGGCATCCCTCTCCCTCCAGACCCACACCAATGGGCATCCCTCTCCCTCCAGACCCACACCAATGGGCATCCCTCTCCCTCCAGACCCACACCAATGGGCATCCCTCTCCCTCCAGACCCACACCAATGGGCATCCCTCTCCCTCCAGACCCACACCAATGGGCATCCCTCTCCCTCCAGACCCAGACCCAGACCAATGGGCCCCCATCCCTCTAGACCCACACCAATGGGCCCCCCATCCCTCCAGACCCACACCAATGTGCCTCCATCCCAACACCAATGTGCCCTTCTCCCACACCAATGTGCCCTTTTCCCCCCTCCAGACCCACACCAATGTGCCCTCCCCCCTCCAGATCCACACCAATGTGCCCTTAACCAACCATTCAGACCCCTCCAAGATGCCCCACCCATCCCTCCCACTAGACCATTCTCCCTCCATATAGGATGCCCCATCCCCCTTGCAGACCAACACCAAGATGCCAATGTGCCTCTCCCAAACCAAATGCAGATAGCCCCAGCCGACTAGCTCTAAAATCACCAATCCAAAACGCTTGTCAAAAGGTAATTCCCTTTTTAGGTGAATTAACACCATCCACTGTCCCTGTTCCTTATCCCTCCATACAATTCACATTGAATAGATTAACAGTGCTTTAAGTGAAATTAGAAATTGAAGGGGGGGGCACTCATTAGGGTGTGTGGGCCAAGAACAGGTGTGCTTAGGCCATGCCCCCCGCGCCTCCCCCAACACCCCCTCATCAAGAGCCCTCACCTAAAGGATGGGGGCTACTAAAAGAAGTAGAGCTGGGGCGCACGGGCATTAGTACAACAAACTGCGAGGAATAGCATGCAGAGAACTGCCGCTACAAACAGGAGAAATAAGGTATTGCACACCATGCTGTTGGTTCTCCAAGTCGAAGTACACAGAGAAAACTAAAACAAATAAGGGGATCAATCCATACTCAAATGTTCAATGAAAAGGAGACCCAACATTTCTAATCAAAACGACAGCACTTCTAGCTGAAGAAATGTGTAATGCCATGTCTAAAAATCAGGGTACAATAGCACCTCCTGAAGAACCACCATATGCAAAGACGAGGAAACCCGTGTCGAAGGGCTTCTATAATAATTCCTAAGGTCAATAAATTAACAAATCTGACACCAGTAAATCATTGAATGAACAGAATTCAATAATTAACTCTGAATGAAAGGAATTCAGTATTATGGACAATCATGCATTCTCAATATAATCTGCTGGAACAAACCCATAACCAACAAATTGGAAAGAAGCAAATCATTGCATGAATATAATTCAATAATCAACTCAACCTAACTGAATGAAGGGAATTCAGTATCAAAGATTTCCCCAGAAATGTGTTGGAACAAATCTGGAATCAGTGAATCTTTGAATGAATATAATTCAACCACCAATTTAATTAAACAGACTTTTCAGACAGAATTTAACAATAAGGCACATGTGTTTTGGTTATCAAAAACTTTTGGGAATCCAAAGTCCTGGTCAGCCTCAGGACACATTGTTTCTGGACATTTTGCAGTAGTTTTTGCTGTTGTCAATTCTTTGCAAGCAAATTCGTTCCATCATAAGAAAAGTGCCATATGCCGCAATAAGGCTGAACACAGTTGTAACTTTGCACTGGAATCATTACCTTTGATACACCCAACCCCTCTTTTTAAACAAAAGGGGCTGGGCGCACCAAAGGTGTGACACCAGTGTGTCCCAGCTCACACCCAGCCGGCAGCCTTTTCATTCAAGGAGACATCTAATGCTTTAGCACAGGCTCCTTGAAAGTGCTGCCTGCTGCTGATGGCTCTGTACTCTGAACCAGGAGGAGGGCTGGACTGGCCAGCTCTCCTTTTGTTTCCGAGTAATAACCATCAGACAGTGTGCGGAGCCCCAGGACTTCCTGCTGGGTGATGGCTATAGGAGGGCTGGGCAGTGCAGCCATCCTCCTGTTTGATTACAGAGCCATGAGGCAGCCCGCAATGCACGGTTGCACCTGCTGCTTCCAGGCTGTGCAACCATGCTGCCGTTACACAGGCTGCCACAGGGGTCAACATAGCTGAGTGGTGGGCACCAGCTCGGCAGCCTTTTCTGGAAACTGTCAGGGCTCAGCCCCAGCCCACCTAAAGCACTGGATGATCAGGATTTATTTAAGTAAACGTAATTGTACGCTCCCCAGTCCCCATCTGGTGTCTTGCAGGAACTGCCATGGGATCATCGATAAAAATGCCAATTGCAATCTCAGCCACCCAAGAGCACAGATTCCTTCTGCTCTTGCAGATTGGCAGCCAGAGCTATGAGGGACAAGAAAGACAATGCATCACGCACCAGTTTCCCTAACCCAAATAAAATGCCCACCTTAATCTCTGCAACCAAAGCGCACAGATTCCAATTGCACTGGCAGCCACAGCCTTCCCACTCACGAAAATCACATGACGTTGGACAATAGTGAACATTCCCAAAGTCACGTGAAGAATGAGTGAGGCGTTGCTACGGTCCGTTTCTCGGATGGGAACTAGACTGCCCTTTGTCCTTGTAAATTGTGCAAAGTATATGCTATTTGCAAGGACAATTGGACCCTCTTCGTCCGTGTATATTGGAATAGCATAAATTCTGCACAAGGATAAACGACAGATCATCCATCAATTTCAATGGACCCTCTTGTCCTTGAAAAATGCGTGCCTGTCCTCGAACAGTTTCTTTAGTAAATTTCAGATTAAGTGGGCTCCTAATTCTAGTTGGTTTACGTGCCGATTTCCCCCAATTCAATTTTGTATCCTCATGACCCTTTAATGCACCAATGTATTTTGCTCTCCAAAATCAGAGCGTCTATCATGCATTTAGAAAAAAGCGTCACCAAGTCAACCACGTCCAAGCATGAAACCAGTGCGATCCAACATTTTAGAGTTGAATCGGCCCTAGTTCTCCAAACCCATTTATTCCAAGATCTTTTCATCCAGAATGTCAATTTTGTATATATTGGAGAATTAATCTACAATAATTTGTTTAAGGGAGTTTTGCGTGTATTTATAATGTAGCAAGATCAGCAGGTTACAAGCAAGATTGTGGGTGACGTCCATAGCATTGAAAGGCACCTCCTTTAAGTGCTTGATTTAAAACCTAATATTCTTCATGCCCAAAGTTGGTTGCAATATTTGACCAGGGATTTTAAATATTACATGTTCCATAGATCTTTATGGCAAGTTTGTGATCAGTCCCATTTGCAGTACTCAAAATGGCCACCTTTTGCCACCATGCACCAGCAACTCCACTTCCTTGGTATTCTAATAACTTGCATTAGAACAGGCATTGCCAGATAGATGCCCCAGTAACCATTATACGGTCAATCACACACTAGGCACTCCTACCATGGCAAGATATTGGAGTCATGATCAGTCATTTCCACCACATACTAGGTTTTGGGAGGAGATGATGCATCAACATTTGCATTTAGGGCTGTACACTTGGATCGATTTTGAAAGAAAACCTAGCTGGAAAGCAGCAATCACTATATATTGGGAGAACGGGACACAACCCAAACTACAAAACCAATAATTCTCCTAACAGTCACATTATGAAACCTATGGTTTTAGGCAATTGTATTACGAGCCATGCCGTAAAATGCTGCATGTTGTCCGTATTTAACAAAGGTTCTGAAATACCCACAAAGCACTTCCATGTAAAGGACTTGTGGATGTCTAAACCGCAGGCTAGGCCAAGGGAGGATTCCATGCCATCCAGTGGAATGATGATCATTCCCACACAACCAGAGAAGTGCCAAAAGTAATTTGCCAAACGTGAAGCGAACTGCCACATGCACCATTACAAAAATTACTTTTGAGGCAGATCTCAAAAGTTCCACTGTGAGCAGCACACTTGATAATGTAGGGTACTCGTAGGGAGCCAACCATTCAAACCAGCTACCCACCATCACAACAGTCCCTTCTCAAAATAATTGACACAACGGCCGGCACACAAGCACAGCACTTGTAGCTAAATCATAATCTGCTTGGAACGAGGCAATCAGGCTTCTGTCCCAAACATAATAGAAAAAGCACCACTGACCCGAAAAACCAAATGGATCTCATCAGGGACTCCGGCCACCTAGGCATTCTCCCATTACTAGATTAATCCGCCACATTCGACTTGGTTGACCACTGCATACTGCCAGTGGCAAAGCCAGCATTTCCACTCTCTGGATGTCACTGCTTGGATACAACCCTTCCTCAGAGACCGGACAAGTGAGCTTATGGGGGACGCTGCTGCTGATCCTATCCCCGGCTCCCCTAGGAGTACCACAAGGATCTTTACTCTCACCCACACTTTACAATACTTATACAAAACCTCCCTTTCAACCTACTGGATTCTGTGTGCGTCATTTACACTATCTTTGCAGATCATACACAAATACTCATACCCTCAAATACTCATTCACAGGACACCATGACTATCAATGCCATTTACAGCACCATAATTGGAGGGACACACAATTGGGACCACAATCATTGTCAGTTCTCCCTAGCACCTAGACCTTTCCCTCTGCATAGATGGTACTACCATGCATGTCCTGAAACAGGTAAAAACCCTCAGTACATCTTGAAGCTGTACTAACCCTGAAAACACAAATGTACTGTAATTTGCCACAGCCGATATCCCTGAGCAGACCATTTCTGGCTCTCTCATCCTATCAAAATTGGATTATTGCAATGTGCACCTCATGGGTACCTCAGCCTCTAACATAGACAAAGTACAGCTACTGCAGAACAAAGTAGTGCACTTTGGCTTAAGCATTCTGACCAGATCTCTGCCACCAGAGGTGCACTGGCTGCCAGTTAAGAGTCTAAAACTATTTGCGCACAAATGCATCTATAACGTAGCGCCCGTGTACCTCAATTACAACTCTCCCAGGTAGAGTACAATGATCAAATGCCAGTATCTCATTGGTCACTCCTCCCCACTTTAGGAGCAACAGGGCTGGAGTTTTGGGGTTACTGTACCCACCTCCGATCAGAAATTAGTTGTAAAAAAAATAAACTGGCTTTTCAACAAGTATGAATGATGTCCACTCCATCAAACGCAGTGATAAGGTTTGGGGGTTATATAATGTCATAACTAAACCCACGCCTAGGACCAATGGAAACTAAATAAGAGTCCAGCCTGGAAATTATGACAAAGCAGGAGGCCAGCACTTTAAATCGTTGGACCCAGTTTAGCTCCCATCCACAAGGACGTGGAGATCAACCCTTGTTCCTGTGACTAGAACTATCAAGAAAGGGTACTCTAGCAATTTGATTAAAGAGAGCTGGCTGCATGCCTTCCCATATGCACATGACCTAAGCTTCATAGTTAATTATGCTATCGACATTTTTCCCCCTGGCCAAATACAGATTACAGCTTCGCCCCGACAGATCCGTGTACCACTGAGGCCAAAGGACAAATAGCAGAAAGTGAACTGTATTCAAGTGGGGGGGATGCGGGGCTAGTACCCTTCCGAGGATAGCAACCAACATTCCATTTTAGACCACCTACCACTATCATGCTGTGCAATATGGAACTGGCCTGTGTGCAAAGAACATTGCAGTGCGTATCGAAGTATCATAATCATCTACTCTAAATGTGGTTGTGAGGAATGTTACAGCCAGTCTCATTCTTTGAGAGAGGACAACCTCAAGATTATACAACATCGTGATAATTGCCAGAGAAACGCCAATAGTCCACCACCAATTGATCAGCAGTCATTATGGGTCCCCTCAATGAGCTTCAAGTGCATAGAGTTTGGGATTAGCCTCAATCTAGTGAACGAGCATACTGTTCAATGACACATGAAGCCCCCCCCAATGTGTCATTCATATGCCTCTGCCAACCATTGGTAATCTGTAGCCCTTCAGATGCTTTGGCCTACCTCCCACCAGCCTTATTCAGCATCAGCAATGACTTCCTGGGCCATAAATGGAGGATTGCTAGTCGCTTACAACTGCTCCATGTCTCAGATGCTTTCTAATGCAGTAGGGGCATAACAGCCTGGCCCACAGGCTACAGTGCACCACAACAAAACTCCAAGGGGAAAAATGCCCAGTGAGCACTGTCCGAGTATCTGTGCCACAAGGTCAGGTTCCTCCATAATTACCAAGACTCCATGAATCCATACCAGAACTATGGCCTTCCACAAGAGTACACAAGAATAATACTCATGCCCTGGACATTAATTTGAACTACGAATGTTTAGATCTTGCACCCCATCACATTAAGAAGGCAAGAGATGCCATGTGCGAGTAGAGTACATGGTTATTGAGTAAATCAGTCCATGTCACTGACATTTCATGCCAATTACTGAGATGGACCTCAGACATCCGTGTACCACTGAAGCCAAATTCACAAATCAGCATGGGAGTATTTAACTTATACAGGGGGTTGAAGTGTGACAATAAGGGGAGCTTGCCGAGACTCCATAACAGAACTATGACCTTCTTGGAGAAGGAGTACACCAGAAAAATACTCATGCCCTGGACATTAATTTGAACTACAAAAGGTTTAGATCTTGCACCCCATCCCCTTAAGGCAAGAGATGCCATGTGCTAGTAGAGTACTCTTGGTTATAGTGTAAATCAGTAACACTGACATTTCATGCCAATTACTGAGATGAAAGTTCAAAATCCGTGTACGACTGAATCCAAATGGAGACACGAGCATGGGAGCATTTAACTTTAAAAAAATCAGCATACAGGGGTTGAAGTGTGACAATAAGGGTGGCTTGTCCAAGAAGGCATGATCAAACAGCAGCAATGAGACAAGATGATCAGCTGGATAAATTGCTATTCCCAGTTTGAGTTCTATCAGCCATTACCCAACAACACGGACAATGGATGAAGATGCTCATGTTCCAATAGGGTGAACTGATCCTCTAGCAATTTTGCCTTCTCTACACTCATTGGAATTAGAAAACGGGATGATTGGGAAGGTGCAAGGGTAAAGGTAGGTTATCCCATTGAAACCCCAAAGCTGTTCCAAGAAACAGTTGCTGCGTCATGGAGGATGGAATTCATGAAGGGAAACCAAGTTGTTTGCAAAATAAATGGTATTCAACTTGCACCACACGAGTACGAATAATTATTCTGAGGATTCCGAAATAAATTGTAAGGATTGCAAACTGGTTTCCCTAAAAAGCAGAAAGCTCTGCAATCTTGAACTCAAACTCCAGCCTTCAAACTGCCCTCGGAGTTGGACTCCTTGGCCTAAGTGGTACACCCAACTGGCAAGGTTATTCTTGAATTGATACAGTGAAGCATATTGGGGCGAGAGGCTACATAACAAATCGATGGAATAGACAGGTTTAGCAGGCCATGATTATCCTGAGGACAATAACCATTGCATCTGACCAGATCCTTCCTTGAGTGGGATGGCCAGCCATGGGTACTGCACCTTTGTATTAAATCAGTGATCAGCCAATCACAGGTCAGGGTCGGCTTAGCTTGCTTTTGCCAAACAGGTTTAACCAATTGATGTAGCAGAGGGCGGCATTAAACAAGGCCACTCCCAAGGTTAACCCACGCCATTGCATACCAGGCCCCACACAAGAATGAACTTGATTTGCCAGCTCCATTACAGAACACCACCTTGCATTGGAGACTCCAATAAAGGAGCACATTACGGCTCAGGATTTATTTTCACCAAAACGCCCCCTATAAAGGAGTGCATTCTTGTTCCGCTAGAACTAGGGCTTGCCCTGCCACCTAGCAGGCCAAGTTACAAGCCTGGGTTGTTTGTTCCTCAAGTAAATTGTACCCCTTAGTTAGGTCATATGTGCAACAGGCATCTTCTACCACAGCCTCTCCAACCCAACTGCAAATCCCCACCCAGATAACCCTCAAGAGTAGGGTTTAGGCAATAACAGGATACCACACCATCTTGTATAGATTTTCTTTATTTCAAGCCTTTACACTGGCCACACCACGTTTCTGATTATGGTACAACCGTGCCACAGCAAGACCACCCAGAGCGAGGAACATCAGGAATCCAACTGCAAGCACCACTGCTATAGACCATCCTGGCACCAAGGACACCACCGAGCTGCGAGAGCCTGAGGGAGGAAGAACAAATACGCCTTGTTCCATGAACGTACACAATGTGGCTTGTAACCATAGTTATACTTTGCTTACATAGCCACACAAGAGTTACAGCCCAAAACTAGCAGCCCCACTCCCCCTTCATGGTTTCCAGAGGTAGGGGCTGGACTGAGGAAGCAATATCATTCATGCAGCACCAGCTTTGGGATTGCAAATGAACCTGTCGGGGACTGCAAGGGGCAGGAAGGACAAAATGTGTTGTAATTGTTCTGGTTGCGTTTTAGTGATCATTCAGAAAAGGGCTCAATGCCAGCTTCTATAGCGGTATAGGAGAGCCCTAGAAGCAGACAATGGTTGTTGGCCATCTTTCATGGAATAGTGGCTTACAGAAAGTGTCCCAAAAACCTGCATGGCAAGCCTTTCCATGCAGAGTTGTATACAGAACTCATCTCACCCCCATCCTTACCAGCCAGGGCTAAGCCTCCATCTTCCTCTAGGATGTCAAAGTAGACCGGCCTCTCTGCTGACACAAGAGCCAGATGCTCCGTGTTGAAATCCTTCACCATTCTCTCTGAAACAGTAAAGAGAACCGTCATCAACCCCAGCATCCAAAACAACAGGTCAGTGGTCATAGTACACAGCAACCAAGTCGATCAATGGGATAGCAACGCCCCAAGCTCCCTTAAAAATCAGTCACCCATCCAGACAAAAATCAAGGCTAAGGCACTCCAGATCTTACTTCTCCTTGAGCAGGGTGCAGAGCAGGACTCCAGCAAAGACGGGACACATACAGAGGCGCTGCAGTGGAAGAAGATCTGCGAGAGGGAGAAGTGGGTGCATGAACAACTAAACTTACAAAACTTGAAGCAATAAATTCCTTATAAGCAGATCATATACTTCACAGAACAACTCCTAAATACCCGAAGGTAGGCCCCAATTTCTCAGCTTAGGAACAAGTACAACCACCATTGTAGAGCTCTCACCTGCCCCCGAAGATTCTGTTGCGCCGAATCCACAAAGGTGAAGGTGCTGACAGCGAAGCGCTGGTAGTGCGATGGGAACTGGAGACCTGAGGAAGCACCACCAACAGGGACCAACAGCGTCTGGTAATTATCTCCAGGAAAGGGACACCTAGATTTTGAACAGGTTGGTTAGAAAGTCTCCAATATGAGTACATCAAATACACACCCCTCTGCCGGGCCCCAATGTTTCACCTGTTCACAAGGATGGGCCACTGTGGCTGCTGCATTGGGTCACTGGAAGGGGTGGCCCAACACTGGTTCAGAACAAGCATCAAGTTGGGGTCCGTTCTCTGCAGGATTCGAACCTCCACAAAGACTGGGTCTCGAAGGACCTTCACCACTGGGTACTGGCTGGCTGTGTAGTAGGAGCCATACAATCGATCTGGAGAAAGAAATACTATTGAGCTGCACTCCAAGCCAGCTACGCTTGGAACGGGGCTTTGGAGATTTGAAGGTCCCTTACAGAAGGCTATCCCCCAATCTGCTTATTCTAGGATGGCTAATCATTCAGCACAGTGATGCACCCCATACAATCAGAGAGGAACTGCCAGCAATACAAGATCGGAAGCCTAAATAAGGTACATTGTGATGGCTTGAGTTGGAATAACATGTGCATTTACATGTTTAGTATCAGTCAAACTACTACTAGCCAAAGGCTTACATGATCATGAAGCCAATGTAAGCAATGAAGTCTGATGAGTCAATATTAGACATGGACTATTGAGCGCCAGCTTTCAATGTAATTGGTTATTTATAAACACAGGTTTTTAAGCATGGACCTGGGGATCGAACCCGTGTTGCTCCACGTTCTCTTGCTTCAAAGAGATCACATTTGCTGTGGAACTATCCAAGCTATTCCATAGTCTACATTCACAAGTGGTGTAAACCCCTGTGGCCCAACTCAGCAAGCCTTACGAACATACATTGCTTGTCCCCGTCGAAGCCAAGGTGTGGAGAGCAATTGCGATGGCATTACCTCAGTATACATAGTGCTGGCCTCAGCAGACCTAACCTGTGGAAGAGATTCTGGTTCAGCCCGTTAACGAGCCAGCTAAGAAACCTGATGAGCGAGGGAATCATACAGCAGATTCAGGACCACCACCCAGCATCAAGCTACTTACCTGTAGCAATCCTCATCTCTAGGAGGAGGGGCCCAGGGCTGCTCACTGGAAGAGGTGGCGGCAGAGTGAAGACTTCCACCTGCAGTGGGATGGAGCTGCTACTGCTGGTGAAGGTGCAGCGCACAGTCAACCTGACAAGAATCATTAAGAATCCATAAGCGGACATTTTAAAAACAGATGGGGTGCCAGTAATAATGTGGCGCGGGGGAGAGGGGACAAACAACTGGAGAGGTTTGCATGTAGGAGTGGAACCATATGGACGAAAGCCATTCAAAACCGGGATAAGAGGATTTGTACAGTGGGAGAGGATTTGTACAGTGGAGAGGGTTTGGGTAGCTGTGCAAAGGGGCACATCCAGGGCTCAAGTCATGTACACGCAGGAGGACGGAGTCCACCCACTTTTTTCCAAAGGGTGGACTAAACCGCTCCCCCCCTCCCGAATGAGAAACATGAAGGTCCTCTTAATTACGAAAAACAAACTAAGGTGCATGTCCATTTCGGTAGCGCATGTTGCAGGGAAAACAATTGAATGTTCTTGGAGTTAAACATGCACACCTTTTAACGTTTTCAAAAACACTAAAATAGCTTTTCTTGGTTGTGTGTCGATTTTATGAAAGGCAAATGCTGTTAGTCCTGTGCAATTTGGGTGGTTATGCAAAGCCAATCGCATGAAATATATTTCACCATTCTGGCAACGTCACATCCCATGGCGTTTGCTGATGAGGCCCCACTTGGGCCCCTGGGCAAATCCCTTTACACCCCAACAGCAGTCGGGGCTCGAGACTGGTTGCTTGTAGATGCTAGCCAGGACCTTGACCTTCATTACAACTCCGGCTCCAGTCTTACTGGGCACTGGAATGAACAAGTGGCAACCCCAGCAATTATATTTGGGGGCGCAGACCACGACTAATAGTATGAAAAGGGACAGTGCCTACCCTGTCCCCACGCTAGTGACCAGGACAGCAAGCTATCGGGGAAGGGGCAGGGGGAATGGGTGACGAGGGCACTTCAATGACATCTGCCACTGCAAGAGTGCCCAATTCCATTTATGGACTAGAAGCACCTTGCCTCAAAATGCATGTGGGGATTAGAGTAACAAGATTAATTGTACCTGAAGGTGCTGTCCCTGCTGATCGAAGCCCTGCCCCACGTGACCACAGTATGGGAGGCCTCCAAACGGTTCTCGTAAATAGTGGTATCGCCCATTACCTGCCAGTCAAAATAAACCACCACATGAATTCAGAATCATGTCATAGACCAAGCCGCATAATCTTAAACACTATGGTTTTGCTGCATTAAGAAGGCCAATGGGTAAAATGGGGGATACGTGGGAAAGCAGGAAGCCCTCGTCTGTGAGCAACTTTCTGACTGCACATAAGCTAGATCTGGAGGGACAGCGAGAATATGCCCCCTAAATCATATAGCCATTAAGCAAGTGTTACTACAGTCAAATAGACATTAAGGGGGTAGGCGAGCAGCACAGTAACACGTTTATGTCAAACTAGGTGCTAATAAAGGTCGGCAGCAAGTGGAAGAGAACTCTGGTTAGTGAGGGAATGAGGCAAGTCCTAAAAGCCACGCGACCTGAACACATTTGGTGGCGCATAACAGAATAAGCATAGTGTCAGGGACATTTGACACCACCCTGCAGAAGTGTAAGTAGAAAGGAGAACTCATTTGGGGGAAGAGTGGGGGGCATTTTCCACAACTCACCTGTTGCACACCCCCACACGACAGGGGGAACTGGTACACCAAGAAGGCCTCGCTCTGAAAGGAGCGCAGTCCCGGGCATGTACTGCTCACGGTTAGGAGTCGCACATCGGCCAGGTTCAGAGAGGGCACTGTGACATCCGCAGATATGGCAATTGTTGCTTGACCATCAGCGGAGCATTGGCCAGTCACTAACAAAATAAGAAAGTCAGTCCTCTTGCCAACACCACACTATACCGCCGCCACCCTGCATCCTGCAACCCCTAAAGTTACCTGGCAACTACACGCTGTAGACTAGGAGCACCAAACCAAGACCAACGTGCCAGAGGCCTTCCCTTTACCAACTGCGGTAGCTTCACAGGAGACCCCAACACAAGGTAGTAAAGGGCTTTAACCACCCACCTTCATATAGGAAAAGTGTGACTGCTGAATCCCAATTCAGCAAAAACCATCACAACACCCGCCTTGCACAGTCAATTAGCAATATTTACCATGTTCCTACTAACCCCCCCACCTCCCCAAAAGGATAGTACAAGCAGAGGTTATGCAGATGGTACAGCCATGCTACAGGATCCAGTCACAAAGAAATCCCCAGCAGACAGCCTTCCCACTCCTACAGTAGCGGTCATTATGCCAGCACTCCTCGTAGGTCTTGACTATCACTTGTTAAGTGCCAGTACTTGTGGGATGCGCACCTTGAAGGCAGTGGTGCACTGGTTGCGAAAATCCAAAACCAAGTCCACCACACCAAAAGGTTACCTTAACCTGCAGCTAGTGCCCGTACGCTAGGCTTCTTCATCCAACCCCTGTGGTTCAGAACAAGACATCACCACCCCCCGACCCCATCAGCCTATTGCCCACCCAGAGACCTTACTCCTGCTCTGTGCAGATTCATTTGATACCAAGCACCCCACTTCGGCCATTTACTACTGCTCCTCCCAACCCACGTTTTCTCTAGAAATCCCAGCCGCTCTGGCCAACCTCACCACGCACTGCCCATCACTTGCAATCCTGGCTCACCGCAACTAAACCCTTGGTCAACTGAAAAATCAGGTACCCCAATACCCGGGGGGGGGGGTCAGCAAACAATCAGAAAAGGGGGGCACCCGGGGGTTTACTTAATATATTACCAAATAAACTAACTTTCAAGAAGATGCTCAGTTAAAAAATTGTGCAAAAATCACAGCAAACTTATACCGCATGCAAACAACCAATCACAAAAAACAAATATTTTTTTACATGGACAAAAATTCATACGTGAACCACATTGATCTACAGTGCATACAAATTAACTATTTTCATAAGTCCATAAATACACGATTGAACGAGCTTTTAGGGCCAAAATATTATCTCATTGGTCCAAGACCCATATCAAGAGTCTACAATCCCACTGTTTTTAAAGTCCAATGGCTTCTCGGCTCCTCATAGGCCTTCAAACCCAGTCAGCCCTAAAGCAATATCAGAAACTGGAAAGGAACCACCAAAACAAACCTGGTTTTCCAAAGTAGCAGGGCTTGGAAGAGTCTGTGGGGTCATAACAGCACTCCAGTGCTTGGCACACAGCCTGGGTGATCGGGAGACTACCACAGGACAGCCGGTCGACTCTAGCAATGGCAGCACAAGCATCAGGACGGGGGGCATCCATGGCTGGGGATGGAAGGGACAAAGAAGTTCATGATACAGCAACGCCACCCTCTGGTAGGGAACTAGGCCAGCCAAATGCACTGCTGCCCAAGCAAGACTAACAGTGGACTCACCAAACAAGACAGGGCACTTGAGCTGCTGCCAAGATGAATTGTGTTCAGTAGGGAATACTTCAGAGTCCAAGATCATGACATATTCATCATCCTGCAGAAGAGAGCAAAGGGCCAAGCAATCAGGAGCAGCACCCTCTCCAAAAGGGAACATTCGCAAGTTTTAAAACCACAATAGTGCTCCATCCACACTCGTGGTGGCTTTAGAACCGACTAATGCAGGTCAACAAGAGGAACCAGCAACAAACAGTTCCTCATTAAATGGAAGACAGCTTCAAAAGTCAGAGCCTTCCTGTGGTTGTGCAAAACTAGGCATGGTTTCACTTGAATTCCACAAGTTCTGGAACTATACTTCAAAATGGTAAAGAAAACAAGTCCCAGAAGAGAAGGGAACCAGACCCAATGCTTCTCCTGCATGGACTAGGGAAATGAAAAAAATAATAGTTGTACAGACATTGAGTGGGGGTAATTTTGCATGCAACACCCCTCCTGCCCCCCCCCCCCCATTACTCACCTGCTCGCTCACGTAGCACCCTGAATAGTCAGCACCAATGACCATAGACCCATCTGGTCGCCAACTGATCCAAATGCCACAGTCAGTGTCGTTCTGGAGTGGATGAGACAACCCGGACTTATCTAGCAATGACAATCAAGAAAAAAAGAAAAATACATTCTCGTCAGGTCAACAGACGCAGACACGGAACTAGGTCTATGATGCACACTCGTAGAATCCTGCCACGCTACCAGCCAAACAGAGCGGAAGGCAGGGACCACAGATCTACCATAAACACCTCCCCTAACCCGCTGCCCCGTTTTACAGGTCACAAGAACCAGGCAACATGTTCGGTCCTACACCCGGCAAGAGCATTGGTCCTAGAACCCTGCACGAACACCAACAACCCATAAATAACCTATTCCGGATTTTAAAAGGAAGCTTCCAGTCACAAAAGAAAGTTATTCACAAGGTCAGAAACTTTCCCCAGAGACCACTCACCTCTGACTGTCAGTGTATTTTCACGGATCAGGGCAAACTCAGCATGTAAACTATGGGCGCCACACCTTAAGAGGGAGGCGTTGCCAGCAAGGGCCACTTCCTGCAAAGTCCCGGGGACCCCTAACACAAAGCCCAGACTGAGCCACAACACCACGGAGGCTAACGCAGACGACATCTTTACCGCAAATGCCTTCCAAGGCTCACGCCGAGGTATTTATGCACCGAGGGTGGCGTGAGGTCAACGGGGTCTCAATGCCAGGGTCACCAGGTGAAACCCATCACCTCTTAATTAGACCGGCCTCAAGCCTAGGTGACCCCACCCCCTGCTACGCAGGTCTGCCGCACATTCATGCTCTACACTACAGCCACAGTTCCGCCCGCATAGCTGACGTGCCCTCAACTCAGGTGAAACCAATGACCTTTCAATCAGGCATGGCCAAACGTATGCATTTTGAAAAGTCTGATCTTAATTGTCAAGCTCTATCTCACAGGCGAGTTCAATATTGGGTCTGTGATGTTTTGGAAGTCCACGTTTTTTTTCTTAAATCAGTTTGGTTCAATGCACTTTTAATCATGTTCGTCTTGTTTTACAAATACATTTACAAGTACCAGAATTCAAAGTGATATCGGCTAACAGGCAGTGTGCCTCTGTCTTTGCCCCTCGCAACTACTATTGGGTAACTTGACTACGTTGCAGCCTGTCCTAGGGTGCTTCTGTGTCTGAGAATGTGTATGGGCCAATCTGCCTGATGCCCAGTGCTGATCCTGTAGCACTGTCCCTGGGAATTGTGGTCCTTGTAGTTTGTGTAGTTTCCTGAACATCATGATTACAGTGCCGAACTTTTCATGAATGCATATATGCTATCATACGTGTACCCTCCATTATGGTTAAGTTGCTAAACCCGGCTTATAACTTCAGTCTCCATGGACGAATCCTCACCAAATTTAGCAAAAAAAGTATATGGCCCACTCTGAATTTTTATGGAAAGTTTGGTGAGGTTTCATCAAGGGGGGCAAAATTATAGGGGGTCCCAAAATCTTTTTTCCATCGACTGAATGGAAAAAAAACTTTGCTCATGCCTGCAGCCCAAACCGCTGGTCAGATTTTCATCAAATGTGCGGCAGGAGCGGCGGCTTGATGACGTCATGACGCGAAACGCACTATGAGGTCATCAAGTAGCGCATAAATGGCGCGCTTAAATAGAAATCCAAGATGGCGATGGCGCACACACAACATGAGGTGTCAGTGCCACGAGGGCCGAAATCCAGCTCCAGACTATTGCTAATCATGTACAGATTGAATTTTGTTGACATTTACATCAGGGTATGACCCTCTATATTTTCTTTTAGCAATCCCAATTAGGAGGTGCGATGAAATATGTATACAGTCAATACTAACCATCAGGAGGCATTATTTGGAATATGCCATAGTGCTGCTAATCGGGTATAGATCGTTTTTTTTTTACTTAAATGCTGCACTAATATGTGCTGAAACTTATATTAGCTAATTAACTTCTACATTTTGTTTTAGCAATCCCAATTAGGAGGTGCGATGAAATCTTTATACAGTGAATTCTAACCATCAGGAGCAACTTCTTAAATGATTATACCAGTAAACACTATCCTTAAGGGAGACAATGACCACAGGTAAAATTACCTCACTCTACTCTTTGATTTGAATATAGTAATAGAAGGCTTATTTTATAACGATCTAATTAATATATGTATACTATGCAGGTCCAGCGTGCAACTGAACACATTAGTGACACAAGGACAGATATGAGGACTGCGGATGCATGATAGTAGGTAAGAATCCATCCTCAATGGCCAAACTGGAAGGGACCGGAGATCCTAACTTAATTTGCGCAACTATGAGCTCGGAATTCAAGCAAATAATAATGTAGATATCTAATAATTGTAATAGTCCCTTTGTTTTGGTTGCTGTAAAACTGGTGTGGGCAGAGGGTATTTACCAAACCCTAAATTCCCAGACTTTAAATTTAAATGTTAACATAACATCATATGAGTCTTTTTATTACAAACTGTATAAATATGGAAGATAAGTATTTATGTGTCTAAGGCTTTAGATGCAACAAGTCTAATGATGCTCCTTCCTTTTCATTTTTCTTCCCCCCCCCTTCCCCCCCTAGTTCCCTCCCTTTTTGTATACCAGCTAACTATCTTTCCATACAATGGATGGTTCCTAATCAAGAAAGCTGTATTAAATGTATCTATGAGCGAGACTGCTCTGATAAAATTCATGTATCTTTAATCTTTGAAAATGACCTGGACAAAGCCCAGGAGGGTGAAACATTGGAAGTGCTGTCCATTGAGTTACTTTTGGGATTATTTTGCCTATGTGAATGGTTCTTTATCAGTTATGGAACTTTCTTAGATATGCTAATGTTTTTTTTTTCTGCCTACGTGAATGTATGGCTATTTGAATGTTGCTCATCTTAGTAGGTTCGGTTTCTTTGCCTATGTGATTGTGTTTTTTAAGCTATGAGATTCTATCATTCATGTTAATGAAGGACTGTCTAGTTATGGGTTTCTGACTGATGCTCACTTTAGTAGGCTATGACAATTGTGTGCTGTATACATTCCGCTTTCTGTTCTCTTTTGACATAGCCATATATTAAAAACAAACATTAACTCCTTTGGATTGTTTGTTGTTCAATTTAAACAAATATATATTATTTGAGCCTATCAAACTTTGATCCTAAGCGCAGTGCCTGGACCCTTCTTCTCATACGGTTCTACACATAAGTTGGTTGTAGTGTTACAGCCTCCAGACTCCTGCTGCTCTGGTGGATGCCCTTTTGAAATTGTTCTTTGCATGGCATAAAATACTTTATTTTAAGGGAGCACAGTGTCTCGTACCTTAGCACTTCATTGTTCAAACTTATCTGACTGCATATGTGTTTTCGTATAACTTGTACGTTGTCATTGATGGCCTAAAGTACATTCCAACTCCCAGAGAGGGTTGAAGGATTTGTATTCAGTTGTTAGTCATTGTGATGACATCACATGTGAAATACATTTTGGTGAAAAGCCCCTACGAGGAGTTGTGCTTATATTGTTGGTAACAAGATGTCAGGCGTGATCGGGAGACCTACCATGAACTACTTAATCTATTAAAGAATGTACTCATCTAAAATCATTGTATCGTAGTGTTGTTGTTAATACAGAAACCTAATCATCTATAAACATAGGCTATGACTGCAGCATGCACCATAGAAGTAAACTATTTATAATCTTATAATTTTGGATAGTACAATAATGAATGCTACCTTATCAGAGTTTTGAGTCATGTTAAACATGTAATAACTAGCTAACAATTCAAGACTTACAACACTTGTGCTGGTACAAACAGTACATATGAATACCCACAATGCATGTAAATCAGAGGCACATACAGGGAAATTAAAGTAAGGAAGAAAGAAACAGCATCATCAGGAAATGTTAATGACATTAAAGTTTATCTTCATGTATACAAATTAATTGTGTGTTTTGAGGCCTGCTCATTTTCCCATGTATATGCACCATGCGCTGAGACCAAACCTTAAGGAAAGTACTTAAAGAACATATGACAAGGTTAACGTCTATATCTAGCATCTTCTTCAATTTTAATATTCTGACTGTCAGTGAACAAAACCACCTGGCCTATATATGTCAGTGAACAAAAACAAGTGGCCCAGATATGTGATGTCATCAGTGATATCATAAATGACATTTGTGATGTCATCTTTGATGTCCTAGGTGTTAATCTTAGCAGTGCACGTTGGTGGCGCGAGTTATGGTTGCTTGGCCTACCATGACTGGTGAATTTCTGGGGGTTTTCGGTTTTACTTGTAACCATAACGTCCCTTTAACAAAGGTTTTTCATTGAATTTCATAGGTTTTTATTAGTCCAACTTAACCATAACGTCCCTTTAACAAAGTTTTTTCAGTGAATATATATATATATATATATTCACTGAAAAAACTTATATATTCAGTAAAAAAAACATGGTTAAGAGAGAATTAAGGTGATTGCTGAATTTCAGGTGTTCTGTTGTGTTAAATACAATCACATTTCCAGCAAATTCACCTTAATTAGGTGCCTCCTGTTGGTCAACAAACACCTATTGCCCCCTGTCCAGTACAAACCTTTCTAACTTCTTATTCCTGCGATCATTTCAAAGTAATCATTTCCAATAACAGAAATTTGTGTGTTAGAGTGGTAGTTTGCCGATTCCTGTGGTCCCCCCATCTTTTATCCAGGTCCCCTCATTCCACTCAATTGCTTTTTCCACTCTCTAACCCTCTCCGATTATTTTCTATCACTCATCGCTTCACGTCACACACATTGTTTTCTGAGCGCATCTTGTGATGTTGCCACTGTAATCTCTTGAGATTCATGCGATCTTCGTCTGAAATAACAGCATTTTTCCACCCATAACTGGCAATTCAGCCCACCCCCAAATCCCCAACTTCCCATTGTCTTCTTTACCACTCCGACCTCTAGCGTGATGTGATTGCTATTGCTATTTATATAGCACCTACAGCCAGGAAATCTTGGTGCTGCCGTTCAAAACAATCAGTGTTCCCCTAGGTGTGGCTACATAAACAGAAGGGTTTTGAGTCTCTTTCTGATGTTGAGAATGTTATTAGACTCTGTAAGGTTGTGGGGATATGAGAAACCAGGAATGATACGTGGACACAGGGGACTCATGGTATTGGTTGAAGACTTTTATTAAACAAGAAAGGGGTTTGAAGATGCCTCACTGTCCCTAATATAAGAGGTATTTCCCTACCTCAACCAAAAGTAAGGGTCTGTCCTGTGTCAAGATGTCCAAAGCAAAAATGTCCTCTGTCCAAAATCCTATCCTAGCCCTCGCATTCTAAAACTAACTCTAAGGTGCTAAGGATATTGTCCCTGGTTTGAAAACTGAACAAATGTTCAAGTTCAACAAAAAGTTATAATCCAACACACTTTCAAAATGGATAATGTTCACAGTTCCTGGGAATGACTCCCTTCCCCAGGTTTCTCTCCTCCAAAACAGAAGTTCCAAAGAATAAGTATGTTCTTTAAGACCCAAGAGAATGCCTCTCTCCTCTTGGTGTTACAATCCACTCCAGGGGAAATAACTCCCTTCCCAAATTCTTTTACAAAAACACTGTAATTCAAAACCCCAAAGGGCATGACTCCTCCCTGGAATTCTCTATTCAAAGTAACACTATTTGGGTGCAGGTCCCAGGCTCGCAACACACCTGGTATGCTCTCTCATGAAGCTCATTTACACAATTTGGGTGTGGATCCCAGACTTGCCAGATACCTGGTATACTCTCGTGCCAGACTCTCTTTAGATTTCCAAACACCTGGTATACTTCCTTGCTGGGATCTCTCTTTATTTTGGCATTTCTCGTACTCACACAGTTCCAATATTCAGTACTACTTTTGTCAAAGTGCCGGGTCTTGAACCCTCTTTCATTCACTTTCTTTTCATTCACTTTCCTTATGTGTCCCAGTAACCCAACTTCCTTGCTCGGGGTCACCTGACGCATTTACCTGGCACTTATCTGTACTTCGTGGAGCTGCCAAAGTGCCACAGTGACCCAGCTTCCCTTCCCAGGGCTTACTGGCTTTCTCTGGCGTTTTTTGGGACTCTCGCAGCAAACCCATGGAAGCGCCACAGTGTCCCACCTCCACTTCCCAGGCTTACTGGCTTCGTCTGACGGCTCCCATGTCCCTCACGGCTCCTGCCTCACTCCTGAGCACTTCTCTGTGTTCGGGCCGCGCAGGCACTGCTCCTCAGTTCCTGCGATCGCCACTGAGGTCCTCTTCTCTTTCTGCTTAAATCCCAGCATGGCAACCAGCTCCTGCAGTCCTTCTTCTCTCGCAGTCTCCCCGCTCATCTGTAGGCTACTCAGCTGTTCCCTCTTCAAACTCCTGCTTCCTCGAAGGAAGTTGCTTGGAACAATCAGCTTCCTCCATACACTAGACTGCTTCTTATGATTCTGCTCAGTATTCATCATTACTCAGCCCCTCTTCCTCATCTCCATTTTTATTATTCTGTTAGTTGCAGAATAGTAAGGGATACTATCAATGGGCTTTAAGGGTTGTTGAAGGGGGGGGAGATTGCAATATGGCATTAAGGCATGAGGAATACAAGGGGTATCGCTAAAAGGGAAAGGGGGCTACCATATCTCATCTGATGATGGCGTGCTCCCATCCTGAGGGTCGCCTCCCGTCATGCGATCCTCCCTCAAATATCCACCTCCAGGATCAGGATCAGGTAGCAGCTGCCGTCCCATGCCTACACGAGGAGAGGCTTCCTTCGGAAAAGGAGTGATGACATCATCAGATCGCCTAATGTCGCTGGTTGTTTCAGCATCTATTGGGAAACGGGAAAGAAAATCTACATTTCCCTGATCTCTTCCTTTTCAATGTTCTACCATGAAGCAAAGGGCTGCATATCTAGGAACCAGCATATTTCTTGTGCATTGGTGTCTTTATGAAGGCTAATCCAAGTTCATGGTGAATGATCGGTGACCAGTCTAAACTTTCTGCCAGTGAGATAGTATTTTAAGTATGAAACTGCCCATACTATAGCTAAGACCACAAGCTCAATTGTGGCACAGTTATTTTCCCTGGGATGTCATTTTCAACTAACGAAATAAATCGGATGCTCGATGCCATCATGATTTTAGGAAAAAACAGTCCCAGACCCAAAATGTGAGTCATGTGTAAGTTAAATTCTTTGTTAAAATCAGCCTCTTTTAATACAGGCCCATTGCACAAAATGTGTTTGTCAAAACAGTGTTAGTTTTGTGGACTCCATTTGACATTTTTGTTGGTTCTGTATTTTTAAGCTTATCAGTGAGGCAAGAGGTAATAGAGGAATAACAATACTGTTAGGAACTGTCATCACCGGCTTGGCTCAGAAAATGAACGCTTCCTGTGTCACTGTGGATGTGATGGAAGGGCTTACTACCGTTCTAAGATGGCCTCCGCGTATCACCTTGCCACGTGATGACATCAGGACCCAAGATGGCTTTGCGCTGCTACAGTTCGGAATGACTACAAGAGTCAAAGGAGACTGGTAACTGGCGGGTCACAATCTTGCTTCTTTCTCGTTGCCACAACACTGTTTTCCTTCTTTGCTTCCCAGCCCTGGTCCTTCTATGTGCTATTCCCAAACCCTTCATTGCTTCCTGGCAAATGCTTCTTGTTTGCATACTCACTCCTGACTCTCTCTCTCTGGCGATCCTCCTCTCGAGTGCTACCATTACTTCATCTCCTCTCAAGTGCTACCATTATTGCATCTATTACCATGCTCCTTGGACTCCCAAGATCCTGTACTCCTGAGTTGCATATGCACAATTTCTTTTCCCAGGACTGGGTTTTTCCTCAACTTTGGACTTGCCCTCTCACGGTAGCCCTCTGGCCTACCTGTGTTTTTTTTCAGGCAACGGGTGTTAGGAAAGGTTTCCATTTATTGGTAATTTTCCCTGCAGTTGTGAACCCCCCCAACATTATGCTTTTGTCTGACCATCCTAGCCTGACGTTTTGCAATGGAGCCCAGCATTCTGCTGTACTGGGCTTTTGCTCATCTTGTTATGACATGCCCTTCAGACTGTCAGTACTGGGAGACTGTTTCCCTTAGTTTTTCACTCTGTTGCCATTTCTTGGGAACATTTTATCAGTGCAAAATGTACCTTCCAGTACAGTGCGCTGTGGTCTATTTTTCATATTTAAGACCCTAGACACAATTGAAGGATTTTTGGTGAGTGTACAAGTGTGTCCAGGACAGAGCAGTGGCAGCAGTTACTTTTCAAGTATGTTTGACTCTTTTCTATGGTCCAAACCGCGTTTAACGCATTTGGCCCAGGACAGTGGCCAGTGCCTAAAATGGTCATGCCACGAGGTCCTTTGTTCTGTCCATTAGCCATTTTGTCCCTTTGCCTTCCCCGGGATCGAGCAGAACTGGACAATTCCTTATTTGGTCATGCAGACCCCCTCGCAAACAGAAGATTTTGCAGGTGTCTGCATGCCTTGTATGTGTGCGCCTATGATGAGGGCTGGAGCTGTCTAGTTCCAATACACATCCTGGGTGCCGGATGTCTGGTGTGCTGGGATGAATTGGACCACCTTGGTCCATGATTGGTTCACATCTGGGATGGTTGAATTTGGGCAGATCTCCTATTGGTTTCTCTTTGTTTAGGCGCAAAGGAGACTTTGGATAAGAGAAGGCACTCTATACCCATTCCAGGTCGAGCTACTGAGTTCACACTGAACTTAGTAAAGGAACCATGTATCTTGAACCGAAGAAGCAGATCTGTGGAACCGCTGGTGACCCACTGGAAGGTTTGCCACTCTGACCCCACTGTTGTCTCGTCGGAGCCCCTGTTTCTCATTGATCACAGAAGGCCTGCAAGGGCGCTTCAACCTGTTGGAGTAGTGGGACTAACTAATCTCGGCACCTCCTGCTTAACCTGCAAACAAGTCTTTTCGGAGGTTTTCCTGGACCGTGCAGTGAAATGACCAGCTCTTACTGGACCTTTGCCTTGGAACCACTGCCATCTCAAGTTTCGACCTGAGACTTTGGGAACCGTAATCTCTTGGTAGATGGCACTCTCCCGTCAAGTTTCATAGACCTAGCATTCCTAGGTCTGGAATTAGGAGAGTCCGGCTGAACCCAAACATATGCGGTACCCGTGGCGCCCTGCTGTGGTGATGAGCTTCGTGGGTGCTTTGCTGCTGTGCCCCCGTGCCCTAAAATGAGCTGAGTGGAACTGGCCTGATCCCTTCACCAGAAGTGAAGAAATCACCACTGTCCCACCACGCACTGTGGTCCCGGAACGCAGCGCCTTAAAGCCGGAGGGATGCGCAACTGCTGGACTCGAACCTGCAAGTGAACTGAACTTGACTGACAAAGTTTGGTCCAAAGTGCATTGAGGGTCGGTGAGTATGTGCATCACTTACCAGTGGCCCCTGGCGCATCTATAGACGTCTACACACAAGTGTCCCCCAAGAGCTACTCTCCTTTGTTAGGGTAGCTTGTGCTACCATCCTATTCCCGAATCCTGGAAATAGATTTAGACCCTTGTGGAGACCCTCCTTGAATAGTGGAACTCTATTCTTCATCACCTTACCCCCTTCCTGCAACACTACAGCCCCTTGAAAAGACCCCTTGTGTACTTTAATGCATGATCGAGTGCTGCTTTGCTGAAGGTACTTTTGAGCACAAGGCTCCACACTTCATAGGGATTGGACTGCCTGTTAGTTAGGGTTGAGACTCTTGAAGAATTGCCTAAAGTATATTTACCCTCTTCTGTTACAGGTTGTGGGTCTGACCTTGGTTAATGTTCCTTTAGGCCAATAGTTACTGTATATATGTTTCCTAGTATAGTGTTGTGTTAGTATTGTTAATATTGCTATGGTTTCACCTTGTTTTTGATTTAAAAGGCCTTTTAATAAATGTATATGTATTTTTGATATATACACCTGACTGAGAGTAATTTGTGTTGTTGTTTACTGCGTGTGCTCATTGTGGACTTTTGATGACCTCCACCCCTCATGAGACCTAGTCTTGACCGCCGCCAATCCTACCTTGATTGATCCAAGAAAATAGGCTGGCCTTTTGAACCTCTACCCACCAGGTCAGAGTTCAGAAATCCACCTTAACAGCGGGGTGGCTACTTGGGGTCACAGTCCTTACCTCTCTGATCCCAAGCCACACAAATCTCCAAAGGTAAGGCCTGTTGCTAACAAATACCCAACCAACCCTAAAAAGGGTCTCAAATCTTTCTTTTTTTGGGGTACTGGGGTTTCTTGCACAGCCTTCACCTTTTCACTTTGGGGTTGAACAAGTCCATTTCTCACAAAGATACTGAGATACTTGACTGTTGACTATGCCAAATGGCACTTTTCCGAGTTTGCGGTAAGGCCAGCCTTTCTCAGGGCTCAGATGACTAAACAGAGATGGTGCAAATGTACTTTCTATTGTAGAGGAGGAGCCAAATGCCTCTACTGAAATCCAGCCCCTATTTTGCCTTTATGTTGGAGCTGGAAATTGTAACATGCACAATGCCGATAATGGTACCTATCCCACGAAGGATCCTCGAAACAAGGTATCCATTGAGAAAGCCCTATATGATGTACCCGCACAGTCTCTTAAAGGAGGTTCCTGAAGAGGTGTAAAGATGAATGAAAGAGGAGGTTAGTGACATCACATGAAGCCAAGACGACGCGCCAAGAGGAGATGCCAAGAGAAAAGGCGAATGATCTTATAGAATCTGATGATGAAATAAAGAGTCGAGTAACATTTCATGTGCAGAATGAAGATCGCAAGTGCGTTTAAAACTGAAGAAGATATAAGTTGCTTTATAAACTGTACAGATACTGCAACGTAAGTAGACTAAGTGACCATCAAGGCTGGCTATACGTAGTGTATAGACTGCAGGCGGTGCCGCCAATAAATGTGTGTAGAACCTGGATGTTCCACATCGCATTTTAGCAAACCAGGACCTCAGTTGAAAAAAGGCTGAAAGTGTGGCACAGCAGAGAAAAATGGCTGAAAATTGAGGAAGAATCGAGAAGGCTTGTCTGGCCCACTGTCAAGGTTTGAGGCAGCCAAGAAACTGGTTATCCATTTGAGAAGATACAATGAACGTGAGAAGCGGGGCAAGCTCCTGTTGAGTTGCAATGGAAAAACACTGAGTGCCAAGTTTTATTCATTTAATAGTATTAAATGCAAAGAAAGAGCTACAACATGGTCTCCTGTCACATGGGGTAGATGGAGATAGACTTTGGGCAAGCTACTTCAAGACTGAAGATAAGAATGTGCTCACACTCCCTTCTATTCTCCGGCGCAGTGATACTTTGCAAGGCCGAGTTCAAAGACAATTCAAATGGCAGACAGCAGGAGTGATGATGGATGATGGGTTAATTCGGTGGGGAGTCATGGTCAAGTCCACCCACAACCACCTGGGGTACCAGCTTGAGTGCTGCTAGCGAGTGGAATATTCCAGAAGGGTACAAGTGTGCCAACCAATTATAGATGGCCACATAGCAAAGAGCCCTTTAGTTTGAGAGCCAATGAAATGTTGTGTATTTGATGACAGTGAAGATGACTTGCACTAGGGGTGGGCATAGTTGTCCACCTGACTATAGAGACCCAATCACAATCCTATCCCCCATAAAAAGTATATCTAGATGTTCCCCGTAGACCAACCACAATCCCAGATAAGTTTTCTTAGTTTGCCACGTATTATGACGTCAATGATGACGAGTTTTAGCTATAAAAGTACTCCCTGTTTTAGACAATTGACAATAAAAAAACTGTTTTGCCAACTTCCTGAGTTGGTCTTATTAATGGTGTAAGAGTAAATTCTGCACCCACATCCATCCAATAAAATGTTACCTCCTTAAAAGGATTAATAGGGCCTATGGGTTCACTATGTCCTACTATGAATGATTATATCATCAATATAAGCCCCACAGAAAGAGGAATACGGGCGCAAGACTTGGTCCATTAACCTTTAAAATGTGGCTAGTGCCCCGTGAAGTCCAAAGGGTAATGCTTTAAATTGGAATAGTTCAATAGGGGTGGAGAAGGCTGTTTTCTCCTTGTCCTCTGGGTTAACGGGGCCCTTGCCAGTAACCTTTCATCTGATCAATTGTGGAGAGGAAAACGGTGACTCCCAATCGATCAATCAGATCATCGATCCTTGGCAAAGGATAACTGTTGAATTGGGATACAGCGTTTAGCTTCCTGATATCAATACAGAATCTCCATGATTGATCTGGCGTGGCAACACGTGCTATCAGAGTGGACCAAGGACTCTGAGATGGTTCAATGATATGATAATTCAACATCTTCTCCATTTCCTGTCTGACTAGCTCTTGTCTTGCTTCAGGTAGCCAATATTGTTTTAAATGGACAACCTTCACTGGAGCTGTACGGATGTAGTGAAAAACCCCTTTCACTCTACCTGTTTTTTTTCCAAAGAAATCTGGAAACTGTTCCAATTTATCTTGTAGATCTTGTTTCTGAGTCTAGGGTAGTGTCATGACCCTTGCACCTGGCCCTCACTGGCAAGTCAGCCTTCCCGTTAGGGCCAGGTCAAAGGCCTTAAAACCTCATCCAAGTCTCTCTTGGAGTCAGTCCTGGCGCCTTTGGCGCCAGGCCCATAACCATCATGAAGACCAACATTAGAATGTGACTATTTACTTGGGGGGGTTCAGCCAACATGGAGGCACACACATAGCTCAGTTACAAGGAACTGAGCTATGCGGTCTAGTCTTTTGGGTGTGGCAGGCCTGGGACTACTTTACCTGGACTACTTTGGGTGCGGCAGGCCTGGGACTATTTTAACTGGACTACTTTACCTGAGACTATTTAAACCACACCCAAACAGCAGAACATGCTTTGCGTTATTCTGCTGTGGGCAGCATAACGCTCACCGTGTCCAGTTATTTGATGACAGCTTACCTGAAACCAGGGACCTGCAGAGAGAGAAAGAACTCTACGAAACTTACCTGGAACATTATCCTGTCTTCAATCCATTGCTGACTTCAGTTCCACTCACCTGAAGGTACGAACTGCATCATCCGGCACCGCATGCATCCTGGAATACCATAACCTGGAAAGAGGAGACAGAAAGACAGTATTAGTAAGAGTTTACTAACGTTTCCTCCGGAATGAAGAAAGCCACACAATTCTTACCTGGGTAGTCATCTCCTGGTCAGTATCATTGCTGGAACATTACAGCGCTCGGCGAGGAACATCGCAACCTGCAAGGAGAGAAAAGATACAGGTTAGCAATATGAAAGGCAAAACAGTGCCGCTCATCGCGCATTTCTCACCGGACAGCATTGCGCACACTGCGCTTTCGCCTACTGGCCCATGCTCATCTTCAAACTGCATGACAACACCAAAATACCTTTCCATACCTAAAAGGAAAGAAGCAAGACATTATTCGAACTAAGAGGAACATAAGAACTGCATATGAAGACTGTAAAGCTGCAAACCTACGGAGTCGCAGCAGGCCTGGATTCCCACAGGGGAGCTTGCACCAGTGAAGTAACTTGGTCGCTGCTCGCCCCCCACCTCTACACGCCTCTGCCACGAGGAGCATGACGGAGAATCCACCTTTTACAATATTAAGGTGAGGAGAAGGCCCAAAGGGGAGGAAGGAGTTGAGGCCAAGGGAGGTGGGAAAACAAAGACAATCTGGTATTGAATCCAGCTCTCCTATATTGCAGACCCATCTTTAACCAGAGGCCTTACCAAGGGACCGGGAGAGGGTTCGAGTGTGCAAATCATCCAACCAGGGCTGGGTGGCGTCCCCTTGGATACCAGGTGAGCGTAACAGGTAGGTGGGAATGAATCAAAGTATCTTTATCTGACTCCTCGCTTAAGAGACAAGTCAGTACCACTGTTGTGGTTTCTACAGGGTCCTCTCTCCATTCCTTATGGAGGTTTATATGATAGATTTGGGTCCTGATTCGTCTATCTAAATGGAAAACTTGATAGTTGTATGGCCTTGTTTGTTCAATCACCTCATAGGGTCCATACCATTTGGACAACATCTTGTTTTCAGATGTTGGCAGGAGAAAGATAACTTTCTGTCCAATAGAAAAAGAACTAAGTCATTTTTTTGTTGTTTTTTAAATCATAAGAGGTCTTCTGGTTTTCTTGGGTTTTGTCTAAGTGGCCTTGAAATATCATTCTCACAGTGGTCACGTGTTCTTTTAAACATTGAGCCATTTATGAGAGTGGTAAAAGGGCTGCCCACCTCTCCTCCCATGTCGCCCTTAGTATGTAAAGGACATCTCTACCATATAGTAATTTAAATGGTGAAGTTGAGGATTATGGTGTTTTCCGGATGGCAAAAAAGATCCATGGTATCATAATTTTTGCCATTTGCCTCAACCAATTTTTGAATGACATATTCATGGGTTTTGTAGAAACATTCCATCAGTCCATTGGTTTGTGGGTGGTAGACAGAGGTCCTAGGAGTTTTAATGTGTAGGATCTCTCGCACCTCTGCCATTAACTGACTCATGAAGGTGGTCTCTTGATCCGTTAGGATCTCCTTTGGGAAACCAACTTGTGAAATAAATGGGGTGAGGTGCTTCAGAATCTGATGGGACGTATTATTGTGTAGTGGGAAGCCTTTGGGTATCGAGTAGCATAATCTACAATTACTAAAATGTAACCATTCCCCAACCTCAATGGCTCACACAGCCCCCACTATGTCCATACCTATGCAGGAAAAGGGCACATCAATAATAGGCAAAGGATGAAGCATAGCTGGAGGAGGTATTTGAGAACTAGTCTTTGACACAAAGCACAGGTTGATATGAAGTTCTTCAGATCAGCATAGATTCCAGGCCAATGAAATCAGCTTTTTACATGCACCTGTTTCTTGACTGTCCCCAAGTGGGTAACTGTTAAGTGGGAGTGGGCAATTTCCAATACCATCCTCTTGTGACTTTTATCTACTATAATGTTAGATCTAGGAGAGCCATCAGGGCTAAGATCCATGTATACAGTAGCCCATGTCTTAGAAAGAAGAATGGTCCCCCTTTCTTGTCTTCCATCCTCCTCAATTATTACATGTAAAAAGGCTTTTGCTGGCAGGGGGTCGGCAAATGCTAAATCAGGAAGGATCTCAGCTTCCTCCCCAAGAGTTTGTGGCTCTATTGTTTCAGATATTAGTTGGGGATCTTCATCGTCTTCTCCAAAGCCTTTTCTCTCTCTCTGTTTGATCTATTTCGTTGATTTCCTCCATTTGGGGAAACAAAGATCTCTCCAAGATCCCCTGAACTATTTTCTCTCCCGCCTCTATTTGGTATGCCTCTTCCTACTGTTTCGAATCAAGATTTTCACATCACCTCTATAGTCAGGATCTATGATGCCCGCTAGGATGTCTAGACCTTGTCGCCATGCTAGACCAGACTTAGAGGCTAACCTGAGGTAAGTGCATGGTGGGTACTATAACCAAGTCAGTGGGTATTAAAATTCAGACTCCAGGTTGCCCCAACTCTCCCCTGCTACTCTATAGGTCGAATCCAATAGAATATTCTTTAGCTACTGACGGATCAGAAGCTCAGTGACTAAGCTTTTCAAATCTCAGGTTTCCCAAGTTTGTGTCAACTGAACCCAATCCCACTCTGACACCATATTAGGCACCAAGAATGAGACGCGGACAACGAGGACTCATGGTATTGGTCAAATACTTTTATTAAACAATAAAGGGAATGGAAAATGCCTCACTATCCCTAATCTTGGAGATATGTCCCTACCTCAACCAAAACTAAGGGTGACCTGTGTAAAGATGTCCAAAGCAAATATGTCCTGTGTTTGTAAGCCAGTCCTAGCCATTGCATTCTAAAACTAACTTTAAGGAGCTACGGGTATTGTCTCTGGTTTGAAAAGCGC
Organism: Ambystoma mexicanum; assembly: GCF_040938575.1. Classification (NCBI taxonomy): domain Eukaryota; kingdom Metazoa; phylum Chordata; class Amphibia; order Caudata; family Ambystomatidae; genus Ambystoma; species Ambystoma mexicanum. The sequence continues at coordinate 376,433,379 of NC_090926.1, read as the reverse complement.
ACAAATGTTCAAGTTCAACAAAAAGATATAATTCAAAACACATTCAAAATGGATAATGTTCACAGTTCCAGGGAATGGCTCCCTTCCCCAGGTTCCTCTCCACCAAAACAAAAGTTCCAAAGATTAAGCAAGTTCTTTAAAGCCCAAGAGGATGCCTCTCTCCTCTTGGAGTTACAATCCACTCCAGGGGAAATGACTCCCTTCCCAAAGTCTTTACCAAAAACACTGTAATTCAAAATCCCAAAGGCATGACTCTTCCTTGGGAATCTCTTTTCAAAGTAACACAATTTGGGTGTGGGTCCCAGACTTGTAATACACCTGATATACTTTCTTGCCAGGCTCTCTCATGTAGCTCCTTTACACAATATAGGTGCAGGTCCCAGACTCACCAGACACCTAGCATTCTCCCCTGTCAGACTCTCTCTTTAGATGTCCAAACACCTGGTATACTTCCCTGCTAGGTTCTCTTTGTTTTGGTATTTCTTGTACTCCCACAGTTCCAATATGCAGTACTATTGTCAAAGTGTCAGGTCTTGAACACTCTTTCATTCACTTTCTTTGTTATATGTCTAAGTGACCCAACCTCCTTGCTCGCTGTAACCTGACTCATGTACCTGGCATTTATTGGTACTTTGTGGATCTGCTGATGCGCCCCGGTGACCCAGCTTCCCTTCCCAGGTGTCATGATCACCTCAAGGATCAGGGGTTCATTGTGCAGACATGCAGGGACTGAATGGTTAGCAGCATTGCGTGTCAGGCATTCCTCTCATTCATCCTTGTTTGAATACACAGTGGGCCCGCATAGAGCTTAATGGTAGAAGGTTTCCACCAATATGGCCGCCTAGTGGGTTACGGGCAGAATAACTTGAAGGAACTAGTAGCTGGGATTGGAGGACTATATAAGCCTTAGCTCGCTCTTCGCGTTGACTGGATGGATATTTGTGGTTGCTTTGAGGATCAAAGACTGTCTGGGGACGGTACGGGGGAGAAGAAATGTAAACATTGAAGTGCTGGTTTGGGTCAAAAATTGACATAGGGTTGTCGCAGAGTCTGTGGTCTTTAGTGTCTGCAGCCAATACAGACATGAATATAATAGAAGACTGATTGCTACATTTGCAAAACAATGTACTCCAGTCGTGTTGCTGTATTTAAATAGACCAGAGAATGTCCTCACTGCTTCATTTGAAAGTTCTGCATTTGTTTTTTTTTGTTGCTGGGATTGTGGGGAGATCTGCTTGTGCAAGTTGTCTTTTGGTTTTCTTTTTCGAGGTACAGGGTACATATCAATATGTGAAGTGTACAGTGCATGCAGTCTGGTGTATACTAGGATGCAAGGAATGTCAGCATTGGCTTTGCATCAAAGTTAACTAAAAATAGACCAGTGAGTGTACGAAGGCGTGAAAGTGCTTTATAACACATACCTTCTTTGAAGACTGTGCTGCCAACGGCAACAACTGCGTGGTAGAGGTTAGACCATGTGACTTGTGAATAGTAACGTATATGCAAGAGACAGAAAGAATTGTTCTTGGAATAGATACATATCTGTGAAAAGAAGGAAATGGACTGTTGTGCAGGTGATTTTTTAGTTTCCCCAAGTTTTTCAAAACTGATGTTGACAAACTGGATATGGTTTTTGTTGTTACGCTCACCTGTTCTCTGCGGGGACATTGGGGCACGATTGGAGCCCTCCTTGGCTGGACTCCCCTGGCTCGAGCTTCTCCCTCGACTGCGGTGGTGTGGGCTGCTCGGGTTGCTGGTTATACCCCCGAGAGAAGGTAGGCAGCAATGAGAATGCTGCGGTGGAACTGCAATTGCCCTAGAACCCTTCGCGCCAGAATGAGATGAGCATGCATTTTCCCATATGACCTCAACTGTGGTTTTGTAAGGATAAGCTCTGTCCTGCTTTCTCTCAGCAGGGGCGCCGTAAGTAGACCAAGTTACGTCGCTGGTCCTTGTGCGTGGTGGTCCAGACCGGCTTCGACCAATCCCGCCTTGGAGGTACGTTTTTTTGTGGCAGTGATTATTGTTCGTATCCTTTTGTGTTGATTTTTCCAGTGATTATTGTCTGTAACGTGGTAATGTCCCTTCTTTTCCCGTTTAGGTATGAAGATGGCCCGCGGAGTGATGGAAGAGAGTTCAAAACTGAGCCAACAGGGATTTAGAAGACCCCACTAGAAAGGTGAGTTGGGTTTCCGGATAATGCGCAAGGTTTGTAGGTTGCACTGCTAAGCTTTGAAAGTTTATGCAGTTGCTAACCTTGTGTTTTCTGTCTCCCTTGCAGGTTCCACCTGACAGCGCTTGATGCCATAATCCGCGAAGATGCTGAGCCGGCGGGTGTCTCCAATGATGTCGGGCGTCCGGAACAGGTAAGAATGCAAGGGGCTGAAAGATTTGGATCAGCAGAGACAGGTAAGGTGCAATCAAGTAAGCAGTGCTTCGAGCGATGGCGTGGCTGTCTCAGGTATGATGCACGCAGTAGCTGCAGAGTTGGGATCGAGTTCGCAGAGCTTCCGGCAATGGCGTGGCTGAACTCGGGTATGCTGTGCGCAGTTGCAGGATGGGGTTCTGGAGACTGAAGATAAGCATGCAGAACTGGAAACAGGTAAGCATCTGCAGACTAACGCAAAGCACCAGCACGCGGGTGGGGCTGGCTTATATAGTCTGGCCCCAGCCACTCCCCTCAGCCCTGCCCTCTGGCCCCACCTTACTACTCCCTCAGACATCTGCACATGCTCCCAATATTTGCGGATGGGTGTGCCCGGCCTGGATGCATGTGCCTCAGGCACACTGTGTGCAGGGCACACTTTGAGATGAGCCTGGGGCAACAGGTGCTAGGACCGGGGCCATTGGGACCCTGTGGGATATAATGGCCCTTGACCAGCGGCCATGACAGCACTCCCCCTCACGGCCCCTCTCACGGTTGTCCTTCCTCCTGGTCCCGGTTTGGTGGGATTGTCCTGGTGAAATTGTTTGATTAGTCGCAGAGCATGGACAAATACAGCTAGTTCCCAAGTGCGGTCCTGAGGCCCGTAGCCCTTCCAATCTATCAAATAGTATAGTTTTGAGCATACCTTCTTGGAGTCCAGAATACTCTTAACCTCGTATTCAGATTCACCTGCGATGATCTCTGGTTCTGGTGGTGTTGAAATCTGAGTGCCCAGTTTCACTGGTTTTAGAAGAGAGACATGAAAAACTGGGTGGATTTGCATGTTGGTTGGTAAATCTAGTTTCATGGCCGCAGGGTTAATAATAGCTCTAATGGGATAAGGTCTGAGATATCTTGGACGGAATGCCTGGGGTCCCTTTAATGGAATGTTCTTGGACGCCAACCATACCCTCTCCCCAACGTGATATTGCGGGGCTTCTCTTCTATGTCTGTCTACAAATTTCTTTTGTTGTTCCTCGGTTTAAGTTTTTGGTAGCTTCTTTAAGAGACTGAGTAACAATTTTATGCAAAGAAGTGATCGCTGGCATTTATAATTTGTCAAGCGGGTCAAAAGAGGATGTTCTAAGGTGCCGACCATTCATTGTGTAGAATGGGGTCTGTCCAGTGCTAGTATGGATAGTGTTGTTGTATGCGAATTCGCTTAACCAGAGAATATTGTTCCATGACCCTTCCGTTTGCTGTAGCATACATCTCAGGTACTGTTCGAGAGTCAGATTGGTCCTTTCCATTTGACCATCGGTTTTGAGGATGGTGACTCGTGGATAGACGAAGGTTGATTTGGGCTAGCTTACAGCACCTCCTCCAAAAGGCTGAGACGAAACAAGTTCAACGGTCAGAAATTAATACAGATGGAAAACCATGTAATTTTACAATTTGTTCTAGGAATACTCTGGCCAGAGTAGTAGAAGTAGGAAGTCCCTTTAGTGGAATAAAATGTGCCATTTTGGAGAATAGGTCTAAGAGGACCAGTATTGTATTAAATCCATCGCAGGGTGGGAGGTCGGTAATGAAGTCCAAAGACAACGTATGCCATTGTGTCGGCAGTACTTCTAATGGTTGCAACAACCCTGCAGGACTTAATTTCTGGGATTTGCTTTGTGTGCAGACTCTACAAGTTGTGATGAACTGGGCAACATCTTTTCTCCAGATGGGCCACCAATAGTTTTTATGGATCTTGGCTCGTGTCTTCGCGATTACAGCGTGTCCTTCTACCAATGACTCGTGATAGTTTGCTGTTATCTTGGTTTGCATTTCCTTGTCTTGGATACAAAGTCTTCCTTGAAAGAATGGTAAGTTATCTTTGATGGAGTATTGGTCCCCCCTACTCAGCCATTCCTTCTTGGCTGTCGGATCCATCTGCACTTGGAAATCAGTCTTCAAGTCTTCCCAACATGTAGTTGCTGCAATTTGATTTTGAATCCGTTCCCTGGGAATGATGGCTACTGGTTCAGATGGATTAAAGGTGTATTTGTCCCCTCCCATACGTGATAAGGCGTCTGCCTTTCCGTTACGCACTCCAGGCCTGTAAGTTATAATGAAGTCGTATTCGGCAAAGAAAAGAGCCCAGCGAAGTTGACTGAAAGATTGAGGCTTAGCTGTTTTTAAATATTGCAGGTTTTGATGGTCTGTGATAACAGTGACCGTGTGTCTTGACCCTAAGAGGTAGTGTCTCCAGGCCTTGAAGTCTCCCCTGATGGCGAGGAGCTCCTTGTCAGTGATTGCGTAATTCTTTTCTGGTGTTGAAATCTTACGGGACCAGAATGCTATGGGGTGAAGTTGTCCTGTCTCCGGGTCCTTTTGTGATAATACTGCTCCCATGGCACTACTAGAGGTGTCTGTTTCAACCACGTAGGGCAGGTTAGGTCGAGGGTGTCGAAGTATAGGTGCTGAGGTGAAAGCTTGTTTTAATTCCTGAAAGGCGTTCTCTGCCTCGGAGGACCAAAATAATTTTGTATTCTTTTTTAGGAGAGATGTGATTGGATGAACCATCTGTGAAAACCCTGGGATGAATCGTCGGTAAAAATTAGCAAACCCGAGAACACTCAGCACCCCTTTGGTAGACATCGGGGATGGCCACTGAAGGATAGCCTCCACTTTGTGTGGGTCCATATGAACCCCTTGTGGAGTAAGCATGAAGCCCAAAAATCCGACCTCCGTGAATGGAAGGAGCATTTTTCTACTTTAGCAAACAGTCGATGCTGACAACGCTTTTCCAAGACTGCCCTTACATGGCCAACATGATCTTCCTTGGACTGTGAATAGATTAGGATATCGTCTATGTAAAGGAGGACGCAGATATTGATACTCGAAAAGTCTGTATTTGGTTCGGAAAGCTGTTTTCCACTCATCGCCCTTTTTAACACATACGAGATGATAGGTCCCTCGCAGGTCTAATTTTGGGTAGATTCAAGCACTCTTCACCTGGTCGAGTAATTCGGGGATGAGTGGCCGAGGGTATCTGTTCTTAACGGTGATATGATTCAATGCCCTATAATCAATGCACGTTCTGAGGTCGCCTTCCTTCTTGGGTACGAAGGAGAGAGCAGAGGATGCAGGAGACTTAGATGGGCGGATTAATCCGTTAGCTAGGTACTGGTCTAGGTAGGTTCTCAAGTGTTTATTTTCTTGTTCTGTTAAAGCGTATATTCGACTGCACAGGATTTGTGCTCCAGGGACCAGGTTGATCTGGCAGTCATAGGGTCTATGTGGAGGCAGGGTATTTGCTTGTTCTTTTTGGAACATGTCTTGATAGTCCTGATACTCCAGGGGTAAGGCTCCAGCAAGACCCAGGATCGTCTTTGCCTTGAGTTTTTGGTTCTTCAGGTTCTTCTGGTAACATGTTTTGGCACATTCCTGCGGAAAGGTCTGCACTCGCGTTTGCTAGTCAATTCCGGGATTATGGGTTTCCAGCCACGGCATTCCTAGGATCACCTGGAACTGGGGTGCCCCGATAAGGTTGAAGGAGATGTCTTCCCGATGACCGTCCTGACATATCAGCATAACCTTGTCAGTCTGTTGCGTTACTGGGCCGGATGACAATTGCGAGACATCCACTGCGGTAACGTTTGCCACTTGTAGTTTCTGCTGAAGAGGAAGGCCTATTCGTGCGGCTAGATTTTGATCAATATAGTTACCCACAGCTCCACTGTCAATATACGCTTCCAAAGCATGTACCTTTGATGGGTGCTGGTGGTGGACTATGAGTACCGGAATGACTAGGTGTGAGGTCTGAACTACTTTCTTCATTTCGCTCGACAAGTGGACCCCTACACTTGTCAGGCGCTGGAGTTTTCCGGGGTTTGATCTTTTTCATTATTGCTGTTCTCTGTTGCACCTACTGTTCTCTTGGGAGGCTTTGTTGGGCAATCTCGAAGAAAATGTCCTGCCTTGCCACAGATTAAACAAAGTTGTTGTTGCCTCCTTTTTTCTCTCTCCGCTTTGGATATAGGGGCCCATAACCCCCCAATCTGCATGGGTTCGGTGGATTCATGAGTCTTGACTTGGTTATCCCTGGGCCGCATATGAAACGGCCTCCCTTCTGTTCTTGAGCGGTTCATCTTTCGGGCTTGTAACCTATGATCTAGTTGTACTGTCAGATTAATATATTCTGCACAACTCTCGGGAGTGTTGACCACTTGGGCTAGTACATCCTTTAATTCTCCACGCAATCCTCGATATAACAATGTGGTGCTCTTTTCCTCGGGCCATTTGGTTTGTGCAATGAGATGATTAAAGATAGCTATATACGTTAGCAGATCACGGCTTCCCTGTCTGAGGGACAACAGTTCGTTATCTAGGGCTTGTCCTGGGGTGTGCCTAGCAAACAACTTTTCCAATTCCTGTTGAAATTCCCCAAAATTGTGAAGTACAGGATCATCTTGTTTACCAGAGGTATGGACCAGTCTGCTGCGCTGCCTCCCAAATATGAAAGTACAAAGGCAACTCTGGCACTATCATTAGGGAAGGCCTGAGGGCGGCAAAAAAAGTGAAGACGACACTGGTTCATGAATACGGCATATTTGTTGTGGTCACCAGTGAACTGTTCGGGTGGGGCCAAAGGTACATCCCCCGGAAGTACCACTTGAACTGGCAGTGATGGCTGTGGCAAAGGGGTTGGTGCGATTCCAGGTAAAGGAACTTGCCCTGTATGAGTTTGAAGCATTTGCCTGGCCGGATCGTCAGCTCGTTCTCGAGTGACAATGCAATATCTTCTTAGGGTATTTGTCTCTTGTCTGGAGGCATGCACTTCAGCCCGCCCGTAGTTCCCCCAGAAATTGGGCCAACTGGTCAGTTTCTGAGGTGTCCATAACACCCAGGCAGAGATTCGGAGAGGCTTTGCATTCTGTTACCCTCACCTGGTCTCTGCGGGGATGTTGGGACACGGTTGGAGCCCTCCCTGGACTGGACTCCCCTGGCTCGAGCTTCTCCCTCGACTGCGGTGGTGTTGGCTGCCCGGGTTGCTGGTTATACCCCTGAGAGAAGGTAGGAGGCAATGAGAATGCTGCGGTGGAACTGCAATTCCCCTCGAACCCTTTGTGCCAGAATGAGATGAGCATGTGTTTTCCTATACGACCTCACCTGTGGTTTTGTAAGGATGAGCTCTCTGTCCTGCTTTCTCTCAGCAGGGGGCCATAAGTAGACCGTTACATCACTGGTCCTTGTGTGTGGTGGCCCAGACCGGCTGCCACCAATCCTGCCTTGGAGGTAAGTTTTTGTGGCAGTGATTATTGTTCGTATCGTTTTGTGTTGATTTGTCCATAACGCTGTAATGTCCCTTCTTTTCCCCTTTAGGTATGAAGATGGCCCGCGGAGATGCAGTGATGGAAGAGAGTTCACAGGGATTTAGAAGACCCCACTGGAAAGGTGAGTTGGGTTTCCGGATAATGCGCAAGGTTTGTAGGTTGCGCGGCTAAGCATTGAAAGTTTATGCAGTTGCTAACCTTGTGTTTTCTATCTCCCTTGCAGGTTCGACGTGACAGCACTTGATGGGGGAATCTGCGAGGATGCTGAGCCGGTGGCTGTCTCCAATGATGTCAGGCGTCCGGAACAGGTAAGAATGCAAGGCGCTGCAAGATTTGGATCAGCAGAGACAGGTAACGTGCGTGCGGTAGCCGTAGAGTTATAATCGTGTAAGCAGTGTTTCGAGCAATGGCGTGGCTAGTCTCAGGTAAGATTCATGCGGTAGCTGCAGAGTTGGGATCGGGTTCGCAGAGCTTCAGTCGATAGGGTGGCTGTCTCAGGTAAGATGCACGGGTAGCTGCAGAGTTGGGATCGGGTTTGCAGAGCTTCCGGTGATGGTGTGGCTGCTCTCAGGTATGCTGCGCGCAGTTGCAGGATGGGGTTCTGGAGACTGAAGATAAGCATGCCGAACTGGAAACAGCTAAGGATCTGTAGACGGCAGTAAGCGTTACGCTGCACCAGCAGACTAACGTGAAGTGGCAGCACGCAGGTGGGGCTGGCTTATATAGTCTGGCCCCAGCCACTCCCCTTCAGCCCTGCCCTCTGGCCCCACATTACCACTCCCTCAGACTTCTGCACATGCTCCCAATGCTCCCGCGCCCAGCCTGGATGCACGTGCCTTAAGCACACTGTGTGGCGGGCACACTTTCAGATGAGCCTGGCACCAAAGGCACCAGGACCGGGTCCATTGGGACCCTGTGGGATATAATGACCCTTGACCAGTGGCCATGATATTTGTTTGCATATGTTTGGAAGCCAACAACTGGTCCAATTGCTCTATTGACTAAACCTTACTCTACGTAAAGGTTATGTTTTAGTATCACTCTGCAGTTTAGGCACAGAGTTAATAGTTTTTCAAATCCAGCTGTGTTTGAGATATATTTTACCAGGTTATTCAGCCATGCTGTTGATAGGTAGTGTCATGCCATGCACTTCTAGTTTCTGTGCAGCTGTTATGGACTATGGGTTGCATCTCTTTTTTCAGCATTGTTTTGTTTAATTGGTTATGGGTTTCAAGGGTTGGCATTAAGCACATGCATTTTTGTTTTTGTTGAGTTAATTGTTATAGTACATCCGGGGTAGATTTGTTGATCCATGAAAAAAAAATCAATAATCCAAATCCATTGTCAAACTATTTACAAAGTGAGCATCCAGGGTCCATGTGCCCAATCCTTTAAATGAAACCTATGAAATAAAACCCTACCTAATGAAGAACTATATACAAGAAGTTGGGGCATTGTCCAACCGCCCCAAAAAAAAAAAACAAAGGAAACTTAACACTAAAGAACTATTTACAAGGGCAGTGGGCTAGTCCGACGGCTCACTTCTGGATGTTCCGGGCCAGGGCATCATCGAACTCCTGCTCAATGTCCCGGAGGCGGTCCTCTTCCATGGCCTGAGGGTCCGCAGAGACGACGACATGTTCTCCTCCAACTCCCTGCGGATTGCCTCGAGGCACTCGGCCCGCCTCAGGGCCCTCCGCATCGATTTCTCCGCCCTGACCATTGTGAGCCGTGCCTCTTCCGCCCGCTGCCGCTCTGCATCTATGGCGTGGCCCAACCGCTGCCACACGGAAGACACTTCCAGTCCTGGGTCCTCCTGCCCTCCGGCTGATGCCTGCCCCGCCGATGTCGAAGGCCCCGAGCCATCATGGCTCCCACCTCGTTGCTGCTGCGGTGCCTGTGCCCGTGCTCCTGCTGCCTGCACATCCTCCTCCGGCTGGGGTGCAGTCGTTGATGTGGCCACCCCTTCTGGACGTCCGACTCCCGACTGTGGCAGGGATGTGTCCTCCACCAGCCTGGCCGCATGGTCAGAGGCAGCTCCACAGGTCACCCAGGTGACAAATGGGTTGAAAGATGGCACAGAGGACGACTGGCGCATAGGGGGTTCAGTTGAGGAGGGGGTCGGAACAAGCTCCAGCAAACGGAGGAATCCAGCCTGGGTGACCCATCCCAGTAGGCCAACGTGGTCAATGAGCCATTCGAGATGACGTGCAGTCTCCTCATGAAAAGACTGCAGGTCACCACGCATGGCCCGTTGACGCAATGCCACACCAGTCAGGACAGGCTCAACCCGTACCTGGATAGCCACGTCCGCAGGCAGAGGAAGGCCAGTTGTTGTAAGCTCATCCCCTGCCTGAAAACGGGTCTGGACGTAGGCATCCCTGCTGGTGCAAGATGATGCAGTGACAGGATCAGGGACAGGATTGCACACAGGCACCTCCGCGGTGGCCTGTGCAGCCTCCTGTCCCTGGTCCTGTACTGCACCACTAGCACCAGTGGAATCCCGACCTCCAGACCCCGTCTCTGTCACTTGCACGGCCTCCTCCTCCACCAAACCCCCCACCAACCTGGATGACTCGGTGCCATCTTCCCCCGTCGGGCCCTGTGGGGTCCCAGCTGCCCCTTCCGCTGCCGAGGAGTCCAACTCCGACCTCCGCCTCTTGAACCTCCCCTCGACAGCTGTGGCCTGGGACACGGCCCCGGACTCCTCACTCCCCGACAAGATGAGAACCTGGGAGGGGAGCCGGGCCTTGCATCTCCGGCTGGCGGTGCAATCCCTGCCGCTGTGCTCCACAGCACCTTCTCCGCCCTCTTCATCAGTTGACGCTGCAGACAGGGAGAAATAAAACACAGGCATCAGGGCACTGTACAATGGACTCATACACACATGACAGTTGTACATGAGTGGCATTGGCAAACCTCAGACATGGCATCACAATCCCCAACACACATGTCATTTCAACTCGCACACATGAGCTATACCACAGCCATATCGCAACAGCCAGCACCATCCACACACATAAAACAGCATGAGCAGGCAAAGGTGAGCCAGACATCACATGCAACACAGGGAGTGGACTACACATGCACACACACCACCACACTTGCATGCATGTGTACACTTCTGCCAACTGTCGCATTGTTGAGATTGGCATCCATGTCACATCTGCCAATCAGTCTTCCACATCCCGGTGTCACATGCATCCATGTTGCATCACTGTTGCACCCTTGTCAAATACACACACATGCACATATACACAGTGCTGATATATGCAGCTGAAAACAACATCCATGTGTGACATCACGACCATGCCTACTTACATACACATTCATTCAAACATGTGTGCACACATCTGCATTTGGCATGCAAGCCTACACACACAAGCACAATCCATGTCTCACACATGAGAGCCCTCACATGTGTTAGCCTCACGGCCCTGTACACACACCCCCATACTTGGCAACATAAAACCACATGTGCAACCTGCACACTACTGGCACACCACCACACGCACAGCTTACAATCAGTATGCATGTACACTTACCGCTCGACTCCAGACGGGTCTGCCTCTCAAGGACCTGGAAGTGGAGCGCTGGGGATATGCGTTCCAGGACCCTCATCTGATCTTCCGACAAGTGGCCTTGGCGCCGCTTAGCATCCGCTGCCTTCAAGAGGTGCCGGGCCTTGTTCAGGGACCTGGACCTGAAGTCCTCCCAGCGCTTCTTGACATGATGGAATTGTCGGACTGCCACCCCCTCCGCGTGGATGGCAGTCACGATGTCCGTCCAGATCTGAGTCCGTCCTTCCTTGTTGGCGTGCAAACCTCCGAAGAGGGCATCATACTGCCCCAGGACTAGCTCCACCAGGACACCAACTTTGGTGGCAGTGAAGCTGGTGCCCCTCTGCCTCTCTGGCTGGGGGTTGCCAGTGGTGCCAGATGGTGTAGTGCCCGACATGGACACCCCAGAGGCAGGAGTGGGTGGGCAACTGGGTCCTGGGGCTGGGCTTTGGAGCGATGGAATCCCAGTCGGGAGTCTTCGGTTCCAGCAGGGGTGGTCACAGTACCAGCACCCCTGGCTGATTTGCAGGCAGCAAATGGGAGAGCACGTGGGCAGCAGGCAGTCAGGCAGCAGCAGATGGCAGGTGGGAGCATGCTCGGGGCAAGGGGGGGCAGTGATTCGGCCTTCTGGGCGGGCAGGAGCGTGGTCTTCCGTGTGCTTACGCGTGGCCAGCTTGATACGGAGTGATTTGGCACGTGAAAATCCAGCACGTCTGCGTGTAATTCGAGGAAAGGCCCTTAGCGCGTAAGAGCGTCAGCACACGTACGCGAATTCATTCGCCCAAAGGCCCCCAGCGTGTAGGCGCGTCTATGACGTTACGCACACGGGCGTTTTCCATGGCGTGTGGAAAAAATAAGCACGTCCGAGTGTCAAAGCGTGTAATTGGTGGAAAGGGCCTCAGCGCGTATGCGCTTCTGCGACATGCGTGCGCTGACGTTACCCTGTACACGGGTGCATGTTACACATCCAATGACTGTACATCAGAGTGTCAGCTCGTGTAATTGGAGGATAGGGCCTTACCGCGTACACGCGGAAGTGACGCTGGACGTGTGGGCATGTTTAAAAGGCACGTGTAGAACGCCATTTCCTTGTACGTGCTTTTCGTGGAGAGCGAGTGGCTGAAATTTGTACTTCTTGTCGGTTCACACGCGATTGACTTCACGGCGTTTCAAGTTCGTACTCCCTGTTACCTCTGACAGCATTTTCTCTTTTTGTCTTTTTTCTCGGCTCGTTTCCTCAAACAGCGTACACTTCTTCTGGTGTCCTGTCTCCTCAGACAGCGTACAAATCTTCTTTTGGCGGGGGTTTTGCCAGCGCGCACACGCGTGTCTTTTTCACGCTATTTTTCCGCGCACGTATTTAACATCTGTTGCTGCCCCGTGTGTCGCGTACCCCTTCAGAGGTCATTCTAGGCTGCGTGTGACACGCATACGTTCATTTTTGTGTTTCTGGGTGCCACAGCGTAGTGCAGGTTTATTTTTCCATGCACGTGGTCTAGGAGGGGTTGCGTGCACGTTATCTCCCTTTTCTGGGGTGCCTGTGCGTTGCGTGACCCGTCATCTTTCCCCAGGGGTCACATACAGCCTTGCTAGAGCACTAGGGTATGAATTCCATCTAGTACCCTACCCCTTTGACCCCCAATTGCCCAGGATAATAGTTTACTGCAACTCCCATACGCACAACAACATCAGTGCCATGGTTGGGATGCGAGCTAGCGGTAAGGGTGGCAAAGGTGGCCGAGCCTCAAGAGGTGGGCGTGGTGGATACGGTAGGGGACATGGCCGGGACTTGCAGGGTGCCCCTAGCCCCCCATGTGTGGAGGACCAGTCAGGGACACCCATGCCCCCCCCGGTTGAGGGTAACGTGGCTGACACCATCCCTGCTCAGCCCTTGTTGGACCAGCCCATTGTGGCACCAGACCTGGCACAGGGTGACTCCCAGGCTGACTTCCAGGTCAGCAGGTCTAGGCCACGTGTGGTGGTCCATGTTGGTGTCACCAGGCCACGTGGATCAGGGGCAGCTATGTCATCTGCTGCCCCAAGTAGGCAGGGTGTGGAGGCTGCAGGGGCAGCTGCGGCTCCATCCACCCCAGCTCTCACTCACCCACCCAGGACAGTGTCGGTCCCAGTCCATCCTGTTGACGCTCCCCCTGACTACATCACACTTCAGCTAATGCCTGCACCAAGTCCCATGCTCAGTGTTCATTCCCACACTCCTAGTACACAGTCCACCGGGGCTCCTGCCTCTAGTGTACAGAGCGGCGTAGGACACTCAGGATCCCCACCACCTTCCAAGCGGAAGAGGAAGAGTGCTCGTCCAGTACAGGCTGATGCCCCAGACACGGCTACACAGTCCGGCACCTCGAGGAAGCCTAGCTTCAGTGACGCCGATCGTGATGCACTTGTGGAGTATGTGTCCGCACATGACCGGGAAATGTTGATTACTGCAGGGTGCAAGACAACACCTGCTCAACGTCAGGCACACTGGCAGACGATCGCGGACATCATAAGTGCCCTTGGAATCGTGAGGCGCACAGCTAATGATTGCTACAAGCGCTGGAATGACCTGAAGCGCAGGGCAAAGAAAAAGCTGGCCTCAAGACATGCGCCTGCTTCCTGCGAGTCGACGCATGCCGGCGTACGTGTATCCGGATTGGACCGTCTTTTTTGGTGCGTTGTAGGCGACCGTGTAAATCTTCCCGCCCACCCCAGGAATACACGTACCCCGCTCTCCCAGGCCCAGTCGCGTGTGAAAGTTCACGCGCACCCCTGGAATACACGTACCCCACTCGCACATGGCGTATCGCGTGTGAAACTTCCCGAGCACCCCTGAAATACACGTACCCAGCCAATCGTGAGTGAAACTTCCCGAGCACCCCTGAAATACACGTACCCAGCACAATCGCATGTGAAACTTCCCGCGCACTCCTGAAATACACGTACCCGGCACAATCGTGTGTGAACTTGCCACGCACCCCGTAATGCACGTACCCTGCTGGAATTGCGTGTGAAACTTCCCGCACACCCCTGAAATACACGTACCCGGCACAATCGCGTGTGAAACTTCCCGCGCACCCCGAAATACACGTACCCTGCTGGAATCGCGTGTGAAACTTCCCGCGCACCCCTGAAATACACGTATCCAGCCCAATCGCATGTGAAACTTCCCACGCAACCCGAAATACACGTAGCCTGCTATAATCGCGTGTGAAACTTCCCGCGCACCCCTGAAATACACGTACCCGGCACAATCGCGTGTGAAACTTCCCGCGCACCCCGAAATACACGTACCCTGCTGGAATCGCATGTGAAACTTCCCGCGCACCCCTGAAATACACGTACCCGGCACAATCGCGTGTGAAACTTCCCGCGCACCCCGAAATACACGTACCCTGCTGGAATCGCGTGTGAAACTTCCCGCGCACCCCTGAAATACACGTACCCAGCACAATCGTGTGTGAAACTTCCCGCGCACCCCTGAAATACACGTACCCAGCCCAATCGCGTGTGGGCTTCCCACGCACCCCGAAATGCACGTACCCTGCTGACATCGCGTGTGGCACTTCCCGCGCACCCCTGGAATACACGGACCCAGCCCAATCACGTGTGGAACTTCCCGCGCACCCCTGAAATACACGTTCCCCGCTTGGCGTTTGCTGTTTGGCAGCCCTGTAATCTGGTCCAGGGTTAGCGCAGCCCTTTGCGCTGAATTGGGACTTTTGATGGATTTTCCTTGCGCGAGGGCGTTCTTGGGGGCGTAACTGGCGCTGCTGCAGGGTCGCTGCGCCACGGCTGGTTTTGGAGGCTAAAATCCATGAATACGCTGTGCGATGAAATGGATTTTATCGTACGCGGCTGGCGCAGTCTATCGCACGCGGACACTGTGCGCCAGCCCCGTGTGCCACTTTTGTGCGCAATTCCATGAATTACCCTCTTAGTTTGTAACTTATCAAGTAAGGTCTTGTCCTCCGCTGAACTGTCCCTTCTGAATAAAGGTCTTTCTTTTGTACCGAGTTGTCATTCTGATCTTATTGATTTCCAAATTGATTTATTCAAATTTATCCGTAAGCTTAGACTTAAAAAGTATTTCCATCAACAAGTTGCAATCTACAGGCCACATATTGCCTTTCCATCACTTAGTAGCTTAACCATTTCTGATATAGAAGACACACAACTTCTCATGTCACTTAATGTTGATACTGCAAGCACCTCCAATGTCTTACAACAGGAATTAGGCATTCACCAACATAATTTTGAAATGATGGCGCACAAACCCAGATCCAAATTTGTACCAGCTATTACTGATGCTACTATTATAGACACCTTTTATCAGGCAGTCACTCAAGATATTCACAAAAAAATAGATCGTTCCCAGTTTCAGTCAACCAAGAGCAATCTCACTTTTTCCAAAAAAACAGCTCTTAAAAATCTTGCTGAGGATACGAGTATTGTCATTAAAGAAGCCGATAAAGGTGGTAATATTGTCATTTTAAATACTGCAGATTATATCACTATGGCCAATGAACATCTGAGCACTCCTGGATGTTATCTATTGTTACCTGGCAACCCTACCAAAGAGACGGTATCTGAATTGAAAGTTTTGTTTTATGACTGGCACTCACGTGGGACACTGACAGATGAGGAAAAGGCTTTCCTTTACAGACCTAATCCGGTCATTCCTACAATGTATTTTCTGCCCAAAATTCACAAGGCATACACAACATTACCCCAGATACGACCTATTATGAGTGGCTTAGGATGGGCCACTGAGGGACTTTCCCAGTACATTGATTCTGCAATCAAGGATATTGTACCAGCATTACCAGCCTACCTGCGAGATTACACTCAAATATTGGAGATTTTACATCAGTTAAAATGGTGCCCCAATTATCTTCTAGCCACGTTTGATGTTAAAGCATTGTACACATCGATACAACATCGATTAGCTCTTCATATCATTGATTATACTTTTCGCAACCACTCAGCATCACACAGTCAACATGTTTACATGATCAAAGATTTCTTGCATTTCACGTTAGCACATAAGCAGTTTTTGTTGAACAATCAATATTATTTACAGACAAAAGGAGTAGCCATGGGCGCGAAATATGCCCCTTCTTTGGCTAACTTATTCATGGTTTTTTTTTTAGGACAAACACATATACACAGACCACCCGTATAAACAGAATCTCATAGTATGGAGACGCTACATAGATGACGTCCTGGTCATTTGGAATGGGACGTCTTTGTCCTTTGCTGATTTTTCTGAATATCTTAATCGTAATAATTTTGGCATAGAATTTTCTGGACATGTGAGCTCTCAGTCTATGGAATTCCTTGATCTCCAGATAAACATTGTGAATGGTGAACTACAAACTGAAACCTTTCGGAAACCCACCGCAGTTAATGCTATGTTGCATGCCTCCAGCTGCCATAAAAAATCTGTCATCTCTAACATCCCATTTGGAAAATTCTATCGTGCGAGACGTAATTGCAGTACTGACATGGCTTTTCAACATGAGTGTCGCATGATTAGGCGTAGGTTCCATGAACGTGGATATAGTTGTAATGATTCTGTTCTAGTATTTGTAGTTTCCAGAAATAATAATGGTTCCCTGTAAACATGCACCCACTGACCTGATCCTGTAGCCCGGATGTGTTGAAATTGAGAAGCCCCCCGGGGGAATCCCCTCCTATCCCGTGATAGCTTGCACAAGGAAGGAATGAACTCCCCAGGGAAACCCTCTGGGGAAGAAAACCCTGACCGCCTCAGTTGTTGGAAGTCTTCTCTGTGAGTAGGGAAGGGCGAGTCTCTAGCACAGTTCCAGGTGACTGAATGCAGGTACCGCAAAGAAAAATAACAAAGGCATAGATTAGAGAAGATGCGGGATATCAGTTGCCAATAGTTACCCGTTATAAAGGAGATTGTGATCTACATTGTCTCACGATTGCATGCGTTCGGATTTCATCTGTGAGACACTGAGAGCGAGGACTCGTGGATAACGTGATGTAACTTCGGGAGTCTAATACGATATAAAAAGGAAACATGAAAAGACCAGAAGGTAGAAACAGGCAGATCTTTCTAAAAACGAAAATAAAAGAGAAGGAGAGAAGGGTACCTGGCGGCAGATTAGATTTGAAGCAAAAACCTTATGAATAACGCAGCTGGGAAATGAGTGAAGCAGCTGAATAGAATCAATGTATGTGAAGTGTCCAACCCGGAGCGAATGGAAGCGGTTGCAGTAGAAGGGAGAAGGATCTGTTTCGAGCTGCACTGGCACTCGAAAATAAAGGTTACGAAGCGGAGTCTCTGCCTTTGGAGTACAACAAGAAGGCTTCTAAAAGACAGAAACAGAAGAAGATATTTAGCAAGGTACAAATGAGAATTCAGGTAAGGGTAAGCCTAGGGACGAACTTACGAAGCGCTGACTGGGGAGAGTAGCAACGCACTCGAGCGTTGTGCTTGCCGCAAGATAACCGGATCTCTGCTGAGGAGGAGGAGCCTCAATAGCCAGCAACTCTTGCAAGGCTGGAATACCGCCCTCGGATGGCGCCGCCATCTTGGGAGAAATAATGGCCGTCACCCGTGATTGGGACCAACGGCGCCACAACGACCACCTCCTTCTATGGATTATGACAGTATGCCCCCTCCAAAGAGCTGACGTACCCGGTTTGCCGGGATGAGAACGATGAAAGCGGCGAACCAGCTGTGGAGCATGAACGGCAGAAGCCGGTTCCCAGGACCGTTCAGCCGGCGAATACCCACGCCAATCCACCAAGTATTGAAGACGGCCCCGGTGGTAACGGGAATCGCAAATGCCGGCAACTTCAAACTCTGGCCCCGAAGGAGTCGAAACAGGAGGAGGACGAGCAACCAGATGACGAGAAAAGCGATCCGCCACGTCCCGCTTAAGCTGAGAAACATGAAATACTGGGTGAATCCTAGACCAAGAAGGAGGAAGACGTAGACGATAGGCCGCCTCACCCAGACGTTGAAGCACAGGAAATGGACCAAAGTACTTAGGAGAAAGTTTGGAAGGCACCAGATGTCGAGGAAGAAATCGAGAGGCCAACCACACCCTGTCCCCGGATGCAAAAGCCGGAGCTGGAGAGCGTCTGCGATCAGCAAAACGTTTAATCCGTTCCTGAGCGTTCTGAAGAGAAGACAGAGCCTTCTGGTGACCTTGTTGGATATCCTGCAGCAGACAGACTACATCCGGGAAAGAAGATGCAGACGATACCCCCACAGGGAAGCAGGTAGGATGGAACCCATAGGAACAGTGAAAAGGACTGGATCCCAATGATGTGTGATGCGCATTATTATAAGCAAATTCAGCCAACGACAATAACTCCGTCCAATTGTCTTGAGATGCTGAAACATAGCATCTGAGATAGCCCTCAAGGGTCTGATTCAATCGTTCCGTCTGTCCATTAGTTTGCGGATGAAAACCCGAGCTCAAGGCGCGGGTAATACCAAGCATCTTGCACAGTTGCTGCCAATATTTAGACGTGTACTGGGGACCTCTATCCGAAACAATAGTATCCGGTAAGCCATGAACAGAAAAAATATGCGTAATAAAGATCCTTGCCATCTGCGCTGAGGTAGGTACTTTAGGCAAGGCCACGAAGTGGGCCATCTTAGTGAAGTAGTCAATAGTGACCATAATGGTCGTACATCCCGCTGATTTAGGAAGGTCCACTACAAAGTCCGTGGAAATGATCTGCCATGGACGAACCGGCACGGGCATTCTCGTGAGTAGACCCAAGGGGGAACATCGAGGTGCCTTTGATTGTAAACAGACGGTACAGGCAGCCACATATTGTTTAACATCCTCCACAAGACTAGGCCACCAGAAGTTGCGGCGGACCAGTTCCATAGTATTGTTGACTCCTCGATGACCAGCCATGAGTGAGTCATGACACATTGTAAGAACAGACTTTTGGAGTTCCGCCGAGGGTAAAAACAGTTTCTGATGTCGGTAAGCACAATCCTGAAATACAGTGAGTCCCAGTGCCCGAAACAGGTCAGGGTTATCCTGTTGGAAAACCAACGTAGCGCTAGCTACGGACTGAAGAAAACTAGAAATCACATGCACAAAACGAGCATTGGGAAATAAAGGTTCGGCCCGGAAGTGAGCCCACTCGGTAGATTCTTTCCTAGATAAAGCATCAGCCTTTAAATTACTTTTGCCAGGAATGAAGGTAAACACGATTTCATAAGGAGAGAAAAAATGAGCCCAACGGGCTTGTCTGCTATTCCGAGTTTGTGCATTCTGAAGGGCTCGAAGATTGTGGTGGTCTGTCCGAACCTCAACCGAAAATTGGGCTCCTAGCAGCAAATGTCGCCATTCCTCAAAAGCCTGTTTGATGGCAAGTAACTCCTTCTCAAGGACTGTGTAGTTCAGTTCTGAAGGAGAAAGGGTCTTAGACATATACGCAACGGGACACTCCACCCCCTGTTCATTTTCTTGAAGAAGGATAGCTCCAAGGGCAAAGTGGGAGGCATCCGACTCTACAATAAATCGCTTTCCCTGATCAGGAGAGAGTAGAATAGGCCCTGTCATGAAACAGTCTTTCAGGGAGGTGAAAGCTTCTTCTGCTTGCCTGGACCAATGGAACGGAACCCCTTTCTTGAGGAGAGCCGTTAATGGTAAAATGATCTCAGAGAATCTGGGAATAAATCGCCGATAGAAGTTGGCAAACCCCAGGAATCGCTGAATATCCTTAACACAATTTGGAGAAGCCCAGTCTCGGATAGCAGAAACCTTCCGGGGATCCATAGAAACCCCCTGAGCGGATAGAATGAATCCCAAATATGCCACACTGTCTTGATGAAATTCACACTTGTCCAGCTTACAGAACAAATGATTATCTAGAAGGCGCTGTAGTACATCCGTAACATGACCAATGTGTTCAGTGGGGGTATTAGAAAAAACCAAAATATCATCGAGATATACAATAACTGAATGCAGGAGAATGTCAGAGAATAGATCGTCCATAAAGCGCTGAAACACTGCCGGTGCATTGGACAATCCAAATGGCATCACGCGGTACTCATAATGACCAAATGGCGTCCTAAAAGCCGTCTTCCATTCATCTCCCGATTTGATACGAATGAGATGGTAGGCTCCTCGCAAATCTAGCTTGGTGAAAATCCTGGCACCTTTAATGGCTTCAAGGATGTCAGCGATTAGGGGCATCGGATAACGATCAGGAACCATAATCCTGTTCAATCCGCGAAAGTCTATACAAGGTCGGAGTTCAGCAGAGTCTTTTTTGGGAATAAAAAATAAGGAAGCCCCAGCAGGGGAGGTGGATTCGGCAATGAGACCATTGTGCATATTCTTGCGAAGATACTCTTTAAGAACCTCCTTTTCTCTTGCGGATAGCACATACAAGCGACCAAATGGGATAGGGAGGTCCGGAAGTAAATCAATGGCACAATCATCCCTACGATGAGGTGGCAGTTCAGCATATTCAGTATTGGAAAATACTTTATGGAAAGATTGATAAGGTTCAGGAATCCCCTGAATCTGATTTAGCACAGTGGTTCTCAATCCCTCTCCCTCGCGAGACGAGGCAGAAAGTAGTTCACTAGTAGCACAAATAAAACAATGGGCTTGACAGTGAACAGAACCCAGAAAAAATGTTCCAGCTGACCAATTGATGTAGGGGTTGTGCACTCTAAGCCAAGGTAAACCCAATATCACAGGATAATGGGCAGTCCGGATAATGTCTAACGTGATGACTTCCCTATGATTAGCAATAGACATCTGTAAAGGAACTGTCTGTTCCTTAATGGGACCTGAGACCAACGGACTCCCATCAACTGACTCAACGGGAATAGCCATAGATTTGGAAGAGCGGGGAATTCTAAATTTGGCCGCCCAAATTTCGTCAATAAAATTGCCTGCTGCCCCACAATCCACCAATGCTGGAACCTCGACTAAACCCAAGGAATCACAAGAAAAAGTAACCTTTAGAACCAACATAGAGGTATCAGGGACGTCCGTACTGTGGGATGAAATGGAGGAAGAAGGGGAACCGCTCACTGATTCCCTAACCGCGGCTCCCCTGACGGTCGGGTTCGGGCGTTTCCCTGCTTCCGAGAGAGAATGATCGGACAATTTTGTAAAGAATGCTCCTTGGAACCACAGTACATGCATAGCCCTAAGGTGCGGCGTCGAAGTCGCTCCTCAGCGGATAAAGGACCCCGAGCAGCACCTACTTGCATTGGTTCGTCAGAGAAGCTTCCCTTGGGGGAGACAATTGATTTTTCAGGCTGAGACCGAAAATTCTTTTGCCGTCTCTTTTCCTGACGTCTTTCCAAAATTCTGTAGTCCATCTGCATAACCATCGATATTAATTCGGCCAAATTAGGCGGGCGAGGAACTCTAGAGACTTCATCCTTTAGTTCCTCACTTAAACCCCGCCTAAAAAGCGTAATCAAGGCGTCATCTGCCCAAGAAGTTCCTGCTGCCAATTGTTTGAAACGAGTAATATAGACCAAGAGATCCAAAGAACCCTGATGGAAGTCTAATAGTTGTTCTTGAGCTGACACTGTGACCTCCTGCCTCCCGAACATGGTCTTAAGACTATTCACAAAGGCGGGATATGAATCTAGAATTGGATTATTTGAAGTAACTAAAGGGGTAGCCCAGGCTAGAGCGGGACCGGTAAGGTGAGCAATCATGTGTCCCACCTTATCCCTATCAGTGTGAAAGAATGCAGTCTTAAATGTAAACTGCACTGTGCAAGATTCTAAAAACTCTCTCAACTTATGCGGGTCTCCATCAAAGCGTCCCCCTGGTAAAGGTCCAGAAGGAAGTTCGGAACAACTAGGGGACCTCCCCATGTGTTGCCGTAACACCGCATTCTCTTGTTTAAGTGCCTGGACTTCGGCCGTTAGTGACTGGACTGCCGCCAATAATTGTTGTTGTTGAGCCGGATCCATTTCAGTGTGAGCGTAAGGGGAAAAACAATTATGTCTGGAAACAGAATGAATGTAAGAAAAGAGACTAAGATAATCTCTATATGTTCCTTTTGGGCGGGCGTTGCTAACTGTAATGATTCTGTTCTAGTATTTGTAGTTTCCAGAAATAATAATGGTTCCCTGTAAACATGCACCCACTGACCTGATCCTGTAGCCCGGATGTGTTGAAATTGAGAAGCCCCCCGGGGGAATCCCCTCCTATCCCGTGATAGCTTGCACAAGGAAGGAATGAACTCCCCAGGGAAACCCTCTGGGGAAGAAAACCCTGACCGCCTCAGTTGTTGGAAGTCTTCTCTGTGAGTAGGGAAGGGCGAGTCTCTAGCACAGTTCCAGGTGACTGAATGCAGGTACCGCAAAGAAAAATAACAAAGGCATAGATTAGAGAAAAGTAAGTTTGCACTGAAATACAGAGTAGATGCGGGATATCAGTTGCCTAATAGTTACCCGTTATAAAGGAGATTGTGATCTACATTGTCTCACGATTGCATGCGTTCGGATTTCATCTGTGAGACACTGAGAGCGAGGACTCGTGGATAACGTGATGTAACTTCGGGAGTCTAATACGATATAAAAAGGAAACATGAAAAGACCAGAAGGTAGAAACAGGCAGATCTTTCTAAAAACGAAAATAAAAGAGAAGGAGAGAAGGGTACCTGGCGGCAGATTAGATTTGAAGCAAAAACCTTATGAATAACGCAGCTGGGAAATGAGTGAAGCAGCTGAATAGAATCAATGTATGTGAAGTGTCCAACCCAGAGCGAATGGAAGCGGTTGCAGTAGAAGGGAGAAGGATCTGTTTCGAGCTGCACTGGCACTCGAAAATAAAGGTTACGAAGCGGAGTCTCTGCCTTTGGAGTACAACAAGAAGGCTTCTAAAAGACAGAAACAGAAGAAGATATTTAGCAAGGTACAAATGAGAATTCAGGTAAGGGTAAGCCTAGGGACGAACTTACGAAGCGCTGACTGGGGAGAGTAGCAACGCACTCGAGCGTTGTGCTTGCCGCAAGATAACCGGATCTCTGCTGAGGAGGAGGAGCCTCAATAGCCAGCAACTCTTGCAAGGCTGGAATACCGCCCTCGGATGGCACCGCCATCTTGGGAGAAATAATGGCCGTCACCCGTGATTGGGACCAACGGCGCCACAACGACCACCTCCTTCTATGGAATATGACAACAGTAGTCAATGCATTAAGTAAGGGTTCAACCGTATCAACACATTCACCCAGGATCAGATGTTGGTTACGAATACAGAACCCACCAGACTAAGGGCCTCATCACGACTTCGGCGGTAACCCTTAAATCCGGCGGTAGCGCTATTACCGCTGGATTTAAGGGTCCGCCGAATCAGGGCTTCGGCGGATTTCGCCCCAGCTCTGAGCTGAGGGGAAATCCACCGAAAATGTGCGCTATTACCGCCGGGGCATTCCCGAATGGGCTCAGTGGGGAATGGGGACTTACATTACCGCCGAACTCGTGATCCGGCGCTATTAGAGCCGGGGAGTTTGGCGGTAGGGCTAATACCGCCCGTGCTAATAGCGTTACCGTTACCGCCCAAGTTGTGATGAGGCCCTAAGTCTGGAGTATGTACAGTTCATAACGAAATATTCAGAAGACCATTGCATGCTCTATCGCCTGTTAAGCAAACATTGGCATTTGTTGAGACTTGACCCAGACCTTTTGCCTTATGTCTCGGCTACACCCAAACTCATTTTTACTCGTAACAAAACATTGCGCAACAAACTCTGCCCTTCATTCTTACAACCAAAGCCTACGCATGCACAGCCTTTAACTTAGCTTCCACCCAAACCTGTTGGTATTTTCAAATGTGGTCTATGCAATTTTTGCCAATATGCTCTTATCCAAAATACATTCAGTTGCCACCATGGTTTGTCAATTCACATTTCCGATTTTATCAATTGTAAATCGAAATTTGTGGTGTACGCCATTTTATGCGTATGCCGCAAAGTATATGTTGGTTCTACTATAAGAGAACTGCGAGTCCGCATTCGAGAACATTTTGCACACCTGAAGAGCCAAGATCCGAATCTGCCACTTGCCCTGCATTGGCAACAGAATCATCAAATGGATTCAGTAAAAGATCTTAAGTTCATCGGGCTCATTCAAGCGCATTCCCACCCAAGAGGCGTGGACCGTCAATTACTTTTACGTCAGCTTGAGGCACGCACCATCGCCAAACTTCGTTGTGCCAGTCTTGGTCTCAACACGGACACGGAACTAAATGTATTTTTGTTATGCTTTATACAAATGCTGGTGCATATTTCCTATACTTGCAGCAACTGCATTTTCATTATTCCTTGTTTGTTTTCATGTATTTACATCTAGTCAAATTTAAACAACCAAGACCGTCAGGAATCTTTGCCAGTATCAAATTGCTCATCCGTCCCTCGCCATCATTAAACATTCCAGAGATTTTTGATTTTTCAATTTTTTCAATTTAAAATATATATATATTTTTTATATTTATTTTTATTTCACATACACACTGCCATTACAGCTTATTATGCATTAGACTTTTATTTAATATTTAATAGTTGTGTTAACACATGTAGACATTGTCTAAGGCAAGCGCTTGCCTTACTTAATTCAAGGACTACCATTACCATAATTCCTTGCGCTCAATTTAACCACATGACTGAGTCACGTTGCACATTTTTAGGTTCTTTTCTCTAAACATATGGAAGGAATGAACTGCACAACACTGATTTCGTGAAGCGTTTGGACAGTACTTTCAGAGTATCTCACTGTTAGACTGATTCTTACAAATATTTATGTTATTCGACCTACCTGCGGAATTGGGTTTTGATGCATTGTCTCTTTTTTTGGCAGTTGCAATGTTTGTACAAACTCCCATGTTCTGGGAATGTACCACAATGTATCAGTAACAGAGACTGCTTCAGGTATCGCTGTCCATTATTTTTTACGCATTTGGATATTTTTGACAACCCATTTAAGTCATATGTCGATCTCTTGTCAAGACAACTCATGTCTTGGGTTTCTTTGTTTATGTATTTTTCAGTTATTTGCCGTTTATATTCTTGAGGAGAATCAACTACTTTAGAATTGGCCCATATATTTGCCCCTAAGGAGGGCTTGGGTTTTCCAACTCAGTTTGAATAACATACGGTAAAACATTTATTTATTTTAACATTTATATCACACACGGGTGACAATGTAATAAATTATTTTACCACCATGAGGCGCATGAGGGATGAGCATTTTGATCCTTGGCACAATAGTCTGTTACCTTTGCACTATGCGTGTACATGGGATTAATAAATTGTTAAAATGTATCAGTTGTTTATTCATTTAGGATTCAGGCTTATGGTGTTTTCTCTCTTTTTTACATATTATTTTGTTTTCATTATATGGACATTTACATATGGACACTTCGACTGCGATTTTTGGCTCGACAACATATGGTAACAAATCAAATGTTTTTTTATTCTCTCCTTATTTACTTGGAATATGTTTCACATTGAAATGGTTGCTTTGCTCTTTGACATGATGTAATGTCCATATGGGCTTTTTTCTTTCTTGGTTGCATTTCTCTTCTTTAACTCTGGCTTATATTTATAATGTTCTTATCCTTATGGCATGATTATATAATATTTTGCTGTATTGGAATGTATATGAATCATACCAACACCACAGTCTTGCCTTGAAAAGGACCCGTTGTTTTGGGTCGAAACACGTGTCGGCAGTCTTGTTTTTGCATCAACTCATAAAATCTGTTTCAACAGCGTTTTTTTGACTGAAGAATCTATTGCTTTGGACTCTTTGTTTCACTGTATTTGTTGTCCAGTTACACATTCAATTTGAATAGGATATTTACCATTCGCTTAGGGCTGCGCAATCATTTAGAGGTGACATTTTTCAAGTGTTCACTTTTCAAGGATGATTTTGCATCTTCAGTAAGCAGACCAGTCCTAATGTTTTTTAGAATGTGAGCAAATGTTACAGCTGCAGACTGACAGATTTTTTGTGCAAGTTCTCTGCAGCGAAAATGCTGCCACAGATTGGCATTACCAATGCTGCTGAGTGTATTATGGCATTCTTTGTCTACTAATGCTTTGAATATGGGTTGGCCTTTGACTGGTGTTAACTGCAGGAGGTCTCCAAAAACAATACCTTGTTTTCCTCCAAAGAGTCCTTCGTATCCAGATCTTAGAACTTCCTGCATTTTTAGATACATTAAAGCAAGCATTAGGTTAGAAACCATGCTTACTTCATCTGCTAGGATTTTCATTTTCATTTGTCATAGAATTCTGCCTACTTCAGTCGCAGCTTCTGCTGACAATTTGTAGTATTCTAATTTATTTTGGTGTTCTACTGGGAGGAGGACTACTCGGTGTAGAGTTACATTGCCTATATTGTAAGCAGCTAGAGCTCTGTGGTGGCCATTACAACAGATGAAAGGTTGTTGTTTGTTTTGTCTTATACACATTTTCAGATTGATTAAGTTTAGAAGGTTTTGCCAGAACCAGCTTCACCACTGACATACAAGAGCTGAGATTTGTCATTTTTACAACTGCAAGTATTATTTTCATATTTAGTCCAGGTTCAATTTCTTCAGTGACTTCTAGGTACATGGTAAATTGTTCATCATTTAACTGTGATTTGAGCACTGACAAATCTTCTTCAGATTAATGCATGATGTTTTCTACCTCATTCATTTCTATTTCTGCTTCATTTTGAATGATGGTTCTCCAAGTGTTTCATGGCTTCCTGTAAGAGATGGTTGACTCCCTTCAGGAGTGTACTTGTCTAGTATTTCTATTTATTTTTCTTATTGGTGTTCATTGTCCAACATTTCATTGTATTGTTTAAAATGTTCTTTTGTTATACTGCTTTCATTTCCCTTGAATGCAGTTTTAAATGTGTAATGGTCACCTAACAATTCTTCCTCTTACCTCCAAGGTTTGCAGTAGGGCCATGTAATAAAGTTCTCTATAGTCTGTAGATTTAAATGACAACTTTACATGGTTTATTAGACTGGGTTTTGAAAGTCTTAATAGGTTTCCATCAAAATTTAAAGGGATGGTCTAGTAAAAATTTTTATTTAAAAAATAGATAGGCCACATAAAAAAAATATACTAGCATCCTCCGTTTTAAAACTTCCTATGTAAAATTTTGAGCTATTCAAGCTCAAAATTCGAAAAAGCAAGCACAGGGGCGCCGCCATTTTGTGAAATGGAGGCCCTCCTGTGCTGGCTTTTGCTTTTGCGGCACTAATGAAGGAAAAGCCAGCCAGCTGTAGTAAACAAAATTTACCGCTGGGTGGCTTTCCCTTCATTAGTGCCGGGACTCGGAAGACGCGGACCGGAGACCAGAGCAGGAAAGCTGCAGCTGAATCTCGGTAAGTGCTATTTATTTTTTTTACAAAAAATAAGCACTAGCTGCGTTTTTTTTTCCAAGTTTTCCGGGCTGGAGGAGCCCGGAAAACTTAGAAATAAAACTGCAGCTTTAAAAGCGTTGTATTTAGGTTTGCGGTCGCTTTTGAAGCGACCGCAAACATAAATACAACGTTATTGTGTTGGAAAACGCTGCGGTTTTTCTTTCCAGTTTTCTCAGGCTCCTCCGGCTCGGAGGGGAGCACCGGAGACCCAAAGTGAAAGCCACAGCAGGCAGAAACACACGCGGTTATGTTTACATGCCGCGTAGTGTTTCTACCTGCAGCTGATTTCCCATTTGGGGCTCTCGGGCTCCCTGTGGAGAGCCCGAGAGCCCCAAATGGGAAATGCTAAATGCTGCGGCGTCTGCCTAAATCTGCTTTCCCATTTGGGGCTCTCGGGCTCCCCACGGGGAGCACCAAATGGGAAAGCAGATTCAGGCAGACACAACGCGGTTGTTTTCCGCAATGCCGCGTTGTGACTGCCTGAATTTGCTTTTCCATTTGGGGCTCTCGGGCTCCCCGTAGGGAGCCCGAGAGCCCCAAATGGAAAAGCAGATTCAGGCAGACACAACGCGGTTGTGTTGGAAAACGCTGCGGTTTTAAAACCGCAGCGTTTTCCAACACAATAACGTTGTATTTATGTTTGCGGTCGCTTCAAAAGCGACCGCAAACATAAATACGTTTTTAAAGCTGCAGTTTTATTTCTAAGTTTTCCGGGCTCCTCCAGCCCGGAAAACTTAGAAAAAAAAACGCAGCTAGTGCTTATTTTTTGTAAAAAAAATAAATTGCACTTACCGAGATTCAGCTGCAGCTTTCCTGCTCTGGTCTCCGGTCCACGTCCTCCGAGTCCCGGCACTAATGAAGGGAAACCCACCCAGCGGTAGACTTTGTTTACTACAGCTGGCTGGCTTTTCCTTCATTAGTGCCGCAAAAGCAAAAGCCAGCACAGGAGGGCCTCCATTTCACAAAATGGCGGCGCCCCTGTGCTTGCTTTTTCGAATTTTGAGCTTGAATAGCTCAAAATTTTACATAGGAAGTTTTAAAACAGAGGATCCTAGTATTTATTTTTTTATGTGGCCTATCTATTTTTTAAATAAAAATTTTTACTAGACCATCCCTTTGACAATGAGTATTTTCCAGTTGTCTCCATTCGCATAACATTATTTTTGTAGGTATAGTTTTGGGCACATGTTTTCCAAAGCAGTAACGCTGTTTGGATAGTATGGGCCTCATTACGAGTCTGGTGGTAACCGAGCCGGAAAAAATAGCAAGTTACCGCCGGACTCTTATTACCATTCCGCCTCTGTGATTCCCGGAATCACCGGGGCTTTACAACCCCGGTGACCCGGTAATTCTGGAGGCGGAATTTGGTAAATCCCCATTCCCATTGAGTCCTATAGGACTCAATGGGAATGGGGAAGTGGAAACACCAGCACATCTCATGATGGTGCCGGTGTTTCCACGTCCGCCTGCAGGCGGATGGTGTTAAACCCGCCAGGTCAGACCTGGCAGGAATGACACCTCCCGCCTGCAGGACTCGAGATCAGTCAGTCCGGAAACAACGGTGGTGGCGGGTTTACCGCCACTGTTGTTTCCAGACCGACTGGATCGTAATGAGGCCCTATGTGTCAACCAGATTATATTTTAAAATGTCTTGGCTATTGGGATTGTCTGTGGCTATAGATGATTCCATTTCTTTATAGGATTATGCACACTTCTCGGACTCCACCAATGCTTGGATCCACTCGTTCTTAAGTAACAGATCCATGCGAGTCTTCTCGCCCATAGCTTCCGCTGATTCACTGCGGCATCCCTCAAGGGTCCTGTATATCGCCCACTCTCTACAACGTGTTCACCAAACCCCTTTTCGATGTGCTCGATTATCTGGGTGTCTCCTACACCAACTACGCGGTTGACACCCAGTTACTCATTCCCATCACTGGTGATCACATAGCCGATACTAAATCCTTGAATGATACCCATTTAGTCATCCAGGCCTGAATGGCTCAACATGAATTATGCCTTAACGACGAAAAGACGGAGCTCTTATTACTAGGTTCAGCCCAATGCCTTAGTAAACTAGACCAAGCCTTCAAGTCTTTCAACATTGACGGCAACAACATCAAGGTCTCTGAAGACACTAAAACGCTAGGAGTTTATCTGGACTCTGCTCTCTCTCTGAATAGACAAACAAACGCAGTAAGGTCGGGATCGGCCTACACTTGCAAACTTACCAACGCTTGCAGACCTTTCCTGAACTCGCACAATTGCATTACTCTGGCAAGAACACTTAAGTCCAAAATAAACTACTGCAGCGCCCTCTACTTGGGGACTAGCCAGGCTAACCTCAACAAACTGCAAACAATCCAGAATAACGCCATCAGGGTAGCCTGCAATATGCCTAGGCGATCCCATATTTCTAACGTCAGATCTGATCTACGTTGGCTCTCAGTGAAACATAGAATCATCCTGAAAACCCTAGCCTTGACTCATAAATGCCTGGACAAGAAAGCCCCACCTTACCTCGCCTCCCGTCTCACACTTCACACCTCCACGCGACCCACTAGAACACCACATATTCACAGCCTCATTGTGTCTAGATTTAAACTCCAAAAGCTGGTGGTGGGAGCTTGCTGGTCCTAGCTTCTAAGCTCTGGAACTCCTTTCCTACTCCCATCAGAACTGAGCCATCCTTCCTAACCTTCAAGAATAAAACCAAATTGTGGTTGTTTATGCAGAACGCCTAAAGCACTACACCCAACATTTGGCACCTACTTGTAATATACTGAAACTGTGTATACATATATATATTCTGTATTGTATTGTAAATATGTTTACTGCCTGTAATGTAACTGTGTACTTAAGAATATGTGCCCGGTTTCCCTCGGGCCTGGCTGCGCTTTACAAATAAACCAAATTACAAATACTCTGTTTTGCGATGCAGGGGGACCAAAGTTGAGTGCGAGAATGTTTTTCAGATTTTCCATGTAAGGCTGAACCTGTTAAACTATCGGCACCTTTGTAGGACCCGCATTTTCTATGTGACAGCATTTTGATACCAAAGATGTA
The DNA here is from genome assembly GCF_040938575.1 of Ambystoma mexicanum. Lineage (NCBI taxonomy): Eukaryota > Metazoa > Chordata > Amphibia > Caudata > Ambystomatidae > Ambystoma > Ambystoma mexicanum. The sequence goes on along the minus strand of NC_090926.1, from coordinate 376,402,655 downwards.
CATTTTTGTGAAAGGGATTTGTCAGATGATATGTCATCCCAAAGGTCTTTTAGCTCATTTTTCTCAGCTTTGTTGAGATAGCCTGTGACATATCTTTCAACAGCAGTTGAATTGTCTACATTAGCATTCCACACGAGGGCAATAATATGATTATATTATTGATCATGGATGTACTTGGATGCTTCATCTCTTTTAATGTTGTATGTGTCTTTGGGAGATTTGCCTTTGACACTGTGCCTAACTGAAGACATTAAACTATTTACTTGACCTTTGACACAAACTGGTCTTGGGAATCCAAAATGACATTTGGTGAAGTATTTCCTTTGTTTTTGTATAGACATTGGCAGTATTTGCCACACTTTTGTCTTGGGAAACATAAGATTTGTGGCCATAGGTCACTAAGTATGTCTTCTGAAGAGATGTCAAAGGTGATGTATTTTTAAATAAATTGTAACACAGTGTCATCACTGTTGTGGCAGAATTTTTATCCACAAAAGCATGTGAATGTGTGGTTCTCCTCTGGATTGATATTCTTTTGTCCAGAAGAAGTGTTCTACTTCTCAGAGTGGATGATGAAGTGTAACAACAAAACGATGCTGAAAATATCTTGAGACATTGATAGACTTGAATAAACGTGAACTTTTTATGTCTATTTCTTCTGTATTTTGGTCTGCATTGTGTAGAAAGTCATGCTAGTCATCCCATGCATATTCTTCACAATTTAAAGTAACAAACCATATGGGTGGGGCATGGTTCCTTAACATACAAAGTACATCAGCATGACGTCGGGACCAGCATTCTTTTGTAGTGCATATATTTTCCATGAGATTTTCAATACTTGACTGCAACACTTCGTGTTTGTTTTATCTTTTGAAGGAGTTGAGTAGCTGACATGTTGCGCCAATGGATCCATGTTTTTAGTGTTTGTGCAACTGTGTGCCATAGAGTTGCTAATTCACTTTCAAACAAGAGTTGGAAAATGTATTCAACATTTTGCCGGTATCTTGGATCTTCAGAATACATTTGTAGAGAATGATATTCTGATGCACTGATTTGTAAAGGTTTTTCATCATGTCTTCCTCATTTTCCTGGAGAAAAGAGTAGTGGAAAACAACGTGCTTCTAAGCTTCTTTCCCACATGCTTAATGGAGACCGTTTGGCTTGATGCATTTGATATGTTTCTAATGCAGCTTGCATGGTGTCTCTGGATTGTAGTAGGTGAATTGTATACGGACCTACAATGTTATCTGTAGTGTTAGGTTCAAAACACCAAAATTGACCAGTTTGTGGTGTATCTTCATATATTTGCGTTTTTTCTTTAACATTTTTGTTCTCTGGTCATATCTTTGTAGTAGTCCTTGTATTGTTTAAGATACTCTAGGGCTTCCTTAACTTTGTTTAAGTCAACTAGTTGCTGCCAAATGTTTGTGTCTTTTGTTCGCCCACCATTAACTTGTACAATCAAAGATGGCTATACTGGTCGTCTGACTCCTAGTGTTTCTACATCTTCATTAAGGTCTAATGGTAAGAACACTACTTTGCCACAAATGGCTTTGAGTAATTCTGATAGAGGAAAATTAGCAGTTTTGGGTTGGAGACATATTATAGCTTGAATAGAAGTCCTGTTTGAAGTTTAATACTCTCATACAGATTAAGGTGTTAGAAAGCTTTCGGAAATGGCAATATTTCCAAGTTATTATTGATAGCACGTGATGGCATTTGGTTATTATCAAGTTTAGTATTGCAGTATGTGCAACCTATTAAGGGATCAGTTATAATGTATTTATGTTCTCTGCTGCTGCTGATATAAAGCTAATTGGAACCATTGTGATTTCTATTTTGTAGGATATGTCTACTATTTTTGTAGTTTTTTTAATAAAATGTTCTGCAACAACAGACACATAGGGTCTCATTACAAGTATGCTGTTCTGAAAATAGTAGCGCCAGTATATCCGTACCGGCAACTTTTTCCTTACCGGCGTACTCCGAGTTGCGATGCCAGTAAGACTGGCATCGCAAGTGACCCACTGCGACCGGCAACACCTCTGCCGGTATCTGCGGATACATGCGGCAGCCGTGCCTGAAATACCGGCATGGCATAAGTAAGTGGTTATTCCGAGGTGCACGGACATGCAATCACCAGCATGTACATGTCGGTAACAATTGGACCAAGCGTTAAGTGGATTCTGGTGTGTAGAAACATGCTACCCAATGGACTGTGCCACAGCACAAAAGGACCATTCCTACACCCCTTCCAACACCACAATGCTAGCAGTTGCTGTAGCAGTACTGCAGAGCTATTAATTGAAGCGGTGCGGAGGATGCAGAAGAGGCGCATTAGGAGAAGGAGGGCTATCATGGCACAGCAAATCCCCATGTCCAGCAGGTTGCAGCCCACAGGCAACCACCCATCCCTCGCTTAAGGGCCACACCAATCAACCTCAACCCCGTTCACATCCACACCCTATACCGGTTAGACAGGGACACCATCACCACAATAGTGGACCTGATACATGAGGACCTGGTGAGCCTCATTAATATCCGCAGAGCCAACCCCCCCCTTTCTGAAGATAGTGTCTGTGCTGCACTTCCTTGCCACAGGCACATACCAGCACACAGTTGGGCAGCTGCATGGTATCTCGCAAACCTGTTTCTCCCCTATGCTCTTCTAGGTGCTTGAAGCACTTCTCAGCCATGTATGAGAGCACATCAGCCTACCCCAGACTGCTGACAAGGTGAATACGATATAAATTGCCTTCCATGCCTTTGCTGGCATGCCTAATGTCATTGGTGCGGTGGACTGCACACATGTTGAGCTTGTGGCCAGGCATGCTGGGAGGTAGTGTACCGCAAAAGGAAGCTGTTCCATTCACTGAATGTACAGATGGTATACGATGCCCGCCACCTCATCACCCATGACTGCTGGGTGTGTCCAACTACTAGGGCCTGTGCAGTATTGAATTGGGGGAGGTGGCAGTAACCAGCATAGCACACCTGGCTGCTGTGTAAATCCTACTACTAGGCCCTGTGCAGTGTTGAATTGGGGGTGGGAGGGTAACCAGCATAGCACACCTGGTTGCTGGGTGAGTCCAACTAGTAGGCCCTGTGCAGTGTTGAATTGGGGGTCGGGGGGAGTAACCAGCATAGCACTCCTGACTGCTGGGTGAGTCCAACTACTAGGCCCTGTGCAGTGTTGAATCATGTCCCAGTATGACACCCATGACCAGTGGATGTGCACACTGCATGCAGTAAACCATCATTACTCCTATTGCAATCTTCTGAATCCATTAGCAAACTTCTGTGAAGGCACACAGAGGCCACAAAGGGTCTTAAATGGGGAAGGTAGATGAAGAACAATAGCAAGGTAAAGTCGTACCCACAATTGTAAAACCAGTAAACTGGTAACATTGGAGTTCACACGACCCTACTCAGCATTGTGAGTGCATGAAATGTGCAAGTGTGTAGGTGTAAGTCAAGGAGAAACACAGTAGTACCATGCCAGAGTGGAAGGCCTTGACAGCCATGCCACCATGTATGATGAATATACAGTGCATGCATAACTACATTTGTTCCGTACAGCGACACCGTAAAAACTACGTGTACCAGAATGCACCTCACCATTGTGACTACAACAAGAAGCAAAAACGCAGCCAAGCAAACACACAACTCATGATGCAAGGCCACAGAATGCATAGGCTACCACCCCCACAACATGTTCTTGTTGCACACACATGTGACTGGTACAGTTTGCTCATTAGTACCGGATACATGTCTTCATTAGGGATACTTTTCAATTCAATGCATTCATACTGAAACTTGAAAAATGTAAAACCGCTGAAAGATATATCCTCTCTAATATGGTTTTTAGAGGGGTTACCCCCAACCACTGCATCACACCCCTAAATACCCTCCACCACCCTTTTGTAGATACTAGACCTCATCACACTCACACATTTCATCAATATGGGTCATTGACATCTGAGTCACAACACATATGCATGTCTATATAGAGAATTTGTAATGAAGACTGCATACCCTTCGTACCACAAAATGACTCTTGGACATCATGGAAATGCTAAGGGCACCGTGCTACATGGACATATAGTTGAATTTCATTTGTGGCACATAGCTGACGTACATCAAATCCATGGGTGTCAGTTGCACGAGAAATGATTTAGCTCATGAATGCAACTGTACAACACACACCCCACATGCATACTGACCACGTGCCCTTTCTGGTATACGAAAGTGAAATAATTTGAGAAAAACTCGATTTTGTTTGTGCATGTTATTCTTAGCAAATGTACACTATACAGCCTGTGCCAACATGATATAACCAGGAAATTGACATGTACACTTTCTGTTGCTCCCATGCAGGTGATGCTGGGCATCCCCTGAAGCCATGGTTATTGACCCCCGTCAGGCAACCATACAACATCCACGAACAGGCATACAACGATGCCCATGTCTGTACTCGCTGCACCATTGAGCAGCCTTTTGGCCTGTCGAAGGCCAGGTTCCGCTGCCTTAGCAGATCTGGGGGCGTGCTGATATATAGCCCTGAAAAGGTTGAAAAGATTGTGCTTGCATGTGCCATGTTGCACAACATTTGCATCAGGTGCAGCGTCACCCTGCTCCCCCGACATGGACATGCTGCCACCAGAGGCTGATGAGGACACTGATTATAAGGAGTCTATTGGACAACGCTGCGATGGCAGGAATGGACGTGCCACATGTGGGGAACTTATTGATCACTACTTTTGAGCACCTGTTGCACACACGGCACAGGACATTGAGCACACTGGGCACTGGGCACTGTACATAAATAAATGCACTCACACTGAAAGATCAATGTCCAGTCATGGTTTCTTTTAGCAACACCAAATATATTGTGATTTTAAATATTTACAATTGAAAAAGGTCTTATCTCCCTCTACCATCCCACCCAACTATACCTCCCCAAAACCCCTCCCCAGCTATCCCTATTCACACCCCCTCGCCAACTATACCTCCACACACCCCCTCCTCAACTATCCCTCCCCACACCCACTCCACAACTATTCCTCTCCCACACACACCCAATCTGTGTCCTATTTACGTCCCCTTTAGGCTGAGGGGTGTGCCCTTCTCGCAGGGTGAGTCTGCCGCTCCGATCTATGCCTTGGGCTGCTTGGTAGGGAACTTCCAGTAGTAGACCTTGTGGATGGTGCCAGTGGCAATGGCGTGTGTCGTTGGTCCACGAGTGCCTGCACCAACACGGATATGGACTCCACCAGGGATGACATTACCCTGTTCCCCTCTGTCACGCGCCATGCCAGTTGGTAAATGGCTTTTGTGGCTCTGCCCTGCACCCTTGTGGACCTCCTGGAGGTGGCCTGAAGTGTCTCACGCATGAGCTGCGCCCCGTGCAGGTGTTGTTGCACCATTCTATCCAACGATTCTTGTTGTGCCTCAATCCTAGACAGGCGCCCCTCTATATTCATAACATTGCATAGGGGTGGTGGTTGTATGGGTTAGGGGCTCATAGGGCCCATGGGACAGAATTCCTCAGCCTCAGCGTACCTCTGGTCGCTAGATAGATTTTCGACTTCACCGTCTTCCCCAATGTTGCCTGGTAGACCCCTTTTGCGGAAGGGGTGCAGTCTCCTCCTGGTGGCTGGGCGGCAGCTGCCGCCTGGTCAGGTGGTGGCTGGGCAGCAGGAGTAGTTGCCCGCTCCCGTCTGCTGGTGGATGCATTTGAATCCTGGGTGGAGGTGGTGGTTGTCCGGCAGCAGCGTGACCTGGTGTTCCTGGATGTAGTCGGCTGTTCGGCCTCATTGGCAGATGATGTGCCTGTGTGGGTCAAAGGCAGGGCATCAGTGATGGGTGTGGTTTCATCAGACAGACATAAGTGCTAGTACTTTCCGATGTATGTGCGTTGTCATAGACATGGTGGTGCCCATGGTATGGTGCACACATGCATGTGCCGAGGATGCTGTGTGGATGCATTTGTGTTGTGCAGACATGCTGTGTGCAGTGGCTGTTGCCTGGGGTACTGGTATTTCCCGGTTTGGGTGTTATGAGTGTGCCACACAAGCTGTATGACATGGTGTTATGTCTGATTGTGACACGGATCTGTTACACATGTGACTGCTGCCTATGGCAGTTGCTGCATTGATGATGATTTAGCGGGACATGGTGGATGGGACAAGTGGGCCAGATGTATCATTGATGTGTGCATCTTGTAATTTGCTGGTGGTGGAGGTGCTTGACACTGACTTGACTTTGGGCATGTGGTAGCACGGAGGTGACAACAGCAGTTGTTCAGTGTCAGGGGGATGTGTGTCTGAGTGCCTGCAGGTGCATTTTGTGAGGGCGATACAGGGTACCTGTGTGATGTGCGAGTGGTGAATGGATGTGGGATGAGGGCAAGTTCTATACGGATGTGTGCAACCAGGTTGAAGGTGGTTGGACTGCCAGCCGGGCTGTACTGACTTTGGGTACTACAGACTTGACATGTTGCCCTACTCATTTGCATACAGGGTACAAATTGTGTGATCTGACAATGGGTTTACAGGGACTCACCAGCCTCATCAGATGTGACACCTCCAGCCTCCGCATCTCCAACTCCCTTGATAGCCTCCAGGTACATGATAGTGCTGCATGTTTCTCCCCAGGTCTGGAGTTTGATAGGTGATGCAGGTCCGCCTCCCGTGGTCGTGCCCTGGGTGCACTGTGCAGTAAGTAGGTTCCATACCCAGAGATGTAGATCGTCCCACCTCTTGCAGCAGTCCCTACCTGTTCTGGGGTTTGTCCCGACCGCTGACACCGTCCGGGCCACCTCCTCCCAGATGGCCTTTTTCCACAATTGGGTTTGCCATGGCTGAAGACCTCTTCTGCGTTCTCCACTAGCGTGTCCGTAAACATTTTAAGTTCAGTCTCACTCAAATGCGGCTTGCGCCACTGTGCAGCTGATTGCCTTGAGGACATGTCTGGGGTACTTTGTCAGTGCTTTGGATATGGCTCTGACTCCTGTGCACTGAGGATTGCAATGGATTGTGTTTTGCTAATGGCCGCCAGTACATTTCCTGTTCCGACGATCATGTTATTTCCACGGTAACAACTGTGGCAGTAGGTCCAGGAGCGCAGAGCTGAAATCTGAGTCAGCGGCAGCGAGGCTGCCGGTATGTTTTTTTGTGGCCGTATGGTGGTGTTACGGGCATGTCGGTGCTACCGTTTCCAGCATGCTGGAATACCCATGCACGGGGACACAGAATCAACCTTTGATTCTGGCAGCAGTGCCACACGGACACGGTAGCACCGGCATGTCCTATTTTCTACCAGAAAACTTGTAATCAGGTCCATACTCTGAAATTTCAGCAGACATGTTTTGAAACTTTGCTATTTCTATTGTGTGAGTATTTTGTGAGAAACCAGATGGAGTCTCACCCACTAGTCCCAGGGGATCTCTCTCTCAGGTGACTAGGCCACAGCCATCGCTTTTGGATCCAGACCCTGCGGGTGGACCAGTGCGGGAGGATCACCTGGTGAGGGGTCTTCGGTTGGTGGGGGTAAAGCAGGCGATGGTGAGACGTGGTATTCCCTCCTCTTTTGTTTATCTCATCATCCTATTTTTTAGGATCTTCCTAACTCACAACTCCACCAATCCCCCTTTTTTACACAAACACTGGGTGGAGGAAGGGGTTGACTGAGAGTAACCAGACTAACTCCCTCAAATAGTATTGGACATGTTCTTTTAATCGGGTCGGACACTTTACTCTAAATGCATACACTTAATTACTCACATGGATGGAAGACAACACCTAGAGACACACTCTGAGCAAGGCAGAACACGAGTGCGAGCAGAGCTTCTGGGATGGCGGCGCACCTACTGAAGCAGAGCGACGGACAAAGGGACGAGAGCAGCATATCGAAAACCCTAGGAGTTCCCTACTGGAGGTCATTGCCTCCGACAGGCTGTGAAAGACACGTGGAGAAGGCCTGATCCCACAAGTGAATTTTGCATTGTGTTTCACGCATGGCATACGACCCTCCCGGGTGAACAGCAGGGTTGGGGAGGCGAGACCAAGCCTGTGTTACTAACCTTTACTTGTGAATTAGAAATAGCAAAACCAATTAAGAGGCACACACAGCCGGTGAGTTGGCAAGCGACCTGAGTGACCGTAATGTGTTAAAGTGAATGAAGTAGCAACCTTATATCGCAAGTGAAGGCTGCACACGTTGAAAGAGACGCAAAGAAAAGCAGACCTGTGAGTGAACTTAGAAACAAGGACAGCTGTGAGATCAGCGATACTAAGTAATGGAGTGGTACGCTGAAAGGAAGTAGCCCACTCAAAATTCTCTGTGAAAGGTAAATTTTTCCAAGCAATAAAGCGAATGAACAGCAAAAGTGAAATATGCAAGAGTAAACATGAACTTTGAGTTGAACTGGCTCTGCGGCGGTCTGTAAAGAAAGCCACGCACATTTGACAGACTTCGATGTCCGAAGTGATCCCAGCGCAAAAGAGGGAAACCTGAAGTATAATAAGTTTGGGGAAGGGATCCCCCTTTCAAATTTGTGTTGAACTTTGACGCGAGTGGTCTGAGCACGACAGAGGGGGACCTACGTGAACTGTGGTGAAAGGCCTGAACCCGGCAGAGGGGGACCTTTGTGAACTTTGTGTGGAAGTACTATTTTGAAAGTCAAGAAAAGAGACTTTAACGTGGAAGGCCAGGTGGGCCTCAATCCACGTTTTGGAACTGTTTATCGTGTTGGAAAGCGAGCCAGAGTGTGTCATCCTGCTTACAGGGAAAGCCTTACTCTGTGAGAGCTAATGTGGGGTGGAGAGCTGGTTCAACCACATTTATTCTTTTCAACACCGATTTTTCCTCTGCATACATTTGTCCTTTTTACACTTTTAGTAAAAGAGATAGAGCAGGCATTAGGTTGTGTTAGCATAGGCCATTTTGATTTGACAGACTCCACTAGGACTGTTTTATTTAATTGTTTGATGGTCAAGACTACTCCCATCTTAGTCATCGGGCAAAGTAGGAGTTTCTCCAGTCCCAACATTTTGAATAAAGGTTTTACAAATTGTATCCATCATGTGTCATATTTGTGATACCATGCCTTCCCTACAGTTTGTAAGGAGGTTAGCGTTAGAAATTAGTTGGTTTGTGTTTTGTAAGTTAACTAGGTTTTCTCATTCTTCTTCAGTTCCAGAATATTTACTTTGTATGTGTTGTATTTGTCTGAGGAGTTCTTCGGCTCTCCCAGTTAGGAGATTGTAATTTAGTTTTTGTAGTTGTGTGTAATATGATGGAATGTGCTTTTACAAGCGGTTTCTGAAATGCAGAATAGTGAATTTTCTTGTAGTCTAGTGTGGATGCACACTGGGAAGGAGTCCATTCTTTTTAACATTTTGATTCCACTTTTGTCTTTTATTTTAACATTGTTATTTTAACCTAGTGATTGAGGAATTGCCATAAATATTTGTACGACTGTTGGCGCATCATTGCATATTGAGCTGCACGTCCATTTGTACACTGGATGACTTGTGTGGACATATGAAACACTTGGCTGAAAGTTTCTTGGAGGAAGATTGTTCCATTAAAGTTTCTTTTGCCATAATGCTGTCTGCCCGTATGTCATAGCCTTGTCAATTATTGTCTGTGGCATTTTGGTTTGTTCGTTATTGTTTATATGCCTCTTCATTGAAATATGGTTCTGTGCTACTAGTGTGAAACCATTCTCCTGAACAGAAGTTAGAAATGGTATCTATTTAGCAGATGTTTTTGTAATTTAAAAAAAATAGCTTAGTGCTTGGTTTCATTCTGTTTTAAAGTAATATAAAACATTTTCTTTTTAGTTTGAATGCACTGTCAACCAGAGCTTCAAGGATCATTTTTCTTTGGTAATTTCTAAGTGCAGAAAGTGACTTTTCATTTTTCTATGAGATTGCTAAGAACTCTCCACTGGAATTTCTTTTTTTTTCTTTTCTTTTTTTTTACTGTGACTGCATCAACATTGCTAGATATAGTTTGAGGTTGATCTTGAGTTGAACTTTGTTTATTACATATTTCTTTTCTTTTTTGAAGGATATTGATTTGTTTTGTTAGTGGTGACTGCTGTACTTTACAATAGCACAATTATTTTTTTTCTTGTTTGTATGCTTTCTATACATTGTTTTAGTGGAGGGTGAGTATGATTTTTATTCTTTCTATCTGCTCAATCTTTTTTGTTTTCAATGGAGCTGAGTTTTAGTAGACATTGTTTTCTGTTAGAAAAAGAAAGGGTGTATTTTAATGTTGTAGAATGGTTCTGTGTGTTATTGTACAGGGATGAGGAAGAGTGGTGTATGGATAATAATGTGCATTAATATTGATTACTGTGATGAGTAAGATAGGTGTTGGATTCATAATATAGAGTAGAGTTGTTAGTAGGATGTTATTTTTATTATTCTTTATTTGTTTAGTTTTGTATGAAACTTTACAAAACTTTACAAAAAATCTTCATAAAAACATTCACAATAGATTTCAAACATTGAACTAAAATATCCAGTCAAGATTACAAAAATACAGTGCTAAAATAACATTTTAAAATATTGAATTACATCTACTTATTAAAAACATTTCTATTTACTGTTTTACAATATTCAATTTCCACAATCCAAGTTTTATATTACTTTCTTTCTTTATGCTAACAGTGTGCAGTATATCAATACTTCTGATCTCACCCAGTTTTACAAGATCCCAAGTTATCATAAAACTAAAAACTAAAAAACACTGTCTATATCTTTTTAAATTAAGATCTATTGTACTTTACCAAGCAACCTCAACGGTGTAGTTTAATTATGGTGCATGTATATTACCTCTACTAACCAGCCCAAGCCTCTTCCTGATTATTTCCCAAATCGCATAAAGTGCAATATGTATGTTTTGATTCTCCGTATTCAGGCAATATACCCAAAAATCCTAGTTTAACACAAACTGTCCTAACAAAGTCATACAGGCACTACCCATAGTAGCACATTGCGTCGGGATATGCCTAGGTGTCTCAATGTATTCAGGTAATTTACAAAGACAGCAGTATCTCTCGCTACCAGGTAGGCCCAATTGTGGTCCTACTAGAGCTAATACTTGGAGTTGATTTGTCCACAGCCTCAACCTAAAGGTACGCACCCTGAGGCACGGACATTGTCTGATGTACAATTGCAGTTTAAGATAACTATGAGATACCCCTTCCACATAAATATGAGGGTCCAGGGTCTCCACATACATGTAATTTGCAACCCAGTCCCATTGCTTTAGTTTTTTTGTTAAGACACGCTGCAATGTTTCATAAGAGGTAACCCTGAAGAAATCCGGTTTCCAACCTATTTGATCAAAAAGGTCGTTAACTAAACCTTCAAAACTGTCTTTTCGATGCACGGGATCCACCAATAATACAAGCAGTTCACATTTAGGGTCTACATGGATTTTCATATATAATAGGGCCTGTTTTTTTTACGTAATTCAGCTCTCAAAGATGTAAGACCCAGTTCTAGTCTAATATATTGTATGGATGCCCCGACTTTGAGTCTCATCATCTGCTTCCAAAAACTACCTTCAATCTTATCTAGCCAAGCTCTGTCTCGCATAGCAAGGGCTTCGAGCCCATACAACACCATAGGTACAAAACATTGCTTATATAGCATTAATATACCCTGTAGGCAATATCCAGCTGTATCTCTTGCAAATTTCAAAATTTGCACTGTCATCCTTATAGCTTTTATCTTCTTAGTCTCTGATACCTTTGTATGTTTTAGTACCATTTATGTTTAGTCCTAAATAAGTATATGAATCAACATATTCTAGCTTTCCTAGAGACGTATTAAAGTCAGGACATGTTACTTTTTTTGTAGATACAGCCACAACTTTAGTCTTCCTCATGTTGATGGTGAGTTTGTTTAGGGTCGGATAATTACACAAAGCCTCGAACATGGCCTTTGCACCAGAGTAAGTGTAGTTTAAAAGAATAAGATTCTCTGCATATAGAAGACAGGGTTTGGGGCAAAAACCCACCCTCGGACTACATCCCACCACTGGGAGATCAGCCATATATAGATTGTACAAGGTCGGTGCTAGGGTACAACCCTGTTTCACACCCCTCTGCATTTCAACCATCGTCGTTACCATACCTTCATTTGTTAGCCTAACACCAGCCTTAATATGCTGGTGCAGGCCCTTCTTAATCAACCAAGAAAGGCAACCTCCTGTATGTAATTTCTCCCACAGGCATGCCCTGTCTACACTATCAAAAGCAACCTTGAAGTCCACAAATATTAAGTACAGTCTCAGACGTCCTGAGCCCAGAGTACTTCTGATAACTGTATCAAGGACTCTAAGGTTATGGCTCGTGCCCGGCCCGGAACCTAGTCTGAGTAAAATATAGTATCTTATATTCTTTCACCCACACTTGAAGTGCTTCCAGGACAAAGGTTGAAAAGATCTTACTTGTTAGAAGGATGTGGAAGATGAATGTATAGATAGTGGGAGGTATGGAGTAAAATGTTTGTAGAGGTTGTAGACCTCTGGTCTAATGGTATGAGGACGAGGGATGTGAGGATCATGCAAAATAATGTGATTTCAGTAATGGCATGAGGAAGTGGGAAAATGGAGCAAGGAATGCATTGGCATTACATAAGTCACATGAGGGAGAGTGTTCTAAGTGTAAACATATAGGTTAATGTTGGGTACTGGGATGAGGAAGAGGGTTTTGGAGTGATAATATAGATTATAGTTGCTTAGTTTGATGTGGAAGAGGAATGTGTAGGTAAAGGGAGGTATGGAGTACAACATTTGTACAGGAAGAGTTTGTAGACCTCTGGTATAGTGGTATGAGGAAGAGGGATGTGAGGATAATGTGAAATCATGTCCTTTCCGTAATTGTATAAGGAAGGGGTAAATGAAGGAATACATTGGTGTTAGTTAAGTTATATGAGGGAGAGAGCTTTAAATATGAATATATATATATTCACTGACAGAAAACGTTGTTAAAGGGATGTTATGGTTAAGTAACACTAGTAAAAACCTATGCAATTCAATCACAAAAAACATTGCTAAAGGGACGTTATGGGTAAGTTGCACTACTAAAAAGCTATGACATTCACTGACAAAAAACATTGTTAAAGGGACGATATGTTTCAATTGCCCTAAGAAAAAACGATCAAATTCAGTGCAACAAGTACTTGAAAGGAACATTGCACTTACTTTGCACTAATAACAACCTATCCATATTATGGTTACAAGTAAAACCAAAAAACCCCAGAAATATGCCATTTATGGTAACCTAAGCAACCATAACTCGCACCACCACTGTGCACTGCTAAGACTAACACCCACAACATCAAACATGACATCACAAATGTCCTTAATAAGAAAGAAAAGAAGGCGAGCAAGCACACCCTTTCTTATATATGTGTTCTGCATACAAGTTCAATATATTCCTTAATGCAAGAAAGATCAGTTACTTTTGACAGTTTAGAAATGAAATATAAAAGTACTTTTAGTCCAACGGTGAAAAAGTCAACACTTGACCTCTTTGAAATGAAGATGAAAAAAGATCTGAAATCAACTACATATATGGACATGAAAAACCAAATCCTCCGCAAACATCAATACAGAATTTTGAAAGAACTGGCAGAGGACAGAAATTGAAATTAAGCCTGCAGACAAGGGGATGCAACTGTCATAATGGACTCAAATTTATACACACAAGGCTGTCTATCTTTGTTAGAAGACACTAACACACATGATTCTGGACCATGATCTAACCAATGAAACCCAATCGATGATAGAGGAAATAGTGAACAAAACTGCGACAGAAGGTTGGATAACGGATAAGACCAAAGAATTTCTTATTAAAAAAAACCCAATCCTGCCGGTATTCTATAGACTTCCAAAAGTCCACAAAAATCTCACAAATCCCCCATTTAGGCCTATTGCAGCGGCCATGGAGAGCGTTTTTGATCCGCTCGCAAGATATTTAGACAAATTACTCCAGCCATTTGTTCAGTCCACCTGTACTTATTTAAGAGACACTACACATTTTTTGAATGTTCTAAGCACCATCAATCAAATTGAAGAAAATTGGATTCTCTTTACATTAGACGTGCAATCACTTTACACGTCAATACAAGATGAAGAAGGTTTGGAAGCTCTTGAATGGATACTACTTAAACAAGAATTCTTTCTGTCGAACAAAATATTTGCCATCGAATAGGCAAACATGATACTCTGTAATAATTTCTTCAGGTTCCAGGGCAAATATTATTTACAGACGTCTGGTACTTCAATCGGGTCAGCAATGGCCCCTGCCAATGCAAACATTTTCATGTTCCATTTTGAAACTTTGTACATATTGGAATACTCCACATGATCAAAACATTTGGCCATGTGCAGACGTTACATAAATGACATTTTTGCGATTTGGAAAGGAACTAAGCAGGAGCTGGAATCTTTTTTAGAATACCTTAATGGATGCAATAATCGCATAAAGTTCACTTTAGAAATAGGTAATCCATCAGTCAACTTTCTAGATGTGAAGATTTATCCGGTTCACTGAAGAACTATCCGTCCTACGCACTAAGAAACGCAAAGCCCTATCCAGGTGGCAAGCAGCACCTAACCAATCCTCGCTTAATGACTTTAAAGAGATCTCTCTGACCTACAAAAAAGCCATATTCCTTGCTAAATCCGAATCCTACAACCAGAGAATCACTAATGCCAGTTCCAAATCAAGAGAAATTTTCTCCATATTCAAAGAACTCACCACTCCAGCCTCCAGCCCAGACGAAATCATCAAGGACGAAGCATGGTGTACAGGCATCCAGGCTGCTCTCCTCAACAAAGTTAAATTACTCCAAGACAAAATAGCCTCCCAACGCAAAGCTCTCAACACCCCCACCTGCCCGCCCATACCTCTCACCTACAACTCTCCTTCACAAACACCCCTCTTTGCCTTCAGAGAAGTCTCAGAGACGGAAGTCAAGGACCTCCTTAAAAAAATCAAACCCTCCACATGCAAAGGGGATATCTGCCCACCCTCCGTAATCAAAGAGTGCGCAGAATACCTCACCCCCATCATCACGGCTTTTATCAATGCCTCTTTCGCGTCTGGAAGTGTACCACAATGCCTAAAAGAAGCCTGGGTCCGCCCACTCCTAAAAAAACCCTCTCTCGATCCTTCCTCCCCTAACAACTATCGCCCCATCACCACCGTCCCCTTTCTCCTTAAAATCCTAGACAAAGCCGCACACAATCAAATCCAACACTACCTGGAAACCAACACCATCCTAGGAAAAAGACAGTCAGGTTTCCGCAAAGGCCATGGGACTGAATCTGCTCTTCTAGATTTAAAAAATCAAATTACTAAAATAATGGACACAGGCAAACCTGCCCTCCTCCTCCTACTCGACCTTTCAGCAGCATTCGATCTGGTCGACCACAGCATTCTCACATCGCACCTCTCCAATGCTGCACACTTCTCTCACAAGGCTACCACGTGGATCACATCCTTCCTTGAAGGCAGGGCCATGAAAGTGTACTCTGACCAGGATAGCGCCCCCCCACCACTATCAATTGTGGAGTCCCACAAGGGTCCTGCACCGCACCGACCCTCTACAACCTATTCACCAAACCCCTCTTTGACTTACTGGACTCCCTCAACATAGCGTATACCAACTACGCTGATGACACGCAGGTCCTCCTCCCCCTCTCTGGAGACTACGACCTTGACTCAGAAGCCCTCATCAAAATCTACTCGACTATCCAAACATGGATGGCTATCAATGGTCTCTGCCTAAACGGAGACAAAACCGAAATCATCATCCTAGCCCCTAACAAAACGCTAACCAAACTCAGCCCCGATTATTCGCACATGAACATCGACAGTATTAACATACCTGTCTCCTCTGCCGTCAAGACCTTAGGAGTCTACATTGACGCGACACTCTCAATGACAAGACAAACCAGCGCCCTTGCCTCAGCTTCTGCTCTGACTACCAAACTCATCTACGCCATAAAACCCTACCTCACCACGCCCAACTGCCTCTCCATAGCCAGAGCTACGATAGGAGCCAGATTAGACTACTGTAACGCCCTCCTGGCAGGCACTTCGTCAAAAAACCTAAACAGGCTCCAAATAGTGCAAAACAATGCCCTCCGTGCTGCACTACACATTCCCAAAACTGACCATATCTCACAGGCCAGAAGACGCGTCCACTGGCTCCCAGTCAAGGAAAGGATCAACTTTAAAATCCTCACCCTCACACACAAATGCATCAATCACACAGCACCCCCCTACCTATCTGAAACTATAACCAAGAACTCCTCCATCCGCCCCAGAAGAAGTCATCACGCCAACCAACTCCAAGTACCCACTGTAAAAAGAGCCAAAGCCGGCGGCATTGGCTTCCCTCACATAGCACCTAAGCTCTGGAATGCCCTCCCCAACTCGCTCAGAGCAGAACCATCGCTGTATCTTTTTCGCAAATCCCTCAAAACCACGCTATTCAACTAACTCCTCCTTCCCTACACCCACTTCAGCTCACACGCATCTGATACGAAAAGTTTTCGACACGAAATGCTTGCTGTAATGAAAATTGCTTTGTAACCATCTTCCTTCCATTGTAACCAGACTATGTATGTATTCATGTAACAGCGCCACGATGCCCCCGGGCTGATGTGCGCTTTAAATAAATCCGAATAAATAAAATAAATAAATAAATCCGGAAGAAGGGAAACTACATACAACTGTTTTTAGGAAACCCACGGATGTTAGCAATAGTTTGTTCTTTACAAGTCATCATCCATATCATCTAAAAAAGAATTTACCATTGAGTCAACTGCAAAGGATCAAACGGATAATCTCTAAGGAAGATTCATACGAAGACATGGAGAAGGAACAAATCACACGATTTGAAGAAAGAGGATTTCCACATTCTATCTTATCCCAAGCTAAAGAAAAATGTCAACTGAAGAAAAGGACTGACCTGCTAATACAACAACCAAGGCAAGATATAGATAATCCTCTGTTGATTTACTTATCACAATACTCCACGAAAAGTACACAGATCAAAAGGTCACTACAAAAAAACTGGAAAATTACAAGGCTAGACCCGCAGCTCTGTACTCTTTTTCTGAAACCACCACTAATGGCCTATAACAGAGGAAGGAATTTACGTGACTCACTAGTAAAAGCAGAGAGAGTCAGTGCAGTGCAATAACGATTTCTTTCAAAACCTAAAAAGGGAACTTACCCTGCCTGAATTGTAGCCAATGCAATAATGTGCAGAAAGGTCCAATTATCAGACACCCATACACAGGACAAAAAATTACTTTACAACATTATGCAACATGTGAGAGCAAATGCTTAATATATGGCCTGATTTGTCCATGTGGCAAATACTATGTTGGCCAAACAATCAGACGTGCAAAAGATCGCATTTCAGAACACAAATTGAACATCAGAACTGGCAACATGAGATCGCCAGTAGCTAGGCATTTTAAAGAGCAAAATCACACAATTTCACAACTAAAATTCGTGATTCTGGAGACAATAACACGACTTGCTAGAGGAGGCAACTTACAACAGATACTGACACACAGAGAGATGTTTTGGGTCCACAAGTTAGAGGCTCTGGAGCCTAGAGGAATGAATGAAGAATACTGTCTGAGTGCATTTTTATGAAGAAGATTATCAGTGGGCAAAAGATTTTTGATTTACATGCAGATACTAATTAAGCGTATTGAAGTTGCTTTCATTACTTATAAAAATTGAATGCCTTATCAGGAATTCTTTGTCAATGAAAATATCATGTAAATTATGTTGTGACTTGATGGAAAGATAATCTACATGTAGTGTATTTCCCAGAATTATCATCAACCACAGGCACATAA
This sequence comes from Ambystoma mexicanum, assembly GCF_040938575.1. Lineage (NCBI taxonomy): Eukaryota > Metazoa > Chordata > Amphibia > Caudata > Ambystomatidae > Ambystoma > Ambystoma mexicanum. The sequence continues at coordinate 376,384,736 of NC_090926.1, read as the reverse complement.
TAATTTGACAATAGAACAGTGCACAATAAATATTAGTACAAAGATGGTGGAATGAAAGTAGTTTAATTTCACAACAAGGTGAATTAGGATCACTACTACTACTAATACCTCAGAAAAGTGCAATTAGAATTGCGCATTTCATGATTTTTAATTTGTACTTCCTAACTAACACAAACGCGATCACTCAGCCGGTGAATTTATATACAGACTTAAGTGCCCGAACTCTGTTTTACAGAACGTCAGGACCTCATGAGAAAATACATATGCAGATGGTTAGAGGATGGGAACTACGACTCCCACAAGGTCTATATATTCAATGGCTTTTTCACATGACACAAGGATTTGAATGAGGTACAAAAAACGGTGCAATTAGAATTGCGCACTTTACGATTTTTAAATTATACCTTCAACTAATACAAAAGCGATCAGGTAAGCGGTGAAGTTAGACACAGATTCACATTCCTGAAATATGTTTTACAGAGTGTCAGAATTTCACGAGAAAATAAACATTCAGTAGAGGAGTGGAACTACAACGCCCACAATCCCTAAATATCACATAACTTGATCACATGACAATATATAGCAAAATCGCCACAAAATGAGTTTTTCACCAGGAGAAAGCTGGAAGAAGGAGACACATGTTCATGGATAGTGGACCTTAAAATAGAGGTAAAGTGAAAGATATTTCTTATTTACAATAGTTTCAACAGTAATAACGTTAAGTACCACGCTAACACACGGTATTATTGGAATAGGTAGAAACCAGGAATAAATCTCTGTGCACTGTATGCGCTGATTGAAACCCCGTTCTACAAGAGAAAGAAGGGAACAAGGGACTAATATAGGCGGTGGACGCGGCCAGAATTCAGGTAAAAGCAGTAAGCCAACTTGCACTTATTGTAAACTGAAAAGAGTGTAAAACATTGTGCAAATACAGATAATTAGAGTGTGCACACTTACCTTTCAGGCTATCCACTTCCAAGACTACATATACTGGAAACTCTTTTTGAAATCTGGAACAGCCTTATCATGCAGACTGATGATTACATGAATACACAGGTACAGTTTTTAACTTATGGGAGGTAGAATCATTACATAAGCTCACTGTGATCGAGTAAAACATTAACACATATTTCACATTATCCACAGACTGCCATTAATGAACTGGTGACAACAGGAATAGATGACGTTTCCATGATTTCACAATGGAATAGTTGGAACAAAACAATAAGGAACATTTTGGAACATACTTGTCAAAAGAAATGTTTATTTTTTTAATGTTGGAATGAAGAATTGTTGAAAATACTTGGTGCTGTACCAATTAGAAATTATTTGTTGCTCTTGAAGAAGAGAGGGAAATCTCTCGATACACGTCGAGCTAATTAGTAAACATTTTTGTTTTTGTTTTTGAAGTTTCTAAGAGTGTTACGTTGAACTGTTATACTGAACTCACTTACTGAGTGAAAAGACCTCATGTAAACATTGAAAATAAGATTATTCATATTATTTTTGTTTTTGTTTTTGAAGTTTCTAAGAGTGTTACGTTGAACTGTTATACTGAACTCACTTACTGAGTGAAAAGACCTCATGTAAACATTGAAAATAAGATTATTCATATTATTTTGTGAAACGTTGAAAATCACCACTAGTAAAATAATTTAAATATTTTGACTGAATGCCTGCAATTGGTCTTTGTGAATTCTGACTGCAGCAAAAAAAGTTTTGTTTGGAAAGTGTAGGGGAGGATTGGTCCAAAAGACCCCCCTTGCCTACATCCCCTCCCCAGGTAAGGGCCATGGCTCATCAGGCTTCCCCTCCTTACCACCAGGGCCCAGGTGGTGGATGGCTCACCTGCTGAAGAAATTGCCCAAACGTATTGAATTTAGCTAGGCCTCAGAAACCATTTTGTCTAATAAAGATGGTGTGAGCTCGGCGCACTGCAGCGCGGCCCCCACCTTTGGAGAGTTTCAATTATCCCTGTGGCCGCAGCTCCCTGGCAGATCCGCTGTGAGCCCGTTCCCACGAACAAGAAGGACATGAGCTAGTGTAAGATACCAACACTGTAACATTTCACCTTCCGCAGTGTATCGCTGCTCCCAGCATGACCCGGCCAGCAGAGCCTGGGTGGAAAGAGAAATGTAAAAAGGCCCTCGGATAAAAGCAAAAGTTCCCAAATACTAATGCCAAAACTACCTGCAATGGGCGCATTTTCTCCTCAAACCTCTTTGATTAGAAAACCTGTAAAATGTACAGATATGGCAGAATACATGTTCACATGGCATTAGCAAGGAAGCACCCACACCACTGCAGTTATGTGCAAACAGTAAAAGCGTCCCGGGGGTGGGTTATTTGTTATGCGTATCATTGAAAAGCTTACACCCCACGGTCCCGCACCATAACCGAACTAATGCTGCTAGAGTGCAAAGACAGACAAATGCAACCATATTAAGGGATAATGTAGAGGGTGCACGAAAATGCACCCTTCATGTGTGTATGCCCAAGCCCCTTATGTGCCACTACCATCACGTACAGTGGCGAGTCATTTCTATGCGCTCCACCAACCTCACTACTACCTCACTTACTGCAAATGTATATGCATATAACACAATGTTGTAGTTGTTAAAACATAGTGTACAAATAATGTGCTCGGACTGGCTATATTCGAGAGGCATTAGCAATGTTAAGATGTGAGCTTTGGAATGACTCAATTAGTATTGTATATTATTTGAATGTTTATGATGCTTTCACCTCAAATCGGCAACACACGAGGGAGATACCTTTGTGAGTATATGCAAAGCCATTCCCCCTCCCTCCCAGTGAAGCCTGCCAGACGAGAGAGCAGAGGCCCACGCCGCGCTGCTCCACCTCCCCCAACAAGACTGGAGCCGCTTCAAAGATTTGTAGTCCCCTCTGCAGCACCCAAGGCCACGGCCCGCCACCTGCATTATTTACAGCCCAGCAGTAAACCTACGCCTGAATACACAAATCCAAAGGCGCCCTCTCTTGAGCCCCACAACCCACCGGATCACCTTAGGTTAATGGCCCCTGTAAAATTAGGACACCCAATATTATGGCAACATTACAGCAGCACATTCATAACGACTTCTAACAAGACAGGAGGACATGTACCGCCTGTCCCATGCCCTGAGACCTAGCCCCACGACCTATGGTACCCGGTCAACAGGACACTGGTAACCTTGTACTGATGAATCGCCATCAAACCCCTCTCGAGGTGCATTCCTCCTGTGTTGCATTAAGCTGTAGAATAACCTAGTGGAAGATTTACTAAAGAAGATAATATTGCAATGACTGAATGACTGCGGTGTGCATGGCCTAGGGCAAAGAAGTCAGGAAAAGACATTCATCTCTGACACTGGCCACAGTGGCACAACAACACCGCCCGGATGAACCCAGCTGACCTGCCAGGCCCAGCCCAACCCACGAGGCTGACCAGTGACGTCCTCCAGCCAAGGCCAACCACATCGCAGCAGCACCTATAGCTAGTCGTCGCCACCCAATCCCATTGAACTTGTGCCCCCTATAGTATGTAGGTTCTGATGACTTTTTTTGTAAATATATATACGCCTGTCTTTGCTATTGTCAGACAGAGCGCTCTCGGAGTTTGCAGAGTTCTTTGCATGCCCTATTCTGATTGATAAACTCCCATTTACGCTCACCCGCAGTTTGTCTTGGCCTTATTCCCATCCTGGGAGAGTCCATCATTGTCTCTCATTGCGGGGAGGATCGTGCCGGGTGGGGACGCTTGCCTTCAAAAGTCATCTTTCCACTATTGAATGGTGTGCAGGGGACGGGAGTTCCTATTACCGATAGGAACTTCGTTTCTTCTCTATCACAAATGTTATTAATGACATCATTGATGACATCAAATCTGCATTTAGTTTTCATGGAAATCCTCCACAAGGGATTGTCATTAGGTAGGGGATTGTCACACAGTAGGCTGGACTATTGCAGCAGCCTCTTTTTAAATCTGCCCGCTTCTACTCTCTGCCTTCTGCAATTCATCCAGTAGAGGACTGAACAACTTCTCCTTGGCCTCAAGCCCAGGGATCGTATCTCTCCTGGACTGAAATGTCTTCAATAACTCCCAGTTGGTGCGAGGAATAAGATGAAAACCCTCTGCATTATGCACAAGGACTTCTGGGCCCTGGGACCTCAATACCTTCAACTCTCACTTCCTATATATCTCCATGCTCCAGCTCCTCCCTCATTCACCTACAACTCCCTCGGGGTCAGTCCCTTCTGCAAGCAACCAGTTGGTGGTAGATCTCTTCCTTCAGCTGGGGCCTCCCTCTGCAACAGCCTCCCTGCCTCCCTGACACTTGAGCAGAACCATTGCCATTTCCGGAAGCACCTCAAAGCCTTTCTCTTTGCATCTGCCTTTTCTCCTCCTCTCCCCGACTGACTTCCTTGCTGAAACAGATTCTGCACTGGTTACCTGGCCACTCTCTGATGTCGTGCCCAGGCCACCTCCCCCCGCCAGTCGCACCCCTGGACTGCCTTTCTGGCAAACCCCGCACTTGGTGACTGTTTTCTGTATTTCTAACAGTTTCACCACCACCTGATGTCTGCACTTATCCTTGCACTTGGCACAATCGGGCTGTATTTTCATTTATTGTCATTTGGTCTTCTTCCCATGTACTGCCCTTCTCCCCTCCCCATGCAGTTGGGCAATCTGAGTGACACTTGGCCTAGTAGGTTTGTTGTCTCTGTCTCCCCTCTGTTCCCCCTCCCTTCCCTCATTGAGCCTTGCACAACTTGTATATAGGCGCATTATAAATGCCATATCATACAATTCCACATCGTATGATACCATGCACACATTGCATTCATAACAGGATGCCTGCCACTTACCTTGTACATTTCACGTTTTTTTTTCCGCAGTACCCAAATTTTAAAAAAGTATCGCACAAAAGCAGCACTGAATGCATGTTACCAACTTCAAACAAGTACATGCAGTGCATGCATGCAAACAGGATGCCTGCCCCTTACTTTGCACACTTCCACCATAGGCTTCTGCACTTCTTTGTACAAAGAGACCTTCTGCCACCATTTTTGCGTACACACCAAAACCACAAACCTTATTGAGCAATGCCTTATCTCCACAGTCCCATTTCCACGGCTCCCATCCTGAAAATGCCCGGATGTGGCACATGTAATCCTGAAACTACTGCAGAATCCGCAGAGTTTACGTGCTAGGAAGGGGTGGGGGGAAGTGAAATAGGGTAGGGGATTGGGTCTTTAGTGGTCAGTCTGAAAAGTTTTTTTTTGTTGGATTTATTTTTTTTCGTGTTTTTTCTTTTACTTGCTTGCAAACAACCTTTTTTGTTTTTTCTCTTTCTATGAGTTTCTGTTTGCTTCTCCACCTTCAATTTTTACCGATTTATGGTCAACGCTTCTTGCACAGTATAAAAGAAAATAGTATTGCCAATGGCGTTCAAAGAAATGCCATTTGCATGGAAGCAGTGTATATTTTGCACATTCATGCTCTCATAGTGGGTGGAGAACATCGCATTAGTGCACATAAATGCAGACAAGCTTCTGTTTATAAGACACCTTCCGAGCTCTGGCTGGGGACAAATTACACCGGCATGGTCCCATACTGCTCTTAGTGGAATGTTTAAGAAAATTACGTTTGCAGTGGGAAAAATCCACATCACTACATTCATCAACTTCTTCAAGTGACGGAGCAAACATCCACACGACATGTAACCCAAATGTAGACCTCCATAATGCACCACAACAACTTGAACAGTAACGGTATAGGCCACATATCTGCAAAGGCGAACCATCCCCCCGAAACTGCACACATAGAGACTGGAACACAAAGCGTCCACTCCTTCCAAAATTTCACAGCTACGCCTCTTTGCACGGCATACCTGTGCAGATCTTGTACAAAATTATCACCCACTATCAGCACTGTGCGTCTCTATCTTTACCAACCACCTTACACAGAGAGTATTAGGAAAAAGTAGTACCGCCCCTTCCTGTGAACCACACCCTTGACACCTGATTCCATAATCCCCACAGTTCCATTCGCATGCCCACCATGCTCAGAATGGCAGGATGTGGCATGTGCGCTTTCCCAGCTACAGCGAGGGCTACACCCTAGTAAAGAAGGGACAGTCCTTCTCCCCTCTCCACTGTTCTTCATACAGCACTCCCTCATTGAGTACTGTAAAAAATTCACGCATGCATGCAGCAATCACAGCCAAGAACTCTGCATCCAACACTATAATTTATGTACAGCACTCCATAGTTACCATTGAACACTCTGAGTATATCTTGAGTGTGCTTCCAAAGCACCTTCAGTACAAAGTTCTGGAAAGAAATCTACGATTTTAACATCCAAAATCATCCAGATTGGCACCCATCACGCCTTCGACGATGCACACGAGAGTCTACTGCTTGCCCACACCCAGCACAACATAATGGAGCCATGCATGCGAACATGCGGCCAGAAACCACAATTCACAAATGTAACATAGCCAGTAGCACGTCTACCCAACCCCAGTACCATAACACAGTGATGCATGGAAACATGTAACAGGTAGCAGATTCCACAAACATACCACTGCCTCAGCCACCCCTACCCACTTCCATTCATGTATTGTGTCACTACTAACCAAACCACACAATCTTCACAAGATTGGGCCTACTCCCAGGAAGCTACACAAACCAGAATATCCAAGCACATGGAAGATTCACTTCTATACTGACAGTGTTCCAACACTGCACCCAGTGGGCACACTGCAGGTCTTTTCACTGCACAATCTCCAGCCATACACCGAAAACTTTAGGATGTTCTACAATGACCGCACCCATTGAAACAACAATATAAGCATGTCAGCACACTTCTGGTGCGCTATGAAGAGTAAAATGTGCTCCACAACCATTCTGTAAAGGTGACCACCCTCTGAGAGATGCAGTCAAAACTTCATTGCTGCGGTGGGTGTGGTGAAGGCCTTGGCTTTTGGGTGCATTGGCGCTGTACTCACAGATACTGCAGGCACATCAATGTCTTCGTCTGCCTATTGACATATCTCAGATGAACCACTTCTCACTCCCCCACCCTTTCTATCCCTTCTTCCCACCACCGCATGAGTTAATATGTTTTTCAATGCACTCCGCTTCTGCAAATCAGCTCTCACCAGTCACCATGGTAAGAGGTCGTGGCACAAGCTATCGTGCCGTAACAAAGGCTGCTTGCATTCACCACACATGGTAGTCGCCTGTACAGGGACCTGTGAATTGGTGCAGTACGCATGGATACTGCAGGCACACCACCTTGTTCGCCCACCTAACAATCACACATCTCAGAAGAACCACTTCTCTCTCCCGCATCCTTTTCATCCCTCTTCCCACCACCACAAGCCATACATTGGGACTCATTATGATACTGGCGGTAGCCTTGCCGGTAAAACTGGCACGGCTGCCGCCACTATCATCTTTTTTCCGGTGCCCGTGAATGGGCAATTCCCGGGTCATTACCGCCTTGCTGGACCCGGTAATTGCTCATTTGCGGGCACCGGTAAATATTCTTCCCCATTCCCATTTGAGCCCCGTAGGGCTCAATGGGAAGGGGAAGCCGGTACACCGACATGCTCTGCTCGCGGGTGCCGGTACACCTGCCAGGTCCGAACTGGCGGGCGAAAAGGCACCCGTGAGCAGAACTCGTAGTTTGCCGGTCCTGCAGTAATGGCGCCAGTTATGAGGCCCATTATGTTTATCAGTCCCTTTTGGCACCGCACTGTCCTCCGATACACCATGGCAACGTTTCCCAAAAACTTTGGTGCACAGCACACTTCCCTCCAGCCAACCACCGGCCGTGTCCAATGTTCGCCGACATCAGAGCATACTCCAAGCCAATGAGAACGGAGCCAGATATCACGAATTCTTTGTGACGTAAATTTAATTTCTTTTCAACAAAAGTACTGGTCGGATTTCCACCAAACCCACAAAAGAATGCTTTTTGAACCAAGGCCCCGCTGCCTGCTGCAAATGTGGTTACAATCCATCCAGCCGTTCGGCCTGTAGTTGTGCATGGAAGAAAAAAGAAATTTGGGACCCTGCCTATAACTTTATCCCTCCTGCACAAAACCTCACCCAACTTTCTATAATTCGGCAGGCCCCATATACTTTTTTGGCACAGTTTGGTGAAGATTCGTCCACAGGGAGCAAAGTTATAAGCCGCCGAAAAAGTGCTCTTCCTATGGGTTTAGCAACTCAACCATAACTACACTGCCGCTACCGTGTAATATATAAACACATATATATATTCAAAAAAAGGAGGAAAAAGCAAACCGCACTCCGCAGGCAAAGGCACTAATGCCATATTCCAAAAGTCCGGACAAAACACAACAGACACAGTGTGAAAATTACTGGTATCTTTAATGTTATAAAAATGAAAAATGCATCGTGCAAAGCAATGCACAACACATAAACAGCACATAGAGACAAAACACAGGCAGGACGCCGTGGTGTGGCAACCTGCAGACAACGCGGTTCGCGCTACACTGAGCGCTTGATCACGTGAGGGGGAGAAGGTATAACAAATATAAATACACTTCACACAGGCAGTCCCTTGACTATGTCCATGACATCAGCTTGGTGTGGCTACATGAGAAAACAGAGGCGGCCATATTAAAGGGGAGTAGAAATAAATAGAAACTCATAATGCCTATAATAAGAGCACTGAGCCTACCCCTCATAAAAATAATAATACTGTTAGGGAAATGCTGAAATATAGGTGCGCAGTGCACAAATAAATGCTATACATATTGTGAATAGCTCAAACCATGGTAAAATAAACAATACATGGAACCTCATAGTGCCAATACATGGAACCTCATAGTGCCAATAATAAAGGCACTAGGTCAATCCCTCATAAAGATAACAATATGGGGGAAATGCTAAGATATAAGCGCACAGTGCACAAATAATTATATGCATATTACAATATTGTGGCCAGTTATAAATGGCCAAAACCATGATAAAATAAGTAATGCATTCCCAACCTGATATTATAAAATGCCTTGATAAGAAATAAATATACATCATTAATAAATCAGCCAGATCAATCATCTAATATGAACATAATCAATAAATAGCAGTCAAATATACATACAAAACAGCCCAAAAGCCCCATGTTAGCAAATGATTAACATCAAGAGATAGCAGTCATTCCATATTGGAATCATAAACACATATGGGGAATGTTAACAAGGCCAAAACATACAGAATAAAGCTTCAAATATTTAGTCAACCTCATAATATAAGCCGATAAATCATATTATTCCCATCGATCAGATAAAATTGAAATGGCCAGTGAATACAGCTGTTCCAACACTGTGTGTCTAATAAAGTGCCAGTGCAAGAAGCATATTTTTATTTGCAAATTGCAAAAATAACAGCGAGACAACAATGTGTCTATTTTTCTGTGCAAAAATGCAAAATTAGCAGCAAGACAAAATGTTTCTATCCAGCCTCATAAAATGAAGATATGTTAAAGTGCAAGTGCATAAGCAGCAAGAACATGCCCAAATGGAAATACCATGAAAAGGGAATATGAATAGGCACACAATATTGAGAGCCCTAAGACACATGACCAAACATAATTAAATCAACGGCTGGACAAGCAAGATCAACTATTACAGCAAAATAGACAGATCCAAAGAAAGAAGGGAAAATCACAGACGTGCAAAAGACCGCATATAAACCTCCAAATGAGGAAAACATTATAAATGTATCACTCCCCCTGCATTGCACAAATCAGCTAAATCATACAAAAAGAAATCTTAGAGACATAAAGGAATTGAATAAAATTAATCAATCCATACCTAAACAGAAACAAAGAAGGTAAACCAGGAAATATAAAGCCAAATGAAAGTCCCACTGGGGAAACGAGAGGCCGCGAAGAAAGAAAACAAAGCAAAAATGGCAAAAAATTAATTAACTGCACGAGTACATAGATGAAAAGCAAATAATTAAGTACCCAGGAAAGTATATAACTCCTCGTCTACATTGTGACCTTTGGGATATTTAGTGTCAAAGTCCAGAAAACATCTGGTTTCAAGTTGCCACAGCTTCAAAATACGATCACCTCCCCTTGGATGAGGAGGTACTTGTGCCACTGCAAAGAGCTTTAGCATTTTCACATCATTGCTACGTTCAGATTTGAAATGTTTTGCCATAGGGTATGTTAGGTCAGAATTCTTAATGGCTCTTAGATGTTGTAGAATTCTGAGTTTCAATTTACATGTAGTACTCCCAACATACCAACGCAAACAAGGGCAAGAAAGTACATACACAATGAAAGTGGTATCACAATTGATAGAATTTCGTATCATTTGCTGAGTTTGCGTGATAGGATGTACAAATGACTTCTGTGCAGTGGCATGAGCACAAGCTTTACACTTCATGCCTTTAGTGAATCCCATAGGCGAGGCCGGGAGCCAAGTAATGGAAGACTGAATCTTGCCACCTGGAGGTAAAAAACTGGTCACAAGTGTGTCCCTCAAAGAGGGCACACGTTTGAACGTCAATGTAGGCCGATGTCCCAAGATAGGCTTCAAGTCATTGTCTAAAGTAAGAACATGCCAATGTTTTTCCACAATTTTTCGGATGTCATTGGAAGCAGTATCAAATGTGATGATGAGTCTGGGATCATCATTGATGACAATTTTAGAACTGGTATCATATAATAATGTTTCTCTAGACATTCCACACGCTCAAAGATATGCCATTTCAATAGTTCTTTTATCATATCCTTGTTTCAAAAAATCCATAGCTGTCAGTGCACAATGATGGTTAAAACAGGCAATATTAGAACAGTTACGGCGATACCGAATGAATTCGCCGTAAGGGATAGATTTTTAGCAAGGTGTAGGATGACAACTGTTCACATGAAGCGGTAGGCCACAATTTGTAGGTTTCTTATGTAGTGCTGTATAAATACCGGAGTCACCCATCATTACGATCATATATATACATATATATATATATATATATATATATATATATATATATATATATATACAAAAAAGTTGGGTACTGGGATGAGGAAGAGGGTGTTGGAGTAATAATTGCATAAGAGGATGTGAAAGCGGAAAGTATGGTTAATTAGAGGTATGGAGTGAAGTATTTGTAGAGGAAGAGGTTGTCATGTGTGGTGCAATGGTATGCGGAGGAGACAATGGAAAATGATGTGATTTGTGTAATGGTATGAGGAAGGGGAACATAGCAATACATGGATTGTTGTTAGTGAGGGTGCATTAGAGAGAGTGGTGTAGGAGTGAAGATATAGAATAATGTTGGTTACTGGGATGAGGAAGAAGGTTGTTGTGGAAGTTACATGAGGCAGAGAGACATATATATGATGGGTGTGGTAGAATAAATGTTGGTAGAATGATTGGTTGTAGAACTGTGGGGTGTTGGGGAACTGATAGATTGTAATTGGGAAGTGGTTTACGAAAGAGGTATGTGTATGTGATGGGGATTGTGTGATAAAGTATTTGTAGTGGTATAGGTTGCAGAGTGGTGGTGTTATTGAATAAGGAGGAATGTTGTGCTGTAATGGAAAACAGTGTGATTGCTGCAATGCAATGAGGTAGTGTGTGATAGAATAGTGTATGAAAGGATAGTTTAGGATAATGCACCGTATAGTTATGTTATTACAATTGTTGTGACATATATGGCACCTTAATATATGTACTTTGTAGAAATGGAAGAGCTTTCATTCTTCTGTAGGTTTGTTTGGTAGCCTTCTTTATCTGTGAATGTAATAGAAATGTATTTGCCACATGTGATGTTTGTGTATTGGCATAGGTAGTAGGTAAAGTAGTACAATAGTGCTTGCAATGAATTATATTAAAGAAAACAATATATATTATAGTGGCAAAGGAAGGGGTGCTATAGTTTTGATAAATGGAAGGATATTTTTAGTTTGGGAAGAGCTAGAAGTTAAAAGTATTGCATTACAGTACACAGGGGGAAATTATATATGAGGACACACAGCTTCTATATGTTGTTTGGTTGTTTGCACACTGCAAGGAAGGCATAGCATCAACAGTAAAACAGACACCAGTGATCACAATTCGAGGGTGTTTATTGAACTTCAGAAAATGGTTTTATAAAGGCCCATCTAATCCTAAATCTACAGATGGAAGCAAGCTACGACCATCAAATAATAACCCAGTCCTAGTGGTGTCTGGTCAAAATAAAAGAGCCTATATGAATAAACCTATTGCCAATCCTTACCTCTAAATACACATAGTGTGGGGAATAGTGTTATGAAAAAGAAAGGAAGTGTTAAAACAATGATATGTCAGGATGTTCAGGCCGTTGGCTTCCCTTCACCACGTTTTCAGCACAGGACAAGGCGATTCGCTCGAGCGTAGCACTGTCTCCTGCTTCTTAAGCACGACGCTACAGTTCAATCATTAGCATCAGGGCCTTCTGTGCGCAAGTCTCTTTTCATCTCAAAGTCTCTTCATTCAGAAGGCCTGATGCAACCAAATAAAATGACAAGTTATTTTCCTCTTTCGATTTTCACAAGTATTCACTTTAGGTGATTCACTATTCAACCCAGATCCCCTCCAGTCGAGCTCAGATTCCTATAGCACAATGTTCATCACCATGCATCCCCCTCAGTCATGTTCAGATCCCTTTAGCACAATGTTCGTAGGATATTCTTTTTTGGGTGTCTCACGGTTCACTCCGGATCCCCCTCAGCCTTGCTCAGATCCCTTTTGATCACAATTAGTCTCCCTTAGCCAGGATCAGAGCAATTTCAATTTAGATCAAGTATCGAAGACACAGGATTTGGCTTGACCCGTTGCAGGACCACTTCGATTTCACTATTTCTTTCCTTTTAACATTTGTCACCTTTCGGTTGGATTCCTAACAGACACTTTGGAATGAGCACCCACGTGGTGCCTGACCACTCTGTTTATGGTCTTGTATCTTAGCTTCAAAATTCGGTCACTCATCTGCTGGTTTAATTATATTTGTGTCGCTTGCCACATATGCTTCATACACTGTTTGCTTCCATTTTCTTTATACAATGTTGCCGCTTGCAATCTTAGTTTCCACACAGACCGGTCTGCTATCAGTCTCCCCAACTCACCGGCTGTGCTGACTTCACCAGTGCTGCTTTGTTGTAGGAGCCAAGCACAGTGGCACGGCGGCAAACGCTTCTCCCCACCTTGACTATCAACACGGGAGATCCCCGGGTACCTCCGACACACAATGCAGGATTCTTCAGCTTTGATTCCAGGTCCTACATTTCCTACTCTCGAAGGCTCATAGAAGTTACAGTCTTTCTGTGAAAAGGTTAAGGGCACTTCTCTCCTTGCAATGCTCTTCGGCCGTGCAATCTTTTGCCCTGTATTAAACTACCATCTTGGAACTGCTGCTTCCTCGTGTGCTTTACCTCGCTTAGAGTGTGCTTCTGTGCTCTGCCATTTATCTGTGTGGGAATGTGTGATGGAAGTCAGGAGTGTTTAATGATCAGTAATTGCCTGACCATTGTATTGGGACATGCCAGGTATACGGCTCGGATGTTAGTCCATTTTCCCTCACTCTGAGCTGTCTGTGAGAAAGTGTTTGTGTTGGAAAAGGGGGAGGATTAAGTTCCTAACTATCCTACCTGGTAGGAAGGGGTAAAGGTGTTAAAGAGAAGGGGATGCCACGTCTCGCCATCCAGTGTCCCACTTCCAATCCCCGAAGACTCATAATCCTGGTGTTCCTCCTGCACTGGTCCACTGGATCCAAAAGTGATGGTCGTGTACTGGCCTCCTGGATGACAGATCCCCAGGGACTAGCGGGTGAGACACCTTCAGGTTTTTCACAACACTCATTGACTGTGTATAAGTGGTAATTACTATAGCTATTCCACACAATTCCTCCCTTCCTGGCGAAAAATACCTCCTAATAGGGACTCTTTCAGTACCCTTAAATCACCCATTACCTTCAAAGTTTACTGTCCAGTTCTTATTATTGTTTTTTAAAGCAGTGGCTTAAGAGTTATTAGCTTAGTTGGTGCTGTAAACCAGGTGTGACTTTAACTAGTGAATTTATAAGGAGTATGTGTGTCATTCACTGAGTCGTAAAAAATCAGCATTGGAAATAAACATTGGTAAAAGCAGTCGTTTTAGTTTATGAATAAGTAGTTGCCATTTAGTAGGAACTGCTATGAGATGGCTATGTACTTGCACCATTGTGCTCCTTCTACCATCAAGTGTTAGTTAATAGCACTATGGCAGGGTTTGATAAAAGTGCCTTTTCCATGCCTAGACAAAACTAGAAACTTTTGGCATTGCTAATACTTGCTGAAAAGAAGGTTAGTAATATGTGTTGCACTGTATGTTGATGGTTTAAATAGTAGGAGATGGAATTTATTATAGAAGCAAAGTACTTTAAAAACAGTAATGTGATACTGGGATGGGTGTTGAAGTTGAGTTTGTTTTGTAGCATAGAAAATCCCTTGCAGCCAAAGTGAAGTTAAAGTCAATGTTGTGTTTTCTCCTAAACTCATGTAAGGCAAGTTTATTTTTTAAAAGAAGGTGTCAATATTTGTTGTACTGTAGTTTCATAATGGAGGAAATTTTCATTATTGAATTGCATAGTTCCTAACCTACAGAAGTACATTTTCTAGAAGAATGGACAGAGTAAACAAGTGTTGGATAAGGATCTATGTTGTGTTACACATTGCGGTAGATGGTCTCTGTGGGCTCGTAACAACTTGTGCGGTACGCTTGGCAGTTCCAAGATGAATGCTCAATGTGATCTCCGAGCGGAGTGCAGCGGTGTAGTCTTTTCACGTTTCCCCGAAACGCCAAGAACCGCTCACATGATCCTTTATCCGGAATTGAAGCCGCCAGCTCTTCGCGTCGCTTCTGTTGCTACTGACGCTCTGTGAGTTCGCTACTAGGCTTTCTACTACCTTACTATATCTTCAACCTTCTCAGCTATACTAATTCAGTTCTTTCATATTTCCCAGATTTCGTCACCAGCCTTCCCCTTCGTATCTATTTCCACAAGTATTCAGATCTGCCCACCAAGCCCTTCTCTCCGTAGCCCAGTCAAGAGCGCTATCCCTGGCTTTGTCATATCCTTGCCACCCGCTAGGAGTAAGTGCTTTCCATCTCAGGATCTTTCCATCCTTCCGACTTTGGTACTTACCTGTTTGTTTATTATAGAGCTCCAGTCTTCCATCCGCCTTACTCCCGAGTCCCAAGACCGATCATCCAACTCCCGACTCCTGTCGTCTCTGGTGAGAGAACTTCTCTTCCACATCTCAGTATACTATTCTGTTTCCATCTTTCTCTGAAATTCACTTCTCATATTCTTTTGTACATCCAGAAGAAGCCTTCCCATCTGCCATCCACTTCCACGAATCGAGGACATCTCATCTCCGCATCCATCCTGATCCACGAGATTCCCGGACTCGACCAGGGTTTTCTTCCCTCTCAAGGGTTTCCCTGGCGGTCCTGTCCTTTCCCCTGGTTACCTCCATTCCGGGTCGGAGAGGACAGGGCAGTTACAGGGGAGCTTTCACCGCAGCATTTGATTCTTCCATATTGGATTATTCGGTCTGTCAAGGTGAGATTATTAAAATCTTTGGTGAATCACTTGGGAGTATTAACAGTAAGCAACGCCCATTGTATTGACAGACAGAATCCTTATAGAACAAAAAATGCAGCAACTAATGGCGGCAATGCAGGCCATGTCCTTAGAGATGGAGTCATTAAAACAGGACAATGTACAACTGCGACAACAAGTTGCCAGAGCCTTCTCTGACACTCCTCAGTCTACTTTACACACAGTCATGTACGATGGCGATCCATATAAACTCAAGGAATTCCTCGACAGTTGTACGGTCCAATTTACGTTTAAATCTCGCTTTTTCGCTACTGACCAAGACAAAGTGGGGTTTGTAATTTCACATCTTTCGGGCCCTGCATTAGCATGGGCTACTGCTTTAGTGACATCAAACAATGTCATTCTTGATTCTTACCCAGCCTTCACTAATAGTCTAAAGACTATGTTTGGTAGAAAATAAATTTCTGTAGCTACACAAGAAAGGCTTCTCGACCTGAAACAGGGTAGTAAGGATTTGTTGGGATATATTACACAATCTAAACAATTGTCTTCCGAACTAGGATGGTCAGATGAGGGTCTTCTCACCCTTTTTCACAGAGGTTTAACAGATGAACTCAAGGATGAGATCTCTAAAGTTCCTCGCCCGGCTAATCTGTCCGATATGATAACCCTTACCATGCAATTAGAATACCGTTTGCAAGAACATTCTTATGAAAAAAGGAAGAAAACGGAACACGACAACATAGTGATTATCCTTCTGTAGATAATAAACCTCACGTTCAAACCGAAGAGTCTAAGCAGATAGGGGCCGTAAAAGGACCACTATCTGCTACCGAGAGAGAGAGAAGAAAGACACTTGGACTGTGCATGTATTGTGGGTCCTCCTCACATGTTTTGAAAGATTGTCATCTTGTTCCCCCATGTCGCACTCCAAACCTGAAGTCAGGAAACTTCAAGACCCTACTGCAAGGGGAAGAACGGTAGGGGTTCCGAATCCAATTCCCCATATATAGAATGGGTATGACTGTAGACACTTCAACTAACCAGACCATGGTGGTAGTGTCTTTATCCATGATCCTTTCAGAACAAGTCTTACCAGGTATTCCCGCCTTAATTGATTGTGGAGCCGCAGGAAAATTTTTGGACAATGATTGGGCTACAGAACATGGGATAACCCATGTATCCAAGACCGTCATAACTCCCATTCAAGGAGTGGACAGAAGTCCTTTGCGTTCAGGTCCCATTAAAGAACAGACTGGTCCAATTACCTGCTTGATTGCTAACCATAAAGAGACTTTGGTTTTCGACCTCATTAAAGCAGCACATGTCCCTATTATCTTGCGTCTCCAGTGGTTAAAGCTCCATAACCCATTCATCAATTGATCAGCGGGTACTCTATTCCTTGGGTCTGAATATTGCGTTCATCATTGCTTTTCACAGGGGTCGGTGGGCATACATATCCCTACGGAAGTGACGCACCTCCCAGCGGTATCCACCATTAATCAGCTATAGATTATTCCTGAATGTCATCCGAGGTTCCAGTCAGTTTTTGAAAATCCCGAATTTCCTACCCTACCTCCGCATAGGAGAGACGATTGTCACATAGACCTACTTCCCGAACAACCTATTCCCTTTGGTCGAATGTATGTTCTTTCCCAACGAGAAAAACCCGTACTGAAAGAATACCTTCAAGCCAACTTACATAACGGTCTGATTACTGAATCTGTGTCACCAGCAGGGGCTTCTCTTTTTTTTATCCCCAAAAAGGATTCGGATGAACTCCATCCCTGTATTGATTACCGGGGTCTTAATAAGATCACTATAACCGACAAGTACCCCATGCCTCTAATAACGGATATTATCGAAGCGGTCCGGGGGGCTTCCCTTTACACAAAAACTTGATCTCAGAGGAGCATACCACCTCATTCGACTAGCTCCAGGAGACGAATGGAAAACCGCCTTCCAAACGCCTTTCGGGCACTACGAATACCATGTTATGCCATTCGGATCGGTCAATGCACCAGCAGTTTTCCAACGATTCATGGATCATCTGTTTGCCAACATCTTTTTCCATTTTGTTATCATGTGCTTGGACGATATTCTACTGTATTCCATCAACCCAGAGGACCATATTAAGCATGTCAACACTGTTCTTGAACGCCACCAGTCCAATCATCTCTACTGTAAAGCCGCAAAATGTCAATTCCATCAGGAGCAAGTAACTTACTTAGGATTTGTACTATCGTCTCAGGGCATCTCTATGGATCCAAAAAAGGTGTCAGCAGTCTTGGATTGGCCAACACCTTCTAGTATTAAGGACATTGAAAGATGTCTAGGATTCGCGAACTTCTACCGGAAATTTATTCCCTGCTTTTCAGAAATCATTCTGCCCATTACACAACTTCTTAAGAAAGGTATCTCATTCTCCTTGAACGAATCTGCTCAAAATGCCTTTCAAGCACTGAAGAAACTGTTTGCTTCTGCCTCAATCTTGATCACCCCTGATCAGACCAAACAATTTATCGTAGAGACAGATGCATCTCAATATGCATTAGGAGCCGTACTCTTACAACTCTCGAACCAGAAAGAAGAAAGACCAGTGGCGTATCTGTCAAAGACGTTTAATACTTCAGAACAGACCTATTCGGTTCTCGAGAAGGAACTTTTAGC
The DNA here is from genome assembly GCF_040938575.1 of Ambystoma mexicanum. Taxonomy (NCBI): domain Eukaryota; kingdom Metazoa; phylum Chordata; class Amphibia; order Caudata; family Ambystomatidae; genus Ambystoma; species Ambystoma mexicanum. The sequence continues at coordinate 376,366,445 of NC_090926.1, read as the reverse complement.
AATCAATAGGGCCTTCGAAGAATGGAGACATTTGCTGTTAGGATCATCTTTTCCGATTAAGGTTCGCACCGATCATCAAAATCTCAGAGTACTCCAGAATGCCCATACAACTAATAGTAGGCAGGCCCGCTGGGCATATTTTTTTCTTCCCTTCTGGATTGACTTCACCTTTCTTCCTGGCAAACACAATTTGAGGGCAGATGCTCTTTCCCGTAAGAATTCCCCAACATCCAAATTCTATACAGAAAATATGTTTCCCAATGTTAGATTTATCTCGGTCCTGACTGATTTTCTACAAGCAGTGCGAACAGCTACCATTCAGAACAAAGCATTATGTGAAAATATTCCTTCCACCCATCATCTCACTGAAGAAAAGGACTACTTCTTCCATGGAACTCAAGTCCTGATTCCCATTCCATCATTACAACAGGATGTTTTACAGATGTGTCATGACTCACGAGCCGCAGGTCATTGGAGATTCCTATCCACCAAGGAACTAATCCAACGACATTTCTGGTGGCCGGGTATAAGATCTGATGTCCGAGGTTACGTTACAGCATGCAATATTTTCTCTCAGGCCAAGACTCCACGAGAGGCCCCTTTAGGATTGCTATCGAAAATGCCTATTCCGGACAGACCATGGCAACTCATATCCACCGATTTTGTGTCGGATCTACCTCCTTCAGAAAATAAAACCATCATTATGGTCACCATCGACTATTTCACCAAACTAGCCCATTTCACCCCTTTATGTAAATTGACGGGAGCAGCATTGATGGCTAAAATCTTTCTCTCAGAAATCTTTTCTCAACACGGTCTCCCGGATACTATTGTATCAGATTGAGATCCTCAATATACTTCAATCTTCTGGCAAAAAGTTTGTCACATCTTGGGAATTAAGTGAGCCCTTAGTTCAGGATACCATCCCCAAACCCACAGGCATAGGGAACGCTTAAACCAAACTTTGGAAGGTTATCTACGATGCTTTGTATCGGCTGCCCAGGATAATTGGGTCGAATTGCTTCAGTTTGCGGAATTTGCCTGCAATAATGCCAGACACTCTGCCCTCCACACCAGTCCTTTTCATTGTTCGTATGGTTGTCACCCCTCTTTTGTACCTACAGTGACTGTTCCTGCTTCCGGCTGCCCTGGAGTAGATAGTCTCATCTCAGACATTCATGAAGGCCAGAAGCTGGCTAAGCTATCTCTGCAAATGGCACAAAATCGAGCTAAGAACGCAGATCTTCATCGTCAAGAAGCCCCGAAACTTACCATATGAGACTCTGTTTGGCTGGCATCCCGATTCCTACCTCGTCGTCTTGACCCATCGAAACTGTCTCCCAAGTACTTTGGACCCTTTAAGGTATTATCCTTGGTGGGGTCATCTGCAGTCAAACTCGCTTTACCGGCTTCTTGGTCACGAATACATCCGGTGTTTCACCTGTCACAGATTAAGGTGGTCGTGCAGAATCGTTTTCACTGGACTAGGGTGAATCCACCACCTCCTGTCCTCACTGATACTGGTTCTGAATTTGAGTTGGCCAATATTTGTGACTCTCGATATAGAAGGGGTCGATTACAATTTTTGGTTGATTGGAAGGGCTATTCTCCTGCAGAAAGAACCTGGCAACCCACCTCTGGGGTTCATGAACCCCGACTGATTCAGAGGTTTTTGGCTTCATCCGAGTAAACCTGGGTCTCCCCCCAGAAGAAGGGGCATACTGTTACACATTGCGGTAGATGGTCTCTGTGGGCTCGTAACCGCTTGTGCGGTATGCTTGGCAGTTCCAAGATGAATGCTCAATGTGATATCCGAGCGGAGTGCAGCGGTCTAGTCTTTTCACGTTTCCCCAAAATGCCAACGACCGCTCACGTGATCCTTTATCCGGATCTGAAGCCGCTAGCTCTTCGCGTCGCTTCTGTTGCTACTGACGCTCCATGAGTTCGCTAGTAGTCTTTCTACTACCTTACTATATCTTCAACCTTCTCAGCTATACTAATTCTGTTCTTTAATATTTCCCAGATTTCATCAGCAGCCTTCCCCTTCGAATCTATTTCCACAAGTATTCAGATCTGCCCACCAAGCCCTTCTCTCCGTAGCCCAGTCAAGAGCGCTATCCCCGGCTTTGTCATATCCTTGGCACCCGCTAGGAGTAAGTGCTTTCCATCTCAGGATCTTTCCCTCCTTCCGACTTTGGTACTTACCTTTTTGTTTATTATAGAGCTCCAATCTTCCATCCGCCTTACTTCCGAGTCCCAAGACGGGTCATCCAACTCCCAACTCCTGTCGTCTCTGGTGAGAGAACTTCTCTTCCACATCTCAGTATACTATTCTGTTTCCATCCTTCTCTGAAATTCACTTCTCATATTCTTTTGTACATCCAGAAGAAGCCTTCATTTCTGCCATCCACTTCCACGAATCAAGGACATCTCAGCTCCGCATCCATCCTGATCCACGAGATTCCTGGACTCGACCAGGGTTTTCTTCCCTCTCGAGAGTTTCCCTGGCGGTCCTGTCCTTTCCCCTGGTTACCTCCATTCCGGGTCGGAGAGGACAGGCCAGTTACAGGGGAGCTTTCACTGCAGTATTTGATTCTTTCATATTGGATTATTCGGTCTGTCAAGGTGAGATTATTAAAATCTTTGGTGAATCACTTGGGAGTATTAACAGATTTGAATTGTGGAGTGATATAACTGTAGAGGCGGAGCCAAATGTCTCTACCGGAAGTCCCACCCCCATTCTTCCTATAAGTTGGCAGGTGGAAATTGCGACATGCACAATGCCAGTATTGGTATCTATCCCATGAAGGATCCTCGAAACAAGGTATCCATTAAGAAAGCCCTACATAACATACTCACGAAGAAATGACAGCCTCTTAAAGGACGTTCTTGAAGAAGTGTGAAGTGATAAAGGCAAGAGACTGGTGACGTCACATGAAGCAGAGATGACACACCAAGAAGAGATGCTGAAGAAGAAAGTACATAGACCTTATAGATTATGATGATGAAGTTGTAGTGATAAAGGGAACCTGCACCCCCTGGGAACCAGCCCTTAGTGCAAAGTAATCACTCTTAATCACCTTCCCACACAAGTAAGGTTATACGAAGCACGATGAACTCAGTCTGGAAGAAAGCCAATCACACAGAATTTCTGATGCTTGCATTTATTATCTACAGTGTCTAATGAGAGCTAAGCAGCTATTTACAATAAAATGGAAATGAAAAGTGCAAGCTGTATAATGCCAATTGTCAATCACAGATGAACATGCAATTATTTTGTCTTACGCTCCTATAAAATGTAGATGAAGGTATGATCAGATCACACCCGGAACCCTCGGCGCTACAGGTGCCTGGCACTCCTTGAGAGAGGAGGGGAGGACTGGCCAAGCCCCCCACAGTCCTACACCGGAGCGGGGGTGTGATGCTAGGAGTCTCGGCCCAGATTGTGCACAGCTGGTCGTCCAGGCACTGTTCCTCTTAGTATGCGTGTCTCACCAACAGCCCAGGATGAGTCCCTCCCTCACTGGTCCAAGTATAGTTCTCTTATTAGGGGCTGCACATCAATCATCATGACTTATCAGCTCTTCGAGAAGCTTCTAGACTCACCCTTCCGGGCAGTAAACATGTTTTCGCTTAGAAAGTTACAAGACTGGAAACAGCCAGTCTTGGCTCCCAGGCTTTGTGCACAGTGTTTTGGGAAGATCAGACATTCTTGCCTTATCAGTGCACCTGACTCACAGAGCGAAGACGAGCAAGGCTGTGCAAAGCTGTGCCTGGCTCCCAAGGCTGCGTAGAGCCTCTTGCAAATGCTAGATGTTTATGTCTTCAGGAAAGGCCTTCGCAGTTAACCCCTTACAAGCATGCAGGCTCACCCAGTTCGAGAGGCCTGGTTGATGTCAGCATTTTCCTCCACGCTTCGAATAAGCTCTAATACACACAAGATAGCTCAGTGGGTTAGTGCAAGTGCAGGTTACTGCAAGCGCCTAGAAGCTTATCATGACAGAAGTAAAGAGATGAGTAACATTTCATGTGAGGGAATTAAGATTGCACGTACAAGAGCACTGAGAAAAATGCAAATCGCATTATAACCATACAGATGATGTAACACAAGTAGACTAAGTAATCATAAGGCTGGCTATACGTAGTGAATTAACTGCAGGGAGTGCCACCAATAAATATATTATTGCACGGCCACGTTAGTGGCCGTGTAGTTATGGTTAAGTTGCTGTTTCCATAGGAAGAGCACTTTTTGGGCGGCCTATTACTCCGCTCCCCCTGGAGGAATCCTCACCAAACTTTGCAAAAAAAAGTATATGGGCCACTCTGTTTTTTGTTTTGGCAAATTTGGTCAGGTTTGGTCCCGGGGGGGGAAAAGTTATAGGGGAGGTCCCAAAACGTCTTTTTTCCCATAGACATAATGGGGAAAAAACTTTGCTCACGCCTACAGCCCAAACCGCTGGACGGATTTATACCAAATTTGCAGCAGGAGCAGCGGCTTGGTCCCAAAAGCTTTTGTTAATTTGGTGTAAATCCGTCCAGTAGTTTTCTCTAAAATGACCAAAATGCAAGGCGCAAAAATTAGTGATATTTAAATCCGTTCCGCTGACACACTTCCCTGTTCGCTCCGGGAACAGGACATGGATTGGCCGTGTGATGTCCACAGACATATGACATGCTCTCTGATTGGCTGGGGTGAAACGTAAAGTGCATCAGATTTTTGGAGACACCTGCCATCTTGGATTCTCATCCGGTGTCCACGGACATCGCAGCAAAACATATTAAAAAAAACAACATTGCACTCGTCAAACTGATCAAATAATGTTTGGGAAGGTGAGGGGTGATGAGGATGGGAAGGAATATGTCTGCAAGAAGCACAAAAACATGTTAACTAAACAACATCTGAACGCAAAGAAACTACGTAGCGGTGTAGACCACGCTCACGCAGTAAAGCGCATGCGCAGAACTACTTCACCCGCTCTTGACATATAACGCGCCAGTCAAAATGCGCACACACTTCCTTTTTCAAACCTGCACGTGCGCCTCATCTGAACACGGACACGCGTTGAAGAAAACGCGCAGAAATGATGACTGCGCACAGGAGTTAATGGAAAACACGGAGCAGTAAAAAACTGCGCACACATGCTGTAGAAAACACATACCTGCAAAGACTGCACGCACACGATATATATAACACATAGCTGCGAAGACCACCCACACGCACTGGTGCTGGAGATAACACGTAGCTGCGAAGAGCATGCACACACGTTGTACAAAACACATAGCTACAAAGACCACGCACACGTGTTTCCGAGCTCACATGCGCTTTATCCGAATATGCACACGTGCTGTTGATAACACGTAGCTGAGAAGACCATGCACATGCGTTGAACAAAACCGCACACATGATTTAACTGAAAACATGTACCAGTGAAGACCACGCACACGTGCTGTAGATAACACTTAGCTGCGAAGAGCACGCACATGTGCTGGCACTGTACATAACACGTAGCTGAGAAGACCACGCACACGCGTTGAAGAAAAACACCCAGAAATTACATGAATCCAAGCTCACACGCACCTCATCTGAACATGCACATGCGCTGTAGAAAACACGTAGCTGCGAAGACCACGCACACGGGCTGTGAAGTGAAGAGGGGCCCTGTATGGAACCCTTCCTTCCCTTTCCATGGTGGAATCTTGTTAAAGGATTTTCCTTCCTACACTGGGACGCCCCAGGCATACCGGTTTGGGAAGAAAAATCTTTTTTTTAGCACCCCGGGTTCCCGCTTTGGGAACCTAGGTTGGTAATGGTCTTCATCCATTTAAAAGGACGTTATGGTTACATTGCACTAATAAAAACCTATGAAATTCAGTAAAAACACTTTGTTAAAGGGACGTTCTGGTTAAGTTGCACTACTAAAAACCTATGCAATTCAGTAAAAAAATCTTTGTTAAGGGGACGTTATGATTACAAGTAAAATCGAAAAACCCCTGAAATTCACCAGTTATGGTAAGCTAAGCAACCACCGTGCACTGCTAAGACTAACACCCAGGACATCAAAGATGACATCACAAATATCATTGTTTATTGTTCGCAGGCAAGTTGAAACTGTTCTAAGAACACATCAAGTGTACTGGGATGTTCGTAAATAAACAAACTAGGGGTGTTCTGAGGATGCTAGAACTGTCCGAATTGTTCACAAGCAAGCTGAGATTGTTCTAAGAAGGCACTCGGTGTCCTGAAATGTTCGTAAATAAATGAAATGGTGTGTCCTGAGGATGATGTCCGTATTATCCGCAGGCAAGTTGAAATTGTTCTAAGAACATGTGTCCTGGGATGTTCATAAATAAACAAGATGGGGGTGTCCTGAGGACGCTATACCTGTCCGTATTGTTCGCAGGCAAGTTTAAACTGTTCTAAGAACACTCGTCATGTTCGCGGACATTAAAAGTGCCCATATGGCATAGTTAAAATGTTTGACTCTATGGTGTGTCATATGCTGTGGTGGTTGTGGCCAGGGCATAGAGTCTTTGGAGCATGGCCGTATGGTTACACCATTTACTAAGATAATTAAAGATTGCTCCATTGGACGTTGCACTCCCAGAGTGGGCACATTTTGTTTTAGATATAATGGTAAATACACTACTTTTCCACGAATACCTTTCACTAATTCAGAGGGAGGTAATTTTGCTGTTTTTGGTTGAAGGCGTATTATTGCTTGAAAGGGGTGCACTGTTTGTTGTTGTAGGGGTTTTGGTAGTGGAAATAATTCCAAATTATTTGTGATAGCACGTGAAGGAGTTTGGTTGTTGTCAAGTTTTGTAGTGCAGTAACTGCACAAAGTATTAAGGGGTCAGTTATTTTGTATTTGTTTTCTGCTATAAGGTAGAGAGCTAATTAAAACCATTTTGAATCTTCATTGTCTTCTATTTTGTATGTTAGGTCTACAATTTTTTGTGTTACTTTTATATATTTCAATCTGTAAGTGGCTTTCACTTTCAAAATATTTTTTCTAGATATAGTCAATTTCTTCAAGTAGGTCTTTTGCTGTACCATGTAGAAGAATGTTATTTAAATTGGCTAGTGCTAAAGCAGGAATTTTAGCATAGTACAGTTTATAGACTATATTTCTTATAGTTGAATGATGTGTTGATATCATTTTGATATGATGGAAGGTGGTTTTGAAAGTAGGTCCTGAAATGCAGGCCAATGAATGTCCTTGTAGTCCTGTGTACTTGCGCACTGGACAGGTATCCATATTTTGCAGTAGTTTAATTTTGATTTTGTCTTTGCCTTTCACATACTGATTGAGGAATTGGCGTAAAGACTTGAACGATTTTTTGGGAATGTTACACATTGTCATGCATGGCCATTTGTATACTAGACGTTCTGATTCAGTTGAATGGAGAGGTAATTCTAAGTTTTCTGGGGATATTTTTGTAAGCAGTATTTCTTGTTCCATTATGGTATTTTGAACTTTTTCATAACCTCGTCCACTGCTATGTATGGCAATTGTATTTGTTTTCTTTTGTTTGTATGATTCGTCATTAAAATATGGTTCTGTGCTTGTAGCGTGACTACACTCACCTCCACAGATATTTAAGAAGTTATTTCTGTTGACATTTCGTTTATTGAGAAGTCTTTTTTGTAATTTAGTCATTAGTTTTGTTAGTGGTTTCATTTTGTTTGACACTAAAATAAATAACTTTCTTTTGAGAAGGATTGCGCTGTCTATCAAAGCTTCTAAGATTAATTTCCTACGATAGGTTTTAAGGGTTGTGCCTGATTTCTCTCCTGTTTTTGTAAGATTTTGAAGGACTCTGTGGTGGAACATTTTTGCTAAAATACTTTTTTTGGTATGCTTACTTGGCACTATATCAAGATTTATAGGAGCAGTTTTATCAGTAGTGGTAGCTGAATTCTTGTTAATTGTTTTCTGATTAGTTTTACATTTTAATAGAGGAGGCAAAGTTTCTGTACTTGAAGCTTGTTTTGTTTTGCTAAATGACTGTATTAGCTGTTTTGTTTGAACTTTTTTTACAAATTCTGCTAGAGATGGATGCTTATTTTGGACACTTCTATTTTCATTTGCTCTACTTCTGCGTTGCTTTCTACAGACTTGATTTTTGGTAGGCATTGTTTAGGGTCTGTTGAAAAAAATAAAGAAGGAATGGGTTGGGGTGTTCTGCAATGTATGTGTGCTATGTGCATGAGTGTCTTAGTATGATGATAAAGATGTATGTGATGGTGTGTGATTGTGCATTGGGCAACTACAACTAGTTGGGATGGGTATTCTTGATATTAAACTGGGGTTCAGATGACAGTAGAAAGTAAGCTAGTGGTGTGCAGAAGTACAAATAGTAAATCTAATGGTATACAATTTAAAAAGTTGTTTGTTCTATAATATCAAAATTCTAGGGCCTGAGTTGTGTCATTTGTGCGCCGAAAAATTGTAATTTGTGCACCATTCTGCCTGTAAATCTCTGTTTAACAAATGGGGATTTGTGGACAGAATTGTGCACAATCTCTATTTTTAGGCGCAGAAATAGCATGAATTAACCTTACAGCATGTTTGAATAATAGTACAAATATTATGGTGGTATTTAACTTACTTTTTTTGTGGAATGAGCAGGTTTCTTCTTAGTTGTTGTTTTTACTTCAAATTCTGCTGCTGCTTTTCAGGAGAGTGGTCTTGACTGCAAGCCACAACAAGACTTAATAGTTTAGAAAATTCAATCTCCAACACTGCTGGATTGGAAAAAATATTAGAATTATCCTTAAATTGCAGAGTAATGCTTAAACGTAACCTTGACGTGGAGCAAGGACTAGTTAATGGAGCACTGGGTACAGTTGTTGGCTTTCAAACATACCCACATGACAACAACATTCATAATAAGGCCATGCTCCAAAGACTCTATGCCCTGCCACAACCACCACAGCATATCACACCCATAGAGTCAAACATTTTAACTATGCCATATGGGCACTTTTAATGTCCGCGAACGTGACGAGTGTTCTTAGAACAGTTTCAACTTGCCTGCGAACAGTATGGACAGGCATAGCATCCTCAGGACACACCTATTTCATTTATTTATGAACATCCCAGGACACTTGATGTGTTCTTAGAACAGTTCAAACTTGCCTACGAACAGTACCGACAGGTATAGTGTCCTCATGACACCCCCATTTCGTTTATTGACGAACATTTCAGGACACCGCAAACACAGCAGCATACCACACCCATAATAGCTTATAACTTCGGTGCTTATAAATTTGATCTTTTCCATGCACCCAAGACTGGATAAGCCACTATGGGTGTGCTATGCTACGGTGTTTGTGTTATTCCCTAGTCTCTCTCTCTCTCTTCCCAGAATGTAATTGATTTGTGTAGTGTCTTGTATTCCTTCTCTTCCCTGAGTGTGTGTGTTAGCCTGCAGCTGTGATGTCAGAGTGAGTGATGGAATGCATGCAAAGTATGGAAGGTTCCTTGCAAGAGGTTCCAGCAGTTACAGCTGGGAGAGCTACCTGGGTGTGGGAAGCGGTGGGTCTTCTCCTTCCTCTTTACTTATAATGTATGTGCCCAAGTGCTGATCTATGATGATGCAGTTAGATGTAGAGGTCTTGGATGTGATTGGTGGATGGTCGTGTGACTGCTTAGCTATATCCAATGAGGGAATGGCACAGAAAGTGAAATGGAAATGGTAGAAGGACTGTCCATGTTACGATATGTCCACAGACATGGCGGTAGTCCGCGGACATCGCGTGTTACTTCTGGGGATTTTGGCGTGGGGAGGCATGCAAATGAGAATGAGCAGAGCAAGGGATTGCTCAGTAAAGTTTATTGGGTGTGTTGTGCAGGGAGAGAGTTTGTCACATACTCTTTTTCCTGAGAGAAGAACAGATAGCTATGGCTGTGTGTTTCAGAAAACAGATTGTTTGGATTTTGGGAGACTCGTGGATACATTGGTTGAAGGTGCATGCAGAAAGCTGTGGAGTACTTGTAGATCTTGGATTCCACATGTGGAAGTGCACTGGCATGGAGTACGTGGAATGAAGTGGTTGGACTTGCTACCTCTCTGTGCTACTTTGGAGACAGAGCATCATCCAGGCATAATTGTAATTCATTGTGGAGGGAACAGTTTAGGACATGTGTCTGGAATTTCTTTGCAATTTGCAATGAAAGAGGGGCTTGGGAAGGTCATGGGCATGTTTTCAAATTCTCAAGTAATTTTTTCACGGATTTCGCACAGCCAAATGTGGCTGCGTTCTTCTTCATTTGGTCCACAAATGCAGAAAGCAAGGCGCAATGTCAATAAGGCTGTTTGTGCTTTTCTAAGAGATGTTGGCATGTCCTCGTTTCACAATGAAAATATTATGTTTCGTAGCACATACATTTTACGCAGAGATGGAGTCCATCTTACTTATGCTGGCAATCAGATTTTTCGGAGAAATGTACAAAATGCATTGTGACCTTTTTTGAAATTACAGCATCCGTTTTGTAGTAGGTGTTGAGAATTCCAAATTTTTCAAACACAAACACCACCAAAAGGCTCTTTTCAGAGCCACCACTTCCTCCCAGACAAAACTGCAATGGTTATGATAGGGCAGCGCCCCAAAAGTTTAGATGATCGCGGACTGTCCGCGGACTTCTAAAAAATACACAAGGCCCTGCTTCATTTATTTTCACTTCTATTTTTAAACTGTGAAAGGCGCCTCTGAAAAGAGTTTTTTTTGTTTGTTTTTATATATTTTCTTTTTTTTTTACACACGACACACTAGGAGAGGAGGGAAAAGGAGGGTAAGGGGGGACACCAACCACAGGTATAAGAAAGGGTGGGTGGAGAGAGGAAGATGTAGAGTGGGCCTTACTTAGGTAATGAGCAGGTCTTCTTGTGCTCTGAGAACTAAAAGCACTTCAAAGTCTCTCCCCCCTGCAGAGTACTGTGTCACAGTACATACAGAACTGTGACCCTCGAAAGGTAAGGGTCATCAGCATTGTGAATGGCCTGTGAGGCAGCTGGAGGAATACGCTGTCCCACAGGAGTGTTCCTTGTGGTGACAGGATCGGAAACAGAGGATGTAGTAGAGGAAGTCAACCTACTACGCACCTCGCAAGGTACAACCTGGCGAACGGCCCCCACGTGGAACGACTTTAGGTGTCGCTTCACAGTAGTCGTACCAAAGCTGTGCAAACCAGGCCTCCCGCGACTCAGTACCATTTTGCACTGGTTGCAAATGACTTGGTTCGCACGCGCCTTAGGTACGTTACCATGAATGGTAAATAACCGCTAGACCCAAGACTCACGGCGAGTGCTGGTAGTAGGGACTTCCACTACCTCATTCTCGTCATCCTCTTCATCCACCTCTGCGTCCTCACTCCTGTTCCCCTTTTCAGGCCCTTGGGGAGGTGGTGGTGGTGGAGGGGTTGGGGTGCTGCTGAGGCAGATGTAGCACCTGGTGGCAGTACTGCAGCCATGGATGCCATCAGGTTTCAGATGAAAATCTGGAAGGTTGGCAGCAAAATGCAATGTGTTCTGTAAGATAGCCAGAAACACAATGAGAATGAGCTCTAGGGTGTGGCCTTTTATAGGGGTGCTTGTGCGCGGTTCGCGGACACACGCGCTGTTCGCGGACAGATCGAACACCAAAAAAAGGTTCGAAAATTCCCAAAAAGTATGTAGAAACTCAGGATTACTCTCTTGGACTTGTGCTAGGGTGATTTATTATTGAAAAATATTGTGGATTGCCTGAAAGGGTAGTTTTAAATTGTTCGGGGACACGAACAGTGTCCGCAGTCAGAACATATGATCAGCGTGTGCGCAGTCACATGATAGCTTTGCGAACATTACCCTGAAGGGAACCAGTGTCCGCAGGACACCAAATGCACAGAAACTGTTTTGCGCATGTGCGTTGGTGTTCTACGGACACTGTTCGGGTCCTGAAACTAATTAAAAGTGGGAAACGAACAGTTACGAACAGGCGTTAGTTCTTAGAATGGTTTCAATCCGCTTGCGAACAATACAGACAGGCATAGCGTCCTTGGGACACCCCCATTTTGTTTATTTACGAACATGTCAGGAAACCGCGTGTGTTCTTGGAATAGTTTCAACTCGTCTGCGAACAATACGGACAGTCCTCAAGACACCCCCATTTTGATTATTTAAGAACATTTCACGATATTGCCTGTGTTCTTAGAACAGTTTCAACTCACCTGCAAACAATACGGACAGCGTCTTCAGGACACCCCCATTTTGTTTATGTATGAACATTTCAGGATATTTCCTGTGTTCTTAGAACAGTTTCAACTCACCTGCGAACAGTATGGACAGCGTCCTCAGGACACCCCCATTTTGTTTATTTACAAACATTCCGGAACACTTGATGTGTTCTTAGAACAGTTTCAATCTGCCTATGAACAGCACGGACAGGTCTAGCGTCCTCACGACACCCCCATTTTGTTTATTTAACAACTTTTCAGGACACCGCATGTGTTACTTTAATTACGGACATCTCGGACACCGAATGTGTTCTAAGAACAGATTGGACTTGTTTGCGAACATTACAGACAGGCATAATGTTCTTAGAACATCTCGATTTTGGTTAATTGCGGATATCCCGGACATCTTGTGTGTTCTTAGAACAGTTTCAACTTTCTAGCGAACAGTACGGACAGGTATAGTGTTCTTAGGACACCTCCATTTTCGTTTCTTCATGGACATTCCGGACATCCGCGCTGTCTGCGGACATCTGAACTGCTTTAAAAAAAAAAAAAAGAAATTAATTAGGACACAATATAATAATTTTACTTTATTATATATGGATGTTAAATTTATGACAGAGAAGGTGAAGCAGAAACTCAGACAAACACAGGAGAATTGGGGGGTTCAATAGGATTCATATGAGGTGAAGAAGGAATGGAAGTCTCATCAAAACATATTGGTTCATGGAGAGGGTTTGGGGATAATTGAGTGGGATATGGTGAGGGGGGACAGGTACATGTGGGACAATGGTATCTAGTTTTTTGTTTCAAGTGATCCTCCACAAAGTTCTTTAAATTGTTGAAATTTGCCATGAGTAGGTACATTTGTTCTTCATGTGCTGGAGAGTCTTATCCAATATTTCTTTTTGTTTACTATTTTCAATGTTTGTATGGTCTGTACAACAAAAATGTATATGTTAAATGTATATAAAATAATATTTATTAATTGGTTTATATAGTAAAGTGTCTACCATTAGGTTCACTATCTTCAGACATTTCCTCACATGGTAAATGCTCCTCTAGCCACTCCAGAGTACCAGACGTTTCTGTGAGAAAATAAAAAACACTTTTTTTGTATCTAATACAGAAAGTTTAGAAATATGAGTAAAATGCAGTACACTTACTAGCTTCTTGTAAGGTGTGTTCTTACTGGTCTGTAGATCTGTTGTTGCTCTTAGTTGTGGAGTTTCTGTGAGGTAATCATGTTGGAAGCCTATCTTTCTTCTTTTGGTATATTCCATTTTAGAACATATTGTATTTAAATGAATGGTTAATGTGTTATATATATATATGGGTTACACTTCTTATTTATTACTACATATAATGTGTATGTGTGCTGGTTTGTGAATTTGTACAATGTTCATATGTTATGATATAACAATTAAACATACCGCTCAGACTTTATGGTTAGTGTTGGTGTTGTCCGCATATGTCCGCGGACATTAGAAGAGTTTGTGGACATCAAATTCAGTAGAGGGGGTTCAGTATGTTCCATGTTACATGTACATAAAGTCAGAGGTATTATTGTTAAATTGTGCTACTAAAAACCTATGAAATTCAGTAAAAAAACGTTGTGAAAGGGACGTTATGGTTAAGTTGGGCTACTAAAAACCTATGAAATTCAGTAAAAAAAACTTTGTTAAAGGGACGTTATGGTTCCAAGTAAAACCGAAAAACCCCTGAAATTCGCCAGTTATGTAAGCTAAGCAACCATAACTAGCCACACCACGGTGCACTGCTAAGACTAACACCCAGGACATCAAAGATGACATCACAAATGGGTTGAGGCAGCCAAGAAACTGCTTATCTCGAGAAGATGCAATGAACGTGAAAAGCAAGGCAAGCTCCTGTTTGAGGTGCAATGGAAAAACACTGAGTGCCAAGTCTTATTTATTTAATAGTATTAAATACGAAGAAGGAGCTCAAACACAGTCTGCTGTCATATGGTCCAGATGAAAAAAAACTTTGGGCAAACCACATTGAGACTGAAGAGAAGGCTGTGCTCACACTCCCGTTTATTCTCAGGTACAGTGATACTTTACAAGGCCGAGTTCAAAGACAATTTGAATGGCAGACCGCATGACTGATGATGGATGATGGATGATGAGCTAATTGGATGGGAAGGCATGGTCAAGTCCACCCACAAGCACCTGGGGTACCAGATTAGATGCTGCTAATGAGTGGAATATTCCAGAAGGGTACAGGCATGCCAACCAATTGTAGAGGGCCACGTAGCAAAGAGCCCTATAGTTTGAAAGCCAATGAAACATTGTGTATTTCATGACAGTGAAGATGACTTGCCCTAGGGGTGGGCATAAGTTGTCCATCTGACTCTAGAGGCCCAATCATAATCCTATCCCCCATAGAAAGTATACCTAGATGTTCCCCGTAGACCAACCACAACCCCAAGTAGGTTTTCTTATTTTGCCACCTAGTATGACGTTGAGGATGATGAATTTCTATTACATAACTGTAATTTTTTATGAAATGCTGTGAGACCTCTTGAGAGAGATATGAGCGAATGTCCGTTGATGTTCATCGTTCTCCCTGTTTTAGATAATTGCAAATAAAACAGTTATGCTTAGCCAACTTCCTGAGTCGATCTTATTATTAGTGTCTGAGTAAATTCTGCATCGCCATCCATCGTTACCTCGCTGAAAGTGCTTAGGGGTTCATAACTAGTAGCACATGTGAGTCACTATGTGTGGAGAAATTGTTTTTAAATCACTGATTAGGTATTTGGACAGGTGCTGCAGTGAAGTATGTTTTGCATCACAAGACATTACTTCTTGTTCAAGTTAGATTATTAAAAAGGTGGTACAAAACATTACTTTTGAAAATGAAGGAATACCTGTCATATGTCTTCTTAGATGTAGATTGTGGAATGTAGATTTTGTTTAATATGCAAATAGAAATCTGAAAATGTTTGCACTGTAGTTTGTGATAGAGGAGGCTCTAATTCTCAGCACAAATGCACTCTCAGAGTTGAAAGATATATCTGAATTGTTGAACTGTGGTGACAGGGTTGTATGTAAGGGTTTTTTGTATGTGATTGATGGATGGGTGAATGAGTGTTTGAGTGTAGCTAATCAAGGAGAGTTACAGAAATAAATGTAAAAAGGAAAGAAGGGCTGCCCTGTGCTTTGATGTCCATGGACATCCATGACTGTTTGCAGATGGATCGCACGTGCCATCCAGGCCCTTTCATCATGCACTACATGAAAAGAGGACTGCGGAAGCTACAGTCATTGAGAGGAGAAGCCAATTAGGCTTTCTCTTTGTGGAGGAGAAGTTCAACTACACAGGAGGACATGGTAGAATGTGCATCATTTCTTGCTTGAATTGCTGAAAGCATGGGCCGCAACAAGAAGACTGTTTGGATTATAGGAGATTCATGGATTAATTGAGTGTAGATATAAGGCGAACAGCTTGGCATCTCTCATAATCATGGATTCGAAAATGTGGCGGTGGTATGGCATGGAATTCTTGGAATGAAATGAAGTCAACTATTACCCATGTGCAAATATATGGTGCATTTGAAATATCCAGAAATGATTGTAGTATATTGTGAAGGCAATAGTTAAGGGTATGTAACTGGTATATCTTTGCAGTTTGCCATGAAATATGCTTTTAGTAACGTGAGGCTCTAGGAGTAAGAGATGGACACAAATGTGGCATGTTGATAGGCAAAAGCTTTTATTAACAACAAAATTGGGAGGGTTGGAAGAAATCCTAACAAGCCCTACTGATAAGAGAGGTTTCCCTGCCTCAACAAAACAAGCTAATGAAACTCTCTGTGTTAGAACGTCCAAAGTAAAGTTTGCCGTCCTGTGTTCAGATTCTAACCTGTCTCTCATAAGCTAAACTCAATACAAAGTGAAAAGTGAAGTGTCTCTTGGCTGTCGACTTGCAACCCAGCTTTGCAGTTCACAGCAAAAGTTCCAAAAGGGTGTAGAAAAAACAAACCAATGGTCCTCAAGGCTCAAGGGGTTGTTAACATTTCCCCAGGGTCTTTTCAGCTTTATCCAATGTTGGGTCTGTGTCTTTAAGAGTTAAGACAAGTCTTTTACTTGATCAACTTGATTCCCAGGTTCTGCAACAATGGAGAATGGCCTGGACACCTTTGCCAAGTTGAGGTGAGGGCTGCACACCCTATTCTCAGTACCCTTCCACGTGGCATGCTTTCCTGACAAGTTGGGTATTCAACATTCCTGGATTCACAGTACACTTTATCTATATTCACCCAAGGCCTTGGTTTACTCTCCTCCCAAGGTCCCTGAGTGTCCCTTATAAGTCCAAGCTACATATTCCTCTTGCCCTTCATGTGGTTGTACACAATGTTCTCTTTATCTATTCCCTTTTTGTTCCACAGCCTTGGTTTACTGTTCTGCCAAGGTCTGTAAATGTTATTTCTATACAAGGTTTGTATTCCCCTCTCTTCCTGGTGAGGGTATGCTTTCCATATGTGGGTCCCAGACACCCTTCACTTAATCATACACAACATTCTCTCTGTCTGATTTTCCTTTAATCCACAGCCTTGGTTTTACTCTCCTGCAAAGGTCTGTGAGGGCCTACGGTATTTGTAAATTTTGTATCCCCCTTCATTACTGGTAGGTGGGGTGAATCCTGCAGAGTCATCACTGGTTCCCCGGAATGATCTCCTCCCACATGGCCAGGGACCGGCAACCGTTACCTGATCCTAATCCTGACCCTGGGGGTGGTAATATGAGGGAGGATCATGTGGGAGCGGCCAACTATCAGGAAAAGGTGATTACTTCATTAGGCGAGATGCAGTATCCCCCCCGCCCCCCTTATGAAGAAAACCCTATGACACCCAGGATCCTGATGGCATACTGTCATTCTGAACAATATACCATTCATACCTGATATATACATAAAACACACCCATCTCCTGTATCTGATGATTTTTCTTTTTTCCAAACAATAGTCGCAAACTAAATCACCTTAGAAGTTCTATAAATCTTGTGGACTCCAACTCCCATAAAGCCACAAGTACTAAGACGAGGAAGAGAAAAAAGAAGTTATTGTGGATCAAAAGGAACACTAAAGTGAACGTGCAGGCTAGTTGTTGTAATGATGCCCAATTGTGTGGTACATTTAAAAATGGTGTCCACATTGGAGAAACCGAGAGAAAAAGAATGGAAAAGAAGAAAGCAGAACCGCAGGAGAAGGCAGAAGCATGGTAATGGACTGTGCTGGTGAGAACAAGTTTGCTCAGAGTGCTGCTTGCAGGCAGTGCTTACCGGCATGGCTTGAGGCCACAGAAGATACTGCAGGCACCGTGAGAAGACCGCTGGGGAACTGGCAGCAACACCAAAGCTGCCAGCAGCGCGGCTGAGTCCACTAGCCACAGGTCTACCGGCAGACAAAGGTGGAGCCAGAAGAAGAGCTGAGAGAATGTCTACAGAGCGCAGAACACCACCCCCAGGTGAAATCTTCACTGCAACAACATGCCATGGGTCGGACGCACTGCCAGATACTGGTGAGTCTGCCCAGAGATGTTGGGGACCCTGGGGCATAACAACAGGCATGTGAGCCATTAAGAACGTATTTTGAATTCCGACCAAGTAGAAAACAAACACAGAATTTGCACAAAACCTCATATATGGAATGTCAATTTGAGGAAAGTTGTATTGCAAAAAGTCAAAGAATCTTAGTGAAGGAGTTAAAAGACACAACTTGAGCAAGTCTCCATATATGAGACATAAATATGGGGAAAGTTGGAGCAAGAGTTATCAAAGCAGATGAATTCTACTGAAGAAGTTGAAAGGCCAAACTTTAACACGTCTCCATATATTAATGTGGGGAATATTGGAATGAGGAATACCTTAAGCCAGGAAAGTATATACAGTAAAGGAATACAACTGTGCTATTCTGAAAGACAGTGAGAACTTTACCCTGGTGAAAGTAGCACATCGGACAGTAAGCATTTGGGCAGAAGATACCTGGTGGAGAAACATACCGGGGGATCTGCAGGCCCCAGAAGGGGATTTGTGGCAGGGGAGTATACCAGGTATTCCTTTTTGAATATACAGAGGAATAAGACATTGTGGACAGATACCTGGCAGGAGAATATACCAGGGGATTTGATGAACTTGCTAAATGGCAGGGGAATATAGCAGGAGGTACTCCGTAAGAATGTATTACTTGAAAGAGACACTTTTTGCCATCCTTAGGAAGTGATTATTTGAAAGAGACATGTGTTCCATCCTTGCGAAGTGATTATTTGAAGAAGGCACTTTTGCCACCTCCAAGGATCATTATTTGAAACAGACACTTTTTCCATCCTATTTAGACATCCAGTGTAAGGGAACCACCCTCTGGAACCAAGGATTATTTTGTTGGATTTATCCATTTGTTTTTAACACTTTTTACCAAACCTACATCAGAGACACTTTCCTTCCACTCTTAGTTGTGCAATTTCATTTTGGATTTAAGGACAGTGTATATAGGTAGGGAAACTCTTATTAGGATAGGGACAGACAGGCCTCTATCCAACCCTTATCTTTTAATAAAGATGTCTGATATTGAAAACTCTACCACTTTGTATCTGCCTCTCATTTCTGGTGGAAGGGGTATGCCTTTCTTATATGTGGCCCAGACCCCCTTCACTTGATTATTCTGCCCCAAGGAGTACTGCCTTTCCGTTTTGCTTCTAGTCCCATGTGGTCTCTGGGTCTCCCTAGGCACACTTTTACCTATCGGTAAAAAAAGTCATGTTTGAGCTGTTCACCGGTCTCCCAAGAGCTTTGGTGGCTTTCCTGGCTTCTCATGATCTTCTCCAGTCTTCTACATCCCTTCTCTGCAGCTTTCCAGTGGTCCGGTTGTATGCCGGTAGCTTCAGTTACTGGTGGGTGCCTTGTCTCACTTTCGGTATGCCTTCTGCGTCGCGGGCCTCCTGTGAGCGTGCTTCCCTCCAGGACACTGTCTGCCATTCTGCACCCTGGATCTGCGCAGGCCGTGCTGTGTTCTCGGGCTGTGCTGGATCAAAGTTGAAGACCCCATCGTTCAGTTCCCTCTCCAGCTTTAAATGACAGCTGGCCAATAGGATTGTGTAGGAAACTAGAGCGTGTGTGTTGGTTCTGGCGAGTGATCATCATTCCTTGTGTCCTCTTCCTCGTCCCAGTTGTTCTCAATTGGGATATGCTACTATGGCACATGTAAGTAATGGGGAATTGGAGGGGTTTTGGGGGAAGGTGGGTGGGTCAAGGGGGCACTGCCTTCTCCTGAAGTGGTCACTACTTTCAATGGGGTCCTTCCTCCCCATGAGATCCTCCCGCTGAGTACCACCCCAGGGGGACATTTAGGGAGCAACCTCACCACCCTGGCCTCATGGAAAGGATCTTCCCCATCTAAAGCAGTGACTATACTTTGGGATTCATCACAGTAGGCTAATGGACCTTTTTCCACCAACAATGTCCATTTTTTCACGTATAACTCAAAGACAAATGTGGAAAAGATCAAACTTGTTGTGTCCACAAATTGGAAAAGCAAGGCGTAATGCTAATAAAGCTGTATGTGCTTTCTTGCAAGATGTAGGAATGGCATATTTTGAAAATGATGGAGTGAACATTTTTAGAAAAGATGCAGTACATCTAACAAGTGTTGCAAATTACCTTTTTCTTTATAATATTTGCATTGAAACAGTTTTTGTGAAAGAATGAAAAGAGGAAGAATATGTAATGAAAAAATGTATTAGTACACATTGGTCATACAGAAAAAGAATTGTTGGTTAGCATAGTTTGTAATATCCTCCGAACTTTCCTCAGGACACTGGTGCTACAAGCAGTGGGAAGTTGTTATTGAACACGTTTGGTGATATATGATTCTTCGAATCTAAATAAAAACAGATAAATATGTGTCGGAAAGGGGTGTCTAATATAAGTCAGATCAACGAAAAAGCCATAGTATTGGGCTCTAGTATCTGGAGGTTGCTACCCACCTAATATTTCTTCTCTTTGTCTTGGGCTGAGAATAGGAAGGACTGTAGTCTGTACAGTCACGTGTTTCAAAAATGTGCTCTGGTGGCTGCCTCAGAGAGGTGAAACAAGGGCTTATTTTACCTCATTGGTCACAGAATTTGTTTATAAGTATTAATGTATTAGGCCTGGCAATGATGGGTGTTGAATTACCTGGTGAGGTGCTTTTTGTCAGGCGAAGTCCTGCAAAGGCAAAAATGAATCAGGGTCAGCAGGGGTGGTATAGCTAGGTGCTGCAAATTGTTCTGGAAGACAGAAATGTGTGCAAGATGTGTGGGTGCTGTTGGCTGATTGTGGAACAACCTTATATTTTGCAGATAATTCCACTTTAGATGGCTTGGTCTATCTTGAGTCACAAATGGGACTGAAAAAACGTGCCATACTGATGGCCATCTAATACAATGCAGAGGCTGGAGGAGTGGCGCCAGATTGCATAAAACTTCATCTAGTAGTGCAAGGACAGATTGCTCAATCAGACATTGGTCGTTTATAAGCTAGATGCTACGTTTGTGGCGGCAGATACCAAGTGGCATACGCAAGACAAAAATTGACATACTTATTTGAAAGTGCTTGTCTGCTGCTGCAGCGTACATGCTGAGGTTTAGCTGAAGCGGAGGTTGCTAGGCAACCTGATAGTGCGGCATAAATGGGGCATACATGAGTGGACTGTGCGGTCTTGTCCGTATTTAAGAGGAACTACTCAACACAGCCGCTCGGTGCCGGATAGTGTGGCAGCGGCGTTGATGTGAGAGAAAGCAGCATATTTAGAGAGCTATGAGGAAACAAACTTACTGTTTGGCCGCTCCTGTCACGAAGTGGCTGAGTCCCGCGCATGCATCTAGGATAGTAGTCTCGATGAATTGACCTAGCTTGATTGGCAACAGGAACAGCTGCTTATTTGCTTAGCAACGTATTGTATTGCCTCGGCAAAGAGCTGTTTTAGTTAGTGAATGAATGAGATTACGCGTATCTGCTTAATTAGTGAACATATGGTTTCACGCAGGTATGATTCAAGTGGCTGACGTTCCCTAAACAATTTAGCTAAGTATGCGTTCCCATGAGTGACAGTGTCACTGGATGGACAATACAGAATGCGCCTCTCAAGTTGACAGGAGGTGTTAAGTCAGTGTCTATTTAATCAATATGAACACAGATGGACTGGTTAAGTATGTATCCAAGATGAGACTGAGTATCACAAAATGTTGTACAAGTTGTACAAAGTACACATGGGGATAATTCACAAGTTTACAGTAAATTTAAAAAAGAAGAAAACGAAAATTAAGTGGCTTCTTTGGCAGAATATCAATGACATTGGCCATGCATGGTTCATTACAAAGGTCAATGCAGAAATTGTTCAAAACAGAATACCGAGATGTTAGCGTATATTAACACAAATCAGCCTAATCGGGCAATGCGTTTCCACAAATGTCATTGATGTTGATTCATAATTGAAGAAACAGGTCACTGCAGAAATGTGCAACAAATTCAAATGTCTATTTTGCACAAGGCAAAAAATAGTATCCAACACAATGGCAATACATCCCTAGTTGATGACAAAGTGTTATGGCATGTTTAAGCAGGGGGAAACACAACAGAAATGGCAATTATTATTGGACTAGGTCTGTGTAGGATTACAGGGAAAATGCCACAATATCGATTGTCCCAATAAGGGGTATGCTGGGTATAGATGTATATGGGTATGTATTTAGTTGAAAAACAGGTTCCATTCAATTGATACGTTTAGACCTTTCTTCACAGAATCTAGGTGGAAAATCCATTTTTGTTCAAGTTTTCTAAGTAGGATATCACAGTGTCCTCCTCGAAAAGGATTTCTGACTGTTTGAATATTAAACCAGAAAATATCTGAATGTTTGTGCTTTTTTTGCCTTAAAGTGCGTCACCATCGGTTTGTCTTCCACTTGATTTTTAAGGCATGATCTGGCGTATTTCTCTTTTACATTTGGCTACGTAATGAGTCCACGGGGGCATTTAATCCCGTATATTGAATATTTTGTTTTACAATTGGTGAAGGACTTGTACTTCCAGGCTGTCCCATACAGGACAATTTCTTTGAGGTCTTGTGTAAGGGCACAGAGAGAGCATGTCTCACATCTGTAGTGTCCAGTCACCGTCGGGTAGGTTCCATAGGGTTGTTTACGCACTAGGTTGTGTTTTAGATTCTTCATACGTTTGTACTAGCCGATCCTTTAGATTTTTACGTTTGAAGGCAAAACGTGTTTTTTCGGGTTCAAAATGTTCTGTCTTGAGGATATCCCAGTGACGGAGTACAGTTTTTCTTAATTGATTGCAAAGGGGAGTGAAAGCAGTTACACAGCAAATGTTATCTGCCTTTGGTTCCCTCCGTTGTTTGGTAAAACACACCTGTTTGTTTGTGTTACAAGCTTTTTTTAGTGCCCTCCGTATATACTGCATGCCGGGTAGCCCTGCTCTTTGAGGCGATTTGCAAGATCTTTACCGTTGTTGTCAAAGTCAAGTAATGTGGTGCAATTCCGGTGGAGTTTCAGGAATTGGTCGAAAAGTAAATTTTCTTTCAGGCTCAAAGGGTGGAAGGTTGAGAAGGCCAATACAGTGTTTTTGGCAGTGGGTTTCCTGTATAGGGTGCTTGCTACTAAGTTACAGTCAGTTTTATGGACAGATGAAATGAGCTGTTACTATCTGCAACATATAAAATCACTTTTTTGTTACTAACCTAACTCTTTTAGAGCCAAATGTTTGTGTGATGTGAATGACATCTTCAGTCATATGTTTTTATATTATATTGTTTTTATGTGAATATTTCATTCAGAATACATTTTCTTTTAACAGTACTTCAAATTGTTAGTTTGATCACGAAGGGCTGTGGGAAACACACCTTAGCCCTCTGTAGGTTGTTAGCAATACCTGTGCGTTGAAGGGAGGGGTAGCCTTGACTCATCTCTTTCTTTGTTGAACTGCTACAACTGATACAAC
Organism: Ambystoma mexicanum; assembly: GCF_040938575.1. Taxonomy (NCBI): domain Eukaryota; kingdom Metazoa; phylum Chordata; class Amphibia; order Caudata; family Ambystomatidae; genus Ambystoma; species Ambystoma mexicanum. The sequence goes on along the minus strand of NC_090926.1, from coordinate 376,343,215 downwards.
CCTCTGGAGTCAGGCCCCTCGCAAACAAAAGAGGGTACTCACCCAATTGTTCTTGATACCTAGTACACATTGTACATATACATATTACGATGAGAGTCTTACAAGAACAAAACACTTTTAAGTGCTAACATTATAGTATGAAAGGAAGCAGTAAAGTGAATTTCACACCGCACTTTTTGATCATCTAGTCGGCTGACATCTTCTTCATCCATGGACTTCAAGAGTGGACAAAAAGCACAGGAGGTAATGGTGTTTGGTGGTTTAATGTGAATGGGAGGTGTTAAAGCCTTGAGTATGGCTGAAACACCTTCCAATAACATTACACTCTATGTTTAATTGTTTGTATGGCAGAGAAGAGGTGTGGAACAGAAAGTCCCCAGTATTTGCACCAGCATAGATTTGAATCCCAATGAAACTCTTGGAGATTCTTTAGTCAAGCTACTTTATGCATAAATATAAAGTAGATGAAGACAATACCATTTTCTATTCCATTTTTAGACCTTGAAAGGATTTCCCATTCAACCTTTGTTTAAAGTTTTGTGTTTTTTGATTTTATTTTGTTGATTTTTTTCCCGTTTTGTTTCTAAAGACAGATGGTGGGACGGAGGGAGACTGGTGAAGGGGGGAGGCACCAACCACTGTAAGGGATGGACTGGTGGACAAGGGAAGATGTAAAGCATGGCTAAGTAGGGGCAATTCTTTTCATGGGCCTTGAAAGCAGCCTCAAAGGCACTGCAGAATTGCTCCCCCTACAGATGAGTGTGTTGCAGTACACACACAAGACAGTTGTCCGCGAAAGGTACAGGTTAACTGCCTCCTGTATGGCCTATGCGGCAGCAGAAGGAATCATCTGCCCCACTGAAGTGGAATGAGTGGTGGCAGGAGTGGAATATGAGGGTGCTGTCATGATCACCAAAAACGCCCATTGGTTGGGACACTCTCCACAGTGTAGCAATTATACCTTGAGTAACCATGTAGGGGCTAAATGGGTCCTGGCCTGGCGTGCAAGTCATTCCTCGTGCTTTTCATCACACAAACTTTAGTGAGACTCATAGGAGATACAAGGGTTTGGTGTTCCCCCAAAATGGTGGCATAATGAGCCTCGGGCTGGTCTGCATGTACGACTAGTCATTGGGCGTGGTGGACTACTTAAGCCACACCCAAGCTGTTGCACGTGCTTCACGTTTTTACTGCTGACAGTGGCACAACACTTACCGGCACTCCTGTTCGCAGATCTGAAAGAGACGAGAGAAGACACTTTAAAGACTTTAGGAATTTACAAGAAAACCTCAGACAACAGAACAATACGTACCTGACATGATCCGCAGCAGTTCCTTGCAGCAGACCTCTCTTCCGAGCTCCGCGACCAAGTTCAGCAAAACTTCCTCGGCACCCGTTCCAGTTGCAGAGAGCCAAACTCCAATTGCAGCGAAATCTGAAAGACAAGGTACGGACATTAGAGATACGGAGGTTACGGAGATACAAGGTACGGAGATTGAGAATGACTAAAAGAAATGCATGGGTCCCCTTGAAGGAACTGTCTGTGGTCTTTCCTCCTGTCCACAGCGTCTTTATAGAGAACAACTAGGAATGGTATAAGCAGTTGTGGAAGGGCAAAGATTCAGCTTTAAGAGTTAGTGGTGTGGTTGAAAATTAGATTTCAAGATGTTCATTGTAAGGAACTCATGGTGGCAACAGTAAAGACAGATAGAAGTGATCACAGTTCAAGCGTGTTTATTGAACAATGAATGCAGGGTGGAAAAATACCTAATCTGAACCTAAACTTAAGATGGGAGCAAGTTTCGACCATCAAAAGCAAAATACAGCAGTCCTAGTGACGTTGTGTCAAAATAAAAGGGCCTGTACTAAGAAAAACCTATTCCCAACTCCTTAAAACTAATTACAGAAAGAGAGTAGGATTGAGTATCAAAAATAAAGGAAATAGTGGATATTCATGGGAGCATGAGTGAAATTAAGGACAGCACATTTCAACTCATCTTTTGAAGACAAAAGGGAAAACATTTCAATACCCATTTTCCTGGAGGGAATCACACAGATGGCTGAGGTGATAACCCAGCTCATCTGAAGATCTAGAGAAACCACCATTTTATCTCTCCCTGGAATGTGATAGTTGTAGGGACATCAGAGGTAATAGCTATTTGCCTCTATTGTTTTTCGGTCAGGGAAAATAGCTGGAGAGGTCAAGGGGACAAATTGGACTCCCATTTTCTGTTCCACGGGCTGGAAGGAAGGTGTCATGCGCTCTATCGATTTCTCACCATTGAGGGAAAACCAGGTTGGACTCTTTACATGTAACACGGTTCTCCAACTATCATCAATTGGATCAAATCCCACGCTGACACCATATGTAAAAAACTCATGGTGGCAACAGTAAAGACAGACACATTTGATCACAGCTCAAGGGTGTTTATTGAACAGTGAATGCAGGGTGGAAAAATGCCTAAACTAAACCTAAATCTAAGATGGGAGCAAACGTCAACCATCAAATGAAAAATAAGGCAGCCCTAGTGGCGTCTTATCAAAATAAAAGGGCATATACTAAGAAAAACCGATTGCCAATTCCTTACAACTAGTTACAGAAAGAGTGTGGCATAGGGTATCAAAAATAAAAGAAATAGGGCCTCATTACGACCCGGGTGGTAAGTACCGGTCATTACCGGCATGGCGCAAGTACCGTGTCCGTGCTGGCAATAGACCGCTAAAAGCGGCCCATTACGAGTTTGCAGGCACAAGCTTTGTGCCATGCCGGTAATGACCCCACCCCCATGCCGTAAAAGGCTGAGAAATCCCCCTTTCCGGCACTGTCTGTAGTGGAAATAGCTCATCCGGCATCCAAGCCATCGGCATTAGTGGTGACCACTAATAGCGGTCACCTCTAATAGCGCTAACCGCTATTAGCGGTGACCGTAAATACGCAGAACCGGAAGTAGCGTCATCACACAGGAACGGGAAAGAGCACGGCGGCCATCTTTAAAAACACAATCCATTGCCATCCACCACAACCAGGAGCCATCTGACCCCCAGAACTCCAACACACCTCCACCACTACCTGTTGCTTTTTACTATGCCAAAAGCAGTGTAAGAAACGAGAGATCGCCTGCGCAAAGAGCACTTCTCCAGAGAGGAGCTCACCATGCTAGCGGAGACACTGCAGGAACATGCAGATGTGGTGTTCTCAAACGACATGTCCCGTCCAGCACTGCAGCGCAAAAAGCAGATTTGAGCAGAGGTCGCCCAGAGAGTCAGTGCCATTGGCACCACACCCCGCACACCCAAACAATGACATAAGCGCTGGGATGACCTGCGTCTGCGCGTGCAGGCCATACTCTCCGCCGATGGCGACAGGTGGAGGTGCGGATTCCCCCATCAAACTGCAACCATGGGAGGAGATATGCGCCACCACCATAGGCACCGAGGCAATAGAGGGAGTCGGGGACATGGAGCGAGGAGCCCCGTCATCAGCCGATGCAGGTAGGTGTCTCAAATGAAATAATGCTAATACCACCACGATGATGTCCACCTGAACTGACAGTGCAATGATGTAGAGCAGGGTCCACCAGACACATAAGTACAAGTCTGCCTACAGGCAGTGCAGAGCATCACCTTGTCCACATGCATAATGCACCCCATATGTGTTGCAACCCAGACGCCTCCATGCATCACCCACCCAAGAGTGAAGCAACCCGTATGTCACTCCCCCAATGTTAATCATCTACCATTCCATATCAATGCAGCCACCCCATTGCATGCCCGATGCCCGTAGACCCATCACTAACCCTCTCCCTCCATTGGTCCCCCACAGGCACACATTCTGACAGCAGTGAAGAGGACACCAGGGAGAAAGATGCCACACCACAGAAGAAGGCCAGGGCCGAGGAGGGAGAACACCGCCCCTCAACCTCAAGGGGAAGAGGCCTACCTGCACCATCGCGGAAGGCCAAGAAAACCACATAGGCCACAGCACCAATGTGCAACACGGCCCCCACAACAACACCCACACCAGCCACCATCACCCAGGAGGCATTGGCAGAGGGCACACCATCGGCTGCCAGCAGCACAGTCGGTGAGACAACTGCCACAGCAGCCATATCGGATGACGAGGCAGACGTACAGCTGCATGGCACAACACCCGCCACAGGCCCCCTGCACTCACCACAACTATCCCCATGCAGCATGCACGGGCTGTCACCTGGAGATTCATGGGCGGCAAGTTTCAGCCCCATGCCAACTGTGCCTGATGACCAAAGCATGGTGGAAACGCCTCACACTTCCACCCCAGTGACAACCAGCCAAGAGGGGATCAGGGCTATACAGAGGCGCCAGGAGGAACTAACAGGGCTGTTGATGCAGCATATAACCGAATGTACCCGTGCAAGGGATGACATTAGGGATTCTGCTGCATCCCTAAAAAGAGCCATCGAGTCCACCTCAAAGGACATTTGCGCCGAATTGACAGCAGTGCGGCATACTCTCTCGGAAATGGTGGCAGCAATGCGTGACATGCATCCACCACAGTTGCCAGGACAATCTGGACCATCATCTAATGCCAGCTCTACTAGGACCAGCCCTGTGCGTAGGTCTGGCAGGAACCTGCGCCGATCGGACAGGGGGGCACCTGGTGCTGGAAGAGGCGGAGGGCAGTATGCACAGCCATGCATACTGGTGCCATGTGGACTACTGGTGCACGTTACTGCACACCATGTGTGGGGAAGTCAAGGGGGGAGGGGGGAGAGGGTGTGTGGGGGAGTTGAGGGGTGAGGGGGGAGAGTGTGTGTGTGTGGGAGTTGAGGGGGGAGAGGGTGTGTGTGTGGGAGTTGAGGTGGGAGGGTGGAGAGGGTGTGTGGGGTGGAGGGCATGTTCACTTTGTTATGATTCTTTAATACACATTTTGGTAACTCATGATTCACATGTGTGGACATTGCTTATTGCGTATGTGTGCTTTATTAGTGAACAGTCTACAGTGTCCATGTCCCTGACACACCCATTCCCCTGAGTGCCACATCCTTGTCACACTCCCCGTCCATGTGTGCTAGAAACATTGGTTGATCAGAGTCTGACGCATGTCACGTCCCTCCTGTGCATTGCTGCCTCCCTGAGTGCTGTCCCATCCCCACCCTCCTCATCCTCATCATCAGGTGGTTGCAGTTCAGCGGTAGGGGGGAGGGGCCCATTCCGTCTGATGCACATATTATGTAGCATGACACATGCCATGACGATCTTGGCCACCTTCTCATGGCGGTGCAGGAGTGCCCCACCAGACCTGCTGAGGCAGCGAAACCGTGCCTTCAAGAGGCCAAATGTCTGCTCAATCACCACACGGGTACGTGTATGTGCACGATTGTAGCCCTCCTCGTGCCTGTTCTGTGGGATCCAGACTGGGGTAAGGAGCCACCTCTTCAAGGGATAGCCTGCATCACCTGCATGTGGGCAACAATGTATATGTGTAAGTCATCACATCATATGGAACCTCGATCAATGACACCATAGCATGCATTGATTTCCTGATTGCAACCATATTCCCATGCATGAATCGAGACACACGATGTGACTGCTATGTGTGTATTCCTCTTATGGACTGGTGTGTGTGCCATCGACTAGTGGGTGCAGGGGGGTCCAGTTCCTTGTGAGTGCTCATGCACTGTGTTAGTCCACGCCGGTTGCTTCCATGATCTGGCTGATGTCCAGTAATTTGTATGCTTTCATCCTGGCACCGTTGATGTCAGCCTCATGATGATGTCACTATGCACAACGAATGGTGAAATGCACTTTTATTGGACCTCTGTGTCAGTGTAGTGGTGTATTCATGTATTTGGCCCTCATGTGACTCCTTTGTACACAGTAATGGGGGACTGTCCTTTCAGTTGATGGTATTTGGTGCTGTGCATTGCCCATAGTAATTGCTTGTAGCTGCATTGTGTTGAGGGGGATACGGTCTGATTAGGTACAGTGCACATGTAGATGGCTATGGAATGGTTGTGACACTGCATCATTTACAATTTAGGGCAGCTTTCATCTTACTTTATGTGGTCAGGTGTCAGGTCCAGTCTGGGCTGCTTTGGGGTATGAGCATGGACCATTCTCTCAGGCACTCACAGCCAGGTGAAGTATGTATCTCTCTCCCCCCCCCCATCTCAGCCAGGTGAAGTATGCATCTCTCCCCCCCCATCTCAGCCAGGTGAAGTATGCATCTCTCCCCCCATCTCAGCCAGATGAAGTATGCATCTCTCCCCCCCGCCCCATCTCAGCCAGGTGAAGTATGCATCTCCCCCCCCCATCTCAGGCAGGTGAAGTATGCATCTCTACCCCAATCACCTACCCACATCACATTTCCATGGCCCTAACATGCGACTCACCAAGAAGCCAGGATCTCTGCCCTGCATGTCGCTCCATGTAGCGTGGTATCGTGGAGTTCCGCAGGACCATTGAATCATGGGTTGATCCGGGGTATCGGGCACAGCAATGTGTGATGATCTTGTTTGAGTCGCATACCATTTTCACGTTGATTGAGTGGTATAGCTTATGGTTGCGGTACGCTACCTCCATGGCATGTGGGACCACCAATTCCAAATGGGTGCAGTCAATGGCGCCAATGCAACCAGGGATGCCGGCCAGTGAATGGAAACCAACTTTGGTGTTTGAGATCTCCTGGGCAGACCGTGGTAAGGAAATGTGGTCGCCAGTGTGCTTCATGAGGGCATCAAGCACTTGGTTCAGCGTACGTGAGAATAATGGTTGTGATATGCCATGCATGTGCCCCACTGTGTGCTGGTAGGTGCCTGTGGCCAGGAAGTGGAGCACAGACACTACCTTCAGTAGGGGTGGGATGGTGGTGGTGATTCAATCAGGCTGACAATGTCGACATGTATCATATCAACAATGGTGGTGAGGGTGTCCCGGTCCAGACGGTACAGGGTGTGGATCTGCTCAGGGGTCAGGTTGAATGGACTGGCTCTGATGTGAGGGATTGGGGGCTGCCTGCGTGGTGCCACTAAATGCACTGGTGGGGCATGCTGGCCCTGCCTCGCCCTCTTTCTCCTCCTTCGTCTCCTCTGTGCTGCCAGTTGTTGTTGTTGTTGTTGTTGCAGCAGTTCCACTGCAATCATGTCCTCCAGCCCCAGCATTGCTAGTAGTATTGGAATCATTGTGGAGTGTGACTGGGTGTGGGAAGGGGTGGGGTGTGCTCCTTTTGTGCTGGCCCAGTCTGTGTTGCCTACACCTGGGCTGATTGTGTGCACCTGTGGCAGTTGGGAACACTGCACATGGCCGTTTACGGGTGGTCCGCGATGCCCGAATTAGCTCCATGCCGGTAAGGTACTTTTCGGGCTTGAGTAGGGTGTTGTTTGCATGTCCGCCTGACTTGTGATGTTCCCCTGTTTGCGCCATGCAGGTATTGGCGGGATGGATGGTCACGTGCCTGCGCTCCTGGCGCTATTAACGTCACCGTTAATTACGGTGCTGCTAATAGCAGGTTGTCGTGTCCTAATTGGCCGGAGCGGTAAGCGATGCTGGTAATCCTTTACCGGCATCATTGTTCACTTACCGTCCGGGTCGTAATGAGTTCCATAGTATTAAAAAAAATAAGTCAGGATGTCATTGCCTTGAGGTCTCCCTTCCGCACGATTTTAGCACAGGACAAAGTGTGACTTTGGAGCACAGCACATGCTCTATCCTTCCCGGCACGATCTGACAGGTTTGTTCCAGCTGGCACAGTACACGCTCAAGCTTTCTCAGCACGAGCCAACAGTTCTGTTCCAGCTATCGGGTTCTTCGATGGAAAAGTCTCTTTGCATTAAAAAGTCCCTTGCCTTCGAGGCCTGATGTATCCAACAAATGAACACAAACAAACATTTATTTTACACAGTTCACGTTGGGTGATGGCTTCACCCATGGTTCCCCCTCTTCCGGGCACCGACCCCTCACGTATCATATTCAACCAATCAATTGAACAGTTGCTTTCACAATGAACTTTGGGTGATGACTTTTCACTCCTGGATCTCCCTCGACCGGACTTGGACCGACCTGGAAAGGGGGATGTTAGGAAAGATTTCAAAATTCTATGTAATTTTCCCTCCATGTGTCAACCCCCAAACTTTTTGCTGCTGTTTTACACCGGAACTAAACTTTGCCAGAGAAGCACAGCCCTCAGCTGCACTCCTCTGGGCTTTCACTCACTTTTAATGGGGAAACTGACATGCCCTTAAGACAGTCAGTACTGGGAGACTCTGTTTCCCTTCATCCTTTTCTCATGTTGCAGCTTTTGTGCAACACGTAACAAGTGTGCGATGTAACTTACCTTACAGCACACACGGGTCTCTAGTCGTTCCAAGGACCCTAGAAACTCTTGCTGGATGTTTTAATGCACTGTGCAGATGTGTCACGGACAGGACTGGTGGCAGCTATTGTTTTCTTATATTTTTTTACCTTTTCTTGCCATGTTAACCGCGCTTACCGCGTTTGGCACGATTAGGTGGCCCGGCTCTAAAATGGCCATGCCACAAGGTCCTTTTGTACTGTCATTTGGCCATCTTGCCCCTTCACCTTCCCCAGGTTGAGTCGACCCGGGTCCGTCCTTATTTGGGCATGCACTTTCCTGCGAAACCCAATGCTTTTGCAGGCTTCTGCAGGTCTTCTGTGTGCGCCTCCAAGATGTGGGCAGGGATGAATGTTCCCAATACACATTCTGGGTGCCAGAGAGTCGAGTGTCCTGAATGCTTGGGACCACTGTGGTCCATGATTGGTCCACGTATGGAGTGAGTGTTTGTGAGCAGATCTCCCATTGGGTCCTCTCTGTTTTGGCACGAAGGGAACTTTGGATAACAGGAGGCTGAAAACACCACTACCATGTCGGTCTCCTGAGTTCACACGAGCAAAGGATAAGGAGCCAAGTATCCTGCAACAAGAAGCCGAGTCAAGGAACCGCTGGTGACCCACTGGAAGGTTTGGCACCCTGAACCCGCTGTCGTCCTGTGGGGCCCCTCTGCATCTGATCGTCCTAGAAGGTCTGCAAAGATGCTTCGAACCATTGGAATAGTGGGATCAACTATTCTCGCACCTTCAACAAACCCTGCAAGTAAGCCTCTTCGGAAGTGTCCCTGGGCCAACCAGTGGGCTGACCAGCTTACACGGGATGTTTGCTCTGTTATCGCCGTGGTTTCAAGAAGGCCCTCGAAACTTGGTATACTGCTTGCTCTGTGTCCACGGCACCCTCAGACCGAATTTCGTACACTTGGCATTCCTAGGTCTGAAGTGAGAGTAGTGCGCCCAGACCGGAGTAAACGCGGTTGCCGTGTTGCCCTGCTGTGGCAACAACCTGTGCAAGTTCGCTGAATCTGTGACTCCCTTGACCCTGAAACCTGCTGCAGTGGAATTGGGCTGATTCCTCCACCCAGAGCGGAGAAATCGCCTCTATCCCATTTGGGAATCCCTGCTGTACCGCAGAATCTACACGGTGTCGAGACGTCCTGATTGTCGCATTCGAACCTGCCAGCGAAGTGGACTGTACTGGCGAAGTCTGGGTCTGCCTGCGTCAGGGACCGGTGAGTAGTCCTTACCCCAACTGGTGGCCCCTAGCGATGGAGCCCATTTTTACGCACGAAGTGGCCCGCGAGGGCCCCTTTCCTTTCCACATCTATTGCGAAATAGAGACTACCTCCCGCACTCCCAAACTGCCTCTGCCCTCCAGTGGCGGTCCTGCTTGAATGGTGGGAATTTGTTCTTCATCACCGCATCCACCTTCTTGAGCTGCTAGAGACCCTTGAAGAGACCCTATGTTGTCCATTGGCACCAGCGCGTGCAGGTACTCTTGAGCATAAGGCTCCTCTCTTCGTAGGGCTCGGACTGCCTCTTAGTTAGGTGTATTCTTGATGTTGAACTGTGTCTAACGATTGCTTGCACTGCCTGTTTTCCTCCCCATCTAGGTGGTCTACATATTTCGTGCTTTCTATTCCGTTAGACCCCTCTGGTCTTGTATATATATTGTATTGATTGTGATGTATTGGTTTACTCTAGTGTTACTGTGATTCTTTGCTATGGTCTACGTTACAAAGGCCTTGTAATAAATGTTTCTATATTTTTAATATAACAACTGTCTGAAGTAATTTGCAAGTGTCCTTGCTCAGTGTGCTCATTGAGGTCTTTCAGTCACCCTCACCCCTCTTGAGACTTAGTATTGACCATCTGCCATAGCTACCCTGATTGGTCTGGCTTGTCCAGAGGTTACCCTGTTCCAAGAAACTAGGTTGGCCTTCTGGACCTCTGCCCCTCCAGGCCAGAGTTCAGAAATCTGTCTTAACAAATTGGTGTACAGTGGTGGGATAGGACTAAAGGTATCCAGTGCTGCACACGAGTGAAGGCATTTCAAGTTATTCCTACCAGGAAACATAGTGAATTGTTGTAGTATAACTTTTTAAAGGCCATAGCATTAATCGCTCTGGTTGTGAGCCCTGCGTGAATGCAGTCAGATCATGTATGTTGTTTCCATAGGGGCCTTTGCTAACCAGCGTCACCCCACCCTGTAGTCCATCAAACAGCACAATGTTCAAAAGAGTCTGATTTGTGAAGGCCATCATAGACACTGGTTCCTCTACACCCACACTGGATTGTGGTTAGAGAAATTTCAAGAATTTCAGGGGTGGCCACCAGTTACTTGTCAGAGATCAAAGCACTGCAAAATGTAGTAGTTAAAATAATGTTATCTGCTCCCCCTGCAACCACACATGCGTTAAATCCATCTAAGATGGAGGGAAGATCCCTGGGCAGGCCCCAGCCGATGTTGAGCTGACTGGGACTGTGACATTGTCTGTGAGGTCTAAAACCCGGCACTTGGGGCTGCAGGTGGTGGCGCTACTGCTGGTGCGTGGGTCATCCTTGATGCCTTTGTCGCCACTGGGGTCCTGATTAGTGGGAACATTTTTTGTGCCAAGGAACTGGCTTATTTTGTTGATCAAGATATTTGCCTCCTCCTTCAGGCTTCGTGGTGCTATCAGGCCGTTTATAAGTGCTGTTGAATCTTCCGCTTTACCATTAGGATTTTTCACTTGGGCATTACATGGCATGGCGAGAGAGCTGTGTGTGTGGCAAAACAATTCTCAAGATGAATGTCCTTGTTGCAGTCCTGTAACAGGGTTAATGCGAAAGTTATAATGCCAGGCTTAACTTCCCCCAGCTTTTAGCCTCACACCTAGCCACTCACCTGCTCAGGTGCTGTGCCTACACCTTTTGCCTTGTGGGTTGTTTCCACCGCCCTGGGATGTTTTCTGGTACTGAACACCCTGCAGGTGCCAAACACCCGTGCTCTTTCCTGCGGGCTGTGTGTGAAGAATTCTGAGAGGAGGGGCCGTAGCCAGCTGCAATCCTAAATGGCAAACCCCCAGGGGCAAACAGTGCAAAACACCTGCACCTGTTCCCGCTGGCTTAAGTAATGAGAGCCTGTCGTATAATGACATGGAGTGCTTTGCCCATAGTTGTAATTTGGTTGCCAATGTATCTAAATACATTTCGTGGTTATCGGCAAATAGGAAGCTAGGTGAGTGAGAGATCAATGTACCCAAGTATTTGAATTTATATGGGACCCATCTGAATCCCATAAATTCTGTCGGGATATGTGTGATATCAGTCAATGGGAATAGTTCTGACTTTGCTTCATTGATTCGATATCCAAAGTGTGTTGTGAATCTACAAACAACCGGCATCACTGGGGGTATGTTCTGTTACGGGTTACAAATATATATAGAAGTGTATCATCCTCATATAGGGATATAATCTGTGGTGGTCCCGCTCTGTGGATACCACTATGTCCATGTTTATCACGCATCATTCGAGCTAGTGGTTCAATCGTCAATGCGAAGAGCTGTGGGTACAATGGGAAGCCCTGTCTCATCCTATGCCCCAAATAGAAGGTGGGTGAGAGCATTCCGTTGGTACAGACTTTAGCAGATGGTTTAAGGTATAGTAGCCATATAAACTCTATGAAATGGTCCCCAGTTGCATCCGACGTAAGACTGCAAAAATATATTTCCACGAGACAGAATCGATAGCCTTTTCTTTTTCGAGGCCGCAACTGCCCTAGCTTTGGGGTCTAATTGAGACATAATACAGAAGAGCCTACATGGGTTAAGTGCCGTGGAGCGCCCAGGAATGAATCCAGATTGATCCGATGTACCAGTGTTGGCATGTATGGAAGCAGACGGGTAGATAAGATTTTGGCAAACATTTTTATATCAGTATTCATCAATGATAGTGGTCTGGTCAAGGCCATTTTAGATGCTAGTCTGTTGGGTTTTCGTAGTACCATAATTACGGCCTCGGAAAGTGTGGATGGTAATTGACCGACGTTTAGCGACTCTTCCCAGACTGTCAATAATTTAGGTGCTAAAATTTGTTGGAGTTTCTTATACAGTTCAATTCCTATCCCATCTGGGCCTCGGGCCTTCCCTGAGGGAAGAGCCATTATCGCCTCTGTGATTTTCATCAAGTGTGAACGGCTGATTAAGTATTGACTGCATGTCAGGAGAGAGGAATGGGAGAGAGACCTCATTCAAATAATGTTATTGGCCAGTGTCGGTACACTCGTCAGCATTTGCGTATTGGGCTTCATAGTATGGGTGGAATTTGCCGTTAATTTCATCTTGTGTAGTTAAAATGTTGCCTGTCTTCCTTTAATCTCAGTTATGTATTGTGTCCCTTTTTCTCCCCGTACCACACCTGCTAGAAAACAGGCCGGTCAGATCTGCTTCCACGTATCGTTGTTCCTGGGTAGGCTGGCTCATCAGATGGACCTCTCTATCGGCCAGATCTCTAAACTTCAGTAAGTTCCCTTTAAAAAGCCCCAATTGAGCTCTGCAATGTGTGGTGCCATATTAGTTTTCGAGTTGTCTCAAGTCTATTTCAACCATTCTCAGTCCTTTTCTTGTTTCTTTCAGACTTCCAACAGTCGTTGAGATCACTTCTCCCCTCAGCCATACCTTAAAAGTTTCCAAAATAGTAGAATAATGAATCCTGCCGTGCAGCGTCTTCAGGAGGTTTGCATCGAGCCAGCAAGAAGGTGGCATTCTCCACATTGGGCAGGGGATGCTAGGGCCCTCCTATTGTATCACCATAGACATTGGTGAATGGTACGAAATGGCTCTAGGGTATATCTCAAACTTTCTCATCCGTGGCATCAGCCCGGCAGAGATCAACCAGTAATAGATCCTGGACTGTGCATCATGGACCGACGAGTAGTAAGTGTACCAGGGTTCCAATCTCTCCATAAATCCACCAACTCCATTTGCAACTTGATTTGCTTTACCATGAAGCCTGTATTATTCAGGTCATGCCTGGCATCTCTAGATCGGTCCAAGTCACAATCCAGGATCGTATTGAAATCTCCCCAGATAATTGGGGAGTGGTGCCCCCAAGTAGGATCTCTGTTATCTGTCCGTAGAACTCAGGGTCATCGATGTTGGGACCATATGTGTTAACAAATATATCTTTGCTGGAGGTCCTCCTCCATAGAATTGCATATCTCTCCTGTGGATCTATACACCATCTCTCCTCATGAAAGCATAAGGAATGGTGTATCAGGGTCATCACCCCCCTGGCCTGTGTTGAATAATAAGTATAACCACGCTGGCTGGATGCCCATTCCTAATTGAGTGCCCCTTGGCCGTGGGTTTCCTGTAGCATCACTATCTTAGGGCCACAGAGATTTATATATGCACGGATTTTCCTCACCTTAATAGGGTTATTCAGTCCACAGACATTCCATGTTAGGAAGGGAATTTTGTCACCTATAGCGTTCGATTTGTTTTACATAATGATCACGTCTCTCATGTGTACATTGCAAGGATTCTGTTCTCGTGTTTATCAGGCAATATGTCTGCACTGTTCCAAGATACAACAATAGTACAACTTCATACCCTTTTAACTCCCCCAACTTTTGATAATCATGCCCATCATTGATGATAACTTTTCCGCCACCCTCATCATCACCCCCAACTTGACGATGTAGCACAGAAATAACTGTAGGAACTTCCTGGGGTGCACTGTGAACAGTTGTTTCAATCGTTCAGCCGTGAGAGTGGATGGTCCCAATTATAACAGTGTTACACACCAATATGTATGGCTGTGATGGGGGAGCTCAAGTCAGTGTTAGCGTAGGTCAGTTGTCATCTTCAGCATTCATCTCACGATTATGTGATTAAGGACTGCAGGCTCTGATCACGGTCCCGCCACGGAAGAGGAATTCACACTTCCACATACGCGGTGGCCTCAGATGGATTCTCAAAAAAGTGCGTACTGACCCCATGTTGGATTCTTAACTTCGCTGGGAACATTAGGGCATATGGGACATGCCTGATCTGTAGTAGTTTCTAGACCAGATCATACAGTTTACACTGGGCATGAACATTAGCTTCGAAATCTGGATAGATATGATCATCCTGAGAATTGTAGCCTAGCCCATAATTAGGCAGTCTTGCTATAATGGTGCATGGAGGAGCTCCTGGTTTAGGGACAGGTGCCAACACACAATGGGCCCGTTCCACCAAGAACTGTGGGGAAAATGTTGTGGGGTCAAACAGCGTTTTTAGTAAGTCCTCAGTAAATGTTTCCATGGGGCCCTTGCATGCTGCCTCAGGTATTCCAATTATGCAAACATTATTTCACCTCAAGCGTGATTCAAGATCGTCACACTTATTGCGGATTTTGTTGACCTCCAGCTTCAAGTGCGTTATGTCACGGTCATGTCTGTCGACCTTGTCCTCTGTTTCACCAATCCTGGTTCCTGCCTCAATTATGCGGCCGCTTTCTCCAATTTGGACTTTAGTGAGCCGATGGTGGAGACAATGGGCCTCATTACGACCCTGCCGGTCCGGAAAGAACGGTGGCCGTAAAAGCGCTGCCACTGTTCTTTCCAGACCGGCTGATTCAGAGTCCTGCACGGTTACCGCCGGACTCGTAATGAGGCCCAATGTCATCTAACTTCATATTTACTGCCACAAAGCCACTTTGCATCGCTGCTTTGCATCTCCAGATGCCGGAGATGTTCGTCGTTGGTTACTGAATTTGTGGATCCTGAGGCCTTTGCGGCGGTGTTGATGAATAAGTCGATGGGCCCCTTCGTCTTCCCTCCTGCGCCTTACGTCATGTTTTCCACTTTTATTGCTTGTGTTATTGACACCCTGGATTCCCACTCGTTGAGCAGATCGGGTATCCGAGTTACAGAGGTGTTTGGAATGGGTTGATATTATATTATAGGAGTATGTAATCGGGACAGTTGCGTAATGCGCCTGCAACGCTCTTCTACTTCAGGCTGAAGCCACTGGCATGGAAGATGGGTATTCAATACGACTCCTACAGCTGTTATGGAGGATCAAGCACGAGTGTAGTATCTCCGCTCGGGCCCAGGGGAAAAGTCTCTGGGTGTTGACCTTGAGCGATCCTAAGTGAAGTATGCGCCAGCCTTTGAAGGGTGACCAGATCATGTAGTTATTTCCAGGGAAAGCCAAGAGCTATGTTGTTGTGTTTATCATGGCGTTGTAGTCAAAGTAGTATGAAATTGTATATAAGACGGTCAGATCACATCTATGTAGCACTGTGGCAAGTAGGCACTAGGTATGTATGTTCGGTAATCTTTTCTCATCTAAGAGGTGATCTCATCAATGAATACCAGCATATGCACCCCTGTAGGGCCAGAGTTAGTGGTTTCTGAGGGTGTTCCTAGATATCGGTAGCAGTGTGAAATAAGCCTGCATTTTCTGATGTATTTGGAAGTCTGCGTTGCAATTCACAACGTGCTCCAGTGGTCGTACCTCAGTGAGCTGTTGAGTCCCAGACATCGTGTTATATGTATACACGATACACGCATCCAGATCCGGCTGTCAGGCTGCCTGGCGCATGATGGAAGTCGGATATGGGCTTAATCTCAACTAGGCGCATCCAGTAATCCGCACGCCTGGGGCGACCATTCCAGATATTAGTTATTAATCTGTACTCCCCAGTGGTCTTCGGGGGTGCAAATTAATTATTGTGCATGTGTACGTTTCGGGCGTTGAGTCCGGTTTTCAAGCCCACACGGGCATCATAAATATCGGGTGTTTCCAGAGGGTTGTCCTCGCACTACACAGGGCCAGCTCTGCATGCCCAGTGATGTGTTTTACTGAGGGTGGGCATATGTGGATGTGCACTGACTCACCGCGTTGCTTTTGAATGTTGGTGTGCTGCTTACTTTCTCTATTGTCAGATGTTGGCCAGCAGCACTTGCATTCAAGTCACATAGTTTGGCATGCCTCTATGCCTGGAAGCGTCGGTCGGCCACTGCTCCTCCTCTCTCTGCAACGTTCTCCCGTGGTGCCTAGCTCAGCTCTCACAATGTGATTTTTCAAGATCTTCGAGTCACAGGTTCCTTGATCCTTCCGCTGCACTGCGGGATCACCGGGAGACACTTAGGTGGTGTAAAACAGGATTTATGTATAAACAGGATCTCGTGGGACCGCAGCATTCAACTCAAGCCTCCATCTTCTTGGCTGCTCAGCAGCTCCCCCTGGGTTCTCTTTTTATAACAACTGGTTATATTGATAGTCTTCTCTGCCCTTCTACATTACAAAATGTTATGCCATATCTTCTCCCCTTTTCATCTTGGGGTTCATATAGTAGCTTCCCTCCTTTATCAGGTATTTTTACAGAGTCTTCGAAGACTTCCCACACAGGGTTATTTAATCTCCTCTTTATGAGTTTTATACAGTTCCAATTACACAGGTTTATATTAAGTAACTCATCGTGAGTACTGGAATGAGTTTCTCCTCTTGTATTCGGCTGCCCCGGTGGCCTCCCACTTAACCATTTCTCCTTGTTATAGCTCTGTGTGTCGGGGAATGTTGCAGGCCATGTCATTCGCTCAGGTGATCATGTATGACACTGCCTTTCTTGCTTCTTTGTTTCGTCATGCTCCTGTTCTCGGCTTCCCTTCTGCCTTATAAATACTACTGCTCTGCAGGAGTACACGGATGAGTAGTGGCTAAACTGCCTACTCAGACTCCCACCACCACTAAACCAACAGTGATCCCATTCATAAACAGGCACAGATGGAGAGGCACACTTCCTTTGCCTCGTTTGGTGATGTAGGCCAAGGGCAGGCTATACTTTTCAGGAGTAGTGGGAGCTAACAACAATAGTTACTAAAAAGCTTAATTATAATGTCACCAAAATAAAGGAATGTTTGTTTGTTTGTTTATTCATTTGTATTGCGCACCGTACCCGAAGGTATCAGGGCGCAGAGGTTACAGGATGATTCAAGGCTTAGTTACAGGCAAAGGTACAAATATATATACAAATAATACAGTGGTACAGTAATAGAGAATTGTAAAAGTGCAGGGGCATAAGAACATGGTAGTAGAAGTAACATAGCATGATATCGCAGAATGTGATAGCGAGCAGAAGACTGTTGTCATACCGAACAGGAGTAAGGCATTACTGGTCCTGGGCTTTGAACCAATGGACGAGTTTCTGTCTAAAGCATGTATAGGGTTGATCAGCTCGTAGTGGAGGTGGCAAAGAGTTCCAGAGCTGAGCAGCTTTTACCGGGAAGCTAGCTCCCCCTACCTTAGTGAGTTTCACTCTTGGGACCATGAGGCAGTTCGAATTAGCTGTTCTTGTGGGCCTGGTTGAAGATTTTCTACATAATCTTTCACTAAGATAGAGAGGGGTGGAGTTATTCAGAGATGTATAGGTGAGCGAGGCTGTTTTGATCTGCATTTTATCACTCGTGGAGAGCCAGTTATTTTGTCTTCTGAACTCAGAGATGCGCTCTCTCTTTGTGATGTAAGCATTTTGCTCTTCCATGCAGGCTCCTTTTCCATCTGTGTAATCTTGATATAATCATCCTGAAATTGAAATGACCATTTCGATCTCCACTGCAGAGTGGCCCAATTTCGATGGAATTGTCCTCTGGTCATGCATGCTGCAAGATGAACAAGGCATTTGGTTTGCACTTTATTCATGGCATAGTGTAAGAGAGTGCAGATGTAACAACTCTCCTTAGACATCCTCTCTCCCACACATTTCATGTGCCGATACCACATGTTGTGACACAGGTGTGCTGCATTGTCTAAATAGGTATTTATCCCTTCATTGTCTTCCTCTGCATTTCTCTTATGTCTCATTACTAAAATTCAGAGCTTGCACAGTGATTAAGAAGCAGGTCAGAAAGGGTTCTCTTTGTTCTCTGTGTTCTCTTTGTGGGAGAACCATAGGAGCTTGTACCTTAGTGGAAGTAAGCAAATCAATAGCAGTTCCGGCAGTAGGGGGAATTATTGTGGCCTCTACCTCAGCGGGAGCACGAGTATAATAGAGACTGGAAACGAAAAGAAATAGAAAGACAAAGGGCCTCATTACAACCCTGGCGTTGGACCATGGTGCTATTAGCACCATGGCCCTTGCCGGATTCCGCCATGGTGGATGGCGGATTTACCGCCCCATTCCAAGGTTGGCGGGGCGGTAAATCCCCATTCACCATGGCCCCTTCTCCATTCCCATTTTTGGCCCATAGGGCTCAATGGGAATGGGGAAGGCGCTAATTACGGCACCGTAAATTACGGTGCCGTAATTAGCACCAAGGTCCCTTAGCGGGTTGGACTTTAACGCCTGCAAAAAGCAGGCGTAGTATTGAAACTCAAAAATATCTGGAGAATGCCCCACCCTCTTGGCGTCTACGACTGCGGCTTCAATTCTGCAAGAAATAAAATCTGTTTGCTTAGTATGAGCTGCACATTTAACGACCGCTATGGCTACTGGGAGTTGTAGTGCCTTGATAAGCCTGTCCAATAAGGATGCATGTTGCACTGGAGTGCCATGCGCATGCAGGTAGCCCCTCCTTTTCCAAGATGTTAGGCCAGTGTGTACTGTTGACATCACATAGGCAGAGTCACTGTACACCGTCACTTCCTGTCCTTTGTGTTTCTCGAGCACGACAATAAGCGCTACCAATTCTGCTGCTTGCGCTGAAATGTTAGACGGTAGTAGTCTTGCACTTGCCACAATTTCAAATTATCCATTTAATCTATGCCTCACTATAGCTGTGCCAGAATGCCTTTCCCCACTAGTTTGATACATTTTTTCAAAGAATCATCAATAATTTTCCTTCACATGGGGTATATCATCATAGAATTCAACATAATTTGCGCAGTAATGCACATGATCACCGTCAGCTATTGACTCAGCTACAAACGTGGCAGGATTCACTATTTTTCTTCTGACAATTTTAATTGCTAGGGTTCGAAATAATTACTTCATAGGCGGAAGCTCTCTAGGATGTGAACGTACCTTTGGGCTTCTCTAAAATGCCAAACAGAGCATGCTCCACGAAGAGAGTCATAGAGCAGCCCATAACATTACTTACATTAGACTTCTCAATTGTGAACATGGAGGCTGCCAATGACTGTTTGCACAGAAAGTATCCTTTCATAACTGGGTCTAAAATCCCACTGTAATATGCTGAAGGCTTGTACCCTAATGTGTAGGCCCTTTAATTCCTGGATAAATTCCACAAGCTACCCGGGAACTCTAAGCCACCTTTGATCCTTCCCCTTAAATTTCAGGCTCTGGATCCGCCCTCCCCGCTCCCCCTGCCCGGAATGCGGCTGCGCCCTACAGTTTGAATACCTCTGTCCTAGCCCAAGAACGCTTTCTTGTTTAATAAGATTCAACACAAATGTCTTTCTTAAGAATGTTTTGCAACAGTTCACCAAAACACTTGTTTATCAATGTTGGATAATTCTGCAGCAGTTCATACTACACTTGCTTCAGTAATATATATTTGTCAGGGTGATTCTGTAGCAATTCGCAAAACCATTTTAGTGGTTCAGACACTTCTTCGTTATGAACATTTCACCACCACACCACAGTACTTAATTGACTTCCACCTGGTCTATTCACCTGCCAGGCCTCGTACTACAAAGTTCTCTGCTCTGGTCTGCTCATCAACCAGAACAGAACCAAAAGGCTACACCATCCTCTGCCCTGGTGTACTCTCCTGCCAAGCCAGAGTAAAATAACTACAAATACATCTGTGGTAAAGGTGAGCTTCCAACAAATTATAAATGTCTCTTGCTTCACAAAATCACAATTAGGAATCTATTCAGGGAGAACAGGAACCACGCTGGTGCTGTTGGTTACACACTTGTGGTTTCCCCATGCAATGCAGGTTATGCTCCAATCCTGAATACCTTCTAGCAGAAGGGAAGCCCTTCCTGCCACTCTTGTTTCCCTTTTCTTCCAACAAACTACTGTGAACAATCTTCATTTACCACATTTGTCCTTCTTTGTTTTAAGCAATGTTGTTTATAATCATTCTGTTGTTGGAATCTCTTCAGGGAAAACAAGCAAGAACCACACTGATGCTGTTAGTTACACACTTGTGATTGTTCCATGCAATGCAGGTAATGCCCCACTCCTTCTGAATACCTTCTAGAAGAAGGGCAGCCTTCCTGTGATTCTAGTTTCCCTTTTCTTTCAACAACCCACAGTGAAAAGTCTTCATTTATCACATGTACCCTTCTTTGTCTTAAGCAATATAGTGCAGAGAAATGTAATTGTTGTTGTGCTCTCTCTCTAAATTGCTGGGATAAAGAAGCGTGCTTAAAGACCACTTTATCTTGGCCTGGGTAGTGTGTGGTTTGGTTGGCTTTCTTTAATTTCTCTCCCTATTGGCGTTGGAAATTATAATTCTGATTAACTTGTTCAAGTCTTGTCCCCTTTTGATATCTGTTCTTCACTTTATCCTTTTAACAATAACCATAACTTTTCCTTGTGTTCACATTATTTCTGGTATGCTCATTTTGCTTCTTGCTATCAGTTTGGTATTCACAATTATGATTAAAGGCTAGCGTTCCCTTATGGAGCGTTGTGGGGGTTTGATGCTTTGGCAACCTCACCGGTCTCTTTATTCGTGCGAAACGCTGCTGCAGCCTCTTCTCCTGCTTAAAGGGCTCCAACCCACTTCGGTTGCTCTCCAGCAGTGTGCGCTGCTTGGAAAATACGCTTGCTCTGCACCTTTGACACTCTGGTGCCCGCCAGCCACCTGGAGCGAACAAGCATTTCAGAGCCTTTCTCTCGCTGAAGAAATCGTCCGTCATGGCACAGCTTCCTGCATCACAGCCTCTGCAGCTCAGAGCTCCTGCTCTGATGACCCTCTCATGACCGCGCTCTGCATACACACTCGTTGTGGTCCCAGTGTCTACTGCATTCAACAATGGCGCTTACAATTTTCACTACTACTCTGCCTCACACTTCTTCGTCTGGTACACACCCGAGGGGGTTTTAAATACCTCTCAGCTGTGAGTCATTAACATCACTTAACTGCACACAGTAGTCTTGTGCTTCTGTTTCCCGCTTCTTCATTACAGTACTTTGAGTTTCATTTTTAATATCCTGTAAGTTATAGGAGCTTTCATCTCTGGAAATGTTTGTGACCTCAAAAGGGTTTTTCTTCTTTCCAAGGCATAAGTGTTTAGGATGGTTCTTAACCACACTGACATAATTAGTTTGGGAAGCTGACAGCAAGCCATTACATATTTTGGTGTCACTGATCTTTCTTCCCTTGGGGAAGATCAATACTGTGTCTCATTCAACTGAGTCCTCCTGCTCCCCTGGGACCCTTCTCCTCCCTGGTGATCCTCATGGCTAACACCGCCGCCATGGTCAGGAAGCTTCTGCCTTTTCCTGGCAACCCGAGAGGAGACTTTAGGTAGGGTTATTGTGAGGACTCTGCAGGATTCATCAGAGTACACAGAGACGCCAATGAATAAGTATCAAAAATAAGTTGAGCCCAGTGGCATGGGGGTGGGGAGGAAGCGCACTAAATGCAGGAAGGAACAGGGGTTCACCTCAGACATGTGATAAGCACTTGGGTCACCCCTTAGATGGATGCCACGTTGGCAACAGATGGATGTATGTGTACTTTTATTTCGGGGGGAGCTTCCCTCCACCTCCCCGCATTATAGTGCCGCTCTTAAGTTCATACTAACGGGATGGTTGCAGCCTATTTCAAACCAAAGACTAGCTGAATCACCTTTCTGTGATCCTGAATGTAATTCTGTGTCCAAATGTCTGTGTGCACGGATGACAATTTTGTGTGGATTGGCAAGGAGGGTGGTGGGACCGCCAGTCCATGGGACCTCCCTGGCTCCCCACAATGAAAGTCTACAGTCTCCAGGACATTTCATTGTAACCTGAAAGTAGGATTCATTCTGATCACTTAGTTAAAAATATGTATTTCAGGGATCTTTACAAGTTTGAGCAGGCAATACTTTATCAGAGTGCCAGCTAGAGAGCATTGAACAGGGGTACAGGTTGTGGTAGCCATAATCTTTGGTCGCTAGGCCGAGCAAGCGTCTCTCTTCAGTAGAGTGAAACATCCAGTCCTGTTTACATATTTTCGGTATAGGAGGTTGAGCAAAAAAGGTGTTGTGGTGGGTGCTAGCACGTGGACGAAGAAGTGCAAATTGCAGATGCTGATTTTTGGGATCTTAAATGGCACGGATGGTTCTGTGCTGATTATGCCTACTGTATGCTGACCTGTGAGAGTGCATACTCGAGAAAAGGAATTTGACAGACATAAGTATGTTCTTCTGGCCTCCTTCTTGAAGTGAACCTCACACCCTCACCTTGCAAACTGGAGTTCAGATGTTGCTGAGCTAGCACCACCATTTCTGGAATACCACCCACCTGTGCAGTGGTTGGCATGGGCACACTATAAACCTCTTGCTTGACTTAATTTTGTCAATGCTGTTTTTCATGATGCCCAACAGGTGTTTGGTTGCACAGGTGTACTCGGAGACCTCCGGCCGGCCCATAGAGCCAAGGTTTGCTCAGAAGTACTTTAAGACGAGATAGCTGAACTCGTCATAATTGACGTGTAACACTAAAAAGTTAACATGCACTTCTATTGGTTGGGAAAAGGTAAGTTTACTATAGGTACTATATCTGTATATGGCAACGGAGTGAGGGGATTGGGTAAACACTGTCAGGTGGGCGTCTAAGCCCTTCCTTTAAAAATGACTACTGTAGATGTCACTAAAAGTACGACGTCTCATTGGTTCTACTAACTATAGGACCCTAGATTATTTGGTCCATTGTGATTGGGTTGGCACCAACCCCATGCATACTTTTCCACTTCACTTAGCAGCACGCAGAATGGTCAGCCAGGTGCAGGGTGCCCCTCAATTCACCCGGCCTTCCTTCAATCAATCATCACTTTATGTGTCAATTAGTTCACTTTGGTTGGCCTCGAAACTGCATCTTCTGTCTGGAAAGGTTCTGATATCTTCATCTGGCCTGGTTCCATGCGTAGGTGTGACCTCTAGTCTCTTCTCTCTCGGCTGGTCACGTGATGCAGACACCGTGAATTTGCTTCTTTTCTCTTAATTTGTGTATTTGATTTTCGTTTCACCAGCCACCTGCCTACGTCTTCTTATCTCGACCTTTCAGAGGCAGGATATTCTGTTCTCAGTTTCAATTAGATGTAGCTACTGTTCGTTCCTTCTATTGGTATGACCTTGGCTCTCCTGGCACGAGTTGCTTCTGCTGAGTTTCGATTCAGCCGTCTCTTCTCGTTTGCTAAATATGAATCTCTGCTCATTTGGCCTTTAGTAATCTGGGTTGATTTTGCTTTGTTTGCAAAGTGGAAAATATACTTATAATAAAGTACGTTGTTTGAGGTAGATTTATGTATAATGGCCTTTGCCGCACTACTCTTCTACTTAGCATAGCAAGCAGCACTGTTTCCTTAGCTTTTTTGCGGTTCCAAGCATATTTACAGGTGTAAACTGGTCAAAAATCTTCATCTTGTTTACAGCTTGAACTTCTTTGCATTTCAACATCATTGGTTCCTGATATCTTTATTCATGTCGTTTCGTCTCTTTGTGTCGTTCTCTGGTCATCATTTCTTCTATCTATGAGTCTGTCCGGGTCGTCGTGACGTCACCATTGGTCTTCCATTAAGACCTTTTGGGTTTCTTCCGGGACAGAACTTAGGCAATCTTTATTTCGTTTCATTTGCTGGTAGGGTTTCCTTAATGGATACCTCACTGTGCATGGTTTTCTGGGTATTGGTACTTCAATAGGCGTTGCTCTTCTGATAGGCACTGGGCAGAGCCCCACTGCGGCTCTCTGCTGGTTTATTTGTTCATCATACATTACATATTTTGGTGTGAACGTTCCTGGAACTTCAAAATGGGCGATTGGAGTGCAGGCTTTATTTGGGACCTCCTCTATACTCCCCCCTCTGGGTGATTCTTCGACCACTTTCACCTCTGTCTTTGGATTACTCTGACTTGGTTCTTCTGTATTCATCTTCACTCCATCGTCTGGCTTCATTCCTTCTTCATTGTCTGGATCTGTACATGAAGGTTTGAAGAAGTGTCTCTTTGGAGTCCAGATTTTTTACTACTCCTTTCAGGCTTCCTGCTGTCCTTACATGTTCATCTTTATTCCATGTCATCAGTTGAGACTGTCCATTTGGGCTGCAGTAAACCCATCTTCCCACATAATGTCTGTGCTTCCTGGGAAACTTTGTTCCTTCTGGTACGTAAATGCTGGCCTTCATCATCAATCAGGTTTTTGGGCTTCCATCCTGGCTTGACATCAATCATGATCTTCATCCCTATGGCTTTTTCGCAGTTTTCTGGCATTGAGCGATTATTATCTTGATAATACAAAATCCTAATAATATCGTCACTAGCAGGGCTCCCAAGAACTTAAATGCGTCTGCCATCCACTGTGGGACCCATGAAAACAGTAATCCAAACCAGCTGTCATCATCAACTTCGTCAGCTTCATCGATCAACTGGTTCTGCAGATTTGTCAGCATACTTATAGCTTCCGTTAAAGTTCCATTTTCCTCATCGTGAGAAGGTGTGAAGGTGCAACATGATTCTCCAATTTTTGCACAAACTCCTCCATCCATAGCTGTGATCATGTCAAGGACATACCTGTTCTGGAGAGTCATCAGTCAGATGGCTCTTAGCTCTTCCTTGATTGCATTGAATTATTTTATGGTCATGTTGATGGTTTGCAGTAACTCCCATCTGGTTATCTGTAACCATTTAGTATTTGCTCCAACTTTTATTCTCGGCACGAAAATCATTGTGAACACTGATAAGGTGACAGTAAACAGCCTGTGTTCATAAAGGATTGCATGAAAGGCTTCTTCTGATTTAGCAGAGAAGTAATTTTCTCTCTTCATTCGAGTTAGCAGTTCCACAGATCTCTTCTCCCTCAGGTGAGCATCTGCTTTTGGGAAACTGTCAATATTCAGGTCACTTTTTGGGATCACTAATGCTGGAACGTGGACATTTACTATTGTGCATATACCTGCCCAGTCTCTTGGTAGTCTGATGTATGCTTTGGATCCACATGCCCAATAGTGATCCATAATAACGGCAATTCCATGCATCATTCTTGGAGCATCAAAGATTCGTCCACAGTTCTGATTCTCTCCCATCTTTCTTGTGCCATTATTCCTGAAGCACAATTTTGAGCTTTCCAGTGGTACTATTGTCGTGATATACAAAGTGCCAATTTGCCAATTAGGGCTTTAGATGACAGCATTAGCCGCTGAAAGCCAATAGTTTATTCAAAGTATGTGCTAAATGCTGAAAGTAATGTTAAATGCTGAAAGTAGTGCCTCCATTACGCTTTAATGAGCTACAAGGAATATGCAGGCCTAGTAGGGGTGGCAGGTCACATTATGCATTGTGCATAGACAGGCAGGGCAGAGGCCCCAGTTCAGTAGCTAATAGAGACATTATTGGAGGGTTTGGAGCATTATAGCACCTATATAGCGCTTAGATCTTTGAAGCGCTATGGGCACTAAGCTATGAGTGCAGGTCTGGTATAGCTTGCTCACATGGGGTTAATTCACCTCGGCTTCCCTTAGAATATTCTGCCTTTCTGTAGCTCTGCATGGCTATGTAAACAAATCCTCTTTCTCTATGAAGGCACTGATAAGAAATTCCTGAGCTTTCGCGCAGATGGGCTCCAAGCAGGGGGGAGGCACAGAAAGGAGCACAGTGGAAATTCACTGAGCTGGGTTTTTCCACAAGTAAACTTATTTCTTGTGCGAGGATAGTGCGTCATGGTGACTGACAGCACGAGATTACAAAAATGCATGCCCACATGAATCAGGTGGGAGATTGATCCGTGGACTTGGTTCGAGCAAGAGCGAGTGTCCGGAACCTGATGCTCTGTCGGCACCCTGCAGCGCTGTCATCTGAGCGGGGCTGGCAACAGCTAGCTTATGAGGGCCAGGGTCTCCCAGCGCTGATTGAAGGGGCGTAAGACTGTGTTTCTCTGTAGTGCTCTAAATTCTATGTTTCTCTATATTTTGTGTTTGCTCTAATGAGCTTTGTAATCTTCGCTAATACTTGAATTCCAAAGTGTTGCTAAATTCACTGTTTATGCTTTTTTGTCTAATAAATGCTAAACATTTTGAAGGTGTCATTTTTCACTAGCATGAGTTCACTGCTCAGCACGATAGAAACTGCATTTTGGGCTGAATTTGGTAATTTTTGCTGGTCCTGAGGAAGATTTTCCCCTTTTCATGACATTTGGTGGCAAGCTTTGGTGGGATTGTGCAGAGCAGTGCCTTGTTGTGAAGTGACAAATTGTGTGAGAGAACACAGTGCAGATTCAGGAGCAGGCTGTCGCATTTCCTTGGTTGTCTCACTGCAGCTCTGAGACACCCAATAGACAGCACTTTTGTGGCGGCCTGCTGCGGCCGATAGCTTGTGTGGTTAAGAATTTCCCCTTCAGTAAATCAGTCGTGGCTGACTTACTACTTGGGAATGAAGCCAGGGAGCAGAAGGCGATGAACAAGCAGGAAATGGCTATGTTCAAAGCGCTCCAATGAATGGTGAAGAAAGATTTATGTTCAATTAGGAAAGAATTTTTTCATGCGGTTTCCCTTGACAAAGTTGTAATTTGGATTGCAAAGTGAGACAAAAGTTCTTGCTCTATTTTGGCATGAGGGCAGAGAAAAGAAAAAAAAGTTGTGAGGATTTGACATGCAAATTGTGAATAGTGATTTAAACATTGAGATCCAGCCCCAGTGTGCTAGCGAGTGGGGGGCTGTAATGTAAGGAGACGAAGATGCGCCTTTCTTATAATGTAAGCTTTGAAGTGTTGACATTCCTGAAGATAACGTGGGAATGAGCCGAGTTTAGGAGAACATCTGTGTTGAAAGCCTAAAGGGTTTGTTTTTTGGCAAATGTAAATTCCATGTGCTGGTGGTGCATTCTGTTTAAGGAAACACACTAAAATGGCTACATTGCATTTTAGCTGTGCCATGCTTACAATGGGTGAGAGACTCACTTGAAAAAAAAGTGAGTGAATGGTATTTGGATTTTCGATTTTTGTGTATTGATTTGGAATTGCAGAATCAGTTTGTAATGGTTTGGAGGAAAAGAAAATTTATATTTTCTAAATTGCCCCTAAATTGCCCCTAGTGTATGACCGTTCCCATGCCATGCCATGGATTTGCTGCTAAAGACAAAGTACTGTTGCTATTAAGTGATGTATTATTTTGGAAATTATAATGACATGTTGACTGTGATACATGGTGAAAAAAAGTTGTTGACAAATTAGCAGCCCACAAGCAATACAGAGTGTGGGTTATTCATGCAGAAATCGTGCAGGGAGCTGCACTAAAAATGACACTAAATGCACTATGGTTTGGCGCTATAAAGGAAATAATTGGTTTTAGTTTGGTAATGGTACAACAGAATGAAAAATCTGTGTGATAAAACAGCACAAAGATTCAGTTCGTTGCTGGTTGTTTTGAAAGATCGCACATTGCATTGGAGTGAGTTTGTGAAGCCAAACTACAAAGTCAACAGAAAGAAACATGATTTTACATGGGACCTAGAGCAACAGTCTGTCTTTCAGCAGGGTAAGGACGCTTTGCAGAATTACATCACACTGGGCCCCATGACAAAAATTGATCCTTTGAACTGGAAATTCTTGTCTACAATGATGTTGCTGTGCAGAGCTTGTGGCTTGAAGATAACTTGCTCAGAAATTCCTGTCATGGGCTGGCTGCGTGAAATGGCTGTGGGAGGAACAGTGTTGCCAGGTCAGAAAGAAAAAATAAGCTGAATGCCCTTCCAAAAGAAGCCCAAAACAAGCTGCCTCCCACCAAAAGAAGCTGAAAAAACAAGCGCACACCTAAAATGCAGTAGAAAGGTCTCAAAAGTAAGAAACTTAACACAAAAGCATAAACATACATAGAGAGAATGCAGCAATAGTGTTAAGTTGTGTTAAGTAGAAACAGCACAGGTTACACAATATAATGTACACCACCAGAAGGCATGTGTCCAAACTGAACATCCCTAGTACCCTAGCTCACCACAGATGCACAAACTCAATCCTCCACACTCCTCAAACACCAGTCCGGCCTGCACTACAATCAAACAATTTACGTTAGCGCAATTTGAAACACTTGTGTGTAGGCGCGTTACAAATGCTGTATCATATCATATCAAATTGTCTACTGCTCCAGACAGCTCACTAAATGAATACAGAGAGCCCCGTCTTCTCATATCTGCAGTCATAAAACAGTGCTACAAAGCAACCTTGCCTGCTCCCAAATTAGCCCCATACCACGCCTCCTGCAGATCCTGAAATTCCAAGAAACCGTGACAGTGATAGACTGTATGCTATACAAGACATAGCATAACAGGGCATAGCAAAAATTCACCCATTCCCTGCTGTGGCAGTACTCTGGAAGGCTCATTGGTGACTGGCAGAAAAGGAGGGGGAATTATTGTTGGCTCTGCTCAGGCCAGTGCTGTTTACTAGAAGGGTTTATTTGCCCAGGATCACACAGTTTAAACAGTGAAGCTGGAATGTTAACCCACTGTACAGTTTGGGCATTACAACACATATATTTCATGCTGCACCTTGTAAAAAATAATTACATTTTGTATTTCAAGGCCCAAATTAGTATTGCCATACAGAGCAGAGCCCTAAACATTTCCATTACCATTTGCGGGAAAACCATCCAGTCCTGTTTTTGATTGGAATTCTGGGACTTGTAGTTTGCCTAAATTACATGTGGGGGAAAACCGTCAAATAGCAGAATCCTGAACTGGATGGCTCTCTCACGCATGGGATTGTAACTGAGCGCTCTGATAATTGTATTTGCAATCTACCAAAGCTTAAAGCAACCATGTAATTTATCAATTACGAGAAAAAAAATGCTCGGTCAAAAGATTTTTGGTTCAGCTTTATTTTTTGCTGAATTAATGGAAAACTAGAAGTATGACAATGCAAAGTAATGCATGTTGGAACTACATTTTCTATTTCCACTACTGTGTTGAAATGGTTGTCACACACTTCTTGCTTGCTATTGTGAAAAATGCAGAAAAATCCTTTTTCATGGCTTCCTTTTCATATTTTCAGGAATTTGGCATTGATGGGGCACTGAGGTAACAATCCGTGAGGGGCCTTTCAGATGCAAATGCCCCATCAGTGCCAAATGTCTAAGCATGTGTTAAAGGAAAGAGCAGCTCTCGAGGAAGACAAAGGTGTAATTGCAGGCCATAAAGGACAATATACTGCTCCAGGGTGGGTTATTACTGAACCCGCTTCACATTCCCGTGCAGGATGCGATGTGGAGCTGCGACGTGTAATGGGTTTGGCTGCCATGCAAACAAGCCCAATTACACGCGTACATCTGCTCAAATAAGCGGACAAAAACCGCGACACGCGCCCTTCAAATATTATAAGCGACTTTAGGCAAAAAGAAGCCCAAAGTCGCTTATAATAAGCGCACCTGGCAACACTGGCGAGGAAGGCAGAAAAGCAGAATGCCGCGTTCCTGTTCAGTAAAATGATGTTTACAGAAGCTGGCAGATATGGGATCTTTTCTGAGTTGCTGAAGCAGTGCAGAAAATAGTTAATCTGGATGAACTGTCTGAAACGAGTGCCTTCCATTGAAGCCGCCACAGCTTCTGAGTTATAGGCAAAGAGACAAGCTTGCCGCGTGCGTATGGTGCTGCCATGTGCATGCACAGGAATGATAAACAATAGCCGATGTTCCTGCATTCCATCCCCTGTGAGAGACACTGTCAGTGTGAGCAAAGATAAAGGTAGGGCTCGAAAGCCAGAATGCTGAAACTGAACTGAAGGCAATAATTGCTGTGAGCGAGGAGATGAAAAGGAGCGCAATCTACCTTACACATGCTGATGTATGCATGCTTTCTGACACTGGCATGCAATAACAGAGCTGATCAGAAGCAAGGAATTTGCCCAGTATCAACACTGGAAGAAAAAGAAATGCTGCATGCAAATGGCAGGCTGGGCGCATCACGCATCTGAACATTTGCGGAAACTGTGCACCTGTGAATGGGCTAAGAAAAGACGGCTGCCCATTTCAAGAGACATTGCCGTGCAAGCTGCATCCCCGTGCCCCATGTGATGTGAAGTGAAGAGAAATTGCCATGCAAGCTGCATCCCAGTGCCCCATGTGATGTGAACTGAAGTAAAGCGCTGTGCACTGGAGAAGAAACCTCTCGGCGCTTTGAGAAGTGAAAATACACTACTGGCAAAATGCAAGCTACATTGCCAGGGCTAGAGTAACTGACAAAGACATTATGGCGTTCCAGATGGAAGCAAAACTGACAAAGGTAGCAGTTTTGCAAGAAACAACATGCAGAACTGAGTATAACATGAACACTGCAGATTAGCAATGATCCAGAAGCCTCACGGCTTAGTGCAAGAATTAATGATTTGTTGAAGCAAATAAAGAAACTGACTTAAACTATCGCTCTCAAAGGGGTGGCCCAAGAAATCAGCAGACACCCTTTGGGAAACTCACAAGTGGAAAACCAGAGGCTTTAAAGACACTGGTTGTATGGAGAAAAATAAACAAAGCTGCATGTGCAACTGCAGGCGGTATTGGACTAAAAGACTTTACCTTTGAAAAACGGAGTGATGCCAGCAGGGCAACCTAAATCAAGATCATGAAACACTGGAAGCAAGTTGACGCTTGGCGCCTGGCATTCGTGATCGCTTTGGTGACAAAGAAAAGCATTGATCCATTGAGAAGTGCGATCTGGGTACTTATTATATGGCTTTTGTAAAATCACAGATCAGTCTGAAGTACCATTGACCAACTATGATCGCATTGCACAAATGAGTTGGTGATTAGGCAGTTACACCCCATATGGTTGAGTGTAAATAAGCCCCCAGTAACACACAGAAGGGTGACAAATAATTGCAGTAGCAATGATGAAGTGTGTAGTTACCTAATGAGACTTCTGAAGGTGGGGGTGGTGTTAAGGGAAGGGGTGGATAACGCTGATATTGTAGTTTTGATGACATCCTAACGTGGATAACAATGATATTGTACTTTTGTGAAATTCTAACATTTCTGTTTGTATTTTGCCTAGGCAAAATAAACCAAGACAGTTGCATGCCATGATTGGGGTAAACGTGTGCAAGTTGCGGGTGATTCTGATCAGTCAAGCAGACGCATTCTCAGAGAAAGCGAGTCACTGCAGGGTGATATGTGAACTTTGAACCTGTCCTGCACCGCACTCAATGCTGCTAACGTGCGTGACGCGCGAGGACATTTGTTCTGCAACCTGCGAGAAGTGTCCAACAAAGTAATAACTTTCCCAGAACTGTCACGGTGCGGACTTCGCATATTGTCAAACATTTGATGCTGCAAATTCAAATGACTCAGTTGAAGGTTTTAAATAACCCATTTGATATGTTTTGCCTTTCTTGTTTAAAGGACTGTGGACAATGGGTTGTGGACTGTGACATCATGCACCACAAACCGCTGTGGGAAACAGCACTTTAAAAAAAAAACAAATGGTTTTCAAATGCATTTTTGAGATGAATCTGAAAAAGCGAAATGTTTTGCTCTTCCAGCTGAATTGCTTTAACGAGAGATGCTTTGCCTCTTTTAAAACTATTACGTTGCACGTAGCCAGGAAAATGATTTATGAATTGTGTGGGCAGCAGGGTTATGCAAGCAGGAGCGTAATATGTTTTGAGATAAAATCAGTGCGCACACAAAAGTTAGCTGTGCGTAGGTTAAGGTTCTTAATTTGAAGAAATGCTGCCGAATGTATGAGCTCTAATTTGAGATGGTAACCTTTGAAACACTGGATACTTTTACAGCCAGCCTTAAGGCGGGTAAAGGAAACCAAGACACGCTATACTTAATTTTATGACACAGTGTGTGACACAGTTTTGTTAAACCAACCAGTTTCATGATTCTGTGGGGACGGCTGTCTCCAGCACACTGATGCAAAGAGTCACCTTTTGATTGGAGACATTTACAGTAATTCATTAGAAAAGTGCTACAAATGAGTATCCACATGGAACTGCTAACGTACTGGCCTGGCACATTGTCGGGCATCTTTTGTCACTGAATCATATGACTGGTGCTTATGAAATCCTAGGCCCAAATGTTTCAGTGAATGGATCCAACAATTTGTTTGATGTTTCATGTTTTTCTGACCAAAGAACTGCAGTGAGTGTTCTCGACAAGATTTTATGGACTATAACTTGACTAAATGCATTTCATACAATTGTATGATAAAAGAGCCACTGTCGGATGGTAGTATGGTGTTTGTATCTAAAACTAATATTGTATATGGTAGGGATCCCACTTGGAGAAGCGTATTCTCCAAGTCACACAAGGTAGAAACTATGAACATGCTAGATATTCCAGTAGTTACACAACATTTAAATTGCAAACATGTAATGCACGCGTATATCATTACAG
Source organism: Ambystoma mexicanum (assembly GCF_040938575.1). Lineage (NCBI taxonomy): Eukaryota > Metazoa > Chordata > Amphibia > Caudata > Ambystomatidae > Ambystoma > Ambystoma mexicanum. Next base: position 376,310,421 of record NC_090926.1, on the reverse strand, counting down.
AAGTACACTTAGATATAGATTTGTCACAAAGCAATGATCCAAGTCCTGGAAATAAACAGTGGAAGAAACAGGCTCAGACTAAAAGCAAACCAAATTAAGAAATTGACTTCAGCCCTACTAACAGCTGATAATGAGCTGAGTGATCCAACAAATTACTCGAAATGACTACCATGCAAATGTGAAAAAACAAAACATAGTGGAAAAACAATTCGTATTCATTGTCACATCTGGAGTAAAAAAATATGTCCAAGAAAGGAAACAACTTAAGAAGGATATAGGCGAATATGAAAAATCGGTTCGGAACAGCCGAAGAACAACGAAGAATTAAATTAAGAAAACAGAAATACCGGAACTGGCTAAAAGCCTTTAAATTCCAACGAGACCAAGAACGCGGAGAGAAAATGTTGGGGTTAATAAAAACAAACAACACAAGAGAGATCTGGTCAATCCTGAATAAAGGTCACGAAAATCACTCGAAGAGACTTGAAAACGAGTTGCTGAAGGAGAATGGCACAAACACTTCCAAAAGGTATTTTCAACGCAAACACTGCAAAAAGAGATACAGCCGGCATGTGAAATCTCAAAATGGGATGTCTGTGAGTCTAAAGAAACAATTGAAAATGCTATCGGAAAACTAAAAAACTCGAGAGCCGCATTACCCGATGGTATCACGAATGTGATGTTGAAAGAAAATAAACATGAGTGGTCCGAATTTATAGAAATCCTGTTTTCTGTGATCGCAGACCAACGATCTCTTCCGCCTTCATGGTCCGAGGCAATAATTGTGCCGATCTATAAAAAGGGCAATCGGGCTGACCCTGCCAACTATCGCCCGATTGCCCTTTTGGACACGATTGGCAAGGTGTTCGCCACGTTCCTTCAGAAAAAACTATCATCTTGGGCAACAAGGGCAGAAATGGTAGACATAAGACAGTCTGGCTTTACTAAAGGAGTCGGGACGGAGTTGAACCTGGCAATTCTAAATATTCTTAAATTGGAGGCAATAAAGAAAAAATCAAACCTGTTTTTTGCATTTATCGACATGCAAAAAGCATTTGATACAATGAACCGCAAAAAACTCTGGATGAAATTGGAAAAGCATAACTGTCCAAAATCACTGTTAACCCCAATAAAAGCATTACATGCAAACACCACGGTGAGGATCCGGATAAATGAACAAGGGGATCTCTCAGACCCGATCGCAACAGACAAAGGGGTAAAACAAGGGTATCCACTGGCAGCAACGTTATTCAAACTATTCATCGCCGACGTACCAACTGCCCTAGCAAAGGCAAAATGCTTTGCGCCACAGATCAATGGATCCGCAATAAGTTGTGTAATCTATGCCGATGACCTGGTCCTGGTCGACCAAACACAGATCGGGTTACAACGACTTCTCCATGAACTCCAAAACTACATGGACAATAACGACCTAGTAATAAATGTTGGGAAAACTAAAATCATGAAGTTCGGAACCACTAAAGGAATAAAAAATAAGAACTTCAAGTGGCGAATATATACGACAAAGAGATTGAGATGGTAGAGGAAATCCGCTATCTAGGGATAAAGATCAACACCTCAATACGTGAATGTAGCTGGGTCCAGGAACTTTGCCAACAAATGTGGACCTTAGCCCTACAAGGAGCACGCATACAGTCACTTTATGGCAAATTCTCTATGATCCCGACACGCACGTTTTATCTGCAGAAAGTGATCCCTGCAATCACATTCGGAGCAGAAGCTGGGTGGAACATCGACTGTAAGATCTGGAGCCAGCTTGAAGGGATGTTTTGGAGACGGGTTCTGAGATTGCCAACATACATCTCGATGATAATAATAAGGCATGAGTTAGCTTTAGATGGACTCTATACCATTGTCCTATGGAACTCACTGCTATTACTGCGGAAAATGACCATGCCAGTCCCAGTACCAGGATTCAAAATGTTCACCTCGCAACACAATTGCGGCAATTCGGATCTGCTCCAGATATGGTCTCAAAGGTGAAAACAATAATGGTTGAAGCAAATATTACAATGGGCACATTATTGATGCTACCACAAATTGCGAAAAAAACTGGTCATGGCTCCAAAACGTGTCTAAATATGAAAATCTGCCGACAGCTCTAAATCTCGGCATGTCAATGAACAAACTGGATAACATGCCAAAATATTTGCAGCAATTTCCCTCGAGACATCACTGAGATGGTTTCTTTCATTTGCGCATAAATGCCTACAAATCAAAACAAATGCTATACATGCGACATATGGAAGACACAGCAGACAATATATGTAGATATTGTAAAATAAATGAAGAAAGCACAAAGCATTTACTAATAGAATGTACAGCTCTTAAAGATAGGCGCTCACTGCATATGAGCAAATACGCTCCAAAAACAGGAAATATGGAGGACTTGTGGGCTCGAATTCTGAGTGGGAGCTCGGTGCACCTAACTTGCTCTGTAGTGAACTTTCTGGACAACATTTTTCAAAGAATTAGAGCTGAGGAGGTCATGAAATGAAGTCTGTAGAAGGTTGTATAGGAAAAGCTAATCATGGAAATTCTGAAATTTTGTTAAAAAGTTTGTAATAAACTAAACAATTAAAAAAAACCTAAAAAAAAAAAAGAAATGCGCCATTATTAAAACCAAGCTGCTACAAATGGAGTCAATTTCTATGGCCCATCACCAAAGTACGCGTAGCTAGGGAGCTAGATTCATTAATTGCGGGAGCAGCGGGGGGTAACAGGAACTTTAAACGCTTTTGACATAGAAACTGTGCGCAATAAGCTAACCACTATGGGTTCTGATGCCAGCTCTGCTACAAAACCTCTGGCCTAGTGGGGCCCATTGATAAGCCCTACCCTGCGCGACACTGCAACAAGTATTGGCCACCACTGCAGATGGCAAAACTTTAGCTGTGAAGACATTTTTTCTGCCATAGGGCAGGTCACCAAGACTGCTAAATACACACGATGCATTTTATGGCAAACATTGTTAAATCAGCAGGTGTTGGCTTTTCGCTCCGAGTGGGGGCGACCATCCTCAACCCACTGGCACACAGAGCTACAGTTACCAGCAAACATATGGATTAAACTGCTTGCTTTTGATTGCATGAATAACACATGCCATGCTTTAACGCAAATTAGTAGGATGGTTTTTTAGTTAGATAACCTGGTGCCCATGGGTTCACCTTGCTCGTGAAATTAGATGGTTTTTGGTTGGGTTCTACTAACATGGGGGAAGTGTCTAATCACATAACCCATAGTCACGTTTGAATGCCCTGGGATCAGGGGGGAGGGTAGGCCCTCAGAGTGGAAGGATGCCAGGTTTAGAGTTGGTAACCATACATGAATGCAATAGTGCATTGTAGATTAGACTACACCGGATTGCCTTGATATTCTAACTGCATGCTGCTTTTTAACTGACAATCAGTTATATGATAATTTCTTAGGTATTTTTGTGTAGGCCAGGTTTTGGCTAGGGTAAATGTCCCTATTCACTTTCTGTACATTTTTGTTTAGGCAGTGTTTTTATTAACCTTGCATGCCACACTGACTAACCGCTAGAGGATAGTTTGCTTAAACCTCTTGCAAAGCCCCAAGGTTTTTTACTACCTCATTTATCACTGCACTACATAGTATGTTGATGGGTATTAGCCAGCATTGTATCCCACACTTTGAAAAGGGGTGCAATGTCGTGATATAGAAAGTGCCAATTTGCCAATTAGGGCTTTAGATGACAGCATTAGCCGCTGAAAGCCAATAGTTTATTCAAAATATGTGCTAAATGCTGAAAGAAATGCTGAAAGTAAATGCTGAAAGTAATGCTAAATGCTGAAAGTAGCACCTCCATTACGCTTTAGTGAGCTACAAGGAATATGCAGGCCTAGTAGGGGAGGCAGGTCACATTATGGATTGTGCATAGACAGGCAGGGCGGAGGCCCCAGTTCTGTAGCTAATAGAGACATTATTGGAGGGTTTGGAGCATTATAGCACCTATATAGCGCTTAGATCTTTGAAGCGCTATGGGCACTAAGCTATGAGTGCAGTCCTGGTATAGCTTGCTCACATGGAGTTAATTCATCTCGGCTTCCCATAGAATATTCTGCCTTTCTGTAGCTCTGCATGGCTATGTAAACAAATCCTCTTTCTCTGGGAAGGCACTGATAAGACATTCCTGAGCTTTCACGCAGATGGGCTCCAAGCAGGGGGGGGCACTGAAAGGAGCGCAGTGGAAATTCACTGAGCTGGGTTTTTCCATAAGTAAACTTATTTCTTGTGCGAGGATAGTGCGTCATGGTGACTGACAGCACGAGATTACAAAAATGCATGCCCACATGAATCAGGTGGGAGATCGATCTGTGGACTTGGTTCGAGCAAGAGCGAGTGTCCGGAACCTGATGCTCTGTCAGCACCCTGCAGCGCTGTCATCTGAGCGGGGCTGGCAACAGCTAGCTTATGAGGGCCAGGGTCTCCCAGCACTGATTGAAGGGGTGTAAGACTGTGTTTCTCTGTATTTATCTCTGTTCTATCTTTCTCTATATTTTGTGTTTGCTCTAATGAGCTTTGTAATCTTTGCTAATACTTGAATTCCAAAGTGTTGCTAAATTCACTGTTTATGCTTTTTTGTCTAATAAATGCTAAACATTTTGAAGGTGTCATTTTTCCCTAGCATGAGTTCACTGCTCAGCACGATAGAACCTGTATTTTGGGCTGAATTGGGTCAAAAGTTTTGCAAGCTTTGGCCACAATGGTTTGCATAACCGTTGCGCATTTTCAATTGCTTCCTTGCAGGCTCCAAGGACCATCCATGCCCTGCAAATCACTACTCCTTTCTCCCATTTGTATGGTGAAAGCACTGTTCCCCAAATCTGCATTTGGCCTCTGTTCTTCCAACTTCAAGCCTCTTCTGGAGTTTTTCCTTGGGCATTTAGTTTTGGGTTCACTTCCCATCTTATTTCTGCTCCCTTAACTCTAGGCTTCTCGCACCAGATTACATGGTTCCTAGTATGAGCTCTGTTTCCTGTCTTAATTTCTTGAACATAATCATCTTCGTAGGGATAAGCTGTTTCAGTTGCCCATATTAGGGAAACGTCACTTCCCATGAACTGGTGCCTGGTTTTGCACATGGCTACGTGTGCAAGACAGTGTGCTGTCTGGACATCGATTTCTACAGCTACGAAGATCTTGGACTTCCCCATGCTATATGGTAGGAGTGCACAAACAAAGCATTCCCCTTCTGAGTTTCGTCTTCCAACTTCTTTCATGTGCTGGTACCAAATGTTGTTTCCCAAATGTGATGTGATATCCAGGTAGTCGTTTAGTTTGTTGTCATCTCCATGCATGCTTTTCTTGATCCTTAAGGTTTTCATGTAGTCCGCTATAACTACATCCCTGAATGCATCTGTATGGCTCCTTCTTGCCGGAGGGTTCTCAGGTATCCCGGTCCATGGTGCAGGCCTCTTCATCTGTGCCATTTGGGAAGACCAAATTCTGGCAGTTCTGTCCTGGTCCTCATACAGCTCTTTCTTTCTGGCTAAGAATGTTCGTATCCATACTGACATTGGTCCAGTGTATGGTCGTACTGTGGAACTTGTACTTCTCCCTTTCGTTGGAACATATATGTTTGTTACTGTTGTCTCTCGGTATTTATTCTTCACCTCCTCTAGTCTTTTCCTTTCTCTGGCTAATGATGGCCACACTGCATCTACTATTAGTTGTGCTTGTAAGATCTTCTTTGAGTTTGTCTTTGTCTCCATCAGTGTTGTCTCAGTAGTGTTTATCATTATCATTTCTGTTGGTTTCTTCTACAATTCCTCTTGTCTTTCCACAATGTCTGTTGTGGAGTTTCTTATAGTATGCAGTCTTTTCTTCTCTAATGCTGTGGATTGTGGTTCTGCAGTCATTAACACTATGCCTGCTGCGTGTGCATTCAGTGTTTGCATGCATGTGGTTGTAAGTAAGCTTTCATCATTCATTCCTTGCCGACCTTGTCTCTGGCTTTTCTTTTTGTTTGTTACCACAAGTGTGTGTGAGTGTCATTGCTAATCACATCCATTTCAAGCTCATTCATTCCACCATCAGATCTTCTAGGGACCAGAATGACTATGTAAGGTCTGGGTGTCTTTGTGCGTTTCACGCGTGCATCATTAGGTGGTGCACTGGAATTGGAACGCTTTGTGCACCAATAAAAAATGCAGTTCTGATTGTTAATGACAGTAAAATAATAATGAATATGATACAAAAATACATTATGCCCCTGTAGGTCAGGTGACAGCATTTACTTCCAGAGAAACGTGGACTTCTTTCCTCCTGCGGGAGGACAAGAGAGCTACTCTGGATCCCCATCTCATACATTCGCCAAATGTCTACCTTTTTGCTATACTTTAACCAATGTTGTCTGTCGAATTCTGTGTTCAAGAGGTTTCAGGTGTCCTTACAAGTGTCCCCCCTCTTGCGGGCGGTGAATTGTCTCTTATTGTCATGATCTCTGCTTCCAAAAGGTCAGGGTTTTCCCAACTCCCTTGGAAGCAGATCCATAACCCAGGTTCCGAGTGCCAACCAGTCCCAATTGGGACCTTTTGGACCCAGTCCTGGCGCCAGTGGCACCAGGCTCATAAATATGCCCAGTCCCAGCGCTGGAAGCACCGGGCTCATAATGCTTGGGTGGACTTACCTGCAGCAGACCATGCTGCTTACTTGCCTGCCAGTTGAGCCTCTGATCCTCTTCTGTTTGGAACTACTTTTCCTGTTGGGTGGGGCAAGGGCAACTCCCTAGATTCAGAACACTGGAACTCTTCTGGAAAGCAGGAACTCTTTTCTTACCTAGGCGTGGCTGTGGAAGGAGACACCTAAGCACTACAGGAGGCTATTTAAACCACACCCGATGGATGAATCTTGCTTTGCGTTATTCTGCATCCTCTGCAGCAGAACGCTCATCGTGTCTTCTGCATCTGATCCTGGGCCTAAGGAAAAAGGCTTACCATCCTGAATCCAGTCTTCAGCAACACCTATAAAGACAAGAAAGAACAGGTTAGCATTACGGTCTTCAGTGACAGCTCTTCACTTACCTGGTCCATCGGCTGTCACCAACGCCTCGCGCTGCATTCCGGCATCTGAAAGACAAAGGCTTACCTACTCTTCGTGCGCTCCGGAGGTCTTCACACTGCATTCCGGCATCTGAAAGACAAAAGCTTACCAACTCTTTGCACACTCCGGAGGCCTTCGGCGCTGCATCCCGCATCTGAAAGACAAAACAAGGTGCGTTTAAAGACATTGGGGAACTTTAATACTCACGTGCCATTACTCCTTTCCACATCTAACCCAGTGGGTATTCCGGCACCCTGCAGCCGCTCCGAACTTGTACCTGCAAAATAAAAAGACAGTTAGAGCGCATCGTGAAGCAGGCAACAAGCGCTTACTTACGTGCTTCCAGGCGCTTCTATTCATCACACGGGCTCCATCTTCAACTCACTTCAGCCCGTCATCCGCCATCGCCGGAACCCTGCAAAACAAGAAACATCATTACTAAAGACTTTAAAGACATTAGAATTACTCGAAACTTACCGTTCGTGCAGTAAACGACGGACAGCAGTCCTCTGAAGTCAAGAGGCCTGCTCCCCTTATCCAGTGAAGAAACTGGTTACAGCACCCTGCCCCGAGGCGGATGAAGAGCACGGCGTTCACTTACCTAAGGTGAGAGCGTTAACCTTTGGGGTTCTACAGGAGAAGAGAAAGGGAAGAAGAGAGAGACATTCAATAACCCAGTTCCTTAATCCCATATTTTCTATCTGCAGACATCTTACCCTTCGAGTCCAACATACAGTGCACAGAGGTCCAGCCCAAAGAGCCAGCCGTGTGTTACACATCACCTTTGAAGATACGGTATACGCCCAGTCAAGACCGGCACCTCTACGGGAATCAGGTGAGCGTTACACTTATCTAAGGATACAGTTCCTTCGCTAAACTATTGGGAAAAATCAAATCAAATAACACTTTGGCAAATCATTTTACTGTGCATGTTCAAAGTAGGTCAGCTCCCAGTCCACGCCTCGGATTTGCTTCAGTCCCGAAGACATGTTGTATCCTGGTAAGTATGAAGAATAGATACAAAATAACAACAAATGGAATACTGTGAAACCCTTGACACTGCTTCCTCAATCTGTCCCTCGGCGGAAAGCTTTTAGAATCTTCTCAGATAGTTCTGTTGATGGTTAGAGAGTTCTATTTGTAGTAGGATTCCATGCAAGAGCATGCCCATCTGTGCAACATTAGCTGGATCTCTGATGAATGTGAGGACGTCAACATCGATAGGTCTCCCCACTAGCTCTGGAAAGTCAGTGACTAGACGAAAAAGGATGTTGTGAGCCAACCTGTTGTCTTCTAATAACAGGGACATCCGTCCTGCCTTGCTGAGTTTCTGGATTTTATGCTTTCTCTTTAATGTAAACAATGTCTACACTGTCAGTTTGCGTGGAGTGCAACTAAGATCACAATTTTATTCAGGAGTTGGCTTGGATTTCCGTATTCGCTGGATCTCGAAGAAACGTGAGTGTGTCTGTCGTTCTTCCGACAAGATTTGGACTGTCTTCGATTATGCGAAAGAACAATGTATTGACAAGTTAATTTATTTCCTTCTCTGCTTGAGACATTTGGCTTCTCCTCGCTGTATTCAGGAAGTAGGAGAAATTGTTTGGTAATTACAGTAAGTGATCTTCTTATTGTTTTTTGTTTTCAGGATCTTGAAGAAAGTCAGTGACACTAGTGAGCCCCCCCACCAATGACGGTATGATCTTAGCACTAGTTTAATGTATATCCACACATCATTGTTGATGTCGCAAATGCGGGACACCATAAGTGATTCTGAATAGGGTCTCGGTGTGGAATGAGTCTGGATACTGTATTTTCTCCCAATTTATGTGTCCTTGTTCAAAATTTGACAAGTTGTTTTTATCAAGGCTTTAAGTATGCCTCAGTCCAAAGTGCAAAGTCAACAGACTATGTTGTGGCTAATACGTGCAATTTTCTTCTTTACCCTGCAACTGGGATGCATAGAGTGTCCGCTTTTATGTCCTTATCCCTTTTGTTTTTTTGCTTAAGAGGAAGTGTCCAATTTTAAGCCACAATTTACAAAAAGTTCTTTATCTTTGTCTGGCTGGTCATGCGTCCTCTTTCTTCGTCATGGATCGTCATGGATCTCGTCTGCACGTGCTGTGGTTCTTCCCCGTCGCTCGTAGTCTCCTCTCGTTGGGGTGCAGGCAGGGGGCCTTTTCCGATGTAGGGTTTGATATTGCCCAGGAAAATCCAAGCTCTCCTGCCTTGTAGTTTCACTGCGGAGGGAGTGCAGTCCTCCACTGTGAAGGGACTGTTAAATCTTGGCTTATCTCACTTCTTCCTCATATGGTTCCTTACAAGGACGGTGTCTCCAGGGAAAATGGATGGTACACAAAGTCCTTGAGCTGTGTCTGTAGTAGTATCTCCTTCTGTGTTCCGTGCTGCCCTACACCCCTTTCGTCGTCCCTGCAGCTGGTCTAAATTACAGTAAGGCAAGATGTCATGCAATTCAGTTAATTTTGCATTTCAGACCCTAAAGTTTCTCCTGTTGACTGGGCATCATATCTAGCTCTATCTCAGGAAGTCAGAGGAGTACGCATTCTTCTTCCTGTGGCTATCTCATGTGGCATAAGATGATGGTTGGAACCGGGTTGGTTCCCAAGTGCATACAGTGTCAAAGGGAGGCAGTGCAACCATCCCTTTCTTAGAGTAAGCTTCAACTTGGCTATCCTTTCCTTTAATAAGCAGTTGAGCTACTCACAGAACCCGTTACCTTGTGGATGATACACCGACGAGAACTTGTGCTTTATACCAAGCAGCAAGCTAATCTGTTCGAATATCTCATTTACAAAGTGAGCTCTGTTATCTGGTCTCATGACCTCGCACACCCCCCACCTCAGGAATACTTCTATCACTAAGAATTTGGCCGCACAGGTAGAGTCTGGGTGTGTTACATACTTGAATCATGTCGACGTAATCGACATGCAAGTGCTGAAAAGGCCCATTTGGCCTGGGGATAACTCCTCTCACTACTTTTAATGTGTGCCCAGCTGTGAATTGTTGGCAGATTATACAGTTTACTATAAGGAATGCAACGTGCTCGGTTAAATTCAGTATGGACCAGTCTTCTGCAAGTGTTGCTGCTAAATTTTCTTTTGTCATGCGTGCCGGATAATGTAACTACTACAGCGCTATTTTTAATAGGGCTACAGGCATCACTGGTTTACCAGTGCTGTCTTGTCACCACAAGCTGTCAGAGGGGTTTAAAGAACACCCTTGTCGTTTCCAAAGAGTCTTCTCTTCCTGTGGTGACTCCCCTTGGAGTTCCATCAGCTGTGTTTGCCCAAGACTGCTATAGCCTTCAGGTGTCATTCGTGCAAGCATCATTCTCTCATTGGTATGGATGACTTCCACTTAAATGATCATCTCATTTTGGATGTCATACACTTGGCTTCCATGTCTGCTGCTTGATTTTGCGTGAGATAAAATCTGTCCCTCTCATGTGGGTGGCGTATTTCACAACCGCTATGCCCACTGGGAGCTGTAGTGCCTTGATCAGCCTGTCCAATAAGGCTGTGTGCTGCCGTGCCGTCTGCTCGGAGGTAGACCCTCCTTTTCCAGCGCACTAAGCCTGCGTGCACTGTCGACGTCACATAGGCAGAGTCACTGTACACCATTACTTCCTGGTCTGTGTGATTCTCAATGGTGAGTATCAACGCCAATAATTCTGCAGCCTGTGCTGAATAATGAGATGGTATTTGCGCACTAATAAGTACTCAGAATTCTCCATTTGCTGTGTGCTTCATCACAGCAACGCCTGTATATCTTTGCCCATCATGGTGATCAATTCTCGAAGAACCATCAATAAAGACACATTCTCCTTCTGCCAAGGCATTTTCTTTCACCCTGGGAATTACGTCATAGAATTCTTCATAGTTTGCACAGTCATGTATTGGCTCTCCTTCAGTGACCGGTTCTGCTATTAACATAGCTGGGTTCACTATCTTACATCGGACTACCTTAATCGATGGATTTGATATGATCACTTCATAAGCAGAAGCTCTCTGAGATGTTAATGTGCCCTTTGGTTTCTCCAGAATGGCAAAAAGCAAGTGCTCTACGTACGTCATTGAGCATCCCATTACAATGGTTGTGGCTTTCTCTATGGCGAACGCTGCAGCAGCTAAACTTTGTTCGCAAGGGAAATGGCCTCCCATTACTGGGTCTAAATTCCCACTATAGTATGCCAGGGGCTTGTACCACAATGTGGTTCTCGGAGTGAGCACTGCCGTCATAACGCTGCTATTTGTGTGGGAAAACAGGTAAAATTCCTCTGCATAATTTGGAATCCCTAGAACTGGTGCTGTGCAAATAGCTCTTTTGAGTTCAGCAAATCCTTCCTCCATGGTCTCAGACCATTCAATCTTTCCCTTCGTCACTTGGGCCTTCTTTAGGGCCTGAAGTAAAGGCTTGGTGTAAGAGCTATAGTCGAACACCCATGCTCTGACATAGTTGCATAGGCCTAAAAAGCTCAGCATCTGTTTTATCGTGTGTGGCTTAGCTGTGTTTAGTATGGCTTCAGCCCTTTCTGGGGTCACTCTCTTTCCTTCATGTGAGATCATCTGGCCTATGTATAGCACTTCTTGTTGACAATATTGTAGCTTTTCCTTGTCAACCTTATATCCCTTTTCAGCCAGTATAGTCAATAGCTGAACAGAATCGTGCCTGCATTGCTCTTCTGTTGTGCTGCAAATTAAGATGTCATCCACATATTGCAGAACAACACTTTTTAATGCAATATTGCTTAAGTCCATCTGCGGGACTCTATTAAAAATAGATGGAGACTCACAGTACCCCTGGGGTGGCCTCATGCTTTTCAGACGCATCTGTCTAAACGTGAATGACGTCAGATCTTGTGAGTCAAGGTGCAACGGGATTGAGAAAAATGCATTTTTCAAGTCAATCACCATGAAATATTTTGCCTCAACAGGTATATTACATAGGATTGTAGCCGGTTTAGGGACTAAAGGGAACTCGGCCTCAACAATATCATTTATTGGGAGTAAATCCTGGAGTACCCTCCAAGACCCTCCCTTTGATTTCTTGATCGGATAAACCGCAGTATTGCATGATGACGCTTACGTCACTAAGATGCCTTGCTCCATCATAGCCGAACTTGTCTTAAAAATCCCCTCATCTGCCTCTCTGGACATAGGATATTGTCGTTCTTTGGGTAAAATTGTTCCTGGTTTTAGCTTAATTCTCAGTTCTCCAACCCATTTCAAGAGGCCTACGTCATAGGGTCCTGTAGTCCACACTGAGACAGGCACCTCGGCCATGTCGTCATCAAAATATTCAGGACGGTTTCGTGCCAACATCATTCTCTGAGGCACTTGTCTTTTGATCATTCTCACCCAAAAGGTGAAACTCACTTCCACCATTGTCTCTCCCATATCTGCTTGCTCTTCAAACAGATCATCATCAGTGACGTCAGTCAATCAGTATCCTTCTTCAATGACGATTACTGCGCACCATTGTGGGCCTTCGTCATCATAACCGTCAATCAAGGTCATTCTCCCTCGTACTGAAACTGTGTGTATCATCAAGGGAAATACTTGTCCCTTCTCCTCGTGCATCAGTATTCTTGGTCTAAATAGAAATTCATCTGGGGTTCTCATGATTCTGTCTGCAAGGCCTGGCAGCCCTGCCATTAGTATGCGCATACCATACACGAATATTTCTGGCTCTAATGGTATAGCCCTTATAGCTGTGTGTCCTGCGTATGCTCTGATCATTTCACATACATTTGAATAGTGCATTCCTGGAGTTGAACATACTACGCCCTCCTCCGTGAATGAGATTGTCATGCTTAACTTTGTCATTAAATCTTGATCCAAAATGTTTACTGGGGTCTGACGTGAATATAATAAAGGCACATTCATTTCACACTTTCCTATAGGGACTGGAAGTACATTTGTGAAGGGAACACGACTTGTGGCTCCTGTGAAACTCTGAGTATTTATGGCCTCGCCGGACAAGGAAAACTTGCCTTCAATTATGCACAAGCGTTTTGCACCCGTGTCAAGTAAGAAGGAATATTCTTTATCCCCTATAACGACATCCACTCTAGGTTCCTGGTGAGGGTCTGGTGTCACTGATAGGATAGAACACATCAGGGTTCCCAGTGAGCTGTCCTAGTCCATATACAATTTTGGCCCACTGTCTGCTGGTGGATTTCCCCCATTCCCATTGTCACTTCTCATTCCAGGGTTCGCAGCCTGTCCTGTACTCACTGTCTGTGACAGTTGCATAGGCGACTGTTGAGACTGTCCTTGCGGAAAACTCCCCATATTCTGAGGTTGCCCGCCTTGTTGCGCTCCTGGCGCTTGTTGTTGCATCGTGTGATTCTGTGCAACACCTTGTTGTATGAGTGCAGGTGGATTCACCGTACCTGCTCCTGTCCCTTGGCCGTTCTGCACCATGCCTTGGTTTCTGCATGTGCGCGCTAAATGCCCTGCCATCCCACACAACCAACATACCGGCGGTGGTCGGATCATTTGTTCATTTGATATATCCTGATTGCCATTTTGCATGTTTTGGAAACCTCCTCGATTATTCTGAAAGCCTCCCCGATTACTCTGCCATCCCCTTCCTCTAAATCCTCTTCCCCTGGGGTAAAACCCAGTACTGCCCTGATTATTCTGCTGTGGATTATTGACCTGCTGCATGCTCGATTCAGCTGTGCTAGTTATCATGGCTGCCTCAAGAGCATATTTTGACAATTTCTTCTGCACCAATTTGGGTTCCTCACCCTTTCATGTAGCTTCCTTTTTGCGATTCTTCTCTTGTAGTAGCCTGCAATAGTGTGCGATGGTTAGCTGTATTTCTGCCCAAGGTTTAGCCTCGATTCCTACCAATTTCTTGAGCTGTTTCTGTACCAGCTCTGGCAGCCATTGGCACAATATATGGTAGAACACATGAATAGATTTCGTCCAAGATTCATGAATCTCGAGTACCCACGCGTCTTGAAAATTCTGTATGTAAATTAACAGATCCTTAGACTCTTTCATTTTATGCGTCATTATAGCTCCCATATTGGAAGTGTCTGGGTAAAGCACTTGTAGTGCCTTCCATACCGTGGCTCTGCAACTGTTAAATGGCGCCCCATCATGCGCGGTATTAATTGTGGTCACACCAGGGTAGCCTGCCCGTGTCCACACGTCGGCTACTCTCTCACCGAGTATGGCGATTAGGAGACCCTTGATATCCCCGATAGCTAGCGTGTTTCCTCCTATCATTTTTTCTAACTCGTGTATCCATTTTCCGGCTCCCGGTGTCAGCATTGGAAGTTTGTTTTTCAAGTTTTCTCGATCCATGTGTGCCCATGGAATATATTGTGGTCTCACCCCCCCCCCTTTCTCGAGTAACGGAAATTGGGATGAATAGCTCTCTCTCTCTTCTCTCATTGTTCTCCTGTCTATCGCAGGGGTAATAATCCTGCATTGCCGCCTGCCTGGCAATGTCCTTAGCCTGTCCACATAGGGCGGTGATGACACCCCCCTCTGACCGTGAGATACTTCTTCGTGTCGGTCTGACTGTGTGGCTGACTCTGATGCCCTTGGTGCGGACTCGCTAGTGTCTGACCATCGTATCTCTTTCTCCCTTGGGAATTGTCTTTCACTCTTTCTCTCTTCCTCCTTTTCCTCGCGCTCCTCCCTTTCTGAGTCGGACATTATCTGTGCCCAACTAGTGCCACTTCTTGTGTCTTCTTTGTTCCTACTTATTTCTTGTCTATCCAGGGATAGTTCTCTATTCCCACTATTTCGGGAGACATCCTGAGTGTCGTACAGCTGGGTGCTCTCCAGGCGCTCGTCTTCCAACTCCCCTTGGGGTATTTGTTCCAGCCCCATTTCATCATATAATCTATCTATCGTTTCTCAGATACTTCTGGTGTCGAAGTCATCTTCCATATTTGCCCTAGACGTGCCTTGTTCTGAATTGTACAAAGGAAAGAATTCTTCGATGTCTTCCCAATCTACTACTGGAGCGGGTTTTTTAACCTCTCTCTCCAGATATTCAAGATTGCGTGCTCTCTGTCTTTGCTTACGTTCTACATCATCATCGAATTCTCTGCGCTTCCTCGCCTCTTCTCTGACCCTGTCTTCTTCCTTTTTCTTTTCGTGTCTACGTTCATCTGCCCTTCGGATTTCCTCATCCCTTCATCTCTTTATTCTCTTCTCTCAGATTCTTTGCTCTTTCTCTGACCTTTGCTGCTTCTGTCTGTCTTGATCATTGGCTGCTCTCTGTTGGCAATCGAGCTGTCTTTCTTGCTGTTCGCGATATAGCTGTTCTCGCCTTTGTCTTTTTTCCTTATTCCTTCGTCTCTCAATTCCTTCTCATTCTCCTTTCTCTGTACATTGTCTAGTCTCTCCTTTTGTTTCGCATCATCAATGCCTTTGCCATCGAGTTTCAATAAAATGTGCCCTTTGCATCCATTTGTTTTTTTGTGAATGCTATCTCATCATTTCGCTTCTTTCCCATCTTTTACCTTCTCTCTCCTTATCGAGAGATGCAGTTGTCTGTGCCTTATCCCTTCTTTCGTCATCACGTCTCTCCTTGTCCCTTGGGACTGCGTAGGCGATATCCTTATCATTTTCCTTACCTTGATTTTCGTCACTACTTTGCGTAGATGACTCATATGCGGGGTTGCTATACCTCGTAGCTGCTTTAAGTTCTCTCAGCGGGTATAACCCCTCGTCTTTGTTTTCTTCAGCCTTAGTTTCGGATGGGGTGGGTGACGCGGTAGGTATCTCACCCCCCTCTGTGCATACATTAAGTATCCAATCTATTGGTGGTTCCTCTTCCTTTCCCTGTTCATACATTTCCAAAGCTCCAGAACAGCTAGGAGTTTGTCTAACTTCTTGCTGTGTATGTGGCGTGCAAATATGTCGTCCAAAACAGCTTTAGATAAGGACCACCCTTGTGGCCATGGCATAAACATTTTGTGGGTGGTCCCTTTAACCCACTCTGTACTATATTTCTTCAGTTTGGGTGCATGTTTCAGCAATTGCTTGCACAGGTGTGTTAATGGAGTTATGTCTTCCATGTTTGAATCTGTTCCCTTTCTCTTTATATAACACTTGTCAACGCGTCACGTGACTTAAATAACTTCCAACAATATGAGCAAGCACCAATCACTGCAAGCTCCAATCCCGATTTTTTCCACAAAATTTGATATCTTATTTTTTATTAAAAGTTTTCTCAAGGAAATGTTTCGACTTGTGATGTCACAACAAACAACATGTAAGAAAGACGTTTAACAGACTCGACGAACACCAGCTGATCACATGTATCTCTGTCTCTAAATATTACACCGACATGGAGTTTAACCGTACCGCTTTCACAGCGTCTTTAATCGCCGTGGTAGTCTATTTGTTCCCCTTTATTTGGGACTATGGATACATGTTTCTTCTAGCCACTTAAATTAAAAGTGTAGGAATAAGGCGAATCCTCTCACTTTTCGGGTGTCCTCCCTGGTAACCTCTCTCTTCTCGGGTGTCCTCCCCGGTATCTTCTCTCTATTTGCTTAATTATTCTCGAGTCATTATTCCCTTCCCCTTAGATATATACATTCTTCTCTACTTCTAACTATATTTTGTTTTTTTCCCGCCTCCCTCCGTTACCTTTTCCCTTTACTTGTTCTAAAGCATGCACTTTTGCCAAAACACTCAGTCTTTTTCACTCACCGTTTGCATTTTTCCTCTCTGGACCCTCGGGATCACTGCCTTTGTTACCGCCTTCTTCGGCTTTTCGCCCACTCAGCTGCCGTAGGAATGGGAAGGGGTTAGGTGGGTAACACAGGTTCCTTCAGACCCTGGTCTGCAGATTTTCTCTTACACTACCACTGTCTACGGGGAGCTTCACGGTCTACTCAGCCAAATGGCAAAGGACTTGTGATATTGCCAAAGATCTAGAGTTACTTTATGTCGACAGTCAATGGGTGTTTTATTCTAATCAATAATCGATAATCGATAACCATCCTCTGCTACCAAGTGTACTCCGAGACCCCCGGCCAGTCCATAGAGCCGAGGTTTGCTCAGAAGTACTTTAAGACGAGATAGCTGCACCCATGAGATTGATGGGGGTGCAGATTTATTACTCAAACACCTATCAATAAGGACAACTCAATGATTTGGCAAAGGGAGTCTGTTTAATGACAAGTACAAAAAACAGGGAGTCATGGATATCAGCAGTGATGCGATCATCCTTCTCGCTTCAGCTCCAAAGAACTTCATACAAATTGTAACATGTATACTCAAAACTCATCATAATTGACGTGTAACACTCAAAAATTAACATGCAATTCTATTGGTTAGGAAAAGGTAACTTTACTATAGGTACTATATCTGTATATGGTAACAGAGTGAGGGGATTGGGTAAACACTGTCAGGTTGGTGTCTAAGCCCTTCCCTCAAAAATGACTGCTGTAGACGTCACTAAAAGTGCGACGTCTCATTGGTTCTACTAACTATAGGACCCTAGATTATTTGGTCCATTGTGATTGGGTTGGCACCAAGCCCATGCATACTTTTCCACTTCGCTTAGCAGCATGCAGAATGGTCAGCCAGGTGCAGGGTGCCCCTCAATTCACCCAGCCTTCCTTCAATCAATCATCACTTTAGTGGCTATGTGTCAAGTAGTTCACTGTGGTTGGCCTCGAAACTGCATCTTCTGTCTGGAAAGGTTCTGATATCTTCATCTGGCCTGGTGCCATGAGTAGGTGTGAACTCTAGTCTCTTCTCTCTCGGCTGGTCACATGATGCAGACACCGTGAATTTGCTTCTTTTCTCTTAATTTGTGTATTTGATTTTTGTTTCACCCCCACCTGCCTACGTCTTCTTATCTCAACCTTTCAGAGGCAGGATATTCTGTTCTCAGTTTCAATTAGATGTAGCTACTGTTCATTCCTTCTATTGGTATGACCTTGGCTTTCCAGGCACGAATTGCTTCTGCCGAGTTTCGATTCAGCCGTCTCTTCTCGTTTGCTAAATATGAATCTCTGCTCATTTGGTCTTTAGTAACCTGGGTTGATTCTGCTTTGTTTGCAAAGTGGAAAATATACTTATAATAAAGTATTTTGTTTGTGGTAGATTTTTTGTATAATGGCGCTTGCCGCACTACTCTTCTCTGTAGCATAGCAAGTCACACTGTTTCCTTAGATTTTTTGCGGTTCCAAAGATATTTACAGGTGTAAACTGGTTGAATATCTTCATCTTGTTTACAGCTTGAACCTCTTTGCATTTCAACATCGTTCTTCCCCTTTAGGTTCACGATATCTTTATTCATGTAGTTTCGTCTCTTTGTGTTGTTCTCTGGTCGTCATTTCTTCTATCTATGAGTCTGTCCGGATCCTCGTAATGTCACCATTCGTCTTCCATTAAGACCTTTTTGGTTTCTTCCAGGACAGTACTTAGGCAATCTTCATTTCGTTTCATTTGCTGGTAGGGTTTCCTTAATGGATACCTACCTCACTGTCCATGGTTTTCTGGGTATCGGTACTTCAATAGGCGTTGCTCTTCTGATAGGCATTGGGCAGAGCCCCACTGCGGCTCTCTGCTGGTTTATTTGTTCATCATACATCACATATTTTGGTGTGAACGTTCCTGGAACTTCAAAATGGGCGACCGGAGTGCAGGCTTTATTTGGGACCTTCTCTACACAGGAAAAGTACATGTTTTGTTGGGCATCCCTTATATTTAGCACAGGAGAGGTGCTTAGCCACCAATTAAAAATCCGTGATTTGCTGTAGGTGTAATGCTACATTTAGCGATGTTAGGTGCAATAATAAAGGGTTACAATACTTTTGCACTGCATCTCTTATGCAGTCAGCCATTCAATACTTACATGGAGGTACAGTAGAGCGATTCCAAGCCCCAATACTTTAAAACGAAGTACCCACTATCATCCAATTATCGAGTATTTGTGAAACGTGTCATTCATCACCAAAGTGGTCTCATGGCGCTTTAACGAAAATGTGGGGTGCAGGTGGTGGGAAGGTTATTGGTTAAAAGGTAGCCACAACAGTAGAGGCAGTTTCCGCAGTGAGCGAGCAGTCTGTGGTCGTTTTGACAGTGTGAGGAGCTGGAGCAGCAGCGCTTTGGATGTTGTATAGAATTCTATGGATCCCTCACTCAAACCCTGCCTAAAGTTTCTTCCCAGGTGGCCAGGGAAAGGCAGACGCTTCCTGATCCTGACCTTGGGGTGGACACCTGGGAGGAGACAAGGCCCAGGGTGGTGGTGAGATCCCGTGGGATGAGACACAGTATTTGTCCTTTAAAAGGGAGATCCTTTTAAAGTTACCAGA
This sequence comes from Ambystoma mexicanum, assembly GCF_040938575.1. NCBI lineage: Eukaryota > Metazoa > Chordata > Amphibia > Caudata > Ambystomatidae > Ambystoma > Ambystoma mexicanum. The sequence goes on along the minus strand of NC_090926.1, from coordinate 376,291,007 downwards.
ACAGGTAATTGCCTATTGACATTCTGATGTATCTGAACCACATATAAGATCTGTGGCTCTGAATGCAAATGCCTTTAAACCTGAACAGACCTCAGTAATAGAAAGACACTTTAAGGTATTTCAGGATAAAAATCCTCCCTATTCGTAAAGGTATAATAAAAAGGAAATTGGAAATATTGCCTTAAACAGACTGTCGTACTCTAACAACAAATTCTAATGGTTCATCTTGAAATAGATATAATGGAAATAAACCTACCCTTAAAACCCATAAAGTATTTAAAAGAACTAACTTTATTGTTGGGTACTACAAATCCCATAATCCCATGAGTACTGCCACAAGGAAGAGGACTGAAGAGGTATGCTGCAGTAGTAGTCAGGCAATTAAGCCTAACAGCCCACACCTGAAGGAACCAGAGTGGCATACAAGGCACCCTCAAGTGCAGGGAAAGATTTGGAAGGGGAAGGAGCTGGAACTGTGGCTGGAGTTCGCGCAGTAGCCGAAGCATAAAACAGAATACCCACTGCTGACAATGCTGGCAGAAGTCGGAGAACCAAAGGGACCTCAGAACTTTGATACAGCAGATTCCACTCCCTTGTTCTGTGAGGGTCCTGTTCACCCAAACTCTGAGTTGCAGAGGCTGCACAGCGGAAGGTATGCATGAAGGCTGCCTTTCCCCCATGTGATCCTAATTGCAGAGATTTCCCTACCATAGGTGTTTCGGACACCTAGGCAAGAAGCAGTTGGAAAGCCGTGGGTCTCGGGAGCGAGAGGGGCTCCTTTATCGAGTGGCCGGAGACACCTTCCCCATGAAGCCAGAAGCAGTAGAAGTTGTACCAGAAGATGTCGAAGTCATGCAACCAAAGGAACAAAGATCACAGAAGCCGGTGCGTCAAACCTGGCGTTTGAGACCTTGCGCGAGCACTGCTGGCAACAGAATCCAGCTTAACATTCACTTGCGTACAAGCAGATGAAAACTGAAGTCGTTTGTTGAACCTTTAATAATGGGACAATGGAAAAGTAGCACTTATGTGTGTTTGGTAATTCCCATTTCATTCGTGTGAGGAACAAACGCTACAGAAAGCCACCAAACACTTTGAAAAGCGAAATTAGGCACACACAACCACTTCTTCATACAGTTTATAAAGAAAGAGGGAATTGTACATCTTTATTCACGTCAACAATAGCTCATAAATGAAGGCAAATGTTCAAAAGTTGTATTTACAGTGGGGAGAGAGCAAGCAATTCCCAAGCCAAGAGTACTCCCCTTCTGAGACTAAAGACAGCCTTTCTTAAAGCCAGAAACCCATCTAACCAATACTGTGAGTCCAATAGAAGTTTACCCGTGTCTACGATACACGTGTGCAAGCATTACCTGAAGCCAAGAGAATGGCACCAAGGCTTCTGGGTAAATATTTAAGAGTTGGCAGAGAGATGAAGGCAAAGTTGCGAAATGGAAATGTATTGGTCATAAAAATTATTTTAAGTGGACACAACCTATTTTGCCAAAGACTCTCAGAGAGAAGTGGGTCCTAAAGGCAAACTTAGGTTGTTGTGGCAGACAGACAAGGGAGGCAAAGAGGCTGCCCCTTTTAAACAAAGATATTCAGAGGAAGAGTGCCTAGCCTATTTAAAGGTGTTGATGTGTCTTAAAGTAAATCTTGTCAAAACCTATTTTGAATCACAAAGTACTGAAGCAGGGGTTGCATTACACAATACCAAAGCTGTGGTTGTATCCATGGGCGGGGCCAGGCATGGGAGGGCTGGAGCCCTCCCACTTTGATGCAGCAAACATTAATATGCTGTAACGCTAAGCCTGGGCTCGGACGGCAAAAAGCGTTCCCATTTGTCACCTCGGAGAGCAGTGTATTTATACTTAAAAGTAAGTAAATACACAGCTCTCCAAGGTGAGAAAATAAACTTTTACCCTGACTGTGGCATCAGCAAACGTGCTGAAGACAAAAGCCTGCCCAGGGTATGGTATCAATAGGCCCCCTTCGTGGAACTGCAGGGCTCAACCTTTAGTTGGCCAATGCCCCCAATGATTAGCATTCCTTTGTCTAACTAAATAGCCTGTGAAATGCTGAGGTGTAGACAAGAAAGGTCCGAGCGGGTTCAGAGGGAAACGGGTTAAATAAAAGCCGTTTTGTTTGCGTGTATGTGTGGATTGTATACATGTATGTATGCATGAGAAGGTGTAAGTGCACTTAAGTTATTTATGTATTTATGGTGTCACGATTTTTCAACAAACCTTTCACAATATGATACACACATGTTTATGAAGAAGTGTGTGCGTGCCAGGCTTAGACTGGGGTATAAAATTGGCTTGGCCCTCAGTGAAAAAGTGGCAATAGTTGCAAATGGCAATTAATTCCTTTTGTGACAGATTTTTTGAGTAGTACCCAAGGGGGAGTAAAATGGGATGCAAATTGTGCATTTTAAAGAATATTTATCCAGCAACACTGGTCAAAACTACTAGTCGCATAGTAAAGTAACTCATCAAACTGGCCCACATTGGCCAACAAACTGGCCCACTTTAACAACAAAAAACTGGCCCACAGTAACATTTTGTGTTTTGGTTCGGGCATTGCCATGTAGGCCACTCTGAGCCTGGCGCACACAGTGGACCATAAACTATTTTTGCCAGGAGCATGGCATGTTTTACTGCCATTTTTGGGCAAAGCCAACTTGAGCGTTATTATGTGAAGGAGGTGTTGTAGTAGGGGAAGGCTACTGCAATGGGGCTGGCTGTGTGCTACTGTGGCATTGCATGTTGTACTTGCATTAATGATACGGCTAGCTTTGAGAGTGTTCTTACATGGGGAGGGCATTTTTCCTTACTGTGGCATGACATTGTTTTACTGGTGTTAAGGTCAAAGTCAACATGATAAGTGTTCTTACACAGGTGAGGGGGTGCGAGCCTTGCGCATCCCCTAAAACAATGTTTTCTTACTGTTGAATGACATTTTCTTCTGGCATTAGGGGCTAAATACAACATGAGTGTTCTTATATTGGGGATTTGTGTAATGATAATGATTTGTTATTTTTAATAGCGCTTTCACCAAAGCACTGTACAGAGAACCTATTTATATAAAATGATCACCCAACTGAAGTTGGTACTCATTAATTGACCTGAGTGGGCCTTGCTGGGATTTGAACCTGTGACCTGCAGATCACACACAGATGGCAGCAATAAGTGCTCAAACAGCTGAGCTATTGTACTAGGTAACCAGCAAAGGCATGTTTTCTTACTGTGGCATGGCTTTTTTTTTTTTTTTTTTTAACTGCCATTAAGGCAAAGCTAACAAGAGCATGTTCTTACATGGGGATACGGCATACATTGGAAGAGCCAGCATGAACATGTTTTGTTATAGTATCATTACTGGCATCATGGGTAAAGCAAACACGAGTATTTTCTGATGTGGGAATGCTGGCATGTATAGGAGCACTAAAATGGACGTGTTGGCCACAATGAGAATGAAAATGTGTTTTACACTTGCGGGGTACTGGCATACAGTGGGCAAAGGAATTATGAAAATGTGTTGCAAAATGCTCCTGTGCATTGTTGATGACTTGGCATCTAACTGGCTTTTTCATGTTTTACTCTACAAAACCGATTGCAAACTGTGTGACTTTTTACCTAATGTGTCACAGAAAGTGTACTCTAAAATTCACCATTTCATCCCCTTATTTAAACATTTTTCTCTGGTAGAGAACCCCTCTGAACCCACCTGGGTTGGTTGGCTCTCCCTCGCTACGCTTGGTTGCTCCTACAGATTTGGTCGGGGACAGAACAAGCCCAGTTCCCTCTTCAGTGAGCCCTACTACATTAGCTGAAGGCTCCACTTACACAATCCTTGCTACGCCTCTGATGAGATCGGGGTGAAAGATGCATCTAATGGGTCAAAGGAAGGAAAAATACTCAGCCTCCTGGGCTCCAGGTGGGGATCAAAAGCAAAATAGGTTCAATGACCACACTCACTACCAGCATTCAAAACGGCCATTCAGATCCTCCCCTACCCCAAAATTGTATGTCTGGCTCTGCCCCTGGTTGGATCACAAAGTACTGAAGCTGTGGTTGGATCACAAAGTGCTGAAGCTGTGGTACTAAATCTGGTTGTCAGTAGATGCAAGACTTCCATAGTACGAGTGGAGTACTGAGACAAAGGAGAATGTTCTCATGGTCAACTGTGGTACAAGTGAAGTTGTTGAAGCAGACATAGCAGTACTGTGAAACCATCCTGACAATGCCATCTATTGTGAATTCTATTCTGGTAAAGAGAGACAATATAACTGTTGACCAAGAACTGTGTTCCACTAACATTTGCAGAAGCTGTATTTCCTTTGAATTGTGATGATGCCTCTTGAACAACTGGGAGTTGTTGAGAATCATTGTGGCCAGGAATAACACTGATGCCGTTGTGTTGCAGTGGAAATCACCAAGAGGAGAAGCTTTGTTGTTGTTGGAACTTTCGTTAACAAAACTTTACTTTGATTTTGAAATGTCAAGAACTGAATTGAGACTGTTCTATCTACAGAGATGTCCTTGGTTATTTTCATTGAACTTTGGAACTAAAGTTTCTTTGAATCCTGGGGAAGGGAGCTTATCCAGGTTACTAAGTGGTTATTTAGGAACTGTATGAACAACTATATTTGAAATGCCATATGACATCACATGTGCATTTAATTTTCAAACAAGGGGTTGAGAATGTAAGTTTGGTAAAAAAAAGTATCAGGACATGTATAATAAACTGCATACTTCATCACGCAATGTAGTGTTCTAAAGAAAATTTCATTGCAGTGTTCCTTCCAGTACAGGAACCTACTCATACAGAAACATAGGTATTGGCTGCAGCATACACCACAGAGGTGATATATTTCTACTTTCCAAATTTGTACTATAAAATGATGAATGCTTCTGTACCAGACTTTTCTGGTCTCTGAAACATGCACTCAGTTGTCATCACTCACTACATATTTGTAGTAATACACCCAAAACATAAATAGACTGCAATGCATACAAATATGGGGCTTATATATGGAGTGTAAAGTAAGCATACAAGAGGCAGTATCAGTAGCAACTGTGTATAATGTACATGATTGTAGTCACACACAAACATGATTGCTGTGTTTCAGGCCTGCTTCTTCCCCTATATATGTACATCTTAAGATGTGATTAAATTCTAAGGAACGTATTGTAAGAACATGTGAGATTAGCAATATCTATAAATGTAATACCTTTTCAAAGGTAACTTTCTGACTGTCAGTAAATACACCTACCTGGCCTAGATATGGCAGTGAACAAAAACGAAGGAGCTACACATGTGATGTCATCAGTGATGTCATCAATGACATTTGTGATGTCATCTTTCTTGTCCTGGGTGTTAGTGTTAGCAGTGCACAGTGGTGCGGGCAGTTATGGTTGCTTAGCTTACCATAATGGGAGAATGTGCAGTGTTTTTTGGTTTCACTGTGAAGTATAACATCCCTTTAACAAAGTTTTTTTACTGAATGTACATTATATATATATATATAGATATATATATATATATATAGATATATATATATATATATATGGCAGGCAACGAAAACAAAGAGGCTAAACATGTGATGTCGTCAGTGATGTCATCAGTGACATTTGAGAGGACAGCTTTCATGTTCTGGGTGTCAGTGTTAGCAGTGCACAGTGGTGATGGAAAGTAAGGGGGCTCAGTCTACCATAACTGGCGAATTTCAGGGGTTTTCATTTTTAATTTGAACCACAATGGGGAGAGGGTAACATTTTTTTTTTTAGTGAAGTGTACAGGCTTTTCATAGGGCAACTTAACCATAACGTCCCCTCAACAACGTTTTTTTTAGTGAATTTTACAGGTTTTTGGGAGGGTAACATCACCATAACGTCCCTGTAACAAAGTTTGTTTAACTGAATGCCATAGGTTTTTAGTAGTATAAATGCATCATAACATTACTTTAACAAAATTTTCGACTACATTTATCAGGGTTCTAATAGTAACACATAAGCATACAACAGTAAAGGAACATTTGAAGTAACTGCCCACCTTTCAAAGAATTCCACATTATCATATGCTGACATACAGTATGGGGGCGTGTTCGAACAGTCATACACACTTCACAATGACATGTGTAATTGGTTGATAGTGCGAAAGTACATTGGGTATTCTTCTAACTGCAAAATATCCGGCGCACAACTCCACAATGCAAGTGTGCAACACAATATAAGCAAGAGTGCATACCGACATTTCTTGATCATTCACCCCCCTTCCTCCCCAAAGAGTGGGGGATGAATGCCATTAGCAATCGAGATTTTACAGCAGTAATCCGTGGTACCAAGAAAGAGGATTTTTTGTCTTCAACCGGGAACGCCTGTGGCGTTCCCGGCTGAAGAAAACAAATCCTTTTTCAAGATATCCACCATACAAAGGGAAGACGGGCATTGGATAGAAAGCCTTCTTCGCTTTCCATTGCAGGCTGCAGAAAGCAAAAAAGAAACTGTGTTAACGTTATGGCAGCACCAAATTGACCCTCCCGTAGCCAATGCAAATGGTATGGAGTACTTTTCTCCATAACGTTCCTTGGCAGCTTAAACAAATGCGTCCAAACGGATGTAGCACCTACAAAAGAACACATTACGACTTGCAACGCAGCATGTCACATTGTGAAAACAGAGGGTAAATTTCTAAAGAAAACACTAACATTTAAAAATCTGTCCAGTAGTTTTATTTCACAATAAACTGAGCAAAATCATCGCCCTATGCAAGTAGTGAAGTAGTTTTGTTTCACAATGAACTGTGCGAAAAGATGGCACTATTCACTTTTCCATAGAAGTATTAGGTTTGTCTCTTTAGTCGACAATGAGAATGTTAAAGGCCACGTTGTTTTTTTCCACACACAGAAAGTAAGCGTTGCCGCCACAGTAGTTGTTTTCCTCCCACATTGATGGCGACGTCAACCGCTGTTATCTACACCACCAGAAAGGATGGAATGTTACTTCTTATAGCGAAACACGGAAAGCACATATTGACACTGTAGCAAGCTGTATGGCACACACAAGGGTTTTCCCGTATATGAAGCAACAAACCCATGGCCCTAGAGGTAAGCAAAGCAAACATAACATTCAATGGTCACCCATAAATGTAATCTAGTTGTTCCTGCACCCAATTCTCATGAAAGGACAATGTGTTTCAACTTTTACACACTTCCCCACTTAAATGGGCCTTCCGCTCCTTTCCGCAGATTTGTAGCTTTTTTGGTTTACATAAATAATGCTCTGTAAATCTTTGTAAACATTTCCAAAAGGCCCTTCAGCCAAAGAGTAATCTGAGTTTTTGGGCAGCAGCCCTCAATAAGGGTTCAAACATGCATGCGTTGCTCGCACAAGAAATTCACAAATACAAACAATAATTGGCTTGCAGCTACTTAGCTGAATGTCCGGGAGCACCACGGGACTTCCCGGACCTGGAGATATGAGGCAAAGAACTCACCGGGCCGCCTCCTTTTCACTACCGCGACCCAAGCCAAGTAGATGTCAGCATTCCTTCAGCATTTCTGCTCCTCCCAGTTTCCTTCAATGCTGCCGTGACCGTAATATAATCCACCGTAATTACACAAAGCTGCTTGAGTGCGTGCAGCCTAGAACTACAAAGCCTTCCCCCTTGCTGATGGGAAGTGTAGTTCTTCCTGATTTCTAGCAGCTTTAGCGTTTTTCACGCCCCACACGCATGTCTTTTCCTGCCCCAGCCCCAAATCCGGACAGTACCCTACTGCCAGTGATGGGGTTCTAGTGAAGCAGCACCCTTCCATCTTGAAATTGGGATGAGGAGAAACTTGGTAGAACCCTGGTCACACAGGTGCTTGGTCAGTGGTTCAGATTTGTGATGGTATTATCAGTTCTCAAGCAGTTTAATCGTGGGGGGGAGCTTAATAGCAGTGTTCAGCAGTGTTAAGCCAACAAGTGTTTTGATCCAGCTGGGTCTTTTTCAAGGTTCTGTCAATAGTTGTGCAAAAATTCCAACATTGAAATACACAGTTGATACACCCGAATAGTGAGGCCCAAGAATTTTAGAGACCATAAAAGTGGTGCGTTATATGGGTTTAGTAGAACTTGTGTGCATATGGAACATGATGGTGATAACTGAGAAACCAGAAGGTGTCCCACCCACTAGTCCCCAGGGATCTGTCATCCAGGTGGCCAGGTCACAGCCATCGCTTTTGGATCCAGTTCCTGGAGGTGAAACAGTGCACGAGGATCATCTGGATGAGGGTCTTCAGGGAGTGGAAGTAAGACACTGGATGGCGAGGTGCAGTATCGCCTTCCCTATAACACCTTCACCCCCATCCTATCAAATAGGATATGTGTGAAGTCTACCCCCACCCCCTTTCCTACATGAACACTTTCACAAGGACAGCTCGCTCTGGGAGCAAACAGACTAACACCTAAGCAGTATACCTGATGTGTCCCAATACAATGGTCAGGCGAAGTCAGGCAATTACTCACCATCACTCACACCTGCAGCTTTTTAACATGACCCAGGTGTATAAAGATAGGGGGCTGCTAAGGAGAAGGAAGGTGTTGTACGAGCAAGGCAAAGCACACAGGGAAACAGCAGTTTCGAGACCGCAGCTGATTGAGGGAAGAAAGACGGCAAAACAGGATGGGATCACAATGTGGGAAATTCCCTTGTCCTTTCCGACACAAGCCCTCGAGGTTCTAAAGCGTAAGACCAGGAAACCAGGCAGAAGAATCCTGCATTGTGTGTCGGAGATACCCAGGGCCCTTCCGCATCACTAATCAAGGCAGGGGAAAAGCAGCAGCCGCTGTGGTACCGTCCTTGGCTCCTTGAACAAAGCAGCATCAGTGAAATCAACACAACCGGCGAGTTTGGGGAGACCAATACATGACCGGTCTGTGTTGAAGCCAAGGTTGCAAGCAGCAACATTGTATGGCGAGCGCTGGAAAGAACATTGTTAAAACGCGTGTGATAAGAGACAGAGGTAAAGTTGAACTGCTGATGAGTGATTTATCTCTAAAACCAAGAATCAATACCTTTAACAGAGTGGTCCAGCACCGCATGGGTGCTCAATCAAAGGTCTCTGTAAGGTATCCAGCTGAGAAGTGGCAAAAGTGAGAAAAAGGTTGCCAAGAAGAGAACGAGTAATAGAGAATTGAAGTGATCCTGCAACAGGTCAAGCAAAATTTCACACACAGTTGAAAGTCTTTAATTTTTCAGAAGTAAAGAAAATTTGGAAAAGTAGATACATTTGGTCAGAGCCCAGCGGAGGGGGACCCGGAGTGCAGGGTTGGACTGGCCCCGTCGGCCAATCAGCTGTGGCCGATGTGATCCGAGGCCCTGGGGGCCGGTCTTCTAATGTGGGCCGGTGTGCCAGGTTACCTTGGCTCAGGGCACTGGCTGGCTTGCCTGCGGGCTGCCTGCGGGCTGCCTGCAGCCCGCTCAGCAGCCTTCTCCCGCCACAGCCGATGCATTCATTAAAGAAAGGTAACACACAAGTGTTACCTTTCTTTGATGAATGTATCACGTAGCCGTAGGCCTGCTGGCTGGCCTGGCAGTGGCATGGGCCCTGAGCTGATCCGGCGCCGGCGTGACACCAGTTGTTGCAAATGCAATGAATCGCAACAAAAGGAGCGGCTCCTGGCGGAGTCGCTCCTTTTGTTGCGATTCATTGCCTTTGCAGGCCCGTGCCCCATTCCTTTCTCGTCTCCTCTCTCCACCTGCTGCCAACCCGGAATTGTGTGAGTGCACATTGCCTTACACTGTTGTGGACGTCTTCCACGTTAACACACCCTTGACAGGCCTAGAATTCCCAGGCAGTGTTTGGAATGATCACATTTGCTGGCCCACTATCACATTGCTGCTGCATGAAGGGGATTCATTTCAGCTCAACCTCACACCAGACGTGTAATCACAAGTAAGCAATACAGTCAAAAGGTGTACGTTTTTTGGCCCCCTGTGGTCCAGCGACCAAAGAGAACACGTAACAAATACATCTACTAGAAACCCTTTGCGACTGGTCACTAGGAATTGCCAAAGGGGTATGGAGGCTTCTCGGGTGCGTATTGAATTTCTTCTGTGAAACAGGAATACATGGAAAAGTTGATCAGTGAGAGTGGTTGATATAATGCGCCCACTGCCAGGTTTTGGATGAGCGCTTTGCAAAGTGCTGTAAAAGGACTAGCAAGGGGAAGACACCGGCCTTCTGCATGAAGTGAGAAAACCAACATTTCTATAAGAATCGATAAGAGCCCTGGCGTGGCGTTAGCTCATTATGCTGGTGAGATAGCTCAGCGGGTTGTGCGCTGGCTGCTGCGATCTGTGTATGATCTGCAGATCGCAGGTTCAAATCCCAGCCAGGCCAACTCAGCCTTTCATCCTGCGAAGTTCGATAGATGAGTAAGTACCAACTTTGGTAGGGCAAGATTGTGTGTAAAGCGCTTTGTTGAAAGCGCTATGTAAATAACACATCATTACCATGATCCCACAATACAACAGCAAGCTCACAAGTTGAAAGTGCCTTACATGGAACCAGCCTGCATTTTGGAAAGTTGAATCCCACGCTGGGGCCAACTCTACCTTTTCCGAGGTTGATAAAAATAATGCCTGTTATTATAGTGCTTAGAAGTGAGGAATCCGGCATTAGACACTTTATAAGAGCACAAATCATGATTAATAACATGGTAGGAAGGCTTAGTCCATCTTGGATCTGTGCAATGGACGCTGGAAGGTTACAACTTTTAGGGTTCCAGGACTTTCCTCCACATTAGCACCCCATACTTCCTACTGATACTCCACAGGCTTGCTTGGTTATTATGTAGGCATTATTGACCTGCATGCATCAGTCCACACATCTATTTGTAAAGAGGGAGGAGATGTGCTGCATTAGGGGGTGGGGATGTGTTCTGTGTTGTGGCACCACATTGTTTAGGTAGGTCAAAATGTGCTCTAAGGGAAATATAAACTCAACCAAATGGATACATTTCTACACTATAGTGTGATGGGAATTAAAGGTGCTCAACTTTAATTACAAACGACCAAAGCATTTGTCCTGCCACTGAGCCACAGGAGCCACAAGCGACCATAGCAGTGCCACCGGCTGAACATTTCAAGTTATACACTTTATCGTTCATTTTGCAGTGGCCTACGGAATGAATAGTGGTTAAACCCATTTGTAAAACGATTTGCACAGGTTTTTAAGCACCATTCGAATTTGACAGATTTGTGTGGCAGAGTTACGACACACATTGGCGTTAATGTTGAACCCATAGCATACTATGCATATGTAAAATACATGCATAAAAAACTTTACGCAGGTATTTTAGGCCACGCGTAATTTTCATTTCTTAGAATGGGAGAGTGGGGGGAAGGAAGGGAATATCCGTTTCCACCTTTCACAATCATAGAAATATCACCGTGTTTACTCCAGCATGATCATTTCATGCTCGGGAACCAATGGCAGAGCCTGGGTGGGGGCAGAGGGCGCCCTCCTTCTAACCTCCCTTGTGCCCGGTGTGTGCCCAGTGTGCCCCCCGGCCTCCCACTTGTGCCCCAGTATCCCCCCATCCCACCCCACCCCAGCCCAGCATCAAAAGCTGCCTCCGCTACTGTGGTATACATGCAGTGGATTGCTATTGATTCCGCCTGCTTTACACATCAGCAAAAAGGAGGCGGATTTCGAAGAAATCCATTGTAAATGCTGCGTGCCATGGAGCAGGCAGGCAGCATTTATTCAGCTTGCACTGCGAAGTGCAAAGAAAGGAGGCGTACCGGCGATTTCGCCTGCTTTTTACACCTCCCTTTTAGCAGTGACCATGACAAAAGTTGCGTACAGTGCAAACGCAGCCAGTCCCCTTTGTGAAAATGACGCAGTCCTGGATCACAGGCTCCATTGTAATTTACCACACCCGTCCGTCCCGCTCCTCAATCCCAACAGTATCTGCACTGCCATCTGTGTTTTATGTGGCCAGAGAAGTTTGGGATTCCTATGGAATACGCTACGCCTGCAAAAAGCAGGTGGAGTCGGTAAGAAGACTCCATGCAAATGCCACCTGCCTGGCACAGACGTAAGGCAGCATTCATGATTCGGTTTGTTATAGGTATATATCTAACATGGAAACCCAGGTTCAGCAGGATTTATGTGTTTTGTGAACACAGTGCTGCAACCCCTTTCCTGCATGGAGTCCCCGGCTAGCGGCTGCCCTGCAACCCCTTCCTGCCTTTGATGTCCGTGCCCTCTGCACCAGAGCCTGCTGCGGCTGCCCATCAGTACACTTTATCAAACGCACAGGAAAATGCTTTTGGATTGAGCTTGTAGGAATATCGGGAGCTCGTACTGAAATGAGAGACACAGTAAATTAATCTGCAGAGATTAGGGGTCGTGGACGTGCGTGCCCTGATTCGTTATACATCAGTTCTACTGTGAATGCCCACTATGTCCAGGATCCAGAGGCGCGGGTCCTATGAAGTTAGAACACCATGTTGTTTGACTTTTGTGGAAATGAATGCGAGGAGTTGCACAGTGGAATTCTTGGGACTCGTTGCACCACACGCACTCAACACCATCATTCAGGCACCCCCAGAGCCTCGTATCACACTTTGCAGATGACAGGTGCTCGCGCGAAATAGCCGTTAAATATGTTATGTCAGTAAGGCGCCTCAGGATGCATCTGCTTAGCCGACAGGAAGTCTTGACTGTATTTGTAACACATAATGCTGCAGGCGAACACCGAGTCACACAGTACTTTCTTCACCCGGGAGTCAGCCCAGTTCATTGCTTACATATATGTTTTCTTTCCATAGTTTGTGTAATTGTTTTTTGGGGGGCTGTGTGCAGTGTCATGCCAGTAAGTTGCCACTGGCCCATGTGACCTCCCGCAGCATTCCCTTGCTTCTGGTCAGAGCAGGCATAGCCCCAGTGTGCTCCCAGCACTCCACCCCCCCTGTCAACTGCCTGGGTAGCCCAAGGTCACGCAAGAGGTGGCCTTATGATCATACACAAATCATGATGCTGTGTAGAAAACCGTCAACCCTTCTCCACAATCAGTCCACCCGCAACCCTCTCCCGGCGTCTTTTCTTTGGTGTTATATGGGAAATTAATTAAATAAATCTGTGGTTAGTCGAACACCTTTGATTTTGCCCCAGCTTAATTCACAAGCACACTTAAACTCTGCTGCAGGATCGCTGGGGCTTGTACGCACCTGTCTTGATATTGGGCAAAATCTTCCTCGGGGCCAGCCCTTTGAGAGCAAAAATACCCAATTCAGCCCAAAACACAGGTTCTATTGTGCTGAGCAGTGATCTCATGCAAGTGACAAATGACACCCTCAAAGTGTTAGCATATTTATTCTAAGCAGTGAATTTCATATACATTTGGGATTCAAGTTAGAGAATATTACAAAGCATAAAACAAAGAGCAATGCAAAATATAGTGAAACATGGAACTTAGATAAACATAGAGAAACATAGAGAAATATAGAGAAACATAGAGAAACACAGTCTTACGTCCCTTAATCTCAGCCCTGGGAGACCTGGGTTTCTCATAGAAAAACAAGGCTGGAGGACACCGTGAGAGCCAATTCCGGGCACCTGACTGTACACGAATCAAGTCCACAGGCGATCTCCCCCTGATCCCATGTGTGCATGGATACTTTATAATCTCTTGCTGTCAGTCACCATGACGCATAGTTCCAGAACTTTCTCTGTGAGGCTGGTTCATGGAAAAAACCCAGCTCTCTCTGAGATGCTCCCTGCTCGCTCCTACCCCCTCCCTTGTTCCCATCTGCGCTGGCTGAGGAATGTCTTATCAGTACCTTCCCAGAGAAAAGGAAGATTAGCTTGGAGCCAGGGCTAACGTTAGTGAGGCTGAATATTCTAAGGGAAGCAGGGATGTATTAACCCCATCTGCAAGCTCTAAAAGGCATGCACTCATAGCTTAGTGTTTATAGCGCTTAAGACTGGCTATCTAAGCGCTATATAGGTGCCATGATGTTCCAAACACTCCAAAAACCTATTAGCTACATAGCTAGGGGCCCTCCCTGCCTGTCTATCAACAATGCTTAATTTGACCTATCTCATACTAGGCCTGCATATTCCTTGTAGCTCACTACTGCATAATGGAAGTGCTACAACAGACTACTGTCAGCATTTTTAGCACATACTTTGAATACACTATTGGCTTTCAGCGGCTAATGCTGTCATCTAAAGCCCTGATTGGCAAGGTTGCAATTTCGTGTATCACTACATTCCACCCCTATTCAACGTTTGTGCGACAAATGCTGACTAATACCTATCAATATAGTATTTAGTGCAGTGATAAAGACCTTGGGGCTTTGCAAGAGGTTTAAGCAAACTATCTTATAGCGGTTAGTTAGCGTGGCATGCAAGGTAAAGCACTACCTAAACAAAAATGTACACAAAGTGAACAGTGACATATACCCTTGCCAAAACCTGGCCTACACAAAAATACCTACGCCAAGTGAACATGGACATTTACTCTAGCCAAAACCTGGCCTACACAAAAATACCTAAATCAATATTGTATAACTGATTGTCAGTTAAAAAGCAGCATGCAGTTAAAATGTCAAGGCAATCCAGTGTAGTCTAATCTACAATGCACTATTGCATTTATGTATGGTTACCAATTCTAAAACCTGGCAGCCTTTCATCCTAAGGGCCTACCCTCCCCCTGATCCCAGGGCATTCAAGCGTGACTATGGGCTGTGTGACTAGACACTTCCCCCAGGTAGGTGGAACCCAACCAGAAACCATCTAATTTCGTGAACAAGGTGAACCCATGGGCACCAGGTTGTCTAAATAAAAACAATTCTACTAATTTACATCAAAGCATGGCATGTGTTATTCATGCAATCAAAAGCAAGCAATTCAATCCATATGTATGCTGGTAACTGTAGCTCTGCGTGCCAGTGTGTGGAGGATGGTTGCCCCCACCCAGTAAAAAGCCAACACCTGCTGATTTAACAATGTGTGCCATACAATGCATTGTGTGTATTTAGCAGTCTTGTTGACCTGCCCTATGGCAGACAAAAATGTCTTCATGTCTAAAATTCTGTCATCTTCAATTGGCTGTCAATACTTGTAGCAGTGCTGGGCATATCAATGGGCCCCACTAGGCCAGAAGTTCTATAGCAGAGCTGGCATCAGAACCCATAGTGGCTAGCTTATTGTGCACAGTTTCTATGTCACAAGCATATAAAGCTCCTGCAATTAATGAATCTAGCTCCCTAGCTACGCGCACTCTAGTGATGGGCCATAGAAATGGACTCCATTTGTAGCAGCTTGGTAGTACTAAGGAAACATTGCCTCATGATAAATCTATGTCTAAGTGTAGCACTGTAATAATGAAGGTGTGCATTACCAGCCTACAATTTACATGTTGTCTTAGCACTGGAAAATCTAACAGGTTCACAGTGTCTACCTTCTGTGACTTGGAGAATACCCTTCTTCAAGTGGGATATCTACCATATACAATATTAACTTTAGCCACAAACACCATACTACTATCCGGCAGTGGCTGTTTCATCACACCATGGAAAAAATTCATTTAGTCAAGTTATAGTTCATAAGATCTTGGCGAGAACACTCGCTGCAGTTCTTGGTCAGAAAAACATCACATTAGACAAATTAAACAAATGGTATCCATTCAGTGACAAAAGATGCCTGACAATGTGCCTAGGCCAGTACACTAGCAATTCCATGTGGATACTCATTTGTAGCGCTTTTCCAAAGAATTATTCCAAATGTTTACAATCAAAAGGTGACTCTTTGCATTAGTGTGCTGGAGACAGCTGTCCCCACAAAAACATGAAACTGGTTGGTTTAACAAAAAACCGTGTCACACTCTGTGTCATAAAATCAAACATCAAGTCAGTCATGGTTTCATTTACCTGCCTTAAGCTGGCTGTAAAAGTATCCAGTGTTTCAAAGATTACCATTTCAAATTATAGCTCATACACTTGGCAGCATTACTTCAATTAAGAATCTTAACCTACGCACAGGTGACTTTGATGTGCGCACTCATCTTATCTCAAAATTAATTACACTCCTGCTTGCATAATTCTGCTGCCCCAACAGTTCATAAATCATTCTCCTGCCTACGTGCAATGTAGAATATTTTTTTTTTTCAAAAACAAAACATCTCTGGTTAAAGCCATTCAGTTGGAAGAGTAAAACCATTTGGTTTTTTCAGATTCATCTCAACAGTGCATTTAAAAACCATTTTTCAATGTGTTAGCATTCAATTGCTGTGTCACACAGCTGTATGTGGTGCCTGATGTTACAGTCCACAATTCATTGTCCATAGTCCTTTAAACAAGAAAGGGCAAAACATGTCATTTAAATGTGTAGCATCAAATACTTGATAATTAGCCAAGTCTGCACCGTGCCAGTTCAGCAAAAGTTATTACTCTGTTGGACACTATTCGCAGGTTACAGCATTGAGTGCGGTGCAGGGCACGTTAAAGTTGAAATAGCATGTCGCAGTGGCTCGCTTTCTCTGAGAATGCGTCTGACCCTTCTTTGATCAGTGTCACCCACAAACTGCATATTCACTCTCTGATATTGTAAAATGTCGTGCTTTGTCTAGGCAAAATACAAACAGAAATGTTAGGATGTCATCAAAACTTCAATATCAGCGTTATCCACCCCTTCCCATAATACCACCCCCATCTTCAAAAAGTCTCATCAGGTAACTACACACTTTGTCATTGCTACTGCAATTATTTATCACCTTTCTGCATGTTTCTGGGGGCTTATTTACACTCAACCATACGGGGTGTAACTGCCTAATCACAAACTCATTTGTGCAATGCAATCATAGCTGGTCAATGGTACCTCAGACTGATCTGTGCTTTTACAAAGCCATATAGTAAGTACCCAGGTCGCACAATGCTTTTCTTTTTCACCAAAGCGATCACAAATGCCAGGCGCCAACTTGCTTCCAGTGTCCCATGATCTTGGTTTAGGTTGCCCTGCTGGCATCACTCCATTTTTCAAAGGTAAAGTCTTTCAGTCCAATACCGCTTACAGTTGTACAAGCAGCTTTGTTTATTTATCTTTCTTTTCTTAGCAGTGTCTTTTCAAGCCTCTGGTTTTTTCACTTGTCATTTTTTCAAAGGGCGTTTGCTGTTTTTGAACCACCCCTTTGAGTGCGATAGTCTAAGCCAGTTTCTTTTGTTGCTTCAACAAATCATTCATTCGTGCACTAAGCCGTGTGGCTTCTGGATCATGGCTAATGTGCAGTGTTCATGTTGTACTTCAAAGCCCCGCTCTGCATGTTGTCTCTTGCAAAACGGCTAAGCACTTTTGTCAGTTTTGCTTCCATCTGGAATGCCATAATGTCTTTGTCAGTTACTCCATCCCCTGGCAATGTAGCTTGCAGTTTGCCAGATGTGTATTTTCTCTTCTCAAAGCGCCTAGAGGTTTCTTCTCCAGTGCACAGCGCTTTACTTCAGTTCACATCACATGGAGCATTGGAATGCAGCTTGCACAGCAATAGCGCTTTACTTCACTTCACATCACATCACATGGGAATGCGGTTTGCACAGTAATGTCTGTTGGAATGGGCAGCTGTCTTTTCTTGGCCCATTCACAGATGCATAGGTAAATGTTCAGATGTGATGTGCCCGTCTGCCATCCTGCATGAAGCCTTTGCTCCGTACCACAGTTTACTGGGCAAATTCTTTACTTTTTGAACAGCTCTCTGTTTTTGCTCCCCCTTCCTCAGGAATGCAGGCATGTTTATCTTTCGTGTGCACCTGGCAGCGCCATTAGCACGCAGCTTATCTCTTTTGCCTATAACTCTTATACTGTGGCGGCTTCACTCGTTTCAGACAATTCATCCAGATTAACTCTTTCTTGTACTGTTTCTGCTTTTGTTTGCCTTCACGCACCTCGCCCAAGACAGCTTCAAGGCACAAGCTCTGCACACACAGCAAGACTCTTGTTTTTCAAAAGCGGCACTTTTCTTGTCATTTTTCTACTCCATGTAATTTTGCAAAATGTCAAAGCGTCTTTTTTTTCTTGTAATGTGCGATCTTTCAAGAGAACTCACAACCCATTAAATCTTTGTGCTATCTTATCACACACAGATGTTTCATTCTGTTGTACCATTGCCAAACTATAACCACTCAGTTCAGTGCATTTAAAAAATAAAAATGCCATATTTAGTGCAGCTCCCTGCACGTTTTTTTTTCTGCAAGAACAACCCACACTCTATTGCTTGTGGGCTGCTTAATGTGTCAACAACATTTTTCCCCATGTATCACAGTCAACAGGTCACTATTTCCAAAGCATACATCACTTATAAGGCAACAGCACAAATCCATGGCATAGCATGGGGACAGTCAAAAATACTCCAGGGGCAATTTAGAAAAATATAAATTGTTTTTCCCCCCAACCATTGCAAACTGGTTCTGCAATTTCAAATCAGTACACAAAAATCGAAAATCCAAATAACATTCACTCACTTTCCTTTTAAGTGAGTCTCTCACCCAATATAAGCATGGCACAGCCTAAAATGCAATATAACCATTTTAGTGTGTTTCCTTTAAACAGAATTTGCCACCATTAGCACATGGAATTTTACAGTTGCCAAAAGAAAGAAAAAACTCTTTAGGCTCTCAGCACAGATGTTACTCATTCTCCTAAGCATGGCTCATTCCCCTTCCTCATTATTCAGGAATGCCAACCCTTCAAAAGCGTATATCAAAAAAGACGAACCTTCGCCTCCGAACATTACAGCCCCCACTCGCTAGCACACTGGGGCTGAGTCAATGGTTAAATCACTATTCACAATTTGCATGTCAAATCCCTGCAATTATTTTTTTATTTTTTTTTTTTCCTGCCCTCATGACAGAATAGAGATGAGAGCTCCGTCTCATTATGCATTCCAAATTACAACTTTAAACTTGGGAAACCACATGATAAAATTCTTTTTCTAATTGAGCATACATCTTTCTTAACCATTCATCGGAGTGCTTTAAACAAAGCCATTTCCCGCTCGTTTATTGCCTTGTACTCCCTGGCACCAATCCCATGCAATAAGTCAGTCACGACTGATTTACTGAAGGGAGTCTTAACCACACAAGCTATCGGCCACGGCAAGCCGACACAACATTGCTGCCTTTTGAAGTCTCAGAGCTGCAGTGAGACCATCAAGGAAATGCGACAGCCTGCTCCCCACTCTACACTGTGTTCTCTCACACCATTTGTCATGTCATGGCACTGCTCTTCACAAATCCCACAAAGCTGCCACCAAATGTCTTGATATTGGGCAAAATCTTCCTCGGGGCCAGCCCTTTGAGAGCAAAAATACCCAATTCAGCCCAAAACACAGGTTCTATTGTGCTGAGCAGTGATCTCATGCAAGTGACAAATGACACCCTCAAAGTGTTAGCATATTTATTCTAAGCAGTGAATTTCATATACATTTGGGATTCAAGTTAGAGAATATTACAAAGCATAAAACAAAGAGCAATGCAAAATATAGTGAAACATGGAACTTAGATAAACATAGAGAAACATAGAGAAATATAGAGAAACATAGAGAAACACAGTCTTACGTCCCTTAATCTCAGCCCTGGGAGACCTGGGTTTCTCATAGAAAAACAAGGCTGGAGGACACCGTGAGAGCCAATTCCGGGCACCTGACTGTACACGAATCAAGTCCACAGGCGATCTCCCCCTGATCCCATGTGTGCATGGATACTTTATAATCTCTTGCTGTCAGTCACCATGACGCATAGTTCCAGAACTTTCTCTGTGAGGCTGGTTCATGGAAAAAACCCAGCTCTCTCTGAGATGCTCCCTGCTCGCTCCTACCCCCTCCCTTGTTCCCATCTGCGCTGGCTGAGGAATGTCTTATCAGTACCTTCCCAGAGAAAAGGCAGATTAGCTTGGAGCCAGGGCTAACGTTAGTGAGGCTGAATATTCTAAGGGAAGCAGGGATGTATTAACCCCATCTGCAAGCTCTAAAAGGCATGCACTCATAGCTTAGTGTTTATAGCGCTTAAGACTGGCTATCTAAGCGCTATATAGGTGCCATGATGTTCCAAACACTCCAAAAACCTATTAGCTACATAGCTAGGGGCCCTCCCTGCCTGTCTATCAACAATGCTTAATTTGACCTATCTCATACTAGGCCTGCATATTCCTTGTAGCTCACTACTGCATAATGGAAGTGCTACAACAGACTACTGTCAGCATTTTTAGCACATACTTTGAATACACTATTGGCTTTCAGCGGCTAATGCTGTCATCTAAAGCCCTGATTGGCAAGGTTGCAATTTCGTGTATCACTACAGCACCCAGGGACACTGACAACACACACAAGCTTTCAGCGCTGTTTCCATGACAGTGGCTAGTGCTGTGACATCTTTTTTGTCCTACACGTACCATTTTAGGAAGGGTCAGAAGTTGTGACATTAGCTTCCTCTATCTCATCAGTCTCTACATCTATCCTGCTTCCTCTCAGTTTCGACCCATTTTTACCCATTTACTGTATTGATTCTTCTTCCACCTATTCCTTTCTCTTACCCAGTCAGCTTTCTTATAGGCGCTTTCTGGAGCACCTGAATAAGTATCCATTTTGGAGTATGTATTTTGCTTTTCGCAAGTTGCACTAATAGCATGTTTTTTTCTGTTGTTGTCTGTTATGATCATCACAAGACATTTCATCTCGGTGACCTCGGTCACTTGACAAAATCATTGTGCCTAAAAGCCTCTGTACAGTGTAGAAATATCTGACCATAGCACATCAAGTGGTCATTGACTTCATTGTGCCACAATTAATGCTTAATGCAATGTTTTTCCCATCTCCCTGGCCTGCTGTTCAGGATGTTTGTTTGCATGTATGAGGTAATGAGTGCTCAGAGTATGGGATGTCGTGTGAGTGTGCTCCTTTCCCTATTTTGCCAGGCTCTGAAGCCTGAAAGTAATGCATGCAGGCTTGACATGTGGCCACATTTGCACCAGACCTGCAGATCAACTTAACTGGTCTGCTGTTAAATCACACTTACCAGTTTAATGGTATACACTATAGAATAATTGCAAATTTTACTGTAGCCGATATGATAGCTCAGTGGGTTGAGCACTCAGTGCTGCGATGTGTGTGTGATCTGCAGGTTTGAATCCCAGCAGGGCCATTCATCCTTCTGAGATCGCTAAATGAGTACCAACACAGGTTGAGTGATATTGTATGCGTATTTGTTCTATAAAAAAGAGCATAAGCATAAGTGCTATACAATAACATATTATCATTTGGCCTTGGACGTCTGTTTTCATTCACAGTAATTTGACAATATGGATCTATACACACAGATATTAATGATACATATTGTGATCCATTCCTGTATGCAAAGTTATGTTATTTTATGAGTTGAGTTGTAATGTAACAGACAAATGAACCCTCGATAAGCAGCATTTTCTGTAAAGTCGTGAATTGACGCGATTCACAGATGATGGTTTGAGGGCCACTTTTTTTGAGGCAAAGGGTTGGCCACTTTTTTGAGGCGAGGGTGGGCCACTTTTTTTTGGGTGTCCGGGCCTATTTCTTGTCCCAGCCCGACCCTGGTTGTAGCCCACGTGGAACAGGCTCTCAAACCTCAAGATTCAGCACTGATAGTTCCCAGGAATCTTCCTTGCTGTTCCCCTTCCAGTCTGTGCACAACAATGCAGGGAGCCACTAATAACAGCCTCCCCACCCCCAAAGCGCTTAACAGATAGTCAGAACAGGGCACTGTAAGAAAGGCATGGTATCAACGGAAAAAATACAAAAGTGACCACAGTTCAATGGGGTTTATTGAATTTTCGCAAGGGTTTGAAAAACACCTATGTTAACCTAAATCTACAGATGGGAGCAAGCTACGACCATCAAATAATAATAATGCAGTCCTAGTGGAGTCTTGTCAAAATAAAAAGGGCCGATACTAATAAACATTTTGCCAATCCTTAGCACTAATTTACAAATAGTGTCGGAAAGTGTTCATGAAAAAGAAAGTTGTGTTCACAAATGATATGTCAGGATGTTTGGGACGTTGGCCTCTCTTCCCCATGTTTTCAGCATGGGTCAAGGCGGTTCACTTGAGCAAAGCACACACTCTGGCTTCTGGGGCATGAGGATTAAGTTCTGTTACCAGCATCAGGACCTTCTGTGTCCAAGTGTCTTTACTTCTTAAAAGTCTCTTGACTCAGAGTGCCTGGTGCACAAACAAATAAGATGCAAAAAGTTATTTTCCTTTTCCAGTATTCAATGTGGGTGTTCACCATGGATCCCTCTCAGCTGGGCTCAGATCCCTTTCAAAACCAAAAGTTCAACATTGGATCCCCCTCTTCTGGACTCGTATACCCAATTACAATGTACAGAGAATATTCTTTCTCGGGTGACTCATGGTTCACCACGGATCCCCCTCATCCATGCTCAGATCCCCAATTAGTCTGACAAATTGCAGCATATATTAAACCATCAAAGACTTATGAATGTGCACAGGGTTTAGCTTGACCCATTGCAGGAACATTTTGATCTCAAGATTCTCTTTTCTCACACTTACCGTCAGTTGGATACCTAACAGAGTACCAATTTCAGTTGGGTAATATTGTATGTAAATATGTGCTCTGTAAAGCACTTTGCATTAAGGTGCTATATAACTAAACACATCATTAACAGAGACTTTCAAATGAGCACCCATGTGGCGCGGGACCACTCTGTCTATGCTATCTTTGCCTGGCCTCCCAAAGTTCAGTCACTCCGTTGGTATTACAGTTATATTTGCTTTGCTCATCTCGCACACTGATCACTTTAGATATCTTCAAAAACAATGTTGCCGCTTGCAATCTTGGCTAAAAAAACAGGCTGGTTTGGTATCAGTCTCTATGACTCACCGACTGCGCTTTCTTTACTGACGCTGCTTTGTTGTAGGAGCCAAGGAGAGTACCACGGCTGCAATCGCTCCTCCCCGTCTTGGTTATCGATGCAGGAGAGCGCCGGGTACCTCTGACACACTGTGCAGGTTTGATCAGTGTAGTTCCTGGTCTTAGATTCCTTACTTTCCAAGGTTCATAAAAGTAACAGTCTTTACAGGTTAAGGACACTTCCCATCTTCCATCCCTCTCTGGGTTCGCCGTCTTTCTCCTTGTATTAAAGTGCCATCTTGGAAACTGCTGTTTCCTCATGTTTTTTGCCTTGCTCAGAGTGTGCTTTAGTACTCTGCATTTTATCTATGTGGGGAAGTGTGATGGAAGTCAGGTGTGTGTAGTGATCAGTAATTGCCTGACCTTGCCCGACCATGATATTGAGACATGTCAGGTATACAGCTCTGGTGTTAGTCCGTTGTCGCTCACGGTGAGCTGTCCATGAGAAAGTGTTTGTGTCAGGAAAGGGGGTTGAGTTCCTACGTATCCTACCTGGTAGGATGGGGAAAAGGTGTTACAGGGAAGGGGATACTTTGTCTCGCCATTCGGTGTCCGAGTACCATTCCCCAAAGACCCCTCATCCAGGTGATCCTCCCACACTGGTCCACCCCCAGGCACTGGATCCAAAAGTGATGACCATGTCCTGGCCACCTGGATGACAGATCCCCAGGGACTGGTGCGTGAAACACCTTCAGGTTTCTCACAGCGCCAAGTACAAACGCTCATTCTTAGCGAGGAATTGTGGGAGCACTGTCCCCCAAAACGGAGACTCGCCACGATCCACCATCTGCCATCACTGACTGTGCTTCTAGTCTCACACCACTCTACTATGCAGACTTCTGGGGATTTTAAGGAAGGCTCATTCTTTGAAAAGGAAGCACAATGAAAGACTCCAGAAAAGCACCAGAGCGGACTGCAATGACTGCGCTTCCACTCTCACACCACTCTGCCATTAATGTACTCCAGTAAAAACCCATAAGTCTTACTACATAATATCTCATACCTACATGCACCTAGCCTAATTGTGTAACTGGTGTTCATTGTACTACCAAAGTTGAATCAGAGTGTTTTCCATGTAAGGTTGGTACGGGAGGTGAACGCATCCATTGCAGTGTTAATTTAAAACCCTGTCACTACTTTCTACTTTACCACCTCCATGTTGCAACAGTCTGTAGATTGACTCTGCACCCCCTAAATAGTAATGCTAGATGTATTGTGAGTTATCTTTGTATTTTGTGAGTTTATCTGTGGATTTCTCTCGGCAAGAATGGGAAGTAGGAAATGTATTACATTTATGCTTATTTTGAGTGTAGGAAATGTGCCACATTCAGATGGATTTGGGGGTAGGAAGTGTTCCACATTTAGATGGATGTGGGTGGTATGAAATGTGCCACATTTAGATGGATTTGGGTGGTAAGCAATGTAACGCATTTAGATGCAGTGCGGGTAGGAAATGTGCCTCATTTAGATGGATTGGGGTTATGAAATGTGTCGTATTTATATGGATTTGGGGTGTGGGAAAAGTGCCACATTTAGATCGATTTGGGGGGTAGGAAAGGTGTTGCATTCAGGTGGATTTGGGGGTAGGAAATGTGACGTATTTGGGGGGAGTTGGAAATATGTCACACTGAGATAGTTTTCTGGGGCAGGAAAGATGTTACACCAAGATGGACTGCTGGGACAGGAATTGTGTTAGATGGATTGTCAGAGGGTCATTCTTGGATTGTTTGTGAAGGGATTGGAATTGTGTTGCACTTAGATAAGTAGGTGCATAAGAAATGTGCTATATTTGTCTGGGAGAGACGCACAATGTGTTACACTTAGATGGATTGTTCGAGGACATGTTAGTCTTCAAGAATTGTGAAGTTTAACACATGCTTGTATTAAAACAGTGTAGCTTAGTAGTCTCTTCTCCTGAAGATCTTAGGCTGGCCATTGTACTGCTGTAACTCTCCCTAACTCTAAGAGGGGGTTCCCTGTCTCTAATAAAGAACTAATGAGTCGGTGAGAATGTCCACGTAAATAAATTCCTATCTTGTGTCAAAAATACCTACTTCTATTCCTCACAATTACAATTAATATGTAAAAGGGTAGTGGGATTTCTTGGTGCAGAAAAATGACTCCCTTCTTGTGGACGATGAGCCACAGTTACAATCGTAGAAGGAATTTTGCCTGTGAGAATGACTCCCTTCTTCAGGTCTGAGTTCCTTTTTGAGGAAACAAAGTTCCAGCTTGTAGCGTCTTAAGGGTTCAGTTCCAATGCAAAAGAAAAGGTTCCAATTTGAGGATTATTCCTTCTTGAACATTATTATACTTCACGATTGGGTTCCTGGAGAATGCCTCCCTTCTCCAGGTATAAGGTTCTCAATGTGCTCACGGAACCCGGTGAATGACTCCCTTCTGCAGGCCTTCTTTTGACTGGTTTCATGATACACAATCGTCTGGGAAGACAGCAGGAGGTATTGTCTCCTTTGCCTGAGGTCTCCTTGCTTTCCAGTTCACAAAGGGTGGGCGGAATGACTCCCATTCCCCAAGCCCTTTTCAGACCATCACAACTGCCAGGTACTGTGGCTATGAAGATTACCGAGACCTGTGGGATTCTCTCCCATTGGTGTTGCAGTTCCTTTTCGGTAGGGGTCTTAGATTGTGCCCCAGGGGCTTCCCTTAAGGCCCAATATTGTAGCTCCAGCATCTGCCAGTGCCTTCTGGTAACCCTTCCAACCACATTGGTCGCCCTGGGACCTTTAGGGTCTCTACGGTCTCTGCCCAGTTGGTCTCAGGACTCTCCCGCCCTCTGCTTCTGGCTTCTACGGCATGCTGCGTCATCTCTGTGGCACTCGCATATTCTCAGCGGGGGAACCTTCTTGCAACAGGATGGTCCTTCTGCTTGGCTGACCAGGACATCTGCTGCTCTGCTTTGCCAGATGGTCCTTCCATGTTGGAGAAGGAAAGCCTCTTTGCATGTCTGGTAAGCTCTCCTGCAATTACTCGAGTCCTTTTCTGAGCCAAGCATTCCCAACTCTTTTGGTTCCTCCACGGAGGGCCTCTCTCTATCCTGGTTTGCTGCTTCTATTTGAATGGTTATTGCCCAATTAGCTATCGCGAACAACTAGACTGTTCATTTAGGTTCTCATGAGTGCTCTCTATTCTTCTGCACTGCTTTTGCATCCCAGTACTGATATTTAGGTCTTTCAGTAAGTCAATTGGTCTCTCCTCATCTCAGTATTTTTGGGAAATATGCTCCTTGAAAAGTCCACACTCTTCCTCATCTCAGTACTTCCAATATTGGAGACATATAGGAACACTAGGAAAAGTGTTGGGGGAGAGGGGTAGGAACTTGTGTTAGGGTGAGGTGGGTGTTGGGGATACCATGCTCTCTGCAGATCATCACTAATCACATAGGGGGCTTCCCTCCCCATGAGACCCACCCGCTGACTACCACCCCCCAGAGGGACTATCAGTTAGCGGCCCGGACTCGTGGGACGTGGCGACATCTGGGGATTCCTCGCAGTTAGATCAGGCACACCTTTTAATGTGCAATGCGTGCTGTTGTGGGTAAGTAGTATACAGGGTCCTGGGTGGTTGTGCAGGCTTTCTGTAATTTTGTTCGCCAGCTCTTTCACTCCCTGTTGGTCCCAACAGTTGGATGTCTGGGCTCATCTGTCAGTAGTCGCTGCTGTATTCTGGGGGATCTGGTTGCCTCTTTATTTTGTCTACAAGAAAATATAAGCACCTGGCCAGCATCGTTGTCAGAAGGTATGGGATGATCCAAAGTGATACTGCAAAGATACATTGATGCACTAGGGGAAGGAACAGGAACTGTGGCCCTATAACAGCTACCTTCTCCTCAGGCATATGGGTGGCTTTGGCTTCCACATATAAACAAATGCACAATCAAAAGCTTCAATTAAGGAAACATACATGTAACAACTGTACAAATAAATGGTTTAGTGATATACACAAATAAAAAATAAAAAATTCAATTAAAAAAATACAATTATTAAAATTCAACTGAAATGTAGTATACAATTCTTGCAAATACAAACAAGAAACACATACTTAATTGAACACATTCATATCACATGCATAAGAATTCATAAAATAAATACAAAAACGAAAGGTAGAAATAATCTAAAAATAACAAACACTAATACATTGCACATCATACAATACAAAACATTTTAAAACATTAATAAAAAATATGCACAGCATGAAAAATATCAAAAAAGACTTCACTGTCGCTAAAACAAAATTTGTAAAGCCAAAAATAAACATTTACCACTGAACAAAAATAAAACAAGGGTGAGTTAAGGTTACCATGTTGTTTGATTTAAGTTTAATGTAATTTCTACTAACAGTGAATTGCAAAATTGTTATTTGTAATGTGTGTTGACTTTTTGTTTTTGTTGGTTTAAATTTACCTTTTTTAAATAGTTTTTTCCCACCTATGTGTACATATATTCAGTGAAAAAAACCTTGGTTAAGAGAGAGTTAAGCTGATCGGATTTAACACAGCAAACCCCCTGAAATTCAGCAATCGCATTTCCACCAAGTTCACCTTAACTATTTGCCCCCTGTTCGCCACCAAACACCTATTGCCCCCTGTACAGTACATGTAGCCACTGCAGATGTTAATTCCTGCGATAATTTCGAAGTAATCATTTCCAATAACAGAAATTCCTGTGGTAGAGTGGTGGCTTGCTTATTCCTGTGGTAACAGTAAAAATTGATCAGAATTAAAATGTCCTCACGGCAAGCGTCCCCTTCTTTTATCCAGGTCCCCTCATTCCAGTCAATTGCTTTTTGCCTCTCTAACCCTCTCCCATTAATCTCTATCACTCATTGCTTTGTGATGCAAAAAAAGTTTGGC
The DNA here is from genome assembly GCF_040938575.1 of Ambystoma mexicanum. Lineage (NCBI taxonomy): Eukaryota > Metazoa > Chordata > Amphibia > Caudata > Ambystomatidae > Ambystoma > Ambystoma mexicanum. The sequence continues at coordinate 376,263,183 of NC_090926.1, read as the reverse complement.
ACAAATCTTGTGGTTTTACCACTGTAATGTCTTGATATTCACATGGTCTTCTCCTGAAAAACCAAAATGTTTCTACCCAAAACATAGCTGGCTATCCAACCCACCCCAATTTCTCCAACTTCAAATGGTCTCTTCCTTCTCACTCAGATGTCTAGCCTGAGGTTATTGATATTTACATAGCACCTACAGCCAGGACATCAAGTGCTGCCTTTCAAAACAATCAGTGTACCCCTAGGAGTGACTAGGGGAACACTGGGTTTAGAGTTTTGAGTATCTTTCTGATGTTGAGTGGTATTTTTTTCATTTTATTTTATTTACGTAGTATACAGTCGACAAAAGAAACTTTCAATACTCCTGTTAACCATTCCAAAATAAAAAACAAACATTATGCAATACAATTGAACCAACATATCCCCCGTTACACGATTCAGGGTCCACATGTAGCGTAAAACAGCAATTTCTCAAGCAATAATTTCCAATATGGTTGAGAATTTACACCATGATATATTCAGAAATATGATACACCGTTCAGGATTTACATACATTGACCACAATGCCTCACCAACAAAGACATCTCTCTGCCACCTGCTCTTAATGCTGGCAAATGCAGTTCCTGTAATGCAGGGCATAGAATGAATACATGTTTTGGAGACTCCACTCCGGCTTCGCCACACAACCAACAGTCTGCTGTCTCTTGGTATCTTCATCCAGGCTCCAACAAGAGTTTTTACCGAATTCATTTTTATGTTCATGTAATCTCATACCATGGGGTTTGCTACAAACTGCTTAATGTACCTAGGAATATTCATTCTATCTTGTACATGTTCAATGATCACTAAGGAATAACTTTTAGTCGCCAGATTAATTAATAGTTGTTCACATGAATAGATACTTAGTGTTGCCCTCTTTGCCTTCTTGAAGATATTCTGGTGAGATGTCAGAATGTTCTCCGGGGCACATGCAAGCTATCTAAGAGCAATGGATTTCATATTTGCAACACAACTACGAGGCATATGGCTAGGCTTAGTTAGGATAGCTTTATACAAGAACCTACACATGGAGGTTTCCAAAACATATGCCATCTTCAAATACATGTTCAGGCAGGTTAAATAAAATGTAACCGTAATGGCAAGAAATACAATTCTAAGTATAACAAATCGATAGAAGAGCAAGGGGGCAATCTAAGCAGTCTCTTTAGTATTCTGGACCCTATTTTGTTGGCTTCCACGAGGTGTTTCACAACCCATGTCTCTGCACCATAAAACAAAGCACAAGAGATGTTTACCTGGTATAGCTTTAATTGGATAGCCACCAAGTATCCTCCACCTTTGAAAGAAAAGGAGCCAATACTACCCTAAATTCAGAGCCTTCAGTTTAACTTATTCAAGATGTTTTTTTACCACAAAGTTTATTATCCAGGTCTATCTTAAAATACTTATACTCAGAGACCGCTTCGATTTCCATCTCACTCATGTGCTAACGCAGCCTTTTCTCCTTTATGTTATTAGACTCTGTAAGGTCGTGGGGGATGTGAGGAACCAGCAAAGTGACGCAGAGGACTCCTGGTATTTGTTAAAGACTTTTATTAAACAATAAAAGGGATTGGAAAATTCCTCACTGTCCCTAAACTATGAAGTATTTCCCTACCTCAACCAAAAGTAAGGGTCTGTCCTGTCTCAAGATATCCGAAGCAAAAATATCCTGTATCTGAAATGCTATCCTAGCCCTCACATTCTATAAACTAACTTTAAGGTGCTAATTGCATTGTCTCTGGTTTGAAAAGTGCACAAATGTTCAAGTTCAACAAAAAGATATAATCAACACCCATTTAAAATGGATAATGTTCATGGTTGCTGGGAATGGCTTCCTTCTTCAGGTTTCTCTCCACCAAAACAAAAGTTCCAAAGAATAAGCAAGTTCTTTAAGGCCCAAGAGAATACCTCTCGCCTCTTGGTGTTACAATCCACTTCAGGGGAAACAACTCCCTTCCCCAAGTCGCAGAAAGATAAATGACCAGTTGTTTATACGCGCTTTCCCTTAAAATTTCAAAGTTAAGTTGATTGCTTCAAAGTTGAAGTAATTCCTGGGCCGTTAAATGAGGAATAGTTATTGTTAAGTTACAAAAGTTAAAGTCCATCTTGTTTATATATTCCAATGTACTGACAAAAAACATCCATTATGGGTTGATGGTGTTTATTTTATAAGCCGCTCAGCCGACACGTGTTTCGACAATTATGTGGTTCTCAAGGCATAGACTTATAATTAAGTAGAGGGAGTCGGAAAACTTGAAGATGACCGGTTACTTAAAGCATACGGTTTGCAGGTCGTCTTAATGTTCGTGAAATAGCCGTCTTGTAAAAGGGTTAAATCTCGATTCGTACGTCTTTCGTGTTACACGAAAGACGTACGAATCGAGATTTAACCCTTTTACAAGACAGCTATTTCTCACTCTACTTAATTATAAGTCTATGCCTTGAGAACGACATCATTGTCGAAACACGTGTCGGCTGAGCAGCTTATAAAATAAACACCATCAACCTATAATGGATGTTTTTTGTCAGTACATTGGAATATATAAACAAGATGGACAACTTTTGTAACTTAACAATAACTATTCCTCATTTAACGGCCCAGGAACTACTTCAACTTTGAAGCAATCAACTTAACTTTGACATTTTAAGGGAAAGCGCGTATAAACAACTGGTCATTTATCTTTCTGCATCTGTTCTTTATATGTTGGGTACAAGCAGACCTACCCATCTTATGACCGATATACGCTGCTGGACTCCCTGCAACTTTAAGAAGAATTGTGTATAGCGCATGCACTAGGCTTTGGTCTGCTATCTTTGATTTCCCTTCCCCAAGTCTTTAAAAAAAAAAGTAATTCAAATACCCAATGACATGACTCCTCCCTGGAATTCTCTTTTCTTTCAAAGAAACACAATTTATTTTATTTATTGGGTTTTTATAATGCGCCTAAACACGTGTTTCAAGATGCAACAAGACAAACGTGGCTGCAGAACAGGGATAACAATACAAAAACGGTTGTGAAAATCTAATTAGCAGAAGTGCTGGGTAGATGGTGGTGAGGGGTGTCGTGTGACAGGGTGCAAGCACAATTTTGGGACCAGCCCACTTACCAATAACACACCCCACACTCCCCACTCCCCAGTTCAACTCTGCGCTACGGCCATGATCTCATGACTGGAGAGAACACTTTCATCATAAAACTTAGCATTTATTTGACAGAAAGACAAAATAAAAAGACAGTGTTTTAGTAGCAATAAGGGAAGAAAATGCAAGTTATAAAATCACAAATATTTAGAACACAGTCTCACGTTCCTTGAAAGTTAACGCTGGGGACCCTGCTCATCTTAAATGAACGGTCGTCATTAGGTGTCTCCCCTCAGCCATTTCTTAAGTGAGAGCGTTACAAGGAAGCCGCCGGGGCAAATCAAACTCTGGGCACTTGCTCAATGCCAGTCCACGGAAGAATCCCACCAGAGTCATGTGTGCATGCACTCTTGTACTCTCGTGCTGTCAATCAGCATGACACAATATTGTAGAACTTTCTCAGTGCAAAACATGTTTAGTGGTGGAAAAAACCCAACTACGTAATTTTCCAAAGCAGGTGAAGCTGAAGCAGGCTGATCACAATTAACCCCTAGAGAGCGAGCTTTGCAGGCCCTACACTCTGCTACCTAGTGTCAAATTATTACAAGACTGGCCCTCTAGGCGCTATAATGCTTTAATACTGCAGGTCTGTAAGGTACATGCCTCTATTAGCTACTAAATTAGGGTCCTCTGTCCTGCTCTTGCAAGCTATGTACTCAATGTAGCATTCCACTCCTTAGAGGCCTGCACGTTTAATATAGCTCACTATGCGTGATATCTAGGTGCCCCTAAAGCATTACTAAGCTATCTATAAAGTTTTGCTTCAGTATTTAGTACACACTTCGAATAAGCTATTAGTCTTAGCTGTTAATGCAGCAACCTATGGACCCAATATGGTTAGCGCAGCAGGTCAAAGCACCTGCGAAAATGCATTTACCCTTCACACTACATGGGGTGCCAGAGGGTTTAGCAAGTGCCACGGGTGATCAGGTAGATAGAGCCCAGGGAAAAGAGAGTGCAGGGGCAGAAGGTCTACTTGCTAAGTGTGTGGAATGGGGCTGGAAGGGCTCAGGGGGTCCAGGCCTAGCCAGGCTACTGAAGGGGGAGGAGCCCAGAAGGGCAAATTCAGGTTGGGAGTGAGAGGAGACCAAGTGCAGGGGTTGACTGGATGGGGAGGGCCTGGTACCCTGTAAGAATCTACCAGCAAGTCAAGAGGCAGAGGGGGAACATTAGCAGGGAAGGGGGAGATGGAAAGAGGAAGAGAAAAGGAGGGTCTTGAGAAGCTTCCAGAACTTAAGGAGATCTGGCTCAAGTCTGAGAGGGGCAGGGAGGCACCTGCGGAGGAGAGAGATCTACCCCCCACTCTCTGCTAGGGGAAGCATCTGATCTGTAGAGAGTCGGAGCTAGAAGAGCAAAGGGCTCTAGCATGGAGGTATTTAGGGAGAGAAAGTTGGTGTAGAGGGGCCCAAGCCCCAGAAAGACTTGTAGATGATGCAGAGAGGTTTTAACTCTATCCTCGCAGCAACCGGGAGCCAGTGGAGAGATTTTAGGGCAGGATTTTAGGGCAGGAGAGATGCTGCGCTTGAGGCCAAGGATAAGTCTTGCTGCCCTATTCTGTATCAGCTGGACGGGTCGTAGAGAGGAAGAGTGTAGATTCAAGAGCAGGCTGTTGCAGTAGTCAAGCCTAGAGAGATCCAGAGCTCTTTTAACATTGAGATTCGGAGGAAAGTGAGAAAAGAGAGAATTCCTTTGATTAGGAAGCGTCAAAAGTTGGACTTCTTGGCAATGTCCTGGATGTGAGGGAGGGATCTCCAGACTTATGTTATCATATAGTCTGATGAGAATCTATACTAAGTTCAAGGTGGCAAGGGAACTCCCTGCAGTCAGTTAGGTATCAGGATGGTAAGAGTCAATCCTTATGAATAATAAGAGGGGATTGAAATAACAAATGTGGAGACCCACTCAAACAAGTGGATGGTACCTCCAATGCCTATATCCCATCTTTAAGGCTTCCACATCCTTCTATGAGTGACATGTTTTTCTGGCACGTAGTACCCTTAGGAGACTTCTCTAAGACGTCCTCGCCCATATTGACCTCCCTTTGCTCCCTCCAAAAGCATATCATCCGGTATTGATTGAGCAATCTCGCTATATGATTTAACAGGAGCATGTGAGAAGAAGGCTGTTATTTTTTTGTTGTTGTAGTATACTTCTTTGGAGATGATCCCCCCAACCTCTAAATTTCTTACGACTTCCTTACCTAGAGGCATCACTTCCGTACTTCTTAGGGGATAACATTGTCCCTTTCCTTGCATTTTTCTTAGCGCTATAATCCCCTACGTGTGTACAGCTGCAGATACTCATGTTTAAAGATACCACACTTACCATTCTTGCCACTGATTTATTTTCCCGAAAGAAAATCATCAAAGTTAATCAGGATGTCGTCCAGCCTCACACAGATCCTTTACTCAGTAAAGTTAAGCTTCCCAGCCTAACTGCCCTTCTCGCACTTGCACACTCCAGGGGCTTAAGAGCATTCCCTTCATCTTCCTACGTTAGTCGTCATGTGTGGAAGATAGAAATAAGCAAGGACTTCAAGTAGTCCTCGCCGATAACACAACGCTCCAATGAATAATGCAGACAAATCAGGACCACAAGCACATCTTAGACAACAACCAGTCTGTAGAACATAGTGCCTAACTGTACTTCCTTGCACAATGTATTTTTTGGTAGGCACTAAACCCATGCAATTTTCACATTTTAAATGCATTTGACAAATGTTTAACACTTCATAAGTCAAATGTGCATTTGGAATGACCATCATGTTAACTAATGTTAAAACAAAAATAAGTGAGTGAATTCTTTATTTCAGATTGAATAAAAATCCATAAAAGATACGATTTACACAACCATTAGACAATCAGAACGAACCACAATAATTCATACATTACAATATAATTTGATTACACAAATTTATGGTTTAAAAATATGTAAAAAGCTACCTATGATCATTACACAGTTCATTAATCACATATATAAAAACAGCTTAATATTATATGACATATGGCATTTGGTTTCAAATTCCCAGCCAGGTCTCCGACTTCGAACCTCACCCACTTCTAAGCACCCAAAGCGCACGCTTGTAATATGTGCTCTTTGGTATTTCCAATTTGAGCAGGCAAGATATTCCTTTATGTTATTTGACAATATCATCATTTCTCTATTCATGGGTTTTAATCGTTCTTGTGTCTCTCTAGTCTTGTTTACCCACGCCTTTAGTTTCTTCGCCAATAAGCAGGACCAACAACTGTCCAATAATAGTGGTTTGTACTGCTAGCATATACTTTCCCCAGCATTTTCTTTACATTTTCTAGCCATCCAATTTTATTGGCACCCTTTTTTCACCATAGATCCTTCACCAATTTCTGTGACAGCCCACACTTTGGGTTTGACCATTCATGAAACCATAACCTGCAAGGCTACTGGACCAGTAAATATTTCAAGGAGTCCAGGCGTATTTCTTTATGTGACGGAAAGTTTGGCGCAGACTTATAAAGTTTGGCGCTGGCATATTTAACTCAACAAAGATTTGACAAAGATATATTCCTCTTTTTCCAACACACCATAATCTCCATAGCCTCAAATTGCAGCACTTTATTTAATTTTCCCTATAATACTTGTATTATAAATCTTTTCTACAATACAGAGGGGTTGCTGCTTGTGCTGCTTCATTAATCTGTAAATACCACCAACCGATTGTTTCAACACTGCGAGCTGTTTCTGTACATGTGTGTGTCCACTAAAGTTCTCATTAAATCGAACCCCTAGGTAGTCAAATTGGGGCACCCTTGAGATCAATAGCTCATCACTCCATATATTTGGGAACTTGCACACCAGTTTTTTCCCTAGACACACCATTACTGCCGATTTAGTGGTATTGGCACACAGGTCCAAGTCCCTCCTAGAAGTGGAAAAAATGTTACGAAAATCTGCAGGGCTCTTGGAGTCTGGGCAATAAGTACTGTATCATCTGCATAGATTAAAGCTGGAATCTGCATGTTTCCCAGTCTCGGTACATCTGCACAACACTCCAAGAGCATGTTTATATACAGGGAGAAGAGCAGGGGGGCCAGTACACAGCCCTGTTTTACCCCACATTAATTCGGAAACTAGGCTGTACAATGACCCTCATGTCTTGATATGGGCAAAATCTTCCTCGGGGCCAGCCCTTTGAGAGCAAAAAATACCCTATTCAGCCCAAAATACAGGTTCTATTGTGCTGAGCAGTGAACTCATGCTAGTGACAAATAACACCTTCAATAAGTTTTAGTATTTATTCTAAACAGTGAATTTCATATACATTTTGGGATTCAAGTTAGAGAAGATTACAAAGCACAAAACCTAGAGAAATGCAAAATATAGAGAAACATAGAACTTAGAAAAACATAGAGAAACACAGTCTTACGCCCCTTCAATCAGCACTGGGAGACCCTGGCCCTCATAAGCTAGCTGTAACAAGCCCCGCTCAGAGGACAGCGCTGCTGGGTGCCGTCAGAGCTCCAAATACCGGGCACTTGATCTTGCTTGAACCAAGTCCACAGGTCGATCTCCCACCTGAGTCATGTGAGCATGCATATTTTATAATCTCGTGCTGTCCGTCCATGACGCACAGTTCCAGAACTTTCCCTGTGCAAAATATAGGCTGGCTCATGGAAAAAACCCAACTCTGTTAATTTCCACTGTGCTCCTTTTTCTGTGCCCCTCCCTGGAGCCCATCTGCGCGAAAGCTCAGGAATGTCTTATCAGTGCCTTCCCAGAGAAAGGGAGATTAGTTTACAGGGCTACCGTTAGAGAGGCAGAATATTCTAAGGGAAGCCGAGATGTATTAACCCTATTAGAGCAAGCTCTAAAAGGCATGCACTCATAGTTTAGTGTTCATAGCGCTTAAGACTGGCTATCTAAGCGCTATATAGGTGCCATAATGTTCCAAACACTCCAATATTGTCTATTAGCTACAGAGCTAGGGCCCTCGCCCTGCCTGCATAATGTGACCTATCACTCTTACTAGGCCTGCATATTCCTTGTAGCTCACTACTGCATAATGGAAGTGCTACAACAGACTACTGTCAGCATTTTTGGCACATACTTTGAATACACTATTGGCTTTCAGCGGCTAATGCTGTCATCTAAAGCCCTGATTGGCAAAGTTGCAATTTTGTGTATCACTACACCTCACTACCAGAATGAATACAATCCTCACTATCCCTATGCAGAGCCTGCTGGGTGTCCAGAATAACAGTTGGGCAATCATTTGACATGAGCACATCCCACAATTTGTCGCTGATTTGCTTTGTTGAATGCCGTGCTCAGGTCCATAAACACTAAATATATTGGTTCCTTTTTTATCATATTCAATTTTACACACTGTCCATTGTACCCGATGTAGGCCTAAAACCCATTTGAATTGGGGATGCAATTTCAATAGTTGTAGCCCACTCTTCTATTTTGGAGAGTAGGCCCTTCTCAAACATCTTAAAGCTTGTGTTCAAAAAGGATACAGGCCGATATGATTGTGGTATTTTTCTACACATGACTTCTCCACTTTATGAGGTTTGTACACAATATCGAATAGAATAATTGTTAAAATTGGACCCCACATTTCATCATTGTCCTGGTAAAACTCAGCCAGTATTGCTTCACGCCTTCTTTTTGCATTTCAGATGGCTTTCATCACCTCTGTGATAGGTAACCCTTGGCATTTACATTGTCTATTGCCCATTGATTTTTCCAGGGAGCCTGTCTCAAATTATTCACCCCCTCCCTGTGCTTGGTAAACCTTACTAAAAGGCTCTACCCATATGTGATCTTGAATACCACATTCCAGTCCCACTATTTGCTCGCTATATGGAGGACATCCATTAACTTCCTTCTGGAAGTTACCTGAATCATTTTTTTTTTGCTCGCCATCTCTAGCCTTGCGCATGCTTGATTGTCCAGCTCTTTTTTACATATTCTAATCTACTCTTCATACTTTGCACTAGCGTGAACAATCTCCTTCTTAAGGGATTCTGGAGTTTTGAGTAGGCTTAATAGATTTGCCTTTTCGAGTCTACAGTCATTATCAAACCATCCTGGCTCATGGCTCTTATTTGATTTAGAAGAGCATCTCCCCCATACAACCCTCTTCGATTTTTCCCATCAGATGCATAAACGTTTGTACTATAACAACGGGGTTAGAGTCCAGGTTCAACAAAACCTCAATGAGAGCCATAGTTTTTTTTTTCGCAATCTTTTTTCCCTATTACAGTTTTAGTTGAGTTGCTCCATCTCAGTCTTTTAGCGACATTACCTACACAGGAAATGTCTATATGGTTTGGTTACCTCCCGACTTAATGGCCGGCCATTTTATGACCAGATCTAAAACACAATGGTCACTATATAATTCATCCCTTAATTGGAAATTCCTCACCAATCCCCAAAAATGAAGAGACCAGAAAATAGTCTATGGTAGTGATCGCACCAGGAATATCCCCCTCAAATCTACCATTGGTTGATCTCAGACCAGCCTCCATCAAGCAATGCCAGTATCAGAGCCCAGGACCACACATCCGTTAATACATCATTTGCAGTGGAGGCATCCCTAGCACCCCATCTTCTTCCTGGTCAAAAATACTCTCAGTCAGACCATTACCCATTTTCAGGTTAAGGTCGCCCCCACACACTATCATTGCCTCACTGCTTCTTATTTGATGTTGTAAACTGCCAACCAACCCATTTAGAGCTTCAATAAGTCCCAGGCCATCTTTCTACAAGGGACTATTATAGAGGTTAATAAAGTATACTGGAAGACCTTCCAATGGGGTCAATTTAAGAACTTGGATCAGCATTTCCAATTTTGCTTTTACTTCAATAATCTCACAGGCAAGTGAGCCCTTTATCAAGATCGCCAAGCCTCCATAGTATCTTCCTCTTGACCCCTTTTTTTTGCCTTTACCCGTTAGACCATCATGGACCATTTCCTCTTCTGCCCATGTCTCCTGTAGGAGAATAATCGCAGACACATTCAGTTTCTCTATTATGGCATTAGTTTCTCCTTCCAACCCGCTATGTTCCTTGACAGTATTGACACAGTTTCTCCACATTCTGGCATATTCACACACCCTTAAATGCGGATCTAGAATAGATGTTGATAAGGAACACCCTGGTTTAACCAGCCCTGGTGCTATTAGTTCACCCTCCCAGGATTTCGGCAGTGCCACTCGGGTGTCATACAGTCATACACAACCATTACGGAGAGCACTGCTTGTGGTCAATCCAATTCTTCAATGGTTGATAGAACATCAAATCTATTGGATGCAACCATATTGCTTTGCACCACCTGTTCTTTAGCCACATTCGTTTTTATCATTTGCAATTCAGAGGCTCTAGTCAGTATCTTACAATTTGAGCATTTATTCAGCAATTCCCTCTCAAGTCTGCAAACCAAGGCCGGATGAGGATAGAAATATGCCAAAGGAACCATGCTGTACAAGGAGCTCTCTGAGAAATGGGTTAAATGTGATCCCGATATGTACAAAGCCACTTGTGTAGAATCAAATGAAACAATAATACAGTCACCCTTGATAGATTTATTTGTACCTCCAACCCAGCCCACCCTTCTAGCCATTAAAACAGATTGTGGATTGATTTGTGGCCCCTATACGCATGCATTTATCCATTGGGTGACTTTGTTCATCAATCCAGTTGTGGTTTCATATGATTCATTAGATAAGGGATCTACCCCTACTATTATACCCACCATGGGGTCACTGCTGGTGGAAGAATTAGAGTCACTTGTCCATGGCTTGGGTTGACAGGCTGTTTTCCTTGTAACCTTTCGATTGTATTAATTATTCCCCAGTAGTTGTACAAATCACTATCAGAGTTTGCTATGGGATTTGGTTTGCTTTTACCAATGTGGGTCTCATTTGGCCTTGTACGCAGCATTTGTGGGTATCTTCTCAGTGGGGTTACTTTGAGGTGAATTACCTTTTAGCTCTTAATTTCCCCTACAATTCATGGTCTTTTTTCCAACCCTGGTATCATCTCCCTCAAGTTCGTTTTCAATTCACTGATCTTTTTGTTTGTCTGGTCATATCATTCATCACATTTAGAAAGGTGAACAGTGTAGTTTTAAACTTTTTAAAAAGTCCCATATCAGCTCCATAGAGTCTTTAACTATTCTACTAACGCACTCTTTAAATTGTTCTAGGAAATCGCATCTATCAATCCAGCTGGCCTCTTGAATAGATTTAACACTGAAATCATGGACTTCCATTACAGTCTTAGTTGTTGTACATCAGACACAAGACTATTTACCGATTCCAATGGGGTTTCACCTTCTCTAGCCAAACTTTCAAAATGTTCCTCATTTAAAGTGACTTTCACACTCTCCTGTGATTTTGGCTGTTGTATTGTATCTATATTACTTTTTTTTTACAGTTTGTGCACTTGCTGGCTTCACTACAGGTACACTATCCAGTGTACCCATGCCTCCTCTTGCACCCGATATGTGCTCTCGTGATTTTGCATTACTATCAGCGGTTTTCTTACCCATTGCTTCTGCAAGAATGGCCAAGTTATTCAATGCTGGTTCTTGGCCTTCTGGTAAACAACCTACTTTTTCTTAGTTCTCTTTCCACAGTCAAAATTTGTTTTTCTAGTTTCCCATATATATCTCTTAGATAATTATCTAATACTGATTGAGTCGGTGGGGAGAACCCTTATTTCTGTTAATCACATTCTTTTTTTACATTTGTTTCAGAACCATCAAGGGCATCGTCTCCCTCGCCCCAGCCTTGGCAGATCTGTGCAATCATTTCTTTGCTACTGGCTCCTTCCCACAACCCCTTAAGCACGCTTGTGCACATCTCCTAAAAAAGCAGTCTTCTGACCCTTCTTGCCCAGCTAACAATCACCCTCTCTCTCACCCCTTTTTTAGGCAAACTCATGGAGAAGTTGGTCATCCCTCAACTGACTATCCATATCGAAATGGCTGGCTGCCTCCATGACCACCAGTCCAGTTTGAGGACATCCAGAGGGACATAATCTGCGCCCCTGAACACCTGTCAAGACCTGATCTCAAACCTGGACTCAAACACTCTCTCTGTTCTGATCCTCCTCGATCTTTCTTCTGCCTTTAACACAGTCAACTACTCAATCCTGTCTCCATGATAAAATAGGCATCACAGACCGGCCACTGGCATCACTGACCCCCTTCCTTTAAAAAACAAAAAAGACCCTCTCAAGTTCAAATGGGTCTTTTTCTCTCTTCCACCTCACACTCTACCTGTGGTGTCCCTCAGGGCTCCATCACCATGGCTCTTCAACATCTACCTGGCCCCTCTGGCCCACTTGATCTCCACCTCCTCCCTTCATTTCCAGTTTTATGCAGACAACACAGCTCTCCTTTAAGCTTCCATACTCTACATGCCCCCCCTCTCACATACCTGAATGCTATTCAGGCATGGTGCTCTGTCAATGATCTCTGCCAGTAAGACAGAGATCCTTCTCATTGGGTCTCCAGTTTCTCATTTCCCACCACTGATTGACCACCCTCCTGGGACCTCCTCTCCTCCCAGGCAAAAAGCCTTGGGATCATCTTGGACTCTTCTCTCCACTCATCACAGACCATGCCAAGAAGTCCAACTTTCAGCTCCATCTCCTCTGAGGCATTCTACCATTCCTCACCTTCCCCCAGAAGCTCAACATTTCCAGAGCCCTGGTTCGCTCTAGGAGGACTACTGCAACAGCCTCTTCCTCAATCTTCCTCTTTCAGCCCTTTGCCCCCTTCAACTAATCCAGAATAGGACCGTGAGACTTATCCTTGGCCTCAAGCCCAGGGACTGCATCTCTCCAGCCCTAATATTTCTCCACTGGTTCCCAGTGACCACAAGGATCAAATTCAAGACCCTTTGTATCGTCCACAAAGCTGTCTGGGGCCTGGGACCTCTACATCCAGCTTTCCCCTCCCTGCTAGAGGTCTTCGGTCCTTTGGCTCCAAATCTCTGCAGGTTAAACATTTCTCCAAGCAGAGGGTGGGAGGTAGATCCCTTTCCTCAGCTGGTTTCTCCCTCTGGAACAACCTCCATGCCCCCCTCAGACTTGAGCCAGATCTTCTTAAGTACTGGCAACTTCTCAAGACTCCTTTCTTCCCTCTTCTCCACCCGTATGAAGGTTACCTATGCGACTGGTCCATTCAGTGTCATACAGGAGCCAGACCACCCCCTGCCAGTCCCCCCCAGCATCCCTTGCCAACAATTGCGGACTAGGGAACTAAAATACTGTGATTCTTGTACTGCCTTTTGGTTTGTCTTTAAAGGCCTACAACAGGTGGGGACATAAATAGCTCATCTGGATAAGCACATCCTGTGTCTGCCTGCTGCCATTTACTTATTAGGCAATATGATTCTGCCTTTGTAGGGGCTTCCACATTCTGCTTCCTCTGGAAAAGGATTTAAGGACATTTCCATTGGTAAGATCCATTTGCCAGGACAATGGGTAAATAGTGCAGAATTTCTACTACTTGCAATGACGATGGGATAAAGGGTAAATAGTGTTTTGCAAGGACGAAGGGCCAAAGGCTTAATAGTGCAAAATGTCTACTACTTTGCAAGGACGATGGGATGAAGGGTAAATACTGCAAACCGTACCATTTGCCAGGAGGATGGGTAAATGGGCATTTTTGTTAAATGTACATTACATTGTACCCTGATCACCATTGGCCAAGTAGTACGTTGCTTGCAATCTACAAAATTAAGAGACAGAGCTGACAAACAGATCACGATCGTTAATTTTCAGAACAGTGCTCAAAAGTTTAAAAAACTCATGTTGTTTATTGATCCATAAGACTTTTTGGGATTCATTATTTTTACAAAATCGAAAGATCCAAAGCAGAGTAATCCTGTTTGAGGAGATTTATTTAAAAAATTGTAACAGTACCCTAACCTTTTTGATGGAACTAAAGTCTTTTTATTGAGCATCCCAGAGCCTTGCAGGGTTCCCTTATTTACTCTAATGGCCGTATGTTCTGTATTTGGCTAACTGAACATGTTTTGCGATCTATCATTTGTCGAATACCAAAACAACTTTGTAACATGTTTTGTCGTGGTTTATTATGCGGTCACACAACTCAGGTAGTTCCTTTCCTCTAAATAGGAGCACTATTAGTTTAAGGTTCCTGCTGGTAAGGCCTCCAACCCTTCTCGCACCCAACCCCAACAAATACCCGGTGCCACAATGGACTAGGAACCAGGCCGGTGTGTAGTAGTAATATAGATTTATTAATTTATTTAAACCAATTTGACAAATAGACTGACATCAGCCATCAAGAACAAAATGGACTTCCATAATGGCACCAACAGAGAGATAATAATGAGATATGCAGTCACAATTTCCCGCATCTTTGTTTTCAAATCACCCACAAATACAGAAAAAGAACAATTCAAGACGTAGTGATTGCTGATTTGGTTATAATACTTTTCTCCTAGCAACCCCCACCCTCCAAACATCAATTAGGCCTGGCCCCTCTGAATTGAAGGCCAGTGGCAGCGAGTGGGAACACAATGGGAACATCATTTTGGGATTCTGATAAAATGCACTGTTTTGAAAAAGGGATTCATTTTTTCTGCTAGTTACCATAGATGCAATATGAGGGACAGAAAATCAATGAGGAATTGATTTTGCCACACATGAAAAGAACAGACAGGGCTTTGTGGTTTGGGTCAGAACACAGTGGGAACAAAGGGACAATTTTGTTTTGCACCCTGAACACTCACGTGAAAACATGCTCAAACATGCTCAAACACACTGGGAAGAGCTTGTTAGTTTCAAATGCCAACAAAACACATCCCGTTATTTCTATAGGGGAATTGATTTACTTTAATTAAATATGCTAAGGATCTACACAAGCAGGATATTGTGCTATCGGGTAATAACTAAAAGAATGCTAGAAAACATGCAGTGGCTACACATTCTAAGGTTTTGGGGATAGTCTTACTTACAGGAGAGGCCTGGCAATGAGCATCAGGGAACAGCAGTGCACCTCTGGGACAGCAAGGGTGTCAGTCAAGGGTAGTCTCCTGTGGCTTCTCCAAGGGTCCCAGTCAGCTTCTAGGTCTCCTGGTTCCTGTCTCCACTGCAAGATCTGGGGCCTCTCTGCTTGGATGTTTCACACAAGAGTTCAGCAGCAGGTTAACTCCCAGAATATGTGAAAAGGCCCCAGGTTCTGATGCAAACTGGCTGACCTACAGGGCAAATGACATCACACACTTGTCATGATACCCACAAAAGGGATTGGTTGATTTTCTCCACCCACCTCCCACCTGTGTGATATTAGGACAAGGAGATGTGGGGTGTGAATTAGGAAAGCCGTGGGAGGAGAAAGCTTTGTCATCCCAAACTGACAAGTGGGCTCGGCATGTTTCAACTCTAAAAATCAATCAACATGGCAAGTATCCTAATTTTGCAAATCTTTACATGTATGGATATATTTTTAAGAACTACATTTAAAGGGCAAATCAGTCTGAAGTTGGTGCACCCTTCCAATGTAGAGATACGGTTTTTCTTCATTTACTCAGGAGCCGTATCAGTGAAAAATATGCCAATTCATAGTTTCCATGGTAATTTTGTCCTTCACCCTCGCACCAACTTTCTAATCTCTCAGAATCAAGGGAAGGTCCAAATAAAATTTGTATGAATTATGTTTATCACAAAAGAATCATTCTGGCATGGTTCAAAGGGCAGTTACTGTCACCTTTAATAAAAGTGTGGAATGACTGTTGTGGCATATATGGTGCTCTTTTTATGCAATAATATGTATTTTTCTATTAAATACACTCCAGGTTTTTCCTTTGTTCTCCAAAGTTGCATGTGATCAACCTGAGGCTGGCTCATGTTTATGTTCACCCTCCTTTCTTGGCCTTTAATGGCCCAGTCTGCGACACTAATGGACATTGTGTGGGAATTGTGACCTCAAGGTTACTATTGCTGAAAGAACAGGCATGGCCTCATCTGTTTGAACTGTGGTTTAAATCTAAGCAGTGTATTTCTTTCTACATTTTTAAGCAATGGCCCCAATTGATGGTTAACAACCAAACCACCCTCTCCAGGACAGCAGAGTCTTGGAGATTAAGCTTCATCTTTACGAGAAACGACCAGCTGCATGTAAAATTCGGAAAGCAATGGCTTTTAAACTCTCACACAATGCATTTTACATGACATTTTGTACAGCACCTGGACCTTTATATCCATGTGTAATGTACTTTTTAATCTCAGAGTTGAAAAATATATTAGCATCACTTCTGGATTGTCCATATGTATAGGGCAGTTATATATGAGGAAAACCATGTTCAAACTCTGAAAGTCTAGTGAGCACTTCTCTTAGCATACTGTCATTTGGATGAGTGGAAAAACCAAAAGGAGTTTTTTTTTATTTCTTGGAAATGCAAGAAGCTTGGTTTCAATGATGATTTCGGGATCACAGTCTCATGTTGTATAAAGATTTTGTACACGCTATGTGTTTCTTTAAGTAAAAGTGCAGCTCTCCATGGATTTGGTAAAACAGCATTTTCAGCCACATGTTTTTCTTTTCCTTGCTGAAATGCATAGCGCATATCTTCGCACTTGAGATTCAAGCCCACTTTTTTTCCTTTGAGATTTATGCCTGTTTTTGATTCAATAGGCCTCATGTCTGACATCACCATTTCTGTGCTGGCCTTATACTTCAATGGTATTTCAAAAGTCACTCTGGCCCCTTTATTTCTGGCATTCAAGGGCTATATTTCACCCCACTGGTCCCCCCTCCTGGTTCATTGATTCCAGTGCAACAGAGAGAAGAGCAAGGAGAGAGTGGGGTTCCCATTTTCCTTGTGGCCTGGGTTCATTCCAGGAATCTCCATCAGAGCATGTCTGTTCTTTTACCCGCCCTGAGGGAGTGGCGATCTGTTCTGCACTCCACTCTTTTCTAGTTTTGGTCCTGGACCCCTCCCTTCCTGGTAGCTCCACGTCCAGCCTGTGGAGTCAAGGGGGTAGTTAATCGGCCAAGAATAAAAGATGTTAAATATTTTATGCAGTACTAATTTCCCCAATATGATCGACATGCCTATTGACAAGTAATAATTACTTTTCACTTGGCAGCTACGATTCAGAAAATGACAATTACTTTTGGTACATTCCTGATAGTTGTGTGATTTTCTCTATCCGGATTCACATTATTTACTTTTATTCTTCAGGTGGTTCCTGGGCACTACCCTCACTGGGCTCTTCAATCATTCCCAAGTTATGTCTGGGATGACAGCTTTTCAATTGATTGATATGTACCCATTTCTCTTCCATCTTTTCTCCTTTAGGGATATAGATCTTGTAGTCGACAGGTGAGATTTTGTCTACAATTTCAAAAGCACAGCACCAAGAGGGGTGGAATTTCCACTCTTTGGTCTGGTTCCTTTGGAAATTGTACAGGTAGACCAAGTCTCCTACTTCATACTCTTTTTTGGTAGTGGGTTTTCATCCCCTCTGCCGACTTTTCTATATTTCACTGAGCGCAAGCAAAAGTGTACTGAAGGTGTTTTTATACATTTTCAATGCACTCATGAGTCGTGGACGTGTTGATCAGGGTCGGCGCTTGAGCTCTGTAAGGCAGATGCAGGAGGTAGCACAATTTTCCGTCCAGTCATGAGCTCGAATGCAAAGATTTTTGTTGCAGAAGATTATGTAGACCTGATGGCCATGGGTTTAATCAGATGTCCCAACTAGGTCTAGAGTCTGCCACAAACTTCTTCAAGATGCCCACAATTGTTTTATTGTACCTCTCAACTCCCCCGCTCAAGTATTGGCGGTAGGCAATGTCGAGTTCTCTTTACCCCAAGTATTTCCCACATGTTTGTCATCACCTTGCTGGTAAAATGCCTTCCTCGGTCTGACTCAACCCTTTGGGGAAGGCCGAAATGAGAGAAGATGTGATTGATCAATAGGGTGACAGCTGTTTCTGCCTTGCAATTTGGGGCGGGCAACATTCCATCCACTTGGTAAACAAGCAATTCACAGTCAACATGTACTTGTTTCCTCTAGCAGAGCATATCACTGGCCCCATGAAATCGACTTGCAAGTCTAACCACGGCAGTGTCATTCCCCCTTTCTCTAGGGGAGCTCTATATGAGGAGGAACTTGGCTGAAACTGAGCACACACAAGACACCCCTTTTAAGTATAGTTCGGGGTCCTGGTCCATGTGCGTCCAGTATGCAACCTCTCACAAGATTTCTAAAGTTGTATGAAACCCCCTATGACCAGCAGTGGCCGCGTCATGGGTGTGACTTAAAATCAGGCTTCGGAATGAGGTAGGTAACTGTAGTGATAAACAGAACCTGCACCCCCTGGGATCCAGCCCTTTGTGAAAAGTAAATCACTCCTAATTACCTTCCCACACAAGTAAGGTTTATGACGCACAATGAACTCAGTCTGGAAAAAAGCCAATCACACAGAATATATGATGCTTGCATTTATTATCTACAGTGTCTAATGAGAGCTAAGCAGCAATTTACAATAATATGGAAATAGAAAGTGCAAGCTGTATAATGCCAATTGTCAATCAGATGAATATGCAATTATTTTGTTTTACGCTCCTAATAAAATGTAGATGAAGGTACGATCAGATCACACCCGGGACCCTCGCCGCTACAGGTGCCCAGCACTCCTCGGGAGAGGAGGGGAGGACTGGCCAAGCCCCCACAGTCCTAAACCAGAGCGGGGATGTGATGCTAGGAGTCTCGGCCCAGATATTGCACAGCTGGTCATCCAGGCACTGTTCCTCTTGGTACGCGCGTCTCACCAACAGCCCAGGATGAGTCCCTACCTCACTGGTCCAAGTATAGTTCTCTTATTAGGGGCTGCACGTCAATCATCATGACGTATCAGCTCTTCGAGAAGCTTCTAGGCTCACCCTTCCGGGCAGTAAACATGTTTTCGCTTGGAAAGTTACAAGACTGGAAACAGCCAGTCTTGGCTCCCAGGCTTTGCGCACTGTGTTTTGAGAAGATCTGACATTCTTGCCTTATCAGTGCACCTGACTCGCAGACCGAAGACGAGCAAAGCTGTGCAAAGCTGTGCCTGGCTCTCAAGGACTGCGTAGAGCCTCTTGCAAATGCTAGATGTTTTATGTCTTCAGGAAAGGCCTTCGCAATTAACCATTTGCAAGTATGCAGGCTCACCCAGTTCGAGAGGCCTGGTTGATGTCAGCATTTTCCTCCACGCTTCAAATAGGCACTAATACACACAAGATAGCTCAGTGGGTTAGTGCAAGTGCAGGTTACTGCAAGCACCTAGCAGCTTATCACGACAGTACCACCGACTGGTCACATCCAGATATGGATCTCCATACCAACAAACCATCTTGGATTCAGAACATTTTAGAAAACTTCCTCAACACCCAGCGATCCTCTTTCCTGATATAATCAGATTCTGTCTGAAGAAAATTCACAGTGTCTTCCATATGTTGATAACATTTCCCAATAATCCAGTCCTCTTTTTGTGCCATAATCAAATCTGCATCTGGGGTTTCTTTACTCCACTGGGCAGTTGAGAGTTCATTTTGGGTATGTGTTTGGGACCTGGTGACAGCAGCAACCTGGATTTCCCCCAACAGACATTCGGTTTCTATGAGATTCTTGTGGATGGCTCTGGTTTTGGCCAACTAGTCAGCCAAGTAGTTTTGTCTGGTCCCTCTATTTTGGAATGACCTCATATCTTTTTCCAATACATGGTCATCTCATTAGAGGTGATCAGATCATCAATTGCTTGGATTAATTTCCCCTGCTTGAACAGTTTGTTATTCGCACAACGCATGCCTCGATTTTTCAAATGAATCAGGTGCTGCATGAACCCATTCCTGACATAATCTGAAACAGTGAGTATCCCCTGGCACGTGTCTTCCTCATAGATTTTGTGTGGGTAAGTGAGGTATGCTTCCATATTGTCTTTAGTCTTGTAATGCTCACCTGACTCCCACGGAGGCGCTGGTCTGGGTTGGTGTGGCCTCTTCAAGCGTGATGCGCAGAATTCGGACCACCAATTGAACACGTCCCCCAAATCTTGCTTGTCGGGCCCGTAGGATTATCCTTCTGCAGATGAGAAAGGGGATTAACTGTCTGCCGAATAGTGTGCTTGCTCCCCCCTTCGTTCTTCTCGGATTCCTCCAATACCTCCAGTTTAAGCTCACCTTATGGTTTGGAAGGATGAACTCTCCATCCTGCTTCTGGTGCAGGGGCGCGCGTTCGTCCAGTTACTTCACTGGTTTTCACAATGGCGCTGGCACATCCACTTGACTTTTCTGAGTAATACGCCGTAAGTATGAAGATGCAAAAGTTCAAGTGTGAGCCTCCTTTTATGTTGTCTTTCCTGACCTTTATTTCAGGTGCATGTAGTGATACACAAAATTGCAACCTTGCCAATCAGGGCTTTAGATGACAGCATTAGCCGCTGAAAGCCAATAGTGTATTCAAAGTATGTGCTAAAAATGCTGACAGTAGTCTGTTGTAGCACTTCCATTATGCAGTAGTGAGCTACAAGGAATATGCAGGCCTAGTATGAGTGATAGGTCACATTATGCATTGTTGATAGACAGGCAGGGAGAGGGCCCTAGCTCTGTAGCTAATAGGTATTTTTGGAGTGTTTGGAACATTATGGCACCTATATAGCGCTTAGATAGCCAGTCTTAAGCGCTATAAACACTAAGCTATGAGTGCATGCCTTTTAGAGCTTGCAGATGGGGTTAATACATCCCTGCTTCCCTTAGAATATTCTGCCTCACTAACGGTAGCCCTGCATGGCCCCAAGCTAATCTCCTTTTCTCTGGGAAGGCACTGATAAGACATTCCTGAGCTTTGGCAGATGGGCTCCAGGGAGCCAGGGAGGGGCTCAGAAGAAGGAGCAGTGGAAATTAACAGAGTTGGGTTTTTTCCATGAGCCAGCCTATATTTTGCACAGGGAAAGTTCTGGAACTGTGCGTCACGGACGGGCAGCACGAGATTATAAAATACACATGCTCACATGACTCGGGTGGGAGATCGTCCTGTGGACTTGGTTCGTGCAAGATCAAGTGCCCGGAATTTTGGAGCTCTTGACGGCATCCTGCAGCGCTGTCCTCTGATGAGGGCCAGGGTCTCCCAGTGCTGATTGAAGGGGCGTAAGACTATGTTTCTCTATGTTTATCTAAGTTCTATGTTTCTCTATATTTTGCATTTCTCTAGGTTTTGTGCTTTGTAATCTTCTCTAACTTGAATACCAAATGTATATGAAATTCACTGTTTAGAATAAATACTAAAACTTATTGAAGGTGTCATTGTCACTAGCATGAGATCACTGCTCAGCACAATAGAACCTGTATTTTGGGCTGAATTGGGTAATTATTGCTCCCGAGGGCTGGTCCCGAGGACGATTTGGCCCATATCAAGACAGTGCAGAACAAAGGCGAGGGGTTAAATTGCCGGTGGTAAAATCAGGTGAGTTAGTGATGAGGGCGACCCCTCTAAATGTCTTTATAATTCCTCAGTAATGTTTTTTGTCCTTTCCCCATAGGGGCCGGGGTGCGGTACCTGCCAAAGATGCGGCGCCGACCCGAGATGTGGAATGATTCACCAAGAAAAGCCAGTAAGTAATATGGCTGAAAATGTCCTTTCCCCTTAGGGGCCGGGGTGCGGTACCTGCCAAAGATGCGGCGCCGACCCGAGATGTGGAATGGTTCACCAAGAAAAGCCGGTAAGTAATATGGCTGAAAATTCGGCTTTCCTATTGTGTTCCCTTGCTCACCTTTTGTCTCTTCTTCTCTCCCCTAGGTGCAGAGATGTGGCGACCGGTGCTGAGAGCCGCGATGGAGCCGGGCGGCGTCTCGGGAACAGGTGAGTGAAGCACGGCGCTGCAGCGAGCAACGCAGTGCTTTTAAATGGAAGTCTTCCTTCAGGAATGCTGGCGTGAAGATTCTGGATGCAGGTAAGAAGGTTGAATAAGTTCTTGGTTTTCACCTTTCTCTTCTCTTATTCCCTTATAGGTGTTCCAGGTTCGAGGCGGGCGTGGCTGGAGTCCAGGTGCAGGAGCAGACACGGTGAGCGTTCAGCTGCTGGGATGCAGAACAACGCGAAGCATGTGTGGCTGTCTGGGCGTGGTACAAATAGCTTTGGAAGAAGTTCCAGGTGAGTATTCTTCCATAGCCCCACCCAAGTAACAAAATAGTTCCATCAGAAAAATAGTTCCTCCTAAGCCTCATTTGGCTTGGTTCTTCATGCAGCATGGTCTGCATCAGGTGAGTGTGCAGCATGGTCTGCTTCAGGTAAGTGCACCAAACACTTCCCCTTATGAGCCTGGCGCTTATGGCGCCAGGACTGATGTCCAACATGAGCCTGGCGCCAACAGCGCCAGGACAGAGTCCAAAGAGCCCATATAAAGGGCTGCTGGGCTTTTACCCGGGTGTGTGATGCCTGCTCCCGGGGGTGCTGGGCCTGGCCTGGTGCTCCGGGGATAGGCATCCTGACAGTCTTTAGACTTTCGTCCTCAGTTTTCTTGAGCACAGACATGAAAGTCAGCCAAATCTTGCATTAGGGGACTCTTCTTGTTTTGGCCATATCTAAACCCCACAGGAAAGTCTTGCATGGACAGAATCCAGGAATTACTTACCTTCACTGTTAGGAATCGGTCACTCTGGAGCTATTGCAAGGGCTGGTGAGGAGTCTCAACAATAATGTGCTCCTCCTGGATGGATGGGCGGTAATTCAATACCCACACCATTGCCAGGAGTGCCTTTTTTGCAGTCATTGAAATTTTCCTCCACAGGGGACCGAGTTCTTGCTCATGCACGAGATTACTTTGTTGACCTTGTCATGCTTTTGGTACAATACTGCCGTTAAGCAAACATTTGAGAACCCAGTCTACAAATATAATTCCTTGTACTTTATGGGGTAAGCCAAACAAGGCACTTGGTAAAGGCTTCTCTTAAGTTGTTTTACTGCCTTGGTATTGTTGTGGACCCCACTCTTTAATACATGGACCAAGAATCACATGACCTCTGCGCAGACTTCAATGAACTTTCTACCATAATTAGCGAGTCCAAGAAGGCTTCTTAGTTCATGGAGAGCAGTAGTCTTTTAATTTCAATAATGCTTCCACCTTTTTCACATCGGGACTGGACTGAGACACTCAGTGGAGATTTCATGCCCTAAGAAGTTCACGCGGGTCTTACACCACTGTGCCTTCTCAAAGGACAGTTTTACTCTGGCAACATAGCATATATTTCAGCTATGTGGTCCTCCACAGTTGAGCTCTTGATTAAGACATCTACATAGGCTAGGTTTCCCCTTTCACCCAAGTCAGGCATGGCCTTACGTAGGAAGATATTACATTTGTTTTCAGAGTTTTTGTATCTCAAGGGGGTACGGGTCCGAGTTTATTGCTGCCCCCTGAAGCTAATGGCAAGCTTGCACTGGTCTTCCCTACTCTCTGGTACGGTACAGTAACCGTTGATCAGGTCAATGGTGGTATACATCTTTGACCCTTGATCTGGGCCAGTCCCTGATCAATGTAGGGAAGGGGCCATCCTGACATGTGGACCTGTTTATTTAACTCCCTAAGGTCTGCGCAAAGTCTCAATTGGGTTGGAGTATCCCCAGTACCGGGTTGTTAAAGGTACTGTGGACTGGATGAATTATCCCACGGGATTCCAAGTTTTTAGTAATCTCAGTGAGTGACTCCATAGACACGGGAGGCAACCGGTATTGCTTCACAAACACTGGAGCCATCTCAGGGTCCGTAGGTATGGAGGTTGAATGCCTCTCTGTGCATCCACAGTCGTACAAATCCATGGCAAAGATATCATAATAATCCAAAAACACCCATTTCAGCTTCTGCTTTCGCTCCTTGGTCTCACAGGCATCGGCGAGATTGATATGTTCTTAGACCATGTGCTTAAAGCCTGGAAATACCTCAGGTGTGGCAATTTCAGCAATATTCTCCAGTTGGGTGAAGAGCTCTCTTATTATGGCGTTGGCCTGGACATGAGGTTTCAAGGATGGGAGATCGTTAAATACCACCTCATCCTTCCTGATGTCACAAGTCACCTCTTCCCCACCATAAGGGCAGGAGGAGTACACCAAGACATTCCTCCCTTGTCAAAAGAAAATCTTTTCCAGAGCGATATAGTGATCAAAATGGTAATAGTCATTTGGAATTGGTCCAATTATCTCATTACCTAATTCAATAGAATAGTGTTGACGATCAACCGCCATACCAATAAAGGTGTATGCGCCCAAAGTAATACTTCTAAGGTCACTGTTATCCACCAATATTTGAATGGTGTCATGTTCTAGGTCAACTAGGGGTGTCTGATGTAAATACAAACCTTGCTGTTGGAAGTGATAATTCAAATTTATATAAGCATCCTTGTTTTTGAGTTTCTGTCCTTGCTTAATTTTTAGGGGAATTGTCAATTTTTCGTACCTGTCCTGGGATAGTAACCTCTTCTCCCATTTGAACTTCAACCGCATATGACAGCAATTGAGCTGACCAAAATGCTTTCTCAGTGTTGTCAAAGCCCATGGGGTTACCCCCAATCAGGAAAAGGCGTTGTAATTAATTGGGTACAAATCAATTGAGAATAGGTAAATGACAGAGGGGACATCTCTCACAACCCAGCAATTATGTTCTATGCTTTTGTCGCCAATGGAAACTTCTAGCATGCAGCTGCTAGGCAGGAGATGTTTGGAATTAGGAATTTCTAGGCCCATTTCCCACTTGTCAATCAACTTAAACGTCAGAATGGTCTGATCTTTTGGGAGTTTCCTGAATAATGTTTCACTGATGAAGCTTCTTCTGTTAATAAGGCATACTCTGGCGAGAACAGGCCCCTTCCCGCCCCCTCATTTACCTGAATGGGGATATACAGATGTTCACCCTTTATCTGAATGTCAGTCAAATTCTGAGCTGTTTTTTTCATATCTTTTATCATGGGATTGGGGTTTTCTTCAGATTGTGGATTGGTATAAAACTTCAGAGTATTTCCTTCAGTGTGGAATGTCACTTGAGAGAGAGGTTGATTTTCAAAAATGGAGGACTTTATTGTTCCTCAAGTGGAATTCTATTTTGTCGGACCGTTGTTCAATCATGCGGCACATACCATTTAAATTCAAATAATTTGTACTTTGTTTTAATTTGATTGCCTGGTTAGTCCGAGTCCAGAGGACCTTGTTCACGCAATCGGAGGTCATAACCTCCAAAGGAGGTAATTCCCCCTTAGACAAGGTGTGCCCTCTGGAGTGACAACTATAACCGGGTGCTTCACCCTATGTCACCCAATTTTGATCTGCAAATTCGCAATCCCTTCAACACATATATATTTTCCATCAAGTTTTGGAGTTGTCCAGGAAGAGTTGTGAGGGAAATTTGGAATTTCCGAATTTAGTTGGTCAAAGCCTTTTTTGGACAGGAGTGTGGCTTGGGAACCAATATTCACCAGTGCTGATAATGCACATTGACCCTGTACCTTGACAGGGGCATAACATTTTCCTGCTCTCTCTTCAAGGGGGACAAAGAAAATGTAGCATTTTGTGACAGCATGGCAGTATTTTTTATATTGAACTCCAACACTGTGATCTTGGACAGTTTTCTGTGTTGGAGTGCGGAATTTTGTAAAGAGGATCTGGCACCACAATATCTGTGGGATTAGGACGACCCCTGCCCCCCCCCCCAATTCTTTGCTGCCCCCTTTTCCGGGAGACAGTTACCAGAACACATTTTGGGGGGTCCCCTAAATGCTTTCTGTGCAACAATGTAGGGGTTTAAGAATGTGTTGCTCTGAGTCAGTCTCCATACTTACCCAGTCTAAATCAGGGTCTTTTGGGACCCATTTTTCCTTGGGAGGGATCCCTCCATCCCTAAAAGATTTTCGTTCCTGAATCCTCCAAGAAATGTTCCCCTTTTGAACAGGATGATGCGGACTTCCTCCACAGCGTGGGTTATCTTTTGCTCTTGATTTCTCCTACTTACCCTCTGTTCCCTAGGTTCCAGCTTTTCAGGGGTAGAAGATTTGTGTTCAGGTTCAGAGGTTTCCAGGGGTCTTGTTCTGGTGAGAAAGTAAGCTTCCTCTATGGCTTTGCATCTCCCTTCCCCCCCAGCCCCCTCCTCAGGAACCTGTTGGTTGTCAGTTGTTTCTTCCCATCATTGCTCTGGGCAAGAGACCCAGGTGTCGAGCTGTTCTGGGCAGCAAATTCCATTTGAGGGCTCTGCTGAGCCCCCAACATGCAACCCAGGTGTTGTGTCAAATGTTGAACCTGGTGCTCCAGTTGAGACTTCCTTTCTGGTCGGTAGGGGGTGGGGGGGTCTCGATTAATACCTTTGCTGCTCCCGGAAAGGGTAGCTGTACCTTCTCCCAGAGTAGCTCTGGTATTGAGTTTCCCCGATAACCCTCCAATCTTGGTCTCCCTTCCCCCTGATTTGGGAATATATTGTCCTGAAAGCGGGGAGAGAGAGGAGGATTGTTTAGGAAATTGGGGTTTGAAGGGTATCTGGGAAAGAAACAGGTTGGGGATTGATTATTTCTTTGCTCCTGAGTTAAGTTCTGAAGGACGTTTCCTGGGGCAGTACTTACCCCGATTGGACCCCCACTTGTGCCAGGGGAACCCATACATAACCCAGTATGGGTCTGTTACCTTTGAATCAAGGGCTAATATAGGTCGCAGGGTCAGATGGCGCGTTGGTCAGATACCCGGACTGGCAACCACCAGATTGGGTCAGATCAGGGGGGGTCTCCTCTGCCTCTCATTATGCTCATTTTTTTTATTTTTTATTGCGTTAACAAAATTAATTGTTTTTGCAAAAACAGAGACCGCTCCTTTCGAGCCTTCTTTTCGTTTCTTTCCCTTCCTGCTTTATGCATTAGTGCGGTTTCATTCCTCCTCTCTTTTTGTTTGTTTATCTGTCATTCCCAGTCTTGGTTACAGAGTCAATTTGTTCTAGCTCTGATTGTAGGATTTTGATAATAGCAATGGTCCAAGCAGTTCTTTGGCCGTATTTTCATGTGTTTGTTCGAAGATACAATAATCTACAAAGATAACGCCTATGGGAATAAACTGGTGCATTGGATAAGACACATCGACGATGTATTAATAATATGGAAAGGTTCAACCACAGACTCTATAAACATTAAAGACAGAATCAACCAAAATCATATGGGAATCAAGTTTACGGGCAACTGCAGTGAGACAAGTATAGATTTTCTCGATCTCACAATATATATTGACAACAATCAGATCAGAACTCGCACATATCGGAAACCAACGGAAGTGAATTCGACCTTACACGCAGGGAGCTGCCACTACAGACCAACAATCCTGAACATACCTACAGGTGAATTTATAAGAGCAAGAAGAAATTGCCAAACAAATGAACATTTTGTGAAGGAGTGTAATTTACTAACATCTAGGTTTCTAGAAAGAGGCTGTAGTGATAAGCAGTACTCGCACCTCCCTGGGATCCAGCCCTTTGTGCAAAGTAAATCACTCCTAATTACCTTCCCACACAAATAAGGTTTAATTCGCACGATGATCTCAGTCTGGAAAAAAGCCAATCACACAGAATATACGATGCTTGCATTTATTATCTACAGTGGCTAATGAAAACTAAGCAGCAATTTATAATAATGTGGAAATAGAAAGTGCAAGCTATATAATGCCAATTATCAATCACAGATGAATATGCAATTATCTGGTCTTGCGCTCCTAATGAAATGTAGATGAAGGTACGATCTGATCACAACCAGGACCCTCGCCGCTACAGGTGCCCGGCACTCCTCAGAAGAGGAGGGGAGGACTGGCCAAGCCCCCACAGTCCTAAACCAGAGCGGGGATGTGATGTTAGGAGTCTCGTCCCTGATAGTGCACAGCTGGTCGTCCAGGCACTGTTCTTCTTGATACGCGCGTCTTTCCAACAGCCCAGGATGAGTCCCCCCCCCCCTTTCACTGGTCCAAGTATAGTTATCTTATTAGGAGCTGCACGTCAATCATCATGACGTGTCAGCTCTTCGAGAAGCTTCTAGGATCTCCCTTCCCGGCAGTAAACATGCTTTTTGCTTGGAAAGTTACAAGACTGGAAACAGCCAGTCTTGGCTCCCAGGCTTCGGGCACTGTGTTTTGAAAAGATCAGACATTCTTGCCTTATCAGTGCACCTGACTCGCAGAGCGAAGACGAGCAAAGCTGTGCCTGGTTCCCAAGGGCTGCATAGAGCCTCTTGCAAATGCTAGATGTTTTATGTCTTCAGAAAAGGCCTTCGCAATTAACCCCTTGCAAGCATGCAGGCTCACCCAGTTCGAGAGTCCTGGTTGATGTCAGCATTTTCCTCCACGCTTCGAATAGGCTCTAATACACACAAGGTAGCTCAGTGGGTTAGTGCAAATGCAGGTTACTGCAAGCGCCTAGCAGCTTATCACGACAGAGGCTATACAGAAAAATGTGTCAAAAGAGCACTAGAGAAAAGCATAACACTAACACCTAAGACTAAAGGGATGGAGCAACCAACAATAGATTACATCACTAAATATACTAGTGACCACAGAAATTTATACAAAATACTAGCAAGACACTGGTACCTTCTCAAATTAGATGAGAATATTGTGAATAATGTGGATGATAAACCAAAGTTCATATACAAAAGGGCACCTACCATAAAGAACAAATTGAGTCCATCAAACCTACCAGACCTGACTGGCGAAGAACCAACGAACTGGCTGAAATCATCTACGAATGGTTTTAGGAAGTGTGGTACGTGCACAATGAGCAAATTTGCCCACAACAAAACAGACACATTTACTGGCACTAACAATACAACACTGAAGATTCTACAACCAATCAACTGCAGATCAAATTATGTTGTTTACTGAATTATCTGTATATGTAATTTGGTCTATATTGGCAGCACAATCAGGGAACTCAGGATACGAATTAGAGAACATCTAGCTAAAATTGGAAGTCAAGACCCAAGACTACCATTGGCAGAAACAACATCAGATGGCCAACAAAGCTGAAATAAGATTT
This sequence comes from Ambystoma mexicanum, assembly GCF_040938575.1. Taxonomy (NCBI): domain Eukaryota; kingdom Metazoa; phylum Chordata; class Amphibia; order Caudata; family Ambystomatidae; genus Ambystoma; species Ambystoma mexicanum. The sequence goes on along the minus strand of NC_090926.1, from coordinate 376,233,965 downwards.
ATTGGCCTTGAAAAGATTTCACTTGGTAGAAGAGGTGGAAACAAGGAAAAGAAATTAAGACAAGCAGAAGCGAGAATAATTTGCAAACTGAACCCCACAGTACTTGGACTAAACACGGATAATGAGATGGTGTCCTTTCTTTAGAGGACCCTATACTTTTGTATAATCCTTTTCTGTTAAAATGAATTAGCATGTTTTTGATACAATAAGTTACGTATATCTTTGTTTCTGGACAGGTTTCAGTACGACACCGTAGCAGTTTATCTCATTATGCGAATTGCAATGCTCGTATTGCTACTTGTAATGAGTGATATCACTTACATCAGCAAATCCTAAGCTGTTTCTTGCTTTAATCATATTTATTAAATGAGACCGGAACCCATCTCAAACATATACACAACCACTACGTAATTGTAAGTAACAAGGATTGCTCAATAAGGTTCCATGTAAAAATATTATGGTGACTTCAATTTAGAACTAATACACTACCAACACTTATTGTTAATATATCAGGAGAGATTGTAAACACAAGAAACATGTACGCAATAAATCAGTGTAATGATACAAACACTAGCTTAAACATGGCAGCCATGTTAACACAGGAAAAATGCTGTTACACACAAAAAAGAAAACGGACCAGAGCTAGAATACACTAATGAAGGGCTAAGCGCAGACCGCTTTCCCCTCAGGAGAATTCACCGCACGCGATTAGACGCGAGAACCAGGCTGACAGGTAAGAGACCATCACAAGTGTAGCACACGCTGCGCTGGATAGATTGATTTGCCGTGTCCTCGGGACTGAGTTTCAGACGCTCGGCAACTTTGCTATTGTTTGCCGTGCGCAGCGAATCACGCGCGCACAGTTTTAGTTTGTCAGAACACTTTTGAAGCCACAAACTAAGTCAACAAAGAACAGAATGATAATGAAAGGGCATTACTTTCTCACAAACCTATGTATAAAATGGACAGATATACACAGTATTATGACTAAGGCAGTCTAAATAAGATATTTGAGTTCATTCATCTATACTATCTCGTTTATCAATTTACAATATCTCGTAGTATGAGGTGATATCTATGGTGATTTGACACATACAATTGGAGGTGATATATTTGTTTGATTTGTATTTTTCATGAAGTGATCTAACCCGAGACTTGAAGAGAGACTACTATTGGCTTTAACCCTAAGGGGTAGTATATATGAAAATAAGGTAAAAAGAGAACACCTACATTTAATTTTTCTTGATTGATGATGTGACACTACATGTAACATTGACGAACGAAAATGTGGTTTTGCCTTTCTCTTGACCCCCATCAATCCTCCCTTTTCCCCAATCCATTTTTTATCCGGTATTTTTGTCTACTTGGATTTATTAACTGTTGCTACTTTTTATGGCTTGTTCTGATTCATCTACTTTTTTGTTGCAAATGGTTGAACATGTGAATGAACATGTTTTGTGACCCTCATTTTTCCATGTTTTCATATTAATTTGGAACTTATTTTCATAATTTTGTTTATTTTTGTTTGATTGATATTTAAAACTAGCCCTGATTTGAAAAAGGTCCAAGAGGGACCGAAACACGTGTCATCGTAAAGGGCATCCATACAATAAAACATTTGTTCAACAAACTGGGCGCAGTCAACTTGGGATTTTCTTTTTATTTAAACCATTCAGATGTGGTTTTCACTTGGCTAAACCACTCCCCAAGGGGACGCGACCGCATTGAATTTATTCTAGAGAAAAGAACATCTCTTACTTATTTCTGAAAAAGATGTCGCCATGTTAGACCTGACCAGCATAGCCAAGCTTTCTTAAGAAACTAAAACTGATAAAAACGGATTTCATTCATTGGCAATAGATTCAGTCTGGCTCTAATAAAAAGATTTTGAAGTTGCTTGCTTGGAATTTTTTTGTAAATTTCAGCTGGATCGTTGAGTTTCCTAGCAAAGGATGGCAGGTGCCTTAGTAGCTTATTCTTGGTCGCAGCTTTTTGAGTCTTGATCCAGTCGAATTCCTCAAGTTTTTTTTGGATACCCAGTGGGTTCTGCAGCAGTTCTGTCTCAGAACATGCAACGGATTCCAGTTTGGATTTCCTCTTTGAAGCCCAAGCAGTAAGCATTTTCGATCTGCCTGACTGGAGTTCTTTTTGAAGCAGAATGAACAAAGGCGACGCTTCAGAGAGCAAGATATTTCTGTACAGAGACATGCTGTTGCGGCCTCCAAGGAAATTAGGCCTAGCTCTCTCCTGATGGCCGACATAGATGTGGAGTTAGGTAGAGACAGAATTGATCTCCAAAAGAATCCTTCAATCTTAACCCAGATCTCCTCTGGGAGTGCTGGCATAGCTTCTGCTCCATACAGTAAACTTGGAACCACTTTTGACTTGTAGTAGGTTAGCAGCGGAATCAAGGTGAACCTGCCGAATTGTTTGTCTAGCATTCATGCTTGAGTTGCTGAGGATCTTACCTTCGACCATATAAAGCGCTGCATAGAGATCTCTGAATATGAGTTGTCCAACATGACACCCAGGTATTTAAATTCCTTCGCAACTTCAATGGGGTCACTTTCTAGTTGCTAAGACGGGCATTTCGAGTTGGTGCTAGTTTTATTTTTTTGATTTTTTCCCAAGATTATTATCTTTGTTTTCTTGACATTGGATTGCAATTTGTTTGTTTTAATGTAGCTTGCTAGATTGATTAATTGCCTTTGTAGGCCAATGGGGGTTTGGTCAGTCAAATTGATGTCGTCCGCGTAAAGTAATCTTACGACTGTCGCTTCTCCTATTTTCGTGGGGAAACTGTCGTTTCTGCAGAAACGCTAAAGTCTCCTAGGAAAGCAGTAAATAAGGCCGGAGCAAGGTGACAGCCCTGTTTTACGCCCCTAGATATTGGAATTTCTTCAGACAATAGGCCTTTCATGTTCAGCTCTACTCGCATTGATGTATTCGTATGCAGGGCCCTTATTGGATTCAGTATGGTCTTTGGGCAGTTGGCAGCTGACAGTTTGTTCCACAGTAGTGGCCTGTCCACCATGTCGAAGGCCTGTGAAAGGTCTACAAATGCAAGGAATAGCAGTGCGGCTCCATCCTGTGATTTGCTTTTGAGAGTGCTGAGCAGCATGATGTTAATGATGGTTCCTGAGTTTTTCCAAAATCCTGCCTGAAACGGGTAATCAAGGTTCGCCGTCTTAAACCAGAGTTGGAATTCGCGTAGCAGGAGGGAGGCAAACCCTTTCCCTATTACGTCAAGAAGTGCAATTGGACGGTAGTTTTGAGGGTTGGTCCTGTCACCTTTTTTGAAAATTGGGGCTACCACAGCTGTTGACCATGATTTCGGCAGTCGGCGCAACTTTGCGCAGGTTTCGAAGACTTTAGAGAGAAAGACTGTCCATTCTTCTGGAAAAAATGTCAAGTCGGTTTGTCACCCCATCTGGCCCGGGGCCCTGGAATTTTTGAATTTATAGCAGTTGAGATGGTCTCTCTGTCCGCTACGTCTACCCATTCCTCGCTTGTGTCAGAACGCCCGCATTCAGAGATTTTGAAAGGGCCTCCAAAGACTTCATTGAAGTGGGCCGTCCAGTGGGATTCACTCACTCTGTTGGTCAAAATCAGATCAGGGTGGGCACCCGAGGATTTAATCAGAGACCAAAAAGCTCTTACCTTCTTGTCCCCCAATTTTGTGAGCATTGCTTCCGAGTCTTTTTGGTAAAGGGACAGCCGTTGATTTCTTAACCAGGCTTTGTATAGAGTTGTCTCTTTTCACCATTCCAGAAAAGCAGCTTCTGTATTTGTGGTTCTAGCCTTTCTCTTGAGACGTCTTATTGCAGCTCTTTTCGCCACTAGTTGTTTGTCGAATTGATGCGCAAACTGATCGTTTGAAGAACATTTTTTTGTTGTCCTTAGTTTATAAGGGCTCAGCAAGGGCTGATAGTCCGGTTTGGAAAGCCCTTGAATAGCTTTTTTTGCCCAAACTGTTGTTGTACCTGGCTGTTAGTTCTTTAATTCTGTGTTCCGTTAATTTCAATCGGGATCTCTGTTGGTTAGCACTCCGTTTGGGTTTCAGTCCACTTAACTTCAGGAGGGGACACAGTCCAGGTGGCTTTAAGCAAGTTGTGATCACTTGCAGTCGTTTTTATGACTTCAAACGAAGTGGCTAGGTTGAGCATATAGTTGCTCGCAAAGATATAGTCGATGGTGGCGTTTGAGGTGTGATTTTCCCATGTAGGACAACAATTGGGATTAGGGAATGCAAGGGCGAGGTTTGTGCATCCTCTTGACTGAGCTCCACCCATCGTTTACCTCGGTTTTCTGCTGGGGTAATGCCATGTTTAGTGACGCGCTGGGTCGAGGGACATCTCGCGTTTAGGTCTCCACAGATCATAAAGGCGGACACTTTTTCTGTGTATAGCTGGTCGATTATCATTTCTATAGAGTGAAGAAACACGTTGTCCTCTATGATTTGGGGGTTCCAGTAGACTGCAATCTGGAGTTTTATAGTGACTCCGATTTTAGCAGGATCGGGCAGTATCCAACTGGTTAGCACTGCAAGATGGGTTCTGGAAACGGACACGGTCTGTTCAAGTGTAATACCTCTGCCTGATTGAACTGCACGGATGGCCCAGGACATTTTTGGCTGGAGAATCCACTATGGTGAATACGTTGAGGTATGGGGTTTCTGATAGCCAAGTCTCTTGTAAGGTCAAGATGTCATCGTTCAGATTGACGTCACCTTTTTGCATCAGGTGTCGGAACCGGCATGTGTTCCATGATCCAATTGTTAAGACCGTTGGCGATGTGACTGTTTCCTGGCTTCCCCGAAGGTTGTGCCGCAAATCCGTCGGTAGCAAACTGCTATTTGGGACTTCTGATTGACAGCTGTTTGGGCAAACACGCACATAGTTGTGCCAAAGGCACAGTCGATTTGCTTCCATCCAAATTTTTGGATTCGGTTGCAGGCCTGACCACCTTCTCTCGGGGTATTGTGGGCGAAAAGGTACTGGTTTTACTTTGAGTTCTAATTAGCTTTGCTTGGAAGGTTTTATGATTGTTTTTGTCGGTCTCAGGCTCAAGTCTTGAAAGTAGGTCCATTTTAGGCCAAACTGTCGCATTGTTGATCCTGCTATGACTGGGTTTCCGCTGCACCCTTGGGTTAGCTATGCCACTCTGCGCTTTTCTCGATGTATTGGAAACTCTTGCTGAAGACTTGCAGTAAGTTCTGCTTGTGGATTGCTTTAGCCTGTGGTCAGAGGCTACCGGGCTTGTTGGAGGTATGGTTAGAATTAAAAGGTGAAAGCCTCGTGCGGTTAGGTCGTCTAAGGCTTTGTTCATCGAGGTTGGGAGAGCCATTGCTCTCATGTGAATGTAGCCTTTCGCCGTCGTTCCCCTATGGTAGGGTTTAATCCTCAGATAATCTTCCATTTTCAGATGTTTAAATGCCAAGATTTTGCTGAAGATGTATCTCACCATTCTGCGGTTCAGCACCATATCGTCTTTGTTCCTAGTTGATTGTTCTAACTTCAAGGTTAAGATCGATGGTGAACGGCCTCTCATGTCCCAAGTGTCTGAAGGCGTTGTCTTCCTGTTTTCCTCAGGGCTGCCCCTTCGTGAGAATTTACAAGGACTGTGTCTATGAGCCAGGTTCATGTCTGATGGATTTGCTACGCTTTTGTGCTTTGAGGACCTGGCTATTTCCTCTCGATGGTGTTTTGGAGGCGTTCTCGAAGATGCTCTTTTCATTCTGCTGTATTCTAACTCTTCCAGTCTCTTAGTGCTGCGCTGCACTGCTTCTTGCGGGCATCTACGGCGCTCTCCAATATGCAGATTTGATGTTCCCTCTGTTGCTGCCTGATGATTTTTCGTGGGTCTGGCAGTCGGCAGAGTACTTTCGGTTCTTCCGGCCTCACCTAACTGTCGTTAAAGTGTTGTGAGAGATTCATTAGAGATGAATCTACAAGAAAGTCTTCTGTTGTCATGGGAGATTGCGTGTTGGACTCACTCAAAGTTGTACCCTTTTTAGGCGACCTCAGAACGGACTACGGTGTTCCTTTTTCCATCAAAGGCTTCAATTTTATAAGATGATCGGGCGTCCGACTAGGACCAGCTTTCTCAGCCCGCTGCTTTGGCTGACCCAATGGATCATTTAATCTCAGAAGTACCTGTTTTTTTTTTGACGATCTCCGAACGTTTGGAACAGGTTCCAGCGAGCACTTTGTTGCCTGCGAGACCTCCACCAGTTGTATCTTGTTGGGAGCTCCTGCCGAGGAGTTCCTGTCGGTATCATCTTTTCTTTGCGAGCTTTCTTTGAAAAAGACGACCTCCAGCAAGTCTGCGTTTTTAGGGGACTTAGGGCCATTGTGGATTGGCGGCCATTGATTTCCTAAACTCTGACGTCTCTGGACTGTATTCGGCGGAGAAGAAAAGTTGGAAGCATGGGGTGGAAACGATGGAGTTGTTGAATGTCTTTCAGGTCTGCCCAAAGATGTTTGTGCACAGTCTCTCCCCAGGCCCTCGTCCTGCCAATTAAAAGACTTAGAAGGCTTCTTTTCCCGGTAATTCGAAGCATGATGTGGTTTGGGGAACCCACCGGAGCAGATCTAGCGGGCCCGTCAGTCGGTATTGGCTGTTCAAGAGCGTTCCCGACAGGCAGGTCTGGTTTCCTCAAGGGTTCCTCAGATGGAGTTGAACTCCGATTTTCAGCCAATTTAGCAGGTTCAAGGATTTCATCAGAGTTTTTCGGAGGGTGGATCTGGGGCTGGGCAATGCATTTTTCGATAACGCTTGTCTGGACTTCTGATGCCACACGGAGTTTTTTATTTAAATCCTTTGTTTCCGGGAGCTGCCCAGCGGGCTCCACCGGCCCGTTGATGTTGGAAAAACAGTACTGTTACTGGTTTTCCGAATTTTAATGGCCGGAGGAGGCTCCTTTGTGGCCTCCAGTATCTCAGCGTCGGAAAGTTCATCCATTTGGTCATAATTTATTTTACCTTGATTTGTGAAAAAATCTTTCAGTGAATTCAATTGGGCCATTTTCGCAAAGGTTTTCTTGCGTTTGCTGATTAAAGCCTTTTTCCTGCTCATTCCCCTCTTTTGAACTGCGATGGTTTTGCGTTGCCTTAGTGGATTAAGCTGGCCCTTTTCCGTACTCAGCACTATTTTTACCTGAGTCTTTTTTGGATTGGAGGTGGCTGAGTTTTGATCTTGGCCGAGTGGACTCCTTTCTCCGTTTCCACGGGACTGCTGGTCGTCCCGTGTGCTCAGGAGTTCATGCGGATAAGAGTTGAGATGGAAAGCTGGTGAAACAGCTTTACTCGCCGCACCGCCATCAGGCGGCAAAAGCACCTCCACAATCAACGAGTCCGCCCTGCAGACATCCATTTCCGCAAGTAGGCCCTCCAACTGTTGCCACGCTTCCCTCAGAGCGTGCAGCGATGTCCAGGTCCCGCAGCCAGGAAAACCCAGACTGGGCACCACCTACGCCGACCCAAGAGACTCGAGGTGAGGAGGCTCCGGGGGATTTCCTTGGGGCCGATAGGTCCGTTGCTGATTCCATGTTGATTGCGGATAACTGCTTGGTCACCAGAATGGAAATACTTGCTAATGATGTTACAGAATTTTCACTAGGTGACTCCCGCAGTGCAGCTCAAGCGCCGTCTTGATTTTCCTTGCCCGAGACCGGGCTGATATGCAGCTCTGAGATTTCTGTGAATGCCATATTTTGGGCAGCAGCTGACAAGGGATCCGACGCCGAGGGCCCTCCGGTTCTCGGGGTCGAAGATGCCTGGCCCGGCTGAATATCTGACTCAAAATGAGGGAAACCCACAGCACTATTGGCTTTTGGTAGGGTTTCCGCCTGATGTAGCAGCTCATTCACTCGTAGGTCATCAGTGGTGTTCGTATGAGCTTCAAGGCTTTGCATCGAAAGGTGAATTAGTTTAACTGGGGCTACCGTGGCCTCCGAGCATGCGGTGGTAGCCCGAATAGTCCTCTCATTCTCGCCCTGTAATTTAGGCTGCTTGCAGAGTTTTGATGGTGCCGACTGCAAGCGGCTTCGTTGGGGAGAGCAAATTGAGTGTAGATCAGATCGTTGCTGAGTCGGTTTTGAGCTACGGAGGATTCGTTTAGCTCTTTCTCCTTCAGTTTGCAGCTTTGTTGGTGTTTTGAGGCCAGGCGGCACCGAGGGCGGAGGCATGTCTGGCAAGTCCTGTCACAGACTGCACTGACTGCTCCTACCTCAGCAACTAGCTCAGTGGCCTGGGATGGGTATTTCAAAGTTCCTTTTCACTGCATAAAACAGTAGAACTGGTAGACAGACTTCCAAGCAAAAATTGGAAAACTGGAGCTCAAGGAGGTAACGACTGCACCGACTGCTCCTACCTCAGCTACTCTGCTTATTAGTATTAGCAGGAGGAGTATTTTTAGGCCCTCCCCCCCCATTTCCAAGTCCCATATGGGGGTATTTTTCACCTCCACCACCTTTGCAGCAGCGGGTGTGGTTGATGGTTTGGGAATTTTTGTTTTCAGAGGGCTTTTGTACTTCATAAATCCGGGTGGCGTGTTATCAACCAATCCAAGGCCCTACACTCATGAAAGTCCCTTACCACTGGGGTCATCATGTATTTCGGGAGCGCATGAACTCCTGGCTATTAGTGTTCACCCGCCTAGAGGTCTGGGCAAATGCCTGCTTCAGCTCTTGCACAAATACTCTAGGTTCTTGGTTTTCCCCACACTGCAAGTTGTAGGTCATCTTGCAGGCCTTGTGAGGGTTCCCATGAATGGAGAAATGCCTGAAGGTAGCCACCTTACAGGTGGATCATCTTCAGTGATCTTGGTCCTCCATCCCTGCAAAGAAGTTGGAGTATCCCGGGGAGAATGTCCATTTGATGAACTCAATGGAATTTTGATTATTCTTCATACCATATTACATCATTTGGTCATAAAGTTCTAGATGTTCCCATACTGAGTATTTGGCATGCTTGTGGTGGGGAGTCAAAGCTCTATGTCATTTTATTTTCCGAATTGGGTCCTTCACAAGAGCTCTCTTCAGTTTGGCAGATTCTTCTCCGCTGCGCCCGAGTGCACTCGCCCTCTGACTCAACGCTGCTACTATTGGTGGTCCACTCCCTGTCCTGAAGTTGCTCTCTGCCACCATGACACCCTCTCAGAATGACAGTGTCTTGTCTCTTCTATACTGTGGGATCTCGGGGTCACTCCCACCCCCACCTGAACGTGTAAATGTTTTTAAAATACTCTTGAGGCCTGGACTGTGGTTCTTTTCTGTCTGCAAGGTGGACCAAGCGGTCCCTTTGTAACTTTAGTTTTCTGCCTGTCTACCTCCCTGATCTTTCCATCATAGGCGCCCTCCCGGTCAGAGGTACAGGCTAGGGTATTTTTTAATCTGGGTAAGGATGAAAACCCAGCAATATCTGATAAGGAATGGCCTTCCAGCTCAGTTGGACTAGGCCTGGTCGAGTCTAGCTGCATCAGGTTTCCCTCTTCTTGAAAACTGGCAGGCATGAAGTTAGCAGCACCCAGTGCATATAATGTGGTGAGTTGGCTAGAGGTCCCCGGTAAGGAGGTCATCACTCCCGTGATCAGAGGGTGCGTTTCCATATTCTTCGGAGTGCCTCAAAAGCCTGTTTGTATTTAGCTATTTCCTTATTCCAATCTCTCAGATTTGTTCTTCGCAGCCCCTACCTCTTGATGCTATAGGCCCGAGTTTCCAATTCAGGTACCAGTGCTCGAGTAGTTACTAGCACTTTATTGTGTGCCAATACTTGGTCACAGAGTCCCTTTTTCTCCTCACAAAGGGACCAACTTTCCTTCTGCGAGGCTTGTATTGTCTGGGCATATTCAGACCTCTTCTTTTGCAGGAGCCTAATCTCCCTTTGTGCACTTTTGGCCTGTGTTGCCTGCTCAGTCAAACTCAGCTTGCCTCACATGTTACATACATTTTTATTCTCTATCAGTCAGTTCCAGATAACATTACTCACCTCCATGCCCGTCCTTAACTGACACTTCCCAACACAGGGTGCTTTTCTTCTGACACAATTTTCTAGACTTTTCCCTTTGGTGCTCTGTTTGAGTGTTCAGATTGAGACATCCGATTGAATTCCACCTGGGAATTTACATACCTAATCAACAGGCCATTTCAGTTGTTTAATATGTTTGAAATGCAAAGATTTCCTCTATGCATGCTCCATTATGAACAACCTGCTCGCTTAATTTGTGTTGACTCGCACTTAGGTTTTCAACACATTCTTGATTCTCCTTTCAGTGCAGAAGAATCTATCCTAATGCTCCAAATTCACTGGCTGTTGTGCCACTAACTCATCTTTTAGCTGCTGAAAAATGTTATTTCTAATTTCAACTCTGAATTTGGGCTCTGTTGCACTTTTTCCTCAAATTGTTTCAACATTCTCTGTGCTTGATCCAAAAACACAGGCTGGTTTTGCACAGAGGGTACACTATCCTGATATCTTTCTTCCATGATCATCATATGGAACTACAAACATGCTGTGAGCTGAGCCATTTTAATGTGCTCATCTCTGCTGGTCTGTGTCATATATGCATCATTCTAGCTTGACACATTTCCTGCTCCTGTTCTACCCATTCACCTTTTAATAAACAACTTGGATAGAAGGTGCTTTTCTACGGTGCACATTCTGAAATGTGTTCTGCACCTAATATTCTTTCTCTGCAAGTGCAAAATCTTAAACCCTGTTCCTGCTTGGTTTGTACTCACCATGACAACTCAAATCAACACTGTTGTATCTACACACTGGCCAGAAAACCAGCATACAGGTCTGAATGGCACCTTCACAATGCAACACAACTTTCCATCCAATGCAATGACACCCAAATGAATAGTCTGTTGCTACTTCACACTGTCACGAGTGGAAACTCTACCAATCTATGCACAAGCCTCCAGTTTTGTCAGCTTATTACACAGTCACTCCACTCAGGGAGTTACTTCTCCCCCAAAACAAATGTGGCACACAAAGCACTAACTAGTTTAAGGTTCCCTTTGGTAAGGCCTCCAACCAGTTCGCACACAACCCAAAAAAATACCCAGTGCCACAATGGACTAGGAACCATGCTGCTGTGTAGTAAGAATACAGATTTATTCATTTAAACCAAATTTGACAGACAGTCTAACATCAGCCACCAATGCTGTGGCAACACAAGAACAAAACAGACTTCCGCAATGGCACCCACACAGAAATACTATGGAGATACGCAGTCAATTTGCCACAGCTGTTTTCAGAAAAAGAACAATTCAAGACACAGCGATTGCTGATTTGGTTGTAATACTTTTCTCCCAGCAACCCCCACCCTCCAAACATCAATTAGGCTTGGCCTCTCGGAATTTAAGGACAGTGGCAGAGTGGGAACACAATGGGAAAATCTATTTGGGATTCTGATAAAATGCACTCTTTGGAAAAAGGGGATTCAAGGGGGGGAAAAAAATTTTGTTTTTTTCTGCTTGTTACAACAGATGCAATATCAGGGACAGAAAAGCAATGCGGAAATCTAATTTTGCCAAACTTAAAAAGAACAGGCAGGGCTTTGTGGTTTGGGTCTGAGCACAATGGGAAAAATGGCTCATGTGGAAACAGGGTTTTTGGATCAATTCTTTTGTCAAATCTTTATATGTCTATACCGGCTCAAAACACACTGGGAAGAGCTGGTTAGTTTCCAATGCCAACAAAACACATCCTGTGATTTCTTTAGGGGAATTGATTTACTTTAATTAAATATGTTAAGGATCTATTAATCAGGATATTTTGCTATGGGGAAATAATGCTAGAAAATATGCAGCACCTGCACAATCTATGGCTTTGGGGATAGTTTTACTTACAGGAGAGGCCTGGTAATGAGCAAAAGGGAACATCCGGGCACCTCTGGGACAGCAAGGGTGTCAGTAAAGGATAGTTTCCGCTGGCTCCTCCAAGGGACCCAGTGAGATTCTAGGTCTCCTGGTTCCTGTCTCCAATGCGAGATTTGGGACCGCTCCGCTTTGGATGTTTCACTCAAGAGTACAGCAGCAGTTTACTTCCCAGAGTAAGTGAAAACAGCAAAGTTGATGCAAATTGGTCCACTTATGGCAAATGACATCACAAACTTGTCATGACTCCCACAAAAGGGATAGGTTGGTTTTCTATACCCACCTCTAGCCGTGTGATAATAGGAGCGGGAGATGAGGGGTGCGAGTTAGGAAAGCTGTGGGAGGAGAAAGCTTGGTCATGTCAAACTGATGTGGGCTCAGTCTGTTTCAACTATAAAAATCATCATAAGTACCCTAATTTTTCAAATCTTTACATGTATGGATATATTTTTAAGAACTACATTTTAAGGCAAATCAGATGCTAGTCTGAAGTTGGCCCGCCCTTCCTATGCAGATATGTGCTTTCTTCATTTACTCAGAAGCCGTATCAGTGAAAAATATGCCACTTCATAGTTCCCATGGTAATTTTGTCCTACAACCTCGTACAAACTTAAATCTCTCGGAATCAAGGGAAGGCCCAAATCAAATTTGTATTAATAACTAGCACCAAAATCGTTGTCGACATGGTACAAGGGGGGAGGGGGGTACTGTCACCTTTAATAAGAGTCTGGAATGACCACTGTGGTATATACACTGCCCTTTCTAAGCAATAATATGTGTTTTTCTATTAAAACTCCAGCCTCTGCTGCATGTGATCAAACAGACGGACTCTTGTTTATGTTCACCCCTCCCTTCTTAGACTAATTGCCCAGGCTGCAATACTAATAGACATTGTATGGGCATTGTGACCTCAAGGTCACTTCTGCTGCAAGAACAGGAATGGCCTTATCCATTTGTAGCATGGTTTAAATCCAAGCAGCATATTTTTTTCTGTATTTAAGCCATGGCTCAGATTGAAGGTCGACAACCCGACCTCCCTCTCCAGGACAGCAGAGGAAAGGTCTTGAAGGTTAAGTTTAATCTTTACGAGAAATGACTGGCTGCATGTAAAATTCTGCAAGCAATGGCTTTTAATCTCACACACAATGCATTTTACACAACATTTTGTAAGGCACCTGGGCCTTATAAACATATGTAATGTACCTCTCTCAGTTGCAAAATACTTAGTCTCACTTCGGGATTGTCCATATGTATAGCGCAGTTATATGAGAAAACCATGTTCAAACTAGTCTTGTGAGCACCTCTTAGCATACTGTTATTTGGATGAAGGAAAACCAGAAAGGAAGTGCTTTCATTTTTTGTAAATGCAAGAAGCTTTGTTTCAATTACAGTTTCAGGAATCACAATCTCATGTTGAATACAAATATTGTACACACTGCCATCTGTTTAAAGTGCAGCTCTCCAAGGATTTAGTTAAAAAAAAAGCATTTTCAGCCACAGGTCTTCTTCCTTGCAGAAATGCATTGCGCATATCTTCACACTTTAGATTCAAGCCCATTTTCTTTCCTTTGAGATTTAGGCCTGTTTTTGGTTCTAGGCTTCATCTGTGCTCGCCTTATACTTCAATGGGATTTCACAACTCACTCTGGCCTCCATCTCTACTACTGGCATTCAGAGGCTATATTTCACCCCACAAAATGCATAGTCGCATTATCTTTCAAATTACTTTAGAGAAGACTTCTCCAAGACATCGAAAGGAACTATTACTATATGTCCAGGACCTCAGGAAATCTAATGATTTAATGAAACAACCACAGACACCCGCTTCTACATCCTTGACAAGTTACCAGTAAGAGTATTACAACAAGAGCAAGCTTTAATGGTCTTTAAGATCACAGGTCGGGTCTAGTCTTTCTATAATGATCTTCGTGCATTCCTCTCCCCAACTTAAACTCTGCTCTTTATTCTGGGTGACTAACCTGCACCTCTCATTCTGCAGTGTTTCTGCCATGTATTCTTGACTCCTTTGATGTATTACAAATTTCTACTCCCTGCTCCCCCCTTCCATATTTCCGGTTTCTCACAATTCCACCTTTACCATTTCCTCCTCAATCTTGTCTCTACCTCCGAATTCTTCAGACCATTCTTTCCTTCCTCCTCCCTCCTCCCACACCCCGTCTACTACTTTTTTTTCAACCTACCATGGCAACATTATGCTACTTGGCCATTCCTCCCAGTCCCACACCAATGTACCCCTATCCCTGCCTCCAGACCAGCACCAATGTGACCCTATCCCTCTCCTAGACTCACCACTATGCCCCCATCCATACCCCAGGCACACAGAAATGTGCCCATAGCCCTTCCTCCAAATCCACACCAATGTGCCCCTATCCCAGACCGACACCAATGTCCCCCCATCCCTCCAGACCCACACCAATGTAACCTTATCCCTCCCTCCAGACCCACACCAATTGTAACCCTATCCCTCCCTCCCCTCCAAACCCACACAAATGTAACCCTAGCCTGCCTCCAGACAAATGTGCCCCCATCTTTCCCCCCCAGGCCCACACAAATGTGCCCCCACCCCCATCTTCCTCCAGACCCACACCAATGTGCCCCCACCCCCATCTTCCTCCAGACCCACACCAATGTGCCCCCACCCCCATCTTCCTCCAGACCCACACCAATGTGCCCCCCCCCCCCCATCTTCCTCCAGACCCACACCAATGGGCATCCCTCTCCCTCCAGACCCACACCAATGGGCATCCCTCTCCCTCCAGACCCACACCAATGGGCCCTTCTCCCACACCAATGTGCCCTTCTCCCACACCAATGTGCCCTTTTCCCCCCTCCAGACCCAAACCAATGTGCCCTCCCCCCTCCAGATCCACACCAATGTGCCCTTAACCAACCATTCAGACCCCTCCAAGATGCCCCACCCATCCCTCCCACTAGACCAATCCCTCATTCTCCCTCCATATAGGATGCCCCATCCCCCTTGCAGACCAACACCAAGATGCCAATGTGCCTCTCCCAAACCAAATGCAGATAGCCCCAGCCGACTAGCTATAAAATCACCAATCCAAAACGCTTGTCAAAATGCAATTCCCCTTTTTTAGGTGAATTAACACCATCCACTGTCCCTGTTCATTATCCCTCCATACAATTCACATTGAATAGATTAACAGTGCTTTAAGTGAAATTAGAAATTGAAGGGGGGGGGCACTCATTAGGGTGTGTGGGCCAAGAACGGGTGTGCTTAGGCCATGCCCCCCGCGCCTCCCCCACCCCCAACACCCCCTCATCAAGAGCCCTCACCTAAATGATGGGGGCTACTAAAAGAAGCAGAGCTGGGGCGCACTGGCATTAGTACAACAAACTGCGAGGAATAGCATACAGAGAACTGCCGCTACAAACAGGAGAAATAAGGTACTGCACACCATGCTGTTGGTTCTCCAAGTCGAAGTACACAGAGAAAACTAAAACAAATAAGGGTACCGATCCATACTCAAATGTTCAATGAAAAGGAGACCCAAAATTTCTAATCAAAACGACAGCACTTCTAGCTGAAGAAATGTGTAATGCAATGTCTAAAAATCAGGGTACAATAGCACCTCCTGAAGAACCACCATATGCAAAGACGGGGAAACCCGTGTCGAAGGGCTTCTATAATAATTCCTAAGGTCAATAAATTGACACCAGTAAATCATTGAATGAACAGAATTCAATAATTAACTCTGAATGAAAGGAATTCAGTATTATGGACAATCATGCATTCTCAATATAATCTGCTGGAACAAACCCATAACCAACAAATTGGAAAGAAGCAAATCATTGCATAAATATAATTCAATAATCAACTCAACCTAACTGAATGAAGGGAATTCAGTATCAAGGATTTCCCCAGAAATGTGTTAGAACAAATCTGGAATCAGTGAATCTTTGAATGAATATAATTTAACCACCAATTTAATTAAACAGACTTTTCAGACTAAATTTAACAAGGCACATGTGTTTTGGTTATCAAAAACTTTTGGGAATCCAAAGTCCTGGTCAGCCTCAGGACACATTGTTTCCGGACATTTTGCAGCAGTTTTTGCTGTTATCAATTCTTTGCAAGCAAATTCGTTCCATCATAAGAAAAGTGCCATATGCCACAATAAGGCTGAACACAGTTGTAACTTTGCACTGGAATCATTACCTTTGATACACCCAACCCCTCTTTTTAAACAAAAGGGGCTGGGCGCACCAAAGGTGTGACACCAGTGTGTCCCAGCTCACACCCAGCCGGCATCCTTTTCATTCAAGGAGACATCTAATGCTTTAGCACAGGCTCCTTGAAAGTGCTGCCTGCTGCTGATGGCTCTGTACTCTGAACGAGGAGGAGGGCTGGACTGGCCAGCTCTCCTTTTGTTTCCGAGTAATAACCATCAGACAGTGTGCGGAGCCCCAGGACTTCCTGCTGGGTGATGGCTATAGGGGGGCTGGGTAGTGCAGCCATCTTCCTGTTTGATTACAGAGCCATGAGGCAGCCCGCAATGCACGGTTGCACCTGCTGCTTCCAGGCTGTGTAACCATGCTGCCGTTACACAGGCTGCCACAGGGGTCAACATAGCTGAGTGGTGGGCACCAGCTCGGCAGCCTTTTCTGGAAACTGTCAGGGCTCAGCCCCAGCCCACCTAAAGCACTGGATGATCAGGATTTATTTAAGTAAACGTAATTGTACGCTCCCCAGTCCCCATCTGGTGTCTTGCAGGAACTGCCATGGGATCATCGATAAAAATGCCAATTGCAATCTCAGCCACCCAAGAGCACAGATTCCTTCTGCTCTTGCAGATTGGCAGCCAGAGCTATGAGGGACAAGAAAGACAATGCATCTGGCATCACGCACCAGTTTCTCTAACCCAAATAAAATGCCCACCTTAATCTCTGCAACCAAAGCGCACAGATTCCAATTGCACTGGCAGCCACAGCCTTCCCACTCACGAAAATCACATGACGTTGGACAATAGTGAACATTCCCAAAGTCACGTGAAGAATGAGTGAGGCGTTGCTACGGTCCGTTTCTCGGATGGGAACTAGACTGCCCTTTGTCCTTGTAAATTGTGCAAAGTATGCTATTTGCAAGGACAATTGGACCCTCTTCGTCCGTGTATATTGGAATAGCATAAATTCTGCACAAGGATAAACGACAGATCATACATCAAGTTCAATGGACCCTCTTGTCCTTGAAAAATGCGTGCCTGTCCTTGCGAACACAGTTTCTTTAGTTAAATTTCACATTAAGTGGGCTCCTAATGCTAGTTGGTTTACGTGCCGATTTCCCCCAATTCAATTTTGTATCCTCATGACCCTTTAATGCACCAATGTATTTTGCTCTCCAAAATCAGAGCGTCTATCATGCATTTAGAAAAAAGCGTCACCAAGTCAACTACGTCCAAGCATGAAACCAGTGCGATCCAACATTTTACAGTTGAATCGGCCCTAGTTCTCCGAACCCATGGCAGAAAATTGTATTGTAACATTTATTCCAAGATCTTCATCCAGAATGTCAATTTTGTATATATTGGAGAATTAATCTACAATAATTTGTTTTCAAGGGCGTTTTGCGTGTATTTATTTATAATGTAGCAATATCAGCAGGTTACAAGCAAGATTGTGGGTGACGTCCATAGCATTGAAAGGCACCTCCTTTAAGTGCTTGATTTAAAACCTAATATTCTTCAAGTTGGTTGCAATATTTGACTAGGGATTTTAAATATTACATGTTCCATAGATCTTTATGGCAAGTTTGTGATCAGTCCCATTTGCAGTACTCAAAATGGCCACCTTTTGCCACCATACACCAGCAACTCCACTTCCTTGGTATTCTAATAACTTGCATTAGAACAGGCATTGCCAGATAGATGCCCCAGTAACCACACTATTATACAGTCAATCACACACTAGGCACTCCTACCATGGCAAGATATTGGAGTCATGATCAGTCATTTCCACCACATACTAGGTTTTGGGAGGAGATGATGTACCAACATTTGCATTTAGGGCTGTACACTTGGATCGATTTTGAAAGAAAACCTAGCTGGAAAGCAGCAATCACTATATATTGGGAGAACGGGACACAACCCAAACTACAAAACCAATAATTCTCCTAACAGTCACATTATGAAACCTATGGTTTTAGGCAATTGTATTACGAGCCATGCCGTAAAATGCTGCATGTTGTCCGTATTTAACAAAGGTTCTGAAATACCCACAAAGCACTTCCATGTAAAGGACTAGTTGATGTCTAAACCGCAGGCTAGGCCAATGGAGGATTCCATGCCATCCAGTTGAATGATGATCATTCCCACACAACCAGAGAAGTGCCAAAAGTAATTTGCCACACGTGAAGCGAACTGCCACATGCACCATTACAAAAATTACTTTTGAGGCAGATCTCAAAAGTTCCACTGTGAGCAGCACACTTGATAGTGTAGGGTACTCGTAGGGAGCCAACCATTCCATCACAACAGTCCCTTCTCAAAATAATTGACACAATGGCCGGCACACAAGCACAGCACTTGTAGCTAAATCATAATCATCTGCTTGGAACGAGGCAATCAGGCTTCCCTCCCAAACATAATAGAAAAAGCACCACTGACCCGAAAAACCAAATGGATCTCATCAGGGACTCCGGCCGCCTAGGCATTCTCCCATTACTAGATTAATCCGCCACATTCGACTTGGTTGATCACTGCACACTGCCAGTGGCAAAGCCAGCATTTCCACTCTCTGGATGTCACTGCTTGGATATAACCCTTCCTCAGAGACTGGACAACTGAGTTTATGGGGGGGGAAGCTGCTGCTGATCCTATCCCCGGCTCCCCTAGGAGTACCACAGGGATCTTTACTCTCACCCACACTTTACAATACTTATAAAAAACCTCCCTTTCAACCTACTGGATTCTGTGTGTGTCATTTACACTATCTTTGCAGATCATACACAAATACTCATACCCTCAAATACTCATTCACAGGACACCATGTCTATCAATGCCATTTACAGCACCATAATTGGGACCACAATCATTGTCAGTTCTCCCTAGCGCCTAGACCCTTCCCTCTGCATAGATGGTACTACCATGCATGTCCTGAAACAGGTAAAAACCCTCAGTACATCTTGAAGCTGTACTAACCCTGAAAACACAAATGTACTGTAATTTGCCACAGCCGATATCCCTTAGCAGACCATTTCTGGCTCTTAACTGCCTCACACTGCATGTGCTTATCAAAATTGGATTATTGCAATGTGCACCTCATGGGTACCTCAGCCTCTTACATAGACAAACTACAGCTACTGCAGAACAAAGTAGTGCACTTTGGCTTAAGCATTCTGACCAGATCTCTGCCACCAGAGGTGCACTGGCTGCCAGTTAAGAGTCTAAAACTATTTGCGCAAATGCATCTATAACGTAGCGCCCATGTATCTCAATTACAACTCTCCCAGGTAGAGTACAATGATCAAATGCCAGTATCTCATTGGTCACTCCTCCCCACTTTAGGAGCAACAGGGCTGGAGTTTTGGGGTTACTGTACCCACCTCAGATCAGAAATTAGTTGTAAAAAAAAAATAAACTGGCTTTTCAACAAGTATGAATGAGGTCCACTCCATCAAACGCAGTGATAAGGTTTGGGGGTTATATAATGTCATAACTAAACCAACGCCTAGGACCAATGGAAACTAAGAGTCCAGCCTGGAAATTATGGCAAAGCAGGAGGCCAGCACTTTAAATCGTTGGAGCCAGTTTAGCTCCCATCCACAAGGACGTGGGGATCAACCCTTGTTCCTGTGACTAGAACTATCAAGAAAGGGTATTCTAGCAATTTGATTAAAGAGAGCTGGCTGCATGCCTTCCCATATGCACATATGACCTAAGCTTCATAGTTAATTATGCTGTCATCGACATTTTTCCCCCTGGCCAAATACAGATTACAGCTTCGCCCGACAGATCCGTGAACCACTGAGGCCAAAGGACAAATAGCAGAAAGTGAACTGTATTCCAAGTGGGGGGGGATGCGGGGCTAGTACCCTTCCGAGGATAGCAACCAACATTCCATTTTAGACCACCTAGCACTATCATGCTGTGCAATATGAAACTGGCCTGTGTGCAAAGAACATTGCAGTGCGTATCGAAGTATCATAATCATCTACTCTAAATGTGGTTGTGAGGAATGTTACAGCCAGTCTCATTCTTTGAAAGAGGACAGCCTCAAGATTACACAACATCGTGATAATTGCCAGAGAAACGCCACTAGTCCACCACCAATTGATCAGCAGTCACTATGTGTCCCCTCAATGAGCTTCAAGTGCATAAAGTTGGGGATTAGCCTCAATCTAGTGAACGAGCATACTGTTCAATGACACATGAAGCCTCCCTCCCCCCCAATGTGTCATTCATATGCCTCTGCCAACCATTGGTAATCTGTAGCCCTTCAGATGCTTTGGCCTACCTCCCACCAGCCTTATTCAGCATCAGCAATGACTTCCTGGGCCACAAATGGAGGATTGCTAGTCGCTTACAACTGCTCCATGTCTCAGATGCTTTCTAATGCAGTAGGGGCATAACAGCCTGGCCCACAGGCTACAGTGCACCACAACAAAACTCCAAGGGGAAAAATGCCCAGTGAGCACTGTTCCAGAGTATCTGTGCCACAAGGTCAGGTTCCTCCATAATTACCAAGACTCCATGAATCCATACCAGAACTATGGCCTTCGACAAGAGTACACAAGAATAATACTCATGCCCTGGACATTAATTTGAACTACGAATGTTTAGATCTTGCACCCCATCACATTAAGAAGGCAAGAGATGCCATGTGCGAGTAGAGTACATGGTTATTGAGTAAATCAGTCCATGTCACTGACATTTCATGCCAATTACTGAGATGGACTTCACTCAGACATCCGTGTACCACTGAAGCCAAATTCACAAATCAGCATGGGAGTATTTAACTTATACAGGGGGTTTAAATGTGACAATAAGGGGAGCTTGCCAAGACTCCATAACAGAACTATGACCTTCTTGGAGAAGGAGTACACCAGAAAAATACTCATGCCCTGGACATTAATTTGAACTACAAAAGGTTTAGATCTTGCCTTAGGGCAAGAGATGCCATGTGCTAGTAGAGTACTCTTGGTTATGGTGTAAATCAGTAACACTGACATTTCATGCCAATTACTGAGATGAAAGTTCACCCCCCCCCCAATCCGTGTACGACTGAATCCAAATGGAGACACGAGCATGGGAGCATTTAACTTTAAAAAGGCAGCATACAGGGGTTGAAGTGTGACAATAAGGGTGGCTTGTCCAAGAAGGCATGATCAAACAGCAGCAATGAGACAAGATGATCAGCTGGATAAATTGCTATTCCCAGTTTGAGTTCTATCAGCAATTACCCAACAACACGGACAATGGATGAAGATGCTCATGTTCCAATAGGGTGAACTGATCCTCTAGCAATTTTGCCTTCTCTACACTCATTGGAATTAGAAAACGGGATGATTGGGAAGGGGCAAGGGTAAAAGGTAGGTTATCCCATTGAAACCCCAACAGCTGTTCCAAGAAACAGTTGCTGCGTCATGGAGGATGGAATTCATGAAGGGAAACCAAGTTGTTTGCAAAATAAATGGTATTCAACTTGAACCACACGAGTACGAATAATTATTCTGAGGATTCCGAAATAAATTGTAAGGATTGCAAACTGGTTTCCCTAAACAGCAGAAAGCTCTGCAATCTTTAACTCAAACTCCAGCCTTCAAACTGCCCTCGGAGTTGGACTCCTTGGCCTAAGTGGTACACCCAACTGGCAAGGTTATTCTTGAATTGATTCAGTGAAGCATATTGGGGCGAGAGGCTACAGAACAAATCGATGGAACAGACAGGTTTAGCAGGGCATGATTATCCTGAGGACAATAACCATTGCATCTGACCAGATCCTTCCTTGAGTGGGATGGCCAGCCATGGGTACTGCACCTTTGTATTAAATCCGTGGTCAGCCAATCACAGGTCAGGGTCAGCTTAGCTTGCTTTTGCCAAACAGGTTTAACCAATTGATGTAGCAGAGGGCGGCATTAAACAAGGCCACTCCCAAGGTTAACCCACGCCATTGCATACCAGGCCCCACACAAGAATGAACTGATTTGCCAGCTCCATTACAGAACACCTTGCATTGGAGACTCCAATAAAGGAGCACATTACGGCTCAGGATTTATTTTCACCAAAACGCCCCCTATAAAGGAGTGCATTCTTGTTCCGCTAGAACTAGGGCTTGCCCTGCCACCTAGCAAGGCCAAGTTACAAGCCTGGGTTGTTTGTTCCTCAAGTAAATTGTACCCCTTAGTTAGGTCATATGTGCAACAGGCATCTTCTACCACAGCCTCTCCAACCCAACTGCAAATCCCCACCCAGATAACCCTCAAGAGTAGGGTTTAGGCAATAACAGGATACCACACCATCTTGTATAGATTTTCTTTATTTCAAGCCTTTACACTGGCCACACCACGTTTCTGATTATGGTACAACCGTGCCACAGCAAGACCACCCAGAGCGAGGAACATCAGGAATCCAACTGCAAGCACCACTGCTATAGACCATCCTGGCACCAAGGACACCACCGAGCTGCGAGAGCCTGAGGGAGGAAGAACAAATACGCCTTGTTCCATGAACGTACACAATGTGGCTTGTAACCACAACCATAGTTATACTTTGCTTACATAGCCACACAAGAGTTACAGCCCAAAACTAGCAGCCCCACTCCCCCTTCATGGTTTCCAGAGGTAGGGGCTGGACTGAGGAAGCAATATCATTCATGCAGCACCAGCTTTGGGATTGCAAATGAACCTGTCGGGGATTGCAAGGGGCAGGAAGGACAAAATGTGTTGTAATTGTTCTGGTTGCGTTTTAGTGATCATTCAGAAAAGGGCTCAATGCCAGCTTCTATAGCGGTATAGGAGAGCCCTAGAAGCAGACAATGGTTGTTGGCCATCTTTCATGGAATAGTGGCTTACAGAAAGTGTCCCAAAAACCTGCATGGCAAGCCTTTCCATGCAGAGTTGTATACAGAACTCATCTCACCCCCCATCCTTACCAGCCAGGGCTAAGCCTCCATCTTCCTCTAGGATGTCAAAGTAGACCGGCCTCTCTGCTGACACAAGAGCCAGATGCTCCGTGTTGAAATCCTTCACCATTCTCTCTGAAACAGTAAAGAGAACCGTCATCAACCCCAGCATCCAAAACACCAGGTCCGTGGTCATAGTACACAGCAACCAAGTCGATCAATGGGATAGCAACGCCCCAAGCTCCCTTAAAAATCAGTCACCCATCCAGACAAAAATCAAGGCTAAGGCACTCCAGATCTTACTTCTCCTTGAGCAGGGTGCAGAGCAGGACTCCAGCAAAGACGGGACACATACAGAGGCGCTGCAGTGGAAGAAGATCTGCGAGAGGGAGAAGTGGGTGCATGAACAACTAAACTTACAAAACTTGAAGCAATAAATTCCTTATAAGCAGATCATATACTTCACAGAACAACTCCTAAATACCCGAAGGTAGGCCCCAATTTCTCAGCTTAGGAACAAGTACAACCACCATTGTAGAGCTCTCACCTGCCCCCGAAGATTCTGTTGCGCCGAATCCACAAAGGTGAAGGTGCTGACAGCGAAGCGCTGGTAGTGCGATGGGAACTGGAGACCTGAGGAAGCACCACCAACAGGGACCAACAGCGTCTGGTAATTATCTCCAGGAAAGGGACACCTAGATTTTGAACAGGTTGGTTAGAAAGTCTCCAATATGAGTACATCAAATACACACCCCTCTGCCGGGCCCCCATGTTTCACCTGTTCACAAGGATGGGCCACTGTGGCTGCTGCATTGGGTCACTGGAAGGGGTGGCCCAACACTGGTTCAGAACAAGCATCAAGTTGGGGTCCGTTCTCTGCAGGATTCGAACCTCCACAAAGACTGGGTCTCGAAGGACCTTCACCACTGGGTACTGGCTGGCTGTGTAGTAGGAGCCATACAATCGATCTGGAGAAAGAAATACTATTGAGCTGCACTCAAAGCCAGCTACGCTTGGAACGGGGCGGTGGAGATTTGAAGGTCCCTTACAGAAGGCTATCCCCCAATCTGCTTATTCTAGGATGGCTAATCATTCAGCACAGTGATGCACCCCATACAATCAGAGAGGAACTGCCAGCAATACAAGATCGGAAGCCTAAATAAGGTACATTGTGATGGCTTGAGTTGGAATAACATGTGCATTTACATGTTTAGTATCAGTCAAACTACTACTAGCCAAAGGCTTACATGATCATGAAGCCAATGTAAGCAATGAAGTCTGATGAGTCAATATTAGACATGGACTATTGAGCGCCAGCTTTCGATGTAATTGGTTATTTATAAACACAGGTTTTTAAGCATGGACCTGGGGATCGAACCCGTGTTGCTCCACGTTCTCTTGCTTCAAAGGCATCACATTTGCTGTGGAACTATCCAAGCTATTCCATAGTCTACATTCACAAGTGGTGTAAACCCCTGTGGCCCAACTCAGCAAGCCTTACGAACATACATTGCTTGTCCCCGTCGAAGCCAAGGTGTGGAGAGCAATTGCGATGGCATTACCTCAGTATACATAGTGCTGGCCTCAGCAGACCTAACCTGTGGAAGAGATTCTGGTTCAGCCCGTTAACGAGCCAGCTAAGAAACCTGATGAGCGAGGGAATCATACAGCAGATTCAGGACCACCACCCAGCATCAAGCTACTTACCTGTAGCAATCCTCATCTCTAGGAGGAGGGGCCCAGGGCTGCTCACTGGAAGAGGTGGCGGCAGAGTGAAGACTTCCACCTGCAGTGGGATGGAGCTGCTACTGCTGGTGAAGGTGCAGCGCACAGTCAACCTGACAAGAATCATTAAGAATCCATAAGCGGACATTTTAAAAACAGATGGGGTGCCAGTAATAATGTGGCGCGGGGGAGAGGGGACAAACAACTGGAGAGGTTTGCATGTAGGAGTGGAACCATATGGACGAAAGCCATTCAAAACCGGGATAAGAGGATTTGTACAGTGGGAGAGGATTTGTACAGTGGAGAGGGTTTGGGTAGCTGTGCAAAGGGGCACATCCAGGGCTCAAGTCATGTACACGCAGGAGGACGGAGTCCACCCACTTTTTTTCCAAAGGGTGGACTAAACCGCTCCCCCCCTCCCGAATGAGAAACATGAAGGTCCTCTTAATTACGAAAAACAAACTAAGGTGCATGTCCATTTCGGTAGCGCATGTTGCAGGGAAAACAATTGAATGTTCTTGGAGTTAAACATGCACACCTTTTAACGTTTTCAAAAACACTAAAATAGCTTTTCTTGGTTGTGTGTCGATTTTATGAAAGGCAAATGCTGTTAGTCCTGTGCAATTTGGGTGGTTATGCAAAGCCAATCGCATGAAATATATTTCACCATTCTGGCAACGTCACATCCCATGGCGTTTGCTGATGAGGCCCCACTTGGGCCCCTGGGCAAATCCCTTTACACCCCAACAGCAGTCGGGGCTCGAGACTGGTTGCTTGTAGATGCTAGCCAGGACCTTGACCTTCATTACAACTCCGGCTCCAGTCTTACTGGGCACTGGAATGAACAAGTGGCAACCCCAGCAATTATATTTGGGGGCGCAGACCACGACTAATAGTATGAAAAGGGACAGTGCCTACCCTGTCCCCACGCTAGTGACCAGGACAGCAAGCTATCGGGGAAGGGGCAGGGGGAATGGGTGACGAGGGCACTTCAATGACATCTGCCACTGCAAGAGTGCCCAATTCCATTTATGGACTAGAAGCACCTTGCCTCAAAATGCATGTGGGGATTAGAGTAACAAGATTAATTGTACCTGAAGGTGCTGTCCCTGCTGATCGAAGCCCTGCCCCACGTGACCACAGTATGGGAGGCCTCCAAACGGTTCTCGTAAATAGTGATATCGCCCATTACCTGCCAGTCAAAATAAACCACCACATGAATTCAGAATCATGTCATAGACCAAGCCGCATAATCTTAAACACTATGGTTTTGCTGCATTAAGAAGGCCAATGGGTAAAATGGGGGATACGTGGGAAAGCAGGAAGCCCTCGTCTGTGAGCAACTTTCTGACTGCACATAAGCTAGATCTGGAGGGACAGCGAGACTATGCCCCCTAAATCATATAGCCATTAAGCAAGTGTTACTACAGTCAAATAGACATTAAGGGGGTAGGCGAGCAGCACAGTAACACGTTTATGTCAAACTAGGTGCTAATAAAGGTCGGCAGCAAGTGGAAGAGAACTCTGGTTAGTGAGGGAATGAGGCAAGTCCTAAAAGCCACGCGACCTGAACACATTTGGTGGCGCATAACAGAATAAGCATAGTGTCAGGGACATTTGACACCACCCTGCAGAAGTGTAAGTAGAAAGGAGAACTCATTTGGGGGAAGAGTGGGGGGCATTTTCCACAACTCACCTGTTGCACACCCCCACACGACAGGGGGAACTGGTACACCAAGAAGGCCTCGCTCTGAAAGGAGCGCAGTCCCGGGCATGTACTGCTCACGGTTAGGAGTCGCACATCGGCCAGGTTCAGAGAGGGCACTGTGACATCCGCAGATATGGCAATTGTTGCTTGACCATCAGCGGAGCATTGGCCAGTCACTAACAAAATAAGAAAGTCAGTCCTCTTGCCAACACCACACTATACCGCCGCCACCCTGCATCCTGCAACCCCTAAAGTTACCTGGCAACTACACGCTGTAGACTAGGAGCACCAAACCAAGACCAACGTGCCAGAGGCCTTCCCTTTACCAACTGCGGTAGCTTCACAGGAGACCCCAACACAAGGTAGTAAAGGGCTTTAACCACCCACCTTCATATAGGAAAAGTGTGACTGCTGAATCCCAATTCAGCAAAAACCATCACAACACCCGCCTTGCACAGTCAATTAGCAATATTTACCATGTTCCTACTAACCCCCCACCTCCCCAAAAGGATAGTACAAGCAGAGGTTATGCAGATGGTACAGCCATGCTACAGGATCCAGTCACAAAGAAATCCCCAGCAGACAGCCTTCCCACTCCTACAGTAGCGGTCATTATGCCAGCACTCCTCGTAGGTCTTGACTGTCACTTGTTAAGTGCCAGTACTTGTGGGATGCGCACCTTGAAGGCAGTGGTGCACTGGTTGCGAAAATCCAACAAAGTCCACCACACCAAAAGGTTACCTTAACCTGCAGCTAGTGTCCGTACGCTAGGCTTCTTCATCCAACCCCTGTGGTTCAGAACAAGACATCACCACCCCCCGACCCCATCAGCCTATTGCCCACCCAGAGACCTTACTCCTGCTCTGTGCAGATTCATTTGATACCAAGCACCCCACTTCGGCCATTTACTACTGCTCCTCCCAACCCACGTTTTCTCTAGGAATCCCAGCCGCTCTGGCCAACCTCACCACGCACTGCCCATCACTTGCAATCCTGGCTCACCGCAACTAAACCCTTGGTCAACTGAAAAATCAGGTACCCCATCACCGGGGGGGGGGGGGGTCAGCAAACAATCAGAAAAGGGGGGGCAATCAGGGGGTTTACTTAATATATTACCAAATAAACTAACTTTCAAGAAGATGCTCAGTTAAAAAATTGTGCAAAAATCACAGCAAACTTATACCGCATGCAAACAACCAATCACAAAAAACAAATATTTTTTTACATGGACAAAAATTCATACGTGAACCACATTGATCTACAGTGCATACAAATTAACTATTTTCATAAGTCCATAAATACACGATTGAACGAGCTTTTAGGGCCAAAATATTATCTCATTGGTCCAAGACCCATATCAAGAGTCTACAATCCCACTGTTTTTAAAGTCCAATGGCTTCTCGGCTCCTCATAGGCCTTCAAACCCAGTCAGCCCTAAAGCAATATCAGAAACTGGAAAGGAACCACCAAAACAAACCTGGTTTTCCAAAGTAGCAGGGCTTGGAAGAGTCTGTGGGGTCATAACAGCAATCCAGTGCTTGGCACTTAGCCTGGGTGATCGGGAGACTACCACAGGACAGCCGGTCGACTCTAGCAATGGCAGCACAAGCATCAGGACGGGGGGCATCCATGGCTGGGGATGGAAGGGACAAAGAAGTTCATGATACAGCAACGCCACCCTCTGGTAGGGAACTAGGCCAGCCAAATGCACTGCTGCCCAAGCAAGACTAACAGTGGACTCACCAAACAAGACAGGGCACTTGAGCTGCTGCCAAGATGAATTGTGTTCAGTAGGGAATACTTCAGAGTCCAAGATCATGACATATTCATCATCCTGCAGAAGAGAGCAAAGGGCCAAGCAATCAGGAGCAGCACCCTCTCCAAAAGGGAACATTCGCAAGTTTTAAAACCACAATAGTGCTCCATCCACACTCGTGGTGGCTTTAGAACCGACTAATGCAGGTCAACAAGAGGAACCAGCAACAAACAGTTCCTCATTAAATGGAAGACAGCTTCAAAAGTCAGAGCCTTCCTGTGGTTGTGCAAAACTAGGCATGGTTTCACTTGAATTCCACAAGTTCTGGAACTATACTTCAAAATGGTAAAGAAAACAAGTCCCAGAAGAGAAGGGAACCAGACCCAATGCTTCTCCTGCATGGACTAGGGAAATGAAAAAAATAATTAAGTTGTACAGACATTGAGTGGGGGTAATTTTGCATGCAACACCCCTCCTGCCCCCCCCCCCCCCCCATTACTCACCTGCTCGCTCACGTAGCACCCTGAATAGTCAGCACCAATGACCATAGACCCATCTGGTCGCCAACTGATCCAAATGCCACAGTCAGTGTCGTTCTGGAGTGGATGAGACAACCCGGACTTATCTAGCAATGACAATCAAGAAAAAAAGAAAAATACATTCTCGTCAGGTCAACAGACGCAGACACGGAACTAGGTCTATGATGCACACTCGTAGAATCCTGCCACGCTACCAGCCAAACAGAGCGGAAGGCAGGGACCACAGATCTACCATAAACACCTCCCCTAACCCGCTGCCCCGTTTTACAGGTCACAAGAACCAGGCAACATGTTCGGTCCTACACCCGGCAAGAGCATTGGTCCTAGAACCCTGCACGAACACCAACAACCCATAAATAACCTATTCCGAATTTTAAAAGGAAGCTTCCAGTCACAAAAGAAAGTTATTCACAAGGTCAGAAACTTTCCCCAGAGACCACTCACCTCTGACTGTCAGTGTATTTTCACGGATCAGGGCAAACTCAGCATGTAAACTATGGGCGCCACACCTTAAGAGGGAGGCGTTGCCAGCAAGGGCCACTTCCTGCAAAGTCCCGGGGACCCCTAACACAAAGCCCAGACTGAGCCACAACACCACGGAGGCTAACGCAGACGACATCTTTACCGCAAATGCCTTCCAAGGCTCACGCCGAGGTATTTATGCACCGAGGGTGGCGTGAGGTCAACGGGGTCTCAATGCCAGGGTCACCAGGTGAAACCCATCACCTCTTAATTAGACCGGCCTCAAGCCTAGGTGACCCCACCCCCTGCTACGCAGGTCTGCCGCACATTCATGCTCTACACTACAGCCACAGTTCCGCCCGCATAGCTGACGTGCCCTCAACTCAGGTGAAACCAATGACCTTTCAATCAGGCATGGCCAAACGTATGCATTTTGAAAAGTCTGATCTTAATTGTCAAGCTCTATCTCACAGGCGAGTTCAATATTGGGTCTGTGATGTTTTGGAAGTCCACGTTTTTTTTCTTAAATCAGTTTGGTTCAATGCACTTTGAATCATGTTCGTCTTGTTTTACAAATACATTTACAAGTACCAGAATTCAAAGTGATATCGGCTAACAGGCAGTGTGCCTCTGTCTTTGCCCCTCGCAACTACTATTGGGTAACTTGACTACGTTGCAGCCTGTCCTAGGGTGCTTCTGTGTCTGAGAATGTGTATGGGCCAATCTGCCTGATGCCCAATGCTGATCCTGTAGCACTGTCCCTGGGAATTGTGGTCCTTGTAGTTTGTGTAGTTTCCTGAACATCATGATTACAGTGCCGAACTTTTCATGAATGCATATATGCTATCATACGTGTACCCTCCATTATGGTTAAGTTGCTAAACCCGGCTTATAACTTCAGTCTCCATGGACGAATCCTCACCAAATTTAGCAAAAAAAGTATATGGCCCACTCTGAATTTTTATGGCAAGTTTGGTGAGGTTTCATCAAGGGGGGCAAAATTATAGGGGGTCCCAAAATCTTTTTTCCATCGACTGAATGGAAAAAAAACTTTGCTCATGCCTGCAGCCCAAACCGCTGGTCAGATTTTCAGCAAATGTGCGGCAGGAGCGGCGGCTTGATGACGTCATGACGCGAAACGCACTATGAGGTCATCAAGTAGCGCATAAATGGTGCGCTTAAATAGAAATCCAAGATGGCGATGGCGCACACACAACATGAGGTGTCAGTGCCACGAGGGCCGAAATCCAGCTCCAGACTATTGCTAATCATGTACAGATTGAATTTTGTTGACATTTACATCAGGGTATGACCCTCTATATTTTCTTTTAGCAATCCCAATTAGGAGGTGCGATGAAATATGTATACAGTCAATACTAACCATCAGGAGGCATTATTTGGAATATGCCATAGTGCTGCTAATCGGGTATAGATCGTTTTTTTTTTTACTTAAATGCTGCACTAATATGTGCTGAAACTTATATTAGCTAATTAACTTCTACATTTTGTTTTAGCAATCCCAATTAGGAGGTGCGATGAAATCTTTATACAGTGAATTCTAACCATCAGGAGCAACTTCTTAAATGATTATACCAGTAAACACTATCCTTAAGGGAGACAATGACCACAGGTAAAATTACCTCACTCTACTCTTTGATTTGAATATAGTAATAGAAGGCTTATTTTATAACGATCTAATTAATATATGTATACTATGCAGGTCCAGCGTGCAACTGAACACATTAGTGACACAAGGACAGATATGAGGACTGCGGATGCATGTTAGTAGGTAAGAATCCATCCTCAATGGCCAAACTGGAAGGGACCGGAGATCCTAACTTAATTTGCGCAACTATGAGCTCAGAATTCAAGCAAATAATAATGTAGATATCTAATAATTGTAATAGTCCCTTTGTTTTGGTTGCTGTAAAACTGGTGTGGGCAGAGGGTATTTAACAAACCCTAAATTCCCAGACTTTAAATTTAAATGTTAACATAACATCATATGAGTCTTTTTATTACAAACTGTATAAATATGGAAGATAAGTATTTATGTGTCTAAGGCTTTAGATGCAACAAGTCTAATGATGCTCCTTCCTTTTCATTTTTCTTCCCCCTCCCCCTTCCCCCCCTAGTTCCCTCCCTTTTTGTATACCAGCTAACTATCTTTCCATACAATGGATGGTTCCTAATCAAGAAAGCTGTATTAAATGTATCTATGAGCGAGACTGCTCTCATAAAATTCATGTATCTTTAATCTTTGAAAATGACCTGGACAAAGCCCAGGAGGGTGAAACATTGGAAGTGCTGTCCATTGAGTTACTTTTGGGATTATTTTGCCTATGTGAATGGTTCTTTATCAGTTATGGAACTTTCTTAGATATGCTAATGTTTTTTTTTCTGCCTACGTGAATGTATGGCTATTTGAATGTTGCTCATCTTAGTAGGTTCGGTTTCTTTGCCTATGTGATTGTGTTTTTTTAAGCTATGAGATTCTATCATTCATGTTAATGAAGGACTGTCTAGTTATGGGTTTTTGACTGATGCTCACTTCAGTAGGCTATGACAATTGTGTGCTGTATACATTCCGCTTTCTGTTCTCTTTTGACATAGCCATATATTAAAAACAAACATTAACTCCTTTGGATTGTTTGTTGTTCAATTTAAAAAAATATATATTATTGTGAGCCTATCAAACTTTGATCCTAAGCGCAGTGCCTGGACCCTTCTTCTCATACGGTTCTACACATAAGTTGGTTGTAGTGTTACAGCCTCCAGACTCCTGCTGCTCTGGTGGATGCCCTTTTGAAATTGTTCTTTGCATGGCATAAACCACTTTATTTTAAGGGAGCACAGTGTCCCGTACCTTAACACTTCATTGTTCAAACTTATCTGACTGCATATGTGTTTTCGTATAAGTTGTACGTTGTCATTGATGGCCTAAAGTACATTCCAACTCCCAGAGAGGGTTGAAGGATTTGTATTCAGTTGTTAGTCATTGTGATGACATCACATGTGAAATACATTTTGGTGAAAAGCCCCTACAAGGAGTTGTGCTTATATTGTTGGTAACAAGATGTCAGGCGTGATCGGGAGACCTACCATGAACTACTTAATCTATTAAAGAATGTACTCATCTAAAATCATTGTATCGTAGTGTTGTTGTTAATACAGAAACCTAATCATCTATAAACATAGGCTATGACTGCAGCATGCACCATAGAAGTAAACTATTTATAATCTTATAATTTTGGATAGTACAATAATGAATGCTACCTTATCAGAGTTTTGAGTCATGTTAAACATGTAATAACTAGCTAACAATTCAAGACTTACAACACTTGTGCTGGTACAAACAGTACATATGAATACCCACAATGCATGTAAATCAAAGGCACATACAGGGAAATTAAAGTAAGGAAGAAAGAAACAGCATCATCAGGAAATGTTAATGACATTAAAGTTTATCTTCATGTATACAAATTAATTGTGTGTTTTGAGGCCTGCTCATTTTCCCATGTATATGCACCATGCGCTGAGACCAAACCTTAAGGAAAGTACTTAAAGAACATATGACAAGGTTAACGTCTATATCTAGCATCTCCTTCAATTTTAATATTCTGACTGTCAGTGAACAAAACCACCTGGCCTATATATGTCAGTGAACAAAAACAAGTGGCCCAGATATGTGATGTCATCAGTGATATCATAAATGACATTTGTGATGTCATCTTTGATGTCCTAGGTGTTAATCTTAGCAGTGCACGTTGGTGGCGCGAGTTATGGTTGCTTGGCCTACCATGACTGGTGAATTTCTGGGGGTTTTCGGTTTTACTTGTAACCATAACGTCCCTTTAACAAAGGTTTTTCATTGAATTTCATAGGTTTTTATTAGTCCAACTTAACCATAACGTCCCTTTAACAAAGTTTTTTCAGTGAATATATATATATATATATATTCACTGAAAAAACTTATATATTCAGTAAAAAAACATGGTTAAGAGAGAATTAAGGTGATTGTATTTAACACAACAGAACGCCTGAAATTCAGCAATCACATTTCCAGCAAATTCACCTTAATTAGGTGCCTCCTGTTGGTCAACAAACACCTATTGCCCCCTGTCCAGTACAAACCTTTCTAACTTCTTATTCCTGCGATCATTTCAAAGTAATCATTTCCAATAACAGAAATGTGTGTGTTAGAGTGGTAGTTTGCCGATTCCTGTGGTCCCCCATCTTTTATCCAGGTCCCCTCATTCCACTCAATTGCTTTTTCCACTCTCTAACCCTCTCCGATTATTTTCTATCACTCATCGCTTCACGTCACACACATTGTTTTCTGAGCGCATCTTGTGATGTTGCCACTGTAATCTCTTGAGATTCATGCGGTCTTCGTCTGAAATAACAGCATTTTTCCACCCATAACTGGCAATTCAGCCCACCCCCAAATCCCCAACTTCCCATTGTCTTCTTTACCACTCCGACCTCTAGCGTGATGTGATTGCTATTGCTATTTATATAGCACCTACAGCCAGGAAATCTTGGTGCTGCCGTTCAAAACAATCAGTGTTCCCCTAGGTGTGGCTACATAAACAGAAGGGTTTTGAGTCTCTTTCTGATGTTGAGAATGTTATTAGACTCT
The DNA here is from genome assembly GCF_040938575.1 of Ambystoma mexicanum. Lineage (NCBI taxonomy): Eukaryota > Metazoa > Chordata > Amphibia > Caudata > Ambystomatidae > Ambystoma > Ambystoma mexicanum. Next base: position 376,200,149 of record NC_090926.1, on the reverse strand, counting down.
GTAAGGTTGTGGGGATACGAGAAACCAGGAATGATACCTGGACACAGGGGACTCATGGTATTGGTTGAAGACTTTTATTAAACAAGAAAGGGGTTTTAAGATGCCTCACTGTCCCTAATATAAGAGGTATTTCCCTACCTCAACCAAAAGTAAGGGTCTGTCCTGTGTCAAGATGTCCAAAGCAAAAATGTCCTCTGTCCAAAATCCTATCCTAGCCCTCGCATTCTAAAACTAACTCTAAGGTGCTAAGGATATTGTCCCTGGTTTGAAAACTGAACAAATGTTCAAGTTCAACAAAAAGTTTTAATCCAACACACTTTCAAAATGGATAATGTTCACAGTTCCTGGGAATGACTCCCTTCCCCAGGTTTCTCTCCTCCAAAACAGAAGTTCCAAAGAATAAGTACGTTCTTTAAGACCCAAGAGAATGCCTCTCTCCTCTTGGTGTTACAATCCACTCCAGGGGAAATAACTCCCTTCCCAAAGTCTTTTACAAAAACACTGTAATTCAAAACCCCAAAGGGCATGACTCCTCCCTGGAATTCTCTATTCAAAGTAACACTATTTGGGTGCAGGTCCCAGGCTCGCAAGACACCTGCTATGCTCTCTCATGAAGCTCATTTACACAATTTGGGTGTGGATCCCAGACTTGCCAGATACCTGGTATACTCTCGTGCCAGACTCTCTTTAGATTTCCAAACACCTGGTATACTTCCTTGCTGGGATCTCTCTTTATTTTGGCATTTCTCGTACTCACACAGTTCCAATATTCAGTACTACTTTTGTCAAAGTGCCGGGTCTTGAACCCTCTTTCATTCACTTTCTTTTCATTCACTTTCCTTATGTGTCCCAGTAACCCAACTTCCTTGCTCGGGGTCACCTGACGCATTTACCTGGCACTTATCTGTACTTCGTGGAGCTGCCAAAGTGCCACAGTGACCCAGCTTCCCTTCCCAGGGCTCACTGGCTTTCTCTGGCGTTTTTTGGGCCTCTCGCAGCAAACCCATGGAAGCGCCACAGTGTCCCACCTCCACTTCCCAGGCTTACTGGCTTCGTCTGACGGCTTCCATGTCCCTCACGGCTCCTGCCTCACTCCTGAGCACTTCTCTGTGTTCGGGCAGCGCAGGCACTGCTTCTCAGTTCCTGCGATCGCCACTAAGGTCCTCTTCTCTTTCTGCTTAAATCCCAGCATGGCAACCAGCTCCTGCAGTCCTTCTTCTCTCGCAGTCTCCCCGCTCATCTGTAGGCTACTCAGCTGTTCCCTCTTCAAACTCCTGCTTCCTCGAAGGAAGTTGCTTGGAACCAATCAGCTTCCTCCATACACTAGACTGCTTCTTATGATTCTGCTCAGTATTCATCATTACTCAGCCCCTCTTCCTCATCTCCGTTTTTATTATTCTGTTAGTCGCAGAATAGTAAGGGATACTATCAACGGGCTTTAAGGGTTGTTGAAGGGGGGGAGATTGCAATATGGCATTATGGCATGAGGAATACAAGGGGTATCGCTAAAAGGGAAAGGGGGCTACCATATCTCATCTGATGATGGCGTGCTCCCATCCTGAGGGTCGCCTCCCGTCATGCGATCCTCCCTCAAATATCCACCTCCAGGATCAGGATCAGGTAGCAGCTGCCGTCCCATGCCTACACGAGGAGAGGCTTCCTTCGGAAAAGGAGTGATGACATCATCAGATCCCCTAATGTCGCTGGTTGTTTCAGCATCTATTGGGAAACGGGAAAGAAAATCTACATTTCCCTGATCTCTTCCTTTTCAATGTTCTACCATGAAGCAAAGGCCTGCATATCTAGGAACCAGCATATTTCTCGTGCATTGGTGTCTTTATGAAGGCTAATCCAAGTTCATGGTGAATGATCGGTGACCAGTCTAAACTTTCTGCCAGTGAGATAGTATTTTAAGTATGAAACTGCCCATACTATAGCTAAGGCCACAAGCTCAATTGTGGCACAGTTATTTTCCCTGGGATGTCATTTTCAATTAACGAAATGAATCGGATGCTCGATGCCATCATGATTTTAGGAAAAAACAGTCCCAGACCCAATATGTGAGTCATGTGTAAGTTAAATTCTTTGTTAAAATCAGCCTCTTTTAATACAGGCCCATTTCACAAAATGTGTTTGTCAAAACAGTGTTGGTTTTGTGGACTCCATTTGACATTTTGTTGGTTCTGTATTTTTAAGCTTATCAGTGAGGCAAGAGGTAATAGAGGAATAACGATACTGTTAGGAACTGTCATCACCGGCTTGGCTCGGAAAATGAACGCTTCCTGTGTCACTGTGGATGTGATGGAAGGGCTTACTACCGTTCTAAGATGGCCTCCGCGTATCACCTTGCCACGTGATGACATCAGGATGCCAAGATGGCTTTGCGCTGCTACAGTTCGGAATGACTACAAGAGTCAAAGGAGACTGGTAACTGGCGGGTCACAATCTTGCTTCTTTCTGGTTGCCACAACACTGTTTTCCTTCTTTGCTTCCCAGCCCTGGTCCTTCTATGTGCTACTCCCAAAACTTTCATTGCTTCCTGGCAAATGCTTCTTGTTTGCATATTCACTCCTGACTCTCTCTCTCTGGCGATCCTCCTCTCGAGTGCTACCATTACTTCATCTCCTCTCAAGTGCTACCATTATTGCATCTATTACCATGCTCCTTGGACTCCCAAGATCAGGCAACGGGTGTTAGGAAAGATTTCCATTTATGGGTAATTTTCCCTGCAGTTGTGAACTGTAGTGATACACAAAATTGCAACCTTGCCAATCAGGGCTTTAGATGACAGCATTAGCTGCTGAAAGCCAATAGTGTATTCAAAGTATGTGCTAAAAATGCTGACAGTAGTCTGTTGTAGCACTTCCATTATGCAGTAGTGAGCTACAAGGAATATGCAGGCCTAGTATGAGTGATAGGTCACATTATGCATTGTTGATAGACAGGCAGGGAGAGGGCCCTAGCTCTGTAGCTAATAGGTATTTTTGGAGTGTTTGGAACATTATGGCACCTATATAGCGCTTAGATAGCCAGTCTTAAGCGCTATAAACACTAAGCTATGAGTGCATGCCTTTTAGAGCTTGCAGATGGGGTTAATACATCCCTGCTTCCCTTAGAATATTCTGCCTCACTAACGGTAGCCCTGCATGGCCCCAAGCTAATCTCCTTTTCTCTGGGAAGGCACTGATAAGACATACCTGAGCTTTAGCAGATGGGCTCCAGGGAGCCAGGGAGGGGCTCAGAAGAAGGAGCAGTGGAAATTAACAGAGTTGGGTTTTTTCCATGAGCCAGCCTATATTTTGCACAGGGAAAGTTCTGGAACTGTGCGTCACGGACGGGCAGCACGAGATTATAAAATATACATGCTCACATGACTCGGGTGGGAGATCGTCCTGTGGACTTGGTTCGAGCCAGATCAAGTGCCCGGAATTGGAGCTCTTGACGGCATCCTGCAGCGCTGTCCTCTGAGCGGGGCTTGTTACAGCTAGCTTATGAGGGCCAGGGTCTCCCAGTGCTGATTGAAGGGGCGTAAGACTGTGTTTCTCTATGTTTCTCTATGTTTATCTAAGTTCTATGTTTCTCTATATTTTGCATTTCTCTAAGTTTTATGCTTTGTAATCTTCTCTAACTTGAATCCCAAATGTATATGAAATTCACTGCTTAGAATAAATACTAAAACTTATTGAAGGTGTCATTTGTCACTAGCATGAGATCACTGCTCAGCACAATAGAACCTGTATTTTGGGCTGAATTGGGTAATTTTTGCTCTCAGAGGGCTGGTCCCGAGGACGATTTGGCCCATATCAAGACATTTGGTGGCAGCTTGGGGATTTGTGCAGAGCAGTGCCTTGCTGTGAAATGACAAATTGTGTGAGAGAACACAGTGTAGAGTGAGGAGCAGGCTGTCGCATTTCCTTGGTGGTCTCACTGCAGCTCTGAGACTTCAAAAGACAGCAGCGTTGTGTCGGCTTGCCGTGGCCGATAGCTTGTGTGGTTAAGACTCCCTTCAGTAAATCAGTCGTGACTGACTTATTGCTTGGGAATGGAGCCAGGGAGTACAAGGCGATAAACAAGCGGGAAATGGCTTTGTTTAAAGCGCTCCGATGAATGGTCAAGAAAGATATATGTTCAATTAGGAAAGAATTTTATCATGCGGTTTCCCCAGTTTAAAGTTGTAATTTGAAATGCAAAGTGAGACGGAGTTCTCAACTCTATTCTGTCATGAGGGCAGGGAAAAATAGTTGCAAGGATTTGACATGCAAATTGTGAATAGTAATCTAACCATTGACTCAGCCCCAGTGTGCTAGCGAGTGGGGGGCTGTAATTTTCAGAGGCGAAGGTTCGCTTTTTTGATGTATGCTTTTGAAGTGTTGACATTCCTGAAAAGATAACGTGGGGAATGAGCCGTGCTTAGGAGAAAGAGTAACATCTGTGCTGAGAGCCTAAAGGGTTTGTTTTTCTTTTGGCAACTGTAACTTCCATGTGCTAGTGGTGGTACATTCTGTTTAAAGGAAACACACTAAAATGGTTATATTGCATTTTAAGCTGTGCCATGCTTATAATGGGTGAGAGGCTCACTTAAAAAAGAAAGTGAGTGAATGTTATTTGGATTTTCGATTTTTGTGTATTGATTTGAAATTGCAGAATCAGTTTGCAATGGTTTGGGGGGAAAAAACAATTTATATTTTTCTAAATTGCCTCTAAATTGCCCCTGGAGTATTTTTGACTGTTCCCACGCTATGCCATGGATTTGTACTGTTGCCTTATAAGTGATGCATGTTTGGAAATAGTGACCTGTTGACTGTGATACATGGTGAAAAATGTTGTTGACACAATAACAGCCCACAAGCAATATAGAGTGTGGGTTGTTCTTACAGGAAAACCGTGCAGGAAGCTGCACTAAACATGGCATTTTTTAAATGCACTGAAATAAGTGGTTATATTCTGGCAATGGTACAACAGAATGAAAAATCTGTGTATGATAAGATAGCACAAAGATTTAGTGGGTTGCGGGTTCTTTTGAAAGATCGCACATTGCATTGGAGTGAGCTCGTGAAGCCAAACTACAAGGTTACGAGGAAAAAGGAGAGAAAAAAAAAACGTATGCTTTTAAATGAGACATTAATCAGTTTAAAACAGGCTAAAAGACGCTTTGACATTTTGCTAAATTACATGGAGTAGAATCTGATGAGAAGAAAAAGTGCCTCTTTTGAAAATAAGAGTCTTGCTGTGTGTGCAGAGCTTGTGCCTTGAAGCTGTCTTGGGTGAGGTGCAGGAAGGCAGACAAAAGCAGAATACTGCACTCCTGTTTAATGAAATGGTGGCAGCTATGAGAGCTTTTCTGAGTTGCTGGAACAGTGCAGGAAAGAGTTAATCTGGATGAACTGTCTGAAACGAGTGCCTTTCCATTGAAGCCGCCACAGTTTAAGAGTTATAGAGCAAAGAGATAAGCTTGCTGCGCGAAAGATAAACATTGACATTCCTGCATTCCATCCCCTGTGAGAGACACCCAGTGTGAGCAAAAAACTGAGGAGAGGGGGTGCAAAGACAGAAATGTTGATCAGAAGTAAAGAATTTGCCCAGTAACACTGGAAGGAAAACAAAAGCTGCATGCAGGATGGCAGATGGGCACATCACATCTGAACATTTGGGGAACCTGTGCATCTGTGAATGGGCTAAGAAAAGACAGCTGCCCATTTCAAGAGACTCCGTGCAAACCGCATTCCCATGCTCCATGTGATGTGATGTGAAGTGAAGCGACATTGCTGTGCAAGCTGCATTCCAGTGCTCCATGTGATGCGAACTGAAGTAAAGCGCTGTGCACTGGAGAAGAAACCTCTAGGCGCTTTGAGAAGAGAAAATACACAGCTGGCAAAATGCAAGCTACATTGCCAGGGCTGGAGTAACTGACAAAGACATTATGGCATTCCAGATGGAAGCAAAACTGACAAAAAGCGCTTAGCCGTTTTGCAAGAGACAACATGCAGAGCGGGGCTTTGGAGTACAACATGAACACTGCACATTAGCCATGATCCAGAAGCCTCACGGCTTAGTGCAAGAATGAATGATTTGTTGAAGCAACAAAAGAAACTGACTTAGACTATCGCGCTCAAAGGGGTGGGCCAAGAAATCAGCAAACACCCTTTGAAAAAAAAAAATGATAAGTGAAACAACCAGAGACTTGGAAGACACTAGCTGTATGGAGAAAAATAAACAAAACTGCTTGTGCAACTGCAGGCGATATTGGACTGAAAGACTTTACCTTTGAAAAATGGAGTGATGCCAGCAGGGCAAACTAAATCAAGATCATGAGACACTGGAAGCAAGTTGGCGCCTGGCATTCGTGATCGCTTTGGTGAAAAAGAAAAGCATTGTGCGACCTGGGTACTTATTATATGGCTTTTGTAAAAGCACAGATCAGTCTGAGGTACCATTGACCAACTATGATCGCATTGCACAAATGAGTTGGTGATTAGGCAGTTACACCCCGTATGGTTGAGTGTAAATAAGCCCCCAGAAACATGCAGAAGGGTGATAAATAATTGCAGTAGCAATGATAAAGTGTGTAGTTACCTGATGAGACGTCTGAAGATGGGGGTGGTGTTATGGGAAGGGGTGGATAACGCTGATATTGAAGTTTTGATGACATCCTAATGTGAAGAATAATGACATTGTACTTTTGATGAAATCCTAACATTTCTGTTTGTATTTTGCCTAGGCAAAAAAGCAAAATGCATTTCACCATTTACAGAAATAGATGTATTCAATTTGCGGGTGACACTGATCAGTCAAGCAAACTGTGCTCAGAGAAAGCGAGTCAACTTTAAACGTGTCCTGCACCGCACTCAATGCTGCTAACATGCATGACGTATGAGGACATTTGTTCTGCAACCTGCGAAAGGTGTCCAACAGAGTAATAACTTTTGCTGAACTGGCACGGTGCAGACTTGGCTAGTTATCAAATATTTGATGCTGCACATTCAAATGATTCAGTTGCTGGAAATAACTTAATTGACATGTCTTGCCTTTCTTGTTTAAAGGACTATGGACAATGAGTTGTGGACTGTAACATCATGCACCACAAACAGCTGTGTGACACAGCACTTGAATGCTAACACATTGAAAAATGGTTTTTAAATGCACTTTTTGAGATGAATCTGAAAAAACAAAATGGTTTTGCTCTTCCAACTGAATTGCTTTAACCAGAGATGTTTTGCTTTTTGAAAAAAAAAAAAAAAAAAAACTTCTACCTTGCACGTAGGCAGGAAAATGATTTATGAATTGTTGGGGCAGCAGAAATATGCAAGCAGGAGTGTAATTTATTTTGAGATAAAATGAGTGCGCACATCAAAGTCACCTGTGCGTAGGTTAAGATTCTTAATTGAAGTAATGCTGCCAAGTGTGTGAGCTCTAATTTGAGATGGTAACCTTTGAAACACTGGATACTTTTACAGCCAGCTTTAAGGTGGGTAAATGAAACCATGACTGACTAGTTATTTGATTTTATGACACAGAGTGTGACACGGTTTTTGTTAAACCAACCAGTTTCATGTTTTTGTGGGGACAGCTGTCTCCAGCACACTAATGCAAAGAGTCACCTTTTGATTGTAGACATTTGGAATAATTCTTTGGAAAAGCGCTACAAATGAGTATCCACATGGAATTGCTAGCGTACTGGCCTGGCACATTGTCGGGCATCTTTTGTCACTGAATGGATACAACGATTTGTTTAATGTGATGTTTTTCTGACCAAGAACTGCAGCGAGTGTTCTCGCCAAGATTTTATGGACTATAACTTGACTAAATGCATTTTACACAATGGTGTGATGAAACAGCCACTGCCGGATGGTAGTATGGTGTTTGTGGCTAAAACTAGTATTGTATATGGTAGATATCCCATTTGAAGAAGGGTATTCTCCAAGTCACAATAGGTAGACACTGTGAACATGTTAGATTTTCCAGTAGTAAGGCAACATGTAAATTGTAGGCTGGTAATGCACACCTCCATTATTACAGTGATACACTTAGACATCGATTAATCATGAGGCAATGTTTCCTTAGTACTACCAAGCTGCTACAAATGGAGTCCATTTCTATGGCCCATCACTATAGTGCGCGTAGCTAGGGAGCTAGATTCATTAATTGCAGGAGCTTTATATGCTTGTGACATAGAAACTGTGCACAATAAGCTAGCCACTATGGGTTCTGATGCCAGCTCTGCTATAGAACTTCTAGCCTAGTGGGGTTCATTGATACGCCCAACACTGCTACAAGTATTGGCAACCACTGAAGATGGCAGAATTTTAGGTATGAAGACATTTCTTCTGCCATAGGGCAGGTCAACAAGACTGCTAAATACACACGATGCATTGTATGGCAAACATTGTTTAATCAGCAGGTGTTGGCTTTTTACTGAGTGGGGGCGACCACCCTCCACACACTGGCACGCAGAGCTACAGTTACCAGCATACATATGGATCAAATTGCTTGCTTTTGATTGCATGAATAACACATGCCATGCTTGATGTAAATTAGTAGAATTGTTTTTATTTAGATAACCTGGTGCCCATGGGTTCACCTTGTTCACAAAATTAGATGGTTTCTGGTTGGGTTCCACATACATGGGGGAAGTGTCTAATCACACAGCCCATAGTCACGTTTGAATGCCCTGGGATCAGGGGGGAGGGTAGGCCCTTAGAGTTAAAGGCTGCCAGGTTTTAGAATTGGTAACCATACATAAATGCAATAGTGCATTGTAGATTAGACTACACCGGATTGCCTTGACATTCTAACTGCATGCTGCTTTTTAACTGACAATCAGTTATACAATAATTATTTAGGTATTGTTGTGTAGGCCAGGTTTTGGCTAGGGTAAATGCCCATGTTCACTTTGTGTAGGTATTTTTGTGTAGGCCAGGTTTTGGCAAGGGTATATGTCACTGTTCACTTTGTGTACATTTTTGTTTAGGTAGTGTTTTTTTACTAACCTTGCATGCCACGCTAACTAACCGCTAGAAGGTAGTTTGCTTAAACCTCTTGCAAAGCCCCAAGGTCTTTATCACTGCACTAAATACTATATTGATGTGTATTAGTCAGCATTTGTCGCACACACGTTGAATAGGGGTGGAATGTAGTGATACACAAAATTGCAACCTTGCCAATCAGGGCTTTAGATGACAGCATTAGCTGCTGAAAGCCAATAGTGTATTCAAAGTATGTGCTAAAAATGCTGACAGTAGTCTGTTGTAGCACTTCCATTATGCAGTAGTGAGCTACAAGGAATATGCAGGCCTAGTATGAGTGATAGGTCACATTATGCATTGTTGATAGACAGGCAGGGAGAGGGCCCTAGCTCTGTAGCTAATAGGTATTTTTGGAGTGTTTGGAACATTATGGCACCTATATAGCGCTTAGATAGCCAGTCTTAAGCGCTATAAACACTAAGCTATGAGTGCATGCCTTTTAGAGCTTGCAGATGGGGTTAATACATCCCTGCTTCCCTTAGAATATTCTCCCTCACTAACGGTAGCCCTGCATGGCCCCAAGCTAATCTCCTTTTCTCTGGGAAGGCACTGATAAGACATTCCTGAGCTTTGGCAGATGGGCTCCAGGGAGCCAGGGAGGGGCTCAGAAGAAGGAGCAGTGGAAATTAACAGAGTTGGGTTTTTTCCATGAGCCAGCCTATATTTTGCACAGGGAAAGTTCTGGAACTGTGCGTCACGGACGGGCAGCACGAGATTATAAAATATACATGCTCACATGACTCGGGTGGGAGATCGTCCTGTGGACTTGGTTCGAGCCAGATCAAGTGCCCGGAATTGGAGCTCTTGACGGCATCCTGCAGCGCTGTCCTCTGAGCGGGGCTTGTTACAGCTAGCTTATGAGGGCCAGGGTCTCCCAGTGCTGATTGAAGGGGCGTAAGACTGTGTTTCTCTATGTTTCTCTAAGTTCTATGTTTCTCTATATTTTGCATTTCTCTAAGTTTTATGCTTTGTAATCTTCTCTAACTTGAATCCCAAATGTATATGAAATTCACTGCTTAGAATAAATACTAAAACTTATTGAAGGTGTCATTTGTCACTAGCATGAGATCACTGCTCAGCACAATAGAACCTGTATTTTGGGCTGAATTGGGTAATTTTTGCTCTCAGAGGGCTGGTCCCGAGGACGATTTGGCCCATATCAAGACAGAACCCCCCCAACTTTATGCTTTTGTCTGACCATCCTAGCCTGACTTGTTGCAATGGAGCCCAGCATTCTGCTGTACTGGGCTTTTGCTCATCTTGTTATGACATGCCCTTCAGACTGTCAGTACTGGGAGACTGTTTCCCTTAGTCTTTCACTCTGTTGCCATTTCTTGGCAACATTTTATCAGTGCACAATGTACCTTCCAGTATAGTGCGCTGTGGTCTCTTTTTCATATTTAAGGCCCTAGACACAATTGAAGGATTTTTGGTGAGTGTACAAGTGTGCCCAGGACAGAGCAGTGGCAGCAGTTACTTTTCAAGTATGTTTGACTCTTTTCTATGGTGCAAACCGCGTTTAACGCATTTGGCCCAGGACAGTGGCCAGTGCCTAAAATGGCCATGCCACGAGGTCCTTTGTTCTGTCCATTAGCCATTTTGTCCCTTTGCCTTCCCCGGGATCGAGCAGAACTGGACAATTCCTTATTTGGTCATGCAGACCCCCTCGCAAACAGAAGATTTTGCAGGTGTCTGCATGCCTTGTATGTGTGCGCCTATGATGAGGGCTGGAGCTGTCTAGTTCCAATACACATCCTGGGTGCCGGATGTCTGGTGTGCTGGGATGAATTGGACCACCTTGGTTCATGATTGGTTCACGTCTGGGATGGTTGAATGTGGGCAGATCTCCTATTGGTTTCTCTTTGTTTAGGCGCAAAGGAGACTTTGGATAAGAGAAGGCACTCTATACCCATTCCAGGTCGAGCTACTGAGTTCACACTGAACTTAGTAAAGGAACCATGTATCTTGAACCGAAGAAGCAGATCTGTGGAACCGCTGGTGTCCCACTGGAAGGTTTGCCACTCTGACCCCACTGTTGTCTCGTCAGAGCCCTTGTTTCTCATTGATCACAGAAGGCCTGCAAGGGCGCTTCAACCTGTTGGAGTAGTGGGACTAACTAATCTCGGCACCTCCTGCTTAACCTGCAAACAAGCCTTTTCGGAGGTTTTCCTGGACCGTGCAGTGAAATGACCAGCTCTTACTGGACCTTTGCCTTGGAACCACTACCATCTCAAGTTTCGACCTGAGACTTTGGGAACCGTAATCTCTTGGTAGATGGCACTCTCCCGTCAAGTTTCGTAGACCTAGCATTCCTAGGTCTGGAATTAGGAGAGTCCGCCTGAACCCAAACATATGCGGTACCCGTGGCGCCCTGCTGTGGTGATGAGCTTCGTGGGTGCTTTGCTGCTGTGCCCCCCATGCCCTAAAATGAGCTGCAGTGGAACTGGCCTGATCCCTTCACCAGAAGTGAAGAAATCACCACTGTCCCACCACGCACTGTGGTCCCGGAACGCAGCCCCTTAAAGCCGGAGGGATGCGCAACTGCTGGACTCGAACCTGCAAGTGAACTGAACTTGACTGACAAAGTTTGGTCCAAAGTGCATTGAGGGTCGGTGAGTATGTGCATCACTTACGAGTGGCCCCTGGCGCATCTATAGATGTCTACACACAAGTGTCCCCCAAGAGCTACTCTCCTTTGTTAGGGTAGCTTGTGCTACCATCCTATTCCCGAATCCTGGAAATAGCTTTAGACCCTTGTGGAGACCCTCCTTGAATAGTGGAACTCTATTCTTCATCACCTTACCCCCTTCCTGCAACACTACAGCCCCTTGAAAAGACCCCTTGTGTACTTTAATGCATGATCGAGTGCTGCTTTGCTGAAGGTACTTTTGAGCACAAGGCTCCACACTTCATAGCCTGTTAGTTAGGGTTGAGACTCTTGAAGAATTGCCTAAAGTATATTTACCCTCTTCTGTTACAGGTTGTGGGTCTGACCTTGTTTAATGTTCCTTTAGGCCAATAGTTACTGTATATATGTTTCCTAGTATAGTGTTGTGTTAGTATTGTTAATATTGCTATGGTTTCACCCTGTTTTTGATTTAAAAGGCCTTTTAATAAATGTATATGTATTTTTGATATATACACCTGACTGAGAGTAATTTGTGTTGTTGTTTACTGCGTGTGCTAATTGTGGACTTTTGATCACCTCCACCCCTCATGAGACCTAGTCTTGACCGCCGCCAATCCTACCTTGATTGGACTGGCTTGTCCAGAAGGTTACCCTGTTCCAAGAAAATAGGCTGGCCTTTTGAACCTCTACCCACCAGGTCAGAGTTCAGAAATCCACCTTAACAGCGGGGTGGCTACTTGGGGTGACAGTCCTTACCTCTCTGATCCCAAGCCACACAAAGCTCCAAAGGTAAGGCCTGTTGCTAACAAATACCCAACCAACCCTAAAAAGGGTCTCAAATCTATCTTTTTTTGGGGTACTGGGGTTTCTTGCACAGCCTTCACCTTTTCACTTTGGGGTTGAACAAGTCCATTTCTCACAAAGATACTGAGATACTTGACTTTTGACTATGCCAAATGGCACTTTTCCGAGTTTGCGGTAAGGCCAGCCTTTCTCAGGGCTCAGGTGACTAAACAGAGATGGTGCAAATTTACTTCCTATTGTAGAGGAGGAGCCAAATGCCTCTACTGAAATCCAGCCCCTATTTTGCCTTTATGTTGGAGCTGGAAATTGCAACATGCACAATGCCGATAATGGTACCTATCCCACGAAGGATCCTCGAAACAAGGTATCCATTGAGAAAGCCCTATATGATGTACCCGCACAGTCTCTTAAAGGAGGTTCCTGAAGAGGTGTAAAGATGAATGAAAGAGGAGGTTAGTGACATCACATGAAGCCAAGACGACGCGCCAAGAGGAGATGCCAAGAGAAAAGGCGAATGACCTTATAGAATCTGATGATGAAATAAAGAGTCGAGTAACATTTCATGTGCAGAATGAAGATCGCAAGTGCGTTTAAAACTGAAGAAGATATAAGTTGCTTTATAAACTGTACAGATGCTGCAACGTAAGTAGACTAAGTGACCATCAAGGCTGGCTATACGTAGTGTATAGACTGCAGGCGGTGCCGCCAATAAATATGTGTATAGAACCTGGATGTTCCACATCGCATTTTAGCAAACCAGGACCTCAGTTGCAAAAAGGCTGAAAGTGTGGCACAGCAGAGAAAAATGGCTGAAAATTGAGGAAGAATCGAGAAGGCTTGTCTGGCCCACTGTCAAGGTTTGAGGCAGCCAAGAAACTGGTTATCCATTCGAGAAGATACAATGAACGTGAGAAGCAGGGCAAGCTCCTGTTGAGTTGCAATGGAAAAACACTGAGTGCCAAGTTTTATTCATTTAATAGTATTAAATGCAAAGAAAGAGCTACAACACGGTCTCCTGTCACATGGGGTAGATGGAGATAGACTTTGGGCAAGCTACATCAAGACTGAAGATAAGAATGTGCTCACACTCCCTTCTATTCTCCGGCACAGTGATACTTTGCAAGGCCGAGTTCAAAGACAATTCAAATGGCAGACAGCAGGAGTGATGATGGATGATGGGTTAATTCGGTGGGGAGTCATGGTCAAGTCCACCCACAACCACCTGGGGTACCAGCTTGAGTTCTGCTAGCGAGTGGAATATTCCAGAAGGGTACAAGTGTGCCAACCAATTATAGATGGCCACATAGCAAAGAGCCCTTTAGTTTGAGAGCCAATGAAATGTGTATTTGATGACAATGAAGATGACTTGCACTAGGGGTGGGCATAGTTGTCCACCTGACTATAGAGACCCAATCACAATCCTATCCCCCATAAAAAGTATATCTAGATGTTCCCCGTAGACCAACCACAATCCCAGATAAGTTTTTTTAGTTTGCCACGTATTATGACGTCAATGATGACGAGTTTTAGCTATAAAAGTGTATGTTTTCATGTAAAATGTTGAACAATATGCTATGAGATGTCCGCTGTACTCCCTGTTTTAGACAATTGACAATAAAAAAACTGTTTTGCCAACTTCCTGAGTTGGTCTTATTAATGGTGTAAGAGTAAATTCTGCATCCACATCCATCCAATAAAATGTTACCTCCTTAAAAGGATTAATAGGGCCTATGGGTTCACTATGTCCTACTAAGAATGATTATATCATCAATATAAGCCCCACAGAAAGAGGAATACGGGCGCAAGACTTGGTCCATTAACCTTTAAAATGTGGCTAGTGCCCCGTGAAGTCCAAAGGGTAATGCTTTAAATTGGAATAGTTCAATAGGGGTGGAGAAGGCTGTTTTCTCCTTGTCCTCTGGGTTAACGGGGCCCTTGCCAGTAACCTTTCATCTGATCAATTGTGGAGAGGAAAACGGTGACTCCCAATCGATCAATCAGATCATCGATCCTTGGCAAAGGATAACTGTTGAATTGGGATACAGCGTTTAGCTTCCTGATATCAATACAGAATCTCCATGATTGATCTGGCGTGGCAACACGTACTATCAGAGTGGACCAAGGACTCTGAGATGGTTCAATGATATGATAATTCAACATCTTCTCCATTTCCTGTCTGACTAGCTCTTGTCTTGCATCAGGTAGCCAATATTGTTTTAAATAGACAACCTTCACTGGAGCTGTATGGATGTAGTGAAAAACCCCTTTCACTCTACCTGTTTTTTTTTCCAAAGAAATCTGGAAACTGTTCCAATTTATCTTGTAGATCTTGTTTCTGAGTCTAGGGAAGTGTCATGACCCTTGCACCTGGCCCTCACTGGCAAGTCAGCCTTCCCGTTAGGGCCAGGTCAAAGGCCTTAAAACCTCATCCAAGTCTCTCTTGGAGTCAGTCCTGGCGCCTCTGGCGCCAGGCCCATAACCATCATGAAGACCAACATTAGAATGGGACTATTTACTTGGGGGGGTTCAGCCAACATGGAGGCACACAAATAGCTCAGTTACAAGGAACTGAGCTATGCGGTCTAGTCTTTTGGGTGTGGCAGGCCTGGGACTACTTTACCTGGACTACTTTGGGTGTGGCAGGCCTGGGACTATTTTAACTGGACTACTTTACCTGAGACTATTTAAACCACACCCAAACAGCAGAACATGCTTTGCGTTATTCTGCTGTGGGCAGCGTAACGCTCACCGTGTCCAGTTATTTGATGACAGCTTACCTGAAACCAGGGACCTGCAGAGAGAGAAAGAACTCTACGAAACTTACCTGGAACATTATCCTGTCTTCAATCCATTGCTGACTTCAGTTCCACTCACCTGAAGGTACGAACTCCATCATCCGGCACCGCAAGCATCCAGGAATACCATACCCTGGAAAGAGGAGAAAGAAAGACAGTATTAGTAAGAGTTTACTAACGTTTCCTCCCCAATGAAGAAAGCCACACATTCTTACCTGGGTAGTCATCTCCTGGTCAGTATCATTGCTGGAACATTACAGCGCTCGGCGAGGAACATGGCAACCTGCAAGGAGAGAAAAGATACAGGTTAGCAGTATGAAAGGCAAAACAGTGCCGCTCATCGCGCATTTCTCACCGGACAGCATCGCGCACACTGCGCTTTCGCCTACTGGCCCATGCTCATCTTCAAACTGCATGACAACACCAAAATACCTTTCCATACCTAAAAGGAAAGAAGCAAGACATTATTCGAACTAAGAGGAACATAAGAACTGCATATGAAGACTGTAAAGCAGCAAACCTACGGAGTTGCAGCAGGCCTGGATTCCCACAGGGGGGCTTGCACCAGTGAAGTAACTTGGTCCCTGCTCGCCCCCCACATCTACGCGCCCGGCCATGAGGAGCAGGATGGAGAATCCACCTTTTGCAATATTAAGACCCATCTTTAACCAGAGGCCTTACCAAGGGACCGGGAGAGGGTTCGAGAGTGCAAATCATCCAACCAGGGCTGGGTGGCGTCCCCGTGGATACCAGGTGAGCGTATCAGGTAGGTGGGAATGAATCAAAGTATCTTTATCTAACTCCTCGCTTAAGAGACAAGTCAGTACCACTGTTGTGGTTTCTACAGGGTCCTCTCTCCATTCCTTATGGAGGTTTATATGATAGATTTGGGTCCTGATTCATCTATCTAAATGGAAAACCTGATAGTTGTATGGCCTTGTTTGTTCAATCACCTCATAGGGTCCATACCATTTGGACAACATCTTGTTTCCAGATGTTGGCAGGAGAAAGATAACTTTCTGTCCAATAGAAAAAGAACTAAGTCATTTTTTTTGTTTGTTTTTTAAATCATAAGAGGTCTTCTGGTTTTCTTGGATTTTGTCTAAGTGGCCTTGAAATATCATTCTCACAGTGGTCATGTGTTCTTTTAAACATTGAGCCATTTATGAGAGTGGTAAAAAGGCTGCCCACCTCTCCTCCCATGTCGCCCTTAGTATGTAAAGGACATCTCTACCATATAGTAATTTAAATGGTGAAGTTGAGGATTATGGTGTTTTCCGGATGGCAAAAAAGATCCATGGTATCATAATTTTTGCCATTTGCCTCAACCAATTTTTGAATGACATTTTCATGGGTTTTGTAGAAACATTCCACCAGTCCATTGGTTTGTGGGTGGTAGACAGAGGTCCTAGGAGTTTTAATGTGTAGGATCTCTCGCACCTCTACCATTAACTGACTCATGAAGGTGGTCTCTTGATCCGTTAGGATCTCCTTTAGGAAACCAACTTGTGAAATAAATGGGGTGAGGTGCTTCAGAATCTGATGGGACGTATTATTGTGTAGTGGGAAGCCTTTGGGTATCGAGTAGCATAATCTACAATTACTAAGATGTAACCATTCCCCAACCTCAATGGCTCACACGGCCCCCACTATGTCCATACCTATGCAGGAAAAGGGCACATCAATTTTATTTAAACACTTTTTATTGGCATTTAGGTGAGTTTACATATCAAGATTGCGTTTAGTGAAGGTGTCCATTAGCCAAGCAGGGTGAAAAAGAAACAGGTAATAACAAAAAAAAATAACAACAAACGTGCACAGTCTCTTGCGAGGATGTCTGCGTTCAGATGGTGTTCCGGAGGAAAGGAGTGCGAAGGCAGGGTTCCGGGGCGTATGAATGTTCGAGGTTCAGGTACTAGGTGGTTCTGTAGTTGTTTGCTGTTAGGGTGGGCAGGCACCTCAGGGGGGCTTGTGGTCAGCAGAGAAGGGTATGTCGCGGAGGAGGGCTTTCCACGCCTCAAGGGTGTTGTTCACGTCGGCTGTTCCAGTGGT
This sequence comes from Ambystoma mexicanum, assembly GCF_040938575.1. Classification (NCBI taxonomy): domain Eukaryota; kingdom Metazoa; phylum Chordata; class Amphibia; order Caudata; family Ambystomatidae; genus Ambystoma; species Ambystoma mexicanum. The sequence goes on along the minus strand of NC_090926.1, from coordinate 376,182,846 downwards.
GGCTCCATCCTGCCAGGCCCTGGTCTCGGCTGTGGTCCAACGCTCTAATTCGCTGAGCCAGTGTTGGTATCTCGGGCCAGGTTTGGATTTCCAGGCCATAGCTATGGTTCTTTTGGCTAGGATGCAGGAAATGTCCATCAGCTTGACTACGTGTTTGATCTTGTTCAGTCTGGGGTATGTTCCGAGGAGGCATTCCTGGGGGCCCCAGTTGTATCTGGTAATGCCAGCTTCCGTGCAAATTTGCTTTATTTTAGACCAGAATTGTGACACCCTGTTACAAGACCAGAACATGTGCAGTAGGTCTGCTGGGGTGGTGTTGCACCAGGGGCAGTTTGATGGTGTCTTTTTGTTAAAACTGGCGACTCTCTTCGGGGTCATGTATGTTCTGTAGAGAACATTGAGTTGGATTTGTCGGAATCTGGTGTTCCTGGAGACCTCCTTGGGGTAAAGTAGCACTCTCTCCCATTCTGTGTCCATGAGCGTGACCTGGAGGTCGAGTTCCCATCTTTCTTTTAGTGCTGCACTTTTAGGGTTGGGCCTGTCTATTAGTCGGCCGTAGAGGCGGGTTATTGGTTTCCAGCCGTCTGAGAGTTCATGCATCTCATTAAGGAGGGGGTTAGGGTTGGGTTCTTCTGGCCATTCAGGCCATTTTGACTTTGCAATCTGTCTGAGACGATGGTACCACAGAAATTGGCCTCTGTTTAGTTCCTCTGATTCCAGGATCGTTTCGAATTCTTTAAATTTGGCGTCTTCGTACACGTCGCCCCAAGTGTAAATCCCAGCGTTCTCCCATTTTCTTGCCACTTTGAGGTCTGTTATGGATTGGCATGCGTCCACAAGGATGGGGGTGTCAGGAGAGTACGGGTGAGTGATTTGATGGATAGAGCAGGTTCTAGTCCAAATTCGTCTACCCAGCTGTACAATCATAGGGACTTCTAGTGTTTGTTTAAGTGGGTTCCAGAGTGATTCTTTGGGAAACAGATTGGAAGATGTTAGCCTTAGTAGTCCTGATTCAGCATTTGGGTCGTCTTGGAGCCACTTTGTGACGTGGCTAAGTTGAGCTGCTAAGTAATACATGTGTAGGTCCGGGAGTTGTATCCCCCCCTGTTTATGTCGCAGCGTGAGGATCTTCAGGGGTAGCTTATATCTGGCTGGGCCCCACAGGAAGTCTCTGATTAGCGAGTCCAGCTTCTTAAAGAAGGATATAGGGATACAGTGGCAGACATTCGTGAAGTAGTAGAGGAATCTCGGTAGGATAATCATTTTCACAATTGCTGCTCTACCCATCATGGCAAGTGGCAGCTTAGACCAGAACTTTATGGAGTTGCGAAGTGCTTTTGTTGCTTTTTCGGTGTTGTGTTCGTGGGTGAGTTCTGGGGTATGTGTTATGTTGATTCCCAGGTAGCGGAACATTCCTGGTTGCCACTCTATCCCCACTACTGGTAGTTCTTCCATGCTTATCTTATTGAGTTTGGCTAGTGGGAATGCACAGGATTTAGATCTGCTAAATTTGATTCCGGAATAGCGGGCATAGTTGTCCAGGACATCGAGTAGAACTTGCGCATTCACTTGTGGGTCCTTTACGTATAAGAGTACGTCGTCCGCATATAGGGAAATTATGAAGTGTCTGTTGCCCAGTTTTATACCTGCATCAAAGAACTGTCTCCTGCAGTAGATGGCGATCGGCTCCAGTCCCAATACGTACAACATGGGTGACAGCGGACAGCCCTGCCTGGTGCCTCTTTGTATCGCCCAGGCTTCTGATATTATTCGTCCGGTCTTCACTCTGGCCCTGGGTGAGTTATAGAGGACCCTGACCCATTTCACAAAGCCTTCTCCAAACCCAAACTCATTCAGCACCTCAATTAGCCACTCCCAGAAGATGGAGTCGAAGGCCTTAACGGCGTCTAGTGATAGCACCGCCAGATCCTCAGCGCTTTCATGGGTTTCGGCTATAACATGTTGTAGCCTCCTCAGGTTGGCTGTGGTATTGCGTCCCGGGATGAACCCATTTTGGTCCTCATGTACAATAGTCCCAATCACCCTCGCGAGCCTCTTAGCCAGAATGGTGGTTAAGATCTTGGCGTCGTAATTCAGCATCGCTAACGGGCGATAGGAATCGCAACGTTTGGGCGGCTTGTTTGGTTTGAGCATGGGGATTGTGATGGTTTCCTTCATGGTGCTGGGGAGAATTCCTTCTTCGTATGCTTCCGTGTAGACTCCCAATAGTATTGGAGTGATGATGTCTTCATAGGTTTTGTAGAACTCTGGGGGGAGTCCATCGCTCCCTGGGGATTTGCTGGTAGCTAGAGATCTGATCGCGTCCCTGATGTCGTCGGCGGTGATCTCAATGTCAAGTGCTGCGCGCTGCTCTTCGGTTAGTTTAGGGAGTTCGATCTCTTCTAGGGTGGCTTTGATGTCTTCTGTGGGCACTTGTGTTTCGTGGGAGTAAAGCTCGGAGTAGAATTCTGCAAAAGCGGTGTTGATGTCAAGTTGTGATTTGTGCGTGACTCCACGTTCATCCTGGATCTCAGTGATGTAATGCCTCGGGTGTTCTCGCTTGCACAGCCATGCTAGTAGTCTGCCTGGTTTGTCGGCCTCTTTGTGTGTCTTGGTGGTGTTAGTTGCAAAGTCGAATTTCGCCAGTCTGTCCCATGCCATTCGGCAGTCGTTTCGGAGTCCCCGCAGGGTCTCTTCCCCTTCAGTGTTGGTGTGCAATTGGGACTCGAGGCGTGTTATTTCCGCTTCGTGTTCTTCTAGTGTTTCCTTCAGGCGTCTGCGAATACCTCCCGCTCCAGAAATGGCTTCGCCCCGTGTTACCACTTTCATCGCCTCCCATAGCGTGCTCCAACTCGATACTGAGCCTTTGTTATTGTCTATGTAGTCTTCGAGTTTAGTGCCAAGGTCTTCTTTAAACTCTTGATCAGTGAGTGCCATGGGGGACAGTCTCCATGTCGGGATCGGGGGCCTGGGGCCATTCAATCTCCACTGCATGACCAGCGGCGAATGGTCAGATATCGATCTGCCTAGGTATGTGGCATCGACTACCAGGGCAGCCTGTTCCCTGTCGATGAAGAGATAGTCGATCCTTGTGTGGACCTTGTGGGGGGCAGAGTAGTAGGAGTAGCTCCTTTCATCTAGGTTTTGCGCTCTCCATATGTCCACCAGGTCTAAGTGTTCCAGAGCGTTATTGAGGGCCATGGCGGCGGCGTTTCGTGGTTGTTGTAGGGGCACCGACCTGTCCATCTCGCCATTACTGGTGCAGTTGAAGTCGCCTCCCCAAATGAAGGTGCCCTCCCTGTGGTGGGCTATTTTGGGGCATAGCATTGCGATGTGCGATGGTATCCCGTGTTGCGGGAAGTAGGAGTTGACCAGGCAAATTGCGGTATTTTCGATGGTCCCCCAGAGTATTAGATATCTTCCCTCTTTGTCAGCTTCCGACCCCTGTAGGCGAAACGGAACGCTTGGGTTCACCCAAGTGAAGACTCCCCGTGCGTATTTGGAGTATGCTGCTCCTTTTCCAGTGCCACCCCATCTCTCTGCTAGTTTGGAGGAGGATTCCGCCGTCAGGTGGGTTTCCTGGAGCATAGCTATGGAGACCTTCTGTCTGCGGAGGTAGGAATGAATGCGATTTCTTCTTAGATAGGTGTTCATCCCGCGCACATTCCACGTCAGTATCTTTAGTTGTGATGTCATCTGGATGTGTGGGTGCTCTTTTTTATCCCCTCCTCAGAGGGTCTGCCCAGAAGGTTTGGGTTCCTGATAATGCGATTCAGCAGTCGGCCCTCGTTCCTGCCTGAGTTTAAGTGCTGTATCAGCGTCTTCTGTTGTCCGGCCAAGTGTGTAGATGTGGAGACTGTGCTTATAACGTAACAGGTAACATAACTGTAACTGGTGCGCCTAGCGGCTGCATTCATTTTGCTGCGCTCAGGCGCTCTCGCACCGTCGGGACCCATCCGGGCGTCGGGCTCGAGTGGGGTCGGTCAGGCAACTGGCCTGTCCTGGTCTGTTCGCGGGGGCGAAGTCCTGGGTCCGGTGCGGGGCCAAGTGAGAGCCGCGTTAGTTTAGCGAACTGTAGTGTTGATTGCTTCCGCACTGCAGAGTGCATGCGTTTACCGCGGGATCTTGCGTCGGCGATTGGACATGCGACCAGGTGCTTAGTTTCAACCCTTAGTCTCTGGGGTGGGTGTCTGCGCCTTGGGCTAAGTTGTTATCCTCCATCCACATGTTGGCTGCCTCTGGGGTCTCCAGGAAGATCGAGCGGCCCTTGTAGATAACTTTTAGTCTGGAAGGATAAAGCAGCATATACTTTAAGTTTAGGTGTCGCAGCCTGGCTTTGATTGGAACAAATGAGTTTCTCTATCTTTGTACTTTTGGGGTGTAATCTGGATAGACGGATATTTTTGTATTGCCGCGTACAAGTGGGCCTGTCTCCCTGGAGTGTCTGAGGATGACTTCTCTGTCCTGAAAGTTAAGTATTTTAGCTATTATTGGGCGAGGGTGCGAGCCCGGAGGGGGTTTCCTTTGGAGGGACCTGTGTACCCTCTCGACAGCGAAAGCTTGCGTGAGTTTGCCTGCGCCCACCTCTTGTTGTAGTAGAGCCTCTATGTATGCAGTCGGGTTCGGGCCCTCGTCACCCTCGGGGATTCCGAGTATCCTGATGTTGCCCCGTCTGGCACGTCCCTCGGCATCCTCGGCCCTCGCCTCGAGGAAAGCCACCTTCTTTTCGAGTTCCGTCACCTTAGCCCTCAGCTCCATAGTGTTTTCCGTGGTCTCTTTGATGGTCGCCTCAGAGGCGGAGACCCTTTCCGTTAAATTCCTGGCATCCTGTCTCACAAGCTGAATGTCTGATCTAAATTCGTCGATTTTGGTATCAATGAAAGTGCGCAGGGATGCTATGGCCTCCAGTACTTGTGTTTGGCTCTCGGTGGGTTCTGCATTTTTCGGTTCTGGGGGATCGGGGCTGGGGGGGTGTGGGTCGGCCGAGCTTCTGGCCTTTGTGGAGACATAACTGTCCATCGTAGGAGGTTTTGATCTGCCTCTAGCAGACATGGCCTGTGGGCTGGGTGATGATGCCTTAATAAAGCGCTGCCCTCGAGTTTTGCGATCCACCAGGCAGCGTGGGGTGGGTTGATGGAGTTAATGGTTCTGTGTGAGGATGAGGGGGGGGTGGGCGATGTTGGGCTCTGGGCTCAGAGCGGCGGACGCTGGAGCCGCTGTGGAGTCAAGCGGGGCCCCCCCTATCTCCTCACCTCCTGGGTGGTGGTCTCCGCTGTCGGCGCGTCGACGCTGCTTCCAACGGCGGCCAGGATGTTCGCTGTCGCCCGGTCCGCAGGAGCAGGTCCAGGAGTTAATGGCCGCGGTTCACGCGCGACTCACAGTGCCCCGCGTGTCGGAGGGGCCGCGGGTGTTCAGCACAGGGTTCGGGGCTGTGTGGAAGTATGTTCCCCAGGGTCTTGTCCGCCGATGAACCGCGCTTCCGTGTGCTGGATTCCTCAACGACGGCGCTCCTCGGCAGCGTTAGGACAACGCGGGAGCTGCCATCTTGAGTGCAGGCGGGGGGGAGGGTTTGTGGAGGGCAGAATTGAGGTTCCCTGGCTCCGATTCTGTTCGGGGTTGCTGTCGCCGCTCGGCGGCGGTTTCCGCTGTGTTTTGTCCGAGTTTGTGGCTCGGAAGCGAGCTGCAAGCGGTCCGACGAGGATCGTAACGCGGCGTCTCAGCCGGAGCTCGGCGGCTTAGCCTCCTATCACCATGAGCTCCAGGCCACGCCCCTCGGCACATCAATAATAGGCAAAGGATGAAGCGTAGCTGGAGGAGGTATTTGAGAACTAGTCTTTGACACAAAGCACAGGTTGATATGAAGTTCTTCAGATCAGCATAGATTTCAGGCCAATGAAATCAGCTTTTTACATGCACCTGTTTCTTGACTGTCCCCAAGTGGGTAACTGTTAAGTGGGAGTGGGCAATTTCCAATACCATCCTCTTGTGACTTTTAGCTACTATAATTTTAGATCTAGGAGAGCCATCAGGGCTAAGATCCCTGTATACAGTAGCCCATGTCTTAGAAAGAAGAATGGTCCCCCTTTCTTGTCTTCCATCCTCCTCAATTATTACATGTAAAAAGGCTTTTGCTGGCAGGGGGTCGGCAAATGCTAAATCAGGAAGGATCTCAGCTTCCTACCCAAGGGTTTGTGGCTCTATTGTTTCAGATATTAGTGGGGGATCTTCATCGTCTTCTCCAAAGCCTTTTCTCTCTCTCTGTTTGATCTATTTCTTTGATTTCCTCCATTTGGGGAAACAAAGATCTCTCCAAGATCCCCTGAACTATTTTCTCTCCCGCCTCTATTTGGTATGCCTCTTCCTACTGTTTCGAATCAAGATTTTCACATCACCTCTATAGTCAGGATCTATGATGCCCGCTAGGATGTCTAGACCTTGTCGCCATGCTAGACCAGACTTAGAGGCTAACCTGAGGTAAGTGCATGGTGGGTACTATAACCAAGTCAGTGGGTATTAAAATTCAGTCTCCAGGTTGCACCAACTCTCCCCTGCTACTCTATAGGTCGAATCCAATAGAATATTCTTTAGCTACTGACGGATCAGAAGCTCAGTGACTAAGATTTTCAAATCTCAGGTTTCCCAAGTTTGTATCAACTGAACCCGATCCCACTCTGACACCATATTAGGCACCAAGAATGAGACGCGGACACCGAGGACTCATGGTATTGGTCAAATACTTTTATTAAACAATAAAGGGAATGGAAAATGCCTCACTATCCCTAATCTTGGACATATGTCCCTACCTCAACCAAAACTAAGGGTGACCTGTGTAAAGATGTCCAAAGCAAATATGTCCTGTGTTTGTAAGCCAGTCCTAGCCATTGCATTCTAAAACTAACTTTAAGGATCTACGGGTATTGTCTCTGGTTTGAAAAGCGCACAAATGTTCAAGTTCAACAAAAAGATATAATCCAAAACACATTCAAAATGGATAATGTTCACAGTTCCAGGGAATGGCTCCCTTCCCCAGGCTCTTCTCCACCAAAACAAAAGTTCCAAAGATTAAGCAAGTTCTTTAAAGCCCAAGAGGATGCCTCTCTCCTCTTGGTGTTACAATCCACTCCAGGGGAAATGACTCCCTTCCCAAAGTCTTTACCAAAAACACTGTAATTCAAAATCCCAAGGGCATGACTCTTCCTTGGGAATCTCTTTTCAAAGTAACACAATTTGGGTGTGGGTCCCAGACTTGTAATACACCTGATATACTTTCTTGCCAGGCTCTCTCATGTAGCTCCTTTACACAATATAGGTGCAGGTCCCAGACTCACCAGACACCTAGCATTCTCCCCTGTCAGACTCTCTCTTTAGATGTCCAAACACCTGGTATACTTCCCTGCTAGGTTCTCTTTGTTTTGGTATTTCTTGTACTCCCACAGTTCCAATATGCAGTACTATTGTCAAGGTGTCAGGTCTTGAACACTCTTTCATTCACTTTCTTTGTTATTTGTCTAAGTGACCCAACCTCCTTGCTCGCTGTAACCTGACTCATGTACCTGGCATTTATTGGTACTTTGTGGATCTGCTGATGCGCCCCGGTGACCCAGCTTCCCCTCCCAGGTGTCATGATCACCTCAAGGATCAGGGGTTCATTGTGCAGACATGCAGGGACTGAATGGTTAGCAGCATTGCGTGTCAGGCATTCCTCTCATTCATCCTTGTTTGAATACACAGTGGGCCCGCATAGAGCTTAATGTTAGAAGGTTTCCACCAATATGGCCACCTAGTGGGTTACGGGCAGAATAACTTGAAGGAACTAGTAGCTGGGATTGGAGGACTATATAAGCCTTAGCTCGCTCTTCGCGTTGACTGGATGGATATTTGTGGTTGTTTTAAGGATCAAAGAATGTCTGGGGACGGTACAGGGGAGAAGAAATGTAAACATTGAAGTGCTGGTTTGGGTCAAAAATTGACGTAGGGTTGTCGCAGAGTCTGTGGTCTTTAGCGTCTGCAGCCAATACAGACATGAATATAATAGAAGACTGATTGCTACATTTGCAAAACAATGTACTCCAGTCGTGTTGCTGTATTTAAATAGACCAGAGAATGTCCTCACTGCTTCATTTGAAAGTTCTGCATTTGTTTTTTTTTGTTGCTGGGATTGTGGGGAGATCTGCTTGTGCAAGTTGTCTTTTGGTTTTCTTTTTTGAGGTACAGGGTACATATCAATATGTGAAGTGTACAGTACATGCAGTCTGGTGTATACTAGGATGCAAGGAATGTCAGCATTGGCTTTGCATCAAAGTTAACTAAAAATAGACCAGTGAGTGTACGAAGGCGTGAAAGTGCTTTATAACACATACCTTCTTCGAAGAAGTGCTGCCAACGGCAACAACTGCGTGGTAGAGGTTAGACCATGTGACTTGTGAATAGTAACGTATATGCAAGAGACAGAAAGAATTGTTCTTGGCATACATACATATCTGTGAAAAGAAGGAAATGGACTGTTGTGCAGGTGATTTTTTAGTTTCCCCAAGTTTTTCAAAACTGATGTTGACAAACTGGATATGGTTTTTGTTGTTACGCTCACCTGGTCTCTGCGGGGACATTGGGGCACGATTGGAGCCCTCCCTGGACTGGACTCCCCTGGCTCGAGCTTCTCCCTCGACTGCGGTGTTGTGGGCTGCTCGGGTTGCTGGTTATACCCCCGAGAGAAGGTAGGCAGCAATGAGAATGCTGCGGTGGAACTGCAATTGCCCTAGAACCCTTCGCGCCAGAATGAGATGAGCATGCATTTTCCCATATGACCTCAATTGTGGTTTTGTAAGGATGAGCTCTGTCCTGCTTTCTCTCAGCAGGGGCGCCGTAAGTAGACCAAGTTACGTCACTGGTCCTTGTGCGTGGTGGTCCAGACCGGCTTCGACCAATCCCGCCTTGGAGGTACGTTTTTTTGTGGCAGTGATTATTGTTCGTATCCTTTTGTGTTCGTTTTTCCAGTGATTATTGTCTGTAACGTGGTAATGTCCCTTCTTTTCCCCTTTAGGTATGAAGATGGCCCGCGGAGTGATGGAAGAGTTCAAAATGGAGCCCACAGGGATTTAGAAGACCCCACTAGAAAGGTGAGTTGGGTTTCCGGATAATGTGCAAGGTTTGTAGGTTGCACGGCTAAGATTTTAAAGTTTATGCAGTTGCTAACCTTGTGCTTTCTGTCTCCCTTGCAGGTTCGACCTGACAGCGCTTGATGTCATAATCTGCGTAGATGCTGAGCCAGCGGGTGTCTCCAATGATGTTGGGCGTCCGGAACAGGTAAGAATGCAAGGGGCTGAAAGATTTGGATCAGCAGAGACAAGTAAGGTGCAATCAAGTAAGCAGTGCTTCGAGCGATGGCGTGGCTGTCTCAGGTATGATGCACGCAGTAGCTGCAGAGTTGGGATCGAGTTCGCAGAGCTTCCGGCAATGGCGTGGCTGGACTCAGGTATGCTGTGCGCAGTTGCAGGATAGGGTTCTGGAGACTGAAGATAAGCATGCAGAACTGGAAACAGGTAAGCATCTGCAGACTAACGCAAAGCACCAGCATGCGGGTGGGGCTGGCTTATATAATCTGACCCCAGCCACTTCCCTCAGCCCTGCCCTCTGGCCCCACCTTACCACTCCCTCAGACATCTGCACATGCTCCCAATATTTGCGGATGGGTGTGCCCGGCCTGGATGCACGTGCCTCAGGCACACTGTGTGCAGGGCACACTTTGAGATGAGCCTGGGGCAACAGGTGCTAGGACCGGGGCCATTTGGACCCTGTGGGATATAATGGCCCTTGACCAGTGGCCATGACAGCACTCCCCCTCACGGCCCCTCTCACGGTTGTCCTTCCTCCTGGTCCCGGTTTGGTGGGATTGTCCTGGTGAAATTGTTTGATTAGTCGCAGAGCATGGACAAATACAGCTAGTTCCCAAGTGCGGTCCTGAGGCCCGTAGCCCTTCCAATCTATCAAATAGTATAGTTTTGAGCGTACCTTCTTGGAGTCCAGAATACTCTTAACCTCGTATTCAGATTCACCTGCGATGATCTCTGGTTCTGGTGGTGTTGAAATCCGAGTGCCCAGTTTCACTGGTTTTAGAAGAGAGACATGAAAAACTGGGTGGATTTGCATGTTGGTTGGTAAATCTAGTTTCATGGCCGCAGGGTTAATAATAGCTCTAATGGGATAAGGTCTGAGATATCTTGGACGGAATGCCCGGGGTCCCTTTAATGGAATGTTCTTGGACGCCAACCATACCCTCTCCCCAACGTGATATTGCGGGGCTTCTCTTCTATGTCTGTCTACAAATTTCTTTTGTTGTTCCTCGGTTTAAGTTTTTGGTAGCTTCTTTAAGAGACTGAGTAACAATTTTATGCAAAGAAGTGATCGCTGGCATTTATAATTTGTCAAGCGGGTCAAAAGAGGATGTTCTAAGGTGCCGACCATTCATTGTGTAGAATGGGGTCTGTCCAGTGCTAGTATGGATAGTGTTGTTCTATGCGAATTCGCTTAACCAGAGAATATTGTTCCATGACCCTTCCGTTTGCTGTACCATACATCTCAGGTACTGTTCCAGAGTCTGATTGGTCCTTTCCATTTGACCATCGGTTTGAGGATGGTGACTCGTGGATAGACGAAGGTTGATTTGGGCTAGCTTACAGCACCTCCTCCAAAAGGCTGAGACGAATCGAGTTCCACGGTCAGAAATTAATACAGATGGAAAACCATGTAATTTTACAATTTGTTCTAGGAATACTCTGGCCAGAGTAGTAGAAGTAGGAAGTCGTATTAGTGGAATAAAATGTGCCATTTTGGAGAATAGGTCTAAGAGGACCAGTATTGTATTAAATCCATCGCAGGGTGGCAGGTCGGTAATGAAGTCCAAAGACAACGTATGCCATTGTGTCGGCAGTACTTCTAATGGTTGCAACAACCCTGCAGGACTTAATTTCTGAGATTTGCTTTGTGTGCAGACTCCACAAGTTGTGATGAACTGGGCAACATCTTTTCTCCAGGTGGGCCACAAATAGTTTTTATGGATCTTGGCTCGGGTCTTCGCGATTACAGCGTGTCCTTCTACCAATGACTCGTGATAGTTTGCTATTATCTTGGTTTGCATTTCCTTGTCTTGGATACAAAGTCTTCCTTGAAAGAATGGTAAGTTATCTTTGATGGAGTATTGGTCCCCCCTACTCAGCCATTCCTTCTTGGCTGTCGGATTCATCTGCACTTGGAAATCAGTCTTCAAGTCTTCCCAACATGTAGTTGCAGCAATTTGATTTTGAATCCGTTCCCTGGGAATGATGGCTACTGGTTCAGATGGATTAAAGGTGTATTTGTCCCCTCCCATACGTGATAAGGCGTCTGCCTTTCCGTTACGCACTCCAGGCCTGTAAGTTATAATGAAGTCGTATTCGGCAAAGAAAAGAGCCCAGCGAAGGTGACTGAAAGATTGAGCCTTAGCTGTTTTTAAATATTGCAGGTTTTGATGGTCTGTGATAACAGTGACCGTGTGTCTTGACCCTAAGAGGTAGTGTCTCCAGGCCTTGAAGTCTCCCCTGATGGCGAGGAGCTCCTTGTCAGTGATTGCGTAATTCTTTTCTGGTTTTGAAAACTTACGGGACCAGAATGCTATGGGGTGAAGTTGTCCTGTCTCCGGGTCCTTTTGTGATAATACTGCTCCCATGGCACTACTAGAGGTGTCTGTTTCAACCACGTAGGGCAGGTTAGGTCGAGGATGTCGAAGTATAGGTGCTGAGGTGAAAGCTTGTTTTAATTCCTGAAAGGCGTTCTCTGCCTCGGAGGACCAAAATAATGTTGTATTCTTTGTTAGGAGAGATGTGATTGGATGAACCATCTGTGAAAAACCTGGGATGAATCGTCGGTAAAAATTAGCAAACCCGAGAACACTCAGCACCCCTTTGGTAGACATCTGGGATGGCCACTGAAGGATAGCCTCCACTTTGTGTGGGTCCATATGAACCCCTTGTGGAGTAAGCATGAAGCCCAAAAATCCGACCTCCGTGACATGGAAGGAGCATTTTTCTACTTTAGCAAACAGTCGATGCTGACAACGCTTTTCCAAGACTGCCCTTACATGGCCAACATGATCTTCCTTGGACTGTGAATAGATTAGGATATCGTCTATGTAAACGAGGACGCAGATATTCAACAGTTCATGGAGTACATTGTTCATAAAGAACTGGAATGTCACTGGTGCATTGCATAACCCAAAGGGCATCACCTGATACTCGAAAAGTCTGTATTTGGTTCGGAAAGCTGTTTTCCACTCATCGCCCTTTTTAACACGTACGAGATGATAGGTCCCTCGCAGGTCTAATTTTGTGTAGATTCAAGCACTCTTCACCTGGTCGAGTAATTCGGGGATGAGTGGCCGAGGGTATCTGTTCTTAACGGTGATATGATTCAATGCCCTATAATCAATGCACCTTCTGAGGTCGCCTTCCTTCTTGGGTACAAAGGAGAGAGCAGAGGATGCAGGAGACTTAGATGGGCGGATTAATCCGTTAGCTAGGTACTGGTCTAGGTAGGTTCTCAAGTGTTTATTTTCTTGTTCTGTTAAAGCGTATATTCGACTGCACAGAATTTGGGCTCCAGGGACCAGGTAGATCTGGCAGTCATAGGGTCTATGTGGAGGCAGGGTATTTGCTTGTTCTTTTTGGAACATGTCTTGATAGTCCTGATACTCCAGGGGTAAGGCTCCAGCAAGACCCAGGATCGTCTTTGCCTTGAGTTTTTGGTTCTTCAGGTTCTTCTGGTAACATGTTTTGGCACATTCCTGCGGAAAGGTCAGCACTCGCGTTTGCTAGTCAATTCCGGGATTATGGGTTTTCAGCCACGGCATTCCTAGGATCATCTGGAACTGGGGTGCCCCGATAAGGTTGAAGGAGATGTCTTCCCGATGACCGTCCTGACATATCAGCATAACCTTGTCAGTCTGTTGCGTTACTGGGCCGGATGACAATTGCGAGACATCCACTGCGGTAACGTTTGCCGCTTGTAGTTTCTGCTGAAGAGGAAGGCCTATTTGTGCGGCTAGATTTTGATCAATATAGTTATCCACAGCTCCACTGTCAATATACGCTTCCAAAGCATGTACCTTTGATGGGTGCTGGTGGTGGACTATGAGTACCGGAATGACTAGGTATGAGGTCTGAACTACTTTCTTCATTTCGCTCGACAAGTGGATCCCTACACTTGTCAGGCGCTGGAGTTTTCCGGGGTTTGATCTTTTTCATTATTGCTGTTGTCTGTTGCACCTACTGTTCTCTTGGGAGGCTTTGTTGGGCAATCTCGAAGAAAATGTCCTGCCTTGCCACAATATAAACAAAGTTGTTGTTGCCTCCTTTTTTCTCTCTCCGCTTTGGATATAGGGGCCCATAACACCCCAATCTGCATGGGTTCGGTGGATTCATGAGTCTTGACTTGGTTATCCCTGGGCCGCATATGAAACGACCACCCTTCTGTTCTTGAGCGGTTCATCTTTCGGGCTTGTAACCTATGATCTAGTTGTACTGTCAGATTAATATATTCTGCACAACTCTCGGGAGTGTTGACCACTTGGGCTAGTACATCCTTTAATTCTCCACGCAATCCTCGATATAACAATGAATGTGGTGCTCTTTTCTTCGGTCCATTTGGTTTGTGCAATGAGATGATTAAAGATAGCTATATACGTTAGCAGATCACGGCTTCCCTGTCTGAGGGACAACAGTTCGTTATCTAGGGCTTGTCCTTGGGTGTGCCTAGCAAACAACTTTTCCAATTCCTGTTGAAATTCCCCAAAATTGTGAAGTACAGGATCATCCTTGTTTACCAGAGGTATGGACCAGTCTGCTGCGCTGCCTCCCAAATATGAAAGTACGAAGGCAACTCTGGCACTAGGGAAGGCCCGAGGGCGGCAAAAAAAGTGAAGACGACACTGGTTCATGAATACGGCATATTTGTTGGGGTCACCAGTGAACTGTTTGGGTGGGGCCAAAGGTGCATCCCCCGGAAGTACCACTTGAACTGGCAGTGATGGCTGTGGCAAAGGGGTTGGTGCGATTCCAGGTAAAGGAACTTGCCCTGTATGAGTTTGAAGCATTTGCCTGGCCGGATCGTCAGTTCGTTCCCGAGTGACAATGCAATCTCTTCTTAGGGTATTTGTCTCTTGTCTGGAGGCATGCACTTCAGCCCGTAGTTCCCCCAGAAATTGGGCCAACTGGTCAGTTTCTGAGGTGTCCATAACGCCCAGGCAGAGATTCGGAGAGGCTTTGCATTCTGTTACGCTCACCTGGTCTCTGCGGGGATGTTGGGACACGGTTGGAGCCCTCCCTGGACTGGACTCCCCTGGCTCGAGCTTCTCCCTCGACTGCGGTGGTGTGGGCTGCCCGGGTTGCTGGTTATACCCCTGAGAGAAGGTAGGAGGCAATGAGAATGCTGCGGTGGAACTGCAATTCCCCTCGAACCCTTTGTGCCAGAATGAGATGAGCATGCGTTTTCCCATATGACCTCACCTGTGGTTTTGTAAGGATGAGCTCTCCGTCCTGCTTTCTCTCAGCAGGGGGCCGAAAGTAGACCGTTACATCACAGGTCCTTGTGTGTGGTGGCCCAGACCGGCTGCCACCAATCTTGCCTTGGAGGTAAATTTTTGTGGCAGTGATTATTGTTCGTATCGTTTTGTGTTGATTTGTCCGTAACGCTGTAATGTCCCTTCTTTTCCTCTTTAGGTATGAAGATGGCCCGCGGAGATGCAGTGATGGAAGAGAGTTCAAAACAGAGCCAACAGGGATTTAGAAGACCCCACTGGAAAGGTGAGTTGGGTTTCCGGATAATGCGCAAGGTTTGTAGGTTGCGCGGCTAAGCATTGAAAGTTAATGCAGTTGCTAACCTTGTGTTTTCTATCTCCCTTGCAGGTTCGACCTAACAGCACTTGATGGGGGAATCTGCGAGGATGCTGAGCCGGTGGCTGTCTCCGATGATGTCAGGCGTCCGGAACAGGTAAGAATGCAAGGCGCTGCAAGATTTGGATCAGCAGAGACAGGTAACGTGCGTGTGGTAGCCGTAGAGTTATAATCGTGTAAGCAGTGCTTCGAGCAATGGCGTGGCTGGTCTCAGGTAAGATTCATGCGGTAGCTGCAGAGTTGGGATCGGGTTCGCAGAGCTTCAGTCGATAGGGTGGCTGTCTCAGGTAAGATGCGCGCGGTAGCTGCAGAGTTGGGATCGGGTTTGCAGAGCTTCCGGTGATGGTGTGGCTGCTCTCAGGTATGCTGCGCGCAGTTGCAGGATGGGGTTCTGGAGACTGAAGATAAGCATGCCGAACTGGAAACAGCTAAGGATCTGTAGACGGCAGTAAGCGTTACGCTGCACCAGCAGACTAACGTGAAGTGGCAGCACGCAGGTGGGGCTGGCTTATATAGTCTGGCCCCAGCCACTCCCCTTCAGCCCTGCCCTCTGGCCCCACATTACCACTCCCTCAGACTTCTGCACATGCTCCCAATGCTCCCGCGCCCAGCCTGGATGCACGTGCCTTAAGCACACTGTGTGCAGGGCACACTTTCAGATGAGCTTGGCACCAAAGGCACCAGGACCGGGTCCATTGGGACCCTGTGGGATATAATGACCCTTGACCAGTGGTCATGACATTTGTTTGCATATGTTTGGAAGCCAACAACTGGTCCAATTGCTCTATTGACTAAACCTTGCTCTACGTAAAGGTTATGTTTTAGTATCACTCTGCAGTTTAGGCACAGAGTTAATAGTTTTTCGAATCCAGCTGTGTTTGAGATATATTTTTCCAGGTTATTCAGCCATGCTGTTGATAGGTAGTGTCATGCCATGCACTTCTAGTTTGTCTGTGCAGCTGATATGGACTATGGGTTGCATCTCTTTTTTCAGCATTGTTTCGTTTAATTGGTTATGGGTTTCAAGGGTTGGCATTAAGCACATGCATTTTTGTTTTTGTTGAGTTAGTACATCAGGGGTAGATGTTTTTTGTTCAAACAGCTCATGTATTAGTCTACTTTTCAAGGATAACAAAATTGAGGTGTGCCAGTGTGGTGAGGCGCTGGGTTAGAACTAAATTTGAAAAGACAAACTAAAGTCAATGCGACCCTTACAAACCAAATAAGATTGGGTTGCTGCGCGAAAGGGACCAGCAGTCACCTCAAAAACTGCTAATAGATACAAACACGTGAAAAATGTCACCTCTAAATGATTGCGCAGCCCTAAGCGAATGGTAAATATCCTATTCAAATTGAATGTGTAACTGGACAACAAATACAGTGAAACAAAGAGTCCAAAGCAATAGATTCTTCAGTCAAAAAAACGCTGTTGAAACAGATTTTATGAGTTGATGCAAAAACAAGACTGCCGACACGTGTTTCGACCCAAAACAACAGGTCCTTTTCAAGGCAAGACTCTGGTGTTGGTATGATTCATATACATTCCAATACAGCAAAATATTATATAATCATGCCATAAGGATAAGAACATTAGAAATATAAACAAAATTAACCAGTAGAGGAAGAAGAGGGGGCCAGAGTTAAAGAAGAGAAATGCAACCAAGAAAGAAAAAAGCCCATATGGACATTACATCATGTCAAAGAGCAAAGCAACCATTTCACTGTGAAACATATTCCAAGTAAATAAGGAGAAAATAAAAAACATTTGATTTGTTACCATATGTTGTTGAGCCAAAAATCGCGGTTGAAGTGTCTATATGTAAATGTCCATTTAATGAAAACAAAATAATATGTAAAAAAGAGAGAAAACACCATAAGCCTGAATCCTATCCTAAATGAATAAACAACTGATACATTTTAACAATGTATTAATCCCATGTACACGCATAGTGCAAAGGTAACAGACTATTGGGCCAAGGATCAAAATGCTCATCCCTCATGCGCCTCATGGTGGTAAATGTATTATTACATTGTCACCCGTGTGTGATATTAATGTTAAAATAAATACATGTTTTACCGTATGTTATTCAAACTGAGTTGGAAAACCCAAGTCCTCCTTAGGGGCAACTATATGGGCCAATTCTAAAGTAGTTGATTCTCCTCAAGAATATAAACAGCAAATAACTGAAAAATACATAAACAAAGAAACCCAAGACATGAGTTGTCTTGACAAGAGATCAATATACGACTTAAATGGGTTGTCAAAAATATCCAAATCCGTAAAAATAATGGACAGCGATACCTGAAGCAGTCTCTGTTACTGATACATTGTGGTACATTCCCAGAACATGGGAGTTTGTTCAAACGTTGCAACTGCCAAAAAAAGAGACAATGCATCAAAACCCAATTCCGCAGGTAGGTCGAATAACAGACTGATTCTTACAAATATTTTTAACAGTGAGATACTCTGAAAGTACTGTCAAGCCTATACCTGTAAATTCAGGGGCTGGTTCCCCACTGTGGCCAGAGTCCAAACGCTTCACAAAATCAGTGGTGTGCAGTTCATTCCTTCCATGTGTTTAGAGAAAAGAACCTAAAAATGTGTCATGTGACTCAGTCATGTGGTTACATTTCTCCTTATTTACTTGGAATATGTTTCACATTGAAATGGTTGCTTTGCTCTTTAACATGATGTAATGTCCATATGGGCTTTTTTCTTTCTTGGTTGCATTTCTCTTCTCTCTCTGGCCCTGGCCCCCTCTTCTTCCTCTGCTGGTTAATTTTGTTTATATTTCTAATGTTCTTATCCTTATGGCATGATTATATAATATTTTGCTGTATTGGAATGTATATGAATCATACCAACACCACAGTCTTGCCTTGAAAAGGACCCGTTGTTTTGGGTCGAAACACGTGTCGGCAGTCTTGTTTTTGCATCAACTCATAAAATCTGTTTCAACAGCGTTTTTTTGACTGAAGAATCTATTGCTTTGGACTCTTTGTTTCACTGTATTTGTTGTCCAGTTACACATTCAATTTGAATAGGATATTTACCATTCGCTTAGGGCTGCGCAATCATTTAGAGGTGACATTTTTCAAGTGTTTGTATCTATTAGCAGTTTTTGAGGTGACTGCTGGTCCCTCTTTCGTGCAGCAACCCGATCTTATTTGGTTTGTAAGGGTCGCATTGACTTTAGTTTGTCTTTTCAAATTTAGTTCTAACCCAGCGCCTCACCACACCGGCACACCTCAATTTTGTTTTTCAGTTTACTGTGCCTTGGAGGCTTGCAGGGTTACCATAGCCTTTGTATTTGTACTTTTTCTCTACGTTGCATTCTCCTATCTAGGGGTTACCCATGGCAGAATATATTGCTAATCGTGAAAGGGACAGAGTAACACTCTTCGCCCCTAAAGGTAGCATGAGCAATGCCTTTTCCAATTATGGTAAAGCTACAGAAACACTTTCTAATAAATTTGTCCGATTGGAACGACTTTCCAAATGAGAAATAAATAAATATTGGGAGAAGGTATCACTTGATAACTATATTCAGCACAACATGATTCCTAGAGGTCTGCGTATTCTTATCTTTCCGGACTTCACTCACAATGACGACCAAGACCTAGCCCAGGAGTGGGAAGAAAACCTTACGCTCAGTTCAGAGAAAATGCTCAAGTTATTGGTTATCCATGCTGAACTTGAACACGCTCGTGTTACTACACAAATTGATGCGTTACAAAAAGAAATAGCCGAAATGGCCAATCCCAACACAGTCAAAGATAAAAATTATGACAAAATGCATGCTTTACTCAAGGACTATCAGGATGAGGTGAAAATACGGAAATTCCGTAAATTTTATCGTGATGAAAGGGATTATAACAATGATCTAGTCTACACCTTTCAGGCGAAATTTGATCAGGATAACATCAAATCTTTAATCACAACTCCCACCACCACGCCGGTTTCATCGGAGATAGAATCTGAGGAAGATCAACCCAGTGCTACCGATAAAGGGGAGGAAAGTTTTACTCCTGCTCTTACGCATCAACGCAGAGGCTTTCTAGCTGAAATCAAACGATACAAAAAAGGCAACATCCCTAGCCAAACTGCTCTATCAAACAAAACAGTTCGCTTCACTGTCCCTTTAGGGTGACCTACCACAACTCCCGCCACATCTTCCGAGGAGAAAGAGGAAGAGGAGCAAGGGCAAGACAAAGGGAGAAATGCAAACAAGAGGCACACTCGCTCCAGCTCCAAAAACTTGCCAACCAAATCGATACTCCGCACTTCGAGGCCGATTCATTGAATCAATGTGCGCCGAAAATATCGGCGCAAGCGGCCAAAAACGTGTGAATCGCAGTGCAAGTGCGAAAATCGCAGGGAAACCAGCGCACATCGATTCATGGAAGTCCGTGCGTGAGAAAAATATTGGATGTGCGCTGAAAAAGTGCGCGGCGCACGCCG
The DNA here is from genome assembly GCF_040938575.1 of Ambystoma mexicanum. NCBI lineage: Eukaryota > Metazoa > Chordata > Amphibia > Caudata > Ambystomatidae > Ambystoma > Ambystoma mexicanum. The sequence continues at coordinate 376,163,463 of NC_090926.1, read as the reverse complement.
GCACACAGGTCATCTAACGGCGTGTGCCACGGCCACAGCGAAATCGCACATAGCGCGGTGCACATAACAAAAGTAGGCAGAACACGGGGCGTAACACTCGGAATGGGGAACAACACGTGAAAATATGGGCGTCACGGGGGAAGTACAGGAGGCAAGTGCGCGTAACGCCCACACGCTCGCCTACAACACGTATTCATGGAATCGAATAGGGCAAACCAGCGCACGGGCAAAAACGCGCACAGGCCCAAACACGTCTGCCACAAGAATGCAGGCGGTAGCGTCCCTGCGCCTGAAATAAATGTGCGCCAAAATGTGCGCTAACAAAAAGCACCTATATACAGCCATTATGAATGTCCCATACTGTGGCCCTCTAGGACAAATGACGTGCAAAGGGCTACGCGACAAACACGGACACCCGCTGCATGAAAAATAGCATGTGCGTGCATTTCGGGGTGCGCGAATTCAGCAGGGCACGTGTATTTCGGGGTGCGCATGAAGTTCCACACGCGATCACAGCAGGGTACGTGTACTTCGGGGTGCGCGTGAAGTCCCACACGCGATTACAGCAGGGTACGTGTACTTTGGGGTGCGCGTGAAGTTCCACACGCGATTACAGCAGGGTACTTGTATTCCGGGGTGCGCGGGAAGTTTCACACGCGATCACAGCAGGCTACGTGTATTCCGGGGTGCGCGGGAAGTTCCACATGCGAATTCAGCAGGCTACGTGTATTCCGGGGTGCGCGGGAAGTACCACACGCAAATTCAGCAGGCTACGTGTATTCCGGGGTGCGCGGGAAGTTCCACACGCGATTTCAGCAGGGTACGTGTATTTCGGGGGTGCCGGGGAGTACTACACGTTAATTGGCCATGTGGGTCCTCCCAGGTGTACCCTCTACACCCTCCACGGCCCCTGCAGGCAGCCCACACCACAGGGGACTACCCTGCACCCCTGGTCATGTCCTGCAGGCAGCACATCCACCATGGCCATGCCCCCCAGCCAACCCACATGTCACCTTGCACTACTGATCACCAACGCATGTCTCCCAGCACCACCACCCCCCAGCAGTGCTGGGCACCTGCCAGCAGGCCCTCACACATGTCCCCCTGCACCCCCACCCCCCAGCAGTGCAGGGCACCTGCCAGCAGGCCCCCACTCATGTCCCACACATGTCCCCCTGCACCCCAACCCCCCAGCAGTGCAGGGCACCTGCCAGCAGGCCCCCACTCCTGTCCCCCTGCACCCCCACCCCCCAGCAGTGCAGGGCACCTGCCAGCAGGCCCCCATTCATGTCCCACACATGTCCCCTGCACCCCAACCCCCCAGCAGTGCATGACACCTGCCAGCAGGCCCCCACTCATGTCCCACACATGTCCCCCTGCACCCCAACCTCCCAGCAGTGCAGGGCACCTGCCAGCAGGCCCCCACTCATGTCCCCCTGCACCCCCACCCCCCAGCAGTGCAGGGCACCTGCCAGCATCCCCCCACTCATGTCCCACACATGTCCCCCTGCACCCCCACCCCCACTCATGTCCCCCTGCACCCCCACCCCCCAGCAGTGCAGGGCACCTGCCAGCAGGCCCCCACTCATGTCCCACACATGTCCCCCTGTACCCCCACCCCCAGCAGTGCAGGGCACCTGCCAGCAGGCCCCCACTCATGTCCCCCTGCACCCCCACCCCCCAGCAGTCAGGGGCACCCTCCACCAGGCCCCCACTCATGTCTCCCAGCACCCCCACCCACCAGCAGTGCAGGGCACCTGCCAGCAGGCCCCCTCTCATGTCCCAGACATGTCCCCCTGCACCCCCACCCCCCAGCAGTGCAGGACACCCTCCACCAGGCCTGCACTCATGTCCCCCTGCACTCCCACCCCCCAGCAGTGTAGGGCACCTCCCAGCAGGCCCCCACTCATGTTCCCCAGCACCCAACCCCACAGCAGTCAGGGACACCTGCCAGCAGGCCTGCACTCATGTCCCCCTGTACCCCACCCCCCAGCAGTCAGGGGCACCCTCCACCAGGCCCCCACTCATGTTCCCCAGCACCCAACCCCACAGCAGTCAGGGACATCTGCCAGCAGGCCCCCACTCATGTCCCCCTGCACCCCCAGCAGTGCAGGGCACCTGCCAGCAGGACCCCACTCATGTTCCACACATGTCCCCCTGTACCCCCACCCCCCAGCAGTGCAGGGCACCTGCCAGCAGGCCCCCACTCATGTCCCCCTGTACCCCACCCCCCAGAAGTCAGGGGCACCCTCCACCAGGCCCCCACTCATGTTCCCCAGCACCCCCACCCCCCAGCAGTCAGGGACACCTGCCAGCAGGCCCCCACTCATGTCCCCCTGCACCCCCACCCCCCAGCAGTGCAGGGCACCTGCCAGCAGGCCCCCACTCACGTCCCACACATGTCCCCCTGCACCCCCACCCCCCAGCAGTGCAGGGCACCTGCCAGCAGGCCCCCACACATGTCCCCCAACACCTCATGACGATCCACAATCATGGTCCCCATGCCCCCTCAATACACCCCCCACGCCACCCCAGTCCGAACACACCACCAGGTATGACATCCACCCCACAAAGAAATCACCACCACATGATGCATCCCAAATGGCTAGTATGCACATCAACATATATCCGTCAAACCCACACAATGATGGCATGTGAATGATAAAACACACATTGTGACATGCATGAAAGCAAAGAGAGAATACCACACATTGAAGTACCAAATGATAATGTATTAAACAGAAAAGCAAGGGAATGAAATGGAACAGAAGAAAATGGAAATAAGAAATGAAATCCTGCATGTCCAATAAATGAAAAAGATGCATGAAATCCAAATGAAAAGCAATCCAAAAGCAAGTCTCCAAAGTGTTAGTCTGAGAAAATAAATCCAAGGTGCAAAAATAATAAAAAACCATTGATCCATGAAAAAAAAAATCAATACTCCAAATCCATTGTCAAACTATTTACAAAGTGAACATCCAGGGTCCATGTGCCCAATCCTTTAAATGAAACCTATGAAATAAAACCCTACCAATGAAGAACTATATACAAGAAGTTGGGGCATTGTCCAACCGCCCCGAAAAAAAAAAACAAAGGAAACTTAACACTAAAGAACTATTTATAAGGGCAGCGGGCTAGTCCGACGGCTCACTTCTGGATGTTCCGGGCAAGGGCATCATCGAACTCCTGCTCAATGTCCCGGAGGCGGTCCTCTTCCATGGCCCGAGGGTCCGCAGAGACGACGACATGTTCTCCTCCAACTCCCTGCGGATTGCCTCGAGGCACTCGGCCCGCCCCAGGGCCCTCCGCATGGAGTTCTCCGCCCTGACCATCGTGAGCTGTGCCTCTTCCACCCGCTGCCACTCTGCATCTATGGCGTGGCCCAACCGCTGCCACACGGAAGACACTTCCCGTCCTGGGACCTCCTGCCCTCCGGCCGATGCCTGCCCCTCCGATGTCGAAGGCCCCGAGCCATCATGGCTCCCACCTCGTTGCTGCTGCTGCTGCTGCTGTGCCTGTGCCTGTGCTCCTGCTGCCTGCACATCCTCCTCCGGCTGGGGTGCAGTCGTTGATGTGGCCACCCCTGCTGGACGTCCGACTCCCGACTGTGGCAGGGATGTGTCCTCCACCAGCCTGGCCGCATGGTCAGAGGCAACTCCACAGGTCACCCAGGTGACAAATGGGTGGAAAGATGGCACAGAGGACGACTGGCGCATAGGGGGTTCAGTTGAGGAGGGGGTCGGAACAAGCTCCAGCAAACGGAGGAATCCGGCCTGGGTGACCCGTCCCAGTAGGCCAACGCGTTCAATGAGCCATTCGAGATGACGTGCAGTCTCCTCATGAAAAGACTGCAGGCCACCTCGCATGGCCCGTTGACGCAATGCCACACCAGTCAGGACAGGCTCAACCCGTACCTGGATAGCCACGTCCGCGGTGGCCTGTGCTGCCTCCTGTCCCTGGTCCTGCACTGCACCACTAGCATCAGTGGAATCCCGACCTCCAAACCCCGTCTCTGTCACTTACATGGCCTCCTCCTCCACCAAACCCCCCACCAACCTGGATGACTCCGTGCCATCTTCCCCCGTCGGGCCCTGTGGGGTCCCAGCTGCCCCTTCTGCTGCTGAGGAGTCCAACTCTGACCTCCGCCTCTTGGACCTCCCCTCGGCAGCTGTGGCCTGGGACGCGGCCCCGGACTCCTCACTCCCCGACGAGATGAGAACCTGGGAGGGGAGCCGGGCCTTGCATCTCCGGCTGGCGGTGCGATCCCTGCCGCTGTGCTCCACAGCACCTTCTCCGCCCTCTTCATCAGTTGACGCTGCAGACTGGGAGAAATAAAACACAGGCATCAGGGCACTGTACAATGGACTCATACACACATGACAGTTGTACATGAGTGGCATTGGCAAACCTCAGACATGGCATCACAATCCCCAACACACATGTCATTTCAACTCGCACACATGAGCTATACCACAGCCATATCGCAACAGCCAGCACCATCCATACACATACAACAGCATGAGCAGGCAAAGGTGAGCCAGACATCACATGCAACACAGGGAGTGGACTACACATGCACACACACCACCACACTTGCATGCATGTGTACACCTCTGCCAACTGTCGCATTGTTGAGAATGGCATCCATGTCACATCTGCCAATCAGTCTTCCACATCCCGGTGTCACATGCATCCATGTTGCATCACTGTTGCACCCTTGTCAAATACACACACATGCACATGTACACGGTGCAGATACATGCAGCTGAAACCAACATCCATGTGTGACATCACGACCATGCCTACTTACATACACATTCATTCAAACATGTGTGCACACATCTGCATTTGGCATGCAAGCCTACACACACAAACACCATCCATGTCTCACACATGAGAGCCCTCGCATGTGTTAGCCTCACGGCCCTGTACACACACCCCCATACTTGGCAACATAAAACCACATGTGCAACCTGCACACTACTGGCACACCACCACACGCACAGCTTACAATCAGTATGCATGTACACTTACCGCTCGACTCCAGACGGGTCTGCCTCTCAAGGACCTGGAAGTGGAGCGCTGGGGATATGCGTTCCAGGACCCTCATCTGATCTTCCGACAAGTGGCCCCGGCGCCCCTTAGCATCCGCTGCCTTCAAGAGGTGCCGGGCCTTGTCCAGGGTCCTGGACCTGAAGTCCTCCCAGCGCTTCTTGACATGATGGAATTGTCGGACTGCCACCCCCTCCGCGTGGATGGCAGTCACGATGTCCGTCCAGATCCGAGTCCGTCCTTCCTTGTCGGCGTGCAAACTTCCGAAGAGGGCATCATACTGCCCCAGGACTAGCTCCACCAGGACACCAACTTTGGTGGCAGTGAAGCTGGTGCCCCTCTGCCTCTCTGGCTGGGGGTTGCCAGTGGTGCCAGATGGTGTAGTGCCCGTCATGTTAACCCCAGAGGCAGGAGTGGGTGGGCAACTAGGTCCTGGGGCTGGGCTTTGGAGCGATGGAATCCCAGTCGGGAGTCTTCGGTTCCAGCAGGGGTAGTCACAGTACCAGCACCCCTGTCTGATGTGCAGGCAGCAAATGGGAGAGCACGTGGGCAGCAGGCAGTCAGGCAGCAGCAGATGGCAGGTGGGAGCATGCTCAGGGCACTGGGGGGCAGTGATTCGGCCTTCTGTGCAGGAGCGTGGTCTTCCGTGTGCTTACGCGTGGCCAGCTTGATACGGAGTGATTTGGCACGTGAAAATCCAGCACGTCTACGTGTAATTCGAGGAAAGGCCATTAGCGCGTAAGAGCGCCAGCACACGTACGCAAATTCATTGGCCCACAGGCCCCCAGCGTGTAGGCGCGTCTATGACGTTACGCGCACGGGCGTTTTCCATGGCGTGTGGAAAAAATAAGCACGTCCGAGTGTCAAATCGTGTAATTGGTGGAAAGGGCCGCAGCGCGTATGCGCGTCTGCGACGTGCGTGCGTTGTTGTTACCCTGTACACGGGTGCATGTTACACGTCCAATGACTGTACATCAGAGTGTCAGCTCGTGTAATTGGAGGATAGGGCCTTAGCGCATACACACGGAAGTGACGCTGGACATGTGGGCATGTTTAAAAGGCACGTGTAGAACGCCATTTCCTTGTACGTGCTTTTCGTGGAGAGCGAGTGGCTGAAATCTGTACTTCTTGTCGGTTCACACGCGATTTACTTCACAGCGTTTCAAGTTCGTACTCCCTGTTACCTCTGACAGCTTTTTCTCTTTTTGTCTTTTTCCTGGGCCCGTTTCCTCAAACAGCGTACACTTCTTCTGGTGTCCTGTCTCCTCAGACAGCGTACAAATCTTCTTTTGGCGGGGGTGTTGCCAGCGCGCACACCGCGTCTTTTTCACGCTATTTTTCCGCGCACGTATTTAACATCTGTTGCTGCCCCGTGTGTCGCGTACCCCTTCAGAGGTCGTTCTAGGCTGCGTGTGACACGCATACGTTCATTTTTGTGTTTCTGGGTGCCACAGCGTAGTGCAGGTTTATTTTTCCATGCACGTGGTCTAGGATGGGTTGCGTGCACGTTATCTCCCTTTTCTGGGGTGCCTGTGCGTTGCGTGACCCGTCATCTTTCCCCAGGGGTCACATACAGCCTTGCTAGAGCACTAGGGTACGAATTCCATCTAGTACCCTACCCCTTTGACCCCCAATTGCCCAGGATAATAGTTTACTGCAACTCCCATACGCACAACAACATCAGTGCCATGGTTGGGATGCGAGCTAGCGGTAAGGGTGGCAAAGGTGGCCGAGCCTCAAGAGGTGGGCGTGGTGGATACGGTAGGGGACGTGGCCGGGACTTGCAGGGTGCCCCTAGCCCCCATGTGTGGAGGACCAGTCAGGGACACCCATGCCCCCCCCGGTTGAGGGTAACGTGGCAGCCACCATCCCTGCTCAGCCCTTGTTGGACCAGCCCATTGTGGCACCAGACCTGGCACAGGGTGACTCCCAGGCTGACTTCCAGGTCAGCAGGTCTAGGCCACGTGTGGTGGTACACGTTGGTGTCACCAGGCCACGTGGATCAGGGGCAGCTATGTCATCTGCTGCCCCAAGTAGGCAGGGTGTGGAGGCTGCAGGGGCAGCTGCGGCTCCATCCACCCCAGCTCTCCGGCACCTCGAGGAAGCCTAGCTTCAGTGACGCCGAACGTGATGCACTTGTGGAGTATGTGTCCGCACATGACCGGGAAATGTTGATTACTGCAGGGTGCAAGACGACACCTGCTCAACGTCAGGCACACTGGCAGACGAGCGCGGACATCATAAGTGCCCTTGGAATCGTGAGGCGCACAGCTAATGATTGCTACAAGCGCTGGAATGACCTGAAGCGCAGGGCAAAGAAAAAGCCGGCCTCAAGTCATGTGCCTGCTTCCTGCGAGTCGACGTACGCCGGCTTCATGCTGGCGTACGTGTTTCCGGATTGGACCGTCTTTTTTGGTGCGTTGTAGGCGACCGTGTAAATCTTCCCGCCCACCCCAGGAATACACGTACCCCGCTCTCCCAGGCCCAGTCGCGTGTGAATGTTCATGCGCACCCCTGGAATACACGTACCCCACTCGAACATGGCGTATCGCGTGTGAAACTTCCCGAGCACCCCTGAAATACACGTACCCAGCCCAATCGCGAGTGAAACTTCCCGAGCACCCCTGAAATACACGTACCCAGCACAATCGCGTGTGAAACTTCCCACGCACCCCTGAAATACACGTACCCAGCACAATCGCGTGTGAAACTTCCCGCGCACCCCTGAAATACACGTACCCAGCACAATCGCGTGTGAAACCTCCCACGCACTCCTGAAATACACGTACCCGGCACAATCGCGTGTGAACTTCCCACGCACCCCGTAATGCACGTACCCTGCTGGAATCGCGTGTGAAACTTCCCGCACACCCCTGAAATACACGTACCCGGCACAATCGCGTGTGAAACTTCCCGCGCACCCCGAAATACACGTACCCTGCTGGAATCGCGTGTGAAACTTCCCGCGCACCCCTGAAATACACCTACCCAGCCCAATCGCATGTGAAACTTCCCGCGCACCCCGAAATACACGTACCCTGCTGGAATCGCGTGTGAAACTTCCCGCGCACCCCTGAAATACAAGTACCCGGCACAATCGCGTGTGAAACTTCCCGCGCACCCCGAAATACACGTACCCTGCTGGAATCGCATGTGAAACTTCCCGCGCACCCCTGCAATACACGTACCTGGCACAATCGCGTGTGAAACTTCCCGCGCACCCCGAAATACACGTACCCTGCTGGAATCGCGTGTGAAACTTCCTGCGCACCCCTGAAATACACGTACCCAGCACAATCGCGTGTGAAACTTCCCGCGTACCCCCGAAAAACACATACCCAGCCCAATCGCGTGTGGACTTCCCGCGCACCCCGAAATGCACGTACCCTGCTGACATCGCGTGTGGCACTTCCCGCGCACCCCTGGAATACACGGACCCAGCCCAATCACGTGTGGAACTTCCCGCGCACCCCTGAAATACACGTTCCCCGCTTGGCGTTTGCTGTTTGGCAGCCCTGTAAACTGGTCCAGGGTTAGCGCAGCCCTTTGCGCTGAATTGGGACTTTTGATGGATTTTCCTTGCGCGAGGGCGTTCTTGGGGGCGTAACTGGCGCTGCTGCAGGGTCGCTGCGCCACGGCTGGTTTTGGAGGCTAAAATCCATGAATACGCTGTGCGATGAAATGGATTTTATCGCACGCGGCTGGCGCAGTCTATCGCACGGGGACACTGTGCGCCAGCCGCGTGTGCCACTTTTGTGCGCAATTCCATGAATTACCCTGTTAGTTTGTAACTTATCAAGTAAGGTCTTTTTCCTCCGCTGAACTGTCCCTTCTGAATAAAGGTCTTTCTTTTGTACCGAGTTGTCATTCTGATCTTATTGATTTCCAAATTGATTTATTCAAATGTATCCGTAAACTTAGACTTAAAAAGTATTTCCATCAACAAGTTGCAATCTACAGGCCACATATTGCCTTTCCATCACTTAGTAGCTTAACCATTTCTGATATAGAAGACACAACTTCTCATGTCACTTAATGTTGATACTGCAAGCACCTCCAATGTCTTACAACAGGAATTAGGCATTCACCAACATAATTTTGAAATGATCGAGCACAAACCCAGATCCAAATTTGTACCAGCTATTACTGATGCTACTGTTATAGACACCTTTTATCAGGCAGTCACTCAAGATATTCACAAACAAATAGATCGTTCCCAGTTTCAGTCAACCAAGAGCAATCTCACTTTTTCCAAAAAAACAGCTCTTAAAAATCTTGCTGAGGATATGAGTATTGTCATTAAAGAAGCCGATAAAGGTGGTAATATTGTCATTTTAAATACTGCAGATTATATCACTATGGCCAATGAACATCTGAGCACTCCTGAGAGCCCCAAATGGTAAAGCAGATTCAGGCAGACACAACGCGGTTGTGTTGGAAAACGCTGCGGTTTTAAAACCGCAGCGTTTTCCAACACAATAACGTTGTATTTATGTTTGCGGTCGCTTCAAAAGCGACCGCAAACATAAATACAACGTTTTTAAAGCTGCAGTTTTATTTCTAAGTTTTCCGGGCTCCTCCAGCCCGGAAAACTTAGAAAAAAAACTGCAGCTAGTGCTTATTTTTTGTAAAAAAAATAAATAGCACTTACCGAGATTCAGCTGCAGCTTTCCTGCTCTGGTCTCCGGTCCGCGTCCTCCGAGTCCCGGCACTAATGAAGGGAAAGCCACCCAGCGGTAGACTTTGTTTACTACAGCTGGCTGGCTTTTCCTTCATTAGTGCCGCAAAAGCAAAAGCCAGCACAGGAGGGCCTCCATTTCACAAAATGGCGGTGCCCCTGTGCTTGCTTTTTCGAATTTTGAGCTTGAATAGCTCAAAATTTTACATAGGAAGTTTTAAAATGGAGGATGCTAGTGTATTTTTTTTTTTATGTGGCCTATCTATTTTTTAAATAAAAATTTTTACTAGACCATCCCTTTAACAATGAGTATTTTCCAGTTGTCTCCATTCGCATAACATTATTTTTCTAGGTATAGTTTTGGGCACATGTTTTCCAAAGCAGTAACGCTGTTTGGATAGTGTGGGCCTCATTACGAGTCTGGCGGTAACGGAGCCGGAAAAAATGGCAAGTTACCGCCGGACACTTATTACCATTCTGCCTCTGTGATTCCCGGAATCACCGGGGCTTTACAACCCCGGTGACCCGGTAATTCTGGAGGCGGAATTTGGTAAATCCCCATTCCTATGGAGTCCCATAGGTGTTTCCACGTCCGCCTGCAGGCGGATGGTGTTAAACCCGCCAGGTCAGACCTGGCAGGAATGACACCTCCCGCCTGCAGGACTCGAGATCAGTCAGTCCGGAAACAACGGTGGCGGCGGGTTTACCGCCACTGTTGTTTCCAGACCGACTGGATCGTAATGAGGCCCTAGGTGTCAACCAGATTATATTTTAAAATGTCTTGGCTATTGGGATTGTCTGTGGCTATAGATGATTCCATTTTTTTATAGGATTATGCACACTTCTCGGACTCCACCAATGCTTGGATCCACTCGTTCTTAAGTAACAGATCCATGCAAGTCTTCTCGCCCACAGCTTCCGCTGATTCACTGCGGCGTCCCTCAAGGGTCCTGTATATCGCCCACTCTCTACAACGTGTTCACCAAACCCCTTTTCGATGTGCTCGATTATCTGGGTGTCTCCTACACTAACTACCCGGTTGACACCCAGTTACTCATTCCCATCACTGGTGATCACATAGCCGATACTAAATCCTTGAATGATACCTATTTAGTCATCCAGGCCTGGATGGCTCAACATGAATTATGCCTTAACGACGAAAAGACGGAGCTCTTATTACTAGGTTCAGCCCAATGCCTTAGTAAACTAGACCAAGCCTTCAAGTCTTTCAACATTGATGGCAACAACATCAAGGTCTCTGAAGACACTAAAACGCTAGGAGTTTATCTGGACTCTGCTCTCTCTCTGAATAGACAAACAAACGCAGTAAGGTCGGGATCGGCCTACACTTGCAAACTTACCAATGCTTGCAGACCTTTCCTGAACTCGCACAATTGCATTACTCTGGCAAGAACACTAAGTCCAAAATAAACTACTGCAGCGCCCTCTACTTGGGGACTAGCCAGGCTAACCTCAACAAACTGCAAACAATCCAGAATAACACCATCAGGGTAGCCTGCAATATCCCTAGGCGATCCCATATTTCTAACGTCAGATCTGATCTACGTTGGCTCTCAGTAAAACATAGAATCATCCTGAAAACCCTAGCCTTGACTCATAAATGCCTGGACAACAAAGCCCCACCTTACCTCGCCTCCCGTCTCACACTTCACACCTCCACGCGACCCACTAGAACACCACATATTCACAGCCTCATCGTGTCTAGATTTAAACTCCAAAAGCTGGTGGTGGGAGCTTGCTGGTCCTAGCTTATAAGCTCTGGAACTCCTTTCCTACTCCCATCAGAACTGAGCCATCCTTCCTAACCTTCAAGAATAAAACCAAATTGTGGTTGTTTATGCAGAATAGGTTTACTGCCTGTAATGTAACTGTGTACTTAAGAATATGCGCCCGGTTGCCCTCGGGCCTGGCTGCGCTTTACAAATAAACCGAATTACAAATACTCTGTTTTGCGATGCAGCGGGACCAAAGTTGAGTGCGAGAATGTTTTTCAGATTTTCCATGTAAGGCTGAACCTGTTAAACGATCGGCACCTTTGTAGGACCCGCATTTTCTATGTGACAGCATTTTGATACCAAAGATGTACATTTTTGTGAAAGGGATTTGTCAGATGATATGTCATCCCAAAGGTCTTTTAGCTCATTTTTCTCAGCTTTGTTGAGATAGCCTGTGACTTATCTTTCAACAGCAGTTGAATTGTCTACATTAGCATTCCACACGAGGGCAATAATATGATTGTATTATTGATCATGGATGTACTTGGATGCTTCATCTCTTTTAATGTTGTATGTGTCTTTGGGAGATTTGCCTTTGACACTGTGCCTAACTGAAGACATTAAACTATTTACTTGACCTTTGACACAAACTGGTCTTGGGAATCCAAAATGACATTTGGTGCAGTATTTCCTTTGTTTTTGTATAGACATTGGCAGTATTTGCCACACTTTTGTCTTGGGAAACATAAGATTTGTGCCCATAGGTCACTATGTATGTCTTCTGAAGAGATGTCAAAGGTGATGTAGTTTTAAATAAATTGTAACACAGTGTCATCACTGTTGTGGCAGAATTTGGGAGCATTTTTTATCCACAAAAGCATGTGAATGTGTGGTGCTCCTCTGGATTGATATTCTTTTGTCCAGAAGAAGTGTTCTACTTCTCAGAGTGGATGATGAAGTGTAACATGGCAACAAAACGATGCTGAAAATATCTTGAGACATTGATAGACTTGAATAAACGTGAACTTTTTATGTCTATTTCTTCTGTATTTTGGTCTGCATTGTGTAGAAAGTCATGCTAGTCATCCCATGCATATTCTTCACAATTTAAAGTAACAAACCATATGGGTGGGGCATGGTTCCTTAACATACAAAGTACATCAGCAGGACGTCGGGACCAGCATTCTTTTGTAGTGCATATATTTTCCATGAGATTTTCAATACTTGACTGCAACACTTCATGTTTGTTTTATCTTTTGAAGGAGTTGAGTAGCTGACATGTTGCGCCAATGGATCCATGTTTTTAGTGTATGTGCAACTCTGTGACATAGAGTTGCTAATTCACTTTCAAACAAGAGTTGGAAAATGTATTCAACATTTTGCCGGTATCTTGGATCTTCAGAATACATTTGTAGAGAATGATATTCTGATGCACTGATTTGTAAAGGTTTTTCATCATGTCTTCCTCATTTTCCTGGAGAAAAGAGTAGTGGAAAACAACGTGCTTCTAAGCTTCTTTCCCACATGCTTAATGGAGACCGTTTGGCTTGATGCATTTGATATGTTTCTAATGCAGCTTGCATGGTGTCTCTGGATTGTAGTAGGTGAATTGTATACGGACCTACAATGTTATCTGTAGTGTTAGGTTCAAAACACCCAAATTGACCAGTTTGTGGTGTATCTTCATATATTTGGGTTGTTTATTTTACGTTTTTGTTCTCTGGTCATATCTTTGTAGTAGTCCTTGTATTGTTTAAGATACTCTAGGGCTTCCTTAACTTTGTTTAAGTCAACTAGTTGCTGCCAAATGTTTGTGTCTTTTGTTAGCCCACCATTAACTTGTACAATCAAAGATGGCTATACTGTCGTCTGACTCCTAGTGTTTCTACATCTTCATTAAGGTCTAATGGTAAGAAGACTACTTTGCCACAAATGGCTTTGAGTAATTCTGATAGAGGAAAATTAGCAGTTTTGGGTTGGAGACATATTATAGCTTGAATAGAAGTCCTGTTTGAAGTTTGATACTCTCATACAGATTAAGGTGTTAGAAAGCTTTCGGAAGTGGCAATATTTCCAAGTTATTATTGATAGCACGTGATGGCATTTGGTTATTATCAAGTTTAGTATTGCAGTATGTGCAACCTATTAAGGGATCAGTTATAATGTATTTATGTTCTCTGCTGCTGCTGATATAAAGCTAATTGGAACCATTGTGATTTCTATTTTGTAGGATATGTCTACTATTTTTGTAGTTTTTTTATAAAATGTTCTGCAACAACAGACACATAGGGCCTCATTACAAGTATGCTGTTCTGAAAATAGCAGCGCCAGTATATCCGTACCGGCAACTTTTTCCTTACTGGCGTACTCCGAGTTGCGATGCCAGTAAGACTGGCATCGCAAGTGACCCACTGCGACCGGCAACACCTCTGCCGGTATCTGCGGATACATGCGGCAGCCGTGCCTGAAATACCGGCATGGCATAAGTAAGTGGTTATTCCGAGGTGCACGGACATGCAATCACCAGCATGTACATGTTTTTTTTAAAATATATTTATTGATTTTTCAAAGAAACTTATACAACCAGCATCATCAACATAGCAATCAGTTATATATCCACAATAACTTCCCATTCCCTCCTCCCCCCGTGCGAACCCGGACCGGGGTTGCGCGGTCTGCCATTGGTGTCAGGGTGAGCCCGGGCTGTCCAGGTCCTCACCTGAGGTACTAACTTCTTTAGGACGGAACAGGGCTGTCGTGAGGGCTATCCATTGCGAGAGGTCTTCCGAGTCACCTGTTTTCTGCTGTCGCTGTGCCAGCTCCCAGGCCCCGGTTTCAGCCACAGACCACCTACGGAGGTCTTCCCACCATGTCACAAGTCTAGGGGCCCTGGGGCACTTCCAGGCCATTGCGATGCGCCTTTTTGCGAGGATGTACATCAAATCCTTGAGCCTATTGAGGGGTTTGTTTTTTTTGCCTCGCGGATATGAGCCCAATAGACATGCCTTAGGGGATTGCACGTCTAGCGTTATGTCCTCCTCCGCTATCCTGGTCTGAATTTGCGACCAGAAGGTTTGTATATCCGGGCAGGCCCAAAACATGTGGGTTAGTGAATCTGCGGGTTCTTGGCACTTGGGGCACGGCACTACGCAGGCGCCATTGAATCTCGAGATGACAGCAGGGGTAAGGTAGGCCCTGTGGATGATGTAAAATTGGATAAGCTGGAATCGGGCATTCCTGGAGACTTTTTTATGGTAGTGTGTTATTGTTTCCCACTCCGTGTCTCCGAATAGCGTGTTTAGCTCGGCTTCCCATTTACCCTTGCATGTGAGTTCGTTATGTGTGGTGTTGTCTATTAGGATCTCATAAAGCCTAGAGGTTTCGTGTCCCCCCTCTGCAACGCCCACCAAGTTCTCAATGGTCTCGTGTCCGGCGCATTGGGATTCCGCTTCCGGCCATCACTTCCTAAGCCTGTCCATCACCGCCCCATGCAAGAGGAACTGACCCAGTGGAACCCCAGTCAACTCGTGCAGTTCGGAAAATGTGTGAGTGCCCTGGTCGTCTATCAGATCGCCCAGGGTGGCAACACCGGAGGGTTCCCACATGTTCCGGATCGCCTTCCGGTCCTCCGGTCTAGTGGACATGATGGCGGCTATAGGGATTTGTGGGGAGTAGGGGTCGGTCAACCTCACCGATTTGCAGGCCCGACTCCAGATCTGAGTGCCTAGGCGGATGAGGTGTGCATCCAGTGTTTTAGGTATTGGTCTGATCCAGAGGAGGTCCCTAAGCAACCAAGGTGCGTCTGGGGGCTGCAATAGGCGTGTGTCCGTCGTGGCATCATCGGCCATCCACTGGATCACATGCTTAAGCTGGGCTGCTATGTAGTAGAGCTCAAAGTTAGGGGTTTTCAGGCCTCCCCTCTCGTACGGTCTTTGAGTTATGTCTAGGGCAACTCTGTGCCTCCCCTCCCGCCATAGGAGTTTCCTACATAGTTTGCTCAGGTCTTTGAAGAAACGTTGGGGGATGTTGTAGGGGACGTTAGTGAAGAAATGTAGAAGACGCGGGAGTGCAACCATTTTAAGGAGTCCCGCCCTGCCAGCCATTGAAAGGGGCAATTTACACCATAGGTCAATTGATTTAGCCAGTCCCTCCTTAGCCCTGCCCGTGTTTAATGCATGTTCGGCCTCGGGGTCCCGGTGGATCGCGACGCCCAGATATTTGAACGTGGTGGGTTCCCACTTCAGGGCCAGAGGGGGGAGGTGTTCTTTCTTGGTTCCACTAAGCGCAGCCAGGGGGAATAGGCAAGACTTGCCGTGGTTAATCTGGATCCCGGTGCATCTGTGGAACCCATCTAGGGTTTCAAGAATGTAGGGGAGAAGAAGTTCGGGATCCCTTAGGTAGAGGAGCGTGTCATCCGCATACATGGAGACAAGGTGGTTCACTCCATTTACCACTATCCCCCCGTCTCCATACTCCTGCCTAAGGTATGCCGCCACTGGTTCAATCGCCAGGATGTAGAGGAAAGCGGATAGGGGGCACCCTTGCCGTGTGCCCCTGGCCAGGCTCCATTTTTCCGAAAAGGTGTTGTTGGTTCGCACTCTGGCTGTGGGATTAGTGTAAATGAGTTTGACCCAATTCAAGAAAGCCGTTCCGATCCCCATCTTGGCAAGGGTGGCATAGAGCCATGTCCATCGGACCGAATCAAAGGCCTTAGAGGCGTCTAGGGACACAACTGCATATTTACCGGGCATGCCGTTTGTGCTGTGTATCACATGATGCAGCCTTCGCAGGTTCTCAGACATGGAGCGGCCCTGCATGTAGCCTGTCTGATCTTGGTGTATAAGGTACGGGACGGCTGTACGCAGCCTTCTGGCCAGTAGTGCGATAAGGATCTTATTGTCTACATTCAGCATGGATAAGGGGCGGTATGAGCCGCAGTCAGAGCTTTCCTTGCCGGGCTTAAGTAAGGGGATGATGGTGGCTTCGGTCATGGAGTCGGGGAGGTGGCCTATTTCATACGCCTCGTTGTATACTTTGGACAGTAGGGGGGCCAGTATGTCCTCATAGGTCTTATAAAATTCGCCCGGGAGACCGTCCGGTCCCGGCGTTTTACCGGAGGGCAGTGACCTAATGGTGGCTGCGACCTCATCTGGGGTGACGGGGCCTCCGAGGGAATCTGCCAAATGGTCCTCCAGGCGAGGGAGCCTGATGGCGTCCAGGGCGTCTTCGATCGCGTGGTCTGGGGGCTGGGCTGGATCGGAGTAAAGGGTTTGGTAATATTGCTTAAACACTGCGTTAATACCCACTTGCGTGTGAAGGGTCAAGCCGTCTGTATTACGGATGGAGCATATGGGGTGTCTGGGGGTTTCTCGTTTATAAAGCCATGCAAGAAGTTTCCCGGGTTTGTCGCCCAGGGCGTGGTTCCTTTCCGTGAATTTGGTATAGCTGAGCCTCCCCAGCGTCTCCCAGTGTGTTAAGCATGTTTGTTTAATTTCAATCATTTTCTGCAGGTGGGCGGGATCAGGGGATGGGGTGGCTTCGAGGTCTTGGAGTTCGGTCTCAGCGTGCTCTAGCAGGGTCGTGACGGATTTCAGGGCCCCTCCGGCCGCGGCTATCATTTCCCCTCTAGTTACCACCTTGTAGGCTTCCCATGCTGTGCCCAAGTATCTGACGCTATCAATGTTGGTTTGCCAGTAGTGTGTGGAGCCCTCCCTGATTTGTTCATTGAAGGCTTTGTCTAATAGCGCTTCGCTTCTTAATTTCCACGTCGGGATGGGGGGCCTGGGGGCTGTGGTCACCCACGAGGTCATCAGTGGGGAGTGGTCTGAAAGCACCCTGGCCAGATACTGCGTATCCTTAAACCCGGCCACGTGCTCTTCGCTAATGAACAGGCAGTCTATCCTGGTGTGGACCTTATGTGGGGGGGAGTAGAAGGAGTAGCCTCTGATTCCGGGGTTTTGCGCTCTCCACAGGTCTTTCAGGGCATATTGCTGTGTGAGGGCGTTCAGTATCTTGGCGGGTGGGGAGGGGTCACCATGCTTACCATCCGATCTATCTATGCGAGGGTTTAAGGTACAGTTGTTGTCGCCTCCCCATATCGTTATGCATTCGTTACTCGGGGACAGCCGGGCGTACAACGAACGAAAGAAAACAGTGGCATCATGATTCGGGGCATAGGTGCAAATCAGGCGAACGTCACGCCCCTCTATGGTGCCCTGAATTAGGGCCATCCTACCTTCATTGTCCGTTTTGGTGTGGATCAGCTTGACTGGGACAGAGGGGGCAATCCATATCAAGACTCCTCTGGAGTAGGTGGAGTAGGAGGAACCCACTAGGGTACCTCGCCAGACCTTAGCTAGCGCTGCAAGCTTAGGGCCACATAAGTGGGTCTCCTGAAGGAGAGCGATTCCGACTCTGTGGCGCTTCATGTAGGCGTGAATGCGGCGCTGTTTGATGTAGCTGTTTAGTCCCCTGACGTTCCAGGACATGACTCTGATCCTCTCAGCCATAGTCTAGGTGTGGTCGTGTGGCTATGGGAAGCCTGAGGTTGAGGTGTTCGGCGAACTTGGTCATCCTGGTAGCAATTCCGCTGCGCTTGGTCCCGGTCCGGTTTATATCCGATTCAAACTGTGATCCCAACTTGGGGTTCAGACCCCCGTGAACAACAACGTCTAACTTAACTACAAACACAACTTCAAACACAACACGTCTAGCGAGGTTGCCCTTGCTCTGACATCCCCGTTTCTGCCCCATCAGACCAAGGTCTTCCGGTGCCCTACGGGCGGGTGAGCTCACCCAAATTATCCTGGGGATAGGAGAGGGCTGCCTCCGAGGGTGTTATCAGGAGGTGCGCCACGACCAGCGCGGCTCCGGTACCATCAGTGTCGCCATTCTTACTGGCATATTAATGTATGATCGGCTACTGCAGCCAGTAAGTGGTGAGAAGAAGTCCCTTTGTTACAGGCGGCTAGGGCCCGCGCTGCCTCCGTTCAATGTCTGGGATCTGTTCACTGTCCATCCATTCGCAGGCCTCTGCGGGAGTGTCAAATAAGTGTGCCTTATTGTTGTGCAGGACCTTGAGTCTGGCCGGGTAGAGGAGTAGGTAGCGCAGGCCTGCCTCCTTGAGTCTTGCCTTGGTGTGGTGGAACTGGGCTCTGCTCCTTTGAACCTGCAAGGTGTAGTCGGGGTATATTGCAATCTTCGCGGCATCCCTCTGTATGGAACCGCCCATCCTGGTAAAGGCCAAAATGGATTCCCTGTCCCTGTAGTTGAGGACTTTGGCTATTATGGGTCTGGATGGGCTCCCCGGTGGCGGACTCCTGGCTAGGGAGCGATGGGCTCTTTCTATGGTGAAGCCCTGCGACAGTTTCCCAGCCCCAATTTCCTGTATGAGCAGGTTCTCGATGTAGTTAGTGGGGTCGCTGCCCTCGATACCCTCGGGCAGGCCGATAATTCTGATGTTGTTCCTGCGGGCCCTTCCTTCGGCCTCCTCAGCCCTGTCTTCCAGATTTTTCACTCTTTGCGCCAAAATGTCCACATCCTTTAAGAGTTGAGTTTTGGCGTCCGTGTTGTCTCGGACTTGGATCTCAAGAGCGTCCGTTCTGCCGGCGATAGAGCGCACATCCTGCCTCAATAAGTTCAGGTCGATGGCGACCGCGTCTATTTTGTCCTCCATGGTTTTCTGGAGTGTCTTGATGGCCTCTAGCAGTTGGGAGTTGGCCGGCTCGGGCCTCTCCGAGCCCGAAGCCTCCCCAGGGGCTGGAGCCTCCCTGGGTCCGGTCACTCCAGCGGCCGCGAAGGACTCTATGGTGGTTTGGCGGTGTTTGCTTCGGGCGCCCTTAGTGGTCATGTCCTGTCCGCGGGATCCGCCAGGCCTCGGCGGGCACTATACGGTCCACTGGCGCTGGCGGGAGATGCTTCGTGAGGGGGGGTCAATGGGCCGCTCGGCAGGGCGGTCGGGCACAATCCGCCGTAAGGCTCTTCGCTCCGGGCCCGGCGGGGGTGCAGTTAAGGCCGCCCCAGGTGCCCCCCCCTCCGACTCCTTACCGCACTTCTTCGGGACGCAGGAGCGTGAATCTCAGCTTAGGCCACCGCCGCCGCTTCAGTCCGAGTTCCACTAAGGCAGATCCCTGGTGGGCTCCTCTGGGGTCGATCACAGGGCTCCGCTACAGCACTGGGCCGGGGATCATCATGGCCGCCATTTCCTGCCTTCGCATGGCGTTCTGTTTCTTTTCACTGGTGCGGGCCAACAGAGGGACGTGAGGTTCCCAAACTTCGACAGCAGGCGGGACACACCTTCACACAACCTGTGTTCGTTTTTCAGATGACTGCAGTCAAGTTAAGCGATGGTTGGCGGCGGATCCATAATCGTATCGAGCGGAGCTGCGCCGAACACGTCTCTCCTACATGGCGGTTAGCCACGCCCCCGTCACCAGCATGTACATGTTGGTAACAATTGGACCAAGCGTTAAGTGGATTCTGGTGTGTAGAAACATGCTACCCAATGGACTGTGCCACAGCACAAAAGGACCATTCCTACACCCCTTCCAACACCACAATGCTAGCAGTTGCTGTAGCAGTACTGCAGAGCTATTAATTGAAGCAGCGCGGAGGATGCAGCAGAGGCGCATTAGGAGAAGGAGGGCTATCATGGCACAGCAAATCCCCATGTCCAGCAGGTTGCAGCCCACAGGCAACCACCCATCCCTCGCTTAAGGGCCACACCAATCAACCTCAACCCCGTTCACATCCACACCCTATACCGGTTAGACAGGGACACCATCACCACAATAGTGGACCTGATACATGAGGACCTGGTGAGCCTCATTAATATCCGCAGAGCCAACCCCCCCCTTTCTGAAGATAGTGTCTGTGCTACACTTCCTTGCCACAGGCACATACCAGCACACAGTTGGGCAGCTGCATGGTATCTCGCAAACCTGTTTCTCCCCTGTGCTCTTCCAGGTGCTTGAAGCACTTCTCAGCCATGTATGAGAGCACATCAGCCTACCCCAGACTGCTGACAAGGTGAATACGATATAAATTGCCTTCCATGCCTTTGCTGGCATGCCTAATGTCATTGGTGCGGTGGACTGCACACATGTTGAGCTTGTGGCCAGGCATGCTGGGAGGTAGTGTACCGCAACAGGAAGCTGTTCCATTCACTGAATGTACAGATGGTATACGATGCCCACCACCTCATCACCCATGACTGCTGGGTGTGTCCAACTACTAGGGCCTGTGCAGTGTTGAATTGGGGGGTGCAGTAACTGGAACAGCATACCTGGCTGCTGGGTGAGTCCAACTACTAGGCCCTGGGAAGTATTGAATTGGGGGAGGTGGCAGTAACCAGCATAGCACACCTGGCTGCTGTGTAAATCCTACTACTAGGCCCTGTGCAGTGTTGAATTGGGGGTGGGAGGGTAACCAGCATAGCACACCTGGTTGCTGGGTGAGTCCAACTAGTAGGCCCTGTGCAGTGTTGAATTGGGGGTGGGGGGGAGTAACCAGCATAGCACTCCTGACTGCTGGGTGAGTCCAACTACTAGGCCCTGTGCAGTGTTGAATCATGTCCCAGTATGACACCCATGACCAGTGGATGTGCACACTGCATGCAGTAAACCATCATTACTCCTACTGCAATCTTCTGAATCCATTAGAAAACTTCTGTGAAGGCACACAGAGGCCACAAAGGGTCTTAAATGGGGAAGGTAGATGAAGAACAATAGCAAGGTAAAGTCGTACCCACAATTGTAAAACCAGTAAAACGGTAACATTGGAGTTCACACGACCCTACTCAGCGTTGTGAGTGCATGAAATGTGCAAGTGTGTAGGTGTAAGTCAAGGAGAAACACAGTAGTACCATGCCAGAGTGGAAGGCCTTGACAGCCATGCCACCATGTATGATGAATATACAGTGCATGCATAACTACATTTGTTCTGTACAGCGACACCGTAAAAACTACATGTACCAGAATGCACCTCACCATTGTGACTACAACAAGAAGCAAAAACGCAGCCAAGCAAACACACAACTCATGATGCAAGGCCACAGAATGCATAGGCTACCACCCCCACAACATGTTCTTGTTGCACACACATGTGACTGGTACAGTTTGCTCATTAGTACCGGATACATGTCTTAATTAGGGATACTTTTCAAATCAATGCATTCATACTGAAACTTGAAAAATGTAAAACCGCTGAAAGATATATCCTCTCTAATATGGTTTTTAGAGGAGTTACCCCCAACCACTGCATCACACCCCTAAATACCCTCCACCACCCTTTTGTAGATACTAGACCTCACCACACTCACACATTTCATCAATATGGGTCATTGACATCTGAGTCACGACACATATGCATGTCTATATAGAGAATTCGTAATGAAGACTGCATACCCTTCGTACCACAAAATGACTCTTGGACATCATGGAAATGCTAAGGGCACCGTGCTACATGGACATATAGTTGAATTTCATTTGTGGCACATAGCTGACGTACATCAAATCCATGGGTGTCAGTTGCACGAGAAATGATTTAGCTCATGAATGCAACTGCACAACACACACCCCACATGCATACTGACCACGTGCCCTTTCTGGTATACGAAAGTGAAATAGTTTGAAAAAAACTTGATTTTGTTTGTGCATGTTATTCTTAGCAAATGTACACTATACAGCCTGTGCCAACATGATATAACCAGGAAATTGACATGTACACTTTCTGTTGCTCCCATGCAGGTGATGCTGGGCATCCCCTGAAGCCATGGTTATTGACCCCCGTCAGGCAACCATACAACATCCACGAACAGGCATACAACGATGCCCATGTCTGTACTCGCTGCACCATTGAGCAGCCTTTTGGCCTGTCGAAGGCCAGGTTCCGCTGCCTTAGCAGATCTGGGGGCGTGCTGATATATAGCCCTGAAAAGGTTGAAAAGATTGTGCTTGCATGTGCCATGTTGCACAACATGTGCATCAGGTGCAGCGTCACCCTGCCCCCCCGACATGGACATGCTGCCACCAGAGGCTGATGAGGACACTGATGATAAGGAGTCTATTGGACAACGCTGCGATCGCAGGAATGGACGTGTCACATGTGGGGAACTTATTGATCACTACTTTTGAGCACCTGTTGCACACACGGCACAGGACATTGAGCACACTGGGCACTGGGCACTGGGCACTGTACATGAATAAATGCACTCGCACTGAAAGATCAATGTCCAGTCATGGTTTCTTTTAGCAACACCAAATATATTGTGATTTTAAATATTTACAATTGAAAAAGGTCTTATCTCCCTCTACCATCCCACCCAACTATACCTCCCCAAAACCCCTCCCCAACTATCCCTCTTCACACCCCCTCGCCAACTATACCTCCACACACCCCCTCCTCAACTATCCCTCCCCACACCCACTCCACAACTATTCCTCTCCCACACACACCCAGTAAAACCAGTAAAACGGTAACATTGGAGTTCACACGACCCTACTCAGCGTTGTGAGTGCATGAAATGTGCAAGTGTGTAGGTGTAAGTCAAGGAGAAACACAGTAGTACCATGCCAGAGTGGAAGGCCTTGACAGCCATGCCACCATGTATGATGAATATACAGTGCATGCATAACTACATTTGTTCCGTACAGCGACACCGTAAAAACTACATGTACCAGAATGCACCTCACCATTGTGACTACAACAAGAAGCAAAAACGCAGCCAAGCAAACACACAACTCATGATGCAAGGCCACAGAATGCATAGGCTACCACCCCCACAACATGTTCTTGTTGCACACACATGTGACTGGTACAGTTTGCTCATTAGTACCGGATACATGTCTTCATTAGGGATACTTTTCAATTCAATGCATTCATACTGAAACTTGAAAAATGTAAAACCGCTGAAAGATATATCCTCTCTAATATGGTTTTTAGAGGAGTTACCCCCAACCACTGCATCACACCCCTAAATACCCTCCACCACCCTTTTGTAGATACTAGACCTCACCACACTCACACATTTCATCAATATGGGTCATTGACATCTGAGTCACGGCACATATGCATGTCTATATAGAGAATTCGTAATGAAGACTGCATACCCTTCGTACCACAAAATGACTCTTGGACATCATGGAAATGCTAAGGGCACCGTGCTACATGGACATATAGTTGAATTTCATTTGTGGCACATAGCTGACGTACATCAAATCCATGGGTGTCAGTTGCACGAGAAATGATTTAGCTCATGAATGCAACTGCACAACACACACCCCACATGCATACTGACCACGTGCCCTTTCTGGTATACGAAAGTGAAATAGTTTGAAAAAAACTTGATTTTGTTTGTGCATGTTATTCTTAGCAAATGTACACTATACAGCCTGTGCCAACATGATATAACCAGGAAATTGACATGTACACTTTCTGTTGCTCCCATGCAGGTGATGCTGGGCATCCCCTGAAGCCATGGTTATTGACCCCCGTCAGGCAACCATACAACATCCACGAACAGGCATACAACGATGCCCATGTCTGTACTCGCTGCACCATTGAGCAGCCTTTTGGCCTGTCGAAGGCCAGGTTCCGCTGCCTTAGCAGATCTGGGGGCGTGCTGATATATAGCCCTGAAAAGGTTGAAAAGATTGTGCTTGCATGTGCCATGTTGCACAACATGTGCATCAGGTGCAGCGTCACCCTGCCCCCCCGACATGGACATGCTGCCACCAGAGGCTGATGAGGACACTGATGATAAGGAGTCTATTGGACAACGCTGCGATCGCAGGAATGGACGTGTCACATGTGGGGAACTTATTGATCACTACTTTTGAGCACCTGTTGCACACACGGCACAGGACATTGAGCACACTGGGCACTGGGCACTGTACATGAATAAATGCACTCACACTGAAAGATCAATGTCCAGTCATGGTTTCTTTTAGCAACACCAAATATATTGTGATTTTAAATATTTACAATTGAAAAAGGTCTTATCTCCCTCTACCATCCCACCCAACTATACCTCCCCAAAACCCCTCCCCAACTATCCCTCTTCACACCCCCTCGCCAACTATACCTCCACACACCCCCTCCTCAACTATCCCTCCCCACACCCACTCCACAACTATTCCTCTCCCACACACACCCAATCTGTGTCCTATTTACATCCCCTTTAGGCTGAGGGGTGTGCCCTTCTGCAGGGTGAGTCTGCCGCTCCGATCTATGCCTTGGGCTGCTTGGTAGGGAACTTCCAGTAGTAGAACTTGTGGATGGTGCCAGTGGCAATGGCGTGTGTCGTTGGTCCACGAGTGCCTGCACCAACACGGATATGGACTCCACCAGGGATGACATTACCCTGTTCCCCTCTGTCACGCGCCATGCCAGATGGTAAATGGCTTTTGTGGCTCTGCCCTGCACCCTTGTGGACCTCCTGGAGGTGGCCTGAAGTGTCTCACGCATGAGCTGCGCCCCGTGCAGGTGTTGTTGCACCATTCTGTCCAACAATTCTTGTTGTGCCTCAATCCTAGACAGGCGCCCCTCTATATTCATAACATTGCATAGGGGTGGTGGTTGTATGGGTTAGGGGCTCATAGGGCCCATGGGACAGAATTCCTCAGCCTCCGCGTACCTCTGGTCGCTAGATAGATTTTCGACTTCACCGTCTTCCCCAATGTTGCCTGGTAGACCCCTTTTGCGGAAGGGGTGCAGTCTCCTCCTGGTGGCTGGGCGGCAGCTGCCGCCTGGTCAGGTGGTGGCTGGGCAGCAGGAGTAGTTGCCCGCTCCCGTCTGCTGGTGGATGTATTTGAATCCTGGGTGGAGGTGGTGGTTGTCCGGCAGCGGCGTGACCTGGTGTTCCTGGATGTAGTCGGCTGTTCGGCCTCATTGGCAGATGATGTGCCTGTGTGGGTCAAAGGCAGGGCATCAGTGATGGGTGTGGTTTCATCAGACAGACATAAGTGCTAGTACCTTCCGATGTATGTGCGTTGTCATAGACATGGTGGTGCCCATGGTATGGTGCACACATGCATGTGCCGAGGATGCTGTGTGGATGCATTTGTGGTGTGCGGACATGGTGTGTGCAGTGGCTGTTGCCTGGGGTACTGGTGTTTCCCGGTTTTGGTGTTATGAGTGTGCCACACAAGCTGTATGACATGGTGTTATGTCTGATTGTGACACAGATCTGTTACACATGTGACTGCTGCCTATGGCAGTTGCTGCATTGATGATGATTTAGCGGGACATGGTGGATGGGACAAGTGGGCCACATGTATCATTGATGTGTGCATCTTGTAATTTGCTGGTGGTGGAGGTGCTTGACACTGACTTGACTTTGGGCATGTGGTAGCACGGAGGTGACAACAGCAGTTGTTCAGTGTCAGGGGGATGTGTGTCTGAGTGCCTGCAGGTGCATTTTGTGAGGGCGATACAGGGTACCTGTGTGATGTGCGAGTGTTGAATGGATGTGGGATGAGGGCAAGTTCTACACGGATGTGTGCAACCAGGTTGAAGGTGGGTGGACTGCCAGCCGGGCTGTACTGACTTTGGGTACTACAGACTTGACATGTTGCCCTACTCATTTGCATACAGGGTACAAGGTGTGTGATCTGACAATGGGTTTACAGGGACTCACCAACCTCATCATATGTGACACCTCCAGCCTCTGCATCTCCAACTCCCTTGATAGCCTCCAGGTACATGATAGTGCTGCATGTTTCTTCCCAGGTCTGGAGTTTGATAGGTGATGCAGGTCCACCTCCTGTGGTCGTGCCCTGGGTGCACTGTGCAGTAAGTAGGTTCCATACCCAGAGATGTAGATCGTCCCACCTCTTGCAGCAGTCCCTACCTGTTCTGGGGTTTGTCCCAACCGCTGACACTGTCCGGGCCACCTCCTCCTAGATGGCCTTTTTCCACAATTGGGTTTGCCATGGCTGAAGACCTCTTCTGCGTTCTCCACTAGCGTGTCCGTAAACATTTTAAGTTCAGTCTCGCTCCAACGCGGCTTGCGCCACTGTGCAGCTGATTGCCTTGAGGACATGTCTGGGGTACTTTGTCAGTGCTTTGGATATGGCTCTGACTCCTGTGCACTGAGGATTGCAATGGATTGTGTTTTGCTAATGGCCGCCAGTACATTTCCTGTTCTGACGATCATGTTATTTCCACGGTCACAACTGTGGCAGTAGGTCCAGGAGCGCAGAGCTGAAATCTGAGTCAGCGGCAGCGAGGCTGCCGGTATGGTTTTTTTGGGGCCGTATGGTGGTGTTACCGGCATGTCGGTGCTACCGTTTCCAGCATGCTGGAATACCCATGCACGCGGACACAGAATCAACCTTTGATTCTGGCAGCAGTGCCACACGGACACGGTAGCACCGGCATGTCCTATTTTCTACCGGAAAACTTGTAATGAGGTCCGTACTCTGAAATTTCAGCAGACATGTTTTGAAACTTTGCTATTTCTATTGTGTGAGTATTTTGTGAGAAACCAGATGGAGTCTCACCCACTAGTCCCAGGGGATCTCTCTCTCTCAGGTGACCAGGGCACAGCCATCGCTTTTGGATCCAGACCCTGCGGGTGGACCAGTGCGGGAGGATCACCTGGGTGAGGGGTCTTCGGTTGGTGGGGGTAAAGCAGGCGATGGTGAGACGTGGTATTCCCTCCTCTTTTGTTTATCTCATTATCCTATTTTTTAGGATCTTCCTAACTCACAACTCCACCAATCCCCCTTTTTTACACAAACACTGGGTGGAGGAAGGGGTTGACTGAGAGTAACCAGACTAACTCCCTCAAATAGTATTGGACATGTTCTGTTAATCGGGTCGGACACTTTACTCTAAATGCATAAACTTAATTCCTCACATGGATGGAAGACAACACCTAGAGACACACTCTGAGCAAGGCAGAACACGAGTGCGAGCAGAGCTTCTGGGATAGCGGCGCACCTACTGAAGCAGAGCGACGGACAAAGGGACGAGAGCAGCATATCGAAAACCCTAGGAGTTCCCTACTGGAGGTCATTGCCTCCGACAGGCTGTGAAAGACACGTGGAGAAGGCCTGATCCCACAAGTGAATTTTGCATTGTGTTTCACGCATGCCATACGACCCTCCCGGGTGAACAGCAGGGTTGGGGAGGCGAGACCAAGCCTGTGTTACTAACCTTTACTTGTGAATTAGAAATAGCAAAACCAATTAAGAGGCACACACAGCCGGTGAGTTGGCAAGCGACCTGAGTGACCGTAATGTGTTAAAGTGAATGAAGTAGCAACCTTATATCGCAAGTGAAGGCTGCACACGTTGAAAGAGACGCAAAGAAAAGCAGACCTGTGAGTGAACTTAGAAACAAGGAAAGCTGTGAGATCAGCGATACTAAGTAATGGAGTGGTACGCTGAAAGGAAGTAGCCCACTCAAAATTCTCTGTGAAAGGTAAATTTTTCCAAGCAATAAAGCGAATGAACAGCAAAAGTGAAATATGCAAGAGTAAACATGAACTTTGAGTTGAACTGGCTCTGCGGCGGTCTGTAAAGAAAGCCACGCACATTTGAAAGACTTCGATGTCCGAAGTGATCCGAGCCCAAAAGAGGGAAACCTGAAGTATAATAAGTTTGGGGAAGGGATCCCCCTTTCAAATTTGTGTTGAACTTTGACGCGAGTGGTCTGAGCCCGACAGAGGGGGACCTACGTGAACTGTGGTGAAAGGCCTGAACCCGGCAGAGGGGGACCTTTGTGAACTTTGTGTCGAAGTACTATTTTGAAAGTCAAGAAAAGAGACTTTAACGTGGAATGCCAGGTGGGCCTCAATCCACGTTTTGGAACTGTTTATCGTGTTGGAAAGCGAGCCAGAGTGTGTCATCCTGCTTACAGGGAAAGCCTTACTCTGTGAGAACTAATGTGGGGTGGAGAGCTGGTTCAACCACATTTATTCTATTCAACACCGATTTTTCCTCTGCATACATTTCTCCTTTTTACACTTTTAGTAAAAGAGATAGAGCAGCCATTAGGTTGTGTTAGCATAGGCCATTTTGATTTGACAGACTCCACTAGGACTGTTTTATTTAATTGTTTGATGGTCAAGACTACTCCCATCTTAGTCATCGGGCAAAGTAGGAGTTTCTCCAGTCTCAACATTTTGAATAAAGGTTTTACAAATTGTATCCATCATGTGTCATATTTGTGATACCATGCCTTCCCTACAGTTTGTAAGGAGGTTAGCGTTAGAAATTAGTTGGTTTGTATTTTGTAAGTTAACTAGGTTTTCTCATTCTTCTTCAGTTCCAGAATATTTACTTTGTATGTGTTGTGTTTGTCTGAGGAGTTCTTCGGCTCTCCCAGTTAGGAGATTGTAATTTAGTTTTTGTAGTTCTGGAGCAGGACTCTTGACATTGTACAATCTATCCACTGTGTTTCGTATTGTAGAATTCTACGTTGCTTAAATTTAATATGATGGAATGTGCTTTTACAAGCGGTTTCTGAAATGCAGAATAGTGAATTTTCTTGTAGTCTAGTGTGGATGCACACTGGGAAGGAGTCCATTCTTTTTAACATTTTGATTCCACTTTTGTCTTTTATTTTAACATTGTTATTTTAACCTAGTGATTGAGGAATTGCCATAAATATTTGTACGACTGTTGGCGCATCATTGCATATTGAGCTGCACGTCCATTTGTACACTGGATGACTTGTGTGGACATATGAAACACTTGGCTGAAAGTTTGTTGGGGGAAGATTGTTCTATTAAAGTTTCTTTTGCCATGATGCTGTCTGCCCGTATGTCATAGCCTTGTCAATTATTGTCTCTGGCAATTTGGTTTGTTCGTTATTGTTTATATGCCTCGTGATTGAAATATGGATCTGTGCTACTAGTGTGAAACCATTCTCCTGAACAGAAGTTAGAAATTGTATCTATTTAGAAGATGTTTTTGTAATTTAAAAAAAAATAGCTTAGTGCTTGGTTTCATTCTGTTTTAAAGTAATATAAAACATTTTCTTTTTAGTTTGAATGCACTGTCAACCAGAGCTTCAAGGATCATTTTTCTTTGGTAATTTCTAAGTGCAGAAAGTGACTTTTCATTTTTCTATGAGATTGCTAAGAACTCTCCACTGGAATTTCTTTTTTTTTTCTTTTCTTTTTTTTTTACTGTGACTGCATCAACATTGCTAGATATAGTTTGAGGTTGATCTTGAGTTGAACTTTGTTTATTACATATTTCTTTTCTTTTTTGAAGGATATTGATTTGTTTTGTTAGTGGTGACTGCTGTACTTTACAAGAGCACAATTATTTGTTTTCTTGTGTGTATGCTTTCTATACATTGTTTTAGTGGAGGGTGAGTATGATTTTCTATTCTTTCTATCTGCTCAATCTTTTTTGTTTTCAATGGAGCTGAGTTTTAGTAGACATTGTTTTCTGTTAGAAAAAGAAAGGGTGTATTTTAATGTTGTAGAATGGTTCTGTGTGTGTTATTGTACAGGGATGAGGAAGAGTGGTGTATGGATAATAATGTGCATTAATATTGATTACTGTGATGAGTAAGATAGGTGTTGGATTCATAATATAGAGTAGAGTTGTTAGTAGGATGTTATTTTTATTATTCTTTATTTGTTTAGTTTTGTATGAAACTTTACAAAACTTTACAAAAAATCTTCATAAAAACATTCACAATAGATTTCAAACATTGAACTAAAATATCCAGTCAAGATTACAAAAATCCAGTGCTAAAATAACATTTTAAAATATTGAATTACATCTACTTATTAAAAACATTTCTATTTACTGTTTTACAATATTCAATTTCCACAATCCAAGTTTTATATTACTTTCTTTCTTTATGCTAACAGTGTGCAGTATATCAATACTTCTGATCTCACCCAGTTTTACAAGATCCCAAGGTATCATAAAACTAAAAACTAAAAAACACTGTCTATATCTTTTGAAATTAAGATCTATTGTACTTTACCAAGCAACCTCAACGGTGTAGTTTAATTATGGTGCATGTATATTACCTCTACTAACCAGCCCAAGCCTCTTCCTGGTTATTTCCCAAATCTCATAAAGTGCACTATGTATGTTTTGATTCTCCCTATTCAGGCAATATACCCAAAAATCCTAGTTTAACACAAACGGTCCTAACAAAGTCATACAGGCACTACCCATAGTAGCACATTGCGTCAGGATATGCCTAGGTGTCTCAATGTATTCAGGTAATTTACAAAGACAGCAGTATCTCTCGCTACCAGGTAGGCCCAATTGTGGTCCTACTAGAGCTAATACTTGGAGCTGATTTGTCCACAGCCTCAACCTAAAGGTACGCACCCTGAGGCACGGACATTGTCTGATGTACAATTGCAGTTTAAGATAACTATGAGATACCCCTTCCACATAAATATGACGGTCCAGGGTCTCCACATACGTGTAATTTGCAACCCAGTCCCATTGCTTTAGTTTTTTTGTTAAGACACGCTGCAATGTTTCATAAGAGGTAACCCTAAAGAAATCCGGTTTCCAACCTATTTGATCAAAAAGGTCGTTAACCAAACCTTCAAAACTGTCTTTTCGATGCACGGGATCCACCAATAATACAAGCAGTTCACATTTAGGGTCTACATGGATTTTAATATATAATAGGGCCTGTTTTTTTTTACGTAATTCAGCTCTCAAAGATGTAAGACCCAGTTCTAGTCTAATATATTGTATGGATGCCCCGACTTTGAGTCTCATCATCTGCTTCCAAAAACTACCTTCAATCTTATCTAGCCAAGCTCTGTCTCGCATAGCAAGGGCTTCGAGCCCATACAACACCATAGGTACAAAACATTGCTTATATAGCATTAAAATACCTTCTAGGGAATATCCAGCTGTATCTCTTGCAAATTTCAAAATTTGCACTGTCATCCTTATAGCTTTTATCTTCTTAGCCTCTATGATACTTTTGTATGTTTTAGTACCATTTATGTTTAGTCCTAAATAAGTATATGAATCAACATATTCTAGCTTTCCTAGAGACATATTAAAGTCAGGACATGTTACTTTTTTTGTAGATACAGCCACAACTTTAGTCTTCCTCATGTTGATGGTGAGTTTGTTTAGGGTCGGATAATTACACAAAGCCTCGAACATGGCCTTTGCACCAGAGTAAGTGTAGTTTAAAAGAATAAGATTCTCTGCTTATAGAAGACAGGGTTTGGGGCAAAAACCCACCCTCGGACTACATCCCACCACTGGGAGATCAGACATATATAGATTGTACAAGGTTGGTGCTAGGGTACAACCCTGTTTCACACCCCTCTGCATTTCAACCATCGCCGTTACCATACCTTCATTTGTTAGCCTAACACCAGCCTTAATATACTGGTGCAGGCCCTTCTTAATCAACCAAGAAAGGCAACCTCCTGTATGTAATTTCTCCCACAGGCATGCCCTGTCTACACTATCAAAAGCAACCTTGAAGTCCACAAATATTAAGTACAGTGTCAGACGTCCTGAGTCCAGAGTACTTCTGATAACTGTATCAAGGACTCTAAGGTTATGGCTCGTGCCCGGCCCGGAACCCAGTCTGAGTAAAATATAGTATCTTATATTCTTTCACCCACACTTGAAGTGCTTCCAGGACAAAGGTTGAAAAGATCTTACTTGTTAGAAGGATGTGGAAGATGAATGTATAGATAGTGGGAGGTATGGAGTAAAATGTTTGTAGAGGTTGTAGACCTCTGGTCTAGTGGTAAAATAATGTGATTTCAGTAATGGCATGAGGAAGTGGGAAAATGGAGCAAGGAATGCATTGGCATTACATAAGTCACATGAGGGAGAGTGTTCTAAGTGTAAACATATAGGTTAATGTTGGGTACTGGGATGAGGAAGAGGGTTTTGGAGTGATAATATAGATTATAGTTGCTTAGTTTGATGTGGAAGAGGAATGTGTAGGTAAAGGGAGGTATGGAGTACAACATTTGTACAGGAAGAGTTTGTAGACCTCTGGTATAGTGGTATAAGGAAGAGGGATGTGAGGATAATGTGAAATCATGTCCTTTCCGTAATTGTATAAGGAAGGGGGAAATGAAGGAATACATTGGTGTTAGTTAAGTTATATGAGGGAGAGAGCTTTAAATATGAATATATATATATTCACTGACAGAAAACGTTGTTAAAGGGATGTTATGGTTAAGTTGCACTAGTAAAAACCTATGCAATTCAATCACAAAAAACATTGCTAAAGGGACGTTATGGGTAAGTTGCACTACTAAAAAGCTATGACATTCACTGACAAAAAACATTGTTAAAGGGACGATATGTTTCAATTGCCCTAAGAAAAACCGATCAAATTCAGTGCAACAAGTACTTGAAAGGAACATTGCACTTACTTTGCACTAATAACAACCTATCCATATTATGGTTACAAGTAAAACCAAAAAACCCCAGAAATATGCCATTTATGGTAACCTAAGCAACCATAACTCGCACCACCACTGTGCACTGCTAAGACTAACACCCACGACATCAAACATGACATCACAAATGTCCTTAATAACAAAGAAAAGAAGGCGAGCAAGCACACCCTTTCTTATATATGTGTTCTGCATACAAGTTCAATATATTCCTTAATTCACAGCTCCACTGGCTTTTATACTAATCAGTTTTTCCTGGGTGCCGGGGAGAAAAAGAACTGACTCTGGTATCAATAAGTCAACAAAGATATAGAAGAAATTAAGTTCCTATCTGTAATAGGAACTCCCGTCCCCTGCACACCGTTCAATAGTGGAAAGATGAATTTCCAAACAAAGCTGTTTTCAAGTTCATGAGGAAAATGAAACTGAAAATATTTTTTGATTCAATTCCACCGATGCAAGAAAGATCAGTTACTTTTGACAGTTTAGAAATGGAATCTAAAAGTACTTTTAGTCCAACGGTGAAAAAGTCAACACTTGACCTCTTTGAAATGAAGATGAAAAAAGATCTGAAATCAACTACATATATGGACATGAAAAACCAAATCCTCCGCAAATATCAATACAGAATTTTGAAAGAACTGGCAGAGGACAGAAATTGAAATTAAGCCTGAAGACAAGGGGATGCAACTGTCATAATGGACTCGAACTTATACACACAAGGCTGTCTATCTTTGTTAGAAGACACTAACACACATGATTCTGGACCATGATCTAACCAATGAAACCCAATCGATGATAGAGGAAATAGTGAACAAAGCTGCGACAGAAGGTTGGATAACGGATAAGACCAAAGAATTTCTTATTAAAAAAAAAACCAATCCTGCCGGTATTCTATAGACTTCCAAAAGTCCACAAAAATCTCACAAATCCCCCATTTAGGCCTATTGCAGCGGCCAGGGAGAGCGTTTTTGATCTGCTCGCAAGATATTTAGACAAATTACTCCAGCCATTTGTTCAGTCCACCTGTACTTATTTAAGAGACACTACACATTTTTTGAATGTTCTAAGCACCATCAATCAAATTGAAGAAAATTGGATTCTCTTTACATTAGACGTGCAATCACTTTACACGTCCATACCACATGAAGAAGGATTGGAAGCTCTTGAATGGATACTACTTAAACAAGAATTCTTTCTGTCGAACAAAATATTTGCCATCGAATAAGCAAACATGATACTCTGTAATAATTTATTCAGGTTCCAGGGCAAATATTATTTACAGACATCTGGTACTTCAATGGGGTCAGCAATGGCCCCTGCCAATGCAAACATTTTCATGTTCCATTTTGAAACTTTGTACATATTGGAATCCTCCACATGGTCAAAACATTTGGCCATGTGCAGACGTTACATAGATGACATTTTTGCGATTTGGAAAGGAACTAAGCAGGAGCTGGAATCTTTTTTAGAATACCTTAATGGATGTAATAATCGCATAAAGTTCACTTTAGAAATAGGTAATCCATCAGTCAACTTTCTAGATGTGAAGATTTATCCGGAAGAAGGGAAACTACATACAACTGTTTTTAGGAAACCAACGGATGTTAGCAATAGTTTGTTCTTTAAAAGTCATCATCCACATCATCTAAAAAAGAATTTACCATTGAGTCAACTGCAAAGGATCAAACGGATAATCTCTAAGGAAGATTCATACGAAGACATGGAGAAGGAACAAATCACACAATTTGAAGAAAGAGGATTTCCAAAATCTATCTTATCCCAAGCTAAAGAAAAATGTCAACTGAAGAAAAGGACTGACCTGCTAATACAACAACCAAGGCAAGATAGAGATAATCCTCTGTTGATTTACTTATCACAATACTCCACGAAAAGTGCACAGATCAAAAGGTCACTACAAAAAAACTGGAAAATTACAAGGCTAGACCCGCAACTCTGTACTCTTTTTCTGAAACCACCACTACTGGCCTATAACAGAGGAAGGAATTTACGTGACTCACTAGTAAAAGCAGAGAGAGTCAGTGCAGTGCAATAACGATTTCTTTCAAAACCTAAAAAGGGAACTTCCCCTGCCTGAATTGTAGCCAATGCAATAATGTGCAGAAAGGTCCAATTATCAGACACCCATACACAGGACAAAAAATTACTTTACAACATTATGCAACATGTGAGAGCAAATGATTTTTCCACGTGGCAAATACTATGTTGGCCAAACAATCAGACGTGCAAAAGATCGCATTTCAGAACACAAATTGAACATCAGAACTGGCAACATGAGATCGCCAGTAGCTAGGCATTTTAAAGAGCAAAATCACACAATTTCACAACTAAAATTTGTGATTCTGGAGACAATAACACGACTTGCTAGAGGAGGCAACTTACAACAGATACTGACACGCAGAGAGATGTTTTGGGTCCACAAGTTAGAGGCTCTGGAGCCTAGAGGAATGAATGAAGAATACTGTCTGAGGGCATTTTTATGAAGAAGATTATCAGTGGGCAAAAGATTTTTGATTTACATGCAGATACTAATTAAGCGTATTGAAGTTGCTTTCATTACTTATAAAAATTTAATGCCTTATCAGGAATTGTTTGTCAATGAAAATATCATGTAAATTATGTTGTGACTTGATGGAAAGATAATCTACATGTAGTGTATTTCCCAGAATTATCATCAACCACAGGCACATAATAATTTGACAATAGAACAGTGCACAATAAATATTAGTACAAAGATGGTGGAATTAAAGTAGTTTAATTTCACAACAAGGTGAATTAGGATCACTACTACTACTAATACCTCAAAAAAGTGCAATTAGAATTGCGCATTTCATGATTTTTAATTTGTACTTCCTAACTAACACAAACGCGATCACTCAGCCGGTGAAGTTATATACAGACTTAAGTGCCTGAACTCTGTTTTACAGAACGTCAGGACCTCATGAGAAAATACATATGCAGATGGTTAGAGGATGGAAACTACGACTCCCACAAGGCCTATATATTCAATGGCTTGTTCACATGACACAAGGATTTGAATGAGGTACAAAAAACGGTGCAATTAGAATTGCGCACTTTACGATTTTTAAATTATACCTTCAACTAATACAAAAGCGATCAGGTAACCGGTGAAGTTAGACACAGATTCACATTCCTGAAATATGTTTTACAGAGTGTCACAATTTCACGAGAAAATAAACATTCAGATAGGTAGAGGAGTGGAACTACAATGCCCACAATCCCTAAATATCGCATAACTTGATCACATGACAATATATAGCAAAATCGCCAAAAAATGAGTTTTTCACCAGGAGGAAGCTGGAAGAAGAGACACATGTTCATGGATAGTGGACCTTAAAATAGAGGTAAAGTGAAAGATATTTCTTATTTACAATAGTATCAACAGTAATAACGTTAAGTACCACGCTAACACACGGTATTATTGGAATAGGTAGAAACGAGGAATAAATCTCTGTGCACTGTATGCGCTGATTGAAACCCTGTGCTACAAGAGAAAGAAGGGAACAAGGGACTAATATAGGCGGTGGACGCGGCCAGAATTCAGGTAAAAGCAATAAGCCAACTTGCACTTATTGTAAACTGAAAAGAGTGTAAAACATTGTGCAAATACAGATAATTAGAGTGTGCACACTTACCTTTCAGGCTATCCACTTCCAAGACTACATATACTGGAAACCCTTTTTGAAATCTGGAACAGCCTTATCATGCAGACTGATGATTACATGAATACACAGGTACAGTTTTTAACTTATGGGAGGTAGAATCATTACATAAGCTCACTGTGATCGAGTAAAACATTAACAAATATTTCACATTATCCACAGACTGCCATTAATGAACTGGTGACAACAGGAATAGATGACGTTTCCATGATTTCACAATGGAATAGTTGTAACAAAACAATAAGGAAAGTTTTGGAACATACTTGTCAAAAGAAATGTTTATTTTTGTAATGTTGGAATGAAGAATTGTTGAAAATACTTGGTGCTGTACCAATTAGAAATTATTTGTTGCTCTTGAAGAAGAGAGGGAAATCTCTCGAAACGCGTCGAGCTAATTAGTAAACATTTTTGTTTTTGTTTTTGAAGTTTCTTAGAGTGTTACCTTGAACTGTTATACTGAACTCACTTACTGAGTGAAAAGAACTCATGTAAACATTGAAAATAAGATTATTCATATTATTTTGTCAAACGTTGAAAATCACCACTAGTAAAATAATTTAAATATTTTGACTGAATGCCTGCAATTGGTCTTTGTGAATTCTGACTGCAGCAAAAAAGTTTTGTTTGGAAAGTGTAGGGGAGGATTGGTCCAAAAGACCCCCCTTGCCTACATCCCCTCCCCAGGTGAGGGCCATGGCTCATCAGGCGTCCCCTCCTTACCACCAGGGCCCAGGTGTTGGATGGCTCACCTGCTGAAGACATTGCCCAAACGTATTGAATTTAGCTAGGCCTCAGAAACCATTTTGTCTAATAAAGATGGTGTGAGCTCGGCGCACTGCAGCGTGGCCCCCACCTTTGGAGAGTTTCAATTATCCCTGTGGCCGCAGCTCCCTGGCAGATCCGCTGTGAGCCCGTTCCCATGAACAAGACGGACATGAGCTAGTGTAAGATACCAACACTGTAACATTTCCCCTTCCGCAGTGTATCGCTGCTCCCAGCATGACCCGGCCAGCAGAGCCTGGGTGGAAAGAGAACTGTAAAAAGGCCCTCGGATAAAAGCAAAAGTTCCCAAATACTAATGCCAAAACTACCTGCAATGGGCGCATTTTCTCCTCAAACCTCTTTGATTAGAAAACCTGTAAAATGTACAGATATGGCAGAATACATGTTCACATGGCATTAGCAAGGAAGCACCCACACCACTGCAGTTATGTGCAAACAGTAAAAGCGTCCTGGGGGGGGGGTTATTTGTTATGCGTATCATTGAAAAGCTTACACCCCACGGTCCCGCGCCATAACCGAACTAATGCTGCTAGAGTGCAAAGACAGACAAATGCAACCATATTAAGGGATAATGTAGAGGGTGCACGAAAAGGCACCCTTCATGTGTGTATGCCCAAGCCCCTTATGTGCCACTACCATCACGTACAGTGGCGAGTCGTTTCTATGCGCTCCACCAACCTCACTACTACCTCACTTACTGCAAATGTATATGCATATAACACAATGTTGTAGTTGTTAAAACATAGTGTACAAATAATGTGTTTGGACTGGCTATATTCGAGAGGCATTAGCAATGTTAAGATGTGAGCTTTGGAATGACTCAATTAGTATTGTATATTATTTGAATGTTTATGATGCTTTCACCTCAAATCGGCAACACACGAGGAAGATACCTTTGTGAGTATATGCAAGGCCATTCCCCCTCCTTCCCAGTGAAGCCTGCCAGACGAGAGAGCAGAGGCCCGCGCCGCGCTGCTCCACCTCCCCCAACAAGGCTGGAGCCGCTTCAAAGATTTGTAGTCCCTTCTGCAGCACCCAAGGCCACGGCCCGCCACCTGCATTATTTACAGCCCAGCAGTAAACCTCCGCCTGAATACACAAATCCAAAGGCGCCCTCTCTTAAGCCCCACAACCCACCGGATCACCTTAGGTTAATGGCCCATGTAAAATTAGGACACCCAATATTATGGCAACATTACAGCAGCACATTCATAACGACTTCTAACAAGACAGGAGGACATGTACCGCCTGTCCCATGCCCTGAGACCTAGCCCCACGACCTATAGTACCCGGTCAACAGGACACTGGTAACCATGTACTGATGAATCGCCATCAAACCCCTCTCGAGGTGCATTCCTCCTGTGTTGCATTAAGCTGTAGAATAACCTAGTGGAAGATTTACTAAAGAAGATAATATTGCAATGACTGAATGACTGCGGTGTGCATGGCCTAGGGCAAAGAAGTCAGGAAAAGACATTCATCTCTGACACTGGCCACAGTGGCACAACAACACCGCCCGGATGAACCCAGCTGACCTGCCAGGCCCAGCCCAACCCACGAGGCTGACCAGTGATGTCCTCCAGCCAAGGCCAACCACATCGCAGCAGCACCTATAGCTAGTCGTCGCCACCCAATCCCATTGAACTTGTGCCCCCTATAGTATGTAGGTTCTGATGACGTTTTTTGTAAATATATACGCCTGTCTTTGCTATTGTCAGACAGAGCACTCTCGGAGTTTGCAGAGTTCTTTGCATGCCCTATTCTGATTGATAAACTCCCATTTACGCTCACCCGCAGTTTGTCTTGGCCTTATTCCCATCCTGGGAGAGTCCATCATTGTCTCTCATTGCGGGGAGGATCGTGCTGGTTGGGGACGCTTGCCTTCAAAAGTCATCTTTCCACTATTGAATGGTGTGCAGGGGACGGGAGTTCCTATTACCGATAGGAACTTCGTTTCTTCTCTATCACAAATGTCATTAATGACATCATTGATGACATCAAATCTGCATTTAGTTTTCATGGAAATCCTCCACAAGGGATTGTCATTAGGTAGGGGATTGTCACACAGTAGGCTGGACTATTGCAGCAGCCTCTTTTTAAATCTGCCCGCTTCTACTCTCTGCCTTCTGCAATTCATCCAGTAGAGGACTGAACAACTTCTCCTTGGCCTCAAGCCCAGGGATCGTATCTCTCCTGGACTGAAATGTCTTCAATAACTCCCAGTTGGTGCGAGGAATAAGATGAAAACCCTCTGCATTATGCACAAGGCCTTCTGGGCCCTGGGACCTCAATACCTTCAACTCTCACTCCCTATATATCTCCATGCTCCAGCTCCTCCCTCATTCACCTACAACTCCCTCGGGGTCAGTCCCTTCTGCAAGCAACCAGTTGGTGGTAGATCTCTTCCTTCAGCTGGGGCCTCCCTCTGCACAGCCTCCCTGCCTCCCTGACACTTGAGCAGAACCATTGCCATTTCCGGAAGCACCTCAAAGCCTTTCTCTTTGCATCTGCTTTTTCTCCTCCTCTCCCCGGCTGACTTCCTGGCTGAAACAGATTCTGCACTGGTTACCTGGCCACTCTCTGATGTCGTGCCCAGGCCACCTCCCCCCGCCAGTCGCACCCCTGGACTGCCTTTCTGGCAAACCCTGCACTTGGTGACTGTTTTCTGTATTTCTAACAGTTTCACCACCACCTGATGTCTGCACTTATCCTTGCACTTGGCACAATTGGGCTGTATTTTCACTTATTGTCATTTGGTCTTCTTCCCATGTACTGCCCTTCTCCCCTCCCCATGCAGTTGGGCAATCTGAGTGACACTTGGCCTAGTAGGTTTGTTGTCTCTGTGTCCCCTCTGTTCCCCCTCCCTTCCCTCATTGCGCCTTGCACAACTTGTATATAGGCGCATTATAAATGCCATATCATACAATTTCACATCGTATGATACCATGCACACATTGCATTCATAACAGGATGCCTGACACTTACCTTGTACATTTCACGTTTTTTTTTCCGCAGTACCCAAATTTTAAAAAAGTATCGCACAAAAGCAGCACTGAATGCATGTTACCAACTTCAAACAAGTACATGCAGTGCATGCATGCAAACAGGATGCCTGCCCCTTACCTTGCACACTTCCACCATAGGCTTCTGCACTTCTTTGTACAAAGAGACCTTCTGCCACCATTTTTGCGTACACACCAAAACCACAAACCTTATTGAGCAATGCCTTATCTCCACAGTCCCATTTCCATGGCTCCCATCCTGAAAATGGCCGGATGTGGCACATGTAATCCTGAAACTACTGCAGAATCCGCAGAGTTTTCGTGCTAGGAAGGGGTGGGAGGAGGTGAAATAGGGTAGGGGATTGGGTCTTTAGTGGTCAGTCTGAAAAGTTTTTTTTTTGTTGGATTTATTTTTTTTCGTGTTTTTTCTTTTACTTGCTTGCAAACAACCTTTTTTGTTTTTTCTCTTTCTATGAGTTTCTGTTTGCTTCTCCACCTTCAATTTTTACCGATTTATGGTCAACGCTTCTTGCACAGTATAAAAGAAAATAGTATTGCCAATGGCGTTCAAAGAAATGCCATTTGCATGGAAGCAGTGTATATTTTGCACATTCATGCTCTCATAGTGGGTGGAGAACATTGCATTAGTGCACATAAATGCAGACATGCTTCTGTTTATAAGACACCTTCCGAGCTCTGGCTGGGGACAAATTACACCGGCATGGTCCCATACTGCTCTTAGTGGAATGGTTAAGAAAATTACGTTTGCAGTGGGAAAAATCCACATTACTACATTCATCAACTTCTTCAAGTGACGGAGCAAACATCCACACGACATGTAACCCAAATGTAGACCTCCATAATGCACCACAACAACTTGAACAGTAACGGTATAGGCCACATATCTGCAAAGGCGAACAATCCCCCCAAAACTGCACACATAGAGACTGGAACACAAAGCGTCCACTCCTTCCAAAATTCCACAGCTACGCCTCTTTGCACGGCATACCTGTGCAGATCTTGTACAAAATTATCACCCACGATCAGCACTGTGCGTCTCTCTATCTTTACCAACCTCCTTACACAGAGAGTATTATGAAAAAGTAATACCGCCCCTTCCTGTGAACCACACCCTTGACACCTGATTCCATAATCCCCACAGTTCCATTTGCATGCCCACTATGCTCAGAATGGCAGGATGTGGCATGTGCGCTTTCCCAGCTACAGCGAGGGGTACACCCTAGTAAAGAAGGGACAGTCCTTCTCCCCTCTCCACTGTTCTTCATCCAGCACTCCCTCATTGAGTACTGTGAAATATTCACGCATGCATGCAGCAATCACAGCCAAGAACTCTGCATCCAACACTATAATTTATGTACAGCACTCCATATTTACCATTGAACATTCCGAGTATACGTTGAGTGTGCTTCCAAAGCACCTTCAGTACAAAGTTCTGGAAAGAAATCTACGATTTTAACATCCAAAATCATCCAGATTGGCACCCATCACGCCTTCGACGATGCACACGAGAGTCTACTGCTTGCCCACACCCAGCACAACATAATGGAGCCATGCATGCAAACATGCGGCCAGAAACCACAATTCACAAATGTAACATAGCCAGTAGCACTTCTACCCAACCCCAGTACCATAACACAGCGATGCATGGAAACATGTAACAGGTAGCAGATTCCACAAACATACCACTGCCTCAGCCACCCCTACCCACTTCCATTCACGTATTGTGTCACTGCCAACCAAACCACACAATCTTCACAAGATTGGGCCTACTCCCAGGAAGCTACACAAACCAGAATATCCAAGCACATGGAAGATTCACTTCTATACTGACAGTGTTCCAACACTGCACCCAGTGGGCACACTGCAGGTCTTTTCACTGCACAATCTCCAGCCATACACCGAAAACTTTAGGATGTTCTACAATGACCGCACCCATTGAAACAACAATATAAGCATGTCAGCACACGCTATGAAGAGTAAAATGTGCTCCACAACCATTCTGTAAAGGTGACCACCCTCTGAGAGATGCAGTCAAAACTGCATTGCTGCGGTGGGTGTGGTGAAGGCCTTGGCTTTTGGGTGCATTGGCGCTGTACTCACAGATACTGCAGGCACATCAATGTCTTCGTCTGCCTATTGACATATCTCAGATGAACCACTTCTCACTCCCCCACCCTTTCTATCCCTTCTTCCCACCACCACATGAGTTAATATGTTTTTCAATGCACTCCGCTTCTGCAAATCAGCTCTCACCAGTCACCACGGTAAGAGGTCGTGGCACAAGCTATCGTGCCGTAACAAAGGCTGCTTGCATTCACCACACATGGTAGTCGCCTGTACAGGGACCGGTGAATTGGTGCAGTACGCATGGATACTGCAGGCACACCACCTTCTTCGCCCACCTAACAATCACACATCTCAGAAGAACCACTTCTCTCTCCCGCATCCTTTCCATCCCTCTTCCCACCACCACAAGCCATACATTGGGACTCATTATGATACTGGCGGTAGCCTTGCTGGTAAAACTGGCACGGCTGCCACCAGTATCATCTTTTTTCCGGTGCCCGTGAATGGGCAATTCCCGGGTCATTACGGCCTTGCTGGACCCGGTAATTGCTCATTTGTGGGCACCGGTAAATATTCTTCCCCATTCCCATTTGAGCCCCATAGGGCTCAATGGGAAGGGGAAGCCGGTACACCGACATGCTCTGCTCGCGGGTGCCGGTACACCTGCCAGGTCCGAACTGGCGGGCGAAAAGGCACCCGTGAGCAGAACTCGTAATTTGCCGGTCCTGTAGTAATGGCGCCAGTTATGAGGCCCATTATGTTTATCAGTCCCTTTTGGCACCGCACTGTCCTCCGATACACCGTGGCAACGTTTCCCAAAAACTTTGGTGCACAGCACACTTCCCTCCAGCCAACCACCGGCCGTGTCCAATGTTCGCCGACATCAGAGCATACTGCAAGCCAATGAGAACGGAGCCAGATATCACGAATTCTTTGTGACGTAAATTTCATTTCTTTTCAACAAAAGTACTGGTCGGATTTCCACCAAACACACAAAAGCATGCTTTTTGAACCAAGGCCCCGCTGCCTGCTGCAAATGTGGTTACAATCCATCCAGCCGTTCGGCCTGTAGTTGTGCGCAAAGTTTTGCCCCATTCAGCCTATGGAAGAAAAAAGAAATTTGGGACCCTGCCTATAACTTTATCCCTCCTCCACAAAACCTCACCCAACTTTCTATAATTCGGCGGGCCCCGTATACTTTTTGGCACAGTTTGGGGAAGATTCGTCCACAGGGAGCAAAGTTATAAGCCGCCGAAAAAGTGCTCTTCCTATGGGTTTAGCAACGTAACCATAACTACACTGCCGCTACAGCGGGCCGTGTAATATATATACACATATATATATATTCAAAAAAAGGAGGAAAAAGCAAACCGCACTCCCGCAGGCAAAGGCACTAATGCCATATTCCAAAAGTCCGGACAAAACACAACAGACACAGTGTGAAAATTACTGGTGTCTTTAATGTTATAAAAATGAAAAATGCATCATGCAAAGCAATGCACAACACATAAACAGCACATAGAGAAAAAACACAGGCAGGACGCCGTGGTGTAGCAACCTGCAGACAACGCGGTTCGCGCTACACTGAGCGCTTGATCACGTGAGGGGGAGAAGGTATAACAAATATAAATACACTTCACACAGGCAGTCCCTTGACTATGTCCATGACATCAGCTTGGTGTGGCTACATGAGAAAACAGAGGCGGCCATATTAAAGGGGAGTAGAAATAAATAGAAACTCATAATGCCTATAATAAGAGCACTGAGCCTACCCCTCATAAAAATAATAATACTGTTAGGGAAATGCTGAAATATAGGTGCGCAGTGCACAAATAAATTCTATACATATTGTGAATAGCTCAAACCATGGTAAAATAAACAATACATGGAACCTCATAGTGCCAATACATGGAACCTCATAGTGCCAATAATAAAGGCACTAGGTCAATCCCTCATAAAGATAACAATATGGGGGAAATGCTAAGATATAAGCGCACAGTGCACAAATAATTATATGCATATTACAATATTGTGGCCAGTTATAAATGGCCAAAACCATGATAAAATAAGTAATGCATTCCCAACCTGGTATTATAAAATGCCTTGATAAGAAATAAATATACATCATTAATAAATCAGCCAGATCAATCATCTAATATGAACAGAATCAATAAATAGCAGTCAAATATACATACAAAACAGCCCAAAAGCCCCATGTTAGCAAATGATTAACATCAAGAGATAGCAGTCATTCCATATTGGAATCATAAACACATATGGGGAATGTTAACAAGGCCAAAACATACAGAATAAAGCCGCAAATGTTTAGTCAACCTCATAATATAAGCCGATAAATCATATTATTCCCATCGATCAGATAAAATTGAAATGGCAAGTGAATACAGCTGTTCCAACACTGTGTGTCTAATAAAGTGCCAGTGCAAGAAGCATATTTGTATGTGCAAATTGCAAAAATAACAGCGAGACAACAATGTGTCTATTTTTCTGTGCAAAAATGCAAAATTAGCAGCAAGACAAAATGTTTCTATCCAGCC
This sequence comes from Ambystoma mexicanum, assembly GCF_040938575.1. Taxonomy (NCBI): domain Eukaryota; kingdom Metazoa; phylum Chordata; class Amphibia; order Caudata; family Ambystomatidae; genus Ambystoma; species Ambystoma mexicanum. Next base: position 376,118,486 of record NC_090926.1, on the reverse strand, counting down.
TCATAAAATGAAGCTATGTTAAAGTGCAAGTGCATAAGCAGCAAGAACATGCCCAAATGGAAATACCATAAAGGGAATATTAATAGGTACACAATATTGAGAGCCCTAAGACACATGACCAAACATAATTAAATCAACGGCTGGACAAGCAAGATCAACTATTACAGCAAAATAGACAGATCCAAAGAAAGAAGGGAAAATCACAGACGTGCAAAAGACCGCATATAAACCTCCAAATGAGGAAAACATTATAAATGTATCACTCCCCCTGCATTGCACAAATCAGCTAAATCATACAAAGAGAAATGTTAGAGACATAAAAGAATTGAATAAAATTAATCAATCCATACCTAAACAGAAACAAAGAAGGTAAACCAGGAAATATAAAGCCAAATGAAAGTCCCACTGGGGAAACGAGAGGCAGCGAAGAAAGAAAACAAAGCAAAAATGGCAAGAATGGCAAAAAATTAATTAACTGCACGAGTACATTGATGAAAAGCAAATAATTAAGTACCCAGGAAAGTATATAACTCCTCGTCTACATTGTGACCCTTGGGATATTTAGTATCAAAGTCCAGAAAACATCTGGTTTCAAGTTGTCACAGCTTCAAAATACGATCACCTCCCCTTGGATGAGGAGGTACTTGTGCCACTGCAAAGAACGTTAGCATTTTCACATCATTGTTACGTTCAGATTTGAAATGTTTTGCCATAGGGTATGTTAGGTCAGAATTCTTAATGGCTCTTAGATGTTGTAGAATTCTGAGTTTCAATTTCCATGTAGTACAACATACCAACGCAAACAAGGGCAAGAAAGTACATACACAATGAAAGTGGTATCACAATTGATAGAATTTCGTATCATTTGCTGAGTTTGCGTGATAGGATGTACAAATGATTTCTGTGCAGTGGCATGAGCACAAGCTTTACACTTCATGCCTTTAGTGAATCCCATAGGCGAGGCCGGGAGCCAAGTAATGGAAGACTGAATCTTGCCACCTGGAGGTAAAAAACTGGACACAAGTTTGTCCCTCAAAGAGGGCACACGTTTGTACGTCAATGTAGGCCGATGGCACAAGATAGGCTTCAAGTCATTGTCTAAAGTAAGAACATGCCAATGTTTTTCCACAATTTTTCGGATGTCATTGGAAGCAGTATCAAATGTGATGATGAGTCTGGGATCATCATTGATGACAATTTTAGAACTGGTATCATATAATAATGTTTCTCTAGACATTCCACACGCTCAAAGATATGCCATTTCAATAGTTCTTTTATCATATCCTTGTTTCAAAAAATCCATAGCTGTCAGTGCACAATGATGGTTAAAACAGGCAATATTAGAACAGTTACGGCGATACCGAATGAATTTGCCGTAAGGGAGTAGGATGACAACTGTTCACATGAAGCGGTAGGCCAGTATTTGTAGGTTTCTTATGTAGTGCTGTATAAATACCGGAGTCACCCATCATTACGATCACATATATATATATTATATATACAAAAAAGTTGGGTACTGGGATGAGGAAGAGGGTGTTGGAGTAATAATTGCATAGGAGGATGTGAAAGCGGAAAGTATGGATAATTAGAGGTATGGAGTGAAGTATTTGTAGAGGAAGAGGTTGTCAATGTGTGGTGCAATGGTATGAGGAGGAGACAATGGAAAATGATGTGATTTGTGTAATGGTATGAGGAAGGGGAACATAGCAATACATGGATTGTTGTTAGTGAGGGTGCATTAGAGAGAGTGGTGTAGGAGTGAAGATATAGAATAATGTTGGTTACTGGGATGAGGAAGAAGGTTGTTGTGGAAGTTACATGAGGCAGAGAGACATATATATGATGGGTGTGGTAGAATAAATGTTGGTAGAATGATTGGTTGTAGAACTGTGGGGTGTTGGGTAACTGATAGATTGTAATTGGGAAGTGGTTTATGAAAGAGGTATGTGTATGTGATGGGGATTGTGTGATAAAGTATTTGTAGTGGTATAGGTTGCAGAGTGGTGGTGTTATTGAATAAGGAGGAATGTTGTGCTGTAATGGAAAACAGTGTGATTGCTGCAATGCAATGAGGTAGTGTGTGATAGAATAGTGTATGAAAGGATAGTTTAGGATAATGCACCGTATAGTTATGTTATTACAATTGTTGTGACATATATGGCACCTTAATATATGTACTTTGTAGAAATGGAAGAGCTTTCATTCTTCTGTAGGTTTGTTTGGTAGTCTTCTTTATCTGTGAATGTAATAGAAATGTATTTGCCACATGTGATGTTTGTGTATTGGCATAGGTAGTAGGTAAAGTAGTACAATAGTGCTTGCAGTGAATTATATTAAAGAAAACAATATATATTATAGTGGCAAAGGAAGGGGTGCTATAGTTTTGATAAATGGAAGGATATTTTTAGTTTGGGAAGAGCTAGAAGTTAAAAGTATTGCATTACAGTACACAGGGGGAAATTATATATGAGGACACACAGCTTCTATATGTTGTTTGGTTGTTTGCACACTGCAAGGAAGGCATAGCATCAACAGTAAAACAGACACCAGTGATCACAATTCGAGGGTGTTTATTGAACTTTGAAAATGGTTTGATAAAGGCCCATCTAATCCTAAATCTACTGATGGAAGCAAGCTACGACCATCAAATAATAACTCAGCCCTAGTGGTGTCTGGTCAAAATAAAAGAGCCTATATGAATAAACATATTGCCAATCCTTACCTCTAAATACACATAGTGTGGGGAATAGTGTTATGAAAAAGAAAGGAAGTGTTAAAACAATGATATGTCAGGATGTTCAGGCCGTTGGCTATTAACCATTATCTTTGGTGAATCACTTGGGAGTATTAACAGTAAGCAACGCCCATTGTATTGACAGACAGAATCCTTATAGAACAAAAAATGCAACAACTAATGGCGGCAATGCAGGCCATGTCCTTAGAGATGGAGTCATTAAAACAGGACAATGTACAACTGCGACAACAAGTCGCCAGAGCCTTCTCTGACACTCCTCAGTCTACTTTACACACAGTCATGTACGATGGCGATCCATATAAACTCAAGGAATTCCTCGACAGTTGTACGGTCCAATTTACGTTTAAATCTCGCTTTTTCGCTACTGACCAAGACAAAGTGGGGTTTGTAATTTCACATCTTTCGGGCCCTGCATTAGCATGGGCTACTGCTTTAGTGACATCAAACAATGTCATTCTTGATTCTTACCCAGCCTTCACTAATAGTCTAAAGACTATGTTTGGTAGAAAATAAATTTCTGTAGCTACACAAGAAAGGCTTCTCGACCTGAAACAGGGTAGTAAGGATTTGATGGGATATATTACACAATTTAAACAATTGTCTTCCGAACTAGGATGGTCAGATGAGGGTCTTCTCACCCTTTTTCGCAGAGGTTTAACAGATGAACTCAAGGATGAGATCTCTAAAGTTCCTCGCCCGGCTAATCTGGCCGATATGATAACCCTTACCATGCAATTAGAATACAGTTTGCAAGAACATTCTTATGAAAAAAGGAAGAACAACGGAACACGACCACATAGTGATTATTATTCTGTAGGTAATAAACCTCACGTTCAAACCGAAGAGTCTATGCAGATAGGGGCCGTAAGAGGACCACTATCTGCTACCGAGAGAGAGAGAAGAAAGACACTTGGACTGTGCATGTATTGTGGGTCCTCATCACATGTTTTGAAAGATTGTTGAAAGATATTTCCCAGATTTTGTCAGCAGCCTTCCCCTTCGAATCTATTTCCGCAAGTATTCAGATCTGCCCACCAAGCCCTTCTCTCCGTAGCCCAGTCAAGAGCGCTATCCCCGGCTTTGTCATATCCTTGGCACCCGCTAGGAGTAAGTGCTTTCCATCTCAGGATCTTTCCCTCCTTCCGACTTTGGTACTTACCCGTTTGTTTATTATAGAGCTCCAATCTTCCATCCGCCTTACTTTCGAGTCCCAAGACCGGTCATCCAACTCCCGACTCCTGTCGTCTCTGGTGAGAGAACTTCACTTCCACATCTCAGTATACTATTCTGTTTCCATCCTTCTCTGAAATTCACTTCTCATATTCTTTTGTACATCCAGAAGAAGCCTTCCCATCTGCCATCCACTTCCACGAATCAAGGACATCTCAGCTCCGCATCCATCCTGATCCACGAGATTCCTGGACTCAACCAGGGTTTTCTTCCCTCTCGAGGGTTTCCCTGGCGGTCCTGTCCTTTCCCCTGGTTACCTCCATTCCGGGTCAGAGAGGACAGGCCAGTTACAAGGGAGCTTTCACTGCAGTATTTGATTCTTTCAGATTGGATTATTCGGTCTGTCAAGGTGAGATTATTAAAATCTTTGGTGAATCACTTGGGAGTATTAACAGATTTGAATTGTGGAGTGATATAACTGTAGAGGCAGAGCCACATGTCTCTACCGGAAGTCCCACCCCCATTCTTCCTATAAGTTGGAAGCTGGAAATTGCGACATGCACAAAGCCAGTATTGGTATCTATCCCATGAAGGATCCTCGAAACAAGGTATCCATTAAGAAAGCCCTACATAACATACTCACAAAGAAATGACAGCCTCTTAAAGGACGTTCTTGAAGAAGTGTGAAGTGATAAAGGCAAGAGACTGGTGACGTCACATGAAGCAGAGATGACACACCAAGAAGAGATGCCGAAGAAGAAAGTACATAGACCTTATAGATTATGATGATGAAGTTGTAGTGATAAAGGGAACCTGCACCCCCTGGGAACCAGCCGTTAGTGCAAAGTAATCACTCTTAATCACCTTCCCACACAAGTAAGGTTATACGAAGCACGATGAACTCAGTCTGGAAGAAGGCCAATCACACAGAATTTATGATGCTTGCATTTATTATCTACAGTGTCTAATGAGAGCTAAGCAGCTATTTACAATAATATGGAAATGAAAAGTGCAAGCTGTATAATGCCAATTGTCAATCACAGATGAACATGCAATTATTTTGTCTTACGCTCCTATAAAATGTAGATGAAGGTATGATCAGATCACACCCGGGACCCTCGCCGCTACAGGTGCCTGGCACTCCTTGAGAGTGGAGGGGAGGACTGGCTAAGCCCCCCACAGTCCTACACCGGAGCGGGGGTGTGATGCTAGGAGTCTCGGCCCAGATAGTGCACAGCTGGTCGTCCAGGCACTGTTCCTCTTAGTACGTGCGTCTCACCAACAGCCCAGGATGAGTCCCTCCCTCACTGGTCCAAGTATAGTTCTCTTATTAGGGGCTGCACATCAATCATCATGACGTATCAGCTCTTCGAGAAGCTTCTAGACTCACCCTTCTGGGCAGTAAACATGTTTTCGCTTGGAAAGTTACAAGACTGGAAACAGCCAGTCTTGGCTCCCAGGCTTTGTGCACGGTGTTTTGGGAAGATCAGACATTCTTGCCTTATCAGTGCACCTGACTCACAGAGCGAAGACGAGCAAGGCTGTGCAAAGCTGTGCCTGGCTCCCAAGGCTGCGTAGAGCCTCTTGCAAATGCTAGATGTTTATGTCTTCAGGAAAGGCCTTCGCAGTTAACCCCTTACAAGCATGCAGGCTCACCCAGTTTGAGAGGCCTGGTTGATGTCAGCATTTTCCTCCACGCTTCGAATAAGCTCTAATACACACAAGATAGCTCAGTGGGTTAGCGCAAGTGTAGGTTACTGCAAGCGCCTAGAAGCTTATCACGACAGAAGTAAAGAGATGAGTAACATTTCATGTGAGGGAATTAAGATTGCACGTACAAGAGCACTGAGGAAAATGCAAATCGCGTTATAACCATACAGATGATGTAACACAAGTAGACTAAGTAATCATAAGGCTGGCTATACGTAGTGAATAAACTGCAGGGAGTGCCACCAATAAATATATTATTGCACGGCCACGTTAGTGGCCGTGTAGTTATGGTTAAGTTGCTGTTTCCATAGGAAGAGCACTTTTTGGGCGGCCTATTACTCCGCTCCCCCTGGAGGAATCCTCACCAAACTTTGCAAAAAAAAGTATATGGGCCACTCTGTTTTTTGTTTTGGCAAGTTTGGTCAGGTTTGGTCCCAGGGGGGGAAAAGTTATAGGGGAGGTCCCAAAACGTCTTTTTTTCCCATAGACATAATGGGGAAAAAACTTTGCTCACGCCTACAGCCCAAACAGCTGGACGGATTTATACCAAATTTGCAGCAGGAGCAAAGGCTTTTGTTAATTTGGTGTAAATCCGTCCAGTAGTTTTCTTTAAAATGACCAAAATGCAAGGCGCAAAAATTAGTGATATTTAAATTAGTTCCGCTGACACACTTCCCTGTTCGCTCCGGGAACAGGACATGGATTGGCCGTGTGATGTCCACAGACATATGACGTGCTCTCTGATTGGCTGTGGTGAAACGTGAAGTGCATCAGATTTTTGGAGACACCTGCCATCTTGGATTCTCGTCCGGTGTCCACGGACATCGCGGCAAAACATATTAAAAAAAACAACATTGCACTCGTCAAACTGATCAAATAATGTTTGGGAAGGTGAGGGGTGATGAGGATGGGAAGGAATATGTCTGCAAGAAGCACAAAAACGTGTTAACTAAACAACATCTGAACGCAAAGAAACTACGTAGCGGTGTAGACCACGCTCACGCAGTAAAGCCATGCGCAGAACTACTTCACCCGCTCTTGACATATAATGCGCCAGTCAAAATGCGCACACACTTCCTTTTTCAAACCTGCATGTGCGCCTCATCTGAACACGGACACGCGTAGAAGAAAACGCGCAGAAATGATGACTGCGCACAGGAGTTAACGGAAAACACGTAGCAGTTAAAACTGCGCACACATGCTGTAGAAAACACGTACCTGCAAAGACTGCACACATATGATATACATAACACATCACTGCGAAGACCACCCACACGCACTGGTGCTGGAGATAACACGTAGCTGCGAAGAGCACGCACACACGTTGTACAAAACACGTAGCTACAAAGACCATGCACACGTGTTTCCGAGCTCACATGCGCTTTATCCGAATATGCACACGTGCTGTTGATAACACGTAGCTGAGAAGACCACGCACACGCGTTGAACAAAACCGCACACAGGAGTTAACGGAAAACATGTACCAGTGAAGACCACGCACACGCGCTGTAGATAACACGTAGCTGCGAAGAGCACGCACATGTGCTGGCACTGTACATAACACGTAGCTGAGAAGACCACGCACACGCGTTAAAGAAAAACACCCAGAAATTACATGAATCCAAGCTCACACGCGCCTCATCTGAACATGCACATGCGCTGTAGAAAACACGTAGCTGCGAAGACCACGCACACAGGCTGTGAAGTGAAGAGGGGCCCTGTATGGAACCCTTCCTTCCCTTTCCATGGTGGAATCTTGTTAAAGGATTTTCTTTTCTACACTGGGACGCCCCAGGCATACCGGTTTGGGAAGAAAAATCTTTTTTTTAGCACCCCGGGTTCCCGCTTTGGGAACCTAGGTTGGTAATGGTCTTCATCCATTTAAAAGGACGTTATGGTTACATTGCACTAATAAAAACCTATGAAATTCAGTAAAAACACTTTGTTAAAGGGACGTTCTGGTTAAGTTGCACTACTAAAAACCTATGCAATTCAGCAAAAAAAACTTTGTTAAGGGGACGTTATGATTACAAGTAAAATTGAAAAACCCCTGAAATTCACCAGTTATGGTAAGCTAAGCAACCACCGTGCACTGCTAAGACTAACACCCAGGGCATCAAAGATGACATCACAAATAACATTGTTTATTGTTCGCAGGCAAGTTGAAACTGTTCTAAGAACACATCAAGTGTACTGGGATGTTCGTAAATAAACAAACCAGGGGTGTTCTGAGGATGCTAGAACTGTCCGAATTGTTCACAAGCAAGCTGAGATTGTTCTAAGAATGCACGCGGTGTCCTGAAATGTTCGTAAATAAATGAAATGGTGTGTCCTGAGGATGATGTCCGTATTATCCGCAGGCAAGTTGAAATTGTTCTAAGAACATGTGTCCTGGGATGTTCGTAAATAAACAAGATGGGGGTGTCCTGAGGACGCTATACCTGTCCGTATTGTTCGCAGGCAAGTTTAAACTGTTCTAAGAACACTCGTCATGTTCGCGGACATTAAAAGTGCCCATATGGCATAGTTAAAATGTTTGACTCTATGGTGTGTGATATGCTGTGGTGGTTGTGGCCAGGGCATAGAGTCTTTGGAGCATGGCCGTATGGGTACACCATTTACTAAGATAATTAAAGATTGCTCCATTGGACGTTGCACTCCCAGAGTGGGCACATTTTGTTTTAGATCTAATGGTAAAAACTCTACTTTTCCACGAATACCTTTCACTAATTCAGAGGGAGGTAATTTTGCTGTTTTTGGTTGAAGGCGTATTATTGCTTGAAAGGGGTGCACTGTTTGTTGTTGTAGGGGTTTTGGTAGTGGAAATAATTCCAAATTATTTGTGATAGCACGTGAAGGAGTTTGGTTGTTGTCAAGTTTTGTAGTGCAGTAACTGCACAAAGTATTAAGGGGTCAGTTATTTTGTATTTGTTTTCTGCTATAAGGTAGAGAGCTAATTAAAACCATTTTGAATCTTCATTGTCTTCTATTTTGTATGTTAGGTCTACAATTTTTGTGTTACTTTTATATATTTCATTCTGTAAGTGGCTTTCACTTCCAAAATATTTTTTCTAGATATAGTCAATTTCTTCAAGTAGGTCTTTTGCTGTACCATGTAGAAGAATGTTATTTAAATTGGCTAGTGCTAAAGCAGGACTTTTAGCATAGTACAGTTTATAGACTAGATTTCTTATAGTTGAATGATGTGTTGATATCATTTTGATATGATGGAAGGTGGTTTTGCAAGTAGGTCCTGAAATGCAGGCCAATGAATGTCCTTGTAGTCCTGTGTACTTGCGCACTGGACAGGTATCCATATTTTGCAGTAGTTTAATTTTGATTTTGTCTTTGCCTTTCACATACTGATTGAGGAATTGGCGTAAAGACTTGAACGATTTTTTGGGAATGTTACACATTGTCATGCATGGCCATTTGTATACTAGACGTTATGATTCAGTTGAATGGAGAGGTAATTCTAAGTTTTCTGGGGATATTTTTGTAAGCAGTATTTCTTGTTCCATTATGGTATTATGAACGTTTTCATAACCTTGTCCACTGCTATGTATGGCAATTGTATTTGTTTGCTTTTGTTTGTATGATTCGTCATTAAAATATGGTTCTGTGCTTGTAGTGTGACTACACTCACCTCCACAGATATTTAAGAAGTTATTTGTGTTGACATTTCGTTTATTGAGAAGTCATTTTTGTAATTTAGTCATTAGTTTTGTTAGTGGTTTCATTTTGTTTGACACTAAAATAAATAACTTTCTTTTGAGAAGGATTGCACTGTCTATCAAAGCTTCTAAGATTAATTTCCTACGATAGGTTTTAAGGGTTGTGCCTGATTTCTCTCCTGTTTTTGTAAGATTTTGAAGGACTCTGTGGTGGAACATTTTTGCTAAAATACTTTTTTTGGTATGCTTACTTGGCACTATATCAAGATTTATAGGAGCAGTTTTATCAGTAGTGGTAGCTGAATTCTTGTTAATTGTTTTCTGATTAGTTTTACATTTTAATAGAGGAGGCAAAGTTTCTGTACTTGAAGCTTGTTTTGTTTTGCTAAATGACTGTATTAGCTGTTTTGTTTGAACTTTTTTTACAAATTCTGCTAGAGATGGATGCTTATTTTGGACACTTCTATTTTCATTTGCTCTACTTCTGCGTTGCTTTCTACGGACTTGATTTTTGGTAGGCATTCTTTAGGGTCTGTTGAAAAAAATAAAGACGGTATGGGTTGGGGTGTTCTGCAATGTATGTGTGCTATGTGCATGAGTGTCTTAATATGATGATAAAGATGTATGTGATGGTGTGTGATTGTGCATTGGGCAACTACAACTAGTTGGGATGGGTATTCTTGATATTAAACTGGGGTTCAGATGACAGTAGAAAGTAAGCTAGTGGTGTGCAGAAGTACAAATAGTAAATCTAATGGTATATAATTTAAAAAGTTGTTTGTTCTATAATATCAAAATTCTAGGGGCTGAGTTGTGTCATTTGTGCGCCGAAAAATTGTAATTTGTGCACCATTCTGCCTGTAAATCTCTGTTTAACAAATGGGGATTTGTGGACAGAATTGTGCACAATCTCTATTTTTAGGCGCAGAAATAGCATGAATTAACCTTACAGTATGTTTGAATAATAGTACAAATATTATGGTGGTATTTAACTTACTTTTTTTGTGGAATGAGCAGGTTTCTTCTTAGTTGTTGTTTTTACTTCAAATTCTGCTCCTGCTTTTCAGGAGAGTGGTATTGACTGCAAGCCACAACAAGACTAAATAGTTTAGAAAATTCAATCTCCAACACTGCTGGATTGGAAAAAATATTAGAATTATCCTTAAATTGCAGAGTAATGCTTAAACGTAACCTTGACGTGGAGCAAGGACTAGTTAATGGAGCACTGGGTACAGTTGTTGGCTTTCAAACATACCCACATGACAACAACATTCATAATAAGGCCATGCTCCAAAGACTCTATGCCCTGCCACAACCACCACAGCATATCACACCCATAGAGTCAAACATTTTAACTATGCCATATGGGCACTATTAATGTCCGCGAACGTGACAAGTGTTCTTAGAACAGTTTCAACTTGCCTGCGAACAGTATGGACAGGCATAGCATCCTCAGGACACACCTATTTCATTTATTTATGAACATCCCAGGACACTTGATGTGTTCTTAGAACAGTTCAAACTTGCCTACGAACAGTACCGGCAGGTATAGTGTCCTCATGACACCCCCATTTCGTTTATTGACGAAAATTTCAGGACACCGCAACCACAGCAGCATACCACACCCATAATAGCTTATAACTTCGGTGCTTATAAATTTGATCTTTTCCATGCACCCAAGACTGGATAAGCCACTATGGGTGTGCTATGCTACGGTGTTTGTGTTATTCCCTAGTCTCTCTCTCTCTCTTCCCAGAATGTAATTGATTTGTGTAGTGTCTTGTATTCCTTCTCTTCCCTGAGTGTGTGTGTTAGCCTGCAGCTGTGATGTCAGAGTGAGTGATGGAATGCATGCAAAGTATGGAAGGTTCCTTGCAAGAGGTTCCAGCAGTTACAGCTGGGAGAGCTACCTGGGTGTGGGGAGCGGTGGGTCTTCTCCTTCCCCTTTACTTATAATGTATGTGCCCAAGTGCTGATCTATGATGATGCAGTTAGATGTAGAGGTCTTGGATGTGATTGGTGGATGGTCGTGTGACTGCTTAGCTATATCCAATGAGGGAATGGCAAAGAAAGTGAAATGGAAATGGTAGAAGGACTGTTCATGTTACGATATGTCCACAGACATGGCGGTAGTCCGCGGACATCGCGTGTTACTTCTGGGGATTTTGGCGTGGGGCGGCATGCAAATGAGAATGAGCAGAGCAAGGGATTGCTCAGTAAAGTTTATTGGGTGTGTTGTGCAGGGAGAGAGTTTGTCACATACTCTTTTTCCTGAGAGAAGAACAGATAGCTATGGCTGTGTGTTTCAGAAAACAGATTGTTTGGATTTTGGGAGACTCGTGGATACATTGGTTGAAGGTGCATGCAGAAAGCTGTGGAGTACCTGTAGATCTTGGATTCCACATGTGGAAGTGCACTGGCATGGAGTAGGTGGAATGAAGTGGTTGGACTTGCTACCTCTCTGTGCTACTTTGGAGACAGAGCATCATCCAGACATAATTGTAATTCATTGTGGAGGGAACAGTTTAGGACATGTGTCTGGAATTTCTTTGCAATTTGCAATGAAAGAGGGACTTGGGAAGGTCATGGACATGTTTTCAAATTCTCAAGTAATTTTTTCACGGATTTCGCACAGCCAAATGTGGCTGCGTTCTTCTTCATTTGGTCCACAAATGGAGAAAGCAAGGCGCAATGTCAATAAGGCTGTTTGTGCTTTTCTAAGAGATGTTGGCATGTCCTCTTTTCACAATGAAAATATTATGTTTCGTAGCACATACATTTTTCACAGAAATGGAGTCCATCTTACTTATGCTGGCAATCAGATTTTTCTGAGAAATGTACAAAATGCATTGTGACCTTTTTTGAAATTACAGCATCCATTTTGTAGTAGGTGTTGAGAATTCCAAATTTTTCAAACACAAACACCACCAAAAGGCTCTTTTCAGAGCCACCACTTCCTCCCAGACAAAACTGCAATGGTTATGATAGGGCAGCGCCCCAAAAGTTTAGATGTTCGCGGACTTCTAAAAAATACACAAGGCCCTGCTTCATTTATTTTCACTTCTATTTTTAAACTGTGAAAGGCGCCTCTGAAAAGAGTTTTTTTTGTTTGTTTTTATATATTTTCTTTTTTTTTTTTTACACACGACACACTAGGAGAGGAGGGAAAAGGAGGGTAAGGGGAGACACCAACCACAGGTATAAGAAAGGGTGGGTGGAGAGAGGAAGATGTAGAGTGAGCCTTACTTAGGTAGTGAGCAGGTCTTCTTGTGCTCTGAGACCAGAGTCTCAAAAGCACTTCAAAGTCTCTCCCCCCTGCAGAGTACTGTGTCACAGTACATACACAACTGTGACCCTCGAAAGGTAAGGGTCATCAGCATTGTGAATGGCCTGTGAGGCAGCTGGAGGAATACGCTGTCCCACAGGAGTGTTCCTTGTGGTGACAGGATCGGAAACAGAGGATGTAGTAGAGGAAGTCAACCTACTACGCACCTCGCAAGGTACAACCTGGCGAATGGCCCCCATGTGGAACGACTTTAGGTGTCGCTTCACACTAGTCATACCAAAGCTGTACAAACCAGGCCTCCCGCGACTCAGTACCATTTTGCACTGGTTCCAAATGACTTGGTTCGCACGCGCCTTAGGTACGTTACCGTGAATGGTAAATAACCCCTAGACCCAAGACTCACGGCGAGTGCTGGTAGTAGGGACTTCCACTACCTCATTCTCGTCATCCTCTTCATCCACCTCTGCGTCCTCACTCCTGTTCCCCCTTTCAGGCCCTTGGGGAGGTGGTGGTGGTGGTGGAGGGGTTGGGGTGGTGCTGAGGCAGATGTAGCACCTGGTGGCAGTACTGCAGCCATGGATGCCATCAGGTTTCAGATGAAAATCTGGAAGGTTGGCAGCAAAATGCAATGTGTTCTGTAAGATAGCCAGAAACACAATGAGAATGAGCTCTAGGGTGTGGCCTTTTATAGGGGTGCTTCTGCGCGGTCCGCGGACACCCGCTGTCCGTGGACAGATCGAACACCAAAAAAAGGTTTGAAAATTCCCAAAAAGTATGTAGAAACTCAGGATTACTGTCTTGGACTTGTGCTAGGGTGATTTATTATTGAAAAATATTGTGGATTGCCTGAAAAGGTAGTTTTAAATTGTTCGGGGACACGAACAGTGTCCGCAGTCAGAACACATGATCAGCGTGGGCGCAGTCACATGATAGCTTTGCGAACATTACCCTGAAGGGAACCGGTGTCCGCAGGACACCAAATGCACAGAAACTGTTTTGCGCATGTGCGTTGGTGTTCTACGGACACTGTTCGGGTCCTGAAACTAATTAAAAGTGGGAAACGAACAGTTACGAACAGGCGTTAGTTCTTAGAACAGTTTCAATCCGCTTGCGAACAATACGGACAGGCATAGCGTCCTTGGGACACCCCCATTTTGTTTATTTACGAACATGTCAGGAAACCGAGTGTGTTCTTAGAATAGTTTCAACTCGCCTGCGAACAATACGGGCAGCGTCCTCAGGACACCCCCATTTTGATTATTTACGAACATTTCACGATATTGCCTGTGTTCTTAGAACAGTTTCAACTCACCTATAAACAATACGGACAGCGTCTTCAGGACATCCCCATTTTGTTTATTTATGAACATTTCAGGATATTGCCTGTGTTCTTAGAACAGTTTCAACTCACCTGCGAACAATATGGACAGCGTCCTCAGGACACCCCCATTTTGTTTATTTACAAACATTCCGGAACACTTGATGTGTTCTTAGAACATTTTCAATCTGCCTATGAACAGCACGGACATGTCTAGCGTCCTCACGACACCCCCATTTTGTTTATTTAACAACTTTTCAGGACACCGCATGTGTTACTTTAATTACGGACATCTCGGACACCGAATGTGTTCTAAGAACAGATTGGACTTGTTTGCGAACATTACAGACAGGCATAATGTTCTTAGAACATCTCGATTTTGGTTAATTGCGGATATCCCGGACATCTCGTGTGTTCTTATAACAGTTTCAACTTGCTAGCGAACAGTACGGACAGGTATAGTGTTCTTAGGACACCTCCATTTTCGTTTCTTCATGGACATTCCGGACATCCGCGCTGTCTGAACATCTGAACTGCTTTAAAAAAAAAAAAAAAAAGAAATTAATTAGGACACAATATAATTTTACTTTATTATATATGGATGTTAAATTTATGACAGAGAAGGTGAAGCAGAAACTGAGACAAACACAGGAGAATTGGGGGTTTCAATAGGATTCATATGAGGTGAAGAAGGAATGGAAGTCTCATCAAAATGTTTTGGTTCATGGAGAGGGTTTGGGGATAATTGAGTGGGATATGGTGAGGGGGACAGGTATATGTGGGACAATGGCATCTAGTTTTTTGTTTCAAGTGATCCTCCACAAAGTTCTTTAAATTGTTGAAATTTGCCATGAGTAGGTACATTTGTTCTTCCATGTGCTGGAGAGTCTTATCCAATATTTCTTTTTGTTTACTATTTTCAATGTTTGTATAGTCTGTACAAAAAAAATGTATATGTTAAATGTATATAAAATAATATTTATTAATTGGTTTATATAGTAAAGTGTCTACCATTAGGTTCACTATCTTCAGACATTTCCTCACATGGGAAATGCTCCTCTAGCCACTCCAGAGTACTAGACGTTTCTGTGAGAAAATAAAAAACACTTTTTTTGTATCTAATACAGAAAGTTTAGAAATATGAGTAAAATGCAGTACACTTACTAGCTTCTGGTAAGGTGTGTTCTTACTGGTCTGTAGATCTGTTGTTGCTCTTAGTTGTGGAGTTTCTGTGAGGTAATCATGTTGGAAGCCTATCTTTCTTCTTTTGGTATATTCCATTTTAGAACATATTGTATTTAAATGAATGGTTAATGTGTTATATATATATATGGGTTACACTTCTTATTTATTACTACATATAATGTGTATGTGTGCTGGTTTGTGAATTTGTACAATGTTCATATGTTATGATATAACAATTAAACATACCCCTCAGACTTTATGGGTAGTGTTGGTGTTGTCCGCATATGTCCGCGGACATTAGAAGAGTTTGTGGACATCAAATTCAGTAGAGGGGGTTCAGTATGTTCCATGTTACATGTACATAAAGTCAGAGGTATTATTGTTAAATTGTGCTACTAAAAACCTATGAAATTCAGTAAAAAACGTTGTTAAAGGGACGTTATGGTTAAGTTGCGCTACTAAAAACCTATGAAATTCAGTAAAAAAACTTTGTTAAAGGGACGTTATGTTCCAAGTAAAACCGAAAAACCCCTGAAATTCGCCAGTTATGGTAAGCTAAGCAACCATAACTAGCCACACCACGGTGCACTGCTAAGACTAACACCCAGGACATCAAAGATGACATCACAAATGTCATTGATGACATCACTGATGACATCACATGTGCATTTACATTCCCTGAAAGTCTATACATGGGATTCATATTGCAATGTTAAAAGTAGTGTCAAGGATCATTGGAATAAATATCATGAGGTACGTAGTCTATTAAGCAATGAATTAATCCAAATAGCATTGTATTATGATTTTGTTTCCAATATACTAAGGTACACATGTTGTAACATAGGCATAGTTTGCAGGAGACATGATGGAGATGCAATATTAATAATCTTGCAATGTTAAATACTAAAATTATAAATGCCTTCTTATTAGAGTTTTGCATACTGTGAAATATTTAATAAGTACCTAATAAAAATCACTAACTACATTATTGCATTACTGCACACAAAACACAGACAACTACACATACAAATATGAGCATGTACAGGGAAAGTGAAGTAACTTAATTGATTATCTTCATGCACAGAAATTATTGCTCTGCTTCAAACTTACTACTTCCCTATGTATAACTATCACATATTGTGACTAGGCCCTAAGGAAAGTAGTGTACGTGCAATGTGTACAAATATAACCATATCCAGGGAAAGTACAGTAATAAAAAAACAACAGAACTATAAGACAGTGTTGATAACCTTACTAATCATCTTCATACATAGAAAGTATTGCTTTCTTCCAAGTCTGTGTTTTCCCCTTTGTATATGTTTCATATGCTTTGGGTGGACCCTAAGTGAATTACTGTAAGAACATATTTGAAGTATAAGTGTACACATATAGTACTTTTTGAATTTTTAGTTCCTAAGTGTTACTGGACTAGATATATCAGTAAAGGAAAAAAGAGTGAGCCAGACATGTGATGTCATAAGTGATGTCATCAATGACATTTGTGATGTCATCTTTGATGTCTTGGGTGTTAGTATTAGCAGTGCACCGAGGTGGCGCGAGTTATGGTTGCTTAGCTTACCATACTGGTGAATTTCAGGGGTTTTTCGGTTTTACTTGGAACAATAACGTCCCTTTAACAAAGTTTTTTTACTGAATTTCATAGGTTTTTAGTAGCGCAACTTAACCATAACGTCCCTTTAACAACGTTTTTTTACTGAATATATATATATATATATATATATATATATATATATATATATATATATATATATATATATGTATAGAATCTGGAATCGTGTTTAAGCAAATTAGGACCCCATAAGTGAAAGCGCTGAAAGTGTGGCACAGCAAAAAAAGACAGCTGACGATGTGAGGAAGAATCAAGAAGGCTTGTCTGGCTCAGTGTCAAGGGTTGAGGCAAGGGTTGAGGCAGCCAAGAAACTGCTTATCTCGAGAAGATGCAATGAACGTGAAAAGCAAGGCAAGCTCCTTTTTGAGGTGCAATGGAAAAACACTGAGTGCCAAGTCTTATTTATTTAATAGTATTAAATACGAAGAAGGAGCTCAAACACAGTCTCCTGTCATATGGTCCAGATGAAAAAAAACTTTGGGCAAAGCACATTGAGACTGAAGAGAAGGCTGTGCTCACACCCCCGTTTATTCTCAGGTGCAGTGATACTTACAAGGCCGAGTTCAAAGACAATTTGAATGGCAGACCGCATGACTGATGATGGATGATGGATGATGAGCTAATTTGTTGGGAAGGCATGGTCAATCCACCCACAAGCATCTGGGGTACCAGCTTGCGTGCTGCTAGCGAGTGGAATATTCCAGAAGGATACAAGCGTGCCAACCAAGTGTAGAGGGCCACGTAGCAAAGAGCCCTATAGTTTGAAAGCCAATGAAACATTGTGTATTTTATGACAGTGAAGATGACTTGCACTAGGGGTGGGCATACGTTATCCACCTGACTCTAGAGACCCAATCATAATCCTATCCCCCCATAGAAAGTATACATAGTTGTTCCCCGTAGACCGACCACAACCCCAAATAGGTTTTCTTATTTTGCCACATAGTATGACGTCAAGGATGACACATTTTTATTATATAAATTTAATTTTTTATGAAATGCTTTGAGACCTCTTAAGAGAGATTTGAGCGAACGTCCATTGATGTTCGTTTTACTCACCTTTTTTAGATATTTGCCAATTAAAAAGTTATGTTTTGCCAACTTCCTGAGTGGGTCTTATTATTGGTGTCAGAGTAAATTCTGCATCCCCATCCATCTAATAAATCGTTACCTCACTTAAAGGGCATACTGATTCACATGGTAGTAGAGATAGGATAGTTATAATACCAATCGACCAGTAGGTGTCTAGTGTTTGGGACAATCAGACCCCCTCTGCCATCTAGACAGAAGATTGCAAAGTTTCCTGTGGAGAGCGGGCGATATAGAAAACTTGGCAGAAGATCGATATAGGTGGGACGGGATCCTCTTTCACGAAATCCCTCCTGGTTGCCACAGGTGCTGAAGGGACCGAAGGCAACGGTGATCGCTTGGAGGAGGGGGGGCGATACCCAAGGTCTTGAGCGGAAGAGCGAATGGTGAGTAGATTGAGGGGAATGGCAAAATAAGCACATGGGATTGTGGTAACGTAGAAAAGTAATGGGGAGTTGTTTAAAATAACGTGAAGCGGTTATAGAAAACGAGGAGCGTTTGGAGAGCCTGAGTTCCTTTCTCAAGGCAGGTTTAGAAGGAGTCATTTCAAACCCCAATCTGGGTACCAATAGGCAGCACATAAACAGGTTTATGATAGGGAACGACTCAAACTCCAATCATAGTATTTTAGGGGCCAGGAGAAAAGGAGTACCATGGTATATATGTGAAAAAGTGGACCAGTCTGTCTTTCTCTTTGCGTATTTTGTAAATGAAAAATGGTTTCAAAGAGCGACAAGAATAAGGTGTGTAACGATTGAAATAGAGATAAAAAGTTATTATATATTTTTAGGTCATTGTCGGTGCTGACCCAAAAAGTAGGTTGAGATAATTGAGAAATAGAGGCTTTGAGTGGCGAAGGTTGAAGCGCGCTCATATTTGTTGTTTTTCTGAAATGTATCTGTGTAAACGACGGTAAGTATTGACAGTCAATTGAGACCCGTTACAATGGGAGATATTACTCCACTGATGCACCTGTGCAAAGAGCTGCCAAAACACGCACCTAAGCTCAAACAGTATAGTGCAGAATGGGTAAAAGGTACAGCAGACAAAATTTTTATGCCATGGCCACAAGGGGATCACTGACAAAAGTAGTATTGCAAGACATGATCACATACATGCACGCTGCATACACGGGGAAGAAATTGGAGAAGAGGCTAGCTATTTTAGAGATTTGGAAGATGTATCAGGAAAACAAAGAGGATCTGCCACCTGAGGATTCAATGCTCAATCAGTGTAAGGAGGCACGTGTCAGGCCTTCTGCTCCCCTTACCTCGCCTGAGATAAAAGGCATTAGTACAGAAAGCGAAAGATTGAAAGAACTGAAAGCGGCGACAGAGTACTAATCCGATAGGTATATCAGACGAAGAGAGAGAAACCTTCCATGGGGAAGATGGAGGCGGTGCATGCAGTACCAAGGGATGTCTGCAGACAGACAAGGAAGTAAGATGGTTTTATCTAGAGCAGCCTAAGAATAGAACGCCAGATCCTATAGCTTATCCAGAGCGACCTAAAGGATGATCGCATAGCAAAAATGGGGTGTCACCACCATATGTGAGCAGGCAGAGGTAGTTGCCAGGTAGAAGGTGATCAGGAACCATCGTCCCCACTATGGATAGGCAGACGATGGGAGACCATTGTGGATTTGGGTTCACGCAGTTCCCTTTACTGGAGAAAGGAGGGG